>NC_143557.1:133875000-136275000 GCF_054136105.1 Typopeltis vanoorti
ACTATAAAAATAATCAGGTGATAACAGTGACAACTGTGGTATATAGAATCAATCGACCGTGAGATGCGGTGATTGATTCATTCAATCCAATACCCTTGGAGGGTAATAATGGATGGCAATGCTGTAGCCAATGAAGTTCTGAGGCTCGGCTATTGCTGTTACCCTCCTGCCATGATCAGAGCCTTAATAGCTCAATAACACCTTATCCCTACACTGTCCTCTACAGATAACGGGGAAGATGAAAAGCATTCTTGCTTCGCCCCTTTAAGCCAGTCCTTATAAGGACTATAAGGAGTGACAACTGTAAGTCAGGATATTTGGTTGCCTGGAGAAATTATATTAAAAGAATAGTGGTTCTTTTAATCATTTTATTACATCCATTCAATCCCATACATGACAGGTTGCAAAATTATATAAAAAATATAAAAGAAAAAAATCTGCAAACGCATTATTTCCCCAACGGGAGTAAGGCCATTTAGTCCTAATTATTGAAGACTGGAAAATCAATCATCACAGATGTTAGTCATTTGCGGACATGAGTACACTCATGACCACATACTCACGTGCCCGAATAGGAATTCGGGCACATGAGTATGCGGAAGACTTGCAATTTTGGTTTGTAATTCTAACATATATTATTCTCGTATTTTTGAGTTATCTGTCTTGTCTTTAGAAAGAAATTCATGTAACTGCAAGGCTAAGCAGAATCTGAGAGGTTCTGAAAATTGCCGTAAATGCTTCATATTCTCGATTCTATCCTCTTCCTCTCGTCTGTACTGTAACATCAGTTAAATTTTAGCACTAACAGTAAAATAACATGTTCTTAGAGGAATTCAAGGTTCAATGTTGAAATGAAACATGCAAGGCATCCATGCATCAACAGTTAAGGCAATTGACAACAAAAGAAATAACGAGAGTACAGCTAAAAATATTACACTTTAAAGCTCAACTCTGCCTAACTTTCTATTTCGGGATGGTGCACCTAGAACTCCCTCATTATGCTTGATTACACATACGGAAGCAATTCGCTTAATTGATAACTCCTCCCTCGAGTCACTTACCCATGGACGTATTATTTCTCTTCTACAGATATTTTAATGGGCGCTGCTCCTCTGAAACTGGCTACTACAGTCCCTCTACTTTCGTATACAAACACGAGCAGCTGCTAGTCGATACCAAACCCATCGGGCCATCTTCTCATCCTTTGCCTCCATTTCCTACACTGTGCTTTGCAGAACAGTTCCCCAATGACTATAACGTCCATTTTTTTCAAAAAAAGCATAAAATTTCTTTCATCTGACTACTAATTTACTCATGATACTGTCGTGACACAGATCTGTGGGACTGATATTTAAAAATAAAAAATCCACAATTTTCTGTGGATAATTAGCATGTGCATATGTAATGTAGCATGAATATTTGAAGTATTATTAATATAAATCTCATGTTTATTCATTAACTGCTTATTAATTTGAGTATAAAATACTCTGATGGTAATTTAAGGAGAAAATGTAGCCTGTTATTGAGTTTCTTAAAGAGTGTCAGGTTGTACTATAAGGAGATTCTTCCAATGAATGGAGTGAAGGAAGAAGATAGTTTGGCATGCTCGAAGCTGGATGGTGTATGAGTATTGACCAGTGGTGCTCTAGCTCTATGGTTAGAAGAAAGGGCAGGAATGGTAGCAGCCAATTCGGAGGAGCAATTCCCATGAAAGTACCTATAGAAAAGGTGCAGCGCTGAAAGAGAACCTATGATAAAGTGAATGAAGGGAGTCTGTGAGGGGAAGGTCATCTAGTAAGCAGAATGCCCTCTTCTGAATATCATTAAGAATTCTTAGAAGTATTCTTAGATGGCTCATCTAAAACTACCTCTAAGAACCCAATTTCGGAGTATTGTTCCCAAATGTGGGAACAATACTCCCAAAAAAATTACTCTTGGGAAGTTGGATAGATCTGAGATAATAAAGTGTTCATGACATACAATGAATGACCAATGAGCAGGTTGGTAATCCAATCACAGTGTAGAAGGGAGATCATAAGATGGCAGCTTGTTCAGGTCTTGGTGCCAGACACAATTATATGAAGATACACGAAACCTCCTTCCAGTTTATCCACCCTGATTGGATCATGTTGCTGAGTTCTGAGTTGAGGTATCCATCACTTGTGAAGCTAGACACATACCTGGTATCATATTGTGGAATATCTGTGCCCTGTAATGTTATATTCCCTGCTGCATCACTACAAGACATGCACTCTTACTTGCTCTCAAGCTCAGTGGCAGCTTGTGGCTTGAAATCGTGGGGGTGCTGCAACTTTCGAAATATACACACACACTGTAAGTGTTTAGATAAAATATCAAAATTATGGTCAAAATTTAAAAAAAAAAAATCTAAAAATGAAAAAATATTGTTTATTATCGATAAAATTATACAGTTTGGTATAATTCAAAATTTCTTAAAAATAAAAAATATTTTTATTGTTTTGTTTCATGAAAAATTATTGCTTATTATCGATAAAATTATAGTTTAGTATAATTCAAAATTACTATAACAAATGTTATTATAGTTACAATTATATGTCTTTAATTGTAATGTCCAAATATTTTAAGAGACGGAGTAAACATGATAAGCACTAACACTCTACTACTGGCACAAACTGCATATAAAGAACAGTGAAACTGCGCGACGGACAGTGCTGCATTACGCTAATAGCTCGCATCTCACTATGACATGCATATGCTTGCGCGTGTAGCAATATGACACTGGAAAACCCGCTAGTGTCCTTCGCTCTCTTAAGTGCTACAAGATGGATTTTTATTATTTTTTTTTACAAAATAAGAGAATTGTATAGGATTGTCGATGATAAAATTAAATATTAAAAGCAAATATAAATAAATTAATAAATATATCTTAATATCGAGAAAAATTGAGGGTGCTGCAGTGCCTATGCACAAGTCGCCCCTGCTTATGCCACTATCTTCTAAAGCTTTCTTCTCTTTGTTGCTCAGATTTTGTGCAAATCACTACATCAGCTAACATCATTGTCCAGGGTTACTCAGTTCTTGTACAACACATGCATGGTAGTAGCAAAAGAGTGGTGAGATATGGAGCAGGAATTGCTCCATATCTCACCAGAGAAGTCTATACATCTTGTACAACATATGCATGGTAGTAGCAAAACATGTATACACTTCTCTGGAATCACTTTTCTTGGGATTCCATCAAAGGCCTTTTCCAAATTAACAAAGACCAGAAAAAGTTCCATGTTGTACTTCTGATACTTTTCTATGAGCTGTCTTAAAGCAAAGATTGCATCAGTTGTTTCCAGGATGGCATAAACCCAAATTATCTTCATTCATTAATTTCTCAAAATACTGTTTCCATCTATATAGCACATCCACTTCTTCATACAAAAAGGCACCATCCTCTCCATAGATCATACTGGCTTGGCATATCTCTTTACTTTTTCCACTCCTTTTTGTCTGGCTATCTATCCTGAGGACCCCTTTTGACATCTTCATTATCTTGACTTTCATACAGGTTAGCATATGCTTCAGCTTTAGATCTTGCTACTGCTAATAGCTTCTCGGTATTCTATTGTACTATTCTTTTAACATACTCTGTCCCACTTCTGCTTGGTAATTTTCTTTTCCCTAATACACTTTTGTACCTTGTATCACACATTTCCTTGTCCAATCTTAATATTTCCTATTGTCTGACCCAACAATTCTTTCTCAATATTAAAATGATTAGAAAATGTTACAATTTTCAAAACAACTGAAGAATTTACAAGAATGAAACTATTATTACATTCAATGATAAAGTCTCGAGACCTTGTCATTGAAGATACTGACTCATCTACTTATAGGTTGTCAAAACATTTAGATAAATCATGAAAATTTTTGTCAGGCTTCATGAATTCTTATATCAAGAACACCAAACATTTTGTTTATAATAAAGTGCACACACCTTAAAAGAGATGAATCACAATAAGTTTCGATATTACTTTTTATAAATGTTCCCACTGAAGAAATACTAACACTACTGGCAAACAAACTCTCTAGAAAAGTCACAATATTCCTAGAACACTGTAATAACTTTGGTTACTTTATATACTGGAGACAATGGATGTCCCATTGTCAACTGAAATGACTTTT
The DNA here is from genome assembly GCF_054136105.1 of Typopeltis vanoorti. NCBI lineage: Eukaryota > Metazoa > Arthropoda > Arachnida > Uropygi > Thelyphonidae > Typopeltis > Typopeltis vanoorti. The sequence goes on from NC_143557.1 coordinate 133,879,156, forward strand.
GTTTGGCAATGTCTCTGGTGCTACAAATATATATTTGGAAAAATGTGAGGAAAACACTCTGAACCCTGGAAAATCAAATTCATGGCAGAGTTGGAATCCAATGATTCTCTTCCCTTTCTAGACATGAGACTTGTATCATAATGATAATTATGTCATAATTAGGAGATCGAGAAGACTGATGATGATGACATATGTAAATTTTGAAATTTCGGGTGTATTACTCTACTCTTCAATTTTACTGGCTACGTAGAGTAAAATATAATAAAAGAATAGCTACAGTTAAAAAATTGCTAACACACTTTTGTTCCATCCACAAACAGACCATGAAATTGATAAGGAAATAAAGTGTTTTCTCTCCCAGACAACTATTACTAACCAAGTTAGCAAAAATTCTCATGCCAAAGTGAGACTTGAACCCTCTGCTGTATGAGAGGAAGGCAATAGCATTTACCTAGTTACATCATTAATTACATTGTGAGTGAATTCAGAGCACTTATGAATTGCATAAGTGTCAAAACATGGCACTTATTTAACATTCATGGTACAAATTATGATGTATATACAGAAAAAAGTTGATTAAGGGGGAAATTCAGTTACTGGTGGTAGTAATAATACTCCAGCATAGTTTTATAACGAGGAGCTCATCTGAGTAATTTACTCACTCACTATAATAACAGCTGAGTTGCAAATGTGACTCAGATGGACATTGCTAAGATGCACAGATACTGTATGGAACTGATATGCTACATTAGTTACAGCAAACGAGTTAGATATGAAGCTGGTAACACAAATAAGATGGATAGACATTATAGTATATAGTAAAGTTGAATAAAAGGGAAGGCAGGTGATGAGTGATGTGCTATAGGGCTTAGTACTGAGCTGCTGCATTTGAATTTGCACATGAATGATATTAGGAAGGACACAAGGGGAAAGGGAATGCACAGCAGCCTGCTGATGATGCTAAACTGGGGAAAACAACAGTTAATAAAGATAACGTAGAGATCTTGCAGGGTGATCTCAACAAAGTGACAGTTTGGGAAATAGGCTATTTGGAGTTATGGTTGAAGCAACTAATTAAGGCCAGCTCATTGTTCATTTCTTCCTAGTTTAGTAAAATGAAAAACCTTGAACCTCTCTATGAGACAGGCTAACTAACCTTCAGATGAAAAAAAAAAAAAAAAGCATTTGGGCAAAGGATAATGGCTAAAAATTCAATAAAGTTATGCACCTTAGGATGAAAAAAAAAAACAACCAAAACACTACAAACTGTATTATATGATGAACAAGATTACAGGAGATTGATGAAGGCTAGGGATTTAGCATAACTGTAGAGAAAGGGTAGAGATTCAGAGGGCATGCTGAGGGTGAAAAAAAGCTTCAAAAAAACCTCTTCATAAAGCAATGATATGCAATCGCATCAGGACTAAAGTGCAGGCAGATTTGGCTGCCTAGGGGATGTTGAGATGGCAGAAATGATTCAGAGATAAGCGACCAAAATAGTGACTAGTTTGTAGCATACGAGACTGAAGCTTTGTAGATTGAAAGAGTGCATCATCATGAATGAAATTCCTGATATGTATCTACAGGAGTGGAAGGGTACAGAATATTATGATAGTATTATGTGAAAATTCCTGACTTATTTTAATGGTATTACAACACCAAATGAACTAAATTATAAAAAAGATATTTATGAACTGGCTTATATTTTGCTGGATTTCAAACCAGCATCTTCAGAGCATAAAACAACATGTTATACTTTACACATGACAATAAATGAAACACTTCAAATTGTATGGACTAAAGATCTGAAGTCCTAATTTGGTGCCCTCTAGTGTTGTAAAAAAGTATTACGGTTGTGTAAGAATAGATCTCAAAGATAAAAGGATCCCAAATTTTTGGCAAATTAATACAACCATACTTGTTCAGGCTAGGAGGATGCTTCATAGCCATTGCTGACTGAAAAGAATCTTTCTGACCTATAAAGACTTCTACATAGCACATTGGTTTTCTTCCATAATCCTGTGTGAAGGGGGGGTCTCCAAAGCATGGTCTGCCTGTCCAGACTTGCCATAATAATCATAGCAAATGTATTTCTTATGTTCACCAAATGTTAACTGACCTTCCTATCCATCAACAGTAAGTCAAGTCACAGGAACTCGGCAATGGCTACGAAGCATTCTCCTAACCTGAATAGGTATTGTTGCATTAATATCTGCCAAAATTTGGGAGACTGTTATCTTAAGATCCACTCCTACACAACTGTAATACTTCTTTTTTTTACAATGTTAGAGGGTGCCAAATTATTTTTATTATAGGTATCTCCATGGAGTCAGTAGACTCATCGCAGGAGACCCAAACTAGCAAAACAATATCTGTCATATCTCTTCTTGAATTCATTTATAGACGAAGAGCTCACAACTAAGTCAGGTAATGAATTCCACTCATTCACCACCCTCCAGGCAAAACACCTTGTTCTGACACCTTTGTTAACCACACTCTTCTTTAATTTCCAGGGATGACCTCTTGTTCTTCCATCACTATCACACAGCTGAAACATTTCCCCTGCATCAATCCTATAAAAACCTTTCAGTAATTTAAATGTTTCTATCATATCCCCCTCTTTGCCTATCAACCAATCTCTGCAATCCACAAGCTCTCAATCTATCAATGTAGGGAGCATTTTTTACATCACTCACCAACTTGGTCACTCTTCTCTGAACCCTCTCCACAGTCTCCTCATCTCCAAGGAATCCAGGTGACTAGAACTGAGCACAGTAATCCAAATGTGGAAGTATCAACGCTTTATAAAGGGGAATAATAACCTCTTTATCTCTGGATGTCAGTGTGTTCCTCAACAACCAAGTAATCCTATGTGCAATCTTGGACACCTTAGCAATGTGTCCTCTGAACTTCATCTCCCTACCAACACCCCTAAGTCCCTAGCCTCATCAATCTCTTGGAGTACCTTTCCATCAATGTAGTACACAACTGGTAATCTTTTAATCCCAAAATGCATGACTTTACACTTTTCCACATTGAACTGACATCCATTATCTTTTGTCCATTTTACCAGCTTATTTAAATCATCCTGCAAACTTTCAACATCAGCTTGATTTTTTATTGCGCTACCTAACTTTGCATCATCAGCAAACAACTGAATATCTCCCTTTAAGCCATTTCCTATATCATTTATATACAAATTAAACAACAATGGCCCAAGCATAGAGGCACACCACTGGTCAATTAGGACTTTAGATCTTTTGTCTGTACAATTTGAACTGTTTCACTTACTACTCATTGTTGCACGTAAACTGTAACATGTTGCTTTGTGCTCTGAAGATGCTGGTTTAAAATTCAGCAAAATATAAGCCAGTTAATAAACATACTTTTTTTATAATTTAGTTTGTTTGCTGTTGTTACTAACTTCCCATAAACAATTTTCCTCCAAATTAAGCTGATATCCACCAGGATCCCAACATTATCAGATCTTGTATTCTGATCTTCCTCTGGGTCTTTTTAACTACCATCTTGGGAGGGGGGGGGGGGATCTGAGGTTTGCTCTGTTAATACATTTTTGAATGCTGACAATGCCAAATTCTTTCCTGTTATACTTATTTTTAACATAAAAACTAGATATGATTAAATTCAGGATGTGTATTTACTCTGACCACAGATATGATCTAAGTGAATACATATAAAGATGAAGCACGAAAGGAATAAACAGAGGTTAAAGTGTGCTTCTATTCTGCAGCTCTCTGGCCAATAATGTGCTACGAGAGCTGTTCGATAAGTCCATGCAAAGTCGAAGAGATGCTGCCACCAGTACGTATCAAGATTATTTTTAGTTGCCTGGCAACTGTTGGAGGATCACACATTAAGTTTCAGTCAGATAGATAGATCCATTACTCTGTGTTTGGCATTCATTTGAATCGATCAAGTACTGTGATTTGTGAAAAATGGATGAGAAAGAATTTCGTGTAGTGATTAAACATTACTTTTTGAAAGGGAAAATGACTCAGGAAACCAAAGCAAAGTTTGATAAACATTATGGTGAGTCTGCACCTTCGATTAGAACAGTTTATAAGTGGTTTAGTAACTTTCGAAGTGGCCATATGAGCACAAGTGACGCTGAACGTTTTGGAAGCACTGTTGAGGTCACTACTCCAGAAATTATTGGAAAAAATCCATTATATGGTGATAGATGATAGAAGAGTGAAGGTGCATGAAATTGCTAAGGTTGGGCATCTCAAATGACCATGTACATAATATTTTACACGAACATTTACATATGGGAAAACTATCTACAAGATGCTCACACTGGATCAAAAGCTTCAATGTGTGAACTGTTGCAAGGACAGCTTGAAGCTTGCAGCTGTTTCAATGAAATCCAGAGGAATTTTTGAGTTGTTTCATAACAGTGGACAAAACATGGATTCATCACTACCAGCCTGAGACCAATGAACAGTCAAACAATGTTGTTTATTATTTTAACGGTATAATAGAACACAGAAACTAAGGAAATAATTAATTTATTAACTTGATGCTGATATTTCGCTGGTATTATAACCAGCATCTTCAGAGCACAAAAACACTGTTTGTCACAATACACGAGACTAAAACAACATGGTGTACTTAAACAGAATTGTAGCAGCAACACAAAGACTAGAGTCCTGATTTTGGCGCCCTCTATCTGAAAAAAAAAAAAAAAACGCTATCATATATTACTCGAGTCCTAGAAAAGTGCTAGTTTTTTCTTAATATGACTGTCTCCCAGATCTTCGGCAAGTTAATACAGCCATATTTGTTGGGATTTGGAGTGTGTTTTAGGGCTTCTGTCGCCTCTAAGAACAATCTCTCTGATTTATATGGGTTTCTGTGTAGTACTTTTGTGTTTTTCCAGTTGATCCTGTGTGCAGGGGTATCCAGAGCATGGTCTGCTAGGCCCGACTTCCCATAATGATATTTCCGGACGTATCGTTTATGTTCGCTGATGCAGATATTCACAGTTCTTCCTGTTTGACCGTAGTAGGCTTGATTGCATGAGCAGGGTACTTGGTAGACTCCTGGATGTGATAAAGGAGGAATGCTGTCCTTGGGTGAGCGGATGAGGGTGGCTAATTTGCTACATGGTCTGAATGTAGTGCGTAGTTTATGTTTATTGAGAATTCTTGAGATCTTTTCGGATGTGCCTTTAATGTAAGGGATGGTGACTGTTTTGTTGTAGTTCTCTGTGATGGATGGTGGGAGGGGTTTCTTAGGAGTGTTTAGTATTTTGTTTATTTTTTGTGGATTGTAGCCGTTGGCCAAGGTGTGGCATAAGTGAGTCATAAATAGTCCCACATACAAACTGGCTAGACATTTAGCGAAGCTACTAGCCACTCTCACTAACAATTCTCCCTGCTTTATCAAAAATTCAGCACACCTAAAAACCATCTTACAACACCTCACCCTAAAAAGCTCAGACTTAATAGTAAGCTTTGACATCACTTCACTATTCACAAATGTACCACTAATAGAAACCCTCAATCTACTGAAGTCACACTTCCCCCCTGATATATTTGAACTATTCAAATTCACAATACATGCAGGATATTTCACATGGAAAGGGAAAATATACAAACAAATTGATAGGACAGCCATGGGCTCCCCCCTTTCTCCCCTTAGCCAACTTTTACATAGAACACCTGGAAAAACAAGCAATCAATACAGCCACTCTCAAACCAACACTTTGGCTACGCTATGTTGATGATGTGCTTGCTATTTGGCCACATGGCCCTGAGACATTGAAAACATTCTTAGCACATTTAAATAGCCAACATCCAAAAATCCACTTTACTATGGAACTGGAAGCCAACAACTGTCTGCCCTTCCTGGATACACTCATCATACGTCTCCCAGATGGTTCCTTATCATTTTCAGTTTTCAGAAAACCCACACATACAGGCAGATACTTACACAAATAATCACACCATCATCCTTCTCAACAATATGGCATATTAAAAATGCTAACCCATAGAGCGAGAGCAATCTGTTCAAATGACAAGGCTCTTACTGCTGAACTGACTCACTTACGCCACACCTTCTTGGCCAACGGCTACAATCCACAAAAAATAAACAAAATACTAAACACTCCTAAGAAACCCCTCCCACCATCCACCACAGAGAACTACAACAAAACAGTCACCATCCCTTACATTAAAGGCACATCCGAAAAGATCTCAAGAATTCTCAATAAACATAAACTACGCACTACATTCAGACTATGTAGCAAATTAGCCACCCTCATCCGCTCACCCAAGGACAGCATTCCTCCTTTATCACATCCAGGAGTCTACCAAGTACCCTGCTCATGCAATCAAGCCTACTACGGTCAAACAGGAAGAACTGTGAATATCCGCATCAGCGAACATAAACGATACGTCCGGAAATATCATTATGGGAAGTCGGGCCTAGCAGACCATGCTCTGGATACCCCTGCACACAGGATCAACTGGAAAAACACAAAAGTACTACACAGAAACCCATATAAATCAGAGAGATTGTTCTTAGAGGCGACAGAAGCCGTAAAACACACTCCAAATCTCAACAAATATGGCTGTATTAACTTGCCGAAGATCTGGGAGACAGTCATATTAAGAAAAAACTAGCACTTTTCTAGGACTCTAGTAATATATGATAGCGTTTTTTTTTTTTCAGATAGAGGGCGCCAAAATCAGGACTCTAGTCTTTGTGTTGCTGCTACAATTTTGTTTAAGTACACCATGTTGTTTTAGTCTCGCGTATTGTGACAAACAGTGTTTTTGTGCTCTGAAGATGCTGGTTATAATACCACCGAAATATCAGCATCAAGTTAATAAATTAATTATTTACTTAGTTTCTGTGTTCTATTATACCGTTAAAATAATAAACAACATGTTCGACGAACACATAAGTCTGTCCACAAGTTTAAGTCAAAACAATGGGTTACAAGCAGGGAATCTGCACCAAAGAAAGCAACAACCGTTCCTTCAGCAGGAAAGGTTATGGCTACCGTCTTCTGGGATGCTCGTGGCATAATCTTCGTAGACTTCTTGGAAAAGGGCAAAACAATTACCAGAGTGTATTATGCGTCTTTGCTGGATCATTTAAATAATGAAATAAAGGAAAAAAGACCACACTTTGCAAAAAATAAGATTCTTTTCCACCACAACAATGCACCTGCTCACTCTTCTGCAACTGTGGCTCACAATTGTTCGATTTACACTACGAAGTCCTTTCGCATCCCCCACCCACTGTCCAGATTTGGCTTCCTCGGACTACTATCTGTTTCCAAACATGAAAAAATGGCTGACAGGAAAGAGATTTTCATCAAACGATGAGGTGATTGCCAAAACAACCTATTATGAAGAGTTGGCCAAATCATACAATATGGATGGGATCAAAAAACTTGAGCATAGTTGGACTAAGTGCATAGACCTCAAAGGAGACTATGTTGAAAAATAAAAAATGTTTGTCCCAAAAAAATGATGTTTTCTTCATTTTTGCATGGACTTATATCGAACAACCCTCATATTATTAGGAACCTGTGGGAATTGACATTGTCATTTAAACAGTTACAAACAAGTTAGAGGGCAGAAGAACATAAAGCTCTTTACAAGATGTAACAAGTGTATAGTACAAAGCAGGTTAAAAAAATAAATAAAACTAAAATTAAATTAAAGAATTTGCATTATAGCACTGTGTATAGAGACTTTTTTATGTGAGGGGTTTTCAAAGAGTAAGGTAACACATTTTTTTTCCTTGAGGATGTTTAATAATAGGAAGTTGAAATTATACACCAAGAAATAAGTGAACATGCACTACTTCTTCACAAAGTCTCCAAATTTATTGATGCACCTGTCCCAACGATTGATTAGTTTATCAATCCCAGTACTTAAGAAGTCCATGCCCACACTCAATAACCAACAATGTATCACCTGCAATGTTGTTTGATTAAAAAAATAAATAAAACTAATGGTCCCAGCACTATTACTCTAGTGAAATTCCATAGCGAATTACTGAAGTTCACCATTTGTGCAAGTTCACTTGCTGGTCTCTTCAAGAACAATGCCCAAAATGCATGAAATATTGTCTTCTGTCTTGCTTGATGATGGCTTGCCTGCCCGATGTTGCTTCAATGTCACTACAACCTGCTTTAAATTCAATGCACCAAAAACACCAGCTTTTTTGATATCACCTTTTTGTCACACACAGCAACCAGTTCACGGTGAGAATCACTTGGTGAAGCCCCTCTTGCTTGAAAAAAACAAATAATTTCATGGACACCCTTTTTTGGCACACATTTTTGCATTGTAGTCTCCATCTTGCAACTAGAGTTAGCTGAGGCACAGTAACACCACACTGTCAATGGCAGTCTTTCTGAACATCATTAACATGCCTAACTGTCCACTATGTTTTATCCCATTCTCTTTCACCATTATTAAGAAAAAAATGTGTTACCTTACTTTTCGGAAATCCCTTGTATATGGGTATTTTATTGTATATACAACAAAAGGACTACCTGCACAGTGAATGGAAATTATATGCAAGATGTACCAAATAAATCAATTTGAGAGTATGTATGTATGTACATATATATATATATATATATATACACATATAAAAAATTTAAACATATATGTAATTAAATATATAAAAAGAATATATAACTACATACATTAACAATAAACCAACAAATAAAAAAAATAGTCACACTAATGGTATTTTGAATTATAATTTTCTGAATAGTTTTTTTTCTTAGTTGTTCAAATGAACGAATGTCATATTATTATTATCCAGGCACCTCCATGAAGTCCGAAGACTGATCGCGGGAGACCCAATCTATCATACCTCACCTAGAACCCATTAACAGAAAAAGTACTCATAAATGACTGTGGCAACCAATTCTACTCTCCACTCAAAAAATCTAGTCCTCGCATCCCTACTGACCACACCTTTATTCAATTTCCAGGGATGATCCCTTGTTCTGGTCCATCTAGTCAAATGCTGAAACATTTCTCCTGCATCTATCCTATAAAATCCTTTACACACCTTCTACCACTTCCACATCCCCAAGAAACCCAGGGGACCAGACTTGAGCGCAGTAATCCAGATATGGGCGTATCAAGACCTTATAAAAGAGGAATTACAACTTCCTTATCTCTACTTGTTAATGTGTTCTTTACTAGCCAAGTAATTTTATGTGCTACCTTAGCAATATGTCCTCTAAACTTTAACTCTCTGTCCACCACCCCTAAATCTCTAGCTTCCTATACTTCCTGGAGTACAGTGCCATCAATATGATAAACGGCTTGTAATCTATTTATCCCAAAGTGCATAACTTTACATTTCTCAACATTAAACTGACACCCATCAACTTTTGCCCATACTGACAGCCTATTTAAATTGTCCTGCAAGCTCTCCACATTACCTTGATTAACTATTACTCTATCTAATTCTGCATCATCCGCAAACAACTGAATATTTCCTTTCAGGTTATTTCCTATATCATTTATGTACAAATTAAACAGCAATGGTCCCAGCACTGAACCTTGTGGCACACCACTGGTCACCTGTTTTTGCCTTGATTCTGTTCCTCCATATATCACTTTTTGATATCTGTCCAGCAGCCACCTTCTTATTCACTTTATCAGTGTCATATCCATCCCCATTTGTTCTAATTTGCGTAAGTGTTTCATGTACAAATTAAACAAATTAATTGCCTCTTCTAGATTTACAACACTCAAATACAGACTCATGTTATATTCCCATAATACTCAACTATTTGTCTTAAAGGAAAAATCTATTTAACCACCTCTATTTGGTCTGAACTTCATCAAATAGAGGTTGTCAGATCAGATTCTGTTCTTCTCCAAGCTTCAAAAAAACTATTTTTCTTAGTCTTTTCTTGTGTATGCTTGCCTGGAACACTAACATTTAGGAAATTCCTCTGTAATTCTACATTGTTTTACTTCCCTTTTTATAGATGGATATGAAGCTCTACTCCAACAATCAACCCTCTGACCAGGCCTTGTAAATTATGCAGTGTAGCCACTGTGAAATTTTTAAACCTCCATATTTGGGCATTTCTAGCCAAATATCCTCTGGTTGTCCTTCCATATTTAAGATTTTTTTAATGTCTTTTTCTACCTCATGTACTAATACATACTTCTGATTGCATTCCGCTTGAATGTTTCCTATCCACTGTGCTATTTTTTAAAGTAATTACTCCAGAATATCTTTTATCATCTCTCATTCCTTTTATAGCACTTTCTTTCATTTCTAATTTTTTTTCAATAGCTCCTGAATTATATGCCACTTCCTGGTGTTTATTTTCTATGTCCTTACCAGTCTTTCCAGAAATTAAATAGCAGCAAAGGAGATACGACAGACAAATGTGATAGAGGAGATATGATATAAAGTTACTAAAGGATTTTATAGACTAGATTCCAGAGAAATAAATCTTAAGAAATGACTGGGCAGGAATTACTCCAAGAAGTGTGAAAACCAAGGGTACTGTAAGGAACAGATTTTTTTTGCTTGGACAATGGTCAATGGGTGGAATTTGTTGTCAGAGGAAGTTGTGAGCACTTTGTCAGTGAATGAGTTAAGGAAAGGTATGATAGGTGTATCAATCATGGTTAGTATAGGTTTCTCATAATGAGTCTTCAAGAGCAGACAGAGTAGCTCGTGTAATAATAATGTACCAAAATAAAAATATAGCAAGAAGGATTTGTCAATTTCGCATTCTTTATCATGCTTATTTTTGACATTCTTTAAACTTTTGGTAATATAGCTAGATAAAGTAAAAGTAATTTTGTAGCATTGATAACGCAAAAATAGCACACTTTCTTGCTATATCCACCAATTAGTAGATGTGTGCCACAGTGAGATTCATCACATTACTGCTGCTTCAAAGTACACACTCACACTGACACATCTTATTTCATGCTCTATAATTAAAATGGAGTTTCTATGTAATATTGGTTCTTCCTTTTAGAAAGACACACACACGTGAGTATGCATGCACCCCAACCTATCTTCATAGCACCATAAATTAAAGATGCCAAGAAATTACATTCTTTGTTTCATCCTTTATCCAAGGGAAAGCAAACATAGTTTGCACATTAAGTAATTTCACGACTGAGCTACTTGCATATAGGCTAATGACTTCGCATAAACTGCATTAGTATCCCAGTCATGAAATTATTTCACGTACAAACTTTATTTGTTTACACTTGAATAAAGGATGAAACCAAGAATACAATTTCTTGGCATCTTTAATTTATAGTAAAACCAAGTGAAAAAACTTTCAGCATCTATCTCTAATCCAAAGTATTTGCATAATAAGGTGTGACAGCTTTTCACTACTTGTATATGGAAATACGACTTCTGCATTACTTCAAACTTGGTATCATTCCTGGGTCTGACTCCCACTGATGAGACCTCAATAGAGGGAGAAACTGGTCTGGGTAGTGACCCTTCCCATAATGCATAGCATTATGTGTCTGCAAGGATGTGCATTGCATTATAGGATACTAAGGCAATTGATTCTTGTAAATAAACTTATATGTTGGTTACACGTGACTTTAAAGTGTGCCTAAGCCATGTGGCCAAATAGAGAACACATCATCCACATAGCGTAGCCAGACAGTTGGTTTTAAAAGCCTTAAACTCAGCCCCACAAAACCCACTGCCTGGCTACGCTATGTGGATGATGTGTTTTCTATTTAGCCACATGGTTTAGACCAGGGATGCACAAACTTGTTAAGTCCGAGGGCCGCATAGTTCCACTGTTACTTATGGGAGGGCCGCCAAAAAAAAATTTGAAAATTATCTACCATATATTGTTTATTTTATTTATACCTATCATAATTGTTATAAAAAAGGTAATAAAAAGTAAGCGAATTTAATTTGATGCGTGACATTGCATTGATTTGACAACTGTTTTGATATTTGGTTTGGTTTTGTAGTAGCCAACTGCAAAATTGATTTTAAATTTTCATCAGTCAAGCGGTTCCTATTTTTCGATTTGTTAATATTCATGACTGAAAAAGTTTGTTCACAAATATATACTGAGCCAAAGAGGTTTGCACATTTTAATGCATTATCTAGCAACCATTTATAATTGTTTTTATCGACACAATGATAGAAGTTTAATAAATTGCCTTCGTTAAATTTATTTCGCAGGCTCTCATCGTTTTGAATGTCGATGAGTTCAAGCTGTGCTGATTCAGGTGCATTTTCGGGCAAAAGGATTGCTAAATAAATCTAGCAAAGGTATCACTTTTTTAAAAATCAGAAAACCGATCCTTGAAGACTGATATCAAGTTATCAATCTTTTCAACATACACAGTTTTGAAGTTGGCATTGAACTTCACAGAAACTTTCTTATAATTAGGAAAATGGACGTAATTCACTGACTTCAGTTGGATTTGAAATAGTTTTAACTAGCACTGAAAAGACAAAATGTGGCCATAAAAGTGAGTAACCAATTGATCTTTGCCCTGAAGTTGTGTATCTAACGTATTTAAATGATTAGTGATGTCAACCAGAAAGGCTAAGTCACATAACCAATCAAGATTTGTTATGTCAGGGACGTTTCTGTTTTTTACAGTCATTAAGATTTCAATTTCATCAATTAAATTTAGGAACCACTCCAATGTTTGTCCACGACTTAGCACCTCACTCCTGTGCAAAAAATTAAGTCACCATATTCACTTTCAATGTCTTCAAGAAACTTTTTAAATTGTCGATGATTAAGGCCACGGGATTTTATAAAATGAATCGTTGAAACCACAACTTTCATGACATGTTCAAATCTTTCTTAGGGCACAAGCTCTCCTGGTGGATAATACAGTGGAATTGTATCAACTCATCGTTGTGCCATCCCAAATGCTGTTTCAATAATGTCACCAATCCAGAATTAGCTCTGTCAGTCATGATACCTGATAATTTTGTCAGATCTAAATCAATTTTGGAACACTGTTCTAAAAGCCCAGTGAACATGTCATTACCTTTTGTTTGATCTGACAATGAACTAATTCCAATCAGCTCCTCACTTACCTCAAATTCTTGCATTATTCCACATGCAAATATTAACAACTGGACTGTGGAAGTAATGTCAGTTGATTCATCAATAGCTAATGAAAAATAGGCAAATTGCTTTGAATAAGATATTAATTGGTCCTTTACATTTTCCGACATTGCAGTAATTCTTCCTTGCAGTCATCCTGTTTAACTGAATTTTCTCAACATTTTTGGCTGATTCAGGACAAATTTTTTTAGCAGCTATCTCAAGGCAATCTTTAACGAAATCTCAGTCTGTAAATGGTCGGCACCTTTTTGCTATAAGGCGAGATATTTCAAAACTTATTTCTGTTGCGATTTCCGAATCTTGAATAGGTTTTGTAAGCATCACTTGCTGACCTGTCAATTCTCGTTTCAAAAATGAAATCTTTTGTTTACGTAGTTTTTCGGGTAGATTTGAAAATGTAGAATGCAAACTTTTTCATGTCTCCTTATATTGTATTCTTTTGGTATGGCTACAGCACTTTTGCAAACCAAGCACACGATATTATTAAACGACTGCACAAAATCATATTTTTCGGTCCAGCTATCCTGAAACTGCCATTTTTCATCCTGTAGTTTGTGTTTCCTACTTGGCCCTGTTTTATCCATTGTAGAATTTATTTTTTACCATTTCCTAGGGGTGATAATTAATTGTAGCAACCGTACCTAGGAAAACAAAATACTCATATGACAAATTATAAAATTTGTTAACATTATTACTAACCGATTATCATAAGTAGACAGGCAATCGTAACGTCACAGCTACTTTGCTTTGCGCATGTACCATTTTTAAAAATTACCTATCGTGTAACTTGTTCAAGTTAAAATAATACACAGTGAGGCCGGCCACCAGCAAATCAACAGTCTGTGCATCCCTAGTTTAGACATACTCTACAACTTCCTAACACACCTAAACAATCAACACCCCAGTATCCAGTTCACACTGGGTCAAGTCTCCCTTTTCTAGTCACTCTGATTACATGCCATCCTGATGGTCCCTGGCTTTCTCTGTTTACAGAAATCCGACCCATACAGGTAGATACATTCACCAACAATCGCACCCCCCCCACACACATAACAATATGGGATTATAAAAACAATATATAACAAGGCAAAATTAATCTGTTCAGACAACAATGCCCTAACTACTGAACTTAACAATATCCTTAACACCTTCTTAGCCAATGGCTACAACTCCCAAAAAATATCAAAACCAGTTAACCACAACCCTCCCCTCTTAACAGAGATTACACTAAATCTATCACTATTCCGTATATAAATCCAGAGTATGTCTGAAAAGCTCACAAAAATCCTAAAAAAAATATGACTGACTACCTGTTACAAACCACATAAGAAATTGGAATCCCTTATCTGCTCCATCAAAGACCAGCCACTTCCCCTAGACCTACATGGAGTATACCAGGTCCCTTGCAGCTGTAAACTGTCCTACTATGACTAAACAGGCAAGGCAGCTAATATCAGGATTTCCGAACACAAAGACTACATCCAATTTCACTAATACAGCCACTCAGGACTTGCGGATTATGTACTAGATACCCACCACAGTGTAGTGGTGGGTTTCTGGTACATAATCCGCACTACACTTTACTACACGCTACAGTGTAGTAAAGTGACTTTCTTCCAGAATACGCTGGAAAAAAGTCACTTTACTACACTGTAGCAAATATAAATATGAAAGATTGTTCTTGGAATCAGCTTCAGCTCTAAAAAAACTTCCTAAATCTCAACAAATTTGGGTGCATGAGACTGCCACAAATTTGGGAAGCTTGCATCCTTAGAACATCAGCTGTTAAATTGTGAATGAAGATATTTATAATTAATACTTCATTCATAATTAACAAGACCTACCATATCATAAGCAGGATTTATTTAAATTATTTTGTTAGTCTCTTGCTTATAAAATGTTATTCATGAATTCCTTTTTAGTTTTGTTAGTTAATTTTATTTATGTAATTTTTAAATACATTATAGACATGAAAAGCCTCTATATTAACATGTCCTTTATTTTACTTGCTTTATTCTTTTAATAATATTAGAAACTGTAATGTATGTAATTTTAATATATCCAGAAGATTCTTTGTGATATCATTTGATTGGTTGTTGTGAGAAAACATGCAAATTTTTCCTAGCGCATGTTGGAGCGTGAACTACTATATATGAAGGGAAAAACAAGTTTGATGTGAGCCTAACCGGTGAGAACCAGTTATTGGCGGGAAAAAAGGAAGGAGTGATACAAAAATGAAAGTAAAGAGAGAATCGAGTAGGAAAGTATAGAGAACAGTACCTGGAGACTGGAAGGGAATTTTGACGTGCCAAAAACGGAATTTAAAGGACCGGGAATCACTTGGTATTTTAACTTACCTTTTTCTGAGTTGGAGTTATACCAAAACTTCCTAATGCCTAGCAGTGGAATAGTGCAGGAAATAGGATTATCTACCTATTTCTTCTTTTTCTTACGTATAAGAAAAAGAAGAAATAGGTAGATAATTCAAACCAAGTGCATAAAAGTTATTCTCCAGAGTCTATAAATGAGTCGCAGAAGTGGAAGATCTTTTAAGTCTGTGTTATTACAAAGTAAAAGTCAGCAAGGACTTTAAAAATGTTGTTCGATCTCCCTATGATGTGATGAAGCTATATCCTGGTAAGATTAATTTTGCTATACTTAGTGAGAAGTAACGAAAATTAATTCCACCGATAGTATATTGTTACTAGTTGCTGTATTCAGCAGGTCAAGATTTTATTATTACGGGCAACTCCAGGGAGTCCTTACTCATCGAGGGAGGCCCTAAACATCATGTCCACACAACTATACGACATTCTCACAGTATCCATCATACCTTGCCTTGAACTCACTGACCGTCATAGCACCCACAACAGACGCTGGAAGCTTATTCCACTCATTTACCACTCTAAAAGTAAAGAACCCAGCTCTAACACCCTTGCTAGCCACACTCTTTCCCAGCTTCCATATGTGTCCCCTAGTTCTCCACCACCAGTCCTGATCTCAAAAATATCCTCTGAATTAATCTTATAGAAACCCTTTAGTAATTTGTATGTTTCAATCATATCTCCCCTTTTCTGCCTATTAACTAATTTCTGCAATCCACAAATCTTAAACCTGTTCTCATAAGGTTTATTCCATAGACCTGGTATCATCTTGGTCACTCACCTCTGGATCCTCTCCACCTCCTCCCCAACAAAAAGAAACCTAGGTGACCAAATCTGGGCAAGATGAGGTCTTATCAAGGCTCGGTACAGAGGTACAATAACTTGCTTGTCTCTGCTCGTCAAAGTATTTTTCAACAACCAAGTGAGTCGATGAGCTGATTTAGCCACTTTTGCAATGTGCCCCTAAACTTCATCTCCCTATCCACCAACACTCCCAAGTCCCTGGCCTCATCAATCTCCTGCAGTACAGTTCCACCAATGTGGTATACTGCTGCTAATCTTTTCACGCCAAAATGCATAACCTTACATTTTGTAACATTAAATTGACATCCATTCTCCTTAGCCCAGAACTCCAATCTATCCAAGTTGTCCTGCAAGATTTCGACATCTTCTGCATTCACTATTGCTCTACCCAACTTTGCATCATCAGTGAACAAATGAACTGTTCCTCTTAGATCCTTCCCTATATCGTTAACGAACAAATTAAACAGCAGTGGTCCAAGAACATAACCCTGCGGCACACCGCTAGTCACAGGCCGTCTTTTGGACTTTACTCCTGAATAAAGTACTCTCTGATATCTTTACATCAACCAACCACCTACCCATCTCACCAACCCTATATCCATTCCCATATGTTGTAGTTTATGGATTAGAATTCCATGTGGTATCCTGGGAAATGCCTTAGCCAGGTCCAGCATAATCACTGTAAACCCATTAACCTTATCCAATTCAGCCGTCATTGTGTTATAAAACTTGAGCAAGTTACTGAGGCATGATCTACCCTTCACAAAGCCATGCTGTCCCCCATACAGTATTTCATTTTCATCAATCCATTCCTGTATTTTTCCCTCGACTACTTTCTCCAAGACCTTGACAATAACTCCTGATCAGTCGGTAATTTGCAACAGTAGTCTTGGATCCTCATGCAGTGGAACTATTTTCCCCTCTTTCCACACCTTCGGGACTAAACCAGACCCGAGACTCAGATTAAACATGGTCAAGGGCACTGATAATTCTTTAGCTGCTTCACGTAAGACCTATGCCGGTATACCATCCAATCCCACAGATGTATTCACATTAAGGTTCTGTAATACACTATTCACCTCCACTTCATTCATCACAATTCCCATATAAACTAATAGTTCCTTCATTTTTTCAATGTCACCACCTGGATGATATACTCTTGCAAAGTGCTCACTCAGTAATTCCACTACATCGACTGATTCAGTAACCTCCTTACCATTGTGATTCCTTAAAATCATTTTGCCGTGTAGTTTTTTTTTTGCTTGCAGCATATTGAAAGAACTGTTTGGGATTCTCTTTAACTTGCATAGCTAGTTTCCTTTCATAATCCGCTTTTACTTTTTTTTTACCACACTCGTTACCCTTCTGGCCTGCACTTTATACCGTTCATGTGCCTGCAGGTCCACCTCTTTCTTTAAATTCCCTCCACAGTTGTTTCTTTTTTTGCAGCTCAAGCTTAATGGTGTTATTCATCCATTTAACCCCTACTTGTTTTACTATTCAGACCCTAGATATACAATCAGCCATAACCTCCTGTAAATGCTCCTTGACCACTTCCCATGCTCTATCGACATCCAGCCCTTGCAGTTGTACATGCCATGGCACTGATCCAAGCAATCTCCTAAGCTTGTCATACTTGCCAGCACAGTAATTCCACATATACCCTGTCTTAATCGAAAATTCCACACCTTCAGCCACCTCCCAGGTCAAGACCTTATGATCGCTCTCACCAATAGGTCGCAACATGGTCATATTCATTACAGTCAAATTATCAAATGCTATTACCAGTATTTTCAATTACATGCTGTCTCAGATAGTTATCCCTTAATAATTGAATAAAATCCATTTCCTTCCTCACATGTGTCCTCTCCTCCTTCCAATCAATATTACCATAGTTGAAATCCCCCATAATAATTACCCTCCTTCCACTCATTTCATCAATTTGTTTATGCATACTATCTCCACCATTTATTCCATCACCTGGTCTATAGCAACACCCAAGTGTATATTTTGTTCTGCCAGTCTCAATCTCACACCAAATACCCTCAAATGAGCTCTTTTCACTATTCTGCTATACAAATTCAATTCTCCTTGGCTGCAGTTCACCAGCTATCATCAATAACACTCCCCCCCCCCATTTTATTCTCTCTGTCCCTCCTAAACACACTATAACCTACACATTCTATCCCACTAACTATATCATCTTCTGTCAGCCATGTTTCACTAATGCCAATAACCTGTGGCCAGGAAGAGCCAATCAAGGTCAAAAATTCTTCCTTCTTGTTCCTAATACTCCTGGCATTAGTATACATGAAATGCAGAGCTCCATTTGTCCCACTCCTATCTTGATGTGTTATTCTAACTATCCCATTCCGATTTCTTGTCCTTAGTACTGGCTTTGGTACATTATATACATTCTTACACTCAGCTGTCTCACTGATGTCTGCATACCCCCCCCCTCCTTGGTAGTTCTAGTTTCCCTGCTTCTGCACATCCATTTTCACTTCATTCCTGAATGGTAATAGCACTTTTTCCAGTCTCTGCACACCAAATCCATTCAAATGCAGGCCATCCATCTTGTATAAATCCTTTTGCCCATCAAACTCATTCCACACCACACCGTCTGCATAACCTGCACATAGTCATTTGCGATTATGCCCCTCCTTCTAAACTCCTCTCTGTCATACCGTGGCAACAGAGTGACAGAGTTAGGATGGTGAGTCTGTTGCTGCGGTATGACCGCGGAGTTCTGCCGTGGCTGCGGTTAGCCATGGCAGAACTCCAGTGCATAATTGGAAGGAAGATTATCGAGGATTTGACCTGATAGAAGTGGCCACGCGTATCATTAAATGTGTGATATGCTAACACTTTTCCCTCTTCAAGTGATAAATGCTATATTATTGAATTAGGTGTTCATTGACTGAACGAGAATACTGAGATGCCTACTTGTTGTAATTTAGGAATCTCGAACTTACAAGAACTAAAATTGATTGACTGAGCTTAGAGAAGTACAAATGAATGTCTGATGGTTCATGAGTTGTCTTGGCTGAATATCTTGAACTGATTTGATATTTAAATGTTTTGAAATATAGCCTTGATCAGAGTAAAGTTATGATAGAAGTCCTTTGTAACAAGAAGGGTAAGATCTGTTAAATATAATCTTTACTTATAAAGTTTGAGCTCAGCTGAATGGTATACTAGAATCTTAATGAAAGTTTTCTATTTGTTTAATTGTAATGACCCTGTTGGAATGCTGTGTTATGATGTAATTTATGTGACACTGCATTAAATAATTTTGTTTGAATTGAATCTTGCATTTGCTCGATTCTTTCATTGCACTGCTCATTAAAATAATATGAATCTCAGCAGGAACCCTATGTAATAAAAACCTCGGCCTAAAATCAGCTTATGATAACCTAGTACAGTTGAAGGTTGATTTACCTAAGTTGCTCTTGCCATTCAGAATATTGACTGGCACAGTATAATATAAAATTTCTTCATATTCGATTGATATATCAGCCTACAACTAGTTAAACACTAAAGAGAGAGAATTGTAAGACGATAAAACGTGATTGAGAAGAAGTTACGATCCAACACAGCTCAACAGCCAAGACAACCCAATTTAGCCCACTAGGGGCACCTTGAGGACTCTAGGACCAATGCCAGTTGCCTTCTTCAGCCTCATTTGCTCATTGTTAGTGCCTGTATGCACATATCATAGTTTTATGTTCCCAGAAGATGGCAATGTAACATTGCCGAAATTAGGTAGGTATTGATTTAAGTTTTTTAATTAACATTTTAGTATACGTTGTCATTTCCTGAAAAATTTTAAGTCATAAGGCAATTGATGTAAAGTCATTAGCCTCTATATACAAGTAGCCCAGCCATGCAAACTTTACACTTGAATAAAGGATAAAACCAAGAATATAATTTCTTGGCATTTTTAATTTATAGTATAACCAAGTGAAAAAACTTTCAACACCTTCATAGCTCAGCTGGAAGTATGATAGGATCTTTAAGACTAATCCTTCAGCCTTATGTCTTTCCATCCATCGAATTCAATCCAGAGATTTAAAGCCATTCCTTCTGCACATGAGTCAGTGTGTAAGTTGTGTAGAAAGTATGACTCCTATCATAGTATGACACAATTTTTACTCTCTCGATTTTTCACTTCTTTCAAATCTTTCTCATACCGTACTTCTCACCTCTCAAATCATTAGTGCTTGTTAAAACAATAATTTCTCTCACTTTGTCTTTGCTTCCTGACTAACTTATATCATTACTTTTTTCCACTAAGGGAAACAAGATTTAGTCATGCTCTCATTAAGTACTTATGTGATCATATAATCACCAAACAAAACTTTTTTTTCTTACTCTCCCTTTCTCACTTTACTATATGATTCCTTTTTTAAATGCACTTTTTCTCAACTCTACAACTAGCCTGACACTTTTGTAATTGTTGGAGTTATGCTCTGTCTTGTAAAGAACCATGTTAGTGTGCTATTTCTTTCATGACACCCTCTTCATTCTCTTGCACTTTCATCAATAATCTTGTCAACAAATTTTCCTGCCTTTGGTCAACATTCTCCACTCTGCTATCATGCATTTTACTCAATGCACTCACTCTCAAACACACTTATTACAGATTCGCTCACCATTTTTGCTTTCATCCAAAAATCTTTTGCCTTTTGTAACACATTTTTCACCCATTGCATTGAACAGAATCATGTATTAAAGTCCCTATTTGTACAAAGCATTAATGCTTAACCATGGCGCTGTCATTCGACATCACAAAATACATGGTCTGGTGGCAACATATTTTTAAAAAATAAGAAAAACTCAAGAAACTACTATGCAACTTGTTTTAGTCCTTATATAATGAATCCATTTTACGCATGCTGCACCAAACAAAGTCTCTGACATTATACTTCCCATTTATACAAAGCAGCAAAAGAATTTATGCCCAACCATAGTTTTATCATTATCAGACATCATAAAGTGCAATGTCTGTTGACAGTATATTTCTAAAAAATAAGACAAACTCATGAAACTAATGCAAGCTTGTTTGAGAAGAATTTTAGGAACATTCATGCCTAATGCAGGATTAAGATTTTGACTCACAGTAGACAGGCAATAAATTTTACTAACCGAACTACTCAGAGATACATTAGTTTAATAGCAAAAATGATGTTCTGTCCTCTTGTATTATGTTAGGCCAAATGAGCATTGACTCTCAATATACACTATGACTAAAACATAATTATCAGAGGGTAACTACATATGACAGAAACAGTTGTATACTTTCCTGACATCTCCATTAAGTTGCTATATTCATTATATGGTGTGGCTTACTGTTTTGATTTTTTTTCAGACATCTATTTGCTATTTTATGTGCAGCAGTATTATTATTTGACACCTCCAAGGAGTCCCAGGATTTACTGAATGCAATTTCATAACAATATATGTTATTTATACAATAATATGAGATATATATTCTCTCCCTTTAAGAACACAAGTGAACAAACTTTTTTTTTTTTTTTGCCAGTTCCTTTCAGACAATATTAATATTACAGACAATGTTCTCAATACTAGCTATGTAGATTGGAACAAATGCTGATATGAGTGAAATACAAGCCAAATACCACAATTGTCCACTTCTGAATGTATGCCACTTGATTGGAAAAAATCAAAATTCTCACTTGTTTAAGGTGGATTTCAGCTTTACCATTAGTTTCCAGCAAGCTACAATGCTAGTGACATGGAATAATTTTAAAGTTAGCAAAATTTTCTCAACTGAAAAAAGATAATCACTTATCGTGACATTGAGCACTTGTCACAAACTTCCTAAACAACCCAATATTATAAATATATCTGCAATTATCACTCAAAGTGAAAACAATATAATCCATTCCAAATATCACAAAAATAAAGTTATGATGAAAAAAACATCAGTCAACTTCCAGTTCAAATGAATACACTCTATCACAATATCTATGCTTAAGATATAGCTAGCTAAAAATATTCTGTGAAATACCCAACTACAAACCAAGTGACATGAAAAAAACAAAATAAACAAAAAAACTCGTCTAATATCTAGAGCAGTGTTTCTCAAAGTGTGGTACGCGTACCCCTGGGGGTATGCGAAAGGTCGTTAGTGGATACATGGCAATTTTCGACTATGCATAATTAAAGGAGTCATAGGTTTCAACAAACAGTGCAATTAGAGACAACTGGGATAAAATGGCACTAACTAATGAATCACATCCCCTCTCCAACAGAAACTGCTATACAGACCAAGCAAAACCATATGTTGCCAGTGGAACATATAGTTTTGCTTGATACCACCCCCATTATTAACGTGTTAAAACTAAGAAATATATAGTGAATGTGTTTCAGATATTATGGAATTCGGTTGAAGGGAATTAGCATTTCAACTCAACTGTTGAAATGCTAATTTGTCTTTAGTTAGCATGATCTTTTGTTAATACCGCACCAATCATATGCAGTTCTTCGCTGCTCTACATATCTCAAGTCTTGTAAATTACTGGTAATTTTTGCTTGAAATAATGGGAAAGATGATGATGCTATTGGATAGATGACCTTGACGATACACACAAAGAAACCATTCTCGATGCCAAAAGTAGTGATAGCGAGTAAAAGCTTCTTGGTAAGTTACACCATTTTCAGTTTTTTCTGAAAACTTTAGTTTCTGAAAATTCCCACACGTCTCTTGCAACATGATTTTTTAGCTTTAATTTTGGGAAAAAAGTTAAGAGTTATATTCGAGTAAATACAGTATTTTTTTTTAGCTTTCAAATTCTTACGTATGGATCATTGGTTAAAGATTGGATTTATAAAAACCCCAAAAGAGAGCAATATAGCAAACACAAGTAGCTGTAAGCAGCAATCCAGATGCAACAGCAAGAAAACGTTGATATTGCATCTGGATCAAATGAAATTGATGAGTGTGTCGTCTGACATATCTAGAGAACCAAAATTTAAAAATAAATCATATTTTTTGTTTAAATGAACATATAAATTCAAATAAAATAGATATTTAATTTTAATTAATATTTTGAATTAATTTATTAATTAGGGGACACTTGGTAATAATGAAAATTTAAGAAAGGGTATGCAGATATCTGAAGTTTGAGAAACACTGATCTAGAGTAACTAGTGTAGGCTTTAGCCCATCTAGAGTATATTAACATGCCAATAGTTTTACAACCTTATGTGGGCATAATGCACAGAAAAGAAGAAGACAAACCAGAAAGAGAACAGATTCCACCAAGGCAGACTTAAATTTATCTAAGATGCAGCAATAGAACATGCTCTGCAAATCATCCAAATTTCTAACATGTAATACCAAATGCAGCTGATGTTGATTTTATGATTGTAATAGTAAAATTGGAACACCGAAAGGAAAACTAATCCCAGGAATGACCAACTCTACAGTAGAGGGAAAAAAAAACAAGGAAAAAAAACAAACAAACAAAAGTGACCGATATATTGGGTAATCACTCCATGTGACCCAAATGATATAGGATAACATGAAATTTCCTTCCCACATACAGGTTTGTTCTGCGAATATTCACAGTCATCGCTACTTTTTTTTCCATTTCCATTTCTTTAGATCCTTTTTTTCACACACATACACATGCACGCAACAAGACAGCCCATGTAATCTTTCAAAAAAAAAATAAATAAATAAATAAATAAAATAAAAAATTAAAGAAAACTAGAAGGGGATAAAAGTTCAACGGAGTGAAACAGCAATAAGAAATGATTAAAAATAGTACTTAAATGCTCCAATATTTCACCTGAGTTACAGAGACATTGTCAGGGAGTACAAAATGAGATGTAACACATACACACACAAACAGGGGAAGCTCGTGCATAGGCACTGCAGAACTGCAGTACCCCCAATTTTTCTCAATGTATAAATATATTTATTAATTTATTTATATTTTCCTGTAATATTTAATTTTATCATCAACAATCCTATACAATTCTCTTATTTTGTATAAAAAATAATAAAAATCCATCTTGTAGCACTTAGGAGGATGAAGGATGCTAGCGGCACTGTGCTTTCCACACTGTCATATTGCTACGTGCACAAAAGCATATGCACTTCATAGTGAGATGCGAGCTATTAGCGTAATGCGGCACTGTTCATTGCGCAGTTCCACTGTTGTTTATATGCAGTTTGCACCAGCAGCAGTGTTTGTAGTGCTTATTGTGTTTACTCTGCCTCTTTAAATATTTGGACATTACAATTAAAGACATAACATTTGTCATGGTAATTTTGAATTATACTAAACTATATAATTTTATTGATAATAAACAATATTTTATTTTTCCATGAAACAAAACAAGAAGAATATATTTTATTTTTAGGTAATTTTGAATTATACCAAACTGTATATTTGTATAATATACTAAACTGTATAATTTTATCGATAATAAATAATATTTTTTCATGAAACAAAACAAGAAGAATATATTTTATTTTTAAGTAATTTTGAATTATACCAAACTGTATAATATACACTGTACTTACAGTGTGTATGTATATTTTGAATGTTGCAGCACCCCAACGATTTTAAGCCACGAGCCGATACTGCACATAAAGGCAGCACAAAACTAACTGAAACATGTGGACGAAATACAAGAGTCCTAGCTATGTGGGACGCCCTCTATGGACACCTGTTGGTGGCCTAGGATGTAAACTGGGATCTCGAAGAATTAGTGTTTCCCATATTTTGGAAAGTTTTATGCAACGATAGTTATTTAAATTAAGCTGAGATTTAAAAGAAGTAGATTCTAAAAACATCATTCTTTTTCTTTTAAATTTATTGTGATGGAGCATGAGGGCCTTTTTCCAATTGATTCTGTGATTCAAGATCCCAGTTTACATCCTAGGCCACCAACAGGTGTCCACCTAGTTAGGACTCTAGTCTTTCATCCACATTTCAGTTAGTTTTGTGCTGCCTTTGTGTATGTGTCAAGTCTCGTTTTCGACTCCCATGTCTCTGTAACTGAGAAGAAATATTGGAAGCATTAAATACTATTTTTAACCTTTAATTAGAAGCATTATTGGAAGCATTAAATACTATTTTTAACCTTTAATTAGTCGCATGGGGTCTATTTGATCCTAGCTGTTATTCAAATTTGTTTTCTGGCAAAACCAATGATGGATTTTTGTTGTAATTTCGAGTAACTCAGTATCTTGTCCCCCCCACCCTCAACACCGAATCAGTCATATGCCACCATTAGCGCAATCAGTTGTGGAGTAAGGAGCTATTTCTGACCACATGCGACTCCTTACATATTTTTTGAGTGATATTTTTTTTCGATTTTGTACTTTTATGCATATTTTCTTGTTCTAGTCACAATGATCACAACATTTGTTGACACTGCTGTGTAATAATGTCCAAGATCAAAGGATTGCAAAATAAGGTCAAAGTGTGAAAAATGTCTGAGCTTTTGCTGCAATGAGCATTCTTCAGTAAGATGCAATAATTGTATGGGAAATATAATCATTTCCTAGTGCTATTTCACTCCAATAAACTTTAATCATGAGTTTTTCCCAGTGTTAAAGCATTTACGCTTTAACACATGTACAAACTCTGTATTATTGCACACAAACTACCTCACAGATTAACAGACCACTCTGCTGCAGTTAAGTTACAAGAACACAAATATGAAATTCTTCATTCCAATTCTTCTGAACCTTTTCATGTTGCACAATTTAATAAACACAGTAAAGGCTTAATTTTATGAGTTATCCTACTTTAAACTTCCTGCTTTCAAGACAGTAGATTTAAAATACATATCACAAATAAGAATTTAAAAAAAAAAAAAACGGTTAATTTTGATGAAAATCTCAGGTAATGAAAATGAAATCAGAAATGAAATAGGCAATATGTTTGTTTATATTATACAGCTCCCCCTTCTCAATAATAACTGGTAGAATACCATATACGCTAATGAACATAGCATTCTAGCAATCAGTGCTGATCTGTAAAAGCTTAAGCAGCTAACACTATGAGGCCAACATAATACAACTGTTAATTAGGTACGTTCACTGGCTGGTTTTCTTTCTGAAGAATGAAAAACTCTTCCATACAAGAATAGTTAATTTGCCTTTCAGATGAAAATAGTTCCTAGTATTCTATATAAGATTTGAACACGTAGTTTTTTTTTCAACAGAAAAAAAAAACTACGTGTTCAAATCGTGCCACCTTCTCATCGTTTTAATTTGTAATGATTTTAGAGTTCAGGTCATTAAGAACTGAATTGTGCGTGGAAATATGAAATGGCAGGAATAAAACATAAATAAATGAAATGAATTAAAAGACAATCAAAAAACTAAGAACTACAAACTTCAAAATTATAAACCTTATTAAAACAAAAAATGACTATACTGCCATTTGACTTATTACTATGGCATTTAATTTTAAAAGCCAGTAGCTAGCTAATCACACTTCTCTATCTAAACATTAGTAAGCTTCTTCAGTTAATCATGTAGTGTAATACTAAATAATTTATTGTAATTTTTATTCATCACGGTTTTGAGAGCTGATTCCTAATAATGTGAATTCTGCAAACCTTCAACATATTTAAAAAAAAAAAAAAAATACTATAGTTTTTCTGTTTTGCCAATTCACTGACACCCAACAGTATTTTCCAAAACAACAACAATCTCATTTTTAGCAATTTTTATTCATTTTGGTATGCAGGGTCAAAAGAATTTATTATACATAGGAGATGTGTATAAGGTAATATATAAATCACTTATTTCAATATGCAGGAGTCAATTTGCATTTAAATTTTTATTATAAGCTTGTGAACTTGGCTTACATTCTTCATAATGTTTACTGAATTACAACACTGACTTTCACTAATGTATTATTTACTCCAATTAAAACACTAAGCATTAGCTATAGGGCTTAGAATACGAGATAAGACAAAGTTTTAACATTTTCCTTTTCATCACAGGTGAGTGTGAAAGTGTGTTTTTAAAAAAATTATGTTGCACAAACATAATCAAGTTTTAGGCTTTATAAAGCAGGGCATAAATGATATCACAAAAACGGTCCTTATGTGATTCATTCTTGCCAATACATTCAAATATTCTGAAATGCAAGCAAAAAATTAGTACATGCAATATTAGCAAAGCTTAGCAAAGTTACTACCTTTTTGCACAACTGCACTTTTCAAGTATCAAAAAAATAATAATAAAATAAATAAAAATTAAAAAAAAAAAAAAAAAAAAAAAAAAGGCAGTCACTTAACATACCAGTTCAGCTAGGAAAAGGAATGTGAGCAGTTCAAAATGGTACAGAAATCAGTTTAATATTTCCAGCCTGACTTATTTTATGCTAATAGGAAAGCATTTTTTTTTTATTTTATTTCTAAGAACAATTTATCACTGAATCATGTTGTCTGTCATCAAATCCTTATATTAAATTCTATAGGTAAGAAGGTGAGTAACAATAAATGCAGAATAAACAGAAAAAAGAACAGAGAAAAACATTAAATATTAAAAAGAGCAAGCACTAAAAAGAAATTTAATGACATAGAAAAGAAGTTAGTTACTTTTTTTTTTGTGTATACTTTTATTATACTTATCATGCAAAACTTCAAGTGCCATTAACACCCCAGTATAACAATTCTGATAATAGGTTTGGAAATTAAAACAAATAATAATACTAATAATAATACAGTACTTGTGTTTAAGCTACACTCTTTTTTTTTTTTCTTACTAAAAAAACAAAAGTGCCAAATTCAGTTCACTTTATATATATATATAAATATATATATATATATATAAAAGAAAATGACATACCTGTATTTATTAACATGTCAGATTTCACTGGATGCCTTAAATATAGTGAACATTTTAATGACTTTGTTCTTATTAGCTGGCAAAAACAATTACAAAGTGCACAAAAGGCATTAAAGGTTGGCTGATAAGGAACAATCATTCAAACAGGCTACATTTTCTAGTGAGATTTTTCTTAACCCATAACTTAGGCGAGAAAGCCTTACTAGGATAGTAATAATTTTGATTTCCACTGCCAGCCATTATGGATGGAACTGCTAAAACACCCAGAGAAGCCTGCTTCTCTGGACTGTTTCTATCATCCCTAAAATGCCATCAGAATTAAGTTCATAAATGACAAGAGCAATGGAGAAGAGACTCAATCACATATTCACAGACACTCTCACTCTCTCTCTCAATTTTTTAAATTTTTATTTTGAGTCCCAAGAAACATTTTCTTCCTTATCAATATGGGCAAAAATTGTCAGGCACTGCCA
This sequence comes from Typopeltis vanoorti, assembly GCF_054136105.1. Lineage (NCBI taxonomy): Eukaryota > Metazoa > Arthropoda > Arachnida > Uropygi > Thelyphonidae > Typopeltis > Typopeltis vanoorti. Next base: position 133,907,782 of record NC_143557.1, read on the forward strand.
GTGCTTGGATGATTGCTTTGTTACTAGTTGTGGACATTAGGTGTACATTAGAAAGCTGAGCCCTCGGGAGGTTGATTTAATCTTTGGTTCTCCTTCAGTGTCATAACCCTCCGCAATTCTTGAAGAACTGTCTTGATCGAGTAATTTCGTTGCCAACGGTTTAATACTGGAAGGCTTCTTCGGTCTATCTGGAATAAATACATACATATTTTTTGTTACATGCAATATTTACTTTAAAATCAGATGACCCTGAAAAAGTTTCAGGCATGATGAATATAACTAAATACATTTCTGACAAAGTGGAAAAAGACCTTGAGTTATTCAGGATTTAGCAATTGCCTCCCCATCCCTGCCTGTAAAGCTTTAAAAAATAAAATGGAACAACCACTGCTTTTATCTTTGTAGTTTTCAAGAAACTTCAATTCAAAATGGAAAACTCTGGAAACAAAAGTAATAGAATATTAAAAGTTGCAAGGACAGGGTCCAGTAGCGTATGTGTATACAATACCAGATTATAATACTAGATTCTATCCCTGGTGTGTGTGTGTGTCTTATGTGAAAATAACCACCTCATCATCAACAACCATGGGCTCAATGCCTGTAGGTGTTTGATGCCATCCTGATATGACTCTTCCATTGCATTCTATTTTGTGCAAGATGACTCAGTTTGTGTACAGTTTCTGGACCAGTTGATGTCATCATCCCATTTTCTATTTGATCTTCCTCTTTACTTCTTCCCTTCAATCATCCCAAACAGCAGCGTTTTTAATTTCCTCTCATCGTTCATTCTACATACATGGCCAAATAGGAGTAGTTTCCTTTTAATTATTTTCTGGATCAGATCCCCCCCCCCCCCCCCCCCGCTGTATTTGATTATATATTTCCTCGTTGTTCACTTTCTGGATCCAGCTTATTTTCGAAATCTTTCTGTAGCACTTCATCTCGAATGCTAAAATCCATATGGGCAAAAATTGTCAGGCACTGCCAGTGCTTGGATGATTGCTTTGTTACTAGTTGTGGACATTAGGTGTACATTAGAAAGCTGAACCCTCGGGAGGTTGATTTAATCTTTGGTTCTCCTTCAGTGTCATAACCTTCCGCAATTCTTGAAGAACTGTCTTGATCGAGTAATTTCGTTGCCTCCTTCTTTCAGATTCTCTCAGGAGTACCGAGGCCTCACATCCATAGAGCATGCTGTATGCAGTATTGTGCATACAGTTCTATGTCTATACATAGAACTGTATGCACAATATACAGTTCTATGTGTATCTTTATAGCTCAGTCTTCCATATATTTTGTCCATAGCATTTAAGGTAACTGTTGCTCTGACTATTCTAATTTTTACTTTTTTTTTTGTTGGGGGGGGGTCCAAAGTCACGTGTCATCCAAGTGTTACACATTTTCTAGTTGAAATCCTTCTATGGTAACTTTGTTCAGTAACTCCTATTGTCCAAATATCACTGTTTTAGTTTTTTCAAAATTGACATTTAGGCCATATCTTTTCCCTTCTGTGTAAAGTGTTCAGTATCCATTCCAGGCTTGCAAACACTATATGCAGAAGGAAAAGGATATGCATGATGTGCATCTTCTTCAATCAGGACGATATCATCTGCAAAGCAGAGGTAGTTTATTCTCATACCACTTACTGAAATGCCTCTACCTTCTTATTTAATCTCATCTAGTATTATTCCCAGATGTGTGATGAAGATGACTGGTGATACTAGATCCCCTTGTCTTGTGCCCAGACTAGTGGCAAACCAATCTCCAGTCACACCTGTTATGCTGACTGTAGCTTCTGCTTGGCTATTTATATCTTTCAACAGGCAGATCAATTTATTGTCCACACCATAGGATTCCAAGATTGCCCATGTTATATTTTGATCAATATTGTCAAAAGTTTTTTGGAAGTCCCCGAAACAGCAGTATATTTGTTTTTTCTTTGAGCTTTCTCTGCTATTAGTCTTAGTGGGAGTATTTGTTGCACTGTACTTTGAGCTTTTCAAAATCCGGTTTGCTCATCAGGAAGATGTGCCTCCATATGACCCTTCAGGCATCCTGTATTTTCACCAGAACTTTGCCCAAATGAATCATTAGTGCAACGGTTCTGTAATTGGTGCATTCTAAAGCACTACCTTTTCTTATGAAGAAAGGCAGTGCTTTAGAATCCAAGACCGATTTTTTCCATTCTTTGGGGGTACCTTGATCTCCATATTTCATTACATAGCATATGCATTTCTTTTGCAACCAATTCTCCTCTCCCCCATATTTTAGCATCTTGCCTATTATGTTGTCATTTCCACAGATCTCTGCTGGTGGAGAGATTGCTTTTAGTTCTTTGATTACTTCTGTTGCAGTATTATTTAGCTGATTTTTATAGAGTCTGCTGCAATATCTTGTCCATCTGTGTATGATTGCGGTCTTATCCATCAATACTTTATCATCTTCATCGGCTCCTAATCTTGTTTGTCACTTCCTATTGACATTTCTTATAAGTTTACAGACTTCTCTAGTTTTGTGTTCCCCATAGTACTGTTCAATATCCTTGCATTGGTCCTCCAGTCATTTGGCCTTATCAGATCTTGCTACTTTCTGCACTTAACAACTATAAATAAAAACATAAAATAAAACATTAAAAAAAATAAAACAACCTATAGTATATTAATACCATGAGTGGGCCAAGAGATTTTTATTTATTTATTCTTTGCATAATCTACCAACCCTACTCTAGAGACCAAACATGGAACTTTCCAAGGCACTACCAATTAGAATGGCAGTGGTTTCACATTGGGCAATGAAATTCATCTCCACCAGATATTCATAAATATCTATGTGTGAGGCAGGATTTAAACTTATAGCCTGTTGCAGGTTGGAGAGTAAATATGTTATCCATCTTAGGCAATCAGGTTGGTAAAAAAAAAATATATATATATATTAAGTCTTCTCTTTAGGCATGTTCAGGTTATGAGGATTCAAACTTATGTGAACAATATTTAGTCATTTTCATTTTACTTGTGTGCTCAACTCAAAGTTATGCACTTAGGAACACTCAAGAAAAATCCGATAAATGACTTGAGCAAGAATGAATTCAGTCAAACATTCATTCTTTTTGTGATATCAGTGTGATCTGCCAAACATTCAGCCCATTTGTTGTTAGTCTCTTGTAGTGAAAGAATGTCAAATAATGCACTTTTGTTAATTGAACTTCAGTTTGTTAATATAGCATTTCATACGAATTTTATTAACAGAGGTGTATAAATGTGTACATTTAATTGTGAATCCTATTATCGGTGTAATTTAATATCATGCTGTGCTGATCATAACATCAACTGTAAGATTTTTGGGAAATAAACTGATAATAACATAATACATTTTATTAAGAGAGAGTGAAATTAATGAATTAATAATGGTCTGTAAGCATGCAGTAAGTTACAGTGCTACTACTAGTGGTGTAGAAAAACATGCCAAAAAGTAACTGGACAAAAGCAGATGTGAGAGAGAGCACTACAAATGGATTGCATCTTCCCTTTCAAGCTAGACTCAATGGCCTGTTACAGCCATTGGCTTCTCAGAATCCTGAAACTACAAAAGCATATTAATTAAAAATATTTTCTTAATAAATGTTTGTATAATATACTTAAACCATCCAAACAAGTTGTGTTGCAAGCTTCATTTCACAGATTTTATACAGTGGCAGTAAGTATTTTCCTACTTTACATATATATGAGTAGAGAAATCATGTTCAGTTTATACAAGCATTTTAGGAATGCATATATCAAGTAACTAGAGGAGGCACTATGTGTGAGTGTAATATATGGTAAAGAGAGACTGACGAAGAGTTCTCAGGATTCTTAAGAAATTGGCCCTTTTTGCTATTTTCCAATAAATGGAAAAAAAAAACAGCCTTTCATCTGTTTGGATGAAAGGAAAGCTAAACAACTGGGAAGAGCCCTCCATATAGCCTTTTAAGGAATACAGAGAACTAGTTGGGACTTCTGACCTAATGTACAATCTCACCTTTTCATAGTGCACCCTGTAGGCGGGTAAGGTACTACCTGGACAGCAAATGGATGAGAATGAACTGCCAATTTGGGATTTAGCCAACCAAATTGTTTTCTGTATTAGCTTAAAACAAAAGACTGTGAAAGTATAACAAGATGAAATGCCATGCAGGCTGGGGCATCATCCAGCCCAACAAGGCATCCCACTGTTCTCATCAGGGAATGAACCAGAGCAAGCAATGAAAAGTCAGCTACTGGAACAAATTCCAACTCAACATTAACAGAATGCAAGATAGGCACCATCAATGTAAGAAGTATCAACAGAAAAGATCTGGAACTGGCATAACAATTACAGAAGTACCAGGCTGACAGAATTAGTGTTAATGAAACAAACGGTTAGATTTTTCTAAATATCAACTATCAAATATAAGCTATCAACTATATTTATTATTTATTAAAAAAATTCATAGAAGATAATATATTCAAGCAATTATGGTCAAGGAAGAAAGGAATACCTAGTTTTCATAAATAAACACAAAGATAATCTTCTTGAATGGCAGACAGTTTCATGTAGTTTGATGTGGACAAATGCATATTTGTCCACATCAATCTACATGAAATGCTATAATCAGACAATATAGAAATGTTTTGGGAAATTTTGAAGAAAGAGGAAAACTAATAATAATGGTAAGTAATGGCTGGCTTTCTGTCAAGGCCAAGGACTAGCCATTATTAATACCATGTTATAACATAAAGATGCACAGAAATTCACATGGAGAGAAGAGCAGAAATAAGAAAAGCCTCAGTGACTATGTTATTATTAGCAGCAATATATTTATGCTAGTTCAGGGCATATAGGAGAAACAGGAAGTAATCGTTGTTTAGTTTGGAACAGGATGAAATTGAATATCATATCAAAAAGCAAGAGTGCTATAAAAAGAATCAAAATTAGACAGTTCCAGAGATGAACTGTAGACTTGACTGCATAAATATTATTTAAGAATATAAAAAGGTTGAAAACAAGAAATATGCCTTGGAGACCGAGTGGCTAATGCTGAAGAAAACAGTGATTAATTCAAGGGAGGTATGTGTGGTGAAGTTGCCTGCAAGGATAGAAAAATCAGAACTCCACGGTCGATTCAGGAAATTACAATGTATTCAAAGTTCCTAACATATGCTCTGAGAGAAAAAAGAGAAAAATGCAAGAAAGGCAAAGCCAGTGTAAATGTAGCTAAATAAAATTCACGGGATGATTTCGATAAGAATACAGAAGACAACATCACAAATGCGACAAAGATGTTCTGGAGGATATACCGTAAAACTTAAGAATGAGGAAAAAAATAATGAAACTTAATCAGATATGATAAAGGCAACATGAAAACTGAAGATAAAGAATTCCAGATGTTGGTGTAATTAATTTAAAAGATTACTGAATGAAGCAATCAGTGAAAGCATGGTGATAGAAAACATACAAGAGTAATATAATACATGAAGTAGAAAAAGCTATCAAAAGCCTGAAATGCTGAAATATAAAGGTGTAAGTTCTGCATCATTCAGAAGGCCTGGTCAAAATGTTGGATTCCAGATGATTGGAGTAGCTCTTGCAATTCCCATCTATCTATAAAAAGGAGGATAAAACTGAATGGAATTGCAGAAGAATTTCTTTGCTAAGTGTTCAAGGTACGATTTATGCAAATATCTGTACCTCCTCATAGCAATCTATCTAAAAATGAAGTTTTAGCTCTGTCGCTGCTAAAGCGCAATAAGAATATAATTATAATCAAAGCTAACAAAGCAAACATGCAGTCATAGTTCATGATAAAAATAACTATTTCAGTAAATTTTATCTTTTACTTTGGGATCATTCCACTTATATAGTAATGGTATTAATAGTATTATTAAATTAATGCAATGTAAATTAATGGAGTGTGGGTTCTATGGTCAGCTTTGAGTTTTGGGGATGAAAAACCCACTTGCCTGATCTCTAGCAGGGACAAACAGGTATCACTTAGCCTGGCTACGTGATAAGAAAAGCAGGGAAAGATTCAACATAATAATCATTAAGTTTTGCAGTTTGGAAATGCAATGCTGTGCCTCTTCAATCTGTTGAGTTACTATAGGTGGTATAGGACCTAATGGATTTTGAGATATTGATGGAAGGCAGTTGAAGATGACATGATATATTGCAAAAGTGATGAAATTCTACAAGGAGGTAGCTCATGACAGAATCATACTATTTCAGAATCAAACGAGGATAGCGATTTCGATAAGAATATAGGAAATGTCTTTCTATATTACTTTTTTTTAGAAATAGCCACACTATTATTGCATAATAAACAAATACATTTGCCATTATGATTGATAAAGCAATGTGCTCGCATCTGATCTGACAGATACATGCTAATTGTTAACATGAATATTCTTTTTGTATTCATTTATTATTTTTTATGGTATTTTATATTCATTCATATGTGACAAAAATATGTTGTAAAAGCAAGGTAAATAAAATAATGCTAAAATTCGAAATCTCATATTTCTTAAAAACAACTAATCATAGAATTTCTAAGCCTGAAATGAGAGAAAAAATGCTATATTTTTTATTGTGCTCTTCATATTAAAAAGGTTGCTGACCTCTGCAAGATGTGCTTTACATTTATGGAAAATACAAAGAGGTCTGGAGCTTGCTCCACCCTTACTACGAGTTGCCCATAAGTTGCACTACTTATGCTTGTGTCTGCCGAAACTTTTAGTTTATATATATTCAGCATGAAACTCTTGTAGTTTCTATATTCAGCTATGAAATAATGTTGGATTCAATATTTATCATAGATGTCCCTCTGCAAGATATACTTTACATTTATGGAAAATACTAAGGAAAGAGGTCTGGAGATTGCTCCACCTTTACTACGAGTTGCCCATAAGTTGCACTACTTATGCTTGCGCCTGCTGAAACTTTTGTCATTTCTATATTCGGCTATGAAATAATGTTGGATTGAATATTCACTTAATTTGTACCATCATATATTATATTTGCAGTGTTTTTTCTTTATGTTTTCATGCATTTTAGCACATACTAGTAATGAATGTATCTCTCAGATATACTGCGATTTACGCTGCTAAATTACGGTGTGAGCTCCAAAGCAGTTTACAATAATTTCTCTGAGGGTGCACTAAAAATTCACCGCAGATGCCATGGCACCCGCGGGCACTATGTTGCCGACCTCTGATCTAGATGACAAGAGAATTGGAAAGAGTAAAAAAAAAAAGCAATTAAAGAGATGTTGGAAGGACATGAAAGGTAAGCAGTAAAAGAAGACACAAAAAAGCTGTGAATAAATTAAGAAATTGCATAATGATATGCAATTTCTTACCTTATTCACAGTGGGGTACAATCAATTACAATGGTTTTCAATTCAATGTAAAGTTATGTACTTTGGAGTGTGTGATGAGAAACAGGCATGTTATATTGGACAGATTATGTTACAAAAAACTGATGAGGGTAGGAATCATGGAGTTATGGCAGATAGGAAACTGAAGTTCAAAGGTCACAAAAATTGCAAATACAACTCAGAGGATAATTGCAATACTGAAATAAACATAGGCATCAAAGAATAAGGAAGTCATTCTGCTTATTTACAATGCCTTCATAAGACTGCACCCCTAGACTACTGTGTGCAGATTTGATCTCTTAGGTTCCAAACATAGTGCAGCTGTGGAAAGGGTGCAAAGAAGAGTAACAAAGATACTGGGATTATGATGACAGGATGAGAATGTGCAGAATGCAGACACTGGTAAACAAGAAAAAGAGGGAGGGGGGGGGTGAAGAGATGATAGAGATCTATAAACTTCTGAAAGGATGTTACAAGTTATCAACTGATGAAAATTTTCATTATATGGAAAGTGAGTAGAGGATAAGGAGCATCTGTATAAGTTATTCTCTAATGATGTTATAAACAGGATATAGTTTTGAGATGTAGGATTTTTTTTTCCACAAGAGGCGAGGCCAGTAGAATAATGGTTGATCAAATCACTGTCACCTTGGTGTGCTGTTTGAAATATAATATAGCTTGTGTGTGTGAACTCCAGATGATGATCTTAATATGAAGGTACAAAATGTCGAGAAATAAAATTAATTATTCCTAATACAGTTGTAGTTTCCCTACTAAATTGAATAACTGTTGTAATAAATTTGATATGAAAATCATCAATAACAAGACAAAGACAATGAAAATAAGCAGAAACATTGAAAATATCAAATGCATCGTGAATGGAGAACCTACGGAATAAGTAAAACATTTCAGCTACTTAGGCACAATTTTTTGTGAAGAGATGGTAAATTAAATAATTTTAAATTAAACACTAAACTTAGGAATCTGAGAGTTGGGTTAAAATAAAACACTTGACCAAAGATTGGAGACCACAAACATGAGAGTCCTGAAAAAGATTAGGAGTTTGAACAGATGGCATCAGTGGCAATATCATATTAAAAATAAGGATATTAGAAAAGAACTTAACATTGTTAGCATCCAGGAATGTGTTAGCAGAGCTAATCTCAGGTGGTCTGGTCACTTGAACAGAATGGGAGAAGAAAGATTAGCAAAAGAACTGTTTCTGTGTTAAGTTGGAAGGAAAAAGACCCAGAGGTAGACCAAGATATAAGTGGATTGATACAGTAAAAAGTGCCTTAGAAGATAAAAATATAAGATCTGATTATGTTGGAGTCTTGACAGATAATAGACTGATTTGGAGAAAAATTGTAGATAGGAAGTTAGTAATGATGTAAGTGTTTCATGTAGTATTATCATAACCTGTACATCACTTTAGAGTACATAGCAGGAATTTAATGATGGTAAATTAAATATGGAAATAGACAACAGAATCAACAAAGCTGGTATGGTGGGAAGTCAACTGAATAAATTTATATGGAATAAGAGAGAAATTAGTCAAAAACACTAAATTAGCTGTATACAAGCCAGTGTTTAAACTAATTTTAACTTATGGATCTAAGAGCTGGGTTAGAAAAAAAACACTTGACCAAAGACTAGAGACCGCAGATATGAGAGTTCTGACAAAGATTAGGAGCATGAACAGATGGCATTAATGTCATATTAAAAACGAGGATATTAGGAAAGAACTTGAGATTGTTACCGTTCAGGAACGTGCTAGCAAATCTAATCTCAGGTGGTATGGTTACTTAACAGAAAAGGAGAGGAAAGAGTAGCAAAACAAGTGTTCACTGTCAGGTTGGCAGGAAAAAAGACCCAGAGGAAGACCAAGATATAGGTAGACTGATACAGTAAAAAATGCCTTAGAAGACAGATAACAGATTGATTTGGAGGAAAATTGTTGACAGGAAGTTAGTAATGATGTAAATTCTTCATATAGTATTATTATAATATCCTGTACACCCCTTGAGGGTATATGTCAGGAATTTGATGATGAACTTGTAGAAGTTAAGTTTGCATGCAGTTAAAAAAGTGGTGAGAGACAGATTTTTCTCTCACAGAGCAATGAGTGAATGCAGTGTGAATGAGTTTAAGAGAAGACATGACAGCTGATGTTGATGATCTATGGCCTCCCTTTATGAGTCCTTGACTCCATGGAGGAATCGGGTAATAATAATAATAACATGGTATGATGATTCAATTATAAAAGTTGCAAATGATGGTATTATTACTTCAAGTTTTTTATATTTGTGAGAGCTTGATTGCTCCAACTATGTCATTCCCCACTTATAACCAACATATATACTTGATATACTGATACTTTATCTCTCCAAAATTTAACAAATGTAATTGAAAAGTAGAAAAGAAAAGTAAAAGAGATGGTAGTCCAACCAAACCAAACCAAACCAACCAACCAACCATTTGAATGGTGATAAAATACAGTATGAGAGAGGATATGAAAGGATTGCTTGAGAAAGTGAAAATAGTTAATATATTGTTATATTTGATCCTGTCAACTGCATATAACAAATGTAACTGCACCAATTTGTTACATTTGTGAGAGCTTGATTGCTCCAAATATGCCATTCCCCACTTATATATTAAAGTCGGTCATGGAGTATAATAGAACAATATATTTATACATTATTTTATTTTAGTTGATTACAATATTTCGGATTCATATCTGTGATAGTGCACTGACTTGAAGATTAGCATGTGTGTATCTAAAAAAAATGAAGCTCAAGTATATTAAAAATTAAAATATTTACTAGGTATTGTTTCTGGGAAAAATCCCCATGCTACTCCTCTTAAACACTATTATTATTACAGCTATTATAGCGCGTTTTTGTCTAGGAGTGTCCGTTATTTTAAATCCCTTGGCTATTTTTACTCAAAAAAATTTTTAGACAAATTTTAGGGCATTATGGGTGAGTATTGAAGGCAATTATAGCAGAATAAAAGAGGAAAAATTTTGTACATAGTTTGTTTTGATTCAAAATCCATGTCCTGCTGAAGGTTGTTTATAACAAGGGGGAAGTGTGGGGGGGGATGTTTTGATGGGAGAAGAATAAATTGGAAACCCAGGTTTGTTTTAATATATATATTATTGTGTTTAAGGGCACTTTTTTTTTTGGGGGGGGGGGGTTACTTATGACAAAACTGGGGTAGGGGAGAAGGTTAATGAGGTGCGAACCGTTTCGGTTGACTGACCATCATCGGAACATTTTCGGGACCCGAAAATTTATATATATATATATTATCAAAACAAACCCGGGTTTCCAATTTATTCTTCCTGCATAAAAACAATGCCCCAACACTTCTCCCTTGTTATAAACAACCTTCAGCAGGAACATGGATTTTGAAGACATCAGTGTCAAAAAAGGTATGTACAAAATTTTTCCTCCTCTTTTATTCTGTTAATAAATGCATGCATTTATAAGCATTCCATTTAGGCTTTTATTTTTGTAGACAGAAGACGTCTTAAGCTTTTGCGGCAATGATTGAGTTTTGCGTTGTATACTGAAGGCCAATGCATGCTCATCTAGTCAAAGCTACCTTGGCTTTCTCGGTTGTTGGAGCTTCCAGATCCTCGCTGCAGCGCTGTGATTTCATGCATGCGCATAGCCGTTTCCGCTCCCTTCACATCATCTCACTCTGTTGCTTAAACACAGGCCATACGATGTGTTCAAGTGTCCTTGAACACATCTTTATTTCATTTTTATTAAGTAGACATGAAGAATAATCACTCAATTAACAGGAATACATTAATTGAGAAAAACAAATGCATTTCCAATAAAAGGAATCTTACTGCGAATTCCATATTCCTCTTTGGAATATATATCACTTGCTTCTCATATGAAAAGGCTTGAAACATTATATCATCATCACATTTCTGACATGTACCCCTAGAGGCGTACATGTCAGGAATGATAGTACAGGATATGATAGTACATGAAAAATTTACATCATTACTAACTTCCTATCTGCAATTTTCCTACAAATCAGTCTGTTATTTGTCAAGAATTCAACATTATCAGATCTTATATTTCTATCGTCTAAGGCACTTTGTACCGTATCAATCCACCTATATCTTGGTCTTCTTTTGGGTCGTTTTCCTGCCAACCTGGCAGAGAACAATTGTTTTGCTAATCTTTCCTCTCCCATTCTATTTAAGTGACCATACCACCTGAGATTAGCTCTGCTAACACATTCCTGGATGCTGACAATGTCAAGTTCTTTCCTAATATCCTCATTTTTAATATGATATTGCCATCTGTTCACACCTCTAATCTTTCTCAGCACTCTCATATCTGTGGTCTCTAGTCTTTGGTCAAGTGTTTTACTTCTGACCCAGCTCTCAGATCCATAACTTAAAACTGGTTGGAACACTGTCTTGTATACAGCTAATTTAGTGTTCTGACTAATTTCTCCCTTATTCCATATGAATTTATTCAAATGATTTCCTACCACACCAGCTTTGTTGATTCTGTTGTCTATTTCCATATTTAATTTACCATCTTCACTAAAAATCATACCTAAGTAGCTGAAATGTTTACTTGTTCCACAGGTTCTCCGTTCAAAACACAGTTGACATTTTCAACAATTCTACCTATTTTCATTGTCTTTGTCTTTTTATTGCTGACCTTCAATACCATATCTATTACAACAGTTATTCAATTTAGTCAGAGAATCTTGCAAACTTGTAGCGGATTTATTTAGAAGTATAACATTGTCCACATAAAGCAAAAAGCTGACATTAACATCTCCAATTCTGATATCATGTTTAATTCCACTTCCCTTCATAATGTGATCCATATAGATAATGAATTACAGAGGGGATAATGTACATCCTTGTCTTACACCAGATTTAACATTAAAAGATCTTCATGTACTTTCTTCAATTCTAACTGCTGACTTGCAACTCAAATAAAGATCAAGCATTGCTTGATATAATGCCCCACTGACCCCATATAACTGTACTGTATTGAACAGCTTCTCTCTTGACACCTTGTCATATGTCTTTTCCAGATCGACAAAACTTAAATACAGATCTTTGTTATATTACCATGCTTTCTCAACTATTTGTCGTAAAGTGGAGATCTGATCCTAGCAGCCTCTATCTGACCTGAATCTAGCTTGTTCTTCCTCAATTCTTCTCAACTGTTTCTCAAGTATACTGGCATAAATCTCCCAGAACACTCAGAATTAAATACCTCTGTAATTCTCACATTCAGTTTTATTTCCCTTTTTATATATGGGTACTATTAGAGCTCTATTCCAATCATCAGGAATTTGTCTATTTGTCCAGGCCTTCTGAACTATGCAGTGCAACCACTGTAAGACTTTTATACCATCATACCTCAGCATTTCTGGTCGAATATCATTTACTCTTGCTGCCTTTCTACATTTCAAGCCTTTGATGGCTTTTTCTACTTCAAGTATGGATATGTATACCTGACTGTATGCCTGTTAAGTGTTTTTTACCACTGTGCTCTCATCACTGCTAGTTTCATTTAGCAATTTTTCGAAGTAATTACTCCATACTTCAAGGTTATCTTTTTCTCCTGTTTTCATGTCACCTTTATCACCACTAACTCTTTTACAGCACTCTTTTCTCCATTTCTAAGCTTCTTCAACAATTTCCAGAATATCTTACCACCTTCTTGATATTTATTTTCTATGTTCTTGCCAAAGTCCTCCCATGACTTTTGTTTAGCTAGTTTTACACAGTGTTTAGTTTTCTTACATTTGTCTCTGTATTCTCTAAGAACGCAAGCTGACTTATTTGCCAGGAACTTTAGATATGCTTTTTCTTTTCCTTCACTGCCTCTTTAACTTCCTGTGTCCACCATGGAGTTCTGATTTTTGTATCCTTGCAAACAGGATACAAAAATCACCACATGCCTCCCTGGCTGAATCAATCAATTCTTTCTTCAAGGCTTGCCACTGAATATCCAAGGTTTGGTTCCTGTTCTCAAACTCTTTCATTTTTTCTTCAATAATCTTTGTGTATTTTAGTCTACAGTTCACATTTGACAGCTGCTCAACTTTTATTCGCTTTAAAACTTTCTTACATGTCATTCTTTTCAATATGAAATTCAATTTTATCCTGCTCAAGACCAAATAGTGATCACTTTCAATTTCAAATCCTGTGTACACTCTGGTGTCCTGCACCAGGGAGAAAACATCACTATCAACAATAACATAGTCAATGAGACTTTTCTTATTCCTAGCCTCTTCTCTCCATGTGAATTTGTGCACATTTTTATGTAGGAACATGGTGTTAGTAATAACCAGTCCATGTCCTTAGCAGAAATCCAACAGCTATTTGCCATTATTATTAGCTTTGCTCTTTTCTCCAAATTTTCCCAAAATATTTTTGTATGTCTGACAATCATATCCTACTCTGCTATTTAGATTCCCAACAAGGACCAACTTTTCCTTTTTCATTGTGTCAGTTGCTTTTTCTAAAGCCTCAAAAAATTCCTCCACTTCTACCTTAGTAGAACCTTCTGTGGGACCATAAGCACAAATAAATCTCATTGTCCAGTTCCCCATTCTGATATTTGCCCACATCACTCTACTTGACACTGCCTTTCATTCAAGAACATGAGCCTCGTATTTTGTGTTGAATACTATGGCTGCTACTCCTTTTCCTTGATTGTCATTGTCTTAATATAACATTTTGTATTTATTGCTCAGAAAGATCTCACCAGTTTTTGTCTTTTTTGTTTCAGTCACCTATATTGTATCGATCTGGTACTTATCTAATTCCTCAGCTAGCTCAATTTCTTTGCCATTCAGGTTTCTTATGTTGGTAGTGCCGATCTGATCCTGAAGTATTCTAGCAGTGTTCTTTCAGATTTGTTCCAGTAGCCGACTTTTCGCTGTTCGTCCTGGTTCCCTGGCAAAAACAATGGGGGCCTTGTTTAACCGGGCGATGCCCCAGCCGGCATGAAATTCTATCATGTTGTACCATCATTTAATATTGTGGTTTAAGCCAATAAGAATACAATTTGGTCGGCTAAATCCCAAATTGCCAGCCCATCCTCATTTGTTCAGTATCCAGGTAGATACCCAACAGGGTGCACCACGAGAATGTGAGGATTGGACATTAGGTCAGAAGCCCTGGTCGGTTCTCCACATTCCTTTAAAGGCTATGTGGAGGTCTCCTCTCAGTTATACAGCTTTGACCCTTAAGCACCCCTCCTAAAATACATAAGGGTGGCAACCCACTAAGTCCAAAGGAGACTATGTTGCTCTCCATACTACCTTGCAAAACACCACTCTTGTCATCTTCAGAATCTCACTGGCTATGGATGATCATTTATCTGGAAAGCGTTCCTAACAAAATATCGATTTATTCAAAAATTAAGCATTTTCCAAAATTGCGCAAATTTCACAAGGTTGTGTAAAAGCATACCAAAGGTAATATATTGCCTGCAATGAAATTTGGCAATTTTATTGCAGAATGACTACAAGGAAATAAGACCTGCTACTTATAATTACATGCAGGATACAGGCAGACACAAATTTAATGAAGATAAAATCTGATGTTTAAAAACATCAGATTTTATAAACATGCGGTCAAAAACATATCAAAAGATAAAGGGTTACTACATTTGTAGACCGTGTTGTATAAGTACCGCGTTCAACAAGGGTTACTACAATTTTAGACTGCGTTATATCGAAACCGCATTATACGAGGATTACCTGCATTTAGAAATTTATGTACATTTAATCATACAAATCAACATTTATTTTACTAATAATATTCTATCTTTTTCAATTTAGCTACTTGAATACAAATTCTACAGTTTTTTTTTATGAACTGGTCAATAACATCGTCATAAAAAGTTGGTTGTAAATTTTCCCAAGCAATATGCACGCTTGTAAAGGCTGGCTAGAGCTACTTTGACTGCATATGGCCCAGGTTTAAGCAACAGGGTGAGATGACGTGGAGGGAGCGGAAATGGCTATGCGCACGCATGAAATCACAGTGCTGAAGCGAGGACCTGGATGCTCCCACAATCAAGCAAGCCAAGGTAGCTTGACTAGTATTGGCCTTCGATACACAACGCAAAGCTCAATTATTGCACTGCAAGTTTAAAACGTCTTCTGTCTACAAAAATAAAAGCCTAAATGGAATGCTTATAAATGCATGCATTTATTAACAAATAAATATTATTTCTTTCTCAATTAATGAGCTCGCAGCAAGCATGGAGAATTTGCTACTGGTTCTTATCTGCTTAATATTGGATTTGGGGCCTTGCAAGTTGTCCAGGTATTACACTACCTCTAGGGTTTGTTCACTCCTCTCAGGAAATACAGAAAAGAACTGAGTACATATTTTATTTAATGTGATAGATGTGCTTCTGATGAAACAAACATGCAGAAGGATTCGTTTTTATTCACATAAAAAAAAAAAAAAACTTTTTTTGCTCAGTATGCCTGTTCTTTTAGAAGACCGAAATGAAAATGTCAGTGTATAGTGATAAACCTCCCTTCCAAACAACAGACACCATATTGCAATGTAAGCAAAACAAGTAGCTTGTCTGTAATTACAGACAACTGGGATGAAAACAACTTTGCATAATGAAGATTATTAGACACATGTATTCACAAATTAAGAATAATAATTTATTATTGCAAATATTTTGGCCAGGGGGCCAAAACATTACCAGAAATTAACAAGCCATCATCAGTGTAATCAGCATAATCACAAAGTGAAGCTAGAACCAAGGACATTAATCTTATTTACAGAAATGAGTCATGTGCTGGAATGCCACCATATGGGTGGTTACAAAATCAAATGCAATTATAAATAAAGCTAAAGCTGAGTTTTAGCTTTAGTTTTTGGCTGAGTAGTACTACTCAGCCAAACTTCCACCCCCAAACTTATCTCCAGCTGAAATGAAGGCCCTAAGATCCTTGAGAAGTAACAACCAGTTCTCAATAACTAAAGCAGACAAAGGAAAAGTTGTAGTAATGTTGGACACTACTGAGTACAACAGAAAACTTTCAATTCTATTACAAGATCAAACCACTTACCTCAGAAATCGACCACTAGCCAAATGAACAAACTTAATTCCTTACTCAACAAAGCGATTAGCTGGGATGAAGATACTATCAAAAAACTGAAGACACATTTTAGGAGAACCCCATGTTTCTATGGCCTACCAAAAATCCATAAAGAAAATGTTTAACACTGGAAGAATACCCAATGACTAGAATCATGCACTGTGATTCCCAACTTTTAAAAGAAAGTAAGAATAACTGTGGCAACTACAAAGGAATAAGTTTATTAAACAGAAGTTATAAGATACATTGCTCAGAAAGAAGTCAATGGACAGCATAGTGTGAGAAACAAACAGCCATGTCACCCACCTTAATGATGTAGGACCTCCTTTCGCTGCGATGATTGCAGCAATATTATAGGGCATACTTTCCACAAGTGTACGATAGCAATCACTGGAAATTCTGGACCAGTCTTCCTGTATCTTGTGTTCTTTTTTTCTGCAGATTGGAATCGTGCTTCCATCAACATTAGATAAATTATAGGTGATCTGGAAGCAAGGATTTGGCATAGATGGCAATTCATATAATGTGTTTTAAATTTTATATTTTCTTTTATGGAGTAAGGTGTGTACTCATTCCAGGTTTCACTGGAAACCTAGAATGAGCATTCAAGGAACAGCTAGCAAGACATAGGCCACAGTGGATTGAACCAAATGTAATCTTTGTTTTCCAAAATCCTAATACTGGATTTTTTTTCTTTTCTTTTCATAAATAATCAACACCAAACCCAACATGTTGCAAAAATCTACAACACAAGAGTATCATGTGTGGAGAAGTAATCTGTTCATATGTTTTTTGAACAGCCAGTGGTCACATTTCTTGTAAAATGGCTACTACAGCCACTAAGAATCAGGATGAATGAGTAGAAAAGACATGATGCTCTAATGGAGCATCAATGAAAATGTGACTGGAGGGAGTCTATAAGTCATCTATTAAATAGATTGCCCTCTTATGAATGGTATCAAGCATTTTAGAGAAGTTTTTGTGTGGGACATCAATCCACACATGAGAAAGGTAAGGGTAGATTTGGTTGGGTAGATTTGGCATTTATATAATATTAGGAGTTGTACAGAAGAAGTAAGGAAATAAAGTGAGATTTTTCTTATGAAAAATCATAGGGACTGTTTTTTTATAGCACTGAAACTCAAATTATTCTAACCCCCACTGGAGAATGGTAAAGAGATCACTGTTTAAGACATTAGTCATGGAAATCTTGAATCATGTGAGTAGTGAATGCTGAATTGTGAAGGGGAACAGAGTGTGCTGTCATCAATCTACAGGATCTGTGTCAGTGAGAAAAGGCTGTTAACGTATAGAATGATGCATATGGATAAAAGCTCAGAGAAATTCAAAGAGAGGAATTCATCTACCATGTCATGCAGTAAATAGCCAGAAAGAATGCCAGCCTAACTGCAAAGGCAGACCACATGATAATTTGTTTGGAAAGGTGGCTTCTATGACAGATGTTGTTATTTGTAATTCTGGTGAGGCAACTAAGGTTATAGGGCCGGTTTCCTGTTTTTAGAATGAAAAACCATTTGCATGAGACTGGTTAATTAGCCTTCAGTTGAAATCACTATCTATGACAGGATTTGAACTCAGGTCTTTCCAAATTAAGAGTGCTGTTGATAGCAAATGAAATATGGAGGCTCAGATCAGAAACATACTGGATGTTTGTGCTATATTGGAAGATAATTTTTCTTGGCTGTCTATATAAGATCTGGAGAAGACTTATGTCAGCCTTATCTCTGGCAGATATTACCATGGTACCACCTGTGTGTGTGTGTGTGTGAGAGAGAGAGAGAGAGAGAGAGATGTGGAAGTATGAGTTCCATCCAGTATACTATATAAAAATAAGCTCTCCAAGGATCAGTTCCAAGCCTTAGAGATCTTCTAGGGGTTTACCATGTGCCCTGTTTATGGCTGAATAAGCAAGAGACCCACAGTAAGAAGACTGCAGAGCACAAAGATTAATCTGATTCAACTGGTACACAGCCTATAGGTCTTGCTATGTCGGACACTTATCACAGAATTCATTGAAAAAAATAAAGGAAAATATAAATTTTAAAGACTCTTCTAAGAAATCAACCTCTGCACTAAACAATTTCACCAACCTCAAGAAACATGGATGCATGAACAGGGCTGCCTCTAGGAATTTTGCCGCCCCTTCGCCCTTATTTTTTGTATAGTTTATGCCAACTTTGCCGCCCTGTGCAAATGCACGTCTTGCATCATCGGTAGAGCCGGCCCTGTGCATGAAATGGCACACAGGAGACTCGCCCTTATCCTATGCCCTAGAGGTCAATGGCCAAGAAGACACATGCTCAATAAGTGGCTTCCTTTAGGACAGCATGCTTCATTACTTCTTCTGTGCTTTAATCTTTCTTACCTATATTATATCTACATGCATCTGTATACTAATATACTGTTATACACTGTATAACAGTATACTAAAAGCAGCATACTAGTGTATGTTACTTGCTTCTGAAAATACTAATAATTGGAATAATCACTATATAAAGCTCACACAAGACAAATAATAAAAAGATAGAAATAGGGAAAAACATTAACTTATTCTCAATGGTGACCCTACAAATTCTAGTTAGTGGATCAATTTTAGTGAAGATGGCAAATTCAAAATAACCAAGGCTAGAATGGTGAGGAGCCTGTAGAATAAATTTACACAGAATACAACACCAAACTAAGAAATATACACGAGTGTTGAAACTCATTTTAAATTGTGGAATGTCAAAGTTGGGTTTGAACTAAAGACCACAGATGAAAAAAAATCTCAAGAAAATTAAAGGTATAAACTGATTGCAATATCATATTAAAAATGAAGACATTAACTTCCAAACTTAAAAATTTTGATAATCTAAAATAATTACATGAACATTCTCTAAAATACCAACGAGTACTTACTATACCCGTACTATCACTGACACCAGTCATCTTTATCTTAGATATAAATCTAACAGTAGGAGGCTCATCAGGATACTGCAGTCCACACTCGACCTTTAAACTATAAATTCTGTTTTCATAGGGTGTCTACAAAGTAAAGAGAATATAGTAAGATACAACAACAGTGAATGCTGTAGAACATGCTATATATGCAAACTGGCCATAGTGTGATATGTTTGAAAGAGGGTATGCATAGCAAGTATAAGTTAATTATCATATGCAGTTAAACCAGGACAGTGACTTGAATATCATATCTGGTCTGATGTGTACTTGATTCAGAGAAAATACTTTAAATGTGAATATTTATTTTAACAGAGCTCAAGCTCCAAGGTGTATGATATACTGCACTGTCCAATTTCAAGTGTAACAAGTGCCTTTCCTTAAAGTCTAAGAGATTTTAATCCTCAATAGCTGTAAAGAAATATGTTTTAAAATAATAACACATTTTATATGTGAAGTAATCAAATATCATCCTTCTAACTTTTAAAGGTTGAGCAACTTTTAAAGGCAAACTGTATATTCCACTATTACAAGCATTATTCAAGAAGAAAGGGGGGGGGGATGAAACAGTTTGAAAACAAAAACCAAACTTTGGAGTCTCACTGGCAACCTCAGAAGAAAACACTGATCAATTCAGTGTTTTCAAGAATAGTTCTGCAAGAATAGAAAAATAAGACCATGGTAGTCACAGGAAGTAGTCCTAGAAAGAAGAAGAAAGCATATCTAAAATTCATAGCAAAGTCGGCAGATGCCTAAAAGATCTCAGAGAAAAAATATAAGAGAGCTAAGCTAGTGAAAAAGTAGCTAAACAAAAGTCATGAGAAGACTAGTAAGAATACAGAAGATAAATATCAGACAGGTGGCAAAATGTTGTGGAGGCTGTTGAAAAGGTTTAAAAATGATGGAAAATAAACTATTGTAAAAGGAATCAAAGATGATTTTAAAGGGGTATGAAAACTGAAGTAATTATTTTGAAGGACTGTTAAATAAAAGAAGCAGCAATAATAGAAAAGTATTAAAAAATATTCAAGAGGAATGCAAACAGGAATACATATCAATATTTGTAGTTAAAAGCTATCAAAAGCTTGAAATGCTCAAATATTGAGGTATAAAAGTTTTGCAGGGACTATACTGCATAATTCAGAAGGCCCGGTGAAAAAGCTGAATTTCAGATGATAGGAATAGAGCTTTCATAGTTTTCTCTATAAAAATGGGAATGAAATTGAATATAACAGAATTACAGAGGAATTTTCCTACTAAGTGTTACTAGAATATTTTCCCCCCCTTAAATGACAAACCTTACAAGCTCAAGGAACTATATAAGTTCATCCAGAGCAAGCTTTCACAAACATCCATGCCCATAGTGGGATAATGAACCCACAACACAAAAGTCTCAGAGAAGGTATGCTATCTACTTGGCCAACTAGATGGGAAAAATTTATGCAAGTATACTTGAAAAGAAATAAAACAGTGAAAGAGAAATATGGAGAAGAAAAAGTGGGCTGAAGACAAATAGAGGTTGTCAAGATCAGATTTTTATAATCAGGTGTGAGACAAGGGTGCACACTATTTTCACTCTTATTCATCATCTATATGGATTGCATTATGAAAGAAAGTGCCACTAAACCTGATATTAGAATTGGAGATATCAAACTTAGTTCCTTGCTTTATGCATATGATATACTCCTAAACAAATCCTGTGCAAGAGTCTAGGATTCTCTAAATTGAATAACATCTTTAACAAATTTGACAGAAAAATCAGACAAAAGACCAAAACTATGGAAAGAAAGGAAGAAAAAGCAGAAACACCAAAATTTCAACTACGTTCTCAATGATACTTCAGCTATTTAGGAAGGCACAGTTTTAAGCGAAGATAGCAAATTAAATATAGAAATAGATGACAGAATAAGCAAAGCTGGTATGGTGGAGAGTCAACTGAATAAATTAATACGGAATAAGAGTCAAAGGTTCTAGATGGTGTACAGGATTTCATGATAGTACTAAATGAAAAGTTACATCATGACTAACTTCCTATGAACAATTTTCCTCCAGATAAGCCTGTTTATTTATCAACATTCCAATATTATCAGATCTTATATTTCTGTCTTTTAAGGTTTTACTGCATCAATCCACCTACATCTTGGTCGTCTGAGTATTTTTCTTGCTATCCTTGCAGAGAACACGTTTTGCTAATCTTTGCTCTCCCAATCTGTTTAAGTGACCATACCACCTGAGATTAGCTTTGCTAATACATTCCTGGATGCCAACAATGTCAAGTTCTTTCTTAATATCCTCATTTTTAATACGATATTACCATTGATGCCATCTGTTCATTCCCCCTAATCTTTCTAAGGACTCTCATATATGTGGTCTTCAGTCTTGATCAAGAGTTTTATTTCTAACCCAGTTCTAAGATCCATAAATTAAAACTGGGTTGAACACTGTCTTGTATACAGCTAGTTTAGTGTTCTGAATAATCTCTCTCATTGTATATAAACTGATTCAGTTGACTTCCTACCATACCAGCTTTGCAAATTCTGCTGTCTATTTCCTAATTTAATTTGCCTTGACTAAAAATTGTGCCTAAATAGCTGAAATGTTTTACTTGTTCTATAGGTTCTCCATTCAGAATGCAGTTGACATTTTCAATGTCTCTGCCTATTTTAATGCTGATTTTCATACCAAATTTATTATAGCAGTTTTATTCGATTTGATCAGAGAATCTTGCAGACTTGTACTGGATTTGTTTAGAAATATAATATTAGTGGAATCAAGTAAAGAGCCGAGATTAACATCTCCAATTTTTATATCAGGTTTAATACCATTTTCTTTATAATGTGATCCATAGGTGAATAACATTGGGGATAATGTACACCCTTACCTCACACCTGATTTAACATCAAACCATTTTTCTGTACTCTTTTAATTCTAACCACTGATTTATACTCAAATAGAGACTATAGCTTGCTTGATACAATGTCCCATTTATACCATATAACTGGAGCATTTTGAACAGCTTTCTTCTTGGCACCTGTCATATGCCTTTTCCAAATTTACAAAAATACAAATCTTTGTTATATTTCCATGATTTCTCAACTGTTTGGCCTGAACCCAGATTGTTCTTCTCCAAGCTTCTCCTCTAAACGTTTTCTTATGTTTCTCAAGAATACTTGCATAAATCTTACCAGGAACACTCCGTAGAGAAATTCCACTGTAATTTTCACATTCAGCTTTATTTCCTTTTTTATAGATGTGTACTATGAGTGCTCTACTCCAATCATCTGGAATTCAACACTCTGACCAGATCTACTGAATTATGCAGTGTAGTCACTGTAAAACTTTTATACCTCCATATTTTAACATTTCTTCTGGTTAATAGCATCTACTCCAGATGCCTTTACACATTTTAAGTTTGTGATAGCTTTTCTACTTCAAGTACGGATATATATTTCAGATGGCATTCCTCTTGAGTGTTTTCTACTACCTTGAATCCATTAACAGACAAAGCTGGCAATTCATTATATTCATTTCATACCTCTCCAAGTGAAAAATCTAGTCTTCACACCCCTACTAACCACACTTTTACTCAACTTACAAGGATGACCTCTTGTTCTGCCCCTCTCGCCAAGTGCTGAAACATATCCCCTGCATCAATTGTATAAAACCCTTTAAGTAACAAATGTTTCTACCATATCTCCTCACTTCTTGTTTCATTTAGCAATCTTTCAAAGTAATTACTCCATATATCAAAAATATCTTTATCATCTCTAATTCCTTTTACAGTACTTTTTCCTCCATTTCTGAGCTTTTTCAATAGCCTCCAGAATATTTTACCATCTTCGTGATATTTCTTTTGTTTAGCTAATTTTACATAATGCTTTGCTTTCTTACATTTTTTCCTGTATTCTTCATGAGTACAAGCTGACTTATTTACTAGGAACTTTCGATACGCTTTCCTCTTTTCCTTGACTACCTCTTTAACTTCCTGAGTCTACCATGGAGTTCTGATTTTTCTATTCTTGCAGATCATCTCACCAACATGCCTCTCTGGCTGAATCAATCAAAAAGTTTTCTTTATTGTTTGCTACTGTATTTCCAAGATTTGGTTCTTGTTTTCTTCAGAGTTTCTTAAATAATGTTTGTGTATTTAAGTTTACAGTTCACATCTGATAGTTGTTCAACTTTGATTTGTTTCAAGACTTTACACACCCATCTTTTCAATACAAAGTTCAATTTTATTCTGCTCAACACTAAATGGTGAGCACTTACTTTTTTTTCAAATCTTCTGTATACTCTTGGCGCTAAATCAGTGAGAAAACAACACTATCAACAATAACAGTCAATGAGACTTTTCTAATTCCTTGCATCTTCTCTCCATATGAATTTGTGCACAATTTTATATTGGAACATAAACATAGAGTTATAAATAACTAGTCCATGTCCTGAGCAAAAATCTAGCAGTTACCATTATTATTAGCTTTGCTCTTTTCTCCAATTTTTTCCCAAACATTCTTATATGTCTGGCAATCATTTCCTACTCTGCTGTTTAGATCTCCACCAACTTTTCCTTTTTTGCCATGTCAACTGCCTTCTCTAATACCTCAAAAAAATTCCTCCACTTCTTCCTCAGTAGAACCTTCTGTGGGACCATAAGCACAAATAAGTCATCGTCCAGTTCCTCATTCTGATATTTAAGATTATCCACACATATAGCGTTGAATACTATGGCTACACCATCTTTACCTTGATTTTTATTGCCAAAATATAACATTTTGTATTTGTCACTTAGAAAGATCTCACTTGTTTTTGTCTTTTTTTTTCCTTTTCAGTCACACCTACTATGTTGATCTAGTACTTATCCAATTCTTCTGTTAGTTCTAATTCTTCTTTTCCACTGATGCATCTTATGTTAATTGTGCCAATCTTGATCTCTACTGATGGTGAGTTGGGACCTGTTCCAGTAACTGACTTTTCGCTGTTTGCCGGGGTTTGAACAGGGCAAACAGGCTGTTTGCCCTGTTCTCTGACAAAAACAGTGGAGGCCTTGTTTAACCAAGCAATGTGTCAGCTGGCATGAAATTCCATAATTTTGGGTTATAGTTTAACCAATAAGAATCCAATTTGGTCATCTAAACTCTAAATTGCCAGTCACATGATTCAAGAAACAGACTATCAGATGTCACTTGTAAAATCCTTCCCAATATCATTAATGTAAAGATTAAATAACAATGGACCAAGGACTGATCCCAGAGGTACACCAGTGGTCATCTTAAATCTTGTAGACTTACATTTCTCCATACACCACTTTCTTGATATCTGTTACTCACCCATCCTCTTATCCAAAGAAGAAATTTATAATCCAATCTCAAACCATCCAACTTATGCAACAGCCCTCCATGCTGAATCTTGTCAAAAGTTTTAGAACATAGCATTTGATTATGTTTGGCACAAATATTTGAGATTTTCCTGACTTTATCATGGAATCCATGGACAGATGACGTAAGCAAGAAGACCCTGGTTGACTGACAGTGGTGAAATTCACAGTAGTAGTCATATGTATTAATTGAAAGGCTTTCACACAGCATAGAAGTTGGAAGCTAATGGTTTCAAGACAACTCAGGACCAAAAATCCTTCAAAACAACTGCCTGCAAGTTAGTCTGCTAAACATAGACAGGAGATCTGTTAATACCCACCTCAGAGAATACAAGAAATACATACACTCCTATAGAAAGTCGGGAGTGACAAACCACACTTTGAACATCTCTTCAATACAGGATTAGATGGAAGAAAACTAATGTCTTATACAGAACCTCATAACTGCCTAAAATGTGGGAGACAGCCTTCTCCACAACCATTGCAAAAGTTTCTATTTATATAGTTAAAGGGTGCCAAGAGAGAATTTTTATCTTTAAATCTTTTGTATGCTGCAATTCAAACTGTTTCCTGAGAATCGTGATGGGTATTCGCACTCTGAAGATGCCAGTTAAAAATACAGTAAAATATCAGGCAGTTAATAAATATCTTATTTTCTGTTTCATTGTTGTATAATATTAAAGCATGATGAATCAATGCCTATAGCAGGATTTTAATCCATGGACTACTGGCCATGGGTTCATGGAGTTCAGAGATGTAATTCTAATAAAATAAATAATTTAAAAAAATTTAAAAATTAATAGCAATTATTTCCCAAAACTTAGAAATTGACATAACAGTCTTTCTTCTTTCTTCTCGTGGAAAGGCTTAGACGTTGGTTATACATTCTTACCAAATAGCTTAAGGAAATTACAACGTACAATAGAATATACATTAAAATAAATTTTAATACACTTTCAATATTTTGGCAACGTCACGTTGCCATTATCACAGGAACTTAACTACAAGACACATGCATGCAAGCACAACACACAGTAAATGAGGAACGAAGCAGGAAGCTATTCTTTCTCCTAAAAGTCCTGATGGTGCCCCAGAGTGTGCAACGTTGGTATTCTTGGTATTCTTGAATACCAAGAATACAAAGAAAGTATTTCAACATCTTTCTCTAAATCCAGAGTAATTTAATTTAATAATAAAAAGGTGGCACACCGTTTGGCAGTTCCTATAGGAGGAGATGACCTTGCTAATGCTTCTGCCTGGTATCTCCACTTGGGCCTGGCTCCACTGAAGAGACCTCAATAAAGGTCAAAACTAGTCTGGGTAGTGGCCCTTCCCTTAATGCATAACATTATACATATCCGCAAGGAGATGTGTTTTGCATTATGGGAGATACTGAGATAGGATTGTTGGTAGCTTGCTCCACCTTTGCAAGGAATTGCACGGTGTTGTACCACTTTACCCCAGTTCTGAAGATACTTTCCAGCGCAAACTTTGTTTGCACACACTTGGATAAAGGATTAAACTAAATTTATTATTACCATCATGTATTATATTTGCAATGTTTTTTTCTTTATGTTTTATTGCTTGTTTGCTGAGGTTGGGAGAGTCATTTTGCTTGATATTGTAGAATTTATGCCAATAAGCAAAAAACTAAAACTGTTCAAACAACTCTTGCTAACTACTTTTGATAAAAAATTGCAGTAAATAATGTAGGTAAAAGTATAAGCTGTATAACTGAGAGGAGACCTCCACATAGCCTTTAAAGGAATGTGGAGAACCGACCAGGGCTTCTGACCTACTGTCCATTCCTCACCTTCTCGTAGTGCATCCTGTTAGGTATCTACCTGGATGATACTGAACGACCGAGGATGGGCTGGCAATTTGGGGTTTAGCCGACCAAATTGTATTCTTATTGGCTTAAACCACACTATTAAATGATGGTAGAACATGATAGAATTTCATGCCGACTAAAGCATCGCTGGTTAAACAAGCCATCCGTTGTTTTCGCCAGGGAAGAACCAAGGCAAACAGCGAAAAGTAAGCTACTAGAACAAATCCTGAAACACACCCCAACTCAACATCACCAGAGTTAAAGATCGGTACTATCAACGTAAGAAGCCTGAATGGCAAAGAAATGGAGCTAGCTGAGGAATTAGATAAGTACCAGATCGACATAATAGTGGTGACTGAAACAAAAAAGACAAAAACTGGCGAGATCTTTCTTAGCAATAAATACAAAATGTTATATTCAGGCAATGACAACCAAGGAAAAGAAGGAGTAGCCATAGTAATCAACACTAAATACAAGGCTAATCTTCTTGAATGGCAGGCAATTTAAAGTAGTGATGTGGGCAAATATCAGAATGGGAAACTGGACGATGAGACTTATTTGTGCCTATGGTCCCACAGAAGGTTCTACTAAGGTAGAAGTGGAGGGATTGTTTCATGCTTTAGAGAAAGCAACTGACACAATGAAAAACGAAAAGTTGGTCCTTGTTGGGATCTAAATAGCAGAGTAGGAAATGATTGTCAGACATACAAAAATATTGTGGGAAAATTTGGAGAAAAGAGCAAAGCTAATAATAATGGCAAATACTTGTTGGATTTCTGCTCAGGATATGGACTGGTTATTACTAACACCATGTTCCTACATAAAAATGTGCACAAATTCACATGGAGAGAAGAGGCAAGGAATAAGAAAAGTCTCATTGACTATATTATTGTTGATAGTGATGTTTTCTGTCTGGTGCAGGACACTAGAGTGTACAGAGGATTTGAAATTGGAATAATCACCATTTAGTCTTAAGCAGGATGAAACTGAATTTTATATTGAAAAGCAGAACATGTAAGAAAGTTTTAAAACGAAAAAAAATTGAGCACCTCTCAGATGTGAACTGTAGACTAAAATATACAATCAATATTCAAAAGTTAAAGAGGCAGTTAAAGGGGTGCTTAAGGGTCAAAGCTGTATAACTGAGAGGAGACCTCCATATAACCTTTAAAGGAATGCGGAGAACCGACCAGGGCTTCTGACCTAATGTCCAATCCTCACCTTCTCGTGGTGCACCCTGTTAGGTATCTACTTTGATACTGAACGAACAAGGATGGGCTGGCAATTTGGGATTTAGCCGACCAAATTGTATTCTTATTGGTTAAACCAAAATAAAAAATGATGGTACAACATGACAAAATTTCACGCAGGGCTGGGGTGTCGCCCGGTCAAACAAGGTCCCCATTGATTTCGCCAGGGAACCAGGGCGAACAGCGAAAAGTCAGCTACTGGAACAAATCTGAAAACAAACCTCAACTCAACATCACCAGAGTTAAAGATCGGTACTATCAACGTAAGAAGCCTGAATGGCAAAGAAATGGAGCTAGCTGAGGAATTAGATAAGTACCAGATCGACATAATAGTGGTGACTGAAACAAAAAAGACAAAAACTGGTGAGATCTTTCTGAGCAATAAATACAAAATGTTATATTCAGGCAATGACAATCAAGGAAAAGAAGGAGTAGCCATAGTATTCAACACAAAATACGAAGCTAATCTTCTTGAATAGCAGTCAGTCTCAAGTAGAGTAATGTGGGCAAATATGAGAATGGGGAACTGGACAATGAGACTTATTTGTGCCTATGGTCCCACAGAAGGTTCTACTAAGGTAGAAGTGGAGGAATTTTTTCAGGCTTTAGAAAAAGCAACTGACACAATGAAAAAGGAAAAGTTGGTCCTTGTTGGGGATCTAAATAGCAGAGTAGGATATGATTGTGAGACATACAAAAATATTTTGGGAAAATTTGGAGAAAAGAGCAAAGCTAATAATAATGGCAAATATCTGTTGGATTTCTGCTCAAGACATGGACTGGTTATTACTAACACCATGTTCCAACATAAAAATGTGCACAAATTCACATGGAGAGAAGAGGCTAGGAATAAGAAAAGTCTCATTGACTATGTTATTGTTGATAGTGATATTTTCTCCCTGGTGCAGGACACCAGAGTGTATGGAGGATTTGAAATTGGAAGTGATCACTATTTAGTCTTGAGCAGGATAAAATTGAATTTCATATTGAAAAGAAGAACAGTAAGAAAGTTTTAAAGCGAATAAAAGTTGCGCAGTTCTCAGATGTGAACTGTAGACTAAAATACAGAAAGATTATTGAAAAGAAAATGAAAGAGTCTGAGAACAGGAATCAAACCTTGGAGATTCAGTGGCAAACTCTGAAGAAAACATTGATTGATTCTGCCAGAGAGGCATGTGGTGAGGTTGTGTGCAAGGATAAAAAAATCAGAACTCCCTGGTGGACACAGGAAGTTAAAGAGGCAACTAAGGAAAAGAAGAAAGCATATCAAAAGTTCCTGGCAAATAAGTCAGCTTTCAATCTTACAGAATACAGAGACAAATGTAAGAAAGCTAAACAGTGTGTAAAACTAGCTAAACAAAAGTCATGGGAGGACTTTGGCAAGAATATAGAAAACAAATATCAAGAAGGTGGCAAAATATTCTGGAGGTTGTTGAAGAAGCTTAGAAATGGAGGGAAGAGCGCATAAAAGGAATTAGAGATGATAAAGGTGACATGAAAACAGGAGAAAAAGATATCCTTGAAGTATGGAGTAATTACTTCGAAAAATTGCTAAATGAAACAAGCAGTGATAGCACAGTGGTAAAAAAACACTAAACAGGCATACAGTCAGGAGTACATATTAATACTTGAGTAGAAAATGCCATCAATGGCTTAAAATGTGGAAAGGCAGCAGGAGTAGATGATATTCGACCAGAAATGCTGAAGTATGGTGGTATAAGAGTCTTACAGTGGCTGCACTGCATAGTTCAGAAAGCCTGGACAGAGGGATGAATTCCCGATGATTGGAGTAGAGCTCTCATAGTACCCATATATAAAAAGGGAAATAAAACTGAATGTGAGAATTACAGAGGTATTTCCCTACTGAGTGTTCCTGGCAAGATCTATGCAAGTATACTTGAGAAACGGTTGAGAAGAATTGTGGAAGAAAAGCTTGGTGAAGAACAAGCTGGATTCAGGCCAAATAGAGGCAGTCAGGATCAGATCTTCACTTTACGACAAATAGTCGAGAAAGCATGGGAATATAACAAAGATCTGTATTTAAGTTTTGTCGATTTGGAAAAGGCATATGACAAGGTGCCAAGAGAGAAGCTATTCAATACGCTTCAGTTATATGGTGTCAATGGGGCATTATATCAAGCAATACTTAGTCTTTATTTGAGTTGTAAGTCAGCAGTTAGAATTTATGGAAGTACAGGAAGATGGTTTAATGTTAAATCTGGTGTGAGACAAGGATGTACATTATCCCCTCTGTTATTCATTATCTATATGGATCACATTATGAAGGAATGTGGTATTAAACCTGATATCAAAATTGGAGATGTTAATGTCAGCTCTTTGTTTTATGCGGATGATGTTATACTTCTAAATAAATCCGCTACAAGTCTGAAAGATTCTCTGACTAAATTGAATAGCTGTTGTAATAGATATGGTATGAAGGTCAGCAATAAAAAGACAAAGACAATGATAATAGGCAGAATCATTGAAAATGTCAACTGCGTTGTGAATGGAGAACCTGTGGAACAAGTAAAACATTTCAGCTACTTAGGCACGATTTTTACTGAAGATGGTAAATTAAATATAGAAATAGACAACAGAATCAGCAAAGCTGGTATGGTGGGAAGTCAATTGAATAAATTCATATGGAATAAGAAAGAAATTAGTCGGAACACTAAATTAGCTGTATACAGACAGTGTTCAAACCAGTTTTAACTTATGGATCTGAGAGCTGGGTCAGAAGTAAAACACTTGACCAAAGACTAGAGACCGCAGATATGAGAGTCCTGAGAAAGATTAGAGGTGTGAACAGATGGCATCAATGGCAATATCATATTAAAAATGAGGATATTAGGAAAGAACTTGACATTGTCAGCATCCAGGAATGCATTAGCAGAGCTAATCTCAGGTGGTATGGTCACTTAAATAGAATGGGAGAGGAAAGATTAGCAAAACAAGTGTTCTCTGCCAGGTTGGCAGGAAAACGACCTAGAGGAAGACCAAGATATAGGTGGATTGATATGGTACAAAGTGCCTTAGACGATAGAAATATAAGATCTGATAATGTTGGAGTCTTGACAAGTAACAGCCTGATTTGGAGGAAAATTGTAGATAGGAAGTTAGTGATGATGTAATTTTTTCATGTAGTACTATCATATCCTGTACACCCCTTGAGGATACATGGCAGGAATTTGATGATGATGATGATGATGAAGAGGCAGTGAAGGAAAAGAAGAAAGGATATCAAAAGTTCCTGGCAAATAAGTCAGCTTGTGGCGAAACACTGTGTAAAACTAGCTAAACAAAAGTCATGGGAAGACTTTGGTAAGAACATACAAAATAAATATCAAGAAGGTGGCAAGATATTCTGGAGGTTGTTGAAGTAGCTCAGAAATGGAGGAAAGAGTGCATTACCCCTTTGGCTAATCTTTCCTCGCCCATTTCAGCTACTTAGACACGATTTTTAGTGACGATGGTAAATTAAATATGGAAATAGACAACAGAATCAACAAAGCTAGTATGGTAAGAAGTCAACTGAATAAATGTATATGGAATAAGAGAGAAATTAGTCAAAACAAATTAGCTGTATACAAGACAGTATTCAAACCAATTTTAACTTATGGATCTGAGAGCTGGGTCAGAAGCAGAACACGTGACCAAAGACCGCAGATATGAGAGTCCTGAGAAAGATTAGGTGCGTGAACAGATGGCATCAATGGCAATATCATATTAAAAACAAGGTTATTAGGAAAGAACTTGATATTGTCAGCATCTATAAATGCATTAGCAGAGCTAATCTCAGGTGGTATGGTCACTAAAACAGAATGGGTGAATTGATATGGTGACAAGTGCCTTAGAAGATGGATATATAAATATAAGATCTGACAATGTTGTAACTTGTAACAGATTGATTTGGCAGAAAATTGCAGATAGGAAGTTAGTAATGATGTAAATTTTTCATGTAGTACTATTATATCCTGCACCCCTTGAGGGTAAATGTCAGGAATTTGATAATGAAAATGATGAAGTATTTGTTAAACATTTACTTTGCATTCATTTTTTATCTTTCCTAAAAGAGTACCATATAAAACGAATTATAATACAGTAATCGATCATGAACGAATTGTAATTTTTACCATTGATTATTAGATTTGATTAACGTGATTTTGATATACACTGTAACATCGAGGGATTAATTAATCGCATTAATCGAGGGATACCTGTAATCTTATGAGCAACCTTAGTATGAAAGATACTTTACCACCCCTGGCCTTGCCTAGTGTTTATCAAATGCCCTGTTCTTGTCATCTTTGCTACTTTGGACAGACCAGCCCTCTGCTACTATTAGAATCTGAAGTTCATCCTTCCTTCTCATTTCACTGACACTACACAGAGTTCACTGATACCATACCAAAATGCTATACTACAGTAGGTTCAAATGTGATCATCTATTTCTGAATCACGTGAAATCCTATACCACCACCCTAATTAATGGTTGCTCATCTCTGAATCCTCTCCACCATTTCCCCATTCACAAAAAACCCAGGAGAACAAACCTGAACACACAGTACTCCAGATATGAACATATGAAGGGCTTATAAAGAGGAATAACTTCCTTATATCTACTTGTTATTATGTTCTTCAATATCAAAGTAATCTTATTTGCAATGTTAGCAATAGGCCCTCTAAACTTCAACTCTCTACCAACTGTCCACACAGTCCCACTTTCCCAACAGCAAAATCATTCTCCTAGGAGATTTTAATGTCAACAACGCCAACTGGCTTTCCTCCTCCAACTGTATAGATCTTGCAGGCAGAGATGCTGACCTAACACAACTAGTTCAGGTGCCAACCAGAGTACTCAATAACAGAAACCACTCTCCAAATACCCTAGACCTCTTCCTGCCCAATGACCCTTCCAAATACACAGTGAATGTAGAGAGCCCGCTAGGCAATTCTGACCCCAAACAGTGTCATCTTCTCCCCCATGCAATAACGCTTACACAGCTACTCCCATACAAGGGTAGTTTGGCATTATAACAGTGCCAAGTGGGACAGAATCTGCAACTTCTATGCCTCATTCCCATGGTTAGACTATTGCTTCTAGACAATCTGAGATTTCTCTTCTTGAAATTACCCTGACACGAAGCCTCTCTTAGCATAAACACATAACAACCACTGCATCCTCAGCTTCTAAAAAACTAGGATTTCTCTTTCACCCAAGACGTTACTTCACCCCTGAACAGCTGTCAACCTCATACAAATCACAAATCTGCCCAACCATCGAATACTGCTCCCACATATGGAGTGGGGCCCTCAAAAGCTTCCTCAAAATGTCTGACTCAATAAAGAGGAGGGCAAACAGACTCATTAATGACCCATCTCTTACCAACTTACTCCCCCCACTTTTGCACAGACACTCAGTCTCTACACTATGTGTATTCTACAAATATTTCCATGGAAAATGTTCATTCGAAATAGCATCAATAATTCCCCCACTTAGTACTAAGCGCATTGGAACATATGCAGCTGCTGCTCAACATCCCTACACAGTGCACCTTGAAACCCACAGAACAAGTCTCTTCTCCTTAATCCCTGCAACTGCTATACTACGAAACAGTCTTCCCCTTGATGTGTTCCCTAAGGAATACAATATACAGTCATTCAAATCCAATGTAAACAAGTACCTTCTTTCCCAACTCATACACGGTACTAATGTACTATTGGTTGATCTACCAACCTCTTGTGTATGAGCTCAACATAAAAAAAAACACCAACCTTGAATTCCTAGCTTCATCTATTTCCTGGAGTACAATTCCATCAACATGGTAGACAGCTTGTAACCTATTTATCCCAACATACATAACTACATTTCTCCAGATTAAAACTGAAACCCATTACCATTTGTGCATACCGACAGTCTATTTAAATCATCCTGCAAGGTCTCTACATCACCTTTGTTCCCTACCATACTATTACTCTACCAAATTTTGTATCATCAGCAAATAACTGAATATTTCCTTTTAGGTTATTTCCAATATCATTTATACAATTAAACAGTACTGGTTCTAGCACTGAACCTTGTGCACACCAGTAGTCACCTGCTTTTGCCTGGACTCTGATGGAAGAGCAGTGGCCAACCCCCCCACCCCCTTATCCACAAAATCAGTGTCATATCCATCCCCATTCTAATTTGCGTACAGAGTTCCAAGTGGTATCCTGTCAAATGCCTTTGCAAAATCCAGCAGAATCATTGTGTAGCCATTTCCTTTATCCAACTGAGCTGTCACTCTATTATAATAAATTAGTAAATTACTAAGGCATGACCAATCTTTCAAAGCCATGTTGCCCTTCAAAGTATCATATTTTTATGTACCCATTCTTGATTTCTCTTTCTGAGCAATTTTTGCAGTACTTTTCCTACCACTCCTGAGATACTGATTGGTCTATAATTTACGTGAAGTCTTAAAACCTCCCTAATGCAAGGGAATTATTTTGCCCTCTTTCCACTCCCTTATAACTCTACAGACTTTAGACTTAAAGAGCCTAGTCAGAGGCATTACCAGTTTACTTGCACATTCCCATAAAACACGAGCTGATATTCCATCTAATCAACAACTGTATTAACACTGAGATTCTGCAATACCCTAAGAACCTCCAATTCATCTACCTCTGTTCCACATAAGCCTCTATCACATGTCACAGGATTAATCTCACTTGGAAGATATACCCTTGCAAAATGATCACTCAACTCAACTATTCTATCTGCTTTAGTCACCTTGTGACCAAAGCAGAAAAAAAAAAAAAAAATCAGAACTTATTAAGGTTATTCTTCCTTTTACTTGCCACATAACAAAAAAATCCATTGGGATTTCTTTGGCCTGCTCGGCTGTTTTCTTTTCATAATCTGATTTTGCCTTCCTTACCATGCTGGTCACCTTTCTCCTTATATAATACTTCTATAATCATAGAATATCCTCATCCCATTGTTTAAGAACTCCTTTACAATGTCATCTCTTTCTAAGCTTTCAACTGCTGTCTGTTTTAATATACCACAAATCATTCTTCTTCTTTGATCAATTCATCAATTTGCATATCACTGCTAACTTTTTAACTCTGTTGAAATAGTCACTTTATATTATGCACTTTTGAGCAATCCTCTTTAGTTTCTGATAATGAATAACCAATTCATTATCCTTCCATTGTGAAGGATAATGAACAGATAATACTAACTTGAGTGTTTGATCTTGCAAGGAAAAGTAGCTAAAAACATATAATGGACAGACAAAAATAGCATACAGCGTGGGACAGCGCAGACAGGATTATATAATGTGGATTGATAGAGATGGTGGAATATGTTGTGTAGATGACAGATAGTGTAGTAATGTGCAGTGTAGAGTGGTCTCCAAAAAGCACAGTAGTGGTATAGTAGTGGTGATAATAATGTAAATTGTGGACCACAGAAGATTTTGTAAACCTACAACAATCAAGAAACTAGGGTGGTAGTTTGTGCCACAACTTGTGAACCAAACATGATTAGAAGTACAGATTCATGCATAGGTGGTGAAACAATCGCTGAGGATACTTTCACAGCCTTCCACCAGATGGTCCCAATGGAACAGTCAATACATCACACCAAGAGACACATTTTGTTTAAAACCTCGTATAGATTTTTATTAGTTATTCTATACACTATCAACACTGGTAATAACACAAATAATAATAATTGCGGATATATGCGTCCAGGAAAATATGCAGATATTTTCCTGGACCTTTTTCATTTGCTGGAATTCTTTACCACCTTCTAAATGTTAATTTTCAGGTTTATTTGCTTTAGGTAAATAAACCAAGGAGATTAATTTCCTGCTGATAGATAACTTGCTTAAGTGAAATGATAGTAAAACCTGATCTCCTTATACATATACAGTAAAACTCCATTTTTACATTCCCACAATTTACGTCATTTTCCATTGGTCCCATCTTAAGGCCTATTCTTACAATATATTGTTTTCCCACCATTAACAACTTGATGTAGATGTTATTTCCCATGATTTGCGGTTTTTTCTCAGGTGGCAACACTTGATTTTCGAATCAATTTCCTCTCGTTCAAATCAGTTTCTGCAGAAATCTGCACATTTCTCCCAGATGGCATTGCTTTTGGCTGTAGTTGCGATCACGTCGGGTATTCCAGTGAATGGTATTATACTCTGAACAAAAGCCCTTGAATTTGCTGCGAGGTTGGGGATTAATGGTTTTACTGAGTCAAATGGATGGATTGATCGTTTCACAACTCGTCAGAATATTCTGTATAATCAAGTGTGTGGAGAAAGTAATAGTGTTGTAGGGGAAACTGCAAACAAGTTAAAACATGAACCAAAGACTATTATTATTCAGGACTACGAACCGAAAAAAATTTTCAACATTGATGAAACTGGGCTCTTTTATAACATTCTGCCAAGTAAAACGTGTTTTAAAGGAGAGAAGTGTCACGGTGGAAAACTCAGCAAGCAGAGGGTAACTGTTTTGCTCATGATCAATGCTGATGGATCAGAAAAATTACCTCCACTGGTAATTGGTAAATTAAAAAAGCCAAGCTGTTTCAAGAACGTGAAAAATCTGCCTACTAAGTATGATGCCAACAGCACAGCAGCATCTTCACATCCACCATGCATGCTCTGGAAGCTAAAATGGGGACAAATCATTGCAAAACACTACTACTGCTAAACAAATGTCCTGCACACCCTGAAGATCTGCAGCTCAGAAACATTAGTGTTCTTTCCCCCTAATTGTACAAGTGAGCTTCAGCCTTTAGATATGGGCATCATCCACGCATTTAAATGGAAATATAGAAAAATGCTTGTTGAAAAAGCTGTGTTTATGCATGATAATTGTATGGACACAAAACAAATGACCATATCAATCCTTGATGCCATGCATTATGTGGTCAAAGCATGGTTGCATTTCACTCCTGAAACCATATTCAACTGTTTCCGGAAGGCAGGAGTTACGTTTGTGGAAGAGGAGGAACAACTACAGGAGGAAGAAGATATGACAGAGCCCAACAACTGATTGATGGATGAGTCTTCCTCATTTCAAGACTATGTTGATGGTACCAAGTGTAGAAGATCCTTTCCAACCACCTTGGTGAAGAGGAGGAGGAAAAAGTGGCTGAAGAAGACTGTGATCAAGAACCTGCCATCCCTATGAAAGCTATCTCTGTTTTGAGGCAGTATATTGTAAGTGCACCAGGAGACAATGGGGCATTTAATGCCTTATACACTGTGGAGAGGGCAGGTGGAACTTATAAGAGTACAGAAAAAGCAAAAACAATCAACAATTAAAGATTTTTTTTAAATAGATAAATGTAGGTAATTGAAAATTCATTTATTTTCAGTTATTAAATTTTGTAATCTAGTATGTAGAGTCACATACTAGCAGTAAGTCATCTTTTAGCCTTTTTTTTAAATGTTTTTTACATTCTGCTATTTACACTTTTTCCCATCAGTTCCCTGGAAAGTAAAAAGGGGTTTTACTGTATATATATATATATATATATTTTTTTTTTGCAAGAATTCCCTCCCTCCCATTTATCTCTTAAAATACTTCTCCAGTCAAGATAATAACTTTTTTTTTTTTTTTGGAAATAACTTGATAAATAAACTTCTGGACTTTATAATAATAATAATTTTGTAATAAGGGATCCTGCTGTGCCATTGTAATAGGGGTTCCTTATTATCTTATATATCTATCTTCTTATCTTGTCAGTTGTAAACAGGGTTTTTACTTTCTACTATATTATTATAATATCTTATTATACATATCTTCTATTATAAACTCATGGCATTATAAGCATGCTACCTTAACATTCAAAAAACAATCATCAATTTGAGCAAACAAAAATACTTTTTGTTTGCTCAAATTGATTTTCTTCTTGAACAACAATTCCAATTATAAAATTACTAATTTGCCATGATACATTTTACATTATAAATTTCACAAACCTGAAGCATTAGACAAAATATCTTAATTCTATCCACCATCAATTCACAGTTCAATTCCAATGCAAGAAATCAAGTGTTCTTCCCTTCAATCATCTCTCAATTTTTGTTAGTATTTGGAACTAATTTCCCTCAGATGTATTTCCTGAAATTTCCGACTGTATACTTTTAACTTATTGCTACTATGTTTACTTCTCTTAATTCTACCACACTGTTATGTTCAAGAAACTTTCATATTTTTGATTAGCATAAAATAAACATAGGAATGTTTATGAAGTGCAAAACAAAGTCAAGTTGATAATTTGAAGTTCAAACAGAGCAGTCTACCAAGAAAAAGTGATGCTAATTAAAAACAGTTAGTATAACATGAAAAAAAATATGTTATATATGTGTAATATATAACATATAAAGAAAGAACAATATATAAATGATTGGATTCAAAAATGGAAAAATGAAAAAAATCACATAGAAAGAATGCCAGCAAATAAAATAAAGAATAGATACAAAAGGGAAAGAGAAGTAGAGGAAGAACAAGCCAAAGATGGTGGGATGGTCTTGAAAACAGTGACAGTACAAGCAACTAAGATTAATAGTGAAAGAAGTATTAATTATGACTTCCCAAAATGTTTAAGATAGTACAAAATATTAGTTTTTTAATTTGATGGAAAAAAAAAAAAAAAAAAAAAAAAAAACACGCTTACCCTAGGTGGTCCAATTATCATTCCTGTCCAGTGAGTTAAAGTCATATCACTATCATCCTCCAAACCCCAACTGATGGTTCCATCACCAACTCCTTTTTGGCCCTGCTCTAATTCTTCCAAAAGTCGAAAGTTGCGAGGAATGACTACACCTAAAATAAATGAAAGCATAATTAACGATATTATGGTTTACAAAACCATGCTTCTGTTATAAAAATATTGATATTGTACATCCCATATGTTCACAGTATAAACTACTACCTCTACATGACACCCAATATATTCCAGGAATATAATGAGAGATCACAATTCTTCAATCAAAATAATAAAAACCAGAAAATTCTAAATTTTACTGAAGGTAATTACAAACATCAACTTAAGGTTTCCTGGTTAATTTTGGCATAGTTAGTCCCACTGCAGCTAAAATTTCATTTTTTTTTCTTTTTGTTATTATATTTCTTCCAGCTGCTTTATCTAATGACTCAAACAATCTCTTTATCTTCCCTATTAGTCTTGCATGGGTATACAGACAAAATTAAATTGCCAGACTGTCCAATTTCTCATTTTGAAATGCATCCAAAAAACTACCCGAAACTGGGTCTCCTTCAAAAAGTTTATCTTCATATTATATTTAGTGTTGAATATGATAAGTTACTTTCTCCATTCTCTATGTTAGTTCCCCAGTGAATTATCTTATTCAAAAGTCTCACTTGCTTTGGTCCTCTTAATTTCAATAATAATATCAGCTCATTTACCTCTCTTAGTGATTCCATATTACTTTCGACCATCAATTGAATGCAAGAAATGAACATAAACTGGGTTGTACATTGGCCGAAGAATTTTAATAATAGAAATAAAGTAAAAAAAAACACAGACATTTTGCCAACTTGGCTGTTTGGCTTCGTCAGGGTGTATAAAAGTTGATACAAAACAACTTCAACTATTTGTGAAGGAATAAACCGAATACAAATATATTTTTTTTTACAAACTCAGAAGAACACGTGCATCTAATGCATGGAGCGTGTATGATGTCAACTGTTGTTAAGCAGGAATGTGCTGTAATTAACAGCAAAATTACATTTGTATTTGATTTATTCCTTCACAAACAGTTTCAGTTGTTTTGTGTCACTTTTATACACCCTGATGAAGCCAAACAGCCAAGTTGGCGAAACTTGTCGGTGTTTTTTACTTTATTTCTATTATTAAAATTCCCAGTTTATGTTAATTTCTTACATTACTTCTCTATTGAAGGTGAGTTAGCTGATCTCATATGGAGGTAACAGGGTTTTTTTTTCTAATGGAAACTCTGGTTTTTCATCCTGCATACAGACAAATTGGCATTGAGAACACACAAATTACAGACAAAAACTACTAGTGGTGATGGTGGACAGTAGATGGCATTGGTGTAATGATGATGATGGTAGTTGCGATTCACTGTAGTTAGTAGATTAAGTGGTGGAGACGGAAAGTTGTAGAGTAGGTGTCCTCCCTCGATGAGTCTTTGGACTGTTTCGAGATCTCACGTAATAATAATAATTTTGTAATAAGGGGTCCTGCTGTGCCATTGTAATAGGGGTTCCTTATTATCTTATATATCTATCTTCTTATCTTGTCAGTTGTAAATGGGGTTTTTACTCTACTATATTATTGTAATATCTTATTATATACATCTTCTATTATATCTCTTATATCTTAGTTAGGCAATATTCTTATCAGCATATATTTCTTTATCCTATCAATATTCCTTTAACATAGTATTTTATCTTAATATTTTTGTATTGTCTTTCTTATTCTATTTCTACCTTAAGCATTTTTTTCTCATGCCTGGGATCTCCAGATATTTATTTGATCAAAGACTGCGCCTCCGAAATTCCCTTATAGGCAAAAGAAAGCTTTCATACTCTAGTAGATCAAATAATCACTTATATCCTATCTTAGCCAAGGTTTGCAGTCATGGCAAAAATCACTTGCTTTTTGTCTTAAATCACTACTGATCATTGGGGTTCCGCTATCAGGTTCAAATAGTGTTTTTTAGGATCAGTGCATTGCAAAAGATTGAATCGGACAACTATTTTTATCAACAATAACAATAAGCTTAATTTCTAGTCTAATAATTTTACATATCACATGAAATCACAAGATTCATTTATGAAAGGTTATTCTTAGTCTTTCCCAATCACTCAACTTGGTTTCTATTAAATTCTTTCACACTTACTTAGACTTTCAACAAGCATAATTTACATTAGAACTGTCAGGAAATTATACACATAACATGAATTTGTTAGGCACGCTTGACATTCCTAATTTAGCATCAATCAAAATACGACATACATGTATACAAATATATCTCTCAGAATCTCATTCCTTTCAAACATTTAATCATAATCTAGGCAATTATATTTATACAATCCACCTCATTGAGTTTCAAACATTCCAATGATATGATAGCAGGAACATACTCTATCATAAAATTCAATCATAGGTACATATAATTAATTAAATAAATTTCAATAGCTCAATATTTTCTCCAAGGGAAATTAACTGCGTTCATGCTTCACTCATTAGCTCTTACGCACATTTACAAGAAATATTAACACTCTAAATACTATCTCCGTAAACTAAACAATTAATGAATATACAGACTCACGTGAGTCTCTTCCTATCTTGCATGTGGCTTTCGTTCTTTTTTTCTTATTCCGGCGATTGAGGGGGTTTCTTTCCTCTTCCATGTTTTGGAATTCTCCTCAAAGCGATACAGGGCACCGATGAATAGTCGCAGCAGCTGGCGGGATATAGGGTAGGCTTTCCAGCGCCGTGAACTGCTCGACAAAGGATTTCTGCGTAGGTCAGGTCGCACACTTACTAGACTTCAGGACCTTTATGGCAAGATTTCTCCTTAACTTATCGCCTCCGGATATCTTCGGCTGTAACTGGAGTGCTATCGGTGGACAGGTCTCTCCGCCTTCCCCTCCGGAACTTATTGACACCTCTCGTGGATGGATCACTCAGGATGAAGAAAAGGAAATCCTTCTCATCTCCGAACCGCACCTTTTAAACACCAGAGTCCATGCACCTTGGATTAAGTCTTTGGGATCCCTAACGTCCCCATGTGAGTCTTGCTAGTAGTTTTTAGAACCCTGGATAATGTTTCTCGAATATTCGCCGACAATCTTACTTCCTCCCTGCCTACAGGCCTTTCCTTTTGATTCGAGCCGTGCCCTTTCAATATTGACCTTGAAGGTCACCTGCAACGGGACTTGCAAACAATTTTCAAAGGACATGCCGAATTCGGGTGATGTTCTTGGTTTCAACACTTCTGCAACCCTTTTTAAACAATGAGCGAGTTAATTCCCTCTGGCCTTATTTTGATCTTTATACAGATAGCTTTACATAGAGAAATAAAATATACATTTGTAGAAGAAAATTTAGGTGAATTCCTACTGTAAAAAGTCGATGTTTTAGATAATTTATTTTGACAACATCGAATTTTTACAATTTCTGATAGCTCCAATTATTTTCTATTCATGCTTCTTAACAATGATGATGCATGTCTCTGCAATGCTGCTAAGGCTGGGCCCTGCAAAAGCAGTGGGTTTTTGTACTTAGTCACACCAACTAGATTTACAAACTGCTTGCTCATTTGGTTGAGGAGAGAGCATAAAAAAATCATGGGTTGAAATTACACTATATGCAATAATGTTCGCAAATACCTAAGTGGTATATGAATTTCATCTCCCAGTGTGAAACCATATGTTAATTATCGGCTTGAACAAAATTCCAAATCTGGTAATTGATGGTGGTACTAAATCTATAGTACTATACTGTATCACTTATAGTACATTTTCAATCTTCCATGGAGGAGGAACAATGGACTGAGGCTACTTGTTCCAATAACAGAACTGAATTACCAATGCTGCTTCTTCAGCCAGTTGCTATAACTCATAAATATATGAAATACTATATTTTTTTTTTTTTGGCAACTCCTATAGGTAGAGATGACCTGCTAATGCTTCTGCCTGGTATCTCAACTTGGGCCGGGCTCCCACTGAAGAGACCTCAGTAAAGGTCGAAACTAGTCTGGGTAATGGCCCTTCCCTTAATGCATAACATTAGACATATCCGCAAGGAGATGTGTTTTGCATTATAGGAGATACTGAGACAGGATGGTTGGTAGCTTGCTCCACCTTTGCAACGAGTTGCCCTGGTGATGTACCACTTTACCCCAGTCCTGAAGATACTTTCAGGCGCAAACTTTGTTTGCTCACACTTGGATAAAGGATTAAACTAAATTTATTATATGAAATACTACATGCTCTCCTATACACTTTCTTCCCTTGACATAGAAAATCAGCAAAAACTATTCCCATCCACTATATCTGGAAGACATCTGAAAATGGATAGCTGTCTTCTCTAAGATTTTCAGATGTCTTCTCTAACTAAATATAACCTTCCCACCCTTATTTTAAGTCTCACAACTAGCAACTTTAGTCTGTTCGTCTAAGGACAAATTAAATTTCTTATATGAAGTTCTGTTAACAATTTAAGAAAGATATTTTTTATTTGTTAATACAGTTCTGCTTTGAAGATCAAATATATCTGTTGTTATGACAAGTTAGGGTAGCAGACATCCCTTCAGAGAGGATCAAATTATAACCACAGTAATACATGATGCATAACATAAGTTTGGGAAACTGTTTTTTTTTTTTTTAAAGTTTTTTGAGTCTGAATCAGGAATGAAGAACTTCCCAAACCACAACAAGTATGCATTAATTGCATGCAAGGTTTAACCAGATCTTACATTCACTTGTCAGAAATGAGATTGACTATGTCACCAATTAGAAGGTAAAAATGCCATAATGGTGACAATGCATGGAACACTGACTATAAAAAAAAGAATGCTAATGCAAAAATTAAGTGCTATAAATAGCCATCATGGAAACTAGAATACAAACACTGCATAGGACATCTGCCTGTGATCAATGAAGTCAACAGCAAATCTCACACAGCCTTCCATATATATATGGTCTCAGTTCCAATCTCAGTGTTCATTTCCATCTACAGTCTCTGCAAAACTTCGTCTTTTTCCAGACAGAAACTCAAATTTCAACCTCTTTAAGCAGTATTCCCCCTCCCCCTCATATTTCCCAATTACACATTTTTAACTTTTTATTTTATTTTTTATGTGTGGTTCCCAAGGACAAAAGATTACTACAAACCTATAGCGAATTTTGTACTGTGGGTGGGATAAGAATTTTTTTGCCATTTTTATCAATTTTATATATTTTTTTGTATTTTTTTAATATAGTCTGTTAACACTGTTCTAGAAACCAAACATGGAACTTTTTTCAAGCTACTTCAGGCCTCCATTAAGCAGGGAGGTGGTCTCACACCAGGAAATGAAATTCATCTCTCACCTAAAGGCAATTATAAACATCCATGCCCATGGTGGGATTCGAACCCGTGACATGTTGGTTGGAGAGTGGGTATCCTA
Source organism: Typopeltis vanoorti (assembly GCF_054136105.1). Lineage (NCBI taxonomy): Eukaryota > Metazoa > Arthropoda > Arachnida > Uropygi > Thelyphonidae > Typopeltis > Typopeltis vanoorti. Next base: position 133,951,904 of record NC_143557.1, read on the forward strand.
ACTACTTGGTCAACTGAAACAAAAACTTCTTTTGTTTCAAAAGCAGTGCCTGTGCATTGATAGTGTGTCCAACTTAGAACCTCTTGATTTTGACATTTTTTGGCTGAAAATCTCTCTGTCTGATTCTATTAAATTCATACCATCTTTTTTGTTCTCCTAATGCCACCAAACATTTTGAACTTTCTGGCTTCCTTTCCTTAAATGATTATTTTCTTCAGTTCGATCTTCCTAACAGCAAAGTCATCTTCCTAGGAGATTTTAATGTTTGCAACACCAACTTGTTTCCAACTCTAACTGCACAGACACCAGACAGCAGTAGAAATGCTGATAAATTTGCTATCACTAATGATCTTACACAAACTGTTCACATGCCTACCAGAATACCAAAGAACCCCAACTACTCTTCAAACACCCTAGATCTCTTCCTCACTAGCAATCTTTTTGTATATACTGTGAACATGGTTCATCTAAGCAATTCAGACCACAATCTAAAACTAATCTTTTACTGAGCACTCACACACCATTGTCATCGAAGAGTTATCCGGAAATGTAAGGATGCCATGTGGAATGATTATGGTAATTTCTAGGCATCATTCCCTTGTTTTTGGCCTTTTTTTTACTCAAAAGCATATTCACTTAACATAGCACTGAAGCAATTCATATTGGTATGGAAACATTCATTCCCTACTCCACTATACATTCCAATCCTCAAAGAACCAAAAGGTGTACTAAGACTGTAATGAGAGAAGAATACCCTAATGGGCTTCATCTCAATATGAATTTTCCTTTACTGCTTATATCCAGGCCTAAAATAGCTGAAAGAAATTGCTAAAAGAAAATAATCAACATATCCAAAACTGATTTCAAAACAGTTAAAAGCAGGAAACATCCATCAGGTCCAAATGACAGTGACACATTCTGGACCCCTGCCAAAGCTGGATGTTACTAACTTTTGTCCAACATTAAACCGTCATTATTACACTTGGGTAATATTTATTACCCAAGTGTAATAATGATGCAATTAAAAAATAAAGTGTAATAATGATGATGCAAGTGTAATAATTATTACAGTTGCATCATCTCCTACAGAAAAACCAACCTTTGACTTTTACTCAAATGCATGCATAGTTGATCTTAATAAATGCCTCCCCAAGCATTCTAAACACTCAATGACACAACACCTTTGACCTTTTGCCAGAAAGAGATCAGAAGAATCTTTTTTTTTTTTTTTTTTTTAATTAAGACAAGCCTTATAAACTCAAGGAGCTATACAAGCTCATCCAGAGCAGGTGTTTACAAACACCCATGCCCATGGGGGATATACTGTTCACTCAACCAACCAGGCCAGATTAGATAGCAGAGTCTCCTGGTCCTCGTGACATTTCTCTGATTGTTCTAAAGGTTTGTGCTCTAGAGCTGACTCCTTTATCACTTTTCTGTGTTCTCTAAAATTTCAGTGTATCTATCTCACAATGTGGAAATTTGTCTATGTACAACATTTGCTAAGAAAGGCAACAAATCCCTTTCATCTATCTTTTTCTTTCACTTGAATTGTTTCCAAAGTAATGGAGAATCTTCACGGTACTGTAGAATTCAATCAATTTCTACGGTACCGTGAAGGCTCTCAATTAATAACTGCCAGTATGAATATAATGACAACCCAAAAATTTTACAAGAAGTTAGATATGCAATAAAACAGATAAAAAAACAATTAAGCACCAGGCACTGATACTATCACTACTGAACTGTGGTCATATGGAGGCAGCATATCAATAGAATATTTAACAACCCTATTCAATAAAATACTACAAACAGGAGAACGATCCCAGATGACTGGAGACTGCAGAAATTACAGGCCAATCAATTTACTCTCCCACACCTATAAAATATTCGTAAGAATTATACAAAATAGATTAAAAAACACCTATGAAGAAATGATAGGCATAAAACAAGCTGGTTTCCGAGGAAACTATTCAACAATAGACCAAATTTTCACATTGCACCAACTAGCCGAGTTCAGCTGGGAAGACCATATTGTTGTTTTGTAGACTTCAAACAAGCTTTCAATAGCATCAACAGAGAAATCCTTCTTAAAATTCTACTAGAAAAAGCAATAGTCAAATACAGTCATACCCTGACTTACGCGGTTTCTTATATATATGTATTCCCATCCCGCTTCACGCCTCACCACTAGTCATATCTTTCCGGCGCCAGACACATTAACTGGTGTCACACATGCTGTGAATAAGCACTGATGTGTTTCGCGTGGTCTCCATTCATACACGATTTTTATAGTCTACAAACCTTGTGATTGTTTAATGTTATTTTTTGATAAAAATTTTATCACATAAAAAATAATAATGTCATCCAAAAGAAGCAAGTCCGATTCTTCTACAGCTAGCAAGAAAAGAAAAACATTGACTTTGGAAACAAAACTCAACATTATTAAGGATTTTGAAGGCAGAATGAAAATTTGTGAGCTAGCAAAGAAGTTCGATCTACAAGAATCCACAGTAAGAACAATCATAAAAGAAAGGTTTACAGATTTTGGAGGACATAGATTCTAACGAGGAACGAATTGTACATACAAGGCAAGGAATAAAAAAATCATTAGCTTGCTAAGAAGAAATTTTGCATGACAAGAAAAAGACATTATGTCGTCAGACGAATCTATTAGATTTTATGAAACCATCGACATTGAAATAACTTTCTTTTTTTTATGTACGAAAAACTACAATTATGATTATATTTCTTAAAAAATATAGGTGTTTTTGTAAACCTTTGGTCCCAATTGTATGTTTGTATATATAAATTACATGCAAAATTATACCCCGAGTTATGCGAATTCGACCTTATGTGCTTTTTGTTGGTCTGGTCCTACCTCCGTGTAACTTCGGGGTTTTACTGTATATAATACAGTTTCTGATAAAATATTACTCTAAGACAAATGCAATAACTAAGAAGGACACACTCACAACAGAACCCATAGAGATCAAAAAAGGAGTACTGTAAGAATGCCCATTATCTCCATGCCTATTGAACATATATCTAGAAGAAGTTGTAAAGAAGGCAATAGACAATGAGCCTGGAATCAATGTCAATGGTTTAAACATAAATAATATCAAATATGCAGATGATCTCATCCTTATTGCAAGAACCCCAAATGAACTACAAAAGTTGATAAACAAGCTAAACGAAACCAGTTAAAACATATGACATGACAATAAATATACAAAAGACAAAAGTGATGAAAATAGGGAGGAACGGAACTACCATCTCAGCCACCCTAAATGGAGAACAAATAGAACAAGTAGACAACTTCATATATCTCGGATCAAAACTAACAGAAACAATAGATGAACTCAAAACAATTAAACACAGAATAGCGATAGGATGGACCACCATGGGAAAATTACAGAAAATCTGGAAAATAAACAAAATATCTAAGCAAGCCAAAATCAAATTATATGAAACAATAATTATACCAACAGTCATCTATGGAGCAGAAGCGTGGACAGTTAAGAAAAAAGAAAAAAAATTGCTGGCATTTGAAATGAAATGCTTAAGAAAAATAAATAGAACAAGTTGGATAGAAAAGAAAACAAACAGCACAGTCAGACAAGAATTATTGTATAAAAAGACAATAGAAAACAATACTTTTCCTAATCAATACTTTTCCAACTGAAAAAAGAAGACCTGGAAGACCAAGAATTACCTGGTTGAAATTAATAAAGAACATCTCGGGATGCAGAACATATAAGGAACTTTTTCAAACAGCAAGGAATAGAGAGGGCTGGAAGATCCTGCTCAAGAGAAGACTCAACCCATTTTGGATGGAAAAGAGGAAAAAGTATGGATTCTGCCTGTACCCTGATTGCCAGTATGGATTCAGCCTATACCCTAACTTCTGCAACTGTTCAACTTCCTGACTGAATGCTACTGGAGTGTCTCATTGATGATGCTGTTTATAAATCTCAAACCTGCAAGCAACTTATGTCCCACATGGTTATCTGCTTCCATGAAATCCTATACAAAGAACTATCCAGAGAATGATCCACCATTCCACATGATTGCAAATGTTTTTATGTTTTTCAAGTAAATATTAACAGATGTGCAGGTTTGTCTGAAAAAGCTAAGTTACAGGCACAAGGAATATTATAAACTTCCAGATGTGCACAAGGATGAAGCTAAATTTACAGAGAATAGATGAAGATTGTTAGTTGCATGTTCGGTTTCGAAGTGGCATGGAATTATACTTATGAATAATTGCAGCTACCTTTTCAAATGTACCCCAGATATAAAAGTTGGGAACAATTTTTTGCTATGATCTTGTGTATTAGTGTTTTGTCTGTTTTTATAGAGATTGTAGATATCAGCTAAAAAAAAGTGGTGCAAAAATAACTGAGTTCAGCATCCTCAAAACCACAATGAACTATGTGGTAACTAGAGTGTCCAAGAAAAAGAAAGGACAGTGGTTTGTTTCTTTTTCTATAGTAAAATGTATTTTCAGATGCTGGTTGTTTTTCCTTTCCACAAAGAACAGCTTGAGTCTGTGATGAATCTGAATAATTCAAATTCAACATCCTGGCTGCAACTACAACAAGATTATGTAGTGGTGGATTTATTGTCACAACCACTTAAATTTAGAATTATCGCCATTAATCGAGGTCATAGTTTTGCCACCACTGAACATGGTATCTGCTGTCTGTTTCTCACAATGGCTAAATATTTGTTTGAATGTTGCAGACATTCTGATAAAATCCAAATTTACAAAGAGCAACATTCTACCAAAAGAAATAGCACTTAAAAAATTTATATAACACCAAAAAACGGAAGTGCTATATAAGGGTAATGCAACTGTCAGGCTCACACAGAATAAAACATAGATATGAATAATCTTTGAAGACTCCTCTACTTACCAGGTTAGCTCTAACCACACTAAATCCAAAATAAAAATGTATAATTAAAAGTTACATCTTGGCAAAACAGCAATTTCAAAACCTTATACAACAAAACTGTATATCCAGGGTACATTTGAAGAAATAGATACAATTCTTCATAAATATATGGTGATTTCTCAATTATCTAACCTACAAAATAAACCTTCAATTAACTATCCTTGAAGAGAGTTACTGGATCAAATGACTTCTGGTAGGCACCATATAAATGTACTTCAGTTATCCAACACTTCAATTATCCAATTGGCAAACTGATATCCTGCTGTGGTCAGATAATTGAGAGATTCCAAAAAAATAAATTCTTACCATGTTAAACCATCCCAGATATACAGGGTTGGATCTAGAAAGAAAAATAGCTGGATGAGACTGAAAGCCCCCCCCCCCCACACCACTGTTCACGTCTCCACACACACATCAATTTCAGAGAACCAATAATATGGTTATGCTACAATGATGACAAACAAGATATTAGATAAAATACTAGACAAAATACCTCATGAACCCATCCCTCTTGCACAAGATCACAACAAACCATTCCCATCCCTATCTTATTATTATCACCTCTCCCCATGGAGTCAGCATTCATCATGGGAGGTTCATTCAACTGACAACATACTTATCATATTGAACCTTAAAATCATCAAGTTCTTTCATGTTCTGGTAATCTGTTCCATTCACTCACAATTCAGCATGTAAAAAATCTACTCCTCATACTCTCGTTCATGACAATTGTACACAACTTCCAGGGATGGCCCTCTGGTTATTCCTGTTTTACCTACTCTTTTTTATATGACCCCCTCTGCATTAACCCGATAAAACCTACTTAGTAACTTAAATGTCTCTAACATATCACCCATTTTCTTCCCATACACTAAACTCTGCAATCCACATTCCTTTAACTTCTGTCCATAGCCAACATTCCAGAGTCCTGATATTATTTTAGTCACTTGTCTCCATGTTTCCACATCTCAATGAAAACTAGGGAACCAAGACTGAGCACAATGGTCCAAGTGTGGTCTGACCAGTGCTTTATACAGTGACACAATCACATCCTTATCCCTATTACAGTGTACTCCTTATCATAGCAGCATGCTATGATAATATTATGTGCAATCCTTGCAATACTAAGAGAAACTACTGCTCCCAGATCTTGAATCTCATTCACTACCTGCAGCACAGTTGCATCAACATTGTGTATAGCCTTACATTTCTGCACTTCAAAATGCAACATCTTGTATTTATTAATATATTAAAACTGCAACCCCATTCATTTGTCCAAGCTAAAAGTCTATTCAAATCTCCTGAATGGAATCAACATCAACAGTGCTCCTTATAATTCTTCCCATCAGCAGTAAACAGCCAACTGAGGATCCTCAATCAATCCATATGAAATATCATTAACAAATAAGTTAAACAGCAAGGACCCAAGAACAAAACCCTGGGGCACACCACTGGCTCCCTCCTTTCCTAAAACATTGCTCTATCATACACAATTTGCTGATATTGTTCAGAGAGCCAATCTATGACCCATCTCTACATACTATCTGATGTCATTCTCTACACCAACCTATCATGAGTTAATCTATTAAATGCCACTGCAAAGTCCAAGAATATCATCATATACAAATCACCCTTATCCAAAACACTTATCAAAAAAAGGCAAGCAAATTGCAAAAACAAGACCTACCCTTATCCATTTGGGGTACATCTGAAATGACAGTTAAAAGTCACTCACACACACAATGAAATCTCACTTATTTGACCTTCAAATGAGTGAACTCATAACTGGACTGAAGGTCCAGTTACGGGTTAATCTCCGTGTAATTTTTTCAACTATATATACAGTTAACAATCCTCATCCATTCTCTTGCATATCTTGTGCCTGCAACTTATCTACTTTGAACACATTAGCAGATCTGTTAATGCTTGCCCTGAAGAACATAAAAAGAAAATTCACAATCATCTGTATGACAAGCCAGAAGCAGAACACGCTCTGGATATTTCTTCACACAAGATTAGATGGATGAAGACAATTGTGCTGCACAGAAGTCATGATGGGTCTGATAAACCATTTTCAGAATCGGCATCGGCTATGAAAGTCTCCCTTAAGCCCAATAAGTAACTTCCTTCAACTTGTATTGATTATCCCACTAATATTAAGAACCTTGGGGAGCTACATTCAGCATCATGTAATCACTCTCTGACTTACTTGTGTCTAGGTTACTTGGACCCACACTCAACCCCCCCCCCTCTCAACATTCGTTTCCCTGATTCTACACTTCTGAACTCTCAGTGAGCAATATTTTCTCAGGACACCTAATTCTGAATGCATTCAAATGCAAACCATCTGCCTTATATAAGTCTTGTTCATCAAACTCACTCCACACCTGTACACCACTCCTCCTGCATAGCCTGTAAACTGACTCATTTACAGTCACAGCTCTTTGTCTCAGTTCACCTCAGGCAAAAGACTCACAGTTTTGACTTTTCACTCTTCTTATTTGCTTGCACCAGGAACTCTTTTGTATCTTCAAACACATCACACTTTTGTGATGTGTTTGAAGAAAAAAAAAAAATTGCGTATGCTAAAATAAATGCAACTAAATTTTTCCTTTTTGAAAACTTTCTTAAAAACAAAATACAATTAACGCACGCTAATAAAGACAGCTTTCCATTGCATTTTGATAGGGGGGGGAAGAAGACTGGAAAATTAAAACACAACTTTAAATGAAAGATGTTTCCTTTGGTAAGCCTTTTTTTTTTTTTTTTTTTTTTTTAAATAATAATAATATCCATTCTTGGAATCACACACTTCATTATCTCAATGAACAGTACCTTCAGTGAGAAAGTTGAAGGACATTTCCTTATTTTCCTGGATTTCAAACCAGCATCTTCACAGCTCAAATTATTATTATTACATCTTCCATGGAGTTGGCAGAATCATCATGAGATGTTCATTCAAACTGACAACATATTTATCATATAACACTTCTGACATTCCTTGCATTAACAACACATTCTGGTAATGCATTCCATCACTGACAATTTTCCATGTAAAAAATCTACTCCTCACCCCCCCCCCCTTCCACACTTTTACATAACTTCCAGGGATAACCTCTCATTCTTCCCCTTTCATCTTTTACAGTCCAATATGGCCTGACCAGTGGCACAACCACTTCCTTACATCTTAGAGTACTTCTTATCATAGCAGCACTACAATGTGCAGCCTTTGCAACACCAACAATATGCCATCTCTAAACTTTAGTCTATTGACCACCATTGCTCTCAAATCTCTAATATCATTCACTTCCTGTAGTATGGCACCCATCGATATCTTCTGTCCAAGTAAAAAGTAATTACAATGGTAAAATACACAGAACTCAGATTGTTATACAAACAGTTCAATTTGTAACTGAAAAGGAACTAATATCCTATCAAGGTACCATTTAGGAACCATTTAAAAAGAAGAAAGTTCATTCAGTGATCATCTTTTAGGGAAGGTGTAGGGTGCAGTTTATGTATACTAAATGCCAGAAGTATTATTATATAACTCCTCCAGGGAGTCCAAAGACTCGAAGGAGGGCACCTACTCTACAACTCTCTGTCTCCACCACTCCACCAAACGCAACTACTTTCATACTTTCATCATCTACACCAACACCATCTACCACCGGCAACTACCAGTATTTGCACAGACAATCACAAGCATCCATGCCCACAGCGGGATTAGAATCCACAGCCTTTTGGCTGGAGAGCGGATATGCTAACCACTCGGCCAACAAGGCTGGCTAAAAAATTCAAATAATTGCAAGGAGCTATTGACAGTGGTTAGTTCAATTGGCCATAACAAGACTTGGTTTATGGAGGATGATAGTTATAGGAATAAAATGAAGGGGTACAGTATTTTCAGAAGAAGAGAGGGAACGGATAACAGAAGAATTGAACCCAAAAAGAGTAGTACATCAGGAAGACAAATATGCAGAGGGAATGAAATACATTTGAGGCTATCTGGCATGAGATAGAAGCCAACAGGATAAAAGAGTTTGTTGCTCCTATAGGCTGGAGGGGGGGGGGGGGTAAGAAAAACTGTTAGATGGTATGCATTGGCAAATTAGCATAATGAATTCAGGTCAAATAGAGGGACTTCAACTATGGGGACACAGACGAAGTAGGAATGTCACAGGGAGGGAAGGAAATAGAATTTATATAGCTGCTAAGAGACAACATGTAATGGAGAGGACATGAGGTTTGAAAGTGTTGGATCTGGTCATGGCATCAAAGAACTTAGAAGTAACCAATGTAGTGCCTCTGCTAGGGGGAAGCAATCACATGGTTTTGAACTAGGAGACTTCAGAATTTTCTGCTAAGAAATAGTATGTGGAATTACAGAGCAAGTGAGTATGACAAACTGAGGAGTCGGCTTAGAGCAGTGCCATGGCATGAGAATGGGAAGTGTATGAAGAAGTAATCAAGAGGTGTTTGAAGAAAGCAGTATTACACTATTACCCACGTGTCAGGAGGATAAATCAGGTAGAAGTTAGATGGATAAGTAGCATCATTAAACAGGAATTTGAGAAAAAGAAAATTTTGTGGAGGGAATATAAAGAAAAAGGTGATCAACAAGCCCATGAGCAGTATAAGGCAGTGACAAGAGGGATGACCAGTATGGTAAGGAAAGCTAAAGCTAATTATAGAGGAAGGTGGAAAATGAGGTCAGAAGAAAATCCAAGAGTATTTTCACTATGTGGCAAGAAAGAGGAAGAATAACTATGGTAGGATGACCTTAATAAGTGTTGATGGTAGGAAGGTGAGAGAAGCAAACAAAGAGTTGATTAGTGAGTGATTTATTTTGCAAGCGTGTACTATCCAAATGGATATATTCCAGTACCATACGTGACAGCGACTACTGGAAAAATAGACAGATGAATTGAAGGTGCTTGTGATATTGGAGAACCTTAATGTGAACAGTCATGTGATTAGATGGCATATCAACCCATGTATTAAGAGAATGTACAAGTGAATTCGCACCTATGTCTTCTTTCACTATGCATTATTCCTGCTTCCTATGCAGGGTCCGCATATTACTTAGATGCGACTTCTTATTTGTACCACTACCAACCAACCTGTCGCCTAGTCTGCTGCTGGTGGGGGGGGGGGGGTATATTTTTGGCTGTAGAAGTGTATGTTCATGGGGCTGGTTTGCCTGCTTGTGGGATGAAAAACACAAAAAAACCCTACTGCCTGCGCCCAAGACCGGCTAACTTGGCTACGCCTGAGGAAGATCCTCAAGTTCCTCATGTCTTCAGAAGGAATCGAACCTGGGACACTCCTTCCCCAGGCATATGGTTGTGAAGCGCAAAGCCACTAGGCTAACCGCGCAGACAATTCACACCTATGACTAAGCTGTTTAAATGAGTCTTAGGTCTGGGAAGGCACCAAGGAAGTGAAAAGAGAGCAAAATAGTCTCACTGCATACAGGGAGCTTTAAGGTAGAAGTTGCAAATTATAGGCCAATAAGTATCTCGGGAGCACTGGTTAAGTTATTGGAAAAGTTGGCATAAGACAGAATTCAGGATTGGGTAAACAGGAATATGATACTTTACATTCTCTTTGAAAATGAATGTCTGAATTTCATTGGACATGCATCTGAAAAGCTCAATAGACCGAAAGCCTTTAAAACATCACAGGTTTTCGGTCAATGTCATCGTTTTGGTAAATGTCATTTACCAAATAATATCAGAAGGTGATATCAATGACATTGATATTACCTTCTTGAAAGTGTTCATTCATAAGCTCTGAGAATTTCTTTATGCTTGTGATGTAGACTAAAAAACAGTGACAATTGGAATCCATAAGATCTAAATTTTCATGAAGAAAATTGTGATTATTCATGAAATGGTCCACCTTTACTCCGAGTTGCCTGGTGTTGCACCTTTCCTCAGTCCTGAAGATATTTTCAGGTGTAAACTTTGTTTGCTCACACTTGGATAAAGGATGAGCAAACAAAGTATTATAGTCTAACCAAGTGCAAAATAAACTTTCATCAAGAGACCAGGACTTCTGACCTAACGTCCACTCCTCACCTTCTCATGGTGCATCCTGTTAGGTATCTACCTAAATACTGAACAAATGAGGATGGGCTGGCAATTTGTATTCTTATTGGCTTAAAAAACAATGCAAAATGATGGCACAACATGACAGAATTTCAGGGCAAACGGAGCATCACCCAGTTAAACAAGGCCAAGTTGTTCTCATCAGGGAACCAGAGAGAACATTGAAAACTCAGCTATTGAAACAAATCACATCACACATCAACACCAGCAGAGTTCAAGATTGGTACTATCAACATAAGAAACATCACTGGAAAATTTGTTTTTAAGTTTTGCAGAATCTAGAAAAGGCATATGACAATGTTACAAGAGGCACATTGTCATATGTCTTTTCATATGTGTCTTTTCATTTGTGTTTTTATGACAATAAAAACACAAAGACAATGAAAATAGGCAGAAATATTGAAAATGTCAATTGTATCCTGAATGGTGAACCTGTAGAACAAATAAGCACAATTTTTAGTTAAGATGGCAAATTAAAAGTGGAAATAGGTAACAAAATTAGTAAAGCTAGTATGGTAGAGAGTCAGTTGAATAATTTAGCTATATACAAGACAGTGTTCAAACCAATTTTAACTTATGGATCTGAGAGCTGGGTTAGAAATAAAACACTTGACCAAAGACTGGAGACCATAGATATGAGAGTTTGAGAAAGATTAGGGGTGTGAATAGATGGCATCAATGGCAATATCATATTAAAAATGAGGATATGGAAAGAACATGACATTGATGGCATTCAGGAATGTATTAGCAGAGGTAATCTCAGGTGGCATGGTCACTTAAACAGAATGAGAGAGGAAAGATTAGCAAAACAAGTGTTTTCTACCAGTTGACAAGGAAAAAGACCCAGAGGAAGACCAAGATATAGGTGGATTGATACAGTAAAAAGTGACTTAGAAGATAGAAATATAAGATCTGATAATGTTGGAGTCTTGATAGATAACTGATTAATTTGGAGAAAAATTGTTGAACGGAGGTTAGTAATGGTGTAACTTGTTCATATAGTATTGTACAATCATAATTATCCTCTACAGATATTTCCATAGACAATGTTCTGTTCAAGTGGCCACCATGATTCCTCCACTTTCTTCCAAGACCATAAGAAGAGGAATAACTGCTGATCAACATCCATGTATTGTCCATCTTGAAGCCTATTAAACCAACCTTACTTCCTTCTCTTTCATTTCATCTATTCTTTCCTTTGAAATAACCCGCCTTGTTCTGTCTTACCCATACTACAACTTTCAGAACTTTCAGCTATTCAAGAAACATTAACGGATTTCTTTCTTCATAACATCTTACTCACAGTACTAATTGGTTTTGCAACCTTTTCCATGTGGATTTAAAAAAAAAAATAGTTTCTGAAATTTTTTAGAAATCTTACAGTTAGGTAAAACGGAAGTCCATTTTCACTCACTCTTTAAATAATGTATTTCATGACTTAATTTAATATGCAATGGTATCAGAAATATTTTCTTGACATAACTCTATTACTGATCTCTTCTTATAAGCACAAAAAAAAAAAAAAAAAAAAAAACATTTTGTACATCCCCCATGCACAATTAGCAATAATATATGTTTAGGTTTTCACAAATATTCCAATGGTAATCCTTGTACTATATTATTTACATATATCCATCCATATGTTCATTGGACGTTAGCAGATGCCGCATGATCACTCAGATGCTCGATGATGTGCCACACCAGTACTTACCATGTGGTCCTGCTGTATGCTTTTCTGGAGGCTTCAATTCTCTGGAGATCAGCCACTCTAGACACACCATCCATCCATATCACTGATGGTCTACCCCTTCTATCCTTTCAATATGCCCAAAGTATTTCAAGTTTCTTTTGTCAATATCTAAGGATTCTTAAAGTTCTATTGATCCTTTCCATCACCCATCAATTGGTCTATCTTTCAGTATATGATATACTCAACAGCTTTCTGTAACTCCATTATCTCAAAAGCAGCTATCCTTTTCCTATTACACTTCTTTTAAGTTCCATGTCTCACATCCATCCATCCATCCATATGTCACTGTTGCAACTTGAGATGGATGTGAGACAAATAGCATCTTGATATATTTTCATAAGTCTCCTTTTATACTTAAAGGTACAAGAGGTATAAAGGCTGCTTGTTACACACAACAAAACTGATTTGGCTCTGTGGAAGAGTCCACAATGAAGCACAATCTCTAGGATTAATAACTTTATCCATTTGTTTAAAAAAAGTCATCTATTTTATGGCAGTAATATATTTCACTGTTGAAGGAAAGATCTAATTAGTTCAGCTGTTGTTTAGGTAATTAAAATCATTAGATCATTTAATTCCTTCTTGTACAGATAAAGTTTTTTGACAACACAATTATTATTAAGAGAGACCTCCAGGGAGTCAGGAACTCATATTTGCACAGCTGTCATACCTGCTCTTAAATTCATTCACACTACTTGCACACATAACTGTATAAACCCCCTCAGAAGTCTAACTCTCAATCATATCACCCATCTTTCTCTTCTTTGCTAGTGTCTGCAGCCTACAAATTCTCAATCTGTCTTCATAATCAGTATTCCAGAATCCTGATATCACCTCCATCACTCTCCCCTGCATGCAATAGTCTAGGTGAGGCCTTGCAAAGAGGCCAAATGACCCCCCCCATCCATACATGTGAAGGTTTGTTTCAGCATTGCAATTATTCCGCGCCACATATACAATCTCTGACACATCACTAATCACTGTTGTATAATTTTTTTGATTTTCTCTTCAAATCACATACCAGCCTCTCTCTGAATGAACTGAGTCTTATTATAAGATAAGAAGCAATAAGGATAGTTGTATGTTTTTCTTTTTGCTGGAATGGAAAGTACATTATACTTAACAGGAAATTAGATGAGAATTGTCATAGTTGTTACAATCATCTGTATCAGGTTATTCAACAGTAAGAAACTATATTTTACAAAATTAGTCAGCAATAAAAATTATTACAACATGAATAAAAAAACTTTCTTCATTACTGAAATACTAGTAAATTTTAAAGAAGTTTTTTTTTTTTTTTTTGCCATTTACCAGTAAATCGGTTTACCGGTATTGCAAACACTACTTTGTGAGTCACAAATGTCACAAGAAGGAACTTAAATGACAATAATTTAAAAATTTAATATGAGATTAATTCTATTCGATTTAACCATGTTTTCGAGGAATATGCTTTTGAATTAAGAGAATTCTTGACTTGGTTATTTAATCACTCTTGCTGTTGGAAGGTTTCCGCAGAGTGAAAGGAAAGTAAAATAGTGCCACTGAAAATGTGCAGGATGTTACAAAAGTAGAGACTAACTCAAAGACCAATTCACACGTCTAGAGTGGTAATTAAAAGTTCTGAAGAAGGTGGTTAGAACAGATACAGGACTGAATGGAATTTATTTACTTATTTATATATATATATATATATATATATATATTATGAAGGACAGCATATGTTTATTAACAACAGCAATTATCAATTCTTGTTAATATGGAATAGAGGAATACAGTATGGTATTCCATTCAACTGGCATTTGGCCATTCATTAGTCACCTAGTCTTCAGCTATACCACCAACCAGTCATCTCTGTGACCAATCACACACACAAAAAAAAACAAAAGTCTGTGGTAGAAGGTGAATACTAGATTACAAATGAATTACTAGATACTGTGATTTATAGTAATTTGCAATATAAACACTAATTTGCCAAATTAGTATAAAATCAACCTTCTTCATCCTCGCATGAAATTCAAGCTAGAAAAAGAATCTCCACAGGGTATCCTCCTTCTTGGATGTACACATCTAAAGAAAAGAAGATGGTTCTATCTCCACTTCTGTCTATCGCCAGCTGACATTTTCAGATCGCTACATTCACAATTCTCCAGCTCATCATCCATCTCAAAAATTTGGAATCATTAAATCTTTAGTAACCACAGCACACAGACTCTGCTCCTCCAAAGAATCTTTAAACCAAGAATTGGAAACAATCAAAAATACAGCCATACAAAATGGATACTACCCAAAAACAATTCAAAAAATCATCAGTCACTTCCCCATACATCAACCTAGAGAAGAACAAGCTTGTAGGATTCCTAAACGTTATGTCAAAGGCATTTCGGAAATGCCTTTGACATAAGAGGAAAATTATGAGGAACCAGATCCACAATCGGTTACCTTCTCCTAAGGATAAACTCTCACTGATGATGCTACCTGGCATGTATGAGGTCCCATGTTCCTGTAAATTGTCCTACTATGGACAGACAGATAGATCCATTAGCAAACGCATTTCGGAACATCAATACCATATCAGTCTTATCAAACAGGTGAAATCCAGCCTCGCACAACATGGAACTGAAGCTCAAACCATAAGAACCATTAGAAAAAGACCACGCCTCTACATAGATTTTAATATAAACATGAACGTTTATATAAAGAACGTGCTGAAGCTCTATGTCACAGACTCAATTTGAACCGTAATGTCGTTCTTACTATCCCTAAAGTCTGGGAAATTGTGATCCTAAATTTTGTAAAATATTTTTATATATGTTATCTGATTTTAATATAACCTTTTTTTGTTTCCCCTCAGATATATTTTAATTTAATTCTATAACACACCACTGCATGCATAGAGGGATTCCATTACAAGCATGCGCCATGACTGTGATTCCTAGTAGTTTGAATTAACTGTACCGAAGATGTCCCATGATACTTAGGACAAAATATTTACTTATTAAAAAATCTTATTACAGTGGTTACATGTGTATATTTAGTCATGAATGCTCCACAGGTTTCATTATACAACTAAGGCATTTTTTATTATACAGAGAACACTTGTTTTGCTAATCTTTCCTCTCTCATTTTGTTTAAGTGACAGTACCAGCTGAGATTAGCTTTCCTAACACATTCCTGGATGCCAACAATGTCAAGTTCTTTCCTAATATCCTCATTTTTAATATGATATTGCCATTGATACCATCTGTTCATGCTACTAATCTTTCTCAGGACGCTCATATCTGTGGTCTCTAGTCTTTGGTCAAGTGTTTCATTTCTAACCCAGCTCTCAGATCCATAAGTTAAAATTGGTTTGAACAATGTCTTGAAAACAGCTAATTTAGTGTTTTGACTAATTTCTCTCTTATTCCATATAAATGTATTCATTTGACTTCCTACCATGCCAGCTTTGTTGATTTTGTTGTCTATTTCCATATTTAATTTACCATTTTCATTAAAAATTGTGCCTAAGTAGCTGAAATGTTTTGCTTGTTCTATAGGTTCGCATTCACAATGCAATTGATATTTTCAATGCTGCTGCTATTTTTGTTGTCTTTGTCTTGTTATTGCTGACATTCATACCATATCTATTACAACAGTTATTCAATTTAGTAAGGGAATCAAGTGACTTGTTGCAGATTTATTTAGAAGTATAACATCATCTGCATAAAGCAAAGAGCTGAGATTAACATATTCAATTTTGATATCACTTTCCTTCATAATGTGATCCACATAGATAATGCATAAGAGAGGGGATAATATACATCTTTGTCTGACACCAGATTTAACATTAAACCATCTTCCTATACTTTCTTCAATTCTAACTGCTGACTTACAACTCAAATAAAGACTAAGTATTGCTTGATATATAATGTCCCATTGACACCATACAACTGTAGCATGTTGAATAGCTTCTCTCTTGACACCTTGTCATATGCCTTTTCCAGATCAACACAACTTAAAAGTGAAAATCTGATCCCGAAAGACTATTTTGTCTGAATCCAGCTGGTTCTTCACCAAGATTCGCTTCCAATCCTTCTCAACCGTTACTCAAGTATACTTACATAAATCTTACCAGGAACACTCAGTAGAGAAATACCTCTGTAATTCTCAATTCAGTTTCATTTCCCTTTTTATATATGGGTACTATGAGAGCTCTACTCAAATCATCTACAATTCGTCCCCTCTGTCCAGGTCTTCTGAACTATGCAGTGAAGCCACTGTAAGACTTTCATACCTCCATACTTGAGCATTTTTTGTCGAATATCATCTACTCCAGCTACCTTTCAACATTTCAGGCCTTTGATGGCTTTTGCTACTTCAAGTATGGATATGTATTCCCAATTGCATGCCTGGTCAGTGTTTTTATCACTGTGCTATCACTGATTGTTTCATTTAGCAATTTTTCAAAGTAATTACTCCATACATCAAGGATATCTTTTTCTCCAGTTTTCATATCACTTTTATTATCTCTAATTCCTTTCATAGCACTCTTTCCTTCATTTCTGAGCTTCTTCAACAACCTCTAGAATTTCTACGTTCTTACCAAAGTCTTCTCATGACTTTTGTTTAGCTAGTTTTACACAGTGTTTAGCTTTCAACTCGGTATTGAGACCAATTTATAATATAAATAAGGAATTTAATAAAAATAAGCAATTAAAACCCGATAAATATCATAAAACATAGAACTTACACCATTAGAGGTAATGGTACATAAATGTTTTACATAACAAAGCCTATTAACAATTAATTACATATATTTGATTTTTCGATAACTTCACAACTGTTAAATATAATTGATAAACCAGAATACAAATGGTAAATTGGTTACTATATGCGTGTTGGAACATTGCTAGTCGTTGCTATCACACGTGCTATATCCTAGGTCTGTGGTTAAATTTTTGCTGAAAGCAGACATATTTGATGTAAAATTAAGCCTTGATTTTTATTGCATTGTGTAGGGATCTTAAGCATTTGCAAGTTTAAATTTTCTTGTAAAACAGTTACAATCAATATATGATATTTTTGTTTGTTGCCAGAGTACCTGATCGTCAGTAGTGGTTGTGTGGAATGCCAGACCTCTCTTCTTTTTTCGACATTTTACGTATTCAGATATGAGGATCTTTCCCGACCTTCCTGTCTGGCCTACATAGCAAATGCCACAAGAGCAATGAATCTCACAGACACCTGATTTTTTAATGACGTGATGTGGAGGTTTTGGTGGATGTAGGAATCTTGATATTTTTTGAAAAAGTAAAAAAATCCACTTTTATGTTGTACTCACAGAGCAATGTGATCTAATAATGAATAGCATGATAGCCAGAATGTGTCAAAAGAGAGGCTTGGAATACGCGAATGCTTGGAAGGCATTTGAGGATAGAAAGGAACTGTATGCAAAGGACTGCTTGCATACGAATGAGGAAGGATGTAGGCATATGGATAAATTGCTGTTCTCTGAATGAGTTGGTGTCAATGCAGGGAAACTAGAACTATCCGGTGGATGGCCTCTTGTGGGAATAGGTGCTTGGGAGAATGAGGAATACATCAAGACACACTGAGTCCAGTGGAGTCAGGAGGGAATAATGAGAGGTATAGAAACAGTGGCATTTTTATCTTTATATTAATGCCAGGAGTGTCCGAATAAAGAAGATGAATTGGTGGCACTGATAGCATCAGCCTGTTCGAAAGATTATTGGGATCTCTGAGAAGCGATTGTTATTTCTGTTATTAAACAGGAATAGAAGTAGCAAGGTACAGCATCTTTCGAACAGGATAGAAAGGGAAAACACAGTGGTGGAGTACTGCTTATAATAAATGATGACTTATGTCCTCTCAGAGTGCAGGCTTTGGAGGGCAATGACACTAATGGTTTTGAAAGCATATGGTGTGAGGTAGAGACGAGCAAGATAGGATATAGATGGTGGGGTGTTGCTAGAAGCCAAGGAGCATGGAGGGTGAGGAGCAGGAGATGTTTAGGCAGTTGAGCTTGGCAAGCACAAGAAGAAGAAAAAGAATGATTAAGGGAGATTTTAACTACAGTAGTATAAATTGGGAAGCAGAAACCATGTAGTAATAAGGGAATGGAATTTCTAGAATTCTTGGAGGACAAATGTCTTAGGCAACAAGTAGTAGAAGGAACACGAGGTTCAAGAGTTTTGGATTTGGTCATAGCATCAGAATAGCTGATTATAACTGAGATAGCATCTATGCCTCCAGTTGGAGAGAGAATGACCACGTGGTTTTGATTTGGAAGATGAATAGACATGCAAGAGTATCAAAGAAGAAGGGTGTTTGGTATTATAAGGCAGGTGATTATGATAGTCTTAGATATCAACTTGTGGCAGTTCGATGGAGGGAGGAATTGGAAGGGAGAGATATCATTAGTGCTTGGGAAATTGTGAAAGAATATTTGTTAGCAGCAATAGCAAGCTGTATTCCACGAGTGAAGAAGAGGACACAATTTGGTATAAAGTGGATGACAAACATCAAACAGGAACTGAAGGTGAAAAGAGGTTATGGAAGAGATATACGTAGAGAGCAGATGCACGAAGAATATAAAATTCATGCCAGGAGAGTGACTAGTATGGTAAGAAACACAAAACTGGAGTATGAGAAGAGATTGGCCCTGAGATCAGAAGAAAATCCTATGGAATTTTTTTGCTATGTAGCCAGTAGGAGGAGAAATGATTGTGGAAGAATTACATTGTTGGATAAAAAAGGAATAGAGTGACTGATGCAAAGGACAGTTCAATGAACACTTTACTGGAGTATTTCATCCTGGAGAAATAGGTCTTAATACTACAGGAATAGGGCAGGTTCGAAGTTCAGAAGCAAGAACAGAGAATGCTTCAAATACTAAGTAATCTGGCTGTCAATAAAGCAATGCGACTGGATGGGATTTTGCCACTGGTTTTGAGAAAATATGCTATAGAACCGAGAGTTTTGTTGACCTGGCTTTTCCATAGAAGTCTTGCCATGGAAAAAGCACCCAAGTAGTGGAAAGAGGGTAATGCCATTGCACAAGGACAGTAGCAGACTGGAAGGTCAAATTATAGGCCAGTTTGTGTTTTGTCAGTAGTTAAGATCTTGGAGAAATTTGTGAGGGACCATATAAAGCATTGGGCAGATGAGTTTAATGTTATCAGTGAGAGTTAACATGGCTTTAGTAATATGACTGCCTTTTATAATAACATAAAAAGAGTGGTTGATGAGG
Source organism: Typopeltis vanoorti (assembly GCF_054136105.1). Taxonomy (NCBI): domain Eukaryota; kingdom Metazoa; phylum Arthropoda; class Arachnida; order Uropygi; family Thelyphonidae; genus Typopeltis; species Typopeltis vanoorti. The sequence continues at coordinate 133,971,974 of NC_143557.1, forward strand.
GAAAGCCATATTCTGCCTCTTTTTTTTTTTTTTTGAATGCCATTTGACAGGGTGCCACATGAAAGCTGATATATATGTTGCAGCACATGGGTTTAGATGTTAGGTTAGTTAACTGGATTCAGGATTGGCTATCTAATAGGTATCAGAGAGTTGTGTATGGTGGGGCAGTATTGACCTGTATTGTTTAACCTTTATATCAATGACATTGTCAGTGGACTGCAATGGGATATTCAGTTGTTTGCAGATGATGTGAAGCTAGAAAGGATTATTAGTAATAGTGTGGATGTGGCAGCCCTGCAAGAGGATTTGAATAAACTGGACAGATGGGCAAATGAATGGGAGTATCAATTTAATGCAGCTAAACATAGTCTTCAAGTTTGGGATACATCAATGGAAGGCTACATACTCTGTTGGAGGAGCAGTACTGGAGAAAGTAAAGGAGGCAAGAGATCTGGGGTGATGACTGACAGAAACCTGAAATTCAGGGAACATGTTGCAAAGGTGGTGAAGGTAACCCAGAGGATTGCTGCAATACTGAGGACGCTGACCCTTAGAGATAAGAGTTGTCATTCCATTGTATAAAGCCCTGATCACACCACATTTGGAAACTGTTCTCAAATTTGGCACCCAGGATTTGAAGGGGATAAATTAACTGTCAAAAGAATACAGAAGTTGAGAGTTTCAGGACTGTATAATGTTAGTTATAAGGAACAGGCTGAGGAAAAGTGGACTACAGAGTTTAGTAGATAGAAGGAGAGGTGATATGATTGAGACTTTTAAACTGTTGAGAGGTAGTTACAGGGTTGACACTGGGGGAGTTCTTTAGCTTGGTGAAACAGGGAGAAGGAGCAAGGACAAGGGACCATCCTTGGAAGTTGCAAAAGGGTGAGGAGTGGTTTCTTTGCATGGAGGGTGGCTGAACTGTGGAATGCACTGCCTGATAAAGTGGTGAGAGTATGAATGGTCAAAGAGTGGTATGATAGACTGTGTTTTCTAGGAGGGGCTTCCCACAATGAGTCTTTTGACTACATGGAGGCCTGGATCATAATAATAATAAAAATATCCACACACTGTTCAACTCCAAACATATGAACTAACTTCATTTTTTTCCCCTTCATTCCATATACTTATGTTCTTAATTAGAATAGCCTGCCCCATGCTGTTTTCTCAATGAATATAAGCATATAATCCCAGCTTGTCATATAATTTTTTAATAGACTCCTTCTTTCTACTTAACCACTTGTTCACACATAGCACTGTTGTGTTATAGGTTTTGTGACGTCTTGTGTAGGGACAATAAAAAATGTGCAGTTTTGAATGCAAGTAATATCTCTAATGAAGTATGAAACAAGCAGACATTAGAGGTATCACTTGCACATAGAAAAATAAACATGGAAGAGCACAGTACAATGACAGAAATCTCAAGGCTATGATCGGTACTTTTAAATACATAATGGGAGTTGGAGAGACTGAAAAACTAGTAACTATGGAGAATGATGCTAACTAATTACTAAAAAAATACAAAAGAATAGTAAAGGGTGAAAAAGGATATACCGTATTTACTCGAATATAACTTGCCCTCACATATAATTCGTATCCCTGATTTTACTTTACGAAAAAAAAAAGTTTTGCATATACCTTGTACACGCAAAAAAAGGTTAAGCATGTTCGCGTCAGGTGATAGTAATTCGCTTGGTGCGGTAAACAACATGCCCTCCAATGACTATGCTGCAGACATAAGAAAAACAAGTAATTTTATTGTATCACTGAATAAGGTACAGAGACATTTGCAGTCTCTGTAATATATTTGTCAACAAATAGTGCAATTAGAGACAACTGGGATAAAAACGGCTAACTAATGAATCACGTCTCCTCCTACAGAAACTATGCTGCATAAATTCAAGCAAAAACATTTGTTGTACAGCTAAATGCAGCATCTAAGTAAAAACAATTGTCCTAACATTTATCCAAATTTTCAATTACATGAAATAAGTGTTTGTTTGATTGCATTTGAAATTTTCGATGTCATTAAGACAGATCACAAAAGCTAACTAATTTCAAATAAACTTCTACCACTGAACCAACATGTGGTATAATATGTGTGTGCGAGTCCACCCACCAGCCTGACGTTGAAGCGACATGCAAACAAGTAGCAATAAAATTCAACTGAAGGGTTGACACTTTGTGTCAGTTGAGTCTGCCCGCACAACGTGGAAGCAGTACACAAATGGTAATGAGAAGTCCTGTCAGAACGATAAACAAACGAAACACCATCCCCAATGTGAACGTGTTAAAACTAAGAAATATATAGCAAATGTTGTCAGTTTCAGATATTTTGGAATTTGTTTGAAGAGAATCAGCATTTCAATTCAACAATTGTCGGTATGCCTTTGTCGTTGAGTCGCATAATCTTTTGTTAATACTGCACCAATCATATGCACGTCTTCATAGCTGCAATATAGTTACCGGCCTACCATTGCTGTCTGTTTCGTGCTCTACTTTCACTTCTCATTAGTCATTTGTGAAGGATTGTTCCTTACGTATCTCAAGTCATGTAAATTACTAGTAATTTTTGCTTGAAATAATGGGAGAAAAGATGACACTATTTGAGTAGATGACTTTGATGATGCACACGAGGAAATCACTCTCAAGGCTGGAAGTAGCGATAGCGAATAGGAGATTCTTGGTAAGTCATATCCATTTTCATTTTTTTTCCTGAAAACTTTAGTTTCCAAAAATCCAGCATATATCTTGCATCACAATTTTTTAACTTTAATTTTGGGAAACAAAGTGTAAACTATATTCAAGTAAATAGGTGGTGATGTATGGTAATTTTATGATTAGTAAGTAATAAACATTTTATTTTGTTTGTTTTACCAGGAGCAAAGACTTATGACATGAGAAAGGTTACAAGTAAGCAGGGTAGAACATTGTAAGATATGACTGTGTTAGTCAGAACAAACAACTTGTTAAACAATCTGTAATATAAGAGATGATATAAAAAGGTTACAAAATGATGTGAGAAAAAATGCAAGACACTTAGGTGATGAGATGAAGAGCTGTTAATGATTCAATAAGAAGTCTGTGCAGGAGAAACAGTACACAATATGTTGACATATAAAATATTTTTGATAGGATTTGTACTTGGAGGATGGCTTACAATTAAATGATTTGATGTTAGGTGCTTGGTCAAGTTGTTCATTGGAGGAGTAAATACTGGCGGTCAAAGAACCTGGGTATGGCAGAGGCTGCTGGAGCTTGGACATATGCAATAAAGCAAAAGATTGAGATTATTATGAAAGAGAGAGTGAGAGAGTGAGAAAGGGAGAAAATGATGGTATGGAAGTATGATCCAGAAAATGATGGAATTAGTTTTGTCAGACAAGAAAAATGACTGCAGCAGTGAGGTAAGGAATTTGGATGAGAAAGCAACTCAGGCTGCTTATTTTAACTGGTCAAGTTTTAAGAGCTGCTTGAATACATATCAGCCTTATAGTTGGTTATCATGTATGTTCACTAATGCTAGAAGTATTAGGATATTCCTAAGGCAATAAATTTTTAGCATTGGTAAACATTGAGCCAAAAATTATTCGTATCAATGAGACGGATAACAGAAGCTAATAAAAGCTTGTGAAAGTAATAATCAGTTATATGCAGAGTATAAGGAACAAGCCAGGAGAGTGACTCAATAAGGAAAACAGAAGTGCAGTATGAGCAGAAATTTGCAAATCAGGCAAAGAACCCTAGAGAGTTTTTTTATATATGTGGCAAGCAGAAGGGAAAATAATTATGGTAAGATGATGTTAATAGATGGAAGTGGTAAAATGGTAACTTCTGCAGAACACATTGTTGAGGTATTCAGTGATCAATTTATAAGTGAGTTTTATCCTCATCAGGATGAAATCAGGAAAAAACTTAAGTGTAGAGGACATAGGAGAGAATGGCTTAATTGTGAGTGAGCAGAAAGTATATGAGAAAATAAATAAACTTGACATCAATAAGGAGATAGGATTTGATAACTTATCACCACATGTCTCAAGGGAATATTCCAGGGAACTGGCAGTAGCATTGGCATGCCTGTTTATTAAGTCTTACAACCGCACAGGTTCCAAGTGAATGGAAAGAAGATAAAATGGTTCCACTGCATAAAGGTGATGATAAAGATGTGGCTACAAATTATAGGCCAATCAATATATCTGGAGTTGTGGTGAAGGTTTAGAGAGATTAGTGAGAAGTAGGATAAGAAATGGGTTGATAACAGCAGTATTCTTTGTGGTTGTCAGCATGGGTTTGTTAAAAGATATCATGTTTTACTATGTGTTGTAACAAGGTGAAAAATGTCTTGGACAAGGGAGATGATATACAATACTATACAAAAGCTTTTGATACACTGACACACTACATGCTGTTAAATAAATTGAAACAGATGGATTGGATAGCAAATTTCCAAGTTGGATCGGCGACTGGCTATCAGGTATCAGAAAGCTGTATATGGGGGTGCACTATCCCAAAAGAGGAAGGTCACTAGTGGTATGTTGCTGGGGTCAGTTTTGGTATCATTGTTGTTCAATTTGTATATTAATGGTATTGGGATTGGTTTAACTGGTGATATGCAACTGTTTGCAAATGATGCAAAATTGGGGAGAGAGCAACGTAGAGTCAAGAAGATGTTATGGCCTTACAGGAGGACTTGAATAGATTGCATGAATGCTGTAAGTTGTTTTACTTGGTTTAATCCTTTATCGAAATGTAAGCAAATAAAGTTTGCATGCGAAGTAACTTTACACCACTTGCCTTAGTATCTCATAATGCAAAGCACATATCCTTACGGACATGTATAATACTATGCATTATGGAAAGGGTGACTACCCAGACCGGTTTCAACCTCTATTGAGGTCTCACATGGGAGACAGATTGCATTACTTCAATCTTGGTCACACTTCTGGGTCTAGCTCCCGATGTTGGACCTCAATAAGGTTGAAACCAGTCTGGATAGTGGCCCTTCCCATAATGCATAACATTATATATATCCGTAAGAATGTGTGCTTTGCATCATGGGATACTAAGGCAAGTGATGCGAAGTCATTAGCCTCTATATATACAAGTAGTCCAGTCATGAAGTTACTTACACTTGGAAACTAAGAATATAATTTCTTGGCATCTTTAATTTAGAGACTGCATGAATGGGCAGGTAAGTGGAACTATCACTTCAATGTTGCAGAGTGTAACATTTTGAAATTTGATAAACAATGATGGGATGCAAAGTATACACTTGGTTGGGAAACTTTAAAGGAGGTCGAGGAGATGAGAGATCAGGACATTGGTCGTGGACAAGGGCCTGAAATTCAGGGGACATGACACAAGTTGTGAAGACGTCACACTGAATAATAGAAATGATGCAGAGGATCCTAATATGCAGAAATAAAGAGGGTATGATGCCACTGTATCAGGCCTCATATGCATTATTACGTATAGATTTGGTTATTGTATTTTTGTAGTGACGAGAAATTTCTATATATTCATTTAACTTATGACTAGAGGAAGTGGTAAGAGTATTTCAGAAATGGGAATAACTATAAAAAGACAAAATTTATATCAAAGAAATGTGCATATGATAGATTATTATTTACAGATAATAAAGAAAACAAAGTATATGATTGAAAACAGACTCATTTCATTCCAACAGTCAGCATTGCCAGAATCCAATTATGGAAAAAGAAAATAATCTTTTCTCACCACCCTAACTGAAGTTTTCTCAATCCTATTTACTCAAAACTTACCAGACAGATATGCACACACAGACAAACTTTTCTATCTTCCATCTCTTCCTCTGCTAACAAGGGTTTTTATGATACTATATTGGTGGGAGTATCATTAAAACCCTTGTCAACAAAGTTGGAGAATTTGTACCTTCTTATCCAATGGCTGCAATGCCAAAAATATTAACAAATGAATTGTTCTTCCCATCAGCCTTCCATCCCTCAGAACATACAGATTACAGTAATGCTATTATTATTCCCTATTTCTGAAACACCTCAAAAACTGCCAGAACTTTGAAATATAATATCTGCAATGCTTTTAAACTTTATGTGAAGCTGGCTATCCTTATCTGATCTTCTAAGGATCAGCTTCCTCTCTGTTCTAGGTATGTACACGATCCATTGTTCTTGAAAACTTGTTTTATTATTGATAAACTGAGAGATCTACTAATGCCGACCTGGTTGGCCGAGTGGTTAGTGCATCCACTCTTCAGCCAAAAGGCAGCGGGTTAGAGTCCTGCTGTGGGCATCAATGTTTGTGATTTCTGTGAAAATATTACTGGTGGTGGTGGGTGGCAGAGCATTGGTATAGTTACAGTTTTCACTGTAGTTGATGGATTGAGTGGTAGAGACAGAGCTGTAGAGTAGGTGTCCTCCCTTGATGAGTCTTTGGACTCCCTGAAGGTGTCATGTAATAATAATAATATCCACCTTGGAGAACACAAGAAATATATCTCCTACCACAACCGTGTTCCAGTCAGGTATAGCTCACCATACTTGTACACCTTACACAGAGTCAAATGGAAAAAAAAACTATTAGATGTCACCACAGGAAATACTAACTTGAAAGGTTTTTTTTTTTTTTTTTGGAGTCAGCAACAGATTTAAAAAACCAATCAAATATAAATAAATATGATTGTGTGAAACTTCCAAGATTTGGGAAACAGCATTTCCTAGACCTCCTGCTCAACTATCAAGTCAGAGGGTGCCCCTCTTAGAACTTTAGGCTTTTCTAGTTTTAACATCTTTCAATTATTTCATTACAGAGACTTCTGTAGTAGAAGGATATGATCTAATAGGGGGACAAAGTTGCTCATGTCCATAGTGATCCTAAAGCTATATGTGTCCCCTGGGTGGTGCTAAATGAGCAACAGCGATAGGCAGCCAGTCCATCTTAAGGATCTCCTGGCCAATTCCATGATGTCTACTGAATTTATTGAATATAGTGACTTCCAGAAACCAGAATTTAGAAACACTAGCCCTACACTAAGTATTTGTCAATTAAATATTGAATCTATTAGCAAAGCCAAATGGGATTATTTATCAAAATTATTGTTAACAAACAATGTTGATATGATTGCTGTCCAGGAAACACGTGCTGCTGATCCTGAACAGCTCTTTAAAAGAGGTCGCATTCCAGATTACACTGCTATTGGTGCAACTTATCATGAAGTATATGGAATAGCAACATATGTGCAAAATCATCTTAAAGGAGTTTTTCTTCTATCTCAAAATATTGTAGAAAACATACATACAGTAGTAATAAAAGTTCAAGATATTACAATTACGAATATTTATAAGCCACCTGGATCACCTTGGCCAGAAAAAATTATTCCTATTGCTGAACATCCCGCAATCTATATTGGGGACTTTAAATAGTCACCATGAGCGGTGGAATTATGCTCGAAACAACGAATGTGGCAAAAAACTTGTTGATTGGATCGAACTAAATAATCTTCACTTAGTCTTTGATGCCAAAGACAAAGGCACTTTTAGATCTGCGGCCTGGAAAAGAGACTATAACCCTGATTTATGTCTTGTGAGCAAAAATAATTCAGGTCACCCTATGCAAAATCTGAGAAGGGTCTTAACTGACTTTCCTCATAGTCAACATAGACCGGTATTAATTGACATTGGCATTTCCATTCCATTTGTAAGATCAAAGCCTATCCCATGCTGGAATTTTAAAAAGGCTGACTGGAATAAATACTCAAATGAACTTGACAAATATATTTGCTGGATATCTCCAATAAGTAGTAATTTTCATCGATTTATAGGTGTAGTCCTGCTTGCTGCCAAGAAAAGTATTCCTAGAGCTATTAGACATAACTATATACGTGGTTTGAGCGAAGAATGTGAATTACTTTATAATGAATATCAGATAAACAATGACCCAAAAACAGCAGACGAACTCCTAGAAAACTTGGATATATCCCGAAGGAAAAAATGGGTAAATACAGTTGAAGGTATAGACTTTACTCATTCCAGCTATAAAGCTTGGAGCCTTCTTAGGAAACTAGGTGGTAGTGCTCCTTTGATTAAAGAACAATCAAGAATCACCCTAGATCAACTAGCTATACATATTGTTAATATATCACGTATCCCAAACAATAAAAAGCATACAAGATATATAAAGAGAAAATTAAAAGAATTTAGCAAGTCTTCACCTATAACTTCAAATTTTGCACACCCTTTTATGCAGCCTTAAAGGAATTAAAGCCTAGTAAGGCTCCTGGTTTTGATAACATTCATCCAGAATTTTTGATTAATCTGGGAAGAAATGCAAGATTATGGTTAACAAAGTTCTATACTGACATTCTTAAAACTGGTAAACTTCCCACTATTTTTAAAAAAGCAAAAGTACTTTCGATTTTAAAGCCTGGTAAGCCTAATCATAAACCGGAAAGTTACCGACCTATTACTCTCCTCAGTTGTTGTTATAAACTCTTTGAAAGACTTATTTATAATAGAATAAGTTCCACAATTTTTAAAAATGTCCCAATAGAACAAGCTGGCTTCAGACCAAATCGTGGGTGTTGTGACCAGGTTCTCTCTTTGGTAACTCACATAGAAGCTGGTTTTCAAAAAGATTTAAAAACATCAGCAGCATTTATTGATTTGTCAACAGCCTGCGACACCGTTTGGAGACAAGGCCTTCTATATAAATTATATAAAATTATCCCATGTAAAATATTATTAACAATAATATTATTAACAATATGTTAAGAGATAGAAGATTTATAGTGACTATAGGTAATAAAACTAGCAGCAAAAGGAAGTTAAATAATGGACCACCACAAGGATCTGTTTTATCTCCGTTATTATTCAATTTGTATATATCTGATCTTCCCGTCACTTCGTCAAGGAAATTTTGTTATGCCGACGATATAGCAATAACTACACAGCATAAATGCATAAGTCATACAGAAGAAATTCTAACAGCTGACTTAACTATTCTAGATGAATATTTTAAAAGATGGAGACTCTATTTAAATAGGAGCAAAATGGTAATATCTTGTTTTCATCTAAATAATAACTTGGCAAATGTGAAACTAAAAATTGAATTGAACAACACTATACTTCCATATAATACATTCCCTAAGTACTTTGGAGTCACACTTGACCGTTCTCTCACTTTCCGGCATCATCTTTCAAACTTGGCATATAAACTAAGGACACGTGATAATATCCTACAGAGACTCTGTGGCACTACCTGGGAATACCAAAGCAACAGCCCTTACTTTGGTGTTCTCAAGTGCTGAATATTGTGCTCCTGTGTGGCTAAATAGCCCTCACACAAGGATTATCAATTCTCAATTGAACAATACCTTAAGATTAATTACAGGCTCTATTAGATCAACTCCAACATATTGGTTACCTCTTTTAGGAGGCATTATTCCTACAGAACTACGTAGATTGAATTCTTTAGTCCGTGAATTCCAAAAAAATGCTGGTAATCCGAACCTACCCATTCGTCAGGACCTCCCAACTCTTAACGTCAATAGATTGAAATCTTGCCATCCATCACTACGAGCAGCAGAAGAATTAGTGCTAAATAATTTTAATCCTTTATCAAAGTGGGAAGAAACATGGAAGGAAAATACGAAAGAACATTTGCATAACATCTTTAAAGGTGATCAAATCATCACAGGATCAGATCTACCTCGCAAAACATGGACAGTACTAAATAGAATTCAGACAAATCATGGCCTATGTGGAGATACTCTCTATAAATGGAACAGACAAACATCTCCAGAATGTGACTGTGGTGCTCCACGACAGACTATGCAACATATTGTAACAGAATGCATCTTCCGTGCTTATCAGAATGACTGGAATGACTTTTTACAAGCAGCTCCTGAAGCTGTGACCCTGGATTACGAACTTAGATCTGAATTTATAATGATAAATATGTTTCTTTTCCTTATTATAACATATTAAGACTTTTACTTTTAACTCTTATTTTAATTTTCCAACTTCTTGGATTAGATCTGTGTTTTCCATCAAAGTTTCAACTTAAAATATTTTAAATTCTTCAATTCTGTTAATATATAATGACATCATGATTCTCTTTTTTAACATCATGTTTTTGCCATGAGCTATGTATGTATGTATGATCTAATAATGACAGTATTTCAACCCATAGGACAAATTATTAGTAAAAAAATATATTTATTTACCACTCAACCACTTTTGTGACATAACAATGTTTCATATCTTCAGGAGATAACAGTTAATAAAACAAAGTTAAGCTACTAAGTCTGACAAGTAAGTAATATTCACAATGTTAAATATTTTTTAAAAATATATTAAAAATGGAATTCTCATGTATACTATACAGTAACTTGATGGTCAGTGATGTTATGTGTGCCACTGGTGTGTGTGTGTGTGCATTAGATGTTTTGCAACAGAGGACCCATTGGTGTAAGATCATACTTTATTTATTGTCGCAAAATGACTAAAAATTCTGGAGTAAAAACTGTAATCTATGTGGATCATTTCAGTTTGCTGTCATCTTCTGTTGTGTATGCTGCCAAACCTGATTTGCAATTTCTTCCTTTCTCTACACCTTTAAAATGTTCTGAAGTGTATCTCTTCTGACCTGCCTGTGTGTCCTACATAACACAAACATTACTGTTCTTGTAAGCACTAGATTTCTTAAGTGGTAGATGGTAGTTTTAGTTTTTAAACAGATTCATAGAGGTATCTGAGCGAAACAATTTTACAGGAAGCTAACACACTAAGAGGTACTTGCACACCAAATCCCATCACTTCAAAAAAAAAAAAAATATATAAATAAAAATAAAAAAATAGATTATACGAATTCAATAAGATAGAGAATACAAACTCTCTGGCAGAATAGACAAAAGAAAAGCTAGAATACTGCAGTTCCATTCTACCAAATAATGGCTACAACAGAACACATGGTGTATAATATCTTACATCAACCCAGTAAGCCACTAAATTAACAAGAAAAATGAAGATTACAAAGGAGCAGTAATTCTCCCCTACATTTGGTCAGTCATGGACAATATTTCAGTCACTACGTCAATCAATCATTTCTTAAACCCTTCCCATTTGACACTTAAGAAACCTGGTGTATACAATTTCATTTTGATAAATTATGGAGATTACTACTGTGTTAAGAATAATTACTTTAATTTCCTAATATTTCAACCTTCACATGAAGGTCATCACACACACAGTATACACACACACATATATATATATATATATATATATATATATATATATAGAGAGAGAGAGAGAGAGAGAGAGAGAGAGAGAGAGAGAGAGAGAGAGAGAGAGACAAGCTACATTACATTTCAAACAGTAAGCCAAAGTGACAATGATTTGGTCAACCATTATTCTACTGACCAGACCTCAAGTGAGAAAAAAATATACATTAAAGCTATATCCAATTAATAACATGATCAGAGAACAAATTCATATTAATAATTTTATTAAAGCAATAGTGGTGGCTTATTTTCCAAATGCATCGAACATGATATACTCTAGGTTAAGCCAGGGATAGATAGAAAGAAAGAAAACACAAATAAGAAATAAATTTAAAATACCAAGAAATTATATACTTGGTTTAATCCTTTATCCAAGTGTAGGCAAACAAGTTTGCACCTGAACTAATCAGAAATGTTAGCCAAGGAACTGAAATAATATGTGTAGACTGCAATTTTTACTCCAGAGCTTTTAAAGAGTCATCTAAAATATCCACACTAGTACAACAAAGCATGGTCTTACACCAATTCTAGTCCCCTGTCATACAACATTTAACGTAGGCAGACATAAGTGGCACACAAATCCACTAGCCTTCAAGTTACTATATATCACACTTGTGAATCGCATGAGCTCAAATGTTTGTTTTACCCTATTATTTCCTGAAGATGTGAAACAGCATTTTAGGAAACTAGTTGAGTGATAATTATATATTTTTATCACCAATTTGTTCTATGTGGTTGAAATACCGGCATTCTCAGATCATCTTCCACTTATTGATTACATGTTTTTCTGTGTGTTATTACAATATTTGCATTGTATCCCAGATGTTGTCTGGAATACAGTGGGTCTGGTTTAATAAGTTCCAAAATACTGGAACAATAAACTTGTGTTTAACAATTTCGTATGTTATTTTCATTCCATTACACCTGAAAATGGATTTCAATAGCACCAAATAAGACTGAGATTCTAGATCTGAGAAGAGAAGTAAGAGTGATTACCTTACATGCAGAGGACACATAAGTGTTGCAAAGATTACATAGCACACTGCTATTATGATAAGGGGCATAATGACAAGTAGAGATAAAGATATTATTGTACCACTGTATAAAGCTCTGATCCAATTACACACATATTGTATCCAGCTTGGGACCTGGTTAGTACTGTGATAAGGAAAGGAACTTTATGAGGGATTTTAGGAGAGAATCCAGAAATTAGTGCCTAAGGCAATATCAGAACTCTGAAATGTTAATTAAGAGTAGACAGAGGAAATGTAAATTGCTGAGTTTACTGAATAAGATGAAAAGAAGTGATATGACAGAGACGTTTCAGTTTGTGAGGGGGATTTGACAAAGGGTCATGTAAATGAAATACACTGTCAGACATTGTGAACTTGGAGTGTGATAAGTGAGAGGCTCAGTATGATCCTGATGGAGTGAGATCTCACACAGGAAGTCTGTTGACTACAAAGGCTTGTTATCAATAATTTTAATAGTAACAATAAATTAATGCCTTTTATAACTAAGATTATAATAAAATATAAATAAGTAATACATAAAAGTGAATACACTGCATATGGTATTTATGTATAAATATTTAATGAAATGGATCAGATTGTTTCATCACAAAGTGATTTCAGATACTGTGGTCTTTTTAACTTGCAAATTCATGCTTATATAGCACTGTACTAAACAGCAAAATGTAACTTGAATCATTACTTTCACATAAACTTTACATATATCAGCTCAACTTAGCCAAAAGTTATCAGTCACTGAGGCCTGGTTGGCAGAAGATGATATAGTTACTGAGACGGAATGTAATGGGATAATGTATTTTAGAAAGGATAGAAAGAATAGGACAATTATTACTGATGGGAAGAACTTTAACCAATACTGGCAAAATATATTGTTGTTTACTGCCTATAGACTGAAAATGGGATGCACAGAAAGATATTATTACGTGACACCTCCAAGATGTCCAAAGACTCATCATGGGAGGGCACTGACTGTACAACTCTGTCTCCACAACTTAATAGACCAACTACAGCAAACTGCATCATATACACCAACGCCATCTACTGTCCACCACTAGTATTTTCACAGACAATCACAAGCATTCATGCCCACTGCAGAACCAAAGCCTTCTGGCTGGAGCGGATACACTAACCACTGGATGAAATGCATCAACAGATTAGCACAATGAGTTTGATGTGTAGACTGAGAATTATTATAGGAAGAAGGAGAGACTTCAACTATGGGACATAAATTGGAGAGAGGAAGGAGTGCATGGTAAGATGAAAATGGAATGTATACAACTAATAAGGGAAAATTACTTGAAACAGCATGTGATGGAAAGGACCAGGGATATGAATGTGTTAGATCCTCTTGTTGGAGAAAGTGACTATACGGGCTTGATCTAAGAGATTGCTAACAATGTGGAAATCTCAAGAAAGGGTTTATCTGGAACTACAAAGTCGGTGATTATGAAAAACTTAAAAGCTTGGAGTAATGCATGGAAAATGGTTAGGAATTTGAGGGAAGTGGTATCAGACTATTCAATACAATGAACCCAAGTAATCTGGCATAGTTGAACATGCCACTATCTCAATCAAATATGGGGTGCTTTGGGGGGGGGGGGTACACAAAAGTTGATTCCTTATGAGCATTCCATAATTTGGATGATAAAGAAAGGTGCGAGACCTTTCTATATCATCCAAATTAAAACAGATCTGATTTCACAAGTCTTATTTTACATCTCTATTTTCAACAAACATAATCTCATTTGCCTATTCTGAAATGTGAATATAAAGAAAAATTTATCAGCATGCTCATGAAGACATTTAAATATCTAAGAAGTGTTATTAGCAGTGATGGAAGATGTAAAAGTGACATAAAAGCAAGAATAGAGATGCCTTTAATAGAAAATGGAATTTATTCAGAAGTAAAATGGATAGAAACCTAAAGAAAAGACTAATAAAATGTTATGTGTGGAGTGTTGCCCTCTATGCATCTGAAACTTGGACATTGAAGAAAGAAGAAATTAAGATTTTGGAAAGCTTTGAGATGTGGATTTGGAGAAAGATAGAAAAAATCAAATGGACAGATAAAATAACTAATGAAGAGGTCTTAAAAGAGTAGAAGAAGAAAGAAGTCTGTTAAGGAGGATAAAAAGAAGCAAGGGAAAATTGATCGGACATATTCTGAGAGGGAATAGAATTATCAGAGATGCCATCGAAGGAAAAATAGATGGGAAAAGACCCAGAGGAAGAGTAAGGAAAACAATGCTAGATGACATGCTCAATGGAGACAGGTACACAACCTTAAAAAAGAAGGCTCAGAACAGAAGAGAGTGGAAGGAAAGTTTCTGCTACTAAAAGAACCTGCTCAATTGCAGAATACTAAAGAAGAAGAAGAAGAATATTTGTGTATAATTTTATTTTTAATTACATTTTCGGCCACTGGCTGTCTTACTCATGCTATGGTTGTGCTTTTTAAAATACTTCTGTTATTTGAATTTTTATGATTGTCAGTGTACTGAAGATACCTTAGCTACTAAAGAAAATTTTTACATATATGAAAATCATTTTCACAAGTCTTATTTTACATCTCTATTTTCAACAAACATGATCTCATTTGCCTATTCTGAAATGTGAATATAAAGAAAAATTGATCAGCATGCTCATGAACTATACAAAGTACAAGAAGGGTGGCAAGTATGGTAAGGAAGACTAAACGAGACTATGAGGGAAAAGTAGTAAAGCAAGTAAAAGGAAACCCTAAAGAGTTATTTTGCTATGTAGTGAGTAAGATGAAGAATGATTATGGAAGGATAACTTTAAACAATACCAATGGCAGGAAAGAGGTAGCAGAAATAGTTGAGCTACTAACTAATCACTTTGCAAGGGTATATTATCCTCATGGAAATTTTGAACTTGCTGATGTTACTAAGATAGATGTGAAAATTGAGGTAGGTGAAGTGGAGGAGCTCAGCATATTGGAAAATATTAATGTGAATACCACAGAGGGATCGGATGACATGTCGACCCATGTGCTACGCAAATGTGGAGAATTACCTCTATGAAGTTGTTTAATATAAGTTTTAGCCCTGTCAAAGTTCCAAGGGAGGCAAGAAAGGAGAGTAAGATATTACTAAAACAAAGAGCCAAAAGGCTTTAGTTCAGCAATGTAAAATTATATAAGTCAAGTGAATAATAGATCCAGCATTATTTCAAAGCCGAATGTAGAAACTATGAAAGTTTCGTAAAGTAAGTTGATCAGAAAGCTTGTGGGAATACATTCCACGGTATTCACGAGTTGCCTTATTATGGACCACATAGAAGACACAGGTGCCACCCAAGCATCTATATATTCAAAACAGCTGTCAGGACAGTGAAACCTTATCAAAATGGTCCAATAAAAGGCAAATATATAGACGCTTGGGCAGCACCTATGTCTTCGATGTGGTCCATAATAAGGCAACTCGTGAATACCATGGAATGTATTCCTGTAAGCTCTCTGATCAACTTACCTTACAAAACTTTCATCATTTCTACATTTGGCTTTGAAATAATGCTGGACCTATTATCCACATGACTTATCTATCTATATATGAGAGTAAGATAGTTCCATTATATAGAGGAAACCCCACAGAAATCAACTTTTTGATTAAGGCATCAAAACGTTAGTTAAAGGTAGAAATCAGAAATGGATGAATAGGAATAGGTTATTATGTGGATAACACAGCTTAGTAAAAGGTAGGTTCTGATTCAGTAATTCACATTTCATAATAGCGAGACAGCAAAATTGGCATGCACTGAATGGAGGTGTGGTGTCTGCAGAGAATTTGAATATGTTTAAAGCACAGTATGATGAGCTGTGTGTGTGTATGACAAAGGACCTCCTAGATGAGTCTTTGACTCCATAGGGTCTTAGGATAATAATAAATTAGATAAGGAAAATAGCTACACCATGATACTGAACATTATTATTACGGGCTACTCAAAGGACGCCTTAGACTCATCAAGGGAAATCCAGCAAAAATCCTATTTCTAACACCCTTGCTAACTACACTCTTACTCAGTTTCCATGGATTGCAAAGTCATTTGACAGAATACTGCATGGAAACTATTGTATAAGTTGCAGCAAATTGATATCAAGTTGGTAGAGGCTGACAGATACCAGAGAATAGTATATTCAATGGAATCTAAGGAAATGAGGGTGGGACTGCCTAAAGGTTCTGACAAAGTGCCACAACTGTTTATGGCATTATTCCCTATATCATTATACTAATAACATAGGGAATGACTTAAAGGGTGATAATCAGCTGTTTTCTGATGATGCAAGATTAGTGAGGACCAGTTGTTAAAGGTGATGTAGCGATCCTACAGGATGATGATAATTTAAATAAATTAGCAGTGTGAGTGAAGGATAATGGTTACCAGTTGAATGCTGCAAAATGTAAGGTTATGCACTTTGGGATGAAAAGATTACATACTGTGTATTACAATGAAATGCAGCAAATTGATGAGGCTAGAGAATGGGGATCGATGTTGTACAGAGATTTGAAGCTAGGCATACTGCAAAAGTTCACAAAATAGCTCAAAGGATTACTTGTATGCGGAAGAGCACACTGACAAGTAGAGATAAGGAGGTTATTATCTCCTCTTCATAAGGCTATGATATGATCACATATTAACTACTGTGGACAGAATTTTTTGCCTGGATGAGAAGGTGATGAAGAGGATCCACAGATAAGTGACCAAGCTGGTTACAGGTCTTCTGGAATGCTCCTTATGAGGATAAATTGAAGGTGTGTGGGTTACAAAGTCTAGTTGACAGGAGGTAAAGAGGAGACATGATATTAACCTATAAATTACTAAAGGGATTTTATAAGATTATAAAATTTTATAACATCTCTCTCTCTCTCCCTCTACTCATCAATACATGAGTTGAGAGAAAGAACTAGGGATCACAGCTGGAAGTTGTGCAAGAACATAGTAAATTTGTATGAACTTTTTTTTTTTTTTTTGCTTGGAGAATAATTAATTACTAAAATGGATTGTCAGAGGTAGTCATGAGTGCACTTACAGTGAATGAGAGGAATGATAAGTATTGCAAACAATGGTTAGTGTGGTTTATGGGTATCTCCTCCATAGAGATACCCATATACTAATATTTTTTCAGTATAGAGAAAATAAATCATGGGGTTACTGATGTGATAGTTATGCCAAGCTATTCACCTTCAGTGTACTTTTATTTGTTGATGAAATACACTAATGGCAGATTATTCTTCATTTTTCAAAAAAAATTGTTTCCTTAAAAACAGATCTGAAGTCATTAAGTTTAACAGTGGCTAGTGCTTAGTGTTTGCATATAATAAATTACCGAAGTGAACTAGGTAAATGTAGGAAGACAAATTAAAAATAAATAAAAATTTGAGGTTTATGCTTAAAAATAATTATGACTATGTCCTATTAGCCACAGCTCCTAATCCAAGAAGTCAATCTCTTCTCTTCCTCATGTATTAGCCTAATGAAATAATGCAAAGCCACCATGCATTTTCTAACTTAGCCCTCAAAGTGAGTTTTCTTACCACTGACCTCGAATTAAAAAAAAAAAAAAAAAAAAGTAAAGGGAATATTTTAAATAACGTTTCATTTTCTACATTTTATTCTTTAAATGAATACAGTATTTTCTTATTAAGTGTACATAATAAATATTTCTACATTCTAAATAAATAATGGTCACAATTTTATGAAATTCCCATTAATGTTATTTCAAAAATTATTAGTAATCTCCGAGCAAAAATTGTACATGCATCCTTTAGTCGACAAGACACTCACTTGCCAAAAGTTAACCGTGATATTTATTTATAAAATAACGATTCCGCTTTTGCATTTAATATGAAATGAATTTTAAAAGCAACAAGACAATACTAAAATTTTTCATTCCCGTAACACTAAGTAATATAAGCTAAAATTTAGCATTTAATAGCATAGCAGATTATTGCGAATCTGCCTCCGGAGTTTGACCTAATTGTAACATGAGCTTTTCTTGAAAGTTATGTAATATTATTATTTTTTTAAAAGACAACATATCACTTCCAATAAAAAAAATGTGGTTCAACAGGTTTCAATAAGTTTCATATACCGTTTTGCATTTCCAGGTACAATTTCGTTATTACATGCCACGCAAAAACAATTGAATATATTATAACGGAAACAGTTATGCGTTGCAATTCACAGTATTTATAGCGATCGTAGGCACAATAACAAGGAAACAAAATGTTTTGAAATATACGAAAAACTTCTTTTGGCTTCCATACCTGCACCACCGGTGGGAGCCGCCATCTTTACGCACAAGCTTATGGGAACCAAGGTAATTGATGTAAACTCTCGAACTAAGAAGAAAATGGATACCAAGCACTCGTGATAGCAAAACAATTGCAACCAGCTAATTTCACTGAAAGTTCAAATGTGAGGGCTTAAAGATGAAAAATTCCCATACTGTTCCGTACGAGTAATTTATTTAATTTAGAACCAAAGTTTGCTGTGCATTATTCACCCACATACATAATTGAGTACTCCTAATGTATGGTTTTCAGAGCATATGTTTTGTAGTTGCCATCCGTATTTCACTTATCTCGATGGGGAAATTTTAAAAATCACAGGAAGAGAGCAATAGAAGAATAAACAATAAACAACGAATCCAGAATTAATAAAGCACTGATATATTGACTACAAGGGCTGAATAGCAGAAGTAATGCGAGGATACAACTGAAGTCTAAGTTAACATGAGTGTTAACTAGTTACAAATAATTCTTTAATAGTTGGCTTGGAAATGTTGATATTTCTTTCACCGGAGAATGAGAAGAATTGGGCTTATTAATTTCAACTTCTTTTTTTTTTAGAGTATTTGATTGAGAATAATAATTTCCGAGAAAAAATAAAGGAAAAGAACAAAAACACCCGAAGAGAATGAAAGCAATACTACGCTAATGCCTTTTTTTTTTATTTTCTAAAGGAAGTATAGCCTTTGCATATCTCAACAGATAAGAGACAATGTTTCATAATCCTAACTAGCATTTCTACAAATACTACTGGTGCATGTGTTTAAATTCTGTAGTCAATTACGCTGAGTTCTGCAGTTATTAAGTTATTTTAGGAAAAGAAAACAAAAACTAATTATTATTTGATCATCAACAAAAAGGAGAGTGTTTAAGTTCACAGTAGGAGAAAGTTTAATACATTGATGGAAATTTTTATTTCATTTTGATGGGGAGATATCAGAGAGTAGTGTATTCAGGAATGGGGTTCAAAAGAAATCCTTGTTACCTGGTGTGCCGCAGGGCAGTGATCTAATGCTTTTGTCGCCAGGGGTGGTCCCTGAGTTTGCCGCCCCTCTCAATACACACCAAAAATACTACAAAGAGTCAAAACGACGTATAGGGAAATAATTTAAAACACTATGTTTATTTTTGAAGAAAAACTTTAATTTCAACATTCTAAAATGTTATTTTTCTTGCTATTCTGTTAGCAAAATCGTCGATGACATTGTCGAAGTCTATTTCATAGTAATGTAGGTAATTCTTAATCAATTTTATTTAGAAAAACTCCTCTCACAACTAGTAACACTTACAGCAATTGTGAGGAAAATTCGCTGTAGTATTGCAATAGTTGGAACTGAGTTCTCGAGACTGTACTTTAGAATTAACTGCAAAAGTTCTAAAATGTTAAAAGTGCCGCCCGGGGCGGACCGCCCCCCCCCCTCTAGCTACGTCTCTGCCACAGGGTTCTCTTCTTAGACCATTGCTATTTAATTTGTTCATTATTGATATGGGAAAGGATCTGAGAGGAACTGTTCATTTATTTGCTGATGATGCCAAGTTGGGTAGAGCAATAGTGAATGCACATGATGTCAAAATATTGCAGGATGATTTGGATAGATTGGCAGTCTGGGCTAATGAGAATGGATGTGAATTTAATTTAGCAAAGTGTAAGGTTTTGCATTTTGGGATGAAAAAATTAGCAGCACTGTATCACATTGGTGGAACTGTACTCCAGGAGGTTGACAAAGCCAGAGATTTGGGTATGTTAGTGGATAGGAAGTTGAAGTTTAGGGGGCACATAGCAAACGTGGCTAAATCAGCTCATTAGATCACTTGGTTACTGAAGAATACATTATCGAGCCTTGTTAAGACCCCATCTTGCCCAGATCTGGGTTTCTTCTTGATGGGGAGGAGGTGGAGAGGATCCAGAGGTGAATGACCAAGACGACGGCTGGTCTATGGAAACAACCTTACCGGAACAGGTTGAAGATATGTGGGTTACAGAAATTGGTGGACAGGCGGAAAAGGGGTGATATGATTGAGACATTCAAACTTGGAGAGTGGTGAATGAGCAGAATAAGTTGCCAGAGTTTGCTGTGGATGCCATGACTGTAAATGCATTCAAAGCAAAGTAGGATAGATAATGTATGAATGCCGAATAGTTATTCTTGACATGATATTTAGGGCCTCCCTTGATGAGCCTAAGGACTTCTTGGAGTTGCCCGTAATAATAATAATAATAATAAATATTAAAAAAAGTTGTTGAAAGGGAACATCTCTGTCGGAAATATTGGTTTATCTCTCTGGGATATGATAGTTCATAATTTAATCTTTTTGTATTTGATTATTTTCATATATACTTATGCTAGCTTTTAGAATATTATAAGGTATTTGGTTTTCTTTTATGTTAAATAAAATGCTTCTTTTAACTTTGTCAAATGCTTTTTGAAAGTCAATAAACGTAATATGTGTTTCTAAATTGTATTTCTTCTTTTTTCTATTATTAATTTTAGGCAAAAGCCGAATCTATACATGATCATCCCTTTGTAAATCCATTCTGTGCTTCTAAAATAAAGTTTTAGGTATATTTCATTAGTTTTTTATTTAAAATTCTGCTATATATTTTGTAACAGGAATTTAGAATACTTATATCTCTATAATTTTTAGGGTCATCTCTACTACCTTTTTTAAAGATACGATCAAAATTGCTTTTTTTCATTCCATTGGTGGGTTTCTTGATAAATAAATTTTATTTAAAAAATAACAGGAGTCTTCTAAATCATGTTCAAAATTAGAAAAAAATTTGTACCATGATTCTGTGTGTCTTTTTCTGACTTCTCTTTTAGCTATGGCTCTTATTCGTTCATAGTCTTCTAATCTTTTACTGCTTAACCATTTATGACATGCTTCTTTTTTCATTTTGATTATTTCTTTCACTGTATTTTCCTATATCTTCAATTTTTTCTTCTATTGAATTTTTTGGTCTTTCCTAAACTTTCATTTGCTGCTTGTTGTTTTTATATTAAGCTATTCTATTTCTATTTCTTCGTTTCGTTTTATTTTTTATCTAAATATTGGTTAATTCTTTGTTCATATAGCCATTGTATATTTGTGTCATTTAATAGTCTAGTTTTATAGACAAATGCTTTAAATTTTCTTCCCGTTCTTGTTATTTGTAGCCATTTAGGTAGTAATCTTAATTTTAATTTGACGAGGAAGTGGTGACTACTTATTTCATATCCTATGTGAATCCACCATCTAAAAGAAATTTGAATGAAATTCTTTTCATTTAGGATAAAGTAATGTAATATTGATTTCCATCCTCTTGTGCCCAAGTATATTTATGTATGTCTTGTTTGTAGAAAGAATTCATTATTTTAAGGTTACTGTCATCTACAAACATGATCAATTTTATCTCTCCTGTTTAGAGTATGTTCTCCATATATTCCTATATAATATTAATATTTGTTTGCAATTCTCGCATTTAAGTCTCCTGCTAATATTACATAATCATTTTTATTTATTTCATTATATATATTTTGTAATTGATCATAACATTGAATATTATCATGTTCTCTTCCATGTTTTGACCAATTACATAACATATAAACCAATTATTGTTAAACGATCTCTATGTATTTTTATTATAGCTTCTATTATTCATTCATTCCACAATTCATAATATTTTAAGTGTTTTGAAAGGGAATTATGAATCCAAATCATAACACCAGACTTGTGCTGTTTGATCTCAGTCAACTCCATTATATATTATATTAAAATTTTCAGTTCTCATGGATCATTTTAATTTCTTTTTTGTTTCAGTGATTACTGCTATTTGAAAATTTCTTTTAATTTATATTTCGTCTAATTCTATTTCTTCATATGCTATACCTCTTACGTTCAATTTTGCTATATGTATTATATTTTGTCGTTTCCATTTTCGTTTAACATTTTCCATAAATTCATTTCGATTACCTTTTTCTGTTGGCTTAAAAGTAGATTAATATTCTTCGTGTCAGGTTTGGCGATGGATAGTCCAGTGGTAGTTAGTAGGGCTGTTACTTTAAGGCTTCTGAACTAACCTTCTTCCAAATTTATACCCATAGGAGGAATAGGGTATATTGAAGGGGAAAGAGTAGATTATAGAGGGAGACATAGATATAGGCCAGAAATGAAAAAAAAAAAAAAAATCTAGTCCTCGAGTACTCTAATAGCATAACGGTAATGAAATAACAAGAATTTGCTGATAAGGCCTTATAGGAAAGATTAAAGTAAGTGTGATCCCCCGTGATCCCCTTCTTCAAAGGGGATCACGGGAGTGCCACTTCTCTTTACAATCAAGATGACGGCTCCTTATGGTAATGTTGGTCCAATGAGTCCTTATTCGATATATTTGGACTACCCCACCATATCTGCTGGGTTCCCTATCGATCACCAAGAGGACGCGCTCTCTATAGGTTACAGGGGTTCCCAAAAGATATTTTTCAATCTGATTTGTACTTGATTATTTTCATATATACTTATGATAGCTTTTAGAATATTATTTTGTATTTGTCTTTATGTTTAAAAAAAAACTCAGCTAATGCCTTTTTATTCCCGTATACGGGAGTAGGCGAGGCCATTTAGCCCTATCTAACTTTTGGAGACTGAGTGGGCAGTTCAATCTCCACTGGTACCCAATCAGAGACAGATGGCCCAAGGCTATCACTAATTAAGCGGTACGCAGTGAAGAGAGAGACGGCTCAAATGTGCCGCCATCTCGTGGTCCCTAACCCTAACACAATATATTTAATGTCTGAAATAATGTGGGTTCTACGGTCGATTTTCTTGAGTTTACAGGACGAAAAACCCGAGTTTCTGGGAGGAAAAACCTGCTTGCCTGTGCCAGAGATCGACTAACTCGGGAACCGGTCGAAAAAAGGCTTAGAAAAATTTCCTCCAGTCGCCGACTAGACTCGAAACCAAGTCTTCCTTCGTGCGGCCAAGCGCGGTGGTATTCAAACGCCACATCCACTGAGCTACACAGGCTCTCTTTATATTTTTTTATAGATATAATTTTTATATAATAATTTCCTTCCGCATATTCTTTAATTTTTTGACGAATACATTTCACAAATAAACTGCACTGCACAAAATCCCACAAATTCAAATTCCCGAAAATATGGACTTTGCAGCCATTGTTCTACCACGCATTTGCATCATACCGACAAAATCGAATTAAAACAAGAGAAAACTATAAGATTTACTTACAAACTGAATAGTTCTGTAGGTTACACACCCGTTTAAAACAAAAATTATAATATGTTAACCTAAATGATTGGCTTGGTTTTCACAAATGATTCGAGAGGCGAGAAGTATTCTATTGAAGAGGCAAAACTGAAGAACGAGAAGGTGAAGACTGTAGGTCTCCTGCCATGCTATGATACAGGCGAATTGAGGAGGAGGAGGAGGGCTTTGCTAACTGATGAGTCTATTCATGGGTTGTACAGAAAGAATGATGTATGATTTGTGGATCTGTGGTCTATGTTTGATGGAAAGAAGGATTTGTACAAAGCTGATGGACTGCATCTAAATGGTTTTAATGCTATGTCTCGAGAGAGCGAGAGTTTGTTCACCGAACAGGCCGAAGCGCAAATTCAGGAAAACTTTGAAACAATTAGGTGGGTAGATGAGTTTGTATGAAGGCATCCATCAGTCAAGTGGGTGTGACAACGATCAAGAGCAAATGTAGTCTCTAATGCAAAAAACACTGCATAGGGTAGTCAATCCAGGAAGATAAGGTTGGATGGGGCCTAAATGAATTCTGTAGTTTCTATATACTAATACCAAATGTATCAGGAACAAGAGGGGGAGTCTTAAAATTGGTTATTACTGCAACCTCGCCAAACGTTACAGGCATTAGTGAGACTTGGCTAACAGCAGATGATGTAGTTTCAGGGATTGTGAAGGTTTAGTATTTTCATAGAAGATAGGATCAGGAGGGATACTGCTCATCGTAGCCGATGAATTGCAGCCATAAAATAATGGGAGATAGGCGGGAGGATAACTGGTCATTTGAAGCAGTCTGGTGTGAGATTAAGGCCAGTAAGAGAAAATATACAGTTCGTTGTTGCTATAAGCCAGACAGTTCCACAGATAATCTGGAAGACATGCATCACCAAATTAGTACAATGAGTACATGTCAAATGATTATTATGAGAGACTTCAACTATGGAGATATACACTGGAAGGAAGGAAATAGAATAATACACCTGTAAGAGATAATTACTTAAGGCAGCATGTGATAGAGGGGACTAGTGGTATGAGAGTAAGAGTATTTGACCTCATCATTAGATCCGAAGAGCTATCCATAACCAAGGTGACAACATTTCTGCCCATTGGTGAAACTGACCGTTCGTTCTCGAGTTGGGAGATTGTACAACATGAGTAATGTCGTGGCCGGAAATTTCGCCGTAAAAATTTAAACTAACAATCTGGTGACCTTATCAACCAGCTAGTTAGAGGAAGGTAAAAAAAAAAAATCAGCTAACGCCTTTTTATTCCCGTATACGGGAGTAGGCGAGGCCATTAGCCCTATCTAACTTTTGGAGACTGAGTGGGCAGTTCAATCTCCACTGGTACCAAATCAGAGACAGATGGCCCAAGGCTATCACTAAATAAGCGGTACGCAGTAAAGAGAGACGGCTCAAATGTGCCGCCATCTCGTGGTCCCCAACCCTAACACAATATATTTAATGTCTGAAATAACGTGGGTTCTACGGTCGATTTTCTTGAGTTTACAGGACGAAAAACCCGAGTTTCCAGGAGAAAAAACTTGCTTGCCCTGAAGGTAATCTCTTTAAAATTAAGCTTCCTGACTGACAGTCTGATTGTGTAATTCCTTCATCTCTGATGTCATCTTTAGCAAATTTGTGTGATAATATTACATGGAAGCAAAAGAAAGGCCAAGCATCCCCTATCCAAACTGAAAGAAGTGGATATATAATTCCAGATAAGTATAAATTTCTAGAAAATGGTGAGCAGTTTTTATTATACGATAGTGGTGAAGATGATGAAGAAAGAATTTTAGTGTTGGGTACACAAGCTGGATTAGATGACCTTGAAAATAATAAGGATTGGGCATGAGACGGTACTTTTGCAGCCCAAATACATATTATCAGTTACTCAGCCTATATTTATTATTATTATTATTATTATTATTCGACACCTTCAGGGAGTCCAAGAACTCATCGGAGGACACATACTCTACAGTTCTGTCTCCATCACGCAATCCACCAACGACAACGAACCGCAAGTACACCAACGACATCTACCGCCCATCACTACTACTTGTATTGTCACAGAAAATCACAAATATCCATGCCCACGGCGGGATTTGAACCCACAGCCTTTTTGACTGGATATCAGCTACGCTAACCACTCGGCCAACCAGGCTGGCATATAATAATAGGAAGTATTAGCATTCCACGTCTTTTTGCTTTCATCATCATATCGAACCATGGGCTCACTGTCCGTTGGTGTCCGATGACACCTTCACTATCTTCTTCTACCTTTCTTTGTCCAGTGCACAGTGTCGCAGTTTCTGTACACCCATTCCACACTAGTCCTTTATGTCATCTATTCATTCTCTGTATGGTCTACTTCTGTTTACAGCATCCATAATACCAAACATAAATTGCTTTACCTTACAGTCCTCACTCAATCTACAGGTGTGTCCAAATAATTGCCATTTGGCAATTATTTTATAATATTCTGTCCATTTTATAATATTCTGCATTAGATTCTCTTTTGGGTGTATCTTCCGAGAGAGCTCTTCATTTGTGATTTTCTGTGCTAATCCTATTCTTATAATCTTTCTGTAACAAGTTCTTTCAAATGCCAAAATTCTTTTTCTTGATTCTTTATTTATTACCCATTTCAGATTCATACAATACACCACTAAAGATGCATATTTCCTGTATTCTTAGTTTTGTTTGCAGGCTGATCACCTTTACTTTTCCAGATGTTATCCATGGCCTTCAGATTTGTTCTTCCCTTTGCAATCATGATCTTTATTTTTTTTACAGTCCAAATCATACGTCATTTTACTCTTCAAATATGTGAATTGTTCTACATTTTCTATATCAATTGCATCCACTTTTATCATTAGTTTTAACTTCTAACTGAGCTCTTTAATTTAAATCTCAGCTCTGGTAGAGTTCCAATGGAGTGGAAAGAGGACAAAATAATTCCCTTGCATAAGGAAGTTTCTAAGACTGCAGTAGCAAATTTTAGACCAATCAATATTTTAGGCGTGTTGATAAAAATACTGGAAAAATTGGTCAAAAATAGAATTCAAGAATGACTGGATATGATACTGTATGAGAGGCGTAGAGAGGAAAAATTTAGACAAAAACTAATGGTGTGCACAAGTTTCAGTGCTGGGACCATTGCTGTTTAATTTGTGCATAAATGATATAGGAAATAACCTGAAAGGAAATATTCAGTTCTTTGCTGATCTTGTGACATTAGCTAAAGTAATAATTAATCAAGGTAATATTGACAGCTTCCAGGACGATTTAAATAGGCAGTCAGTATGGGTAAATGATAATGGCTTTCAATTTAATGTGAAGAAATGTAAAGCTATGCGTTTTGGGAAAAATAGATTACAAGCCGTTTATCACATTGATGGCACTGTACTCCAGGAAATAGATGAGCTATAGATTTAGAGGTGGTGGTACACAGAGAGTTACATTTTAGAGGACATATTGCTAAGGTAGAACATAAGGTTACTTGGCTGTTAAAGGCTATTGAAGAATACTTTAACAAGTAGAGATAAGGAAGTTGTTCCCCTTTATGAAGCCTTCATACGTCAACATCTCGATTACTCTGCTCAAGTCTGGTCTCTTGGGAATGAGGAAGCGATGGCGAGGAGTGACAGGTGAGTGTCAAAGATGGTGAGGTCTCTGTGCAATGTTCCACATCAAGATAGATTGAGAGTGTGTGAATTTCAGAAATTGGTTGATAGGAGAAAAGAGGAGATATGATAAAATCATTTAAGTTGCTCTAAGAGTTTTATTGGACTGATGCAGGAAAAATGTTTCAGATCTTGGTTTGAGGGACCAGAACAAGGGATTATTCGTGGAAGTTGAATACAGGTGTGGTTAGTAGGGATGGGAAGACTAGATTTTTTTGCTTGGAGAGTTGTGAATGGGATGCCAGAGTCATTTGTAAGTGTTTTGTCTGTTAATGGGTTCAAGGAGAGATCTTATAGATTGTGTGAATTGTTTGGGTCTCACGCGATGATTCTTTGCACTCCATGGTATCGCCGGATAATAATAATATTTGGGCAGATATCTATGACTGGTTAATATTTGTTGTCCCCTAGTTTCCAAAATTCTTAGGGCTGAAAATCTCACCTAATTCATTTGAGGAATAACAGTCTCGAGGAGATCCGTTTATGATATAGTGCATGGTGAATTCTAGAGTAGTACTCTAGGTAATATGATAATGAAATAGAAAATTTGTATTATATCCCGCTCCTTCGTGATTACTTGAAAAGGTGTATAATATGAATAGGTATATTAATGATGATAACTTAAGGTCTATAAACTAGACGTATGTAACTCCGTGGTTATATAGTTCAATTGCCTGGTAGTGGTTATTGCACTAATAGTGCTAAGTCGCCCGAAAAAATTTGTTAGAATCTAATCTCCAACTAGAAAAACCTTTCATAACACTTTCTTTGATAGGGTGCGAATTCAGTCGATCTGTGGCATGGACAAGAGGGTATTCGCCAGGAACTCGGATTTTTCATTTCATAAACTGAAGAAAATCGACTTTAGAACCCACACTAATTCAGACAAATAATATTCTGTTAGGGTAAGGGACCACGAAATGGCGAAATCCCGATAGGAGTAGGCAAGGCAGATTGGTTAGCTTTATCTAACTTTTGAAGACTGAAGGGGCAGTTCAGTTTCTATTCATTACCTTCCTCTCTTCTCCGATTGTCGTTTATATTTAGTGATAATCTTGGGCGAGCTATCACAGATTGGTAATGAATAGAAACTGAACTGCCCCATCAGTCTTCAAAAGTCAGATAAAGCTAACCAATCTGCCTTGCCTACTCCTATCAGGAATAAAAGGCATTAGCAATTTTTTATAATGTGTATAAACTGACTGAATATAATTATGATTTGAATATAGATATGAAATAAGCACTGTTACACTAAGAGACCAGTTAAAAGAGAAGCCCTGCTGTAATACTCTGTTTTCTTGCACATTTTTGTTATCTATCAAACAACATTCATTATTGTGATCCAATTATTATTAGTGAATAGTCTAACTAGTTTCATTTCCCAATTTCATATCGGCTCATTACTACTCTTGATGTTAGACTGCCAATAAACAAACGAAATTTTCATAAATCACGACATGATAAGATTCTTCAGAAATCCAAAACAGATGTAGGAACATTATAGTGATTCGGCTGTCCGATATTGGATATTTTCACTAATAGTGAAAAGTTTCCTATAGACTTTTTTAAGTAAATTGCATGGCGTGTGAGGGAAAAAATAACTAACATCTTTCTCTTATAGGAAATAAAAGGGAGAAGGTAAGGCCGTTTAACCCTATCTGGCTTTTGGAGACGAAGTGGGCAGTTCAATCTTCATCAGTAGCGCATTAGAGATAGCGGACCCGTCACTAATTATAAGAAAAAAAATCAGCCAACGTCTTTTTTCCTGTATAGGGAATAGGCGAAACCGTTTTAGCCCTATCTAACTTTTGGAGACTGAGTGGGCAGTTCAATCTCCACTGGTACCCAATCAGAGATAACTGGCCAAAGGCTATCACTAATTAAGCGGCAAGCAGTGAACAGACGGCTCAACAAGTGCGGCCATCTTGTGGTAATTAACCCTATCACAATATATTCAATGTCTGAAATAATGTGGGTTCTACGGTCGATTTTCCTGAGTTTTACGGGCTCGGGAACCGGTCGAAAAAAAGGCTTAGAAAAATTCTCTCTACTCGCTGACTAGATTCGAAAGCAAGTCTTCCTTCGTGCGGTCAAGCGCTGTGGGTGCAAAGGCCACATCCACTAAGCTATACAGGCTTCACTAATTGTAAGCTGGTCAGTAATTATAAGTGCAACCTATGAAGAGACGGGAAAACAAGTGCTGCCATCTCCTGGTATGTAACCTAACAGGTTATATTAGTCTGAAAAAATGGAGGTTCTTCAGTAGAGTTTCTGGGAGAAAACACCGCTTGCCCCTGCCAGAGATCGACGAATTCTGGAACCGGTCAAAGATAGGCTTAGAAAGAGTTTCTCCAGTCAGTGACTAGACTTGAATTTAGATTTATCTTTTGGTACCCTTGCTTAGAGGATGCAAGCGTCACTTCCACTGAGCTACACAAGCCTTAGAAACTTTAAAAATTAGTAAAAGAAGATGTATTGACCAAATATTTTCACAGTCTTCCATAAATGTTCACAATTTTAGAAATCTGCGATCAGATGTTTTGTTAAGTTCAAAAGCATATTTGATTCATTTATACCTCAGTGGAAGTGCAATAGTGTTTACATCCCTAGTGCACATGCGCTCGAAGAAACCTATTCTTAGATCAAATGTAGTCGTCGACTAGAGGAACTTTTTCTATTCCTTTCTTCAACTTATTCTCGACTTAGTTGATCTTGCGCACTGGAAAGTGTATATTTTATCTCGGAAAAGTGAATTTTCCTTCTGTAAACTAAAGAAAATCCACGGTTGGACCTACACTATTTCAGACAAATAATATACTGCCAGGGACGAGTAAATGGCAGCACTTGTTTCCTTCTCTTCGTTCAATGCCATTTATAATTAGTGATAATCTTGGGAAAGCTATCTCTGATTGGCTATTGGTGGAGATTCGCTCCCCATTCAGTTTCCAAAGATTAGACATGGCAAAAATGACCTCACTTATTCACCATTGGGAAGAATAGGTGTTAATGGATTTATTGATTTTTTTTAAATAAAAAAAATGAAATTTTTAGTAGCTTATAGAATACCTGAAAAAGTTAGTATTGTTACTGCTTAATGCCATAACAGTGAGGTTTCTGTTAAACAGTACAGTAACGATGGTATGAAGCGACTGTGGCAAGTGTCTAACTTGCGCCTCCTAACCCAACGCAAGTGTCTAACTTATGCCCCCAACCCAAAATTTTTGAAAAATTTAAATGTAAGAAGTTAAAGGTTACTAAATGCAATGTGTTAAATACGTACTATTAACTCCATCAAAATCAGTTGCAGTGTGTTGCAGAATTTGTGTGTCTAAATCGGCGTACTGCCGAAATTTAAAAATACAATATAAAATAACGGACTTTTATATCTAGTTATTTATGTTTATTTTTTACATTTTTTACGTTTTGCACCCCAAATCTAGTTGCGCCCGTAGCGGGCACCTCATTCGCCACTCTCTTGTTATGGCACACTGCTGCTAAAATTAACAAAGAAATAACAGTATGTTAAACAACCTGAATAAGATAAAGATGTGATCTTCCACCTTTACTATTTCTCTTTGTAATTAGTTGTTTGAGAAGGGAAGGGAAGGACTAGATATTAAAGTGTTCAGAGTCTTACGACATTCAGTTTGGAGTTTGTTGCAGATTTGTCAGTTTGCATTAATTGTAACAAGAATTTATTGATATGCATACTGCATATTGTACGCTGGACTTTGCAATATTTGTCAACAAGGGCAATATTAGCAGGTGATAAAGATGAGTGATCTGTCTTTCTTAAAATATGTGCTATAGAACAGGAATCTCACTTTAGTTATTTTTATGCCATGTATCACTGACACTGATTAAGTGTGGATTGAAATTTTTGAACTTTTTTTTTGTTGACCAGTTGCCAAATTAGTCGATCTCTGGCACTGGCAAGCTGGTTTTTTCTACCCCAAACTCGGGTTTTTGGTCCCAAAAACTCCCGATTGACCAACCTTTGCTGGCAAAGGTTAGTCGATTGGTGAGAGCCACTGCTACTAATGGCTCGCAAAAATTTAAGCAGGTTTGAGCGCGGTTAATAGTTAGAAGGGAACAATCGTTCGATGGTGTTGGCACATTCTCCCTCGATGAGTCTTTGGACTCCCTAGAGGTGTCACATAAAAATAACAACTCAAGAAAATCGACAGACGAATCAACACTATTTCAGATATTATAAATTTTGTGTTAGGATTAGGGTTCAGCAGATGGCGCAACTTGTTATCTCTCTCTTCACTGCGTGTCGATGAAACTAATAATAGCATTGGGCTAGATAACTATCTCTGATTGGCTATCAGTGGAGATTGAACTGCCTACTCAGTATCCAGAAAGTTAGATACGGCTGAAACGCCTACTTTCTCCCTATACCGGAGTAAAAGGCGTTATCTTATTTTATTTTATTTGTCTTTTTACTAATGAAAAAAAAATTCGTCTCTGTTTCTTTCCTTCCCTCCCTTTCTTTCTGATTTGTGTTATAAAGCTGAAATATGGACATTGTGAAAGAGAAAGTCAATGTTTTTGAGAAACGATATGTAAGAAGTTTTTTGAAAGTAAGATAGTTTAAATTCGTGAATAATGATCACATACAGCCCAGCCATTTGTTAGCATTTTCCTATATAAGAAAAGATTACAGTAGTTTGACTATGTTTTCGCTTTCCCTTAATCAAAGATTATATTAAATGGCGCAAAAAAAACCAGTAATTAATTATCTGAAGTTTGGAAGTTCAGTACAGTAGTGTCGGAGTTCAGTAGTTTTTTTTTTTTTTTCGTCATATTGTACTAAGTGATCCAAAAGATATTAGAGAAAGCCATTAGGACAATATCAAAAAAGAGCTGAATAGAATTGGCATACAATGGCATGAAGCAACATTGTCTGAAAAGGCACATCTGGTGTAGGAAGTTGTTTAATGTATTCAGATTTTTATGCATTAGTTGCTTGAGGATTGTATGTATGTAATGTATATAAAAGAGTGTCCTAAAATAATACCAAAAATCTATTCGGCAAACCCTAGCAAAGAACATGAAAATAACCATTTTTAGAAATCACTTGACAAGACATACGGCATAATAAAAATAACAATAAAAGTTTATTCAAAATTAAGGTGGTATTGATAATGAATACCACAGTCGATCTCTTAGCCGAATAAGAAACTCAAAGATAGGAAAAGAGTTTCATGCCGAATATAGAAAACTATATAAATAAAGTTCGGCAAGTCCAAGCGTAAGCCTACACCTGGTAGTGCGATGCTAGGGCAATTCGTAGTAAAGGTGGAGCAAGCCCCGATCACTGTCTTTAGTATTTTCCCATAATGTAAAAGACAGCTTCTAGGAGATGTATTACTGTCCTACATTATGAAAGAAGGCCATTACCCAGACCGGTTTCGACCTTTTTTGAGGTCTCACCAGTGAGTAGATAGACCTAGATGTAATACTAAGGTTTCAATTAGTAGAGCTTATTTCTTTACTGTAAGAGTATAAATAAAAGTTTATAACCGTTTCATGTGTCAAAGACCCACAGTCTTCTAGCCCTAAGTTTTTGGAAATTAAAAATCTTTTTTAATTTTTTTCTAAACCTTTTAATTTCTCTATCCAAAATTGAAATGTTTAGAGGAGTTTATAATCCGTTAAGAGCTGGGCTCTGTTTTTCATTGCCAGCATCCATGTGTTCCTGCGGCATACCACATAGGAGGTGAGGATACTAATCCTAACAAGTATACACGTGTGTGTGTGTGTGTGTGTGTGTGTGTGTGTGAATCCTAACAAGTATACACACACGTCTGTGTGTGTATTGTACGCTGTCTGGTACATCACCTAATTATACGTGATTTTTTTTAAAATTTTTATTACTCCCACGTGAGGCAGAAGGGACTATGGCATAATTATCCAGTTTGTGATTATTACTATGATACGTTATTTCATTTGCAACAGATGTTTTCTTTAAGATTTTTAGATTGTCGGAGTCCGATATTACTTCTGGAAGTTCCAGTTGCACTAAATACATATTAATTGTGACTGGAATGAATATATCCGTTCCAGTCACATGATCATCACCATAGTGTCCATGGGTCTAATGACCTTATTCGCTGCCATTTCCCTCTATACATTTCTTATATCCTGCAACATCTTTCCACATCACTTTGGAAAGGTGTTGCAGGATATAAGGAACGAGTCTTGGCCACTCTCTTCTGTTTATACTGTCCATTTCACCAAACATCAAGGTGTTGATTTTTCTACTGTTTTACAGATATGTCCTTAAGGTTATAGTTTAATTCGAATTATTTTCTGCATTAGATACTCTTAGCAATTTAATTAGCTTTATTTGTTACATTTTTGCATCAATGTAATTCGTAGAATCTTTCTATAACATGTTCTTTCGAAAGACAATATTCATATCACAGTCTTTGAACATTACCCATGTCTCACAACCAGAACACTTGAGCTCTCTCTCTATGTATGTTTCTGGCATTCCAAGAATTAGGGGTAGGTTTTCACTAATTCACTTTTCCATATTATCTTATCTCTTTTTACAATCTAAATCATGCATCATGTTGCTCCCAAATTATGTGAAGCTCCTAACCTCTTCCAGATCTAATATGTTGACCTTTATTTGCTTTTTCTCCCCATCTTCTTCTCAACAAATATCATTGTTTTTGTTTTTTAGATGTTTTTTCATTATTAACCCATCTCTCTCTCCTTCGCTTAACTTCTGCATTGTTCTTTTTAGGTCCTCTTCATGTTCTTCAATAATGACTATATCATTTACAAATCGTAAATTATTTATTTCTGCAACAGGAATTGAAATTCCCCATTATAGTCATCCTGATTTGCCGAGTGGTTAGCGTATCCGCTCTCCAGCCAAAAGGCTGCAGGTTCGAATCCCGCTGTGGACATGGATGTTTGTGATTGTCTGTGAAAATACTAGTGGTGCTTGTGCGCTGTAGATGGCTTCGTGTAACTGCAGTTCGTTGTAGTGGTGGCGACTTTGGACTCCCTGAAGGTGTCATGTAATAATAATAAATAATAATATATTAAGACATCTTTTAAGGTATCCACCGTTCTTTCCAAAAGCAAGAATAGATGCTTGGGTATATTGGGTCTCTTGTCTTATACCTCTTGTTGTCTGCAACCATCTTCTAGGAATATTTCTCCACAATTTCTCACACCAGCCTCTGTATTTTCGTTGATGTTCTGCAACAGACATATCCACTTTACGGATTGGACAATCTTTCTTGTAAAACAATTGTGATCAATATATTGTTATTGTTCCACTTTATAAGGCGTTACTAACCACATCTGGACTATTGCGCATAGATCTAATTACTGAGATTCCTTGGTGATTAAGATGTGCAAGAGAGGATCCAGAGGCGAGAGCAAAGATTGCTGCAGGTCTGTGGAATGTTTCCTATGAAGAAAGAGATTGAAGGTCTGCTCCAGAAACTTGTTGATAAGCGTAAGAAAAGAGATATGATAGAAGCATATATGTTATTAAAGGGATTTTATATAGAATTGATACTGATGACATTTTTCTGTACAGTGCAGCACAGGATGAGAGAGAATGAGGGGTCATCCAGGGAAACTGTGTAGCAGTGTGGTTAACAGGAATAGATTTTTTTGCTTGAATGGTGATTGTGTGGAATGCGTGGACTGAGGTGTTTATGTGTTTTGTCTTTGTATAAGAAGTATGATAAGCACAGTATTGTGTGAATAACGGTTAGAGTATCAATATAGGATCTCTCGCGATGAGTATTCTGACTCTATTTAGATACCGTTATAATAATAATATAACATTTCTGTTTCTTGTCAAACTACTTAGCAGTCTGTTTTTGTTGTATGGAAGGCTAATTTTGATTTATGTCTTCTTTTTTCAGCGTCTTTTACGTTCAGATATGCGACTCTTCTCTGATCTTCCCATCTAGACAACATAACAAACGCAGCAAGGACAGCTAATTTAGTAAGCTGTTGTTTTTTCATAGGAGGATGTGGAGGTTTTAGTGGCAAAGAAAGCCAATTTAACGTCGTAATCATTTTGATGTAAGGTAACATGATCAGATTCTCGAATCTTGTTCATGTAATAACTTGTTGGGTTGTACTGTTTATTTTTATTATTATGTTCAGGAACGTGTGGTCTCAATACGAAAATCAACTGAGCACTATTTCGTTTTCTGAACTTTCTGAAGTGTGTCAATAAACCTGGCCAATGTAATCAGCAATCGAACTGTGGTGTAATTCAGAAATGTAGAATTAAACCATATGAATTAATTGTAATATTAGATTGTGTATTATTGTAGTGCGGTTCAGAAATATATGTTGCAACAGTTATTGTATAGTCTGTTAACGGAGTAATTTCTCCAGTAGGCTCTCAGAGGGAAATTATGCCATCAACATATATGAGCAACTAAATATCCTTAACTCGAAGTGAGTTTATACCAGTTTCATATGTACTAAATGAGAGGAACGTTTATATAGCATTCTACACAGGGTCTTTTCTTAACCAACATTATTTCACCAAAAAAGACTGAGTGCAAATGTGGCGAAGTCTTTGGAACTGCCCTACGGAGCGTCTCCCTTATGTGTTGGTTAAAAAAGGAGTAAAGATGAAATCACTTTAATCAGAACCGAAGCTACCAATGCATTAAATCTCCGAATCTGAAGGGGATGAAAAAATGCTATTTGTTCCAATTAAAGCCGGACAAAGTCCATCAACCTACCTGATAAAGAAGCAGATAAGCCTATCCAGGAAGAGGAGTTTATTTGCTTAATAGGACTTGTAACACTGACTGAATGGATGTTGTTGCAGTGAGAATTTCAATCTATCACATAAACTGAACTTGTGTATTTTACTTGATTATTAACCAGCAGCAATTATATGAGATAATTATTAGGAATTCCATATACGCTGATTTTCATAAATTAAGCAACAAAGAGAAAATCACGATAACCTAAATACAGTAAGGGCTCTACTTATGCACACGGCTCTAGCTGGGGACCCGAAACATTAGAGGCAACTTAAGCTCCAAAACAATAAAGCAGGGACCCCATGAACACTATTGCGTCTCGAACCCCGCTCGTCACGGGGAAAAAAAGTGTAAGTACGGCCCGGAATACAGTATGATATGAGATGTGAAAGAAACACTTACAAAAACTGTAAATGAATATTTTTAAGTCAATAAGAAATCGGTGCATGAATACAACGGTAAAGGGTAAAAAGACTCACGATAGTTTAATGTAATAATTACAGGTAAAAAGAAATAATTCAACAGCAGGTTTAATCGTTTCAATAATTCGTATCTGTCACAGAGACATCTTCAGGGATGCAACATTAAAATTGTAATAACATACAAAATTACAAAAAAGAATAAGTGAAAGAAATGAAATGAGATAAGATTAAATGAAGACTAAAGTCTTATGAGGGCACCCTCTATGGGTGCTATTGGCTAGCCTTAGATGTTGGGCAGGAGGACTAAGAATTACTTAGTCCTCCTGCCAAACATCTAGGAGCACTATATGCCAAATCGTCAGATGTTTAATACAACCATATTTATTAAGATCAGACTGGTTCTTTAAATCTTCCTCTGATTGCAAAAGAGTCTTTATTTACTGTGATGGTACATGATAGTTTTCTTCGATCTGATTCTGTTCAAGATATCTAAGGCATGGTCTGCTAGACCTCACTTACCATATTTGTGGTGGCTAATGTATGTTTGGTGTTCTTCTAGGCGATTATTAGCAGATCTCCCACTACAATCATATGATAAATTGTAAGAACCTTGTAAACACCTGGAATAGAAATGGGGTGGAAGTGAATCCCTGAGAGAGCGAAGAAGGGAAGCCAGCTTCAAATGATATTTGAAAGCGGTGCACAGATTATACTTCTTTAAAGTGCTGGCTATTTTTTCTGAATTTCCCCGGGAATAGTAATGGCATTACTGCAGTCATTATGTTGAGAGGAATGTGACGATGTGGAAGTGGAAGAATTTTTAGACCTCGTTGCGTAAGCTTCTATGGAGATAGAGCATTCTAGAAATACCGTGTTTCCATATTTAACAACAAAGATGCCAAATAGAAGCGATGTTTTTTTTTAGTTTTTATTTTATTTCGACTAGTTTCATGAAATGCTTGGTTTCACTTCCTCAGATAATAACATGAATAAACTTAAAAAAAAAAAAAAAAAGAAAGCAAAGTTCTGCAGTGGGTTAACACTTCTTTCAATGTCCAGAAACAATGGTGTCATTCCTCATTTTTTAAGATCGTCGGCAGTTCGCCATTATGCGCGCTTTAGTTTTTTTTCCTAACACACAGTAATAGCATTACTGAAAGAATGCACACAACATAAAAGATGAGCTTTCAAAAATTAGCAGGCAGTCATATACTCTGCACACAGAATTATCCTCTTATCACTCAGCGAGTATCTGGAATAGTTTAGACAGATTTTCCTATGATATATCAGAATGCATTGGTACAGTAAGCAAAGAAAGAATTTTTAAACCTTATCAAAGAAAAAAAAAAAAAATCCAGAGAAAGATTAGCACTAAATGAAATAGTTCTTAACCACGCTACCGGCCAAGATGGCTATAGACGTCAAGGTTATCATGGATGCTTAGTGCATATTAAAATTGTAATACCATTGATATTACATTGAAATATATGATGGATACCGCCGGCCTGGTTGGCCTAGTGGTTAGCGTATCCGCTCTCCAGCCAAAAGGCTGCGGGTTCGAATCCGACTCTCGATTGTCTATGCCAGAGATCGACTATCTCGGGAACCGCTCGAAAAAAGGCTTAGAAAATGTTCCTCTAGTCGACAAATAGAATCGAATTCGTGACGATCTTTCTTCGGACGGTTTAGCGCTGTGGAGTATAAACTGCATTTCCACTGAGCTACACAGGTAATAATAATAATTTTACATCATACAGTAGACTCTCGACTATCCGGAACCCGGATTTTATCACGGAGAATTATAATAATACAGTAATTCTCCGTGATAAAATGAGGAATACGTACTATAATTTATTTGCCAAGGTGTTGCAAGCAGGCTTCTGCTACAATCCTACTACGTGCCGTGTGCATAACACAAGTTGAGACATGCAAAGTGCAGATTTCCCCGCTTCGTCAGTTGTGTATATCGGATGTCCACAAGTGCGGAATACGTTTGCCACTGTTCCTGGTTACGTTAGTAAAATGTTGTTTGGTGTGCTTCGTTTTTTTTTTTTTTTTTTTTTTTAAATTACAATTACGAAATGGGTGATAAACAAAAAAAAATGTTGTAGTGGCTATGAAGGAGAAACTACGCGCTATATAAAGTGACTAGACTCTGGGGTAATGGCAAAAACTATTGCTTCGGAGGTAGGAGTCGGGAAAAGTACAGTTGGAGACTGGAAGAAAAATCGAGCAGAAATTGAAAAGTGGTGTGCTGCCCAAGCTAGTGGAAGTGGAATGAAAGTAAGAAAAACGAT
Source organism: Typopeltis vanoorti (assembly GCF_054136105.1). NCBI lineage: Eukaryota > Metazoa > Arthropoda > Arachnida > Uropygi > Thelyphonidae > Typopeltis > Typopeltis vanoorti. The sequence goes on from NC_143557.1 coordinate 134,011,019, forward strand.
GCTGAAAGGTAAGCATAAAGAAGTTGAGGAAGCTTTATTTTTGTGGCATGAGCACTTAAGAGGAAAAGACTTGCCTGTTACTGGGTCGATACTGCAGGAAAAAGCATTGCAATTTAAGCGACAAATACATGTAGTAGGAGAAGATTCAGAATTTAATGCCAGTGATGGATGGTTAGATCGGTGGAAAAAACGATTCAGTATTCACCAGATTACCATAAGTGGGGGAGGCTTTATCCGCTGATAAAGAGGCTATATCTTTGTTCAAAGACCATCTTTTTAAGCTTATTGAAAAGGAGGGAATTTCTGGGGAGCAGTTGTACAACTGCGATGAGACCAGCTTAAATTATAAGATGATCACTACAAAAACGCTTGCATCAAAAAAGAAGCCGCTGCACCAGGATACAAGAAAAGCAAGGAACGAGTCACCATCTTGGCTTACAGTAATGCAACCAGCAACCACAAACTTAGGCTTAAGTTAATAGGAAAATCAAAGAAACCTAGAGCTTTTAAAAAACTGAAAAATCAGGAATCACTACCCCTATATTACACACATCAAAAGAAAGCATGGGTGAATTCAGAAATCTTTAAAACCTGGTTCCAAAATGAATTCGTGCCGACTGTAGAAAAACATTTGAAAGATAACAATTTGCCGAGAAAAGCTGTGCTACTTCTTGACAACGCACCTTCGCATCCTGCTAATGACGAACTCAGAGATGGAGACATCAAAGCTTTATTTTTACCACCCAATGTGACTGCTGTTTGTCAGCCGATGGACCAGGGCGTCCTTGAAATACTAAAGAAAAAGTATCGTCGGCGTCTTCAGTTCGTTGATATCAGCGATTGATAATAATGAAGACTGCGTAACCACTCTGAAAAAGATCGACTTGCTAGATGTCTTAAGGTGTTTGGCCAAAGCATGGGAAGAGATTTGAAACATATCACTTGTAAAGTCTTGGAAAATTCTTTTGGACTATGAAGGTGGACATTTCAACCTTGAACCCGTGTCTGAAACCGAAGTGGAAGATGAAAACGATAAACTTGTTTCGTTGCTCAAAAATGTACCGAGCTGTGACGATGTCAATGCAGAGGACATTACAGAATAGATGTCAAACGACGAAGTTGATGAAATAACTGACAACGATATTGTGGAAATGGTGACACAGGGGAAGAAGAAGAGGAGACACCCTTAGATGACAGGAAATATCTCATCCCACATTCGGAAGGGTTAAAGACGATTGAGGCAGCGCTGCAGTACGTTAGTGAGCAGGAGGAAGCGACAGCAGCTGATATCATCTGCTTGCGTAAGTGGAAGGACATTGCATCGCGGAAGACGGCTAAAAGGGTGAAGCAGTCATCTATCAAGAACTTTTTCAAAAACTAAAAACTGCAAGTTTTGACTCTTTCATCTTAGGCCTACCTTTTCACATTTGTGTGAAAAGGTAGGCCTAAGATGAAAGAGTCAAAACTCCGGCCTATCTGGCTTTTGTGTTATCCGGCCTGCCCTTTTGCCACATTAGGCCGGATAGTTGAGTCTACTGTATCTAGTTTTGATTAATCCATCACGACACACTTATATCTACCCCAGCAGTACACAACAAATCAGCAGCCAGCATAAGAGCGAATGCACGCTTTTCATTGTTTAAAGAAATTCAAATATATTATTATTGACACCTCCAGGGGGTTCAAAGACTCGTCGAGGGAAGGCACCTGATCTACAGCTCTGTCTCCACCAACGCCATCTACCGTCGACACCAACCACTAGTAATTTCACAGACATCCATGTCAACAGCAGGATTCGAACCCGCAGCCTTTTGGTTGGAGAGCGGATTACGTTAACAATTCGGCTAGCCAATTCTATATTATTTTCGACCATCTAATGAATGCAAGAATTAACATAAACTGGGTTGTATTGACCAAAGGATTTTAATAATTGATACTAAGTAAAAAACACCAACAAGTTTTGCCAACTTAGATGTCTGGCTTCCTCAGGGTGTATAAAAGAGATACAAAACAACTTAAACTGTTCGTGAAGGAATGAACCGAATACAACTGTATTTTTTACAAATACAGAAGAACGCGTACATCAAACGCATGGAACGTGCATGATATCAACTGTTGTTATGCAGGAACATTCTGTAATTAGCAGCGAAATTAAACTCTGGCGTGCTTAGTGATCTTACGAGGGTCTTCCAAATATATCAGCTAGAATTAATCCTTGATTTCTATTGAGGTTGCGTTTAGTATGGATGACTGCTATAGCTTCTTTTATGTTTCAGGAGTGGAAATCTTCTTCTAAATAGAGCATGGAGCTTTTGTCCCATTCGATGGTATGGTTTGTCCTCGAGAAATGAAGGGCTAACCCAAAGTTGCCTTCTCTGTTGTTGTTTACATCTCTGACGTGTTCTCTTTTCCTTATTTGCAAACCTCTTGAGATCTGACCAATGTAATTTAATCCACATTAATAGGGGATGTTATACACACCAGAGTATTTGAAGAAGGCATTACTGTCTTTCGGAGATCTTACGAAGTGTCGGATAGTCTTTAAAGATTTAAAAGTCACTCGTATTTCATGTGGCTTAAGGAGTGTAGCAATCATTTTAGAAAATCTCCCAGCATAAGCAATGGTGGATTTGTAACATGTTTCCTGAGATTGTTGTTGTGGGGAGGGGGGGTCACAGAAAAGTATCTTATGGATCAGTTTTTTTGGATAACCATTGTCTATCATGGTTTTTGATATATGAGATAATTCATCTTTGAGATCTTTTGGAAGACCCTCATAAGATCACTAAGCATGCCAGAGTTAAATTTCACTGCTAATTACAGAACATTCCTGCATAACAACAGTTGTATCATACACAATCCATGTGTTTGATGTACGCATTCTTCTGTATTTGTAAAAAATACAATTGCATTCGGTTCATTCCTTCACAAACAGTTTAAGTTGTTTTGCATCTCTTTTATACACCCTGACGAAGCGAGACAGCCAAGTTGGCAAAACTTGTTGGTGTTTTTTACTTAGTATCAATTATTAAAATCCTTCAGGCAATACAACCCAGTTCATGTTAATACTCGAATCCAAATATTTTCACTAGTGATGTTAACTTTTTTTTTCTTGCTTTCTAGACTTAGTTTATTCGTGTTATTTACCGAAGTGAAAGTGAAACATAGTATTTCAAGAAACTAGTAAAAATAAAAAACAATTTCTGTTTGTCATTTCTGTTAGTAGTTAAATACCAGATGAAATATTTCTAGGTAGTTTAATGATTAAAGTAACTAAAACCAAAGTGAATGATAAATTCAGACCGTACATTGACCGTACCAAACTAAAATGAACAGATAATCTAAAAAAAAAATAATAATAATTTTCGTTGTATATGGATTAGATGATAGGAGAGTTAGATATATATATACATTATAGAGAGTTCTTTAATATATATACATTATCCGAGTATTAACCTATGGAAGTGAGACACGGGCAACAAATAAAGAAAAGGAAGGCAAGTTGCATGTGACCCAAAGAATCTTGGAGAGAATCTTTGGGCCACATGCAACCTGTCTTGTCTACATAACAAAAAAAGGATAGAATAAAATACTAGAATTAGACAGATGACAGGAGTAGACGACTATTGTCATCTCTTTCCTTTTTTTTCCCCTACCGAAAGTCGAGAGTTAAAACCGTACCTGTTAGTACTGAATTTTTTTTTTTCAAAATGCTTCTTTGGAGAAAGCCATCTTTAAAAGTGATGGGAGTTCTTTGGATGACGGGAGTAGATTGGATGACTATGCTGAAGAGAAACTTCCTCTAGCCCGAATTCCAGCACATATGCCGTTTGCCATAGATTCCATAAGGCATTGGATTGCATTTGCATCTACAACGTACCAGGCATTCATGAAACAGTCGTTTAACTGGCTCAGATTTGATGGAGGAGGATTTTGCTCCCAGATCTGTTTTTCTAATGTCCTATACATTCTCATTCATATCCAGGCTTTGTCACAGCCAGACAAGATGGCAGAAGTTAGTCATGCTCAATGAACATTTCTTGCTCAGCGGACAATAACATTGTTGTCCATGAAACAACCGTCACCTGCTGGAGAAAAAGTCAATATTGCAAGATGGACTTGATCGGCAACAATGTTCAGATATTCCTTGGAGGACACCCAATATTATATTACAGCAATATCAGGGGACCCGTTCTGTACCAACAGAACATGCCCCACACAATGATATCACCCTGAGAACTTTGCGTTGTGCTCACAAGGCAAGCTGGGTTCATTGCTTCATGGTTCGCTGCCAAATCAGTGATTTCCATATATTCATGCGACTGCCAATATTGATTCCTGTGCATAGTTCGGTGAGATATGAGTCGGGAACAGTCTTCATTAAATGTTTTGGTAAACTGCTGCACACAGGAAGTTCTGTTTGTTCATAGAAGTCTTCTCAAATGACAGCAATCCCATTCCTGACTGTCTTAGGATCACAGTTATGTCTCTTAGACAAGCAACTTGGATTATTTATTCACCGATTAAAACCCCAGGATATCTCACCTTTTGAAAAACCAGTCAGACCTGCTCTTTTCAAAACCATGGCTCCAGCCAGACAGATACCTACAACAAGCCCTTTATCCAAATCTGAAATATCCTTTTTTGCATTGCTATCAACATCATTGACGATTACTGACCAGCAGAATTCTCAAATACTTGCCTAGAACACGTGGTAACATACTTGACCAAGTATTTTGCATAATCATAATTGATGATTATGTACATCAGTGGCCAATTTGTGTACCTTCTTTAATCATTATAAACAGCGAGGAACAAAAAAAATGGCACAGTGACTTTTCATGTTTTTAAGTGCATATCTGAAAATGGATGGAAAGTGACTATTTTTTTTTTGGTGACGTAATAATCTTATTTTATCTGTGATTGATTGTATATATGGGAGAATCACTGCTCCTTTATATTCTTGGTTTATTTATACTTCTGTTTGTTTTGGAGGTTGAGATAGAATTTTTTGACTAATATTCTGTTGTAGTCATTTTTCAGAAGGACAGAATTAAGGTACTAGTCTTGGTTTCTTTTATCTATATTTGTGAAAATTTTGCAGTCTGTATCATGTAAGAAACAGATAATGACTACTTTTTTTTTGTGCTGAGTGATGGGAAGTTGCGTGTAGATAATGTCCTGTGGTAGTTGGTTTCCTATAGACTGAGATGTTGAGTGTGTTTTTCTCAGATATATCAACTAACATAGCATTCAATAAAGTACTTATTAACAAGTTCTCAAAAACATTATTTGATCCTATAACGAACACCCTTTCTCATAGTTTTAGTTTTGCAATCTCCCCAATTACGATTCCTAAATTAGATAGCATAGCATATGTTGAAGAAACCCTCCAAAGAATATCAAGAGATGCTACAAATTTTCTCTGCATTCAAAGCCTCCAATCTTCTTGTAAAATACAAGCAAAGCCACCTAAAAATAATCACAAAAGCAGAATTAAAGGCCTTTAAAAAACACTAAAAAGGACAAAAACATTATAATACTGAAAGCTGACAAAGGCAACAACAGTTGTTTTGAACTTCACAGAATACATGGAAAAGATGAAATCTGCAGCATCACTCAAAGAGGATACAAACACCTATGGAAAAAGAAACCAATAATTTAATAAAAAAAAATGTGCTGAACTGGTCTGCAGAAACAAAAAACATCTAGAATCTAGACATCCTCTTGTATCTAGAATATATGGAATCCCTAAACTGCATAAACTTGCCATTGAGACCAATTGATGCAAAATTCTTCCCAACTTCTTTATTGCCTAAATCTTTGGCAAACCTACTGAAACCTCACATCAGGCAAACATCCTTTTATGTTAAGAACACAATATGTTTCACAGAAAATATCAAAGGCATTACACTGGCTCCTACTGATATAATTGCAAGCCATAGTTCTTTTCACAAATGTGTCAAGAATAGAAACCATACAAATACTTCAAAAAATTTTCCCACCAGACCTTTTTAAACATTGCATTAAGAGAAATTTTTTTCAAATTTGAAGATTTTTTTTTTTTACTAATGTTCTGTTGTAAGCATTTTTTGGAAGTACAAGCATTAAGAACCAAGAATATAAAGGAGAAGTGATTCTCCCATATATACAATCAATCACAGATAAAATAACAAGATTACTTCACCAAATCTAGAAGTCACTTTCTACCCAATGAACAAAATCACCAATCATTTTAACCTCTAGACAAACAGAAGAACAAATAAACCAAGAATACTTCACCAAAAAAATTTAAGTCACTTTCTACAAAATCTCCAATCATCTGAAACCTCCTAAACCACCACATCTGCCACTTAAAAAAATACAGGTACCTATCTACAAGAACAGCTGCAGTTGTAGGCTACATAGGACAAACTAGCAGATCTGGGGAGATACTGCTAATCGGAACACACAAGGACACTGAGAATGAAAGAAAGCACAAACCAGGGTTGGCAGCACATACAACAAATACAAAACATCTAGTAGAATGGCAACAAACTGAAATGCTCCACATTGATTACCATTTCTACTCAAGAGCATTTAAAGAATCAGCTGAAATGGTGAATTATCCTCTGCAGTGTAACAAAAAACAAGGGATAATTTTACATCAAATCTGATCATCCTTAATTCATCACAAATACACTCTTGTATCTACCAGAAGTAAACAGCAACCCATGAACCAGTAGATTAACTGTTATTATTTTGTATTAGTATTAGTATTATTATTCAGGCCTCCATGGAGTCAAAAGACTCATTATGGGAGGTCCTTTCTAAGAAACACAAGTCTATCAAGACTCATCAATGGAGGTCCCTCCTAGGAAACACAAAGTCTATCATACCACTCCTTAAACGCATTGACCGGTCTCGCTCTCACCACTCCATCAGGGAATGCATTCCATGGTTCAACCACTCTCCATACAAAGAAACCATTCCTCACCCTCTTCCTCACAGTTTCCTTTTGTAACTTCCAGGGATGGTCCCTTGTCATGTCTCCTTCCCGCTGTTCAACAAAGCAAAAGAACTCCCCAGTGTCAACGCTGTAACTACCTTTCAACAGTTTAAAAGTCTCAATCATATCACCTCTCCTTCTATCTACCAAATTCCACAGCCCTCAGCTGATCCTCATAACTAACATTGTACAGTCCTGACACCATCTTTGTTATCTGCCTTTATACGTACCCTTTCCACAGTTAATTTATCCCGTTCAAATCCTGGGGACCAGATCTGAGAACAATAGTCTAAGTGTGGTCTGATCAGAGTCTTATACAATGGAATGATAACCATTTTATCTCTGCAGGTCAATGTCCTTCTCATTATTGCAGCAATCCTCTGTGTTACCTTCACTACCTTTGCAATATGTCCCCTAAATTTCAGGTTTCTATCAATCATGAACTCCAGATCTCTTGTCTCCCGTGCTTCCTCCAGTTTAATTCCTCCCACAGAGTATGCAGCATCCCATCGATGTGTGCCAAACCTCAAGACCTTACATTTTGCTGCATTAAACTGACACCCCATTTATTTGTCCATCTATCTAGCTTATTCAAATCCTCTTGTAGGGCTACCACATCTGCACTATTACTGATAACCCTTCCCAGCTTCGCATCATCTGCAAACAACTGAATATCCCCTTGCAATCCACAGACAATGTCATTGATGCTTGTAGTTTTTTTAATTTATTCATGTTATTTCCTGATGAAGTGAAACAAAGTTTTTTCACAAAACTAGTCAATTTTTTATTATTATTATTATTATTATTAAGAGAGACCTCCAGGGAGTACATGCACCAGCTATCATACTTATTCTTGAATTCATTCACACTGCTTGCACTCACAACATCCAATGGCAATCCATTCCAATCATGCACCACCCTATGAGAGAAAAATCTAGCCCTCACCCTCTTCTTAGCAGTATTCATTCTCAGCTTCTAAGGAATCCTTCTTGTTCTTTCCCCACCCTCCATAAATTGAAAAATTTATTAAACTGAAATCCAGTATGACCCTTTCAGAAGTTTGCGTGTCTCAATCATATCACTCCTCCTCCTCCTGTTTGCTAGTATCTGCAATCTACAAATTCTCAATTTGTCTTCATAATCAGTATTTCACAATCCTGATATCATTTTTAACACTCTCCTTTGTACTTTCTCTCTCTCCACTGTATCGGAATCACAATGGAAACTAGGAGACCAGACCTGTGCACACTAGTCTCCAAGGGAGGTCTTATTAAGGCCTTGTAAAGAGGCAAAATTACATCCTTATCTTTACATGTGAATGTTTTTCGGCATTACAATTATCTTTTGAGCAATCTCTGCTACATAGCCCCTCAACTTCCTATCTACTAACACTCCAAGATCCTTAGTCTGATCAGTTTATTCTAGCATAATCCCACCAATATAATACAACATTGGATATCTAATCATGCCAAAGTGAATGACTTTACATTTACTGACATCCATTTTCCCATGTCCACAATTCCAGCCTATTCAAATCATTCTGCAAGTACTGCATATCAGTAGCATTCCTGATTACCCTACTTATATTTGCATCATCAGCAAATAGCTGTATGTTGCTTGTCAAATCCTTCCCCATATCATTAATTAAAACATAACCTTTTTTAACTTCTTTGCAAATGGTTTACTACTGAAAAATAGTGATTCTAATATGTCATTTCTCCACAGAAGCCTACATAATGTGGAAGGAAGAATGTCATAAGATGGTAATGACTTGGAAATATCAAGCTGACCACTTGAATTTCTCCAAACTTTACCATAGCCTGCATCTAAAGGTGAGTATGATTGGCTAGTTCTGTGGAATGAGAATAGTAGATTCCATAAGCCGGCCTGGTTGGCTGAGTGGTTAGCATATCGGCTCTCCAGCCAAAAGGCTGCGGGTTCGAATCCTGCCATGGGCATGGATGCTTGTGATGTCTGTGAAAGTACTAGTGGTGGTAGTCGGCGGTAGATGGAGTTGGTGTTAGATGATGAAGGTTGGTGGAGTAGTGAGACGCAGAGTTGTAGAATAGATGCCCTCCCTCGATGAGTCATTCGACTCCCTGGAGGCGTGATGATGATAATAATAATAATAATAATATTCTTATCATCATCATTATTCCATCCTCCATGGAGTTGGCAGACTCATCGTGGGAGGTTCATTCAACTGACAACATATTTATTATGTGAATCTTAAAATCTTTTAACAATTCTTGCATTAACAACATATTCTGGTAATGCGTTCGATTCAGCAGCAATTCTCCATGTAAAAAATCTACTCCTCACACTCCTCTTCACTACATTCTTACATAACTTCCAGGGATGACCTCTGGTTTTTCCCCTCTCACCTTCTAGTCTTTTTATAATCTCATCTGGATTAATCCAATAAAATCATCTCACTAACTTAAATATCTCTATCATATCAACTCTTTTCCTCCTATCTGCCAAACTCTGCAATCCACATTTTTTCAACCTATCTCTAAAGTCCTGATATTGTCTTAGTCACTCGTCTCTGGACCCTCTCCACATCACAATGAAAACCAGGTGACTAGATCTGGCATAATAGTCCAAGTGTAGTCTAATCAGTGCCTCATACAGTTACACAACCAGTTCCTTATCCTTGCATGTTAGAGTACTTCTTATCATAGTAGCACTACGATGTGCAGCTTTTGCAACACTAGCCCTGTAAACTTCAGTCTACTGTCAACCATCACTCCCAAATCTCTAATCTCGTCCACTTCCTGCAGGATGGCACTGCTGATATAGTACATAGCCTTATATTTCTGCACTCCAAAATGCAACACCTTGTACCCATTGATATTAAAACTCCAACCCCACTCCTTTGTCCAAGTAAAATGTCTATTAAAATCTTCCTGAAGGAATTCAGCATCAGCAGTGCTATTTATAATTCTTCCCAAATTTGCATCATCAGCAAACAACTGAATATTCATCACTAAATAACTGGAGAGTCTTCAAGCAGTGAAGTAATTTGTTGTTAACAAACTTTTCCATTATTTTTGAGAGTACTTGGGGCAGAGAAATAGTTGGATGGTTGACTTCTATTTCCCTTTTTTTTGGGGGGGGGGGTACATGGTGGATAAGGGCTTGCTTCCAAGGTGCTGGATAGATGCCGGATGAGAATGATATAAGTCGCACCAAGAATACAAGATGGGTGCGAGTTATGGAGCACAAGCTTTTAGTAAAACTGTAGAAATACCATCAAGGCCAAGAGACTTAATGGTATCAAGACTATTGAGTAATTTTCTTTATGTCCTTCTAGCAAAATTTCAGAGTATGCATACTGTGAATAGTTTGCAGAATAGTGGAAGGAGATCTGCCTTGGTTGTCTATACAAGAGTTGGAGGAAAAAAAACTGAATGTAAGATGTTACCACTATACCAACCAAAGGGCACTACCAAAACCGACTGAGCTATAGAAGCTGGTATTTGGATAAAGGTTGAAGGTTTTTGTGGAATGGGGATTAAAATCTCTTATCCAAGCAAGAATAATCTCTGGTATTAGATCAGAGCAGGTGCTGGGACCAGAAGAAGAACAGAAGATTTAATCAAACCATGGGAATGAGGCAAATAAGTTTCAAAGGCCCAATTGGCCTGCCTCATTTTAGTGCCAGTGGATACAAGGCTGAAAATGCCTACAGAAGGATGACCTGTAGAAAAGTTGACATGGAGAACATTATTGGTCAGAAATGCCAAGAGGAGAGGCAACATCAGTAGTGTATTTGGAGGGAGAAGCAGTCTGCAGTGCTAAGAGAATTATGATAATTATCTGGAATTTGGGTAAATCACTGCTGATAACAAATAGTGCTGCTTCTTTTCCAGCTGGGATTGTAAAGTTGAATAGGGATGCTAATCAGAACTGTGGATACTGAGATCACTAAGGTAGATTATTTTACTGCTAGGGTAATTAAACTGCATATGATTAACTTTTGACAATAAATGGTCAAATAGGTCTTGCTAGGAATATGCTTTTTGGTATTACTCCACAAAAAGAAAGTATTACATAGAATAAGAAACTATTTTTGTTTTCTTGACTAGTTTCTTGAAATTCTTTTGTTTCACATCATCAGGATAATTATGTGAATAAACTAAAAAATTTTAAAGAGGAAATAATAGTTAACAACCATATATTGAACATAATTAACAATGGAAAGCATATATTTGCTAAGCTGATGTTTGCTTGTTCATGGGCTGCTGTATACTACTGGTAAATAGGAGCATGTCATGATGAATCAGTGAAGACCAAACCTGATGTAAAATCATCCCCCTTTTTTTTTTTTTTTTTGTTGTTGTTGTACTGTAGATGTTTCATTATTTCAGACAGTTCTTTGAACACTCTTGTAAAAATCTGTATTTTATGTGGAGCATTTTTGTTTGTTGCCATAGCACTTGATGTTTTGTTTCAGTTGTATGCTGCCAGTCCTGAATTGTGTCCTCTTTCATTCTCAACATCCTTGAACTGTTGTGATCAGCTTACCTCTCCAGACCTGCCTGTCTGTTCTATGTAGCGTAAATCATAACTACAGCTGATCTTGAAGATACCTGGTTTCTTAAGTGGCAGATGTGGAGGTTTCAGGTGATTAGATTGGGCAGAAAGCAACCTTTATATTTTGCTGATGAAGCGCCCTTGTTATTATATGTGAATCTCCCATGCATACAATCCATCTGTGATGGATTGTATGTATGGGAGATTCACTGCTTCTCTGAAGTCTTAATTTCATCTGATTCTTTTGGAGTTTGATGTATGATTTTTTGAGTAATGTTCTACTGTAGCCACTTTTTGGTAGGATTGGACTCAATCCAATCCTACCATGCTACATACATCCTACATACAATACCTGAGGTATTGTAGTCCTTGGTTTCTTATTTCTGTGTTAGTGAAAATTCTGTAAGTCATATCGCATAAGGAGTGAATGATGTCTATTGTTTGCACAAGGTGATGATGGGATGTGACATGCAATTAATGTCTTGTGTATGTTTGCATCCTATAGACCAAGAAATTGAGTGTGTTTTGTTTGGATAACTCAACAAGTATATCCCAAAACAGCAAAGACCTGTTTGTCTCTAATTCAACAGTGAATTTAATTTGATAGTGAAGGTTGTTGAGGTAGGTGACTAAATCTTCTAATTGGGTGATAGAACCAAGTCAGTTTTTGAAAATATCATTGACAAATCTTTGCCAAATTTGAGGTTGTATTCCTTGATACTGAAAGATTTTTTTCAAACCAGTCAATGAAGAGATTTGCTAGTGAGGGAGGGAGGGAGGGAGGGGGGGAGAGAGAGAGAGAGAGAGAGAGAGAGAGAGAGAGAGAACATTGTTAGTCTTTCCTTCTGTTCAAAATATTCATCTTTGAATTTGAAGAATGTGCTGTTGATGCGGTGTTTAAAGAGATCCACTGTGTCTGATGGGAAGAGGTCTTGTAATAGTTATATTGTTTCAAGAATAGAAACAATAGACTATGTCCAGTCTTGCTAGTATATCAGAAGGAACCATTGTGATCACTTTGATGCTTTCTATGAAATACATTGTATTCTTTATATAAGAGAATGTTTGGCTGGTATGTGGGCTTAATAGGTTTGCTAGGTATTTCAATAGCAAAGAAGTTGGAGAGTATCTTGTCGACAATATGTCTTAATAGTAAGTTCTGTTTATACACCTTAGGGATACCATACATTCTTGGAACCAGAAGTTTTTTTTTTATTAAGTTGTTGGTCTTATTATGGAAGTATCCTATGGGATCTAAGTGTTGTTTAGAAGTTTACTAGGGAAGATTGCAAAGTTGAAACCTTGGGAAAGGTTGTTCACTTCAGAATCAGATAATGTTCTTAATAATGTTGATGACTTCATTTTTTCTATATAATTGACTGAATTTGATACCACTATTGAGTTTCCTTTGTCAGCTTTAAGTATTATGATGTTATCATTTTTCAAATTTTTTACTGTTTTCTAAAGCTCTTTGTGGCATTATTAGTAGATGGTTTTGCTTTCAAAAGTACAGGGCTGTTCAGATGTAAAGAAAATCTGCAGCATCTCCCATGATTCTCTGAAGACTTCTTTCTACACTTGTCATAATATCTAATTTTGGAATCTTACTAGGGAAGATTGAAAAGTTGAAACCTTGGGAAAGGATGTTCACTTCAGAATCAGATAATGTTCTTAATAATGTTGATGACTATTTTATTGAGTAGTAATCTGTCACTATGGCTGTTTTTTTTTTTTTTTCTCTTTGATTGTAGAAATCAAAGACCCCCCCCCTGCAAGTTGCTATAATCAGACTTCTTTTGGGCACAAACTGGCAAAGTAAGCAGTAGGAGGATTATATGCCAGTTGATTGGGATGACCCCCCCCCCGAACAGTTGTCAACAGATTTGGTTCCGAGCACTCTTGAATGGAGTAGGTACTGGCTCCCTAGGTAAATAATTAAGGTGTGAAGAGCACAAACAGGGAGTCACTAGCACTGCATATAGGAAGAAAAGGGTAAGAAATGGAAACCCTACTCTAGAGATGAAACATCACAAAGGCCACTTCACATCCCCACCAAGCAAGACAGTGGTGTTTCATCAGGCAATGAAGACATCTTTCTAGAGGTCTACTTGGCATTTCCATTAACTAGGAAAGATACACTTTTAAGGTGGCAATACTCACCTCACAAAAGCCTCATTTATCAAAACAGGTCATACCACTGGAAGGTGGTGATGACTTAGCTGGGAGACTACATACTGCATGATCACCAGTGCATAAGGATCAATTTTTTTTTTTAGTACATTTCTTTTCCCGCACGTGATTTTTCCCTTCTTCCAATCTATGTTCCCAATAATTACTCATTGCACTAACTTGCCAATATTTGCATGTTACCTATGTCCCCCCCCCCCGCTGCATCAGCATAAAAATAAAAGTACATTATAAAACAGAACAAAGGAATATTGACATTTTATGTATATATTGGAATGAAATCAATGAAATGGTATCAATTGGAATGAAAATGATGTTATTGACTTACTAGAGTCCCATTCACAAGAATTAACCAATGAAGACCTTATGGAGATAGAGAAGCAGCTGATAGAAACATAAGAACACAAAGAATCAGAAGATCCAGAGTCAAGAAAGTTTAAAACAAAAGAATTAGCTGAAGCCTTTCATCTCGTTGAAGCAGGATTTGCTAAGCTTGAGGAGCAAGATCCTAATACTGAGCAGTTTACAAAGATTTACCATGCAGTTAGTGAGAACATCAGCTGCTACAAGGCCATTTATGATGAAAAAAGAAAAAGGCTATGCAAAACAACCCTAAATACCTTTTTTTAAGAAACCGACTTCAGTGGTAAGCTCCCCTCCTCCAGCAACAGAATCAAATCCTGATTCTCCAGCACCTGGTCCATCCTCTCTAGGACCAGAATCTGATCCTGATTCAAATCCTAATTCTCCAGCACCCACTCCATCCTCTCCAGTACCATCTCCATCATCATCTTCCAATTAATGTTAGGTTCTCTTTGTTTGAATTAAAAAAAAAAAAAAAAAAAAAAAAGAGCACAATATTTTCTGTACCTTATTATTACAGAAGAGGGGTATTATTATTATTATTATTATTATTATTATTATCATCATCATTACTGTATATGCCTTGTTCATCAGGGATTTGAGTTACATACAAATCTGACCTAAAGATGTTCTGTGGAGCATTTCATCCGTAACCCGGGGACTGACCGGGTTACGAATGTTGACACGTTTTTTACGCTGGTTATTATTAAAGTTTTATGTACATTTACACAGAAGTTTCTTTATAAAAGGTAAAACTGAAAATTTAGGCTGAAATGTCACACGGCTTATCAATAATTGCATGTTTTTTTAAATCATATTTTGCAATTTTTATTCAAAACTCAGCACTATTATAAGGTTACAGGTATTATTAATTAAGAGTTAGTTATCCAAAGTTTAAAATATTAAAATTTTATATACAGAGATGCTTCTTTATAATAAAAACTAGCATTTTTCTATACTGCAATGCAATTACAGTCAACGAAGACTGTGAAACACAATGTTCATCATTACTGTTTCTGAACTCATCACATTTTCAGAAAACAGAATCCACTCATCTATCGCTTTCCAAGTAAAACAACCTATAATTCACTCCTTTTGCTCATATCCTCATACAACTTCCAGAGATGGTTTCTTGTTTTACCTTTATCTCCCTCCACTTCAATTTATGCCTTTATTACATTACTCCCTCCTTCTATCCACCAGGCTATGTAAATGGCATTCTACTAATTGACTTCAATTTCAGAGAACCGACATTACCTTGGTTACTCTTCTCTGAACCCTTTCTAATATATCTTCATTTTCCTCAAAAACCAAGTGACTAAATCTATACACAGAGTAATCCAAGTGATGTTATCAAAGCTTGCACAGTATACTATAATCTCTTGATTTCTGTATATACGATGCCCTCCACATCACTGCCATAATCCATTGTGTTGTCCTTACAATTCTAATAATGCAGTTCCTAAATTTCAGGTTCCTCACCAGATCCTTCATCTTCTCCACCTCTTTCTAGGTATAACCATTAATTGTATACACTGAATCTCATGCTTGTCATATTTTAAAACCTTGCACTTCACAACACTGAACTGGTAGTTCCACTCAGGTGCCAACAGAGTTTATTCAAATCTTGGAGAGAGTTACAGAACTTCACTCTTCATAACTCAAGGCAATGTGGAGAGCTTGCAGGATGATTTAAATAGATTGCCAGTATGGGCATAAGTTGATGGGTGTCAGTTTAATGTTGAGAAATGTAAAGTTATGCATTTTGAGATTAAACAGATTACAAGTCGTGTATCACATTGGTGGTATTGTACTCCAGGAAATAGATGAAGCTAGAGATTTAAGGGTAGCAGTAAACAGAGAATTAAAGCTTAAAGGACATATTGCTAAGGTAGCCCAAAATATTATTTAGATATTGAAGAACACATTAACAAGTAGAGATAAAGAAGTTGTCATTCCTCTTTATAAAGCCTTGATATGCCCACATCTGGATTACTGTGCTCAAGTTCCTTGTGTTTCTTGGGGATGAGGAAGCGATGGAGAGGATTCAGAAGTGAGTGATCAAGATGGCGAGTGGCCTGTGGAATATTCCCTATGAAGATAGATTGAGGGTGCACGGATTGCAGAAGTTGGTTGATAGGAGAAAAAGAGGGGATATGATAGAAACATTTAAGTTACTTAAAGGAATTTATAGGATTGATGCAGGGGAAATGTTTCAGCGCTTGGTTAGAGGGAGCAGAACGAGAAGTAATCTATGAAAGTTGGGTAACAGTGTGGTTAGAAAAAGTGTGAGGACTAGATTTTTCACTTGGAGGAGTGGTGATGAATGAATGGAATGGGTTGCCTAAGTCAGTTGTAACTGCTTTGTCTGTTAATGGTTTCAAGGAGGGGTATGATAGTTATCATGTTGATAGTTTGGGTCTCCCACAATGAGTCTTAGGACTCTATGGAGGTGCCAATGCAATAATAATAATAATTAACTGAAATATGAACACATGGTTTATTAATTGTAGAAAATAATAGTTTGAATATTGTATATCTATAACTCAATCCTCTTTTAAACTCATAAAGCTGACTTTTAAATAAGCAATATAGCCATATCCAAACATGTTTTATTATTATTATTATTTTCATGAATTTAGTGATATAACAGCAAAAATTGTTTTTATGCAACAGACGTTTGGTCTGCCTTACTCATATTCAAGAATGTAAAAATAGCACACCTGAAAGTTAACACTGATTGAAACTGGAATATTTTTATTCACATCTTTCTTCACAGCTATAAAGCAATCAGTACTGAAATTCAAAATTATCTAAAATTTCAAATAACTATAATTAAGTTCAATTATACAAACAGATTTTGATTCCATATAATGAATTTCAGTACTAATGAATCTGGTTTATCATCACAAGGAATCATCATCTAATTTTCTTTCAAGATTCTGAAGCAAAACATGCAAGAATGCTGGTTCACATGCTGCAAAAGAGAAAGAGAGAGTCAGGTATGTGATCAGTTCTCAACTATCTATTTAACCCTGTGGAGGTTACGGATGATCTGACAAATATACACAAATTGTTTTAATATAAATATTCTTACACATATCCAGTATAGTTTGGAGGTCATGACTCGCTGTGCATACGTATATTACAAGTGATATTCCGCAGTGTTTTATGCCATCAGTTTAGTTTAATACGTGTTATATAAAGGTTTGTTATATTTGATAGTAAATTGTATCTGAGGGATACTGTGAACTCCGATGTAAGTATAGTATTGGTATAGTTTTTTTGCTTTTACTGTTGAAAATGGCTGGAAATATATATCAATTGGATAATCCATCAGATGTTGAAGAAATTCAGTAAATGTTATTCGAGTCCAATAATGATAGAGTCAAATGTGAAAGTGGAAGTGATTTTTGATAGTAAATTGTATCTGAGAGATACTGTGAACTCCAATGTCAGTATAGTATTGGTTTAGTCTGATGTTCAATAATTTCTAGATTGTAACTGAAAATAAATAAACCATTATGTATTATATTTGCAGTGGTTTTTTTTTTTTTTTTTTTTTTTTTTTTTTTTTTTTTTTTTTTATCAAATTTCAGCACATACTAGTAATGAATGTATCTCTAGGATACATGCGACCTAAGCCGCAATTTTTTCAACCGTGACCTCTACAGCGTTAAATCATTAAATAGCAATATATTCTTACTGGATTAATTTAACAGATTAGATAGAATTTACAAACTTAGAGGAAACAAAAAATTAAATTAGAGTTTAAATAAACTCTAAAATTTAATTTTGCAAACTGTGTCTAATCCATTACAATGATTCTGTATGTTTCAAAGAAATGTAAGTTTAAATACTAGAATAATTCTTAAGAGTTCTGACAATTATCATATTATTCCAAAATTACTGAATTACAGAGAAAATATATATTAAGCTTCTGTGTTTGGTACAATTCATGATTTTGCTTCCAGTATATACCACAATAATAGAGAGAGATAAAACAGAAATCATTGAAAGTTATGATTTACTGGAGTTCAGAATCAGAAATGATGGTAAATGTGAAGATATAATTAAAAGAAGGATAATCATGGGGGAGGGGGGTATTATGAAAGACGGAGCGGTTTGAGTAAGGCCATTAGAATTGTCAAAACAATGGTATTTCCAGTAGTGATGTATGGACATGAAAGCTGGATCATTAAGAAGAAAGACAAAAAGCAAATTGATTCATTTGAATTATAGGCATGGAGGAGACTATTGATTTTTAATAGTCTCCTCCATGCCTATAATTCAGACTGCAAGAATGACCAATAAGAAGATTTTAGAGAGTATAAAAACAGAATGCTCCTTGGAGGCAATGGCCACTAAACAGAAGGTTGATGTACTTTGAATAGCACATTCAGAGCACTTTGACATGGATCTTTTGCCAAACTTTATTTAACTAACTAAACTTGGACAGCTTTGCTAAGCTAGCTTGCACTCTGCCAACCATTAACAAATTATATCTATTCTTCATAAAATAACTGCTTTAAGTAACATGTTTCAAACCAAATTATACACTATTTCAAAAAAATTACACATGTTATTCCAGCCTTTGCCAACCTTAAAGGCTTCATACCAGATAATGCATGCATCTGCATAGCCACCAACCTGGCTCTAATTAGGAACATGTTCAAATACTGCTGTGAAAACAATTTATACATTACACTAAGCCCTGCCTAACATCACTACCAAAATTCAATAAGTAGAAATGACAAACCCTACCTAATATCAGTTTAGAAACTACACAAAACATTTGAAATTAAAGATGCAAAGAAATCATGTTCCTGGTTTATCCTTTATCCAAGTCTAAGCAAAAGTTTGCAAATGAAGTATCTTCATGACTAAGCTACTTGTATTTATAGGCTAATGATTTTACATTAATTGCCTTAGTATCCCATAATGCAAAGCAACATCCTTTTGGGAAAGTATAATGCTATGCATTATGGGAAGGGACACTACTCAGACCCAGAAGAGATACCAAGGTTGAAGTAATGCAGAAGCCATATATTTCCGACATACAAGTATTGAAAACATGTCGCACCTTATTATTAAAATACTCTGGATCAAAGCTAGTCGTTGCAAGTTTTTTCAGTTAGTTATAAATTATATTGAAGATGTCAAAAAATTATATTCTTAGTTTATGCTTTATCTAAGAGCGTAAGCAAACAAAGTTTGTGTGTGAAGTATCTTCATAACTAAGCTACTTATATATAGAGGCTAATGACTTCACATTAATTGCCTTAGTATCCCATAATGCAAAGCACACATCTTTTTTGGGTGTGTATAATGCTAAGCATTATGGGTAGGGCCACTACCATGACTGGCTTCGACACTGATGAGACATCAATAAAGGTCCATTCACATGTTTCTATAACTTGAGTCTCAGCTCAGAAATGATATCACAGGAATGGAAGGAATGTATAATAGTTCCATTGTACACAGGTGGTGCAAAAGCTGATGTGTCTAACTAGACACATCCAGAGTTTACTAAAGGAAGGTCATGTTTTAGCAATTTGGTCATATTTATAACAATGTTACTGCTGAGTTGGATAAACGGAATGGTTACACTATGATAATGCTGGATTTTGCTAAGGCATTTGATAGGATACCACATGAAATGCTGTTGCATAAACTGGAGAATATGGGATTGGAATATAAACTCTGGACTTAGGTAAGTAGATGGTTGACAGACAGAAACTAAAAAAGTGATATATGGTGGGTGTGAATCTACTAGATTTAAGGTGACTAGTCCTGTCCATCAGGGTTCAGTTGTTGGGCCACTGTTGTTCAATATATACATTAATGACATTAGGGAGAGTCTAACAATTGCAATTGTTTGCCGATAAGGAAGGAAGTCATTTGGCTTGTTTATAAGGCATTGATAAGACCACACCTGGCCCATTGTGTGCAGCTTTGGTCTCCCAGGTTTCCCAGGACAAAGAAGCCGTGGAAAGGATGCAAAGAGTTACAAAGATTATATGAAGATTATGGAATTTAGATTAGGAGGACAGACTGAGATTGTGGATTGCAGACTCTGGTTAACAGAGAAAGTGGGGCTGACATGATAGAGGTCTATTATCTTCTGAATGGGTGTTACAGGATACTGTCTGATGAAATTTTTCATTATAAGGAAGTTGGGGAGGAGAACATGGGTGCATCTTTAGAAGTAAAGTTTGTCGTGGTCAAGAAAAAGGGTAAGAGCTAGATTGTTCTCTCACATAGCAGTGTTATGAGTGAGTGAGTGGAATAGTTTGGCTTTTGATGTAGTGAGTGTATCTAGTGTGAACAGGTTTAAGGGAAGTATGACAGCTGGTTTGGGTGATGTACAGCCTCCCTCAATGAGTCCTTGACTCCCTGGAGATCTCAGATAATAATAATAATGATGTACTTTAGGGACCTACAATTTCTGATAACAATATTCCATTATTAGATGTTGCCATTCCCTCTCTTTCAGTATCATATCAGGTAGGGATTCAAACCACCCTCAACATCACCTTCTAATCTATGACACGAGCTTAATATAATGCAACTTAATGCAGCATGCACATAATTCAGACACCTTAGTGACAAAATAAAACAGACTGACATACTTATGGCAGAGGAATGCTTTAGCATGGCTTGTTGATCTCTTCCTAATATCACACACCCAGAACATACCTGAACCACCAACATCTCCTAATATGGTTGAAATGTCAGTCTGTTTTAATCTGTTATCAATCAATCTCATGAAATACAACATTCTAAGAGTACAACTCTTCTATGAAATTAAAACTAAGTGCTTATTACCTTCCATACCAAATTCTTAGCTATCTTCTGCAAATACATCTGCATTAAAAAGCACATTCATCCAAAATCAATTTCACAATGCTCACAAATATACAACTACTTTTGAAGATCTCCAATATAAACACAGTTATTTAGTATGTTCTAAGGAGAGGCTATCCTCAAAACCAATCACAAAACCTATACAAAAAAAATAAATAAATAAAAAAACCTTCCACTGAATATTCCATTATTTTCTCCATCAAATATACACTAAGACACTATAGCAAACAGGTCCCAACCCTGATGATAATCCACACTCACTACAATACCATAAAAAATAAGTTGCTCAGAGTGATGGCACAAAACATTACTTCAAATCAAAGAGCATTTTTTCGCTGAGTCAATGAACACTTCAGAAACTGTAACCTAACTGCTACTCCAGATTATTGCAAATGCAGAAAACCAAATGAAGCTCCTCTCCCTAACGCACAACACATAACTATCTGCTCATATAATATAAATTAAGCACATATGACAAATCTGATTTAATCAGATAAAAAAAAAAAAAAAAAAAAAAAAAACTAAGTCCCCTAATGTACCAAAATTATAAGGAATATATTATGAACCTTCTTCTATCTATCTCCATATGGATGTAATCCTCCCTATTAGCATCCCTTCCAATTCTACCATACTTACTTATAATATATATCCTCCTCTCTCATCTTTCCATTTGTTTATTCCAATCCAGCAATTCCTCAAAACCATGTTCCGAAATTTTTTTCCTGAAACTTTTTCCCAGTTCTTCTCTTCAGCCAAATCATGAGAAGCTATCTAATCTAACATGAGATAGTGCCTCCACTTTCCATTTTTTTAATGGCATAATTTTGTGCTTTGACTTCATGCTCAGTCCGATCATAAATAATTGTTACTGTTAACTTTGATCACCAAGTTGAAGTATTATGATGCATATAGTATTCTTTCACCTATTTAATTTAGTTGAACTTTAAATTGTTCATATTTGGTCTAATGTATTAAAACTGAAAACTTTATTAATAAGAGACTATACAATTTCATGAATAAAGTAGAAATTGCCTACCAGTTTCACTAGCTACTGTCTAGCATTATCAAGGCTGCACTGGAGTAAATACAAATGCACCAAGTTACATGAATAAAGAAGCGTTAGTATTAGGCCATTAGATTTGATAATTCTTGTTTGGACGTGCACATGCGTTAGTCAGAATCTGGTACACGACCACGTCTTGTGTGGTTTTTCCGAATCGTAGTTCTGTTAAGCTGAGAGAATTGATGAGATTTTTCCATGTCTTTAAGAATAGCACCCTGATTTCTATTTAAATTGCTTCCTGTGCGTAGCACCACTGCTGATTCTTTAAAAGTTCTATATCTGTAGTCACCCTCGATGTAAGGCATTGAACTGTTTTTCAGTTCTATGCATTAATTTGTCATATGTGCTTAATTCCCTCAGGACATCACCCATTTGTTCCATCATTGCCTGAAATCAAATTTCTTCATGGTAATAAATTCTTCATAGTAATAGTAATAAATAGACCTTCAATCAGAAGGTCTAGCCATGGGTAGCCCCCTCATAACCAATCTGATGTTATGAGCTTTAAACGTTCTAGTTAATTTTGTGGATACTGAACTAATATATGGAATCACTGCTGTGGACACATATTGGGAATCAGTTACACGTTGTTGGAGGTTGTCTTTGAATAGAAATTTGTTTAAAATGTTGGTAGGATATCCATTCAGAGATAGAGTCTTAGCTATTTGCGACAGTTCTAACCGTACATCGTCTTCTTTTGAAATAAACTTTAAGGCTCGATTGCAGAGAATATGAATGATGCTGTGTTTTTGTGATTGATGATGGTTTGACGAATAATGTAGATACCTTCCTGTATTTGTGGGTTTCTTGTAAATGGACAATTGGACATTGTTATATTCTCTCTTCACCAGTATGTCAAGAAAGGGTAGTTCATTGTTCTTCTCTAGTTCCACAGTAAATTTGATCTTATTGTGAAGTGTGTTGATTTTATTAAGAAACACTAGAAGGTTTTCCATATGATGAACACATCATCGACATATCTCCACCATATCAAAGGTATAGGTGAAATGTTGGAAAAAATATCTTTTTCAAGTTTTTCCGTAAATAGGTCTGCGCATGGTGGTGACAGGGGCTACCCATGGCTAGACCTTCTGATTGTTTGTATACAATGCTATTTACTATGAAGAAATTTGATTTCAGGCAATAATGGAACAAATGGGTGATGTCCTGAGGAAATTAAGTACATACGACAAATTAATGCATAGAACAGAAAAACAGTTCCATGCCTTACATCGAGGATGACTGCAGACATAGAACTTTTAAAGAATCAGCAGTGGTGCTACGCAGAGGCAGCAATTTAAATAGAAATCAGGGGGCTATTCTTAAAGACATATGGAAAAATCTCATCAATTCTCTCAGCTTAACATAACTACAATTCGCAAAAAACCACACAACACGTGGTCATGTACCAGATTCTGACTAACGCATGTGCACGTCCAAATGAGAATTATCAAATGTAATGGCCTAATAGGTACTAATGCTTCTTTATTCATGTAACTTGGTGCATTTGTATTTACACCAGTACAGCCTTGATAATGCTAGACAGCAGCTAGTGAAACTGGTAGGCAATTGTATTTTATTCATTAAATCGTATGGTCTCTTATTAATAAAGTTTTCAGTTTTAGTTGAACTTTGTTTTACAAATTTCCTTTCAAAATGTCTGATGAAAAGCAAAAATTACTGTAGTCAATAATTTTTTCAACCTTCAATTAATCGATTTTTGCATGCTAACTGCTTTTAGTACAGCACCATATAGCTGTACTTCAATTATTTGACCCTTAAATTATTGGAAAGAAAATTGCCTTCCTAGTGTGGTTGGATAAATGGTAGATTACTGCATTCATTTTAAATAGATACTCAAGTATCTCAATTCTTTCTTCAATATCCTTCTCAAAGTATGTGTGATTGGCAAACTAGGATTAGATGAGACTAGAGTCAATTATTTTCTAGATATGAAACAAGATCTTTTGCAAGCCATTTCAGACTTTTAATAAAGGAAGTGGTCAAACTCACATCAGTCAATGAAAATCATAGTCAAACTCCCAATAAGTAGCATCAAGGAGGTGTACAGCATATTTATGATGGTATATGAAAAGCTTACATTATTACTAATTACCTATTAACATTTTTACTCTAAATTAATCTCTTATCTTCCAAATAAAGAGATTAATTTGAGTGTCATAACCTATTGTCATAATTGTCATTATTAATAACCTACATTTTGGTCTTAAATCAGAATCAAAGAGTTTCATGCTGAATATAGTAAACTATAAAAGTATCGGCAGATACTAGTGCAAGCCAAAGCACGTAGTACAAACAAGGGCAACTCGTAGCAAAGGTGGATAAAGTTCTGATCACTATTCTTAGTATTTCCCATAATGTAAAAACACATCTCCTAGGAGATCTTATATGATGTTATACATTATGGTGGAAGGCCATTACCCAGACCGGTTCGACCTTTATTCAGGTCTCATCAGTGAGTAGGTAGACCAAATTAATACTGAGGGTATAGTGAAAAGAACTTATATACTCTGCTATAAGAGTTGTCAAACAGGTGCACCCATTGAATTACTTAAATAAAGAGCCAATAAGGCTTCATTTTGGCGATGTAATTATTTAAATTAAGGGGATATTAAATCCCATATTGTTTCAAAACCGAATAAGAAACTCAAAGATCGGAATCAAAGAGTTTCATGCCGAATATAGTAACTATAAAAGTATCGGCAGATACTAATGTAAGCCAAAGCATGTAGTACAAACTAGGGAAACTCGTAGCAAAGGTGTATAAAGCTCTGATCACTATTCTTAGTATTTCCCATAATGTAAAAACACCTTAATCACTTGCCTTAATTTAAATAATGTTACATCGCCAAAAATGAAGCCTATTGGCTCTTTATTTAAGTAAAATAAACAGTGAACATTAGAATAAACAATGCCTTGGTTCTTAATGCATTGAATGAGAGTGTATAGCACTTCAGAAGCTTCTTTAATTTTCTGACATACATTAACAATAACTGTTTTGCAGAGGTATCAAATATAGCTCTGCAAGCATCTTCATGATATTTTCTTTCACGTACTAGAGAAATATTCAAATTAACAGCCTACAGGTTGGAAAGCAGAAACAATATCCCCTTTCTCAACCAATCCAACATCGTACTGAAGCATTATATCAATAACTGAATTCGTGATAATGCTTTTTTTTTTATCTTCTCCCATTACTCAAAATGTTAATATTCCTGTTGAAGACCAGATAAACATGTCCTATAATAAATTCAGTGCATTTTCTTTAAGTAATGTGACTACTTATTTGAGTATTTCAATAAGGTTACATACCTAATGGTGGCTCCTTTAAGTAAGCACTTTGCAAACAATCTGCTGCTTTAGCTCTAAATTAAAAAATAAAATAAAATAAAATAACACTACGTTAATTTCTACATAAGAATAGTATTTTGAAAAATTAATAATCTGCATATATTTGAGGACCTCAGTTAACAGAATTCATTCTTATATGTATAATAACTTTAATTTATTTGTAAGTAACCTTCCTTTACATTTTAGTTAATTACCTCAGTAAAAACAAAATCTATTTTTAACACACAATGTCACTAATTCAACCACTCTATAGATTGTATTGTTTTCATTTACCAAATTTTAGATATCTTATGTTACACAAATATGATTATACTATCTTAACAAATTAAATGTAAATCCCATCCATGAAAGGATGGTGCCACCTAACATCCTAACATTTATAGATGGCAGGTTAAATATGCTGGAAACCCTACTTTAGAAACCTAACATGGAATTTTCACAAGCCACTTCCGGTTCCAATAAACAGAACTAAAAATAAATAGGAGGACATCTCCATATAATCTATAAGGAGTACAGAAAAACTGCCTAAGATTCCTGATCTGAATTTAGTTCTCACTTTTCTGTATGATCAGTTTCAAGATATCAACTTGGATGTTGAATAAACAAGCATTTCAGACTTAGTGAACAATTGTTTTCTATACTGATTAAAACAACATATTCGTAAATATTACAATGAATTAAAGATGCCAAGAAATTATATTCTTGCTTTCATTCTTTATCCAAGTGTAGCCAAACAAAGTTTGCATGTGAAGTAACTCCATGACTGGGCTACTGTATATAGAGGCTAATGACTTCTCATCACTTGCCTTAGTATCCCTTAATGCAAATCACACATCCTTATGGGCATGTATAATGCTATGCATTATGGGAAAGGCCACTACTCAGACTGGTTTTGACCTTCATTGAGGTGAAAAAGTAAAGGGGGTGCTTGTCATAGGTGTGGAGTAGTTAGTATAGGAGTGCAAGAAAGCCTAGTATTAGGAGAAAGAAAAGACAGATAGTATATGAGAGCCAAAGGCTATCAGTTTTCATTTTTCATCCCATATAGAAGAATGACCAAAAGACCGAATGAAACTAAAGCGCAAAGATGACTGATACCCATGTGGTTAGCCTTATTTGAGTTAACTGCCTTGAGTTGGCCTTCTCTACCTGGGATTGCTCTTCAGTCATCTCTGCAACTGACTATAAGATGGCAGTGAATTAAGAGGATGGAACCATTTAAAAAACCTCTCATAGAAAATATAAACAGAATTTTATTTCCCTCTGGCAAATATTGTATAATGTAGGTGGGGTCTTGCTCTAGGGATCCTAGCCCCCTGATGTAATTTTAAGTTGAGCACCCCTTACTTTTTTTTAAATGCATTTAAAATTTAAAGGTTACAAAATCAAAACACATATGGTAATATATAAAAAATAAATGTAAATAAAAAGTAAAAATAAATACTTAATTGATACTCAGGTGGTCAGACTTTAATAACATTCAGCAAAAACTGCAAGTTGTTTTTCACTATGTGTATTTTTGGAGTTGGCAGAAGAACTGGATGAGCCAGGCACTCACCTTATGAAAACATTTTTCTTTGATTTGTAAAGACTTAGGTAACATTTTGGATCTACCTGCCTCGGTGTGAATTAACTATAAAGTGTGAATTAACTATAACAACAAACAATGTGTGAGGTCTGTTCCACAGAAACATACAAATATCACTTCATAATAGATATTAAGCTTGGTACACATGCATGCCTCATATCCTAACTGACGAAAGAGTGCTGCATGTAAAAAGAAAGTCGGTAATGTAAGGTACCAGGTGAGTGCCTGGCTCATCTAATGCTTCTGCCAGCTCTATACTACACATAGCGAAAAATAACTTGCAGTTTTTGCTATAAGTTATTAAAAGCACAGTAAATATAGTAAATATAAAAATATAGTAATAAATACTAATATATTTTTATATTACTATATTTGTAAGTGTTTGCCAGCCAGGATGACTGAGTGGTTAGTGTAACCGCTCTCTAACCAACTACCTTCAGGGTCGAACTCGCTGTGGACATGGATATTTTGGCCAGCATATCTGCTCTTTAGCCAAAAGGCTGTGGGTTTGAATCCCAGCATGGGCATGGATGTTTTTGATTGTCTGTGAAAATAATAGTAGTGATGATGGGTGGTAGATACCGTTGGTGCAGATGATGATGATAGTTGTGGTGTTCGTTGTAGTTGGCGGATTGAGTGGGGGAGACAGAGTTGTAGAGTAGGCACCCTCTCTAGATCAGTCTTTGGATTCGCTGGAGGGATCACGAAATAATATAATATATTTAGTGCATATACATCATCATCATCTTCAAATTCCTGGTATATACCCTCAAGGGGTGTACAGGATATGATAGTACTACATGGAAAATTTACATCATTACTAACTTCCTATTTACAATTTTCCTCCAAATCAGTCTGTTACCTGTCAAGATTTCAATATTATCATATCTTATATTTCTGTCTTTTAAGGCACTTTTTACTGTATCAATCCACCTATATTTTGGTCTTCATCTGGGTCTTTTCCTGCCAAAATGGCAGAGAACACTTGTTTTGCTAATCTTTCCTCTCCCATTCTGTTTAAGTGAACATATCACCTGAGATTAGCTCAATGCATTCCTGGATACTGACAATGTCAAGTTATTTCCTAATATCCCTGTTTTTTAATGATATTGCCATTAATGCCATCTGTTCATGCCCCTAATCTTTCTCAGGACTCTCATATATGCAGAATCTAGTCTTTGGTCAAGTGTTTTACTTCTAATCTAGCTCACCAGATCCATAAGTTAAAACTGGTTTGAACACTATCTTGAATACAGCTAATTTAGGATTTTTGCTAATTTCTCTCTTATTCCATTTAAATTTATTCAGTTGACTTCCTCCCACACCAGTTTTGTTGATCCTGTTGTCTATTTCTATATTTAATTTACCATCTTCACTAAAAATCGTGCCTAAGTAGGTGTGTTTTACTTGTTCTATAGGTTCTCCATTCACAATGCAGTTAACATTTTCAATGTTTCTGCCTACTTTCATTGTCTTTGTAATGCTGACCTTCATACCATATCCACTTCAACAGTTATTCAATTTAGTTACGGAATCTTGCAGACTTGTAGTGGATTTATTTAGAAGTATAACATCATCCACATAAAGCAAAGAGCTGATATTAACATCTCCAATTTTGATATCAGGTTTAATACCACTTTCCTTCATAATGTGATCCATATAGATAATGAATAACAGAGGGGACAATGCATAAATCTGGTGTCGGACAATCCTTGTCCGACACCAGATTTAACATTAAACCACCTTCCTGTACTTCCTTCAATTCTAACTGCTGACTTACAACTCAAATAAAGACTAAGTATTGCTTGATATAATGCCCCATTGACATCATATAACTCTAGAGTTTTGAATAGCTTCTCTCTTGGCACCTTGTCATATGCCTTTTCCAGATCTAAAAAACTTAAATATAGATCTTTGTTATATTACCATGATTTCTCAACTATCTGTCGTAAGGTGAAAACCTGATCCTGACTCCCTCTATTTGGCCTGAATCCAGCTTGTTCTTCACCAAGCTTCTCTTCTACAATCCTTCTTAACCGTTTCTCAAGTATACTTGCATATATCTTACCAGGAACACTCAGTAATGAAATACCTCTGTAATTCTCACATTCAGTTTTATTTCCTTTTTATATATGGGTACTATGAGAGCTCTACTCCAATCATCGGGAATTCGTCCCTCTGTCCAGGCCTTCTGAATTATGCAGTGCAGACACTGCAAGACTTTTATACCTCCATACTTGAGTTTCTGGTCGAATATCATCTCCTCCTACTGCCTTTCCACATTTCAGGCCTTTGATGGCTTTTTCTACTTCAAGTATTCTTGACTGCATGCTTGGTCAGTGTTTTTTACCATTGTGCTGTCATCACTGCTTATTTCATTTAGCAATCTTTCGCAGTAATTACTCCATACTTCAAAGATATCTTTTCTCCAGTTTTCATGTCACTTTTACCATCTCTAATTCCCTTTACAGCACTATTTCCTCCATTTTTGAGCGTCATCAACAACCTCCAGAATATTTGGCCACCTTCTTGATATTTATTTTGTATGTTCTTTCCAAAGTCCTCCCATGACTTTTGTTTAGCTAGTTTTACTCCGTGATTACCTTTCTTACATTTGTCTCTGTATTCTCTAAGAGCACAAGCTGACTTATTTGCCAGGAATTTTTGATATGTTTTTTCTTTTCTTTCACTGCCTCTAACCTCCTGTGTCCACCACGGAGTTCTGATTTTTCTATCCTTGCAGACAACCTCACCACATGCCTCTCTGGCTGAATCAATCAGAGTTTTCTTCAGGGCTTGCCACTGAATCTCCAAGGTTTGGTTCTTGTTTTCAAACTCCTTCATTTTTTCTTGAAAAATATTTGTGTATTTTAGTCTACAGTTCACATCTGAGAGCTACTTAACTTTTATTCACTTTAAAACTTTCTTATATGTTATTCTTTTCAATCATCATCATCATACGTATCAAGGATTTAGGCCTAGCATGGCCTGTTCCGGCCTTAGAAGTCATCATTGAATCGTTTAAGAGGACGTCCTGGTTTTCTTTTTCCTAATGGCTTATTTTGGTAATCTTTCTGTTTTCATTCTTTGAACGTGTTCCATCCATTTATGTTAAATTTTTTAATTTTTTCTATTACTGGTTCTTGGTTTAATTCTTTCATAATATCTTCGTTTCTTTTGTGATCAAATAGGGTATACGTTGCAGTTTTTCTCATAAACTTCATTTCTGCTGTTGTTAATCTTTGTTTGTTCTTTTCAATATGAAATTCAATTTTATCCTACTCAAGACTAAATGGTGATCACTTCCAATTTCAAATCCTCTGTACACTCTAGTGTCCTGCACCAGACAGAAACCATCACTATCAACAATAATATAGTCAATGAGACTTTTCTTATTCCTTGCCTCTTCTCTTGATGTGAATTTGTACACATTTTTATGTTGGAACATGGTGTTAGTAATAACCAGTCCATGTCCTGAGCAGAAATCCAACAGGTATTTACCATTATTATTAGCTTTGCTCTTTTCTCCAAATTTTTCCAAAATATTTTTGTATGTCTGACAATCATATACACATTAATGAATGCTAATATTAAAATGTTCTTTATTTTTCTACTCACTTCAGCCCCCTGCTTCAAGAAGAAGCCTGATGCAATGCATCGCCTGCTTACTGTGCTCAAGCCAGACACCACTTACTCAAAAATTTGATATCTCCTAGAATGCTTTCTAAATACAAAAATTGTCTGACTGAAGAATAAAATTTTCACAATACAATATTATAAAACATTGGGATGTGATATTGCTTTTCAAATCCATGTTTCTTTGTAACCTTTTGTAAATGATATTTTAATTCAATAATTATAAAAATCAAAATTCTCTTCCCATTGCTGCAGGAGGTCAGCTGTAGAATGCATGTTCTACTGTTCCCAATCGGTAACAGATGTCACAGATTGGCTCTCTGATGTTAAAGTATCTGCATTTGATGGTATCGACTGGAAAGTGACCATATGAAATTCTCCAAGCAAGATCTCTCTCCTGTTAGGGTAGCCTTGGAACTTCAATAAGTTATGAAACAAAGTGCTGTTGTCAGTACCCAACTGTGGAAGTTCACGGCAAAAGAGGTTCAAGATTTTATACCAGATTTTACCTTTTTTTAATGGAAAGAATGTATGTCAATGCCAGAGTGTTGTAGCAGTCTTAGAGTTAAGCACAGAATGTTGAGTATTTAGGAAAATTCTCAGCTTTTGAACCTTTATAATAATTTATTCCAATCAGGAGAAGATGAAAATCCAGGTAGTACATGAGAATATCTGCATATGTGTGATTGGTCTGCAATATTTTATGGATTTTTGAAGCTGCATTGCTTAAATAACAGACTGGAAGTCCAAATCCTCCATGCTTCTTTGATAGTTGAAGTAATTCTTTTTTAACTTCTTGGTACTGGCTGGACCAAAAAAAATGCACAGGCTTATTATATAATTGCTTTTCTTCAGCTTCTGTGATGTCTGTAATATTTATTATGTACAACTGAGCAGGAAAGATTATGGTTTTGAGTACTATGGCTTTAGAAGAAAAGGAAAGTGCTAATGTCCAGTCTTCTAAGGTTTCGATGTTCTTGTATATAAGTTCTTGAACTGGTAATATTGGGTAAGTGGAGAAGGGAATTCCAAGTATAATGAGTGGGGTTCCCTCTTAGGGGTTAGTCCAAAAGGAATGCCCCCAAGATCCCACTTTCCAAAAACTTTTAATTTTCTTGTCTGCATTAGATGAGAAAACAAGAAAAGTAATGAAATGTACCAGGGATGAGAGCAAACCATAATATCACAATAAATTGGAAAAGATTAATGCAAGTAAAAGAATTTACCTATCTCGGAAGCCTAATAACATCAGATGAGAGAAGTGGAAGAGATGTGAGAATAAGAATGACAAAAGCAAAAAAGACATTTAACAAGAAAAGAACACCATTAACATCAAAGAGTATGTCATTGAGAACAAAGAAGACTTTATTAAAAGCTTTGTAAGGGGAGTGGCCCTTTATGGATCAGAGACATGTATTCTTCAAAAAGGGATAAATCAAGACTTCTAGCATTCGAGATATTGGTGCCAAATGCTGAAGATCAGATGGACAAAAAGAGTTACAAATGAAGAGGTATTAAAAAAGGCAGAACAAAAAAGAAACATACTACATACATACATTAGAAAAAAAGAAATAACATGATAGGACACCTACTAGTATACTCAGATTGGACTCCAAATTTGATTGAGGGAAGACCTAGTAGAGGGAGACCAAGAATCCAATACATATTGACATCAAAAATGGATGACATTACCAAAGAGTCAAACTAACAGCACAAAAGAGAGATCACCATCAATAATCCATGCTACCCACAACCAACAGGTTAAGGAGAGAAGAACTTGACACAAACAGATGGGTGCTAGAAAGGATATAGGCAAAACTGGCTCCTAAGGATATTGACAGAAGAAAGCTGAAATACTTTGGACACATTGAAAGTATGGAAGGAGGACTTCTCAAAACAGTAATAGTAGGTAAAGTCCCTGGAAAAAGAGGAAGAGGTAGACTATCAATGAGTTGGATGGATGGTGTGTCCAGAGTGACTGATCTTCAGAGAGTTGAAGCCTTGTTGATGCTTTCAGAAATACATTTTTAAACTGATCTGCCACAAGGACCAAAATAAAAGTTGCAGAAACAAAGGTTGGATTGAAGGTTGCAGTAAGCTGATATTTTTTGAGAATTTTAACAACACATTCAGAATCAGAAAGTAGCATCTGATAATTTTTGAGCTATTTTTAGATTATAACTACTGAGGATAGGTTTCTATTTCTTGTTAGAAAATTTCTTATGATGAGCAAATTTTGTGGATCTTCACACTATAGATTTAGAGAGAGCTATCCTTTTCATGTTGAGAAAGGATAATGTTCCGTGTGATTCTTTATTCAAAATAAATGTTATTCTATGGTGGATAGTTGGTTTTTTGTTGAAAGTATTGTAATTCTTGATCTGTGTATGTTTCCATGACAAAAATACCATCAACATAACAGAGTCAAAGAGATATTTCTGAATTTATAGTTCAATTTTTTTTTCTATCAATTTTTCCAAACAACATTTTGCTAAAATTAGAAGTACCATGACAAACAACATGACAGTTCCCTTTTTAAGTTTCCAATAGTTTTATATGCTGAAGTGTCATTGAATTAGAGGTAGCTACCTAGTAATATGTTGGACCCCCTCTGGCCCTGATAACGGCCACCACATAATGACGCAAGGACTCCACAAGCTTACGAAAATGTTTCACAGGTATGGCAACGTCCACCAGAACTGTCCACGATTCACTCAAGTTCAGTAGTGATGAGACACTGGCATTCTGCTCAATGGTATTCCAAAGATTTTCAATGGGATTTAAAGTAGGGCTTCTAGGTGGTCACTTCACCATTTCAAAGTCAACAGAATGCTCATGGAACCAAGCAGTAGCCTGCCTGGACCTGTGAGTTGAAAAGTTGTTTTGCTGGTAGACGCCATTCGGGATACATAATGGGCATAACGGGTATAAATGGTCGGCCACGACTTCCACATACTGAGATGCATCAAAAGTCATTGGTACATATACCAAAGGTTCCAAAGACATTCAAATGAAGACACCCCAGACTATTACTGAGCCACCAGCAGCTTGTAGAGTTCCAACCTGAGATACAGGATCCACAGCTTCATGAGATTGGTGGCATACCTTCAGTCTCCCATTAGTGCTATGAAGCTCAAATCACAACTCATCATTCCAATCTACATGTTGCCAATTTTCAATTGTCCAGTTTTGATGTTCTTTAGCCCAGACAAGGCACATTCACCTGTGTTGTGCCATTAGAAGTGGGACTCTCATATGTTGGCAGCTCAAAAAAGCCTAGAGTGAAGTGAACGTTGCATGGTCCTTACATTGAAAACTGGTTGCCCTTTGCAGTTTATCTGGGTGCTTATTTTTTCCCCTGGAACACTCTTGAAACTGTTGTACGAGAAAATCAAAGCTGGTAGCTAAGTATAACCACAGTTTTGGCAATGCATGCATGCAAATGCGAGAGTTGTGGTACAGAATTTGCATAGCGTCTCCTATCCCTAATTCAATGGCACTTCAGTGTAGTTTAAAGCCTAGCATATGTGACTGCATATAACAAGGGTGGTCTGAAAAGTTCTCGGCCCAACAATGAAAAAATGAATTTATAATTTCAAAATTATTTTTATTTTTCAACATAATCTCCCTTAAGACTAATGCATTTATTCCAGCAATGCTCCAGTGCCATTATCCCATCCCTGTAGTGGTTCTCAGTAAGATCTGCAAAATACCCCTCTACAGCTGCAATCACCTCTTGATTTGAAGAAAAACACTTACCAGCGAGGAAGGGTTTTAGTTTTGGGAAGAGACAGAAGTCGGAGGGAGCCAAATCTGTGGAATTGGGCGGATGTTCCAACAATTCATACTGCATATCCCTTAATTTTCCCATTGCCTAAAACACCTTTGTGGGCAGGTGCATTGTCCTGATGAAAGATGATTTTTTTTCTTCTGCAAACGGGTCTTTTCTGATGAATTTTTTCATCTAGTCTGGTAAAAAGATCGGAATAATATTCCTCAGCTATTGTTTTACCCTTTTCAAGATAATTAATAAACAAAATGCCTTTAGCATCCCAAAACATCGATGCCATGACCTTTCCTGCTGATGAACCGACTTTGTCTTCTTTGGCACTGAACAACCAACTTCTGTTTTGACTGCTGTTTGGATTCTGGTGTGTAATGGTAAATCCAAATCTCATCCACAGTAATAAATCGACGCACAAAATCAGTTTTATTCTTGTTAAAATGTCCAAGCACTGTTCAGAGATTTTCATGTGAGTGCGTTTTTGATCTGCTGTGAGCAAGCATGGCACCCATCTTGTGCAAAGCTTTTGCAATTCTTCATGCAAAATATATCTACATGTTCTTTTTACCTATAGTCTCAGCAATTTCACGCACTTTGACTTGCCGTCATCCAATACCATATTGTGCACACGATCAATAATTTCTGGTGTTGTTACACTTGTTGGACGTCCTTTGCGTGGATCATCTTCAAGGCTGGTACGGCCACATTTAAACTTGTCAGCCCATTTCTTAATTGTCGAAAACGAAGGAGAAGAGTGCATAAACTTTTATGAACTTCGAATGAATTTCTTTTGGTGTTAAACCTTCTTTTACAAAGAATTTTATAACCGCACGATACTCAATTTTATCCATTTCAAGGGATACAGACAATACTTTTGCTTCAGACAGCTGTAAAAACAAACTACTTGATAGAATGACTTGCAATTTCACATGGATGCTTATGACAGATGCACCAACTTAGAAAAAAAAAATCTTGCCGATAGGATTGCCATCTATGGTCAAGGCCGAGAACTTTTCAGACCACCCTCGTAGAAATTTTCATTGTGATTATACATTTTTGTATAATCTGTTGTATCCAAATTTCTATTATTCTTCAGAATGAAAATATTTTATGAGCTATAAAATGAAATAGTTGTAATTAATTCAAATTAATTAAAGTTTACTGTGATTTACATGTTTTCTTATACTCACTCATAAAGTCTAGCAGAATTCTAGTTGATAGTGCAGCACTTCAACCTTCATCCTTCTTTACAATATATATACGAAAACACAAAGTAAAAGTACCTATCTATATGATGATCATCTGACTGATGATCTGTTGAGTATGATCCTATCCTATTCCCTTACAGCTGGTGGGGTAGAGAAAGGGACCAGATAAAGGTTCCTCACATCACTGATGGGAATCGAACCCAGGTCTTTCCAACCAAAGAGCTTCGTCTATACTGACTGAGCTACGGAGGCTCCTTGAGTATGACATTATGTTTTATATATATATGTGCAATTTATTACCACACTGTAATGATTAACCTTTTTTTTTTTTTTTTGGTTAAAGCATAGTGATACTACTGGTAATTTAACATTACACAGCTTATTCTATTTCGAATAAATCAATTGTTTGCATTCTATCTTATAACTACTCTTCTTTTTTAAGTCACTGACAATAGTCTGTTAATTTCAGACTGAAACATATGGCAATATATTTAATAAATAATACTTTTACCTTGTGTGTTCATGTATATATTGTATAGAACTATGGCACAAGTTTCTCTAAATACAAGAATTCATCCTTTTTAAGAAAATTCTGGCTGTGCCACTGATACTTATAAATCAAAAAAAAATTCATTATAGAAGTTGGACAATATTTAAGCTGAGAAACATGATATTATATGCAAAAAATTCAAATAAAGTTTTTTAAGGTGCCAGTGCATCTTTCTTCTTCCCTTATTGTATCAGGCTTAAAGGTCAGGTAACATATAATATGCATATACATGCATATTGTAAATTACATAAATATATCAGGCATTTATTGTATTTTACTTATTTGGATTATTAAAATCCAAATGTACTGTTTTTGATGAATAAAAAATATATAAAATTTTGCACAAGAAAGCATACCTGCGCTCTGGATTATACAAAAGAAGTGAGTTTAAAAGTTGTATTCCAGCTTCAGATAGCCAAGGAAAAGTACAGTCCAAGTTATTATTGCTAAAAACCACAACAAAAAAAGAAAAATCAATAAAAGTTATATAACATGCTATTTCATGTACACACAAAAGACAATCATGCATGCTTCTAACATGCTTAATTAACTTTTTATGTTTACAAAGTTATTATTACTGTTATTATTTTTTTAAATGAGTTGGATAACTTGGAGGACACTGCCAGATAAGGTTCATCATCATAATCATTTGAGACATAGCCAATCAAACTTTTTTCTCTATCAATGAAAGCTACATATAAATTATGATTGTACAAATATTAATATATCATGCTGACTAGGGCATTACCAAGTTATACAAAGACTCTTTTTTTTATCAGGAAACTAAAGTAAATAAGAAAAAAATCAGTTACTAAACAATTTCATAGCCCAGGGATGTCCCATCTCCCCAAACCTTTTTAACATCGATCTAGAGGATATGGTTAACCAAGCCTTGGAAGGAGAAAAAGGGGGGTCAACCTAAATGGTTATAACCTTAATAACATAAAATATGCAAATGACATTGTAATGATAGCAGACACAAAAGAAAAAATGGTGAAACTAATATTATCCAAGAATATAGCATGACCATAAATACAGACAAAACAAAAATCTTGGTAATTGAAAAAAATGAAGAAAAAGTAAACTTCTCCTTGAATGGATCAACAATTGAACTATTTAGGAATAATAACAGACCACTTAGATAGCATGACCACTATTAAACATAGAATATTAACTACATGATCATCATTTAATAAGCTAGGTAAAATCTGGAAAAATAATAAAATCTCCAGACCTCTAAAAATAAAATTATATAATGCAATTATAATACCCACTGTGCTATATGCTTCAGAAACTTGGAAAATCAAGAAGACAGAGATACGAAAACTGGAGGCTTTCGCGATGAAATGTCTCAAAAAAATAAATAAAACAAAATGGACAAGTAAAGAAAACAAATGAAACTGTAAGACAAGACCTAAACTATACAGACTCATTAATAGAAAAGATCAAAAGAAGACAACTTCAATGGCATGGACATGTCGAGAGAATGCCACCAAAAAGGCTACCCAACTCACTCTGTATGCAAGATTAGAAGAAAAAAGAATAAAAGTAAGACCGAGAACAAAACGGATAACATCAATAAAGGTCAACTCTGAATTAAAAACCTATAGACAGCTCACCAGCCATGCAAGAAACCGAGACTCCTGGAGGTTGTTGTGGAAACACGGAAGACTCAACCCCTCCCTGATGGAAGAGGACAGTAAGTAATGATAGAACATGACACACTAGAGATCTTGTCTAGGAAAGCTGAAATTCAGGATCCATATCTCAAAGATTGTACAACTCGGAGGATAACTGCAATGCTAAAATGAACATTGACACAGAAGGATAAGGAAGTTATTTTTACAAGGCTTTGATATGCCTGCAAATGGATTATTGTGTGCAGGTCTGGTTTCTAAAACAATGCAAATATAGTGGGAGGGGTGTTGATATTGGGAATGTGGAATGTAGATTATGAGGAGAGACTGAAAATTTGTGATTAAAGACACTAGCAAACAGGAGAAAGAGGGGTGATATGATACAGACCTACAAACTTCTGAAAAGGTCATACAGAATACTTGTAAATGGAATTTTTCACATCTTTAAAGTGGAGAAAGGATGAGAGCTACATTTTTATCTCACAGAACAGTGCATAATTGGAATGGCTTACCTTTGAGGTGTTATGAGGAGGTGCAGATAATGTGGAAGAATTCATGAGAAAGGTTGACAGGTGATATATGACCTTCCTTGACATGTTCCTGGCTCAACACTTGGTGATGGTCACTTCTAATTTCTTATATTTGAAGATATTATTATTATTACAAGAGACCTGCAGTAAGTCAGGAACATGTCGAGGGAGGTCATATATCACTCATGTCACCTGTCAACCTTACTCATTAATTCTTTCACACTATCTGCACTTCCTCACAATACCTCAAAGGTAAGCGATTCCAATTATGCACTGCTCTATGAGATAAAAATGTAGCTCTCATCCTCTCTCCACTTTAAAGATGTGAAAAATTCCATTTACCAGTATCCTGTATGACCCTTTCAGAAGTTTGTAGGTCTGTATCATATCACCCCTCTTTCTCCTGTTTGCTAGTGTCTTTAATCACAAATTCTCAATCTGTCCTCATAATCTACGTGCCACATTTTCTATCCTTGCAGACAACTTATTTGCTTGGTCTGTTAAAGTTTGGTTCTTGTTTTAATGCTTCTTTACCCCCCCCCCACTCCCAATAATAATTGTATATTTGAACATGCAGTTTATGTCTGAGAGTAGTTCAACTTTGATTCCATTTGAAACTTTCATGCATATCTTCTGTTCAACATGAATATCCTATTGAAAAGAAGATATGCATAAAAGTTTGAAACAGAATCAAAGTTGAACTATTCTCAGACATAAACTGCATGTTCAAACATACAATTATTATTGGGAATTGGGGGGGGGGGGGTTAAAAAGCATTAAAACAAGAATCAAACTTTAACAGACCAAGCAGCAAGTTGTCTGCAAGGATAGAAAATCATACCTTTGTGGTGGCAAACACATCATCTACATACAAGCCATAAGTTTTGTTGCGCTATGTAGATGATGTGTTTGCCATCTGGCCCCATGGACAAGACACTTTGGACGCTTTTGTCACCTACCTAAACAGCCAACACCCCAAAATTCACTTCACAGTAGAAAAAGAATCAAATAACTGTCTACCATTTCTTGACACATTAGTCACCCGCCTTTCAGATGGATCACTATCTTTTTCTATTTACAGGAAGCCTACACACACACAGGAAGATACCTACATAAACAATCACATCATCATCCAGTCCAACAGTACGGCACTGTAAAAACACTTACACACAGAGCCAGAGCCATTTGTTCTAACGATACAGCTCTGACCACTGAACTCCAGTACCTGCGCCATACGTTCTTAGCCAACGGCTACAATCCCTACAAAATAGAAAAAATACTACATAGGCCCATTACTCTGCCTCCCCCCCCCCTAATACACAAGAATACAACATGACCATTTCCATTCCCTATATCAGAGGTACATCGGAAAAGATAGCCAAAATATTGTTGAAACATGGCCTTCGCACCACCTTCAAGCCTCATGTCAAGCTGGCAACTCTGATCCACTCGCCAAAGGATAAACTTCACCCTTTAGCACACCCAGGAGTGTATGAAGTTCCATGTGACTGTGACTTGGCCTATTATGGGCAAACAGGAAGATCAGTGAACATCCGCCTGGAAGAACATGAAAGATACATTCGCTACTATTACTATGGCAAGTCGGGACTGGCAGACCACGCTTTGGATACTCCTTCACACAGGATTAGACGGAGGAAAACGAATGTGCTATTTAGGAGTCGTTATAGATCTGAAAGATTATTTTTTGAGTCAGCAATGGCTTTGAAGAATTCTCCCAACCTTAACAAACATGGTTGCATTAATTTGCCAAAAATTTGGGAGACGGTTATCCTAAGAAAAACTCCTGGATAACTGCTGCCTTATTTTTTTATTTGTTTTTTATTTTTTATTTTTTTCCCGTTAGAGGGCGCCAAAAATATGACTTTAGATCTTTTGTCTTTTGCAATTATATTGTTTCACTCACTCACTGTTGCGTTTACATGTGTATTGTGCTCTGATGATGCTGAGTTGAAAATCAGCGAAATATTAGCTTTAATAAAACATCCTTGTGGATAAAAGTGTTTGTGGTATTGTTAATACCGTGAAAAATAAGTCACGATTAATTTACCATCTTCAGTAAAAATTCTGCCTAAGTAGCTGAAATGTTTTACATGTTCTACAGGTTCTCCGTTCACAACACAGTTGACATTTTCAACAATTCTACCTATTTTCATTGTCTTTGTATTTTTAATGATGACCTTCATACCATATCTATTACAACAGCTATTCAATTTAGTCAGAGCATCTTGCAAACTTGTAGCAGATTTATTTAGAAGTATAACATCGTCCGCATAAAGCAAAGTGCTGACATTAACATCTCCAATTTTGATATCATGTTTAATACCACTTTCCTTCATAATGTGATCCATATAGATAATGAATAACAGAGGGGATAATGTACATCCATGTCTAACACCAGTTTTAACATTAAACCATCTTCCTATACTTCCTTTAATTCTAACTGCTGAATTACAACTCAAATAAAGTATTGCTTGATATAATGCCCCATTGACACCATATAACTGTAGCGTATTGAATAGCTTCTCCCTTGGCACCTTCTCATATGCCTTTTCCAGATTGACAAAACTTAAATACAGATCCATTTGTTGTAAAGTGAAGATCTGATCCTGACAGCCTCTATTTGGTCTGAATCCAGCTT
Organism: Typopeltis vanoorti; assembly: GCF_054136105.1. Lineage (NCBI taxonomy): Eukaryota > Metazoa > Arthropoda > Arachnida > Uropygi > Thelyphonidae > Typopeltis > Typopeltis vanoorti. Next base: position 134,051,990 of record NC_143557.1, read on the forward strand.
GTTCTTCACCAAGCTTTTCTTCCACAATTCTTCTCAACCGTTTCTCAAGTATACTTGCATAGATCTCGCCAGGAACACTCAGTAGGAAGATACCAATGAAATTCTCACATCCAATTTTATTTCCCTTTTTATATATGGGTACTATGAGAGCTCTACTCCAATCATTGGGAATTCGTCCCTCTGTCCAGGGTTTCTGAACTATGCAGTGCAGCCACTGTAAGACTTTTATAACACCATATTTCGGCATTTCTGGTCGAATATCATATACTCCCGCTGCCTTTTCACATTTCAAGCCTTTGATGGCTTTTTCTACTTCAAGTATGGATATATATTCCTGACTGCATGCTTGCTCAGTGTTTTTTACCATTGTGCTGTCATCACTACTTGTTTCATTTAGCAGTTTTTCAAAGTAATTACTCCATACTTCAAGGATATCTTTTTCTCCTGTTTTCATGTCACCTTTATCATCTCTAATTCCTTTTACAGCACTCTTTCCTCCATTCCTAAGCTTCTTCAACAAAAACCAGAATATCTTACCACCTTGATATTTATTTTCTATGTTCTTGACAAAGTCTTCCCATGACTTTTGTTTAGCTAGTTTTACACAGTGTTTCGTTTTCTTACATTTGTCTCTGTATTCTCTAAGAATGCATGCTGACTTATTTGCCAGGAACTTCTGATATGCTTTCTTCTTTTCCTTCACGGCCTCTTTAACTTCCTGTGTCCACCATGGAGTTCTGATTTTTCTATCCTTGCAGACTTCACCACATGCCTCTCTGGCTGAATCAATCAGGGTTTTCTTCAAATCTTGCCACTGAATCTCCAAGGTTTGGTTCCTGTTCTCAAACTCTTTCATTTTTTCTTCAATAATCTTTGTGTATTTTAGTCTACATTTCACATCTGAGAGCTGCTTAACTTTTATTCGCTTTAAAACTTTCTTACATGTTATTCTTTTCAATATGAAATTCAATTTTATCCTACTCAAGACTAAATAGTGATCGCTTCCAATTTCAAATCCTCTGTACACTCTGGTGTCCCGCATCAGGGAGAAAACATCACTATGAACAATAACATAGTCAATGAGACTTTTCTTATTCCTAGCCTCTTCTCTCCATAAATATGTGCATATTTTTATGTTGGAACATGGTGTTAGTAATAACCAATCCATGTCCTGAGCAGAAATCCAACAGGTATTTGCCATTATTATTAGCTTTCCTCTTTTCTCCAAATTTTCCCAAAACATTTTTGTATGTCTGACAATCACTTCCTACTCTGCTATTTAGATCCCCAACAAGGACCAACTTTTCCTTTTTCATCGTGTCAGTTGCTTTTTCTAAAGCATCAAAAAATTCCTCCACTTCTACCTTAGTAGAACCTTCTGTGGGACCATAGGCACAAATAAGTCTCATTGTCCAGTTCCCCATTCTCATATTTGCCCACATCACTCTACTTGAGACTGCCTGCCATTCAAGAAGATTAGCCTCGTATTTTGTGTTGAATACTATGGCTACTCCTTCTTTTCCTTGATTGTGATTTCCTGAATATAAAATTTTGTATTTATTGCTCAGAAAGATCTCACCAATTTTTGTCTTTTTTGTTTCAGTCACCCCTATTATGTCAATCTGGTACTTATCTAATTCTTCAGCCAGCTATATTTCTTTGCCATTCAGGCTTCTTATGTTGATAGTACCGATCTTTAACTCTGGTGATGTTGAGTTGGGGGTGTGTTTTCAGATTTGTTCCAGTAGCTGACTTTTCGCTGTTCGCCCTGGTTCCCTGGAGAAAACAACGGGGGCCTTGTTTAACCGGGCGACGCCCCTGCTGGCATGAAATTTTGTCATGTTGTACCATTATTTTCTATATTGGTTTAAGCCAATAGGAATACAATTTGGTCGGCTAAATCCCAAATTGCCAGCCCATCCTTGTTCTCTCAGTATCCAGGTAGATACCCAACAGGGTGCACCAAAAAAGTGAGGATTGGACATTAGGTCAGAAGCTCTGGTCGGTTCTCCGCATATACATTCTGGTCGGTTCTCAGTTATACATCTTTGACCCTTAAGCACCCCCGAATATAATTCCTTGGCATCTTTAATTTATACAAGAATAAGAATTTAAGTTTTGGCAAGACTTTCTATACTGTATGGAAGTGAATTATGGACCACAAAAAAAATGCAGAACTAAAAAGAATAGAAACTGGAGAAACGAAATTCATATGAAGGACAGCAGGCTATACTTTCTGGGACAAAAAAAAGAGAAGCACAGAAATATGCAAAGAACTAAAAATATTAGTACTGGACAAAGTATACAAATACTGAAAGAAATGGATTGAACATATTGAAGGAATGGGCAGTTCAAGCCCCCCCCCCCCCCCCCCCCAAAGATACTCTGATACTACCCAGTTTGAGAACATAGAAGTTAGGGACTCCAAGGGAAAAGATAAATGAGACCAGAACAGGCCACTGGGCCTAAATCCCTGAAAGGATGATGATGATGATAATAATATACATATCACACATCCCTAATTAAATGTATTTCTTATATATTATAATTATTTAAGAAATATTAATATTTGAGAAAAAAGTGATTAGATGCACTATGGCATCATAAATCATAGCACAGTATGATTAGAACCATTATACTATTAACCAGTCACTCTTTACTGAATAAATGTTAAACAGATATGTTATAGACATAAAAGATTTGTTATACTTACGGCTGAGCTTTCAGTTCAAAACTCCTTAGTACTGGAAGTTGTGAACACCCCTGAAAGAGAAGTTGCTAGTTTTTATGCATTTTTTTTCTTTCTACAAAATACGTAATCTATGTTTTATGTATGGTTTTCACTATAAAGATCCATAAATATTAGATGTTTAATCAGATACATTTTTTTAAATGATCTAAATCAGTGTCAGATCATATTTCATTCAAACCTGAATAATTATAAAGATATTTATTTATTAACATTGGCATTAGAATAAATTACAAACATGAAAGGATTTTTTTAATTATTAAATATATTTTTAGTTATATGAATCCAGCATACATACATATAGTATTAACAAAAAATAAAATTAAAATTTTCAAAATAAAAAAAGTTTAATGAGATGAATGAAAAATTTAGTAGAGAGTTCCAACCTGGGTTTCAAACTATCTGAGTTTAATAAATAAAGAAAGACTTAGATGTCGTTCATTATTTGTAATAATGCTTAATGGTATAAACAACAATAAGAGGAAAAAATATATTTATCAAAACACAATAATATTTTGCTGGTTTTCTACGCAGCATCATATAGTATAATGATAACTAGCACTTAGAAAAATATATAAAAATAAATAGATTATTGTAACTAAAACCAGTAAAGGAATTGCTAATATATAATTATTATATAATACCTCCAGGAAGTCCAAAGACTCATCGAGAGAGGGTACCTACTTTACAACTCTCCGTCTCCACCAATCCACCAGCCACAGCTACCTTCATCTACACCAACGGCATCTACTGCCGACCACCACCACTAGTATTTTCACAAAAAACATCCATGCCCATGGCAGGATTCGAACCTGTGGCCTTTTGGCTGGAGAGAGGATACGCTAACCACTCAGCCAACCAGGCTGGCAAAGACTCGCCAAGGGAGGGCACCCACTCTACAACTCTCCGTTTCCACCAACTACAACGAACTGCGACTACACCAATGCCATCTACTGCCCACCACCACTAGTATTTTCACAGACAATCCCAAACATCCGCCCTCACTGCAGGATTTGAACCTGCAGCCTTTCGGCTGGAGAGCAGATATGCTAACCACTCAGCCAGGTGGTTGCCAAAAAAACCTTGTCAAAACGAGAATCAAACTCAGTCCTTTTCCAATCGAAGGACGTAACATACCATTGTTTTTTCAATTGCACTACCAAGGCAAAAAAAGAATCTAAAGGCACCGATGGGATGAACTAAGCAGAGAACAACAGGGGGGGGGGGGTACTAGTAAAAAAAGTTATACACAACAAAAGATTAGAAACAATTAATTACACGTCATTTCTAGTCTTTTGTTGTTTATAACTTTATTTACTAGTACCCTGACGATGCAAGACTGATGACTTGCACAACTTTTCTACGGCTATATTGCTTATTTTTAGTAAACTATTTACCTTAAAATGTGGTCTCAATACCAAAAGCTTCCCACAGCACTGATAAGCCACAGAAACATGTTTTAATCTAGAAACTCACAGCGAGTAATTATGGTATAAAGTTACACAACTACAGAAATTATGCAATAAACATAAAAACTTCATCAACTGATTAATGTTTCTGGTTTGATGTAGAGACAATGACATTACACCAAAATTTGTGAGAAGTTATGATAACATCTAATATGTGTAATTAATTGTTTCTAGTCTTTTGTTATGTATAACGTTTTTTTTACTACTGATGATGCAAGTCTGACGACTTACGAAACTTGTAGGGTTATAATGGCTTATTTTTATTAAACTCTTTATTTACCTTAAAATTTGTCTTAGTACTGAAAGCTAAAATTAATGAACCCAATACCCCCCCCCCTACTGTAGTAGATAGCATAGATGGCCCCACCTACAAATTGGCTAAACACTTATCCAAATCACTTTTCTCCCTTACAGGTAACTCTCCCCCTCATTCATTAAAAAACTCTGCATTTCAAAACATTCATAGAAAATTAAATTTGGACAGATTCTGACATCATCTCAGTTTTCACTAATGTATCTTTGATAGAGATACCTTATTAACCCCCCCCCCCCCCCAAACATAATTGAATGATTTAGATTCACCATATTTAAAAGTTATTTCCTATGGAAAGAAAAAATATGCAAAATACTAGATAGAACTATATTATGTTGTTTTTAAGTGATAATAATTTTTCGAGTTTCATTTTCATTCTTGTTTCATATCTCGTACTTTAAATATTTCTGTGTTTTTTAAGATTGATATAATAAAAATTGATAACTTAAATGTTTTTTTTTTCACTGATTATTTTCACTTAATTAAACGCATACGGCCCGATTATTAAAAATAAAAGTTGAATGTGGCCCACGAGTCTGAAAAGGTTGCCGACCGCTGATCTAAGTAATCACCGAAAAGCATAATTTAGAACTTGTTGGTTAAATTAACTGGAATATAAATAATTTCTCACTGGAAATTAAAATTACTAACCATGGTGAACTCCAGTTTTATGACTGGTTCAGTATATGATGAAATCATTTTATGACAAACACTAATAATAAAAAAGAAGGCAGTTGAAGCTTAAAAGCTTCATATACTTCTTTATTAGAGTTTTAACACATACATGTTAGGGCAATTGTCACTCTCTCACCATTGTTACACCTGATATCTTGAGAATATAGTATTCTCAGTTATGATGGTGTAACATGAAAAATAAATAACATAAATAAAAACCCCTGCATAAAAAGGATAATTTAATTAACAAAATATTCTTGCATCCAGTATAAATTGAGTAAAATGTAAAGGTCTGTTGTTTAGTTAAGATAACAAAAGAAAAGAATGTATTAAGATATATTTATGACTAAACAAGGAATTTGTATTAAAAAAGTAGCTAACGAAGAATTAATATAGTAATGCGATTAAGAATGAAAGAGTAAAGTGCATAAGTATAAAAGAATGAGTCATGAAATACGCTATGTAAGAGGCTACAGATTAAGCATTAAGTAGAATTCTGAGAAAAGGTTTAAAAGGGGGTTAAGATAGAGGCTAACAAGAGAAATAACGGAATATCGCTTAGGGCCTATACCCGGATAGAAACTTAGTTACAAGTTGCCGATCAAAATGATGTATGGCGGCCAAATGCTACCCAATTGGTAGACAGACGGAAAACAAGTAGGAGGTGGGAAAAAGTAAGAAAGGGCGCCGTTAGGGAAGCAGCTATAAAAGGGTTGGTAACCCCCCCCCTCGTGGCTTTTTATTTCGAGGAGTAGGCTCTTTTGGGTTTTGGGGAAGACGTTTGAGTGTCAAGGAGGCTTGAGGCCTTTTTTGCCTTTTTGCGAGAAGAGAAGAAACGTTTGGATAGTTGTGGTGGTTTTAGTTTGGTTTTCTAGTGGATTTCACGGTGTTCTTGAGTGGAGAGATATGGCTTATATCCTCATGCCACAACAAGGAATCGAAGGTGAGCGGGAAAGCTATTCCCGTATTCCTATGTAGAAAGCGAAATACACCATAAAGTCATAGGAAGCTGTGAAAATGTCGATGTCCTCGTTTCAGTTAGTACAGCCTACGGCGCAGATGTTTATATAGCCCTGAATTGCAAGAAGTTATGTTCGTTCAGTAGAAGGTGAAGGCCCGTAAGTGAAGCTAAAGAAAGGTATTGTGAATTTTGTCTTATGTTAACTAGAAGTTGTTTGTGATAGGTACCATTGTCATAATACGGAACTGTTAAAGTGATTAGGGAGAAATTATAATAGGACTTTAGAATTTGATAGAGAGTGTTAAAAGTAAGCTAGCTAGTGTTGATAATTTGTGAATAATTAATTATCCTAAGAATCTTGAGTGCCTAGTGTGATGTGTAGAGAATCGGAATTGTCATAAGTATGTGCTAGAGTAGTTAGTGATTTTGTTAGTGTACTTGAAATTGAATAATCTAATAATGTGTGGTGATCTAAAATTTTTATGTTAAGTGAATTCATGTTTTGTATGAAATTTTGTGGCGGCATGATCATAGTAACTTTTGTCGAATCATAGCCCAACTACTTGTATTAAGCTAATTTTAGAGTGTAAGTAATTTAGTTGAGTATTTTGATGTGTACCATGTTTAGAGAAATAATAAACCTTTTGTTTAATGATAAGAAAAGTTGTCTGATATTGCTAATCCAATGCACCGCTTAGAAACATTCGAGCCTAACCACGCGGGGAATTAACGTTAAGAAACGGGAAGTTTAAGGAATTAATGTCGAGTAACAGGAATTAGTGTCACGACTGCAATAGTTACACTTTCAGATATTTGAGTTCTTTTCTCTGTTTATGTATAAAATATCTTAAACTAAATATCCCAAAGGGCGCAGTTAAAATACAAATACTAGGGATACTACGGGGAACAATAATTCAGATATTAGTAGAAATTTTGGTGTTGTTTTGAAGGTAGAAGTTAGGAGAATATAGACGAAGGCAGTTTGTAAGACAAACAAAATCGTAAGATAGGGACATAACACCATCACTCTATCCTGAATTTTTTGATTCAGAGGCGTAGAACTGTTTTTGTGAATACGTTTTATCATATTCATTATGACAATTCTATATATATTAGCATAAATTTAAAAATTAAAAAACACTTACTGGCCATATATCATCATTTGGAGTTCCTAATAAGTCAATGATCAAGTCTAACTGATGGATTTCAGAGTTTCCAGGAAGAAGAGGTCTATTCAATAGTAATTCTCCCAAGATGCAACCTGCTGCCCTATAAACCATTCAAAGGTATGGCATTTTTGTTTTGCTCAAAGTATAATCATATTTCTTAATTATGCACAGATTTTATTAAATTAAATAAATATCCATAAGCATGTGAATTAGTTTAGCAATTGTTGTTTTTGAAGTTTGAAAATAAGATGTCTAATAGTAAACAAATGGAGAGAAAACGGTCTTAGCAGTCAAATCACAAGTACATAAATTGCAAAACATAATTTTCATTCAATTTAATAGAGCTATATAATTAATGTATCTAGAATCAATCTAATTTCAAGATAATCACAACAAACTTCAATGATTTCCTATACTACGAGTAATTACTATTATATAAACATTATTCAGGCATTGCAACGAAGTCTGGTTCATCAAATGATGATGATGTGCAGAGAGCTCACTAATCTGCAGAATGACTACTATATAAACTCATTCACTAAGAGTGTATTCACAACCCATTTCACTCATTCATTGCTCTTGCATCAAAAATTGTAGGATTCAGCCAGTTTCCACAGATGACCTTTTTGTTTTCTTTTTCCTCTTGAATGTGCACTGAAAAAGGTCTTCTGCTATAAAATCTCTTTAGTAACTTAGATGTTTTAAGCATATCCCTCTTTTCTACATATTAACTAAACATTGAAACTTGCAAAGATTTAATCTATCCTCAAGTGGGCATTCCCCAAACTAGTCGCCACTTTAATTACTACTGAATTATTAGCACTTCTTCACATCTATAAAATCCAGTTAATCAAATCTGAGCATAGCAGTCCAGATAGGATTGTATGAAAGCCATATCAAACTTACATATCCCTATTAATCTATGTTTTTTGTTTTTTAATGTCCTGTTATTCTTCATACCATAGTAAACATCACCCATATAACAAAATTATGTGCTATAATAAACTAAAGAAGAGACCTGGCCTAAGTCCTACAGCATCAATGCTATTTTGTCGGACAGTGTAAACAGTGAAAGCCAAAACCTTAATGCTAATGAAGTGAATTCAAATGTCATCACAATCTATGTCACAAAACACAACTGTTGGGAATAATGCTGTTGGAGGTACTGAATAAAATTTTATTCATATTTTCTATTAAAACTAAAAAATAAAAGAAAAACTCGGTAAACAAAGGAAATAGAAAGAACTTGTAATGGATGAGAGAACACAAAGCACTGACAGGAACTACACAGAGCACACAAAATGACAAAATGAAAATAATAGTCTATAACCATTAAAATCAAAAATAGCCTGAAAACTTTAGCAGGCAGTCAACTTTATAATCAGCCATCTCCGGTTAGAAAGAGATGACCAAATGATGCATTAGTCAGCGGATGGGCAGGGATTAGTATAGCTGATGTCCATCATTAGGTCTCCGTCCAATTAGGAAGCTGACTTATTCACATCAGCTTTGCTAATCCCTGATGGCAGAGTATGTGTAAGCAAACAAAGTTTGCACGTGAAGTAACTTCATGATTGGGCTACTTGTATATAGAGACTGATGACCATCAATTGCCTTAGTATCCCATAATGCAATGCACAGACCTTATGCACATGTATGATGCTGTGTATTATGGAAGGGCCACCACCCAGACCAGTTTCGATCTTTGTTGAGGTCTCATCAGTGGGAGCCAGACCAAGAAGTGATACAAAGGTGGTAGTAATGCAGAAGTCATATTTCCACATACAAGTAGTCAAAAGGTATCACACCTTATTACTAAAATATGTTAAAAGTTTTTTAGCTTGGATGAAAGATGAAACCAAGAATATAATTTCTTGGCATCTTTAATTTATAGTAAAACCAAGTGAAAAAACTCTCAAAATGTCCAAAATAATAAGGTGTGACACCTTTTGGCTGCTTGTATATGGAAATATGACTTCTGCATTACTTCAACCTCAATAAAGGTCAAACTGGTCTGGGTAGTGGCCCTTTCCATATTCCATAGCATTATACATGCCTGTAAGGATAAGTGCTTTACATCATGGGATATTAAGGCCGCTATATACGAGTTGTCCTGTCATGAAGTTACTTTATGCACAAACTTTGCTTACACTTGGATAAAGGATGAAAACAAGAATATACGCGGTGGCATCAAAAAAGTTCCGAGACTAGGTTTGTAACACACCAACAGATGGCAGCACAAGGCTACACACACAGTCACAGAGAGTACTTACCTTCATAAGTCATTGTATCAAAAGACATCGTCCTGTGTACATCGTGAGCTATGCAACTAATGCTATTCTGACTACCTGCGTTACCACATCTGCGATTTCATCATGGACAGCAATTTAGAACAAAGAGCAAACATGAAATTCTGCATGAAACTGGGCAAATCTGCCACAGAGACGTTTGACATGATTCGGCAAGTTTACGGTGATGCTGTAATGAGTCATTTGAGGTATTATGAGTGACATGCATGCTTCAAGAGCGGAAGAACATCACTGGAAGAAGATGAGAGATCAGGAAGACCTTCAACGAGCTCAATCCCCAAAAATATTGAAACCATTCAGCAACTTGTGCATGAGGATCATTGGAGAACACTCCACAACATTGCTGCCATTGTCGGTTTGTCATACGGAACAGTCCAGGCAATCCTCACGTGTAATTTGAGCATGCACTGTGTTGCTGCCAAGTTCATCCCCAGGCTGCTGACCTAGGAGAAGGAACATCGCATCGAAGTCTGCCAAGAACTCCATCAGCATGCCGTGAATGACCCATCCTTCATGTCGAGGATCATTACTGGTGACGAAACTTGGGTGTACGGGTACGACCCTGAGATGAAGCAGGTCCGCAGCTCGACCAAGTGCATGCTGATCGTCTTTTTCGACATTCACGGCATTGTGCATCAAGAATTCGTCTTCAGGAGCCAGACAGTCAATAGCGAGTTCTACTGCCAGGTTTTAAGGCGTCCGAGGGAGGACATTCGGCAAAAGCGACCAGATCTGTGGCGTGCGAAAAACTGGATGCTCCACGACGAAAATGCACCCTTGTCACCGAGCTCTCCTCACACATGAGTTTCTCGGCAGAAACAACATTATCTCACTTCCGCACCCACCCTACTCGCCAGATTTGGCTCGTGTAGACTTCGCCCTCTTCTCGAAGATGAAGATCCAGCTCAAAAGTCACCGTTTTGACACCACTGCGGAGATCCAGCATGAATTGCAAAAGATGCTTGACATGCTTTGAAAAGAAGACTTCCAGGACACATTCCAAAAGTGGCAAGAACACTGTATTGATATGCAAAGGGACTATTTTGAAGGTGATAGTCATACTGGAGGCTTAATGGATTGTATTAAACTCAGAAAGGATTAAAACAGAATTTATTTCTTCTTATATATTTCCTCTCAGTAAATGAGACATCTTCAGGGATTACAAAAAAACTAATGTAACATAAAAACAAATAACACACAATACTAAGCCCAACCACGTGGGTGACACTAAAGTCCTATCTAGGGTGAGCACCCTCTAAGGGCGGTTGTAGGTGGCTGGAATGTAAAGTGGGACCTCTGGTGATAGGCATTTCCCAAATCTTAGGAAGCTTAATGCAACCATATTTGTTGAGATTCGGTTGATTTCTGAGAGCTGCTGCTGATTCTAAGAATAGTCTCTCTTTTTTGAATTTGCTGTGGTGGAACATGGTGGGTTTTTTCCATGAGATCCTGTGGGTTGTATTCAAGACATGGTCAGCCAGGCCTGACTGACCATAGTCATGTTTGCAGATGTATGACTTATGTTCCTCCAGGCGGATAGTGGCTGATCTGCCTGTCTGTCCAAAGTATGCCAGTTTACAGGAACAGGGTACTTTATAGACTCCAGGCACTGAGAGAGGAGGGAGCTGATCTTTTGTAGAGCAGATAAGGATAGCAAGTTTGCGTTGGGGCTTAAATGCTGTGTGTAGGTTTTAATTTTTTAAAATCTTGGCTATTTTTTTGGATGTGACACCACGGATGTAGGGCATGGTGATGGCATTTCTAAACTCTTTCTGAAGAAAAGACCGAGGAAAGGGGAAGGACCTGATTATTTTTTAATACCGTGATCACTGTAGCCATTGGACAACACTTTTCTCTCCAATGGCTACAGCTAAATAAAGTAATTTCTCATAAACAGAGCTAGTTTCAAAACTTTCTGATACCACCTCATAATTTCTTGGCATCTTTAATTTATTGAAGTGAGAATGATTCCCTCAATGACATGCCAATCACACTATAGGGTTCCAGACCCTCTCCTACTTGAGGATATACAGGCTTGTAGGCTTGTAGGCTGGCCATTGGTTAATGCATGGGATTGAACCACTTAGTAACGAATCTGCAGACTTCCTGATCAGTTGGCATCGAATCTAGCTACCACTTACTTTGTCAGTTCACGACTGGAGGGAGACTAAGTACAATGGTTGCAGGAGGAACTGTCAAGGTCATGTATGGTCAGGAAACTGAGTTTCCTCTGTGTGGGTGGTATGTTTACGAGTCTGTCATCTCTCATTGCATGTTCCTTTTCCTTTTTATCTCTTCTTTCCCATATTTAATGGATCACAACATATAGAAAACAACTTTACTGCAGATCACAAAAATTCTCCCACAAAAAAATAGTTCAAAAAATCATAAAACAGCAACAAAAATAAAACAAAATACCCACCAACACTAATTCTTAACAACAAAAAAAAAGTTTCTGTATCCACTTCACTAGCAATCATGGCCTAAACAACAACATAAACAATGTGCACCACCTCTAGTCATCTGAATCAGAATTACTATTCCTAGAAGAACCTCAGATGTCAACCTCAACAACCACTATCCACCTGAACTACACATTACTCAATTCCTTCTGTAACAAGGGCAGCATTTTTGCATTCATCAGAACTGACATTTCACATCAAAGATTGCAAATCTTGAATCCCCACAAGTTTGACCTGTTTCAACTCAAAATTTATCTAGCAAATCAACCTGCCACTTTCATTTGCTGTCTCTATTGCTCTCCAAACTCTGTTCCACTGCAACCTCTTCAATTCTTTCTTTCTCTCTCTCTCTTGAACTAAATTTTCTACAGTTGAAGTACCCTAATAGTGAAGTCATCCTTCTTGTGGATTCAATGTCTACAACTCACATTGGCTTCTCTTCTCTAATTTCAATGATCAAACAAGTAGGGATGCTGAGATTTGTCATTAGCAACAACTTAACAAAGATCAAATAACTTTATGAATTGTCATGTAAGACATGATAATTAGTTAAACATAATATGGATTTAATTTAAGTAAATATTTTATTGGTATCAAAATTTCACCCTAGTAACAAGGGGATCTTCAGTATGACATAAAAACAAGAATAGAAACTGGTAGATTCAACAATGAAATGCAAGAACTGTACACATGATACTAAGTCTCATGGTCTAAATACATTAGGATTATAGTAAAAATAACTTGAACTAGATTAATCAGAATAAATAAAAATTACATTAATTCTAGAGCTTGTAAAGGAGAAATATTTCCCATAAGAGGGATAATTTAAGTCCATAATTTTTAGTTAGATTTGGTCGATGTAACAAGGTTACTTTTACTAGATCCTTAATGTATTAAAACCATAACACTACGTCATGCATATGCAGTTTGCATGTTTTATTGTTGAATCTATCGGTTTCTGTTCTTGTTGTTTAATTTGAAAGTAATACTGAAGATACCCTTGATAGTAGGATGAAAATTTTATGACAATAAAATATTTATGTTAAATCCATATTATGTTTAACTAACAAACAAAGATTGTCAAACTCCCTACCAGAATACCTGACAACTACATCCAATCTGCCAACATGCTTGATCTCTTCCTAACAAGCTTCCCATCCAAATATATATTGTAGATGTTGTATTTTCCACTTGGCAACTCTGATCACAACCGCATAAATCTCCTTGCCAAAGAACAATCTTCACCCACCAGTTGTTTCTCAGTCTCATGTCCTTTGGCTACAAGAGTACCAAATGGGTAACCTCTGTGCCTTGTATTCCTCCTTCCCATGATCTGACTACTGTTTCAGTAGTCAGATAGCCAAACACTTGCTCAGATCAAATAACAGAAATCATCCTCACAGGTATGAAGGCTTTCATCCTTAATCCATCCAAAATCTTCAGCCACCATCCAAGTCTTGATTCTTAAAAAAAAGTGTACTAACACAGTAGAAGAAAAAAAAAACTCTGCATACCAAAAATGGCCTATGACTAAAACTGTGGCTGTTAACTCTGCTTATACTGCAGCTCACAATAGCTAAAAAATTAACAAATCCAAATTAGATTCTGAAAGGGCCAAATGCTGTAAATTTGCCTGTTATCCAAATGTCAATAGAGATTTAGCTTTCTGGTCCCTTGCCAAAAACCATTGGATGCAACTTTTGCCCATCCATATTATCACCACTCTCACATCCGAATGGTGCTATAGTCACTTCACCTAAAGCAGGGCTGACTTACTAGTATCACTCTTTCTTTCAATTCTTGCATTGACGACCTGGGCAAAGTTCCCAACACTCTACCAAGAACTGCTCACTCCAGGTCACCCATATTCTTCTGCCAGAAAGACATCTGAAGAATCATTAACAATCTCATGGAAACAAGGCATCTGATCCTAATGGTATCCCACCTACTGTATTAAAAACTTGTGTCCCAAAATTAACACCTATCTATATCACCTCTTCAATCTATCCTATTCAACTGACATATAGCCTACAGTATTGAAACAGACCAACATCCAGCCCATCCCAAAGAAAGGTGATAAAAGTCAGCCAATGAACTACCATCCAATTGCTCTCACTTCTGTTCTCTCTCTCTCTCTCTCTCTCCCTCCCTCTAAAGAAAGTCATCAACAGCCAACTCTTACACACCTGAAGACCCATCAACTAATCAGCGACCAGCAATATGGATTCTACCACTCTCAATCCACAGCCAATTTTCTGACATTCACCATTCACCTTTGGACTCAATTCATGGAAAAATTCAGAGAAACTCACATAGTTGCTCTTGGCATTTCAAAAGCATTTGATTAGGTTTGGCACATGGGCCTACTCAGCAAATTGCCATCGTATGGTCATCCCTCCACCCTCTGCAACCATATCGTTATCGTCAACTTGTTGCTCATTACATGTTATGTTCAATAGTTCCATTTCTCATATTTCCTCACCAATGCACGAGTACCCCAGGGTTCTGCACTTTTAATTCACTTTCTTCCTATTGTATATAAATGATCTGCTCTCAGGGACTTGAAATTCCATTTCTATATCTTTGCCAATGACCATACACTCCATTCCTCTGTTTTATGTGACAAACCATATAATGCTCAATTGTTAGAAACCTCAAGATCTACCATGGCCAATGACCTGGACTCCAATTCTCCTAGCTATATTTCAATGGGACAAGGACAACCTTGCAGAATTCAGTGCCACCAAAACTCAAAAAAGGGCTCACATCCTACTCCTAACTTTTGTAATATCCAGCTATCCAAATCTGATCAGATTTCCCTTCTTGGACTGAATTATACCTCCAGCCTTTCCTGGCCCAAACACACTTCAACCACCACAGCTTCTGCAGCTGCCCAAAAAAGAAAAAGAAAAAAAACTCAGTGTACTTTTCCACACAAGACAGTACTTCAAACCTTTACAGCTGTTAACTCTATACAAATTCCAGATCTACACAGCCATGGAATATTGCTCACATATTTGGAATGGTGCATCAGAATCCTCTTTAAGATTACTCAATTCTATCTAGAAGAGGGCAAGCTGGTTAATTAATTAATTAATTTTATGTTGGGTCCACGCATGAGAGTTTGGTTGGCCAACCTACAGTATATTAGTGCTGTGCATGGCAAGAGAATTGGTACACAAGGAACTTGTTCACATTGGATTTCAAGGCCTGAGCATTATATTCCATGGAAAACACATGGGAGGGAAGACTGTTCAGCAATACAGTAGAAGAAAGAGGAAGAAAAAATTTATCTTAATTCCCCCCCCCCTGCCTCTTTCTCTCTCTAGAGAGAGAGAGAGAGAGAGAGAGAGAGAGAGGAAGAAATTATTGATGTTAGTTCTGATGAACACTTACAAGGGGCACCTTCGCAGATGTATGATCACAAATCCACCCATACTCAAAGGATGGTGAAATTTGTGATTTGACAGAGTTAATAGCTAGT
The DNA here is from genome assembly GCF_054136105.1 of Typopeltis vanoorti. NCBI lineage: Eukaryota > Metazoa > Arthropoda > Arachnida > Uropygi > Thelyphonidae > Typopeltis > Typopeltis vanoorti. Next base: position 134,067,581 of record NC_143557.1, read on the forward strand.
GTGGGGCAGTGGTGCACCCAGAGGGAGGCCAAGAGGCACTAGCACCCACCAAAGAAAAGGAAAAAAAAAAAAAAACCAGTAGAAAATTTTCCAAAAATCTTTTCCCAATTAAAATTCATTTTTAAAAAAAAATTCATGTTGTGTCGTGTCTTCTTTTTCTATACTACTTATGAATTAGTGATCACATAAGGTGGGAATACCCTATAGCTCTCGGGAATCACGGCTGCTGTGAACACATGGCGAACAAAGTAGTGCTTGGGCAGACCAAGCACTACTTCGTTTGCCCGAGTTGAGCCAGAGGAGATCATGGGTATCATGTATTGGCGATCAATGCAGATGCTCAGTCATGGGTTGTATGATGCGTAGTGTGTATTCTCAAATCGTGTACTCATTGCTCGTATTCTGTGCTATTTTGCATTGAATTTATTGAAAAGCATATCTTGAACTTGAAACTTAGCTTTTCATCTCTGAAGAGTAACCTTTACGGTACATAAATTCTTCAATAACATTTTAATGTTAAATTTGTAAAAGATTTTATTTTATTTTTTAGATTTTGCACTGAACTATGACTGAAAAACATACACAGAGTATTTTATTTAACTATTTCAAAAAAAAAAAAAAAAAAAAGGTGATTCAAATGTTAGTAACAATGTTGGCACTATTAATGTTGTCAATACTGATTTGGATTCAGTTTCCCCAGTCGCAGGTCAGACAAAAACCATCAAATTATCCAGAAGAAAGTGCTTTCTTAGTTATTAATAATTATCATGACAATGCATTGTTGAAAGAACAAACATTTAATTCTGATGATAATTTAGATATTGTGAAAAAGTTGTAGAAACCAGAATCAAATTTTAATTTTCCTACAACCTGTGCTGCAATTCACAACCGAGGTTTTCAATACATACGGTTTGAAACATTTACATGGCTTGTGTACGCTCAAGTTGAAAATAGTGTATACTATGAATAGTGTGTGTTTTTTGCACCTGCTAATGTTGTAATATTTGTAGATAGGCTTATGCGCTGCTAACACATGACTATTAAATTATCTAAGGAATTTAACGTATACTGGAATATTAATTAAAAGAAACCTTAATAAAGGGGTGCTTAAGGGTCAAAGCTGTATAACTCAGAGGAGACCTCCACATAGCCTTTAAAGGAATGCGGAGAACTGACCAAGGCTTCTGACCTAATGTCCAATCCTCACCTTCTTGTGGTGCACCATGTAGGATATCTACCTGGATACTGAACGACAAGGATGGGCTGGCAATTTGGGATTTAGCCGACCAAATTGGATTTTTATTGGTTAAAACAAAATAAAAAATGATGGTACAACATGACAAAATTTCATGCCGGCTGGGGCGTCGCCCGGTTAAACAAGGCCCCCGTTGTTTTCGCCAGGGAACCAGGGCGAACAGCGAAAAGTCAGCTACTGGAACAAATCTGAAAGCACACGCCAACTCAACATCACCAGAGTTAAAGATCAGTACTGTCAACATAAGAAGCCTGAATGGCAAAGAAATGGAGCTAGCTGAGGAATTAGATAAGTACCAGATCGACATAATAGGGGTGACTGAAACAAAAAAGAAAAACTGGTGAGATCTTTCTGAGCAATAAATACAAAATGTTATATTCAGGCAATGACAATCAAGGAAAAGAAGGAGTAGCCATAGTATTCAACACAAAATACGAGGCTAATCTTCTTGAATAGCAGTCAGTCTCAAGTAGAGTAATGTGGGCAAATATGAGAATGGGGAACTGGACAATGTGACTTATTTGTGCCTATGGTCCCACAGAAGGTTCTATTAAGATAGAAGTGGAGGAATTTTTTGAGGCTTTAGAAAATGCAACTGACACAATGAAAAAGGAAAAGTTGGTCCTTGTTGGGATCTAAATAGTAGAGTAGGAAATGATTGTGAGATATACAAAATATTTTGGGAAAATTTGGAGAAAAAAGCAAAGCTAATAATAATGGCAAATACCTTTTGGATTTCTGCTCAGAACATGGATTGGTTATTACTAACACCATGTTCCAATATAAAAATGTGCACAAATTCACATAGAGAGAAGAGGCAAGGAATAAGAAAAGTCTCATTGACTATGTTATTGTTCATAGTGATGTTTTCTCCCTGATGCAGGACACAGAGTGTACAGAGGATTTGAAATTGGAAGCGATCACTATTTAGTCTTGAGCAGGATAAAATTAAATTTCATATTAAAAAGAATAACATGCAAGAAAGTTTTAAAGTGAATAAAAGTTAAGCAGCTCTCAGATGTGAACTGTAGACTAAAATACACAAAGATTATTGAAGAAAAAATGAAAGAGTTTGAGAACAGGAACCAAACCTTGGAGATTCAGTGGCAAGATTTGAAGAAAACCCTGATTGATTCAGCCAGAGAGGCATGTGATGAGGTTGTCTGCAAGGATAAAAAAAATCAGAACTCCATGGTAGACACAGGAAGTTAAAGAGGCAGTGAAGGAAAGAAAAAAGCATATCAAAAGTTCTTGTCAAATAAGTCTGCTTGTGCTCTTAGAGAATACAGAGACAAAGGCAAGAATGCTAAACACTGTAAAACTAGCTAAACAAGTGTCATGGGAGGACTTTGGCAAGAATATAGAAAATAAATATCAAGAAGGTGGCAAAATATTCTGGAGGTTGTTGAAGAAGCTTAGGAATGGAGGAAAGAGTGCTATAAAAGGAATTAGAGATGATAAAGGTGACATGAAAACGGGAGAAATTACTTTGAAAAACTGCTAAATGAAACAAGCAGTGATGACAGCACAGTGGTAAAAAACGCTGACCAAGCATGCAGTCAGGAATACATATCCATACTTGAAGTAGAAAAAAAGCCATCAAAGGCTTGAAATGTGGAAAGGCAGCAGGAGTAGATGATATTCGACCAGAAATGCTGAAGTATGGTGGTATAAGAGTCTTACAGTGGCTGCACTGCATAGTTCAGAAAGCCTGGACAGAGGGACGAATTCCCGATGATTGGAGAAGAGCTCTCATAGTGCCCATATATAAAAAAGGGAAATAAAACTGAATGTGAGAATTACAGAAGTATTTTCCTACTGAGTGTTCCAGGCAAGATCTATGCAAGTATACTTGAGAAACGGTTGAGAAGAATTGTGGAAGAAAAGCTTGGTGAAGAACAAGCTGGATTCAGGCCAAATAGAGGCTGTCAGGATCAGACCTTCACTTTACGACAAATAGTCGAGAAAGCATGGGAATATAACAAAGATCTGTATTTAAGTTTTGTTGATTTGGAAAAGGCATATAACAAGGTGCCAATAGAGAAGCTATTCAATACGCTACAGTTATATGGTGTCAATAGGGCATTATATCTAGCAATACTTAGTCTTTATTTGAGTTGTAAGTCAGCAGTTAGAATTGAAGGAAGTACAGGAAGATGGTTTAATGTTAAAATCTCATGTGAGACAAAGATGTACATTATCCCCTCTGTTATTCATTATCTATATGGATCACATTATGAAGGAAAGTGGTATTAAACATGATATCAAAATTGGAGATGTTAATGTCAGCTCTTTGCTTTATGCAGATGATGTTATACTTCTAAATAAATCCGCTACAAGTCTGCAAGATTCTCTGACTAAATTGAATAGCTGTTGTAATAGATATGGTATGAAGGTCAGCAATAAAAAGACAAAGACAATGAAAAGAGGCAAAATCACTGAAAATATCAAATGTGTTGTGAATGGAGAACCTGTGGAACAAGTGAAACATTTCAGCTACTTAGGCACGATTTTTACTGAAGATGGAAAATTAAATATAGCAATAGACAACAGAATCAGCAAAGGTATGGTAGGAAGTCAACTGAATAAATTAATATATGGAATAAGAGAGAAATTAGTCGGAACACTAAATTAGCTGCATACAAGACATTGTTCAAACCAGTTTTAACTTATGGATCTGAGAGCTGGGTCAGAAGTAAAACACTTGACCAAAGACTAGAGACCGCAAATATGAGAGTCCTGAGAAAGATAATAGGCGTGAACAGATGGCGATATATTAATAAAATGAGGATATTAGGAAAGAACTTGACATTGTCAACAACCAGGAATGCGTTAGCAGAGCTAATCTCAGGTGGTATGGTCACTTAAACAGAATGGGCGAAGAAAGATTAGCAAAACAAGTGTTCTCTACCAGATTGGCTGCAAAATAAACAAGAGGAAGACCAAGATATAGGTGGATTGATTTGGTACAAAGTGCCTTAGACAATAGAAATATAAGATCTGTTAATGTTGGAGTCTTGACAAGTAACAGACTGATTTGGAGGAAGTTGAAAATTTGTTTATCACTAGGTTAGACTATAATAGATTTAGTTTAATCCTTTATCCCAGTGAGAGCAAACAAAGTTTGCACCTGAAAATATCTTCAGGACTAAATATAGTGTTGTACTATCTTATCCAGTAAGTAGTTCAACACCAAGGCAACTCGTGGCAAAGGTGGAGCAAGCTACCAGGCACTTCTAACCCAGTATCTCCCATAATGCAAAACACATTTCCTATGTGGATATGTATACTGTTATGCATTAAAGGGATTGGCCATCTACCCAGACTAGTTTCGACCTTTATTGAGGTCTCTTCAGTGGGAGCCAGGCCCAGAGCTGGAGATACCAGGCAGAAGCAGTAGCAAGTCATCTGTGCCTATGGGAGTTGCCAAAAGGTTTATCACCTTTTTTAAAAATTACTCTGGATTTAGAGAAAGATGTTGAAAATTTGTTTATCACTAGGTATTATAGTCTAACTTAGTGATAAACAAATTTTCAACATCTTTCTCTAAATCCAGAGTAATTTTTAAAAAAGGTGATAAACCTTTTGGCAACTCCCATAGGCACAGATGACTTGCTACTGCTTCTGCCTGGTATCTCCAGCTCTGGGCCTGGCTCCCACTGAAGAGACCTCAATAAAGGTCGAAACTAGTCTGGGTAGATGGCCAATCCCTTTAATGCATAACAGTATACATATCCACATAGGAAATGTGTTTTGCATTATGGGAGATACTGGGTTAGAAGTGCCTGGTAGCTTGCTCCACCTTTGCCATGAGTTGCCTTGGTGTTGAACTACTTACTGGATAAGATAGTACAACACTATATTTAGTCCTGAAGATATTTTCAGGCGCAAACTTTGTTTGCTCTCACTGGGATAAAGGATTAAACTAAATCTATTATAATGATTTGGAGGAAAATTGTAGATAGGAAGTTAGTAATGATGTAATTTTTTTCATGTCCTGTATACCCCTTGAGGGTACATGGCAGGAATTTCATGATGATGATGAACTTTAATAAATACATCCTATATTTCGGCAATGTCACATTGCCATATTCATGGGAACATACAACTACAACATGTGCATGCAAGCACTACAAAAAGCAATAGAGGCACAGAAGAGAGAAAACTAATGTTGTTCCTAGAGTCCTAAAGGTGCCCCCTAGTGGGCTATATTGGGTTGTCTTGGCTGTTGGGCTGAACTCAAGATGCAAGCTTCACAGATTTGGGGCAGTCTTATGCACCCAAATATTGTTGAGGTTAGGAAAGTTTTTAGAGCTGAGGCTGATTCCATGAACAATCTTCATCATCATCATCATCAAATTCCTACCATGTACCCTCAAGGGGTGTACAGGATATGACAGTACTACATGAAAAAATTACATCATTACTAACTTCCTATCTACAATTTTCCTCCAAATCAGTCTGTTACTTGTCAAGCCTCCAACATTATCAGATCTTATATTTCTATCGTCTAAGGCACTTTGTACCGTATCAATCCACCTATATCTTGGTCTTTCTCTGGGTCGTTTTCCTGCCAACCTGGCAGAGAATACTTGTTTTGCTAATCTTTCCTCTCCCATTCTATTTAAGTGACCATACCACCTGAGATTAGCTATGCTAACGCATTCCTGGATGCTGACAATGTCAAGTTCTTTCCTAATATCCTCATTTTTAATATGATATTGCCATTGATGCCATCTGTTCACGCCTCTAATCTTTCTCAGGACTCTCATATCTGCGGTCTCTAGTCTTTGGTCAAGTGTTTTACTTCTGACCCAGCTCTCAGATCCATAAGTTAAAACTATATTTAAATTTGCTGCAGTGTATTAACGTGGCTTTCTTCCAACGTATTCTATGGCAGGTATCCAGAGTGGCTGTCTTAGTGGAACCGGATGTAGTCTTTGTGTTTCAAAATCCTGACATTTGCCGTCCTGCCTGTTTGGCCAAAGTAGGACAGCTGCAAGGGACCTGGGTATACCCCAGGTCTAGGGGAAGTGACTGGTCTTTGGTGGAGCGAATAAGAGATGGCAATTGCTTATATGGTTTATAACAAGAAATCAGGTCATATTTTTTTAAGGTTTTGGTTAATGTTTCAGAGATTCCCCGGATATAGAAAATGGTGATGGATTTAATGTAATCTTTGTTATGAAGGGGGAGAGGGGGGTTGTGGTTAACTGTTTTTAATATTTTTTGGATTTTTGGGGGGGTTGTAGCCATTGGCTAAGAAAGTGTTAAGGATATGATTTAGTTCAGTGGTTAGGGCATTATCATCTGAACAGATTAATTTTGCCCTGTTATATAGTGTTTTTATAACCCCATATTGTTGCGAGGGGGACGGAAGATTGCTGGTGAATGTATCTGCCCATATGGGTAGGTTTTCTGTAAACAGAGAAAGCCAAGGATCAATCAGGCTGGCAAGTGATTAGAGTGCCTAGGAAAGGGAGACTGTTGTTTTCCTCTTTTTCCAAGGCGAACTGGATTCTAGGGTGTTGGTTGTTTAAGTGTGTTAAGAAAGAGTGGAGTGTATTTGAGCCATGTGGACAAATGGCGAACACATCATCAACATAGTGAAGTCAAACAGTGGGTTTTTATGGGACTGTGTTTAAGGCTTTCTCTTCAAATGCCTGCATAAAGAAGTTAGCCAGGGGTGGGGAGAGTGGTGAACCCATGGCTGTCCCTTCTATCTGTTTGTAGAATTTTCCTTGCCAAACAAAATAGCCAAGTTCATTGTGAACTGAAATAGGGCTGAGATATCGAGAGGAAATTTGGCTTGGATGAGCTCTAAGGTTTCCTTGAGTGGGACAGTTGTGAATAGGGAGGAGACATCAAAACTAACCATTATGTCAGTATGTTGGAGTGAGAGGTTTTCTATACTGGCTTTGAAGTGGGCTGAGTTTTTTGTGTGATGGTGTGTTGCCAGTATAAAGTGTGAGCGCTTTGGCTAAATGTTTGCCTAGTTTGTATGTGGGAGAATCGATGCCAGCACTATGGGACATAATGGAACATTTTGTTTATGTATTTTTGGAAGTCCATATATTCGGGGGGGGCAGGGGTCTAGAGTTAAAAGGTTTTAGTTTGTAGAAAGTTTTTTAACTTGGGTATATTATGAATTCAAGATACCAAGTAATTTTATATAAACTTGGTTTTTAATCCTATTTCCTAAGTAAGCAAAGAGATAAGTAAGTCAAGTTTGCCCCGCACGTAGTGCAAATCTGAGGCAACTCGTGGTAAAGGTGGATTAAGCACTAATCACTTTTCCTAGTATTTTTTCCTTAATGTAAAGCACATCCCCTTGTGGAGATGTATGATGCTATGCATTAAAGGCAATGGTCACTACCCAAACCAGTTTCGACCTTTATTAAGGTCTCGTCAGTGGGAGCCAGGCCTGACAATGCTAAGGTTGAAGTAAAGCAGAGCTTATGAATTTTACCTAAACAAGTTGCCACAAGGTGCTTTGACTTTATTAAATAAAATATGAGGATGAGAGATAGATGTAGAAAGTTTTTTTAACTTGGGTATATTATGTATTCAAGATACCAAGTAATTTTATATAAACTTGGTTTTTAATCCTATTTCCCAAGTAAGCAAACAGACAAGAAGTCAAGTTTGCGCCTGCACATAGTACAAGTATGAGGCAACTCGTGGTACCATGAGTTGCCTCAATTTCCAGTAATTTTCAGTAATTACAGTAACAAATCTGGTAATTTTGAACATCAAATTCAAGTTGTGGTATAAAAATTTGAAAAACAGTTTGCAACAGCTCCATGTAAAAATGGCATTGATGCAGTTTCGAAGTGCGACAAAATGATATATCCTAATATCTATAACTTATTAAAAATATTTGCAACGCTTCCAGTAACAACGTGTCAGTGAAAGGTCATTTACTACCTTATGCCTTTTACAAACCTATTTAAGATCTACTGTGACACAATCACGATTGAACAGACTGGCTTTGCTAAACACCCAATTCTCCATTTACACAATAGATTGGTTCCAGAAAAAAACACGTAAATGAAAACCATGTAAAAATGAATACAGTGCATATGAAAAAATAGAGAATGGTTCCAGATGTCAAAACTTGTTATGAACAATAAGTTATTTTCAAACAAAACATATGAAAATCATTGAATAAATATATAGCAGCCGCATTCTTTTGTGTGAGACTGGAATTAAATCACTTCCATCACTTTGGCTGTTCATACTTCAATGGCAGAACATTTTCTTCAGTAAAAAGAACTAAATTATCACTAATTTCCAATAATTCTGAATGTTGATTTTTTTTTACCACCAACACTGTAATTAATCATTGAGATCCTGTTTCGACTAGATCTTTGTGTAATTCTTCATATCAGACCATACATGACTTCAGTTCACGTTTAACCTGTTCAGCTCATTCGGTATTTGGATCATATGTAAGAAAATGACTTTACAATTTACTAGCCATTTGAAGCCCTTCTTTAATTAATCCTGCAGTGAGTGGAATCTCTTCTTCTTCATCATTATCATCACTTTTTTTTTTCATTAAGATTATCCAGGACAGCTTCTCTTATTTCGTCATCACTAACAGTCTTGTCAACCATCAATTCTTCAATATCTGCAGACAAAAAATCATCAAATCCTTCTCTGCCAACTGCAAGTGCTAATCTGAAGATATTGGTATTCAGTTGCATGCAAAGGTACAGGGTTTTTCTTTTTCACACATTCTGGCCAAGTAGCTTTCCTGCATGCATTTAAAGTTGATGGTTTCAATTCTGATAATGCCAACTTAACAAGTGTTTGATGCAATCCAAAATAGAAAATTTCTTCCTCACATCAATAACTGTCAGTAAATTATCCTTATCTAGTTTATCTAAAATGTATTGGAACGTTCTTCTTATTTAGTAAGTTTTGAAGGTAGTGATCACACCCTGGTCTAGCGGTTGTATTAAGGATGTTGTATTAGGTAGCATAAAACAAAATTCTACATTCGGGTGTTCTAAAACAGGATGGACAAGCACATTGTCTATAATCAATAAAACTTTAAAAGTCCAGATTTTTTCCCATCAAACATTGTTTAACTGCTTCTGCCTGGTATCTCCACTTCTGGACCTGGCTCCCACTGAAGAGACCTCAATAAAGGTCAAAACTAGTCTGGGTAGTGGTCCTCTCCTTAATGCATAACATTATACATATCCGCAAGGAGATGTGTTTTGCATTATGGGAGATACTGGGATAGGAGTGATGTTATCTTGGTCCACCTTTGCTACGAGTTGTCCGGTGTTGTACTACCTTACCCCAGTTCTGAAGATATTTTCAGGCGCAAACTTTGTTTACTTACACTTGGATAAAGGATTAAACTAAATTTATTATAGTCTAACCAAGTGAAAAATAAACTTTCAACATCTTTCTCTAAATCCAGAGTAATTTAATAAAAAGGGGGCACACCTTTTGGCAACTCCTGTAGGTAAAGATGACCTCGCCATTGCTTCTGCCTGGTATCTCCACTTCTGGACCTGGCTCCCACTGAAGAGACCTCAATAAAGGTCGAGACTAGTCTGGGTAGTGGCCCTTCCCTTAATGCATAACATTATACATATCCGCAAGGCGATGTGTTTTGCATTATGTGAGATACTGAGATAGGAGTAACGTTAGCTTGGTCCACCTTTGCTACAAGTTGGCCGGTGTTGTACTACCTTACCCCAGTCCTGAAGATATTTTTAGGTGCAAACTTTGTTTGCTCACACTTGGATAAAGGAGTAATTAAATTTTTTATAGTCTAGCCAAATGAAAAATAAACTTTCAACATCTTTAGCATTGTTATGTGTAAAATGGATAATTGACCTTTGATAGAATTTCCTACTTGAAATAATGTTTTAACATATTACAGGAAAATTTGAAATTTTAGTTGAGTATACTCATTCCCTAAAGTTAGTGCAATTCTGTCAGAGTTTGTTCATAAAGTGTAAATTGCCTGATTTTGTAATTAAATGTTTTTCTTTAGTATTAATTGATGACTTTCCTGATTTCCTTTCTATTGCACCACTCATTAAGTCAGAACCAAGGTGGGAGGTAAAATACAAGGGAGGCTTCGACTGTGAAATGAATTTTAGTTATTTGATGAATTTAGAGTTTAATGACAGTGCTTAAGAGATATTAGACAGTGTACTAATCTGACTTCTAGTTCTTTGATTTTTGCATTATTCAATAGCTAGGATTTAGGGTGGCACAGTATAATAGAAATTTTCTCTGAATCTGAAAAAAGGAATTGGTACCAGCACTGAAATAAAGGAACTGCCGCTATCCAATGGCAATCCCTTTGTCGTCAATCCACGTGCACTACTCTTAAGAAAGTTTAACGACCCAGATTAAATATTGAGACTGCATAGGAATTATAGTATATTAACTTGATGCATCGAGCAAAGAACATTTATTGAAATTAAGGCTAAGGAAATTATATAAGTCAGGATTAAGATCATAAATCACAATGTTAGAAGAGAAAAGAAAAAATATTACACAACCACCCTCCATACAAAGAAACCACTCCTCACCCTCTTGCTCATGGTTCCTTTCATAACTTCCAGGGATGGCCTCTTGTCATCACTAGTTCCTGCTGTTCAACCAAGTGAAAGAACTTCCCAGTGTCAACCCTGTAACTACCTTTCAACAGTTTAAAAGTCTCAATCATATCATCTTTCCTTCTTCTACCCACCAAACTCTGCAGTCTCCACATTCCCTCAGCCGATCCTCATAACTAACATCGTACAGTCCTGAAACCATGTTTGTTATCTGCCTTTGTACCCTTTCCACAGTTAATTTATCCCCTTCAAATCCTGGGGACCAAATTTTAGAACAATAGTCTAAGTGTGGTCTGATCAGAGTCTTATACAACGAAATGATAACCCTTTTATCTCTGCAGGTCAGTGGCTTATCATTATTGCAGCAATCCTCTGTGTTACCTTCACCACCTTTGCAATATGTCCCCTAAATTTCAGGTTTCTATCAATCATCAACCCCAGATCTCTTGTCTCCCTTACGTCCTCCAGTATAACTCCTCCCATAGAGTATGCAGCGTCCCATCGATGTTTCCCAAACCTCAAGATCTTACATTTTGTTGCATTAAACCGACATTTTATTATTCAAATCCTCTTGCTGGGTTACCATATCTGCACTATTATTAATAATCCTTTCCAGCTTCGCATCATCCGCAAACAACTGAATATCCCCCTGCAATCCACTGGCTATGTCATTGATATAAAGGTTAAACAATATAGGTCCCAGTACTGAGCTCTATGAGATCCCACTTGTAACCCTCTGCCTACTTGAAACTGCCCCACCATACACAACTCTCTGATACCTATTGGACAGCCAATCTTGAATCCAGTTGACCAATCTGACATCCAGACCCATGTGCTGCAATTTAAATATCAGCTTATTTTGTGGCACCCTGTCAAATGCCTTTGCTAAGTCTAAGAAAATTGCAGTATATGCCTTTCCCTCATCTAATGCTCTTGTAACTTTATTATAAAAGGCTAGCATATTGCTAAAACAAGAGTGCCCCTTCACAAATCCATGTCGACTCTCACAGATAACATTACCCTCATCTGCCCAATGCTGTATACGGTCCCTCACTACTTTCTCCAAGATCTTAACAACTACTGATGACACAAAAACTGGCCAATAATTAGACACTTCCAGTCTGCTACCGCCCTTATGCAATGGCACTATCTTACCTTCCTTCCATTCCATGGGCACCTTTCCCGCATCCAGACTTTCACTGAAAAGCCAGGTCAAAGGCACTGTCAGTTCCCTAGCACATTCTCTCAAAACTCGTGGTGAAATACCATCCAGTCCCAAAGCTTTACTGACATCCAGAGTACTCAGCATCTGAAACACACTCTCTTCCTGTACCTCTAAACCTCGAACCAGTCCTATCCCTCTAGCATTAAAACTGACTCCTCCAGGATGAAATACTCCAATAAAGTGTTCATTGAAGAATTCCACTATGTCCTCTGCATCAGTCACTTATTCCCATTTTTATCCCACAATATCATTCTTCCACAGTCATTTCTCCTCCTACTGGCCACATAGCTAAAAAATTCCTTAGGATTTTCTTTGGATCTTAGAGCCAATCTCCCCTCATATTGGTTGTCATTTATTAGTATGCGTACTTTCAAGATAGCATAGGAGCTGGCTCTTGATGGTTCTCTCCATTACTTTAGAGAGGAGCAAAATAAGAGAGACTGAATGATAGTTTGATGGTAAAGGATTTGTTACCCTTCTTGGGAATAGGCTGGACATAGGCTAATTTCCAGGGCACAGAATAGATGCTGGCAGAGTAAGCATGCATAAACAGGCAACATAGGAGTCAACTCTGGAGCACAAATCTTCAGCATAATTGGAGAAATGCCATCAGGGAACTTTTTGGTATCCAATTTGGATAGGATTTTTCTGATCACTTCCTGGTGAAAGGTCTGGGGCATTGAGTAATGGATGTTTGGAATGGTGGGGACATTTACCAAAATCATTTATGCAGGCATTTGAGGAAAAATATGATACCAGAGGATTGGCTTCCTCTGTGGGCAATGATGCAACAGACCCATCTGGGTGCTGGAGTGGTAGGAGCAGCAGAAGACAAAAGTTGTGGCCAGAAACCAAAATGTACAGATGCCATTTGGGCAAGTTTCCTGCTTTGGTCTCTTTGAAAATTGGTTTTTGATGCATTGATGATATTCTTGCATCTGTTTCGGACTTTGGTGTAAGTGGTGAGAGAAGTAGAATTCTTGATGATAGCAAGTTGCAGTATGCTTGATTCTTCATTTATACAGCCTTGGCACATCTTTTGAAGAACCAGGGCTTACAGGGGAAGGGAATTTAGTGGGGAATATGTGTTTCCATTTCAGAGAGGATTATTTCAGTGATGAGTTCAGTGCATATACTTGGGTTGGAAGATTGAAAGCAATAGTCCAACCATGGGATTGAGGTATAGAAATTTTGGAGGTCATTCCACTTGGCATTCTTATAATGTCAGGTGACACTTGGTATATTATAAGAATGGCTGTGTGAGTGTTGCTTAGTGGAGGAAGAGATAAGCACAAGTTGTCATCTGAATTACCTAAGGGAGATACAACCTCCACAGTATATTTGGAGGGATCACTAGTTTAGTTGATGCTCTCTCTCAAAGAACCACTTTGATCGCTCTCCCACAGTTTCTGTCTTTGTCTGTTCTACAGATACTTTCTTCCAAAATCATAACAAGAGCTGCTGCTAACTCTTTTACAGTCCAGCTTGAAACCTGTTGAATCAAGTTGCAGAGTACAGGGAGTACAGTTCTTTGACTTTCTCCACTCTTTTATAACAACCTTCAGTTATTATAAAAAAAAAATTTAACCAGATTCCTCCTTGCTTCTTACCCTCTTGCCCACACATGGCAATGATGTGCTACAGGTCCTGTGACTTTTTAAGTGCGGGTCAAATATAAAAAAAGAAAGAAATAATGTTGACCTTTTCAGGTCATTTTTTAATTTTAATGTACAGACAACACCTATTTAGTTCATTATGAAGATTTCAGGAAAGTGGCATAAATGTAAGCTAAGGTAACATTTCAAAATGTAAATGTTAATTCTGTATTTTCATTTATTATTTCATATTTTTCCAGTTTTCTCTTTCTTACATGTCTCTCATGAAAATAAAATGAAAGCATAATTTTATGATGTTTCTATATGGTTCCTGCTGCCAATCCTTTATGTTCAGTCGTCAATTAAAATTTTCTTTGTTTTGTTTTGTTTCTGCCTACTTCCTTTATTTTGTTTTGTGCCATTTCCTTTGTTTCCTGGGATAGAGCAGGGGTAAGGGGGTAGTCTTTCCCCCCATAAATTTACTATAGTGAACCTTCTGCTATTACAATCTATTTCTCTGGTCTCTAGGTGTTTACAATAGCAAGCATCTACTATATTTTATCCACTTTCACAATATCTCTTCTGAACTTCAAATCTCTTTCTCTCTCCATTAACACTCCCAGATCACCAGCAAAATCAACTTCTTAGAGTGCAAGTCCATCAATGAAATAATACACAGCTCATAATCTTTCAATCTAGAATGCATAGACTTACACACTACAATAGTGAACTGGCAACTATAGGTCTTTGCACACAATGTCAGCCTATAAAAATTCTCTTGTAGAATCTTTACATCAGTTTCATTTATCATTGCTTCACATGATCAGCAAATAACTCAAAATATTTTCATTTTCATTTCATTAATGTATAAATCAAACAGCAGAATTTAAGCATAGAGCCCTGTAGCACATCATACAAGAAATGAGATGAGAGATAGAGAGAGAGAGAGAGATTCATGTAACCAACTTCACATTCAGAATCCTGCTGTCAAATGGCATTGAAAAGTTCATCAATATAACATGTAGCCATTTTGAGAGCAGTCACTTTACTATGGAAAGTGAGCAAATTAATAAGGTAACATCTCCCACTCACAGAACATGCCAAGCCTGCATACAGAGCATCTTATTCCTATCCACCTATTCCTGAAAATTCAGTAAGGGGGTGACACAGGATGGAGCACCTTCAAGTAGTATGTCTCTTTACTAGATATCTATCTGGATAGTGAACAAATGAAAATGGGCTGACAATTTTGAACATAACCAATTAAACTGTATTTAGTGTTGGGATGAATACAGTTTATAAATAAATAAGGCACTCACTGTTTTTGCATGCAATGTCACATGGTGAAACAGTGAAGGTTAACCACATGAACAAACTCAACATCAACAGAAATGAAGAAAGGCAGCTTTAACCTAAGCAATATCAATGGAAAAGTAGTTAAAATGATAAAAGGCGAGATTTTGCTAAATACTAAAATTCAAGCAACAGCAATTAAGGTAAGAAAGATTGGCTATAAAATCAACACTAAGCATAAATATTCTTGAGTGGCAGGCAGTTTCAAGTAGAGTTATGTGAACAAATTTCAAAATAGACAATGCAACTTATCTGTGACTATTCCACAGAAGGTTCTACAAAGAACTTTTTGAGTAATTAGAGATGGCTGATGAAAAAGAAAAAAGGAAAAGCTAATCCTTATTGGAGACCTCAACAACAGAACAGAAAGTGAATCTCAAGCAAACAGAAATGTTTGGGCAAAATTTGGAGACAGGTGCAAAACTACTAATAACGGTTACTTGCTGTTTTTTTTTTTTTTTTTTTTTTTTTTTTTGTTGTTGTTGTTAAGGACACGGCTAAATCATCATTAACAGCAAGTTCTAACATAAAGATGTGTCTAAGTGTACATGGCGAGAAGACAAAAAGAAATAAGTAGTCTCACTATGTTATTGTTGATAGTAATATCTTCACGGCAGTTCAGAAGTACAGGGGGATTTCAAATAGGAGGTGACCAATATTTCTCCTAATTTTTTGCTTGCCGATGTGTGCATGAAAATCATTTTGAGCATAAGTTTCCAATTTCAGGATTCAATGTGTGTGGTAGCTTTTGCTCACAATAGTGAAAGTCTAAAGTCACAAACATCTAATTTGATATGCCTAAAATTAGTGATAACATCTTTGTTAAAGGATCATGTATCTTACTCCTTCAGCTACTTAAATACTCATATACATGCAGGAATGCAATCAGGAATACATATTAAGTCTTGAGGTAATTAAAACCATTTGAAACCTGAAATGCAAAATGGCATTTGGAGTAGATGATATTCAACCAGAAATGCTCAAATATGGAGGTATACAAGTTTTATAGTGGCTATACCACGTAATTCAGAAGGCCTGGTCAGAAAGTCAAATTCCAGATAATTTGAACAGACTTCTCATGTGCCATCTGTAAAAAAAGAGAAATAAAACTGAAGTTGAGAAGTACAGAGCAATTTCTTTAAGTATTCCACATAAGTTTTACCCAAGTATATATACTTGAGAAATTTTCAAAAAAACAAGAAACTGGAGAAGAACAAGCTGGGTTCAAGCTAAATAGTTGTTAAGATTTTCACTTTACAGCAAACAGTTGAGAAATCAAAGTATGGGAAAACTTCAATTTTGTAGATCTGTAAAAAGCAAATGGCAAGGTGCCCAGAGAGCTTTTCAAATTGCTGCAATTATATGGAGTAAATGGAACATTATAAAGGGAAACATATAGTTTATATTTAAGTTGTACTGCAATTAGAAGAGAAGGAAGTATAGGAAAATGGTGTGATGTAAAATCAGGTACACATTATTTCCACTCTTATTCATCATCTATATGGATCACATTATGAAATCCATTGGCATTAAACCTCATATCAGAGTCAGGGATAACATACTTAACTCATTGCTTTATGCAGATCATGTTGTACTCCAAAATAAATGCAATGCTAGTCTCCAGGATTCTTTCAACTAAATTGAATAACAACTGCAACAAATTTGGCATGAATATTGGAAATGAAAATGTTAATATTATGTAAATAGAACAAATTATGTAATAAATAAGAAAGGACATGGTAAACATCAACTGTTTCCTGAATGGGAAACCTATAAAGCAAAATACAGGTAACTCTTGTTATACACAGCAGTTGCATTCTCAAGAATCATCACATATATCAAAAACATGTAAAACAGGAGCTTATAACATGGAATAATGGAGGTTGTATCTCCAAATAAGTGAGATTCCAATCTTTCAAGATAAATTTAATAAAAAATGCACCTATTTTTCATACACATTAAGGCATAAAATTAGTATGCATTTTGTATGATCACCCCATACAAAGGCATGCTCTGCTGGTTCTGATGCTCCATCCATATATCCAGAATTCTTTCCATTTTCTCAATTGCATGAGATCATTAAAATAGTTTTTTATTTTCATGATAGCTGACATGTTGAAGTTGAAGGCTGCTTTTTCAAGAATCTCTTGATGGAAACCTGACTTGCAGTTTTCAACTTCTGATTGTAACCTCTTGTTGAGTAACATCCTTCTGTGTCTTTGTTTTGATGAGAAATTTGTGAAATTCTTCAGTGGCAATGCAATCTGCAGCCTCACCAGTCATGTTGAAATTGTGGAACACATAGTGATCGAACCACCAACAACCTCCAGCAGAAGGTGTCATTTGTTTTTCATCTTTCATCAGATCTTCATACAAATCTTTCATCTTTTGTCGTATGACCGCCCTATACAAAGGCATGTTTCTGCTGTATCATTCAGCTCTATCAAGTAATTTAATTAATTGATAGTGTCTGTGCGGTTAGCCTAGTGGCTATGCGCTTCGCAACCATATGCCAGGGGGAAGAAGTGTCCTAGGTGTGTCCCGGTTCGCCACTCCTCTGCTGCATCTCCCTTAGGGAATGCAGCAGAGGAGTGGCGAACTGGCTGCATTAATATGCCAGTAACCCCTCGTTAGGAGGGGACTCAACCCATCCTAGTCGGATGAGAAAGGATAGAATAGAGCTGAATGTCAATTTAATTAATTGATAGAAGTGAAAAGAAGAATGTGAATTAATTCACATTCTTCTTTTCACTTGGCAGACATCTTGGTGAAAGGGAGATTTTTTTTTTTTTTTAAATACAGACGATACTGCATAGACCAATAAGGCAGCAGGGACACAAAATGGACAGTGAGCCACACAGAGAATGGGAATAGGAAATAAAGTGCATGCATGGAAGCTTCTACCACCTTGGATAGGAAACAACAATAGTCCTTATGTACCATAATAATGAGACAGTGTATACTAAAACAGGATAACAAAAGTGCATATAATGAGAGTTACCTGTATTACAGCTATTTAGGCACAACGTTAAGTGAAGATGGCAAATTGAATATGGAAATAGACAACAGAATAAGCAAAGCCAGTATGGTAGAGAACCAACTAAATAAATTCATATAATGAATAAGAGAAGAATTAGGCAATATAGTAAATTAGCAGAATACAAGACTGCATTTGAATCAATTTTAACTTATCGATCTTAGAGATGGGTTAGAAATAAAACATTTGACCTAAGACTAGAAACTATGAAAGTTTGGGGGCGAAATTAGGGGAATGAACAGATGATATCAGTGGCTGAATCATATGAAAAATGAAGATATTAGAAAGGAACCTGATATTGATGGCAATGAATAATGTGTGAGCAGAACTAATCACTTATACAGAATGGGAGAAGAATGGCTAGCAAAACAGTTGTTTGATATGTAAGAATGGCAAGTAAAAGATTTGGAATGGGAGAGAAGATTTCATGGAGTGATAGTTAAAAGTGTCTTAGAAGACCAAATATAATATCTGACAATGTTGGCATCCTGACAAATAGGGGTCTAATTTGGAGTGATAATGTTGATCGGAAGCTAGTAATAATGCAAACTTAATCAACTAGAATTGTCATACTACTGTCTTGTACATCCCTTTACAACACATTTCAGAAATTTGACGATGATATCCTCAAATTCCTAAATTCATAATCATGCAGTGTGATATGCCTAAAAAAAAAATTGGGACTTAGGCCACCACTGAATCATGTCTGTTAATTGTAGATGTTCTTCTGGCTGGTGTGTCTATTTTTCTGGATGAAAAACCAAATTTCTAGGAAGTAAATACCCTGCCACCACTTTCATATGAGACTGACTATTAATCTTCAGCTGAAACTCTTATGATGATTACGCATATTGACAGGATTGGAACATATGTCCCACCAAGCAAAGGACACTGTTGTAACCAAATGAGCTACACAGGATCATTGAAAATCCAAATGATTATCTGTGTAGTTGGCCATAGGGCTCTGTGCTTGGATGTCTGATGTTTAATTTGTAAATCAATAATACTAGCAATGATCTGAGAGTAATATCAAAGAAATGATTGAACCATTTACCATCCAGTTCATTCTGATAATGCATTCCATTTTCAGATCCATGTTGACATAAAAAAACCTTCTTCTGCTTCCCTAATGATTTTCTGTAAAACCTTCCACTGTTCTTTTATTCTTACCAAATCTGAACTTATCAATTGATAAGTTCAGATGTGGTAAGAATAGAATAGATGACTAGTATTACAAGTGGGATGAATGTGATATGCCTAAAAAAAAAAATAATAATAATAATAAAAAAAAAAGATTTAGATAGGGTTTATTGCAGCCTAAGAAGTAAACCACTACCCAAACTATCTTTCATTTCACACATACAAATTAAATTCTACAATTCATATTCACAAAATGTGGTCCAGACCTGATATTTTCTTGGCGAACTTACCAGAAAACAAGCCAGACACTAATTACAAGAAGAAAAGAAATAATAACAATAAAATGAAAATTAATAAACCACAGGTAATTAAATATGTAAAAAGGAGTGAAAATTCAACTAAATTTGAATGTTAGCAACTTTTTAAATATATAATTTTAATAGCTTAAGAAAAAATTTCTTAAAGTCTTCCCTGTTTATATTTATGATGAACTTTATGTTTCTAAATTTTATGGTTTGTATGTTTATATAATTATTTAAATTAGGTTTATATTAGGGGGTGCTTAAGGGTCAAAGCTGTATAACTGAGAGGAGACCTCCACATAGCCTTTAAAGGAATGCGGAGAACCGACCAGGGCTTCTGACCTAATGTCCAATCCTCACCTACTCATGGTGCACCCTGTTGGGAATCTACTTTGATACTGAACGAACGAGGATGGGCTGGCAATTTGGGATTTAGCCGACCAAATTGTATTCTTATTGGTTAAACCAAAATAAAAAATGATGGTACAACATGATAAAATTTCATGCCGGCTGGGGCGTCGCCCGGTTAAACAAGGCCCCCGTTGTTTTCGCCAGGGAACCAGGGCGAACAGCGAAAAGTCAGCTACTGGAACAAATCTGAAAACAAACCCCAACTCAACATCACCAGAGTTAAAGATCGGTACTATCAACGTATAAAGCCTGAATGGCAAAGAAATGGAGCTAGCTGAGGAATTAGATAAGTACCAGATCGACATAATAGGGGTGACTGAAACAAAAAAGACCAAAACTGATGAGATCTTGCTGAGCAATAAATACAAAATGTTATATTCAGGCAATGACAATCAAGGAAAAGAAGGAGTAGCCATAGTATTCAACACAAAATACAAGGCTAATCTTCTTGAATGGCAGTCAGTCTCAAGTAGAGTAATGTGGGCAAATATGAGAATGGGGAACTGGACAATGAGACTTATTTGTGCCTATGGTCCCACAGAAGGTTCTACTAAGGTAGAAGTGGAGGAATTTTTTGAGGCTTTAGAAAAAGCAACTGACACAATGAAAAAGGAAAAGTTGGTCCTTGTTGGGGATCTAAATAGTACAGTAGGAAATGATTGTGAGACATAAAAAAATATTTTGGGAAAATTTGGAGAAAAGAGCAAAGCTAATAATAATGGCAAATATCGGTTGGATTTCTGCTCAGGACATGGACATGTTATTACTAACACCATGTTCCAACATAAAAATGTGCACAAATTCACATGGAGAGAAGAGGCTAGGAATAAGAAAAGTCTCATTCACTATGTTATTGTTGATAGTGATGTTTTCTCCCTGGTGCAGGATAACAGAATGTACAGAGAATTTGAAATTGGAAGTGATCACTATTTAGTCTTGAGCAGGATAAAATTGAATTTCATATTGAAAAGAATAACATGTAAGAAAGTTTTAAAGCGAATAAAAGTTGAGCAGCTCTCAGATGTGAACTGTAGACTAAAATACAGAAATATTATTGAAAAGAAAATGAAAGAGTTTGAGAACAGGAATTAAACCTTGGAGATTCAGTGGCAAACTCTGAAGGAAACATTGATTGATTCTGCCAGAGAGGCATGTGGTGAGGTTGTGTGCAAGGATAAAAAAAATCAGAACTCCCTGGTGGACACAGGAAGTTAAAGAGGCAGTGAAGGAAAAGAAGAAAGCATATCAAAAGTTCCTGGCAAATAAGTCAGCTTTTACTCTTACAGAATACAGAGACAAATGTAAGAAAGCTAATCAGTGTGTAAAACTAGCTAAACAAAAGTCATGGGAGGACTTTGGCAAGAATATAGAAAATAAATATCAAGAAGGTGGCAAAATATTCTGGAGGTTGTTGAAGAAGCTTAGGAATGGAGGAAAGAATGCTGTAAAAGGAATTAGAGATGATAAAGGTGAAATGAAAACAGGAGAAAAAGATATCCTTGAAGTATGGAGTAATTACTTTGAAAAACTGCTAAATGAAACAAGCAGTGATGACAGCACAGTGATAAAAAACATTGACCAGGCATGCAGTCAGGAATACATATCCATACTTGAAGTAGAAAAAGCCATCAAAGGCTTGAAATGTGGAAAGGCAGCAGGAGTAGATGATATTCGACCAGAAATGCTGAAGTATGGTGGTATAAGAGTCTTACAGTGGCTGCACTGCATAGTTCAGAAAGCCTGGACAGAGGGACGAATTCCCGATGATTGGAGTAGAGCTCTCATAGTACCCATATATAAAAAGGGAAATAAAACTGAATGTGAGAATTACAGAGGTATTTCCCTACTGAGTGTTCCTGGCAAGATCTATGCAAGTATACTTGAGAAACGGTTGAGAAGAATTGTGGAAGAAAAGCTTGGTGAAGAACAAGCTGGATTCAGGCCAAATAGAGGCTGTCAGGATCAGATCTTCACTTTACGACAAATAGTCGAGAAAGCATGGGAATATAACAAAGATATGTATTTAAGTTTTGTCGATTTGGAAAAGGCATATGACAAGGTGCCAAGAGAGAAGCTATTCAATACGCTGCAGTTATATGGTGTCAATGGGGCATTATATCAGGCAATACTTAGTCTTTATTTGAGTTGTGAGTCAGCAGTTAGAATTGAAGGAAGTACAGGAAGATGGTTTAATGTTAAATTTGGTGTGAGACAAGGATGTACATTATTCCCTCTGTTATTCATTATCTATATGGATCACATTATGAAGGAATGTGGTATTAAACCTGATATCAAAATTGGAGATGTTAATGTCAGCTCTTTGCTTTTTGCGGATGATGTTATACTTCTAAATAAATCCGCTACAAGTCTGCAAGATTCTCTGACTAAATTGAATAGCTCTTGTAATAGATATGGTATGAAGGTCAGCAATAAAAAGACAAAGACAATGAAAATAGGCAGAATCATTGAAAATGTCAACTGTGTTGTGAATGGAGAACCTGTGGAACAAGTAAAACATTTCAGCTACTTAGGCACAATTTTTACTGAAGATGGTAAACTAAATATAGAAATAGACAACAGAATCAGCAAAGCTGGTATCGTGGGAAGTCAATTGAATAAATTCATATGGAATAAGAAAGAAATTAGTCGGAACACTAAATTAGCTGTATTCAAGACTGTGTTCAAACCAATTTTAACTTATGGATCTGAGAGCTGGGTCAGAAGTAAAACACTTGACCAAAGACTAGAGACTACAGATATGAGAGTCCTGAGAAAGATTAGAGGTGTGAACAGATGGCATCAATGGCAACATCATATTAAAAATGAGGATATTAGGAAAGAACTTGACATTGTCAGCATCCAGGAATGCATTAGCAGAGCTAATCCTAGGTGGTATGGTCACTTAAATAGAATGGGAGAGGAAAGATTAGCAAAACAAGTGTTCTCTGCCAGGTTGGCAGGAAAACGACCCAGAGGAAGACCAAGATATAGGTGGATTGATACGGTACAAAATGCCTTAGACGATAGAAATATAAGATCTGATAATGTTGGAGTCTTGACAAGTAACAGACTGATTTGGAGGAAAATTGTAGATAGGAAGTTAGTAATGGTGTAATTTTTTCATGTAGTACTGTCATATCCTGTACACCCCTTGAGGGTACATGGCAGGAATTTGATGATGATGATGTTTATATAAGTGCCTCTGTAGCGCAATTGGAAGAACGACGGTACGTTGCGCCCTTCGAATGGAAAAGGCTCAAGTTCGATTCTCGTCATGATGGGAGGAATCTTTATACGGACGTTTTCAATCGAAGGTGAGTTAGCTGATCTCATACAGAGGTAGCAGGGTTTTTTCACCCGGAAACTCGGGTTTTTCATCCCCATACAGGCAAATCGGCCCTTCAGAACACACGCAATTTACAGACAAAAAAATACTAGCTATGGTGGTGGTAGTGGCCAGTAGATGGTGCTGATGTTGATGATTGGTAGTAGAGGTTCGTTGAAGTGGTTGAAATGGAGAGTTGTACAATAGGTGTCCTCCAGTGATGAGTCTTCGGACTCCTTGGAGGTGTCACAAATGATAATAATAATAATAACTGTTTTGTTCTTTCAAATATAATTTGATGACCAATGTGAAGAACTTCAAAACTATTACAACACTTTTGGATAGCAATAAGTCTGCTATCTGCAGGTTTTTGGTTACTTTATTTGATTCTGATTGAGAGGAAAGCTTCAACTAGCAGTGAATAGCTAGTAATTGAACAAATGCTTCAATTAAGCATTTGTTCAATTTTGGTAGATTAAAACTCAGCCATAACAGAGCTTGGCCTGTTGATGAAATATGAATAAACCATATGAACTGTGCACATCACATTCAGCTCTAAATGTACAGATGAGAACATTCAGAGAAATACTAGATAAATGAAATATCAATTGAATGGTTATTCTCATGAAGAAGTTAAAAACAATGTTTTATGAAATGCTGAAGTTCTATAGGTAATACATTTTTTTGTCCACTGAGCAGATGATGTCATTATGCTCCAGCTGCTGATATTTTATGCAATAAAAATACAGGTTTTAAAATTATCTTGTCTAGTCCTCAGAATCATAAATATGTACAAAAAAATTTTTTTTGGCATTTAATATATTTAAAGCTACTTTGAAAACTTACCATGTATCCATTGCAGTGCTGTGAGTAGTGCTGCCTAGCAATAGTTCTGGAGCTCTATACCTTTGAAGAAAAAAAAAAATTTCAATTCTGTCACTAAACATATTGTTAAAAGTATCACAGATACAGAATTTTAAAATACTAGCTATATTATTAGAAAATACCTTATAAATAAGCAGGATAGCATTACATTTCAGATTCTTCTGACCATCATGGATTGAGGTTCAGAGTAAAAGTATTTGTTATTGGAAATTAATGTCTTTCATAATGAATATCAGATAGTTGAAGTTAACAGTTATGGAGAAGAAGGTACTAGTCCTTCCTAAAGTCCATAATTCCACATTATGTTGCTAAGTCCAGTTCTCAACTTCAAGCTTCCTGTTTCCCCCCCCCCCCCCCAGCTCAAGGTCTCCAATGAAGATCCAGAGTATTTTAATAATACAGTGATACACTCTTTTACTACTTGTGTATGGTAAATATATGACTTCTGCATTAGTTCAGTCTTGGTACCTTCCTAGGGTTTGGCTCTCATGAGACCTCAATAAAGGTTGTAACTGTTTTGGGTAGTGATCCCTCCCCTCCCCTAATAATGCATAACAATATACACACCCAAAAAAGGAAGTGTGTCTTATATTATGATATACTGAGGTAAATGATGTGAACTCAACAGCCTCTATATATGGATAGCGCCTAGATGTGAGGTTACTTCACACTCAAACTTATGCTTACACATGGATAAAGGATTAAACAAGAAATTATTTGTTGTGAAGTATAATTTACTTTCTACAAGGTCTCCAATTACTCACACCACACTAACTACTGCCATGTACTCAGGCCATTAGCTGTGAGTCCATCATACACAGATAAAAAAAAATAAAATAAATGCTGAAGGTCTATAGTTAATACATTTTTTTGTCCACTGAGTAGATGATGTCATTACGCTCCAGCTGCTGATATTTTATGCAATAAAAATACAGGTTTTAAAATTATCTTGTCTATAAATATTATAATAATATTATTCCACATATAAAAGTCTGGTAATTAATTTACGAAAGTCACCAACAAACTTAAACCTTATAACTCTAGACCCCCCCCCCCGATTATATGGACTCCCAAAAATACATAAACAAAATGTGCCGTTGCATCCCATAGTGGATGGCATTGATTCCCCCACATGTAAATTAGCCAAACATTTAGCCAAAACGCTCACACACTACACTGGCAACACACCATCACACATAAAAAACTCGGCCCACTTTAAAGCCAGTATAGAAAACCTCACACTCCAACACACTGACATAATGGTCAGTTTTGACGTCTCCTCCCTATTCACTAATGTCCCACTCAAAGAAACCCTTGAGCTCATCCAAGCCAAGTTTCCTCCCGATATCTCAGCCCTATTTCAGTTCACAATGAACTCAGGCTATTTCGTTTGGCAAGGAAAGTTCTACAAACAGATAGAGGTGACAGCCATGGGTTCACCACTTTTCCCACCCTTGGCCAATTTCTTTATGGAGACATTTGAAGAGAAAGCCTTAAACTCCGCCCCACAAAAACCCACTATTTGGCTTCGTTATGTGGATGATGTGTTTGCTATTTGGCCAGATGGCTCAGACACACTCCACTCCTTCCTAATACACTTAAACAACCAACATCCCAGAGTCCAGTTAACCTTAGAAAAAGAGGAAAACAACACCCTCCCCTTCCTAGACACTTTAATCACCGGCCAGCTTGATGGATCTTTGGTTTTCTCTGTTTACAGAAAACCCACCCACACTGGCAGATACATTCACCAGCAATCCCCCCCCCCCCCCTCACAACAATATGGGGTGATAAAAACACTATATAACAGGACAAAATTAATCTGCTCAGATGACAAGGCCCTGACTATGGAACTAAACCACATCCTCAACACTTTCTTAGCCAATGGCTATAACCCCAAAAAAATCCAAAAAATACTAAAACCTGTAAACCCCCCCCCCCCTCCACAATAAAGACTACACCAAGTCTATCACTATCCCCTACATCCAGGGCACCTCTGAAAAAATAACTAATATCCTCAAAAAATATGACCTTACTTCCTGTTACAGACCATATAAAAAGTTGGCATCCCTTATCCACTCTACCAAAGACCAACCACTTCCCCTAGACCTACCTGGTGTATACCAGGTCCCTTGCAGCTGCAAATTGTCCTACTTTGGCCAAACAGGCAGAACAACAAATATCAGGATTTCAGAACACCAAGACTACATCCGGTTTCACCAGTACAGCCGCTCTGGGCTGGCAGACCATGCCTTAGATACCCACCATAAAATTCGTTGGAAGAAAACAAAAATAATCCATCGCAGCAAGTTTAACACGTTCGCTGCCAACTACAAGTATACTCGTAGTGGGTAAACCTGCTTCACAAGCCAGCTACGAGTATACTCGTATGACGCTTACCTCCGGGAACGAGATTATTGTAGTGACCTTGAAGAAGTGAAAATTCTTGGCTTGTGGGGCTAGCATCAAAACTGTGTATTCTCATAGACCGTATATGCTCTGTACAAGCCAACTACGAGTATACTCGTAGGACGCTTACCTCAGGTAACGAGATTATTGTACTGACCTTGAAGAAGTGAAATTGCTCGGCGTAGGGGAACAGACCATGCCGAAGTAGCGTGGCAGCGAACGTGTTAAATACGAAAGATTATTCAAAGAATCTTCAGCAGCTCTAAAAAACGTTCCTAACCTCAACAAATTTGGGTGCATGAAACTGCCCCAAATTTGGGAGACTTTCATTATGAGAACTTCAGCCCAACTGCCAAGACTACCAAATTAGCCCGCAAGAGGGCACCATTAGGACTTTAGGAACAAAATTAGTTTCTTACTTTCTTCCTCATTTGCTTTGTTAGTTCCTTAGTGCACATACCATATCTTTATGTTCCTGAAGATGGCAATGTGACATTGCCGAAATATAGAAGTGATTCATTAAAGTTATTTTTAATTAATATACTTTATATGCGTTGTTAATTCCATAAATTAATTACCAGTTATGTCTAACCAACGTATAAGTCTTACTACTAGAATATAAAAGTCTGGAAAGTCTACAGCAAACCAATGCCATGTGGAGGCAAAGTAGATGAAGAAAAATATATGTTTATATTCATTTGAAGAGCTGCAGATCTTTAGGGAATACTTTATGGAAGGGGCTATTTTGCAAAAATAAACTAGGTTGAATGAATGATGAATGGAGTAGCAGGTTAGCAGCTATTGCTTGTTTAGCAGAAATGAGGTGGGGGGAGGGCATAATGTATGTCATTTCTACTGAACAAAACACAATGTGGAAACTAATTGTCTGTGAGTGTGACTGGAGCAAGTCTGATAACCATTAGCTGAAATCTCTCATCTGAATAACATCAAGACTTTTTTTTTTTTTTAGAACTTTTCCCAAATGTGAGAACAGCATTCCAAGGTTTGGCAGAATTTGGATTTGTACAGAGTTATTAGCTGTAGAGATAAAAAGTAATGTAACGAGGAGGGGAAAAAAGTCAAGTTTTTTGGAAGCTAAGAAGATGCTAAAAGAGATCTGAATGTACAGTAAGGCTAAAGGTAAGTATCATTCTTAGGAGAGAGAGAGATGGAGGGAACCAGGATTGAATGCTAAGCTGAGCATTCTAAAAAAAAACCCAGAAGCACAGAGAGAACCATTAGAAGCAAACTGTCAACAAGGTTCAAAGTCAGTGAGAGAAGGTTTGCCATTATATATGAGGAAGAGAGTAGGTGAAATAACACAGCCCTTAGAAACACCCCAATCAGTATAAAAATCTAAAGTGAGAACCCTCCACTATGTAGAGTGAGTGATCCGAAATGGGCAATTCAATCACAAAGAGTGGAAGACAGACCACCACATGGCAACCTGATGAGAAGTCTTCAATGCCAAATCCTATCAAGTGGTCTGGAAACATTGAATACAACAGCACAGGCCTCTCCAAACCTATCCATGATACACATCAGAGGTATCATGGGAATCTGTTGGTGAATCCCAACTGACAGATTTCACACTGGTGGTTACTGATTAGATGACAGTTCTCCAGGTGGAGAAGAAGTTGACTTTTGATGACCTTCTCCATTACTTCAGTTAGCACTGAAGCAAGAACAACAGATTTAGTAGCAGACACTTATCTCCACTTTCTGAAAACAATTATGAACTTTTTCCATGCTGTAGGCTGGATGCCAACTGAGTATAATATAGTGTACAAATGATGAAGGGCAAGTGTCAGTTAAGAAACAAAATCTCTTACAGTGGTGAGATACCATCAAGATCAGAAGCCCTTCTGTCATACAGGTTGTTCAATTTTCTTTTGATGGCTTTCTAGTAGAAAATCACAGAACGTGTACAATGCACTACTTGTATCTAACATTTATCCAGTGGCCTATATTCAGCACATTCAAAAAAAAAAAAAAAAAAAAAAAAAAAAAAACCCTACCATAAGTTATCAAAAGGTTCTCTTGTCTTCATTCAGTTTTCTCAAAAGTAATGATAATTTAAGACTTGTTATTGAGTTGATAATTTAAGATCTGGAGGCAGAACAATAAATCAACAAACACCAGTACTGATTCTACCATTTCTTTCAACCTTTCGGAATCACTCTTAGCATTTCTATAGAATTTAATCCGGTATATTGAGAGATTGTTTAAGAGACACTTGTCTCATGATGATGAGAATCTAAATGTAAACATTAGGACAAATGAAACAATTACAATAAAGTAAAAAAGTAAAACAGTTTTATTTGCAAGATATTTCAACATGAGAATAACAAATGATCAACAGTAGTAGGCATGCTAGTGTGTACAAGGCAGAATATTAACAATGAGCTGTGTGAGGGTATAAAGAACAATGCAATGTGGGTGAGATGTAGTAAATGATATACAGTAATGACCCACTGCACAATGCTTTGCTTTATGACAATCCACTCATATAACACTTTTCAATTACGACCAATGACAATTTATATAACACCAAATTCACCCATACAAAGTTTTAGCAATATGATTCTGTCATGAATAAACCAAACTACAGTTTCATATACAGGGGGGGGGGGGGAATCCACGCCCCCTAATTTATTCACCAGGTTAGGAACCAGCGCACTAGCAAAAACCAGAATCTATCCTTTATTTAGCTTGCAAATGCATTCTGTCCAGTGAAAAACTTAAATAACTGCTTTTATAAGCAGTTATTTACATTTGTATGATAAGCACAAATATAAGAGACACGCAGCACACAATTTCTAAGAGATGCATTGTGCATGACTTCTATAAATACATTGAATGCGAGTTGATTGAGAGAAGAAGCACGTGGAAGGTCGGTGAATCATGGTGAAAGAGCAAACCATCTGGTGAATATAAGGATCGTGGTTATATTTGAAAGAGGTGAAAGATCAGAACAGTGAAAAGCTGGGGACCACTGTACTCTGTTTAAGATGTCATTGCTCATTATATCTCTTTGCATTTTGGCAATTTGCTGTGAATTAATAACTGTTAATAACTATTATTTCATTTCATTGTAACAGCCATAATATAACAGCCATTATCAGCTATTAACTACTATCATTATTAACTAAAATTATTAAAATGGAGTGATGATTCTGGCAGATGCAGAAGAGATTGTTCAACTAATGAATATCCATTTCTTTTATTCTTTCTTTTCATTCTTTCTTTCTTTTCCCTAAATCTACAAATATGAGTAATGAATATCCAGTTTCTAAAAAAAAGCTAACAACCTAGTGTATGCACCATTGAGCTGAATGCTACCTCTACACTGGAAGAAGAAACACAGGTGTATGATGAGAAGGTACCAGAGCTGTTGCATAAATTGAATATGAATTCGGCAATAGGAACTGACAGGGAGATCAGCACATACGTTAAAAGAGTGTTCAGTTGAACAGACTATATAATCTCAGCACATGGGAGATTCTAAGGAAAGGTTGATTCTGAGTAACTTGCATTCTATAATAATGTGACAATTGAGTTAGACAGGGAGAATAGATACACCATGATACTTTTGGACTTTGCTAAAGCTTTTGACAGATTGAGCATAGAAGGCTGTTGCATATGTTGGTTGGAGGATATGGGGATTGGATTATAAACTACCTCATAATATGGATAAGCAGATAGCTGACTGACATATCAAAAAGTGGTGTATGGAGCATGTGAGCCTGCAAAATTTGAGGTCACTAGTGGTGTACCACAAGGATCAGTCCTTGGTTTATTGTTATTCAATATTTACATCAGTGACACTGGGAGGGATCTAACAGGAGACATACAGCTATTTGCTGATGATGCAAAGATAGCTTGGAATGCAGCACCTGCAGAATGCTGCAGGTGCTGCATTCCAAATATAATTCAAATCATTCAGCTTATTCAAATCATGCTGCAGGTGCTGCATCCCAAATATAATTTGGAATGCAGCACCTGCAGAATGATTTGAATAAGCTGGAATTGTGGGCATGTGAAAATGGCTATAGGTTCAATGCTAGTAAAGGTAAAGTTATGTAATTTGGTGTAATGAGATATTCAATGGCATATTATATTGGAAGGATTATGCTAGAATAGAATAACCAGGCCAAGGATCTTGGAGTTTTAGTAGAAAGTAAGTTGAAATTCAGGGGTCATATAGCAAAAACTGCAAATAGAATTCAGAGTGGACCTGCAATGCTGAAAGGTATCAGTGGAAGTCAGAGATGATGTAAAGAAGTAGGAGAATGGACTAGTTGAGACCAATGTGAATGCAGATGAGAATGTGAGGACAAGGAAATGAGGTGGGCCAGGGAAACATTGTAAGGAAAGTGGATTCTAAAAGCTGTAATGTATGCACGTATGGGGATGGTCAGTATAGGAATGGAATGGCGTGGAATACATAAGGGTATTGAGTCTGGGAGCATATAGGACAAAGGTGAACAGACAGAAGCAAGTGTGGAGAAGTCACAGATGAGAGGTGGCATGGATAGGACTGGTTCTAGACCAAGAAATGCTGTTATGCTTATTTTAAAATGCCAGAAGTATCAGAACTAAGGGAGATGACACTGTTGCACTGGTTAAGTTTATTTGCCTGAAAATAGTTGGAATAAGTAAAACATGGTTGGATGAGAAAGATATCTTGACAGGAAGAGAAATGGAGGGGTATGATGTTTATCACAAGGCAGGGCCAGTTTTATCATTAGGTGAACCTAGGCCATCGCCCAGGGACGCTAAGACTTCAGGTATGTGTAGGTGTACGTGTGTGCTTGTGTGAGTATGACAAAATATATATAGAGAGACAATGTATAGGGGCACCTAAATTTTCTTTGCCTAGGGGCATCAGATACTCTCAGTCCGGCCCTGTCACGAGGATAAGAAGGGAGGGGAGTGCTGCTGATAACAGCAGGGGAATTATGTCCATATAAGGTTGAGATACAAGGCAGGAAAAAATGGCAGTGGTTTAGAAGCAGTATGGTGTGAGGTCGAGGTTGACAGAATGAGATATTTGGTTAGGTGTTGCTACAGGCCAGGGAATATGGGGGGGGGCAGAGACAAAGAAATGTCTTGGCTTAGTGAGCAAGTGAAGGGTGTTCATTATGGGTGATTTGAATTACAGCAATATTGACTGGAATGAAGAGATAGCATCAGAGAATAAGGACAATGAATTTCTTGAGTTCTTAAGGGACAACAATCTTAGGCAATATGTAACTGAGGACAAACGAATGTTAAGAGTCTTAGATCTGGTTATATCATTAGAGGACATGATTGAGAATGCAGAGTCTTATCTTACCCCAGTTGATGACAGTTATCACCTGGGTTGTAGCCAGTCAAGTGAGAACTTCTGTGAAGAAGGGATATATGTGAAACTACAAGGTTGGTGATTATGAAAAGCTTAGGAGTAGCAAGAAGATATAGCATGGAAAGAAGAGGAGTTAAATAGAGAGACAGATGCTGCACGTGTATTGATCAAGAGCTATTCTATTTAACAGCAGCAATGTCCGAGTCTATTCCAAAGGTTAAAAGGCTAAACAAGGTAGGAGTAGTAAAATGAATGAATGAAGAGATCAAGCATGAAACCTGGAAGAAGATAATAAACAAGGTAGGAGTAGTAAAATGAATGAATGAAGAGATCAAGCATGAAACCTGGAAGAAGATAATAAACAAGGTAAGAGTAGTAAAATGAATGAATGAAGAGATCAAGCATGAAACCTGGAAGAAGATAATAAACAAGGTAGGAGTAGTAAAATGAATGAATGAAGAGATCAAGCATGAAACCTGGAAGAAGATAATAAACAAGGTAGGAGTAGTAAAATGAATGAATGAAGAGATCAAGCATGAAACCTGGAAGAAGACACTGCAGAGGCAATGATGTGCGATTGTGAATGGAGTGTCTAATCTTCCCCCAGTTGGTGAAAGTGATCACCTGAGTTGGTAATAATCAGTTATATGAAGAGCACAAATGGCTGGCCAGGAAGGCGACTTGGTAAGACAGCAGAAGTTCAGTATGAGAGTAAAATTAATCAAGCTAAGAAAAATCATAGCGAGTTCTTTCAATATGTGGCACATGCAGAAGAAAAATGACTACAGAAGAATAATGCTAGTTGATAACATTGGAAGATTGGTTACCAATCTGCCAGTGCCAGAGGATATGGTTGAAGTATTCAATGATCAGTTTATCAGTGTATTTCATCCTCATGAATGTGACCTCATGAGAAGCAGGAGTCTAGAAGATATAGCAGAAGAAGGACTGATGGTGAATGAACAGGAGATATATGAAGAATTAAGTAAACTTGATGTTAATAAGGCAATAGGACTTGACATATCACCATATGTCTTGAAGGAATGTGCTAAGGAATTAATGGCACCTCTGACATGCCTCTTTAACATGAGTCTTGCAACAGGACGAGCCCCAAAGGAGTGGAAGGTGGGAAAAATGTTCTACTTCACAAACAGAAGAGGGATAAGAATGAAGCTACAAATTATAGGTTAGTCTGTGTATCTGGAATTTTTGTTAAGGTGTTAGAAAAGTTAGTGATGACTAGGATTCAGAAATGGAAATTCCGAAATAGCAGTATTCTTGGTCAGCATGGGTTTGTTAGGGGAAAAAGCAATGCTGAGGCAATCTTCTGGCATATTACAGCAAGGTGATAATTCCACTGGATAAAGGAGATTTTTATTATTATTATGGAAAATCTATCCATGAGAAGTTGGTCAGTCTATAGTACCCTGGTACCATGGATGGGAAATAAGGAACTTGTTCGCATCTGACTTGAAAAGCTGAGAGCCTGTATTCCTTGGGAAACACATATGGGAGATTGCTCAAGAAGGCACCAGTAGAAGGAATGAATGAAGAATAGGAAAAATTTTTTCTGTAGGTTTTGAGTTGAAATGTTAGAAGGTGTTGATTGGCTGCTGCATATTTGGATGGATTTGCAAGAGGATGCATATACAGGGATATACCTGATTTTTCAATGGTCTCTGATAGACTGCCACATGACAAACTGGTAGCTAAATTGTAACAGATGGTATTACACAAATATCATCGTTATGGACTATTCCATGAAGTCTTTAGACTCATTGAGGGAGGCCCTAAACATCATACCAAGTTCTATCCAACATTTTTCAATTGAAGGTGAGTTAGCCGATCTCATAAGGAGGTAGCAAGGTTTTTTCTACCGGAAACTTGAGTTTTTCATCCCACATACAGACAAATAGGCCCTTCAGAACACACACAATTTACAGACAAAAAATACTAGTTGTTGTGGTGGGTGGTAGATGGCAGTGATGTAGATGATTGGTATTAAAGGTTCAGTGTAGTGGTGGGGACAAAGAGAGTTGTACAGTGGGTGTCCTCCTGCGATGAGTCTTTGGACTCCTTGGTGGTGTCATGAATAATAATAATAATCTATCATACTATACTTTGAACTCATTCACAGTCACAGCACTCACCACGGATTCTGGCAACCAATTCCACTCATTCATCACTCTCCAAGCGAAAAATCTTGTTCTAATACCCTTGCTAACTACACTCTTGCTCAGTTTTTCCAAAATGGCCTCTAGTTCTCTCACCACCAGACCTGTTTTGATAAAATTTCCTCTGTATTAATCATGTAAAAACCCTTCAGCAATTTGTATGTCTCAATCAATCATATCACCCCTTTTCCACCTGACAACCAATTTCTGTAACCCATAAAGTTCATTCCATAGACCTGCTACCATCTTGGTCACTTGCCTCTGGATCCTCTCACACCACTTCCTAATCAACAAGAAACTCAGGTGACCAGATTATCAAGGCTTGATAATGAGGAATAATAACCTGCTTGTTTCTATTTGTCAAAGTATTCTTCAGTAACCAAGTAATTCAATGAGGCTTGTTATGCGGTTTCTAACTTTAACTCCCTACGTACCAACACTACCAAATCCCTAGCTTTGTCAATTTCCTGGAGTACAGTTCCATCAATGTGGTATTGATAATATATGCATACCCTTACACTGTAAACTTGTGTGCTATTACTTTTTATTTATAAGCCGTTATTATTAATTTTATATATTCCTTTCTTATTCTCAATATTCTTCTTACTATTGTGTACTTAGTTTATCTACCTTTTGAACTATGAGTTTTATGCCTATGGATACTAGAAAATTTATTTGAAAAGACTGTGCCACCAGTATCTTTTAATTGGCATAAAACTCAGTAATATGGCCGGTTGACTTCTCTCTCTCTTTCTCTAATACAAATTCCTTCAGTAAAACTACACAAACAGTCGTGGTCTATTTGCACTTAACTATACGCTTCGGCTACTTACTTGGTTTCCCGCTCTTAATTTCACATTTATTTAGGAACAGTGCACTGTAAAATAAACAATCAGGCGGCACTCTATCGACATATAATTAAAACATATTTATTTACAATAAAAAAATGAAGTACATTAAATAAGCGATAGGGAGGTTTCTCTCTACCTATCCTTATATACTTTTGGTATAAAGAAACAAACTTTCTCTTTTCAATATTAAATGACTATACTATACAATGTAATTACTCTGTTACTTCTCTGCTTTAGAAAATCAAATTGCCGAGACTAATTTACTCATAAAGAGATTAGCTAGCTATGGCAAGTTCTCTTACAAGTTATATTCCAGTTATCAACAAATCAGAGGACTCTCTTATAGATATTTCTTATCAGTCCATCTATGACATATCTCTTAGATTACAAAAAGAATGTACATAAAAAAGATGGGACACACTCACAGAGGCTCTTTGTCATGACACCTTCCAAAAGTCCTGCATCAAAGTCTCTATGGTTTTCCTTTCGTCCCAGGCCTTAGGTTTCCGCCTGGAGAGTCTTGCTTCAGGGGACTTTTCATCAGAATATCAGTGAGTCTTGGACTGCAATCTTCCCGGTACTCAGAAGTTTCAGCATACAGGCTTGAAGATCGCTCTGCGGCTTTTGGCTTTGGTTGACTTCCCGCAGCATTAGACTGGCACTAGGCATCAGTTGTTCTCCCAATTTTTTCCTCTGCCGTGGGTTTGCCATAAAGTCTGGTCCTCTGCCGACTGCCTCTGCTCTCTCGGCAACTGGATCTGGACATTGAGTTTTACAACACTTTGCCACATTAAACTGACATCCTTTGTCCAGACTGCAAGTCTATCCAAATCATCCTGCAAAATTTTAAGATCATCTTTATTAACTACTCAATCCAATTTTGCATCAGGGATAAACAACTGAACAGTCCCTCTCAGATTCTTTCCTATATCATTTCCTACATCACAAATTAAACAGTAGCAGTCCAATAACAGAGCCCTGTGGCATGCCACTAGTCACAGGCATTTTTCTGAACTCTACTCCTAAGTAAACTACTCTTGATATTTCTCCATCAACTATACCCTTATCCACCTCAACAATCCTATATCTATCCCCATGTGCTGCAGTTTATTAATTATAATTCCATGTGGTATCCTGTCAAAGGCTTTTGCAAAATCCAGCAGTCACTGTAAACACATTACCTTTATCCAACTCACCTGGCACTGTATTATAAAACATGAACAAGCTGCTGAGGCACAACCAACCTTCACAAAACCATGTTGCTTCCATTCCTATATTTTACTTTTGACCAACTTCTCCAGTACCTTGACAAAACTCCTGATATGCTGATCAGTTGGTAATTTGTTACATTAGTCTTGGAGCCTCCCTTATGCAATGGAACTATTTTCCTCTTTCTGCCCTTTTGGACTAATCCAGAGCTAAGACTTAGATTAAACAATGTAGTCAAAGGCAATGACAATTCCCTAGCACCTTCATGTAAAACTCAAGCTGGTATACCATCTAATTCCATAGCTGTATTCGCATCGAAGTTTTGTAATATGCTATCCATTTCCATTTTATTTATCTTAGTTTCCATGAAAGTCTTTGCCTCTCTTGTTATTGCAATATCTTCACTTGGTAGGGAGATATTGCAGGATTTTTACTAGTGGAGTGCCACAGGAATCTGTTAAGGGACCATTATTGTTTAAATGAAAATGGGACTAGCTTAACTGGTGATGTGCAGCAGTTTCCTGATGGTGCTAAGTTGGAAAGAAGTAGGGCAAATGTTGTGGCCTTCCAGGA
This sequence comes from Typopeltis vanoorti, assembly GCF_054136105.1. Classification (NCBI taxonomy): domain Eukaryota; kingdom Metazoa; phylum Arthropoda; class Arachnida; order Uropygi; family Thelyphonidae; genus Typopeltis; species Typopeltis vanoorti. The sequence goes on from NC_143557.1 coordinate 134,104,265, forward strand.
GGATCTGAATAGACTATGTGAGTGGACAAATGAGTGAAGCTATCAGGTTAATGTTGCAAAATGTAAGATCTCGAGATTCAGTAGGTAAGGCTGTTAGCAGAGTAAACAAATAATGGAGAAATTCTGAAGGAGGTGAAACAGATAAGAGATCTGGGAGTGATGTTTGGACAGAGACTTGAAATTTAGATGTGACATTGCTAAAAGTGTAAGAACCTCACAATGGATTATGGCAGTAATGAGGAGGACACTGATGTGTAGAACAAAAGAAGTTGTATAAGGCTTCGATCAAGCCACACGTGAACTACTGTGCACAGATTTGGTCTGGTTTTCAAGAGGGGGGGGATGAGGATGTACTGAAGAGTTTCCAGAGAAGGTTTACTAAGTCAGTATCAGGTGTATGAAATATCAGATATGAGGAGAGATTGAGGGAATGCAACTTGCAGAGGCTTGTGATTAGAAGAAAGAGAGGGAATATTATAACATATAAGTTGGTGAGGGGTTGTTATCAGATTAATGTGGAGGAGATTTTTCATAGAGCACAGAAAGACATGGGTAGAACAAGAGGCCATCCCTGGAAGCTACATAAAGGGGGGGGCATGTGTAGGGGAGTGGAATGCTTTGCATGGAAGCGAAGGGTGAGTGGAATGCATTGCTTGAGAGTGTGGAAACTGTGAATGAGTTTAAGGCACAGTTCAATGTTCTTTATACATGAGAGCGTATGGACCTCCTGTGATTAGTCATTTGACTCCATGAAGGTCAGATGCTGATGATAATAATAATAATATGTGGACAACAGATCCTACACACGTTTGAAAGAGTCATACCAGATACCAGTAGATGGAATTCAGGTCAAGAAAGGGGTGAGAACTAGATTTTTCTTTTATAGCGCAGTGTTTGACTGGAATGGTTTGCATTTAGAGATTGTGAATGCAGATAGCATGAATGAATTCAAGGAAGGTATATGATGTCTGCTGGAAAAAGATTTCTAGCAAGATATAACATCATTCACTGAAACATTAGTAAAGTGATATTGTGTACAGACTTGCAAGGGTGTCAGAAGGTGATATGTCAATATTAGACAACTTCTGGATGAAATAGGCTGAATTCCTGATGTAGGAGTCAGAGGATCTGATTTATTGGACTCTAGAAATATGTTCCAATAAAGCATAAGTTAGCAAACTGATGATATCCACGAATGGACTTAAGGAGACATCAAGCTTATGTATCTTTGGAAAGCCATAAAGTTATGGAGGGATAGGATGTAGTGATTTGAGTTTTCATAGTATGTCTGGTGATCTCTTTATAATGCATAGAAATATATATCTCCAAAGGAAAGAGAGTGCTTTGCATTATGGGATACCTAGGGAATTGATGTGAAGCCAACAGTCTGCATTCACAAACAGTCTTATGAAGATATTTCACATGAAAACTGTTTGCATATGCTTAGGTAAAGGATTAAAATAAGAATATAATTTCACATTTAGTATAACTTACTTCATAACCAAGTGAAGGAACTTGTAACAAGTCAAATAAGTGTTGCCAGAATCATGTTTGTACTTGAAGATAAACAGTAATCATGGAAATATAATAAGGTTCATTTCATTTTTGATCTATTAAAGGCATATAATAAGAGATCAGAAAAAGAGCTGTTTGAAATGCTGAAATTCATATGATGAATGAGGAACATTATCCAGAACACTATAATACGTGTGTGTAACCTCTCAGCAGTTAGAAATGTTAGGAGGATGGTTTGATGTACAATCAGGGAAAACAGTGCATGCTATCTCCACTGCTATTCATCACCTATATGGATCGCATAATGAAGTGGCAATAATCCTGATATCAAAACTGGAGACATTACTTTCAGCTCTTTGCATAATGTACAAATCTCAGGACTTAACAAAGTTGAATAACTGTTATAACACATTTGGCATGAAAAACTCTATTTCACCTATCTGACATACAGTAAATATGTCTAGCATTATGAATCATCAAATGTGCTATTATGATTACAAACTTTATTGCACATACTGTATTTATGCACAAAAAGAATTAATAGTTGTTATCAAGAGGTGAATTTAACAGTTATCATAATAGACAAGATACAACAGAATTAGCACAGCTGGCATGGTAGGGAGTCAAGTGAATAAATTTACATGGAATAAGAGAGAGAAATCAGTCAAAACACAAAACTATTTATATGCAAGACAGTTTTCAAACCCATTTTAACTTATGAATCTGAGAATTAGATTAGAAATAACCTAATTCTCAGAATAATCTTAATCAAAGACTGAAGACAACAGATATGAGAGTGCTAAGAAAAATTAGGAGAATGTAGAGAAGAGATCACAACAAAGCCAGAACCATATTAAAAATAGATATTGGGAAGAAACTTGACATTGTTAGCATTTGGGAATGTGTAAGCAGAACTAATCTAAGGTGATATATTTACTTACACAAAAGAGGAGAGAAAAGGTTATCAAAAAGATTTTTTTTTGGGCAGAAAAAAAAGACCCAAAGAATGACCAAGATCTAGGTGAAATAATTGAATAAGTGCCTTAGACGACTGAAAGATAAGATCTGATGACATTGGAGTCTTGACAGATAACAGATTAATTTGAAGAAAATTGTCAATAGGAAATTAGTAGTGATGTAAACCTGCTGACAGGTTAGGTATAACCTAACCTAACCTAAATTTTGAGATCAACAATAAACAAAATGGAAACCAACTCATTCATTATATAATTATTGGAGTCACAGACTCATCTAGGAGATCCCTTTTGTCATGCACACAGCTCATCGTACTGGGCCATAAACACATTCAAATTCTTTGCAAACACCACGCTCTCAGGCAATGCATTCCAATCAATCACAACTCTCCATGAAAAAAACCTGCTTCTCATTCCTTTGTTCACACCCTCCATATACAGCTTCCAGGGATGGCATCTTGATCTCCTCCAATCTCTCACCATTTTATGAAAATCCATTTCAACATTAATCCCATAACAACCTCTTATCAACTTGTACGGCTCTATCATATCATCCCTCTTCCTCCTATCCATTTGACTCTGCAAACTGCATCATCTCAACCTTTCTTCATATTGACCAGTCAAGAGATCACAAATAATTTTGGTCAATTGCCTCTGGACCCTCTCCAACATATTTTCATCCTTTTAAAAACCAGGTGACCAAATCTGTGTGCAGTATCCATATGTGGCCTAATCAGAGCTTTATACAATGGAACCAGAATCTCCTTAATTCATGTCTTCTTGTAAGGCCACAACATCTGCTCTACTCCTCATAGTTCGCCCCAACTTTGTATCATCTGCAAACAGCTGTATATCCCCATTCAAATCTTCCCCAATATCATTAACATACAGATTAAACAGCAATGGCCCTAAAACAGACTCCTGAGGAACAGCACTAGTGACTTTCCTCTTCTGGGATATTGCTCCCCCATACCAACTTGTTAATACCTATTAGAAAGCCAATCTCCAATCCAATGCACTAGTCTGATATCCAATCCCATCTGCTCTAGTCTGACCATCAACTTATCATGCGGTAATTTATCAAAAGCTCTTGCAAAAGTCTAAATATACTACTGTGTATCCCTCTCCCAAATACAATGCTGCTGTTACCTTATTGTAATAAGTAGATTATAGTTGGTTTACAAGTGGCATTAAGATTATAATGGTGTAGAATTCTACTTCTTTTTTCTGATAATCCTTTAATGTATGGGATAGCTATGGTTTTACTGTAATCTATATTGCATGTATTTTTTATGAAGTTTTATGAAGAACTGTATTGATAGTATTTTTGCTATAACCATTATTTATAAATGTATTGCTAATAATTTGCAATTCTTGTTTAAGAGCTTGTTCATTAGAGCAAATTGTTATAGCTCTGTTTTTGAGGGTATTAATGACTCCAAGTTTTTGTGAAGGGTGGTAATATGAGTTAGCATGCATATATTGGCTGGTATGTGTAGGCTTGTGGTGGGCAGTGAAGGACAGACTGCTTGAGGGAAGATGAGTGACCAGCATCCAGTGTATCCAGGAAAGGAAGCGAGTTCTGATTTTCAATTTCAATAGTAAATTGTATGCGCTCATGATGTTTGTTCAGGTGGACGAAGAAGGTGTTTAACGTTTGGCAGCCGTGTGGCCACATAACGAAAACATTGTCAATGTATTTCAGACAAACTGTAGGTTTTAAAGTAAAGGAATTCACAACACGTTGCTCAGTAGCTTCCATATAAAAGTTATTAATTGTGGTGGGGGGGGGGGGAGTGGTGAGCCCATGGCTGTACCTTCTTTTTGTAGGTAAAAATTATTTTTCCACATGAAGCAACCAGAATGTAGTACACAAAGAGAGCCATAATTTTGGGCAGAAATCTGTTCTGTAAGATTTGTGTCACTGATTAAGGCATTTATGAAAAGGACAGAAACATCAAACTGACTAATAAATCATCTTTGTCGAGTGTTATGTTTTTAAATTTGCTTATAAAGTGTTGTGTGCGCTTTATATGGGAGGGGGAATGACCTACCAACTCCTTGAGTGTTGATGCTAATTTCTTGGCCAGGTAATAATTTGGGCTGCTATACCCTCAACTTGGCTGAAGTGGAATGTTATGTTTGTGCACCTTGGAGGAACCATATATTCTGGGAGAACGGGCATCATAAGGTAACAGTTTTTTTAACAGTGTCCGATAACCAAGAAGTGACAAACTTAAGTAATTTCAGTTTTTTTCTTAGTTCTGTTAGTCAGATTATAGTTCATAAGTTGATAAGTGCTGTTATCAGAGTTGTTGATTCATCTAATAAATGTAAGTTGATCTGTTAAGGACAATCGTAGCATTACCTCTGTTTTGTTTGGTTACAATTATATCCGGATTAGCTTTTAATGACTTGACTGCTGCTAGTTTTGTTTTTGTAAGATTGTGACATATGGCTTTCTTTTTATTCAAAACATTGGTGGTTTCTAAATGAATTTTATAAGCTATAACATTTGGAAGACTTAATGCCTCTTTTTATGTGGTATATAACATCCAGTTTATTAGCAGTTCTAGGTGCTACTGCGAAGCTTAAATCTTTATTAAGTAATGAAAGCTCATCATTATTCAGAAGAAGAAGATTCTGGGTGTGGCTAGACAGGTTGATCATATGAACATTGTCTGCATGTGGATGGTTGCTCCTCATCTTACTTGTTTGTTGTTCACTGTTAGAGTTATTTTCCAGGGAAAAATATCCTGCTTGGTTAGATTCATATGACTGGCATTCAAATTTCGTCATTGTTTTAAAATAGGAAATTTAGCCTCAAGTGTTTCTTTATTACTTTCCAGAATATGTTTAGCTGAATTATCAGTGATTTTCTTTCAAGCACATTCAACATATATGGATTCATATAACTAAAGAGTTCAGATCATAACTTGATTTTGGATCATTGCTAGGTTTCTGCAGGCTGTTTGAATTTATTCCCCAAGTATTGCTTTCTCTGTATGTGCATAGATCCGAAGTGCTTTGGCAGAAGTAAATTTCTTTTTCAGCTTGATACAGTAGGAATCAGATTGCTGTCTTTGCACCTCTTAAAAAGTCTACCGATTGATCAAAAGTGAAACGTGTATCTTTAGCTGTAACACGCATTGTTACTTCTTTGTTATTAACAAAGTTATTACTTATTTCTTTTTGGTGGTATCAACTGACTTCCAATGCTGAGAGGCTTTGCTTTCATTAGTCTTGAATTTTTTCTTGTTTTGAGAATTGTGGCTGGACAGTATCCATCATTTCTTCTTCTTCTGGATAAATATTCAACACATCGTCATATTCTACTCCCTTTAGAGAACTTGGTATATATTAATTGCTTTATCTTCTTGATGGGGTGAAGAGGTATTCATGTTATCTGTTGATAGAACCCTTTTTTCTTCATTATTGAACAATGATTTTCATTGTTCTTTGTGAGATCTCCCTCTCCTTTTATTTAACCAATGCTGGAAAACAATTTTCATTGTCCAGCATGAGACTATCATCCTGTTTTTTGGACAAGCGTATACTTGGTCTTAAGAGTGGGAAAACCAGATTATCTCACTTTAGCCCACCATGGTAATAAATGTAACATAAGCTTACAGCCCTTTGTGAGTGGGATACACATAAAAAAAAAAAAAAAAATAATAATAATAAAAAGTAGTAGCCTCCATAGCATAATTGGAAGATTGACAGTACGTTTCACACTTTGATTGGAAAAGGTCTAAGTTTGATCCTCTTCATGATGGGAAGAATCTTAATATGGGTTTTTTCAATTGAAGGTGAGTTAGGCGATCTTATACGGAGGTAGCAGGGTTTTATATCCAACATACAGACAAATTGACTTCAGAACACATGCAATTTACAGACAAAAAAATACTAGTGGCGTGGTTAGTAGATGGCGTTAATGTAAATGATGATGGGAGTGGCAGTTTGGTGCAGTGAATTAAGTGGTGGACACATGGAGAGTTGTAGAGTGGGTACTCTCCCTCGATGAGTCTTTGGACTCCTTCAAGGTGTCATGTAATAATAATAATAATAATAAAAGATGTTAAAATGGTGAAATCATTACATCACCCCTCCCATCCACTCACCCAAGAAAGAGTGTTATATTGAAGGTCATCATGTTCTATAAATAAAGATTACAGGCAATCTATATCGTAACAATTATCTGCAATACCTGATTTATTTATTTCTTCAATTATTCACAAAAATTCAATTACAAAAAATTCTAAAACTAAAATAGATACCATAATGTGACCACACCAGGAGTCATGGGCTGTAATGATGATTCGCATTTTCTAGCCAACCCAAAATCAGCTTAAAAATAAAAATAACAAAATTAGCTAAAAATCAAAAATTATTAAAATTATTTAAAATATATATTATATATTAAAATAATTTGTGAAAACAGCTATAAATTTCTTAGAGTTTTTTCTTGATGATTGTTTTGCATATGTTACTGAGCCAATAATTGTCTTTTATCATGTTTGGAACTTTTAAAAATGAAATCCTAAAGTAATCAATAAAACAATCAGTGAGTAAATTCATTGGGCTATATCTCAGAAATTGTTGGACAGCTTCATATAGTTTCAGGAAGCTGAAACTACATCAAGCTGTTTTAGAACAAATGCAAGGAAGTATGTGGAAATTCATTGATCTTCAATGATTTAATTAACAGATGTATACTCAATGAACAATATGCATATTATTCATGCAATGCAACAAGACACACAGTCTAGAGGGGTGCCATGTTGGATGTCTGCTCTTACTCTAATCATTTAACGAATGACTGGAGGAACAGGTAAAAGAATCCATCCCACAAATGGGAATGAACAGATGAAATTTACATCATACGAAATGTACGGATAATTTACATATAATAAGGAAAACAAAGTATATGATTGAAAACCTACATAAAAACAGTACTGATCAACTTTAGCAAAATCCTAAACAATGGCAATAGGTAGAACACAGAAGAACTTGGAAGTGGAATAAAAACACAAAAACAGGTTAAAAAGTTAATTACTTATGTACCTTAACCTCCCTACCAGCTCAGACGTATATATGTCCAGCAAAACCTAGATACAATTCATACTGCCTATTGAAAGAAAATGGATAAGAAGTGCAATTTGGCCATCATGTACAGTAGAAGGTGTGATAAAGAGGAGAACAATTAACTATAGCAAGAATACTACCTATAAAAAGTGAATAAAGTATTTTCATACTTTATTCACTTAAATACTGTATCACCTTGGAAGACAATGTCATTATTTTTTTTGCTAATTATCTTAGTCACGAATACATTTTATTCTTCCAGAACTTAATTCAAGATAATTATTTTATAAATTAATGAAAATAATCTGAATATAAAAAAAAATACAGCTCACCTCACGTCTGTTCCAAATTAAGTTTTCTTTATTTTTTTATTCATAATATTAGTAATATTCATAATATTCATAAGAGCCTGTGTAGCTCAGTGGATGTGGCGTTTGCACACCACGGTGCTTGGCCGCACGAAGGAAGACTTTGTTTCAAGTCTAGTCAGCGATTAGAGGAAATTTTTCTAAGCCTTTTTTTGACCGGTTCCCGAGTTAGTCGATCTCTGGCACAGGCAAGCGAGTTTTTCCTCCCGGAAACTCGGGTTTTTCGTCCCGTAAACTCAAGAAAATCGACCGTAGAACCCACATTATTTCAGACATTAAATATATTGTGTTAGGGTTAGGGACCACGAGATGGCGGCACATTTGAGCCGTCTCTCTTCACTGTGTACCGCTTAATTAGTGATAGCCTTGGGCCATCTATCTCTGATTGGTACCAGTGGAGATTGAACTGCCCACTCAGTCTCCAAAAGTTAGACAGGGCTAAATGGCCTCACCTACTCCCATATACGGGAATAAAAAGGCGTTAACTGATTTTTTTTTTTTTTTATAACATTAGTTTGAAGAACAGTTCACAGATTGCATGAAGGTTCGCTCGCACTTTTATGATTTTGTTTTATAGAGAATTATACATAAATCTTGAATCATATCACATAACGTATAATCTTTATAAGGTAATCTGTAGCATCCTCAGCATCACTGCTATTATCCGATAAGATGTCTTCCTAACTTGTGCACTTCAACTTTCTTTGTTTTCCCTGAATTGCTCATTACAAATTGAAATAAACGGCTGTTATGAAGTAAACTGTTATGTAAATATTTTCTGCCAGTTTAGATATTATGGGACAGTTTTGAAGTAGCGATACTTTCCTGTCAAAAGTGAAATTTCATTTCCAGATTTTTTATAATAGAATTAAAATTGTATTTTGTCTTCGATAGCTAATTCCCCCCTGCATTTTCTTTTTGTTTGAATTAGTTATTTTTCCAAAGTAATTGTACCAGATAACTTTTAATTTTGCAATACTGAAATTAAATTGTGATTTACGCCTATCCACGCATAAAAAAATAAAATAAAATAAAATAAATTGTGATTATTACAAATTAGCAAATTTTTGTATATTTTCTATTTTATATTGTTTCCTGATTATTATAAATCAGGAAATTATGAGTTATTGGATAAGTGGGGAAATTAATATTTAAAAAACAGTGTCATCATACAAAAGCAACATCAGAATAAAATGTTTCGAATATCTCCTGATTAATCTGAAAGTTGACAAAAACAACAAATTTCTGCACTTATTTAGCTATTGCTTGGGACTTTTTAATGTGTCTACTGGGACATGTTCTTTCCTCTATTTCTCAGTAATTTTCATTAGCTTACAGCCTGTTACTTCAACAGAAAGGGATATTAGCAAGTATATCTAAAGAACACAATTCATTTCTGAGATTGCAAGTAGCAGTAACATTTGGGGTAAAAATAAAACAGTTCCTGAGATGCAGAAAGTTGGAGCCTTTATTTCAAGTAGCACTTACTGTACTGATGATGAGGTTATGCCAAGTATTAATGAAGACATGGACACAGCAACATTTTATGCTTCTTCCGTCTATTTCTAGGCAATGATATTCTTTCCTTCATAATGGAACAGACTTACCTTTATGCTTGCCAACAACATCAGAAGGCTGAGTAGAGTTCGCATTCTAGCAGTACACTTTGGAGCCCAATATTATATATCAACATGCTATTTACATTTGTAGTGCTTTTGGTAATGCAAGGAATCATGAAAATGCCCACTCTAGAAATGCATTGGTCTACAGAATGGATTCTGAACATGGCAAAGTTTTCGTTTTGTGATGTTATGACTGAAAAACAATTCAGTCTTATCGTGAAGTATTTTTTTCAGAATAACAAGGAATCTGATCAGGAAACACATCTGTGCCCAGTCCTCAACGCAATTTATGATTTTCTGATGAAAATTTGTCAGAAATTTTAGATCATTACACATTCGTGAGCGACACATGAGCACCGATGAAAGCTTTATGCCATTCAAAGGCAGATTGAAATGTAAGCATTATATTCCCCAAAAGAAAGCAAAGTATGGGGCAAATTTACTTTGCGAAGTGCAAAGTGGATCTTTGGAATCCTTTCCTTCATGCTTACACGGTGATTAGAATACATCATGCAAATTATGGAAACAACCTATGTTAGAGTAAAAAACAGTTAGTAAAGCAACGTCGAGTGTTTATTTCGGTTTATATTAAACTAAAGTTTTACTCTAACATGGTAGTTATTTCCATAATGTTCCCAGATGAGTCTTTGATTCCATGAAGTCTTGGGGTAATAATAATAAATGAGCTGTTGTGTTTGTATACAAAGGCTAGAAGTATAAGAAATAAGGCAGATGAAATGGTTGCATTAATTGCATCTGTTCACCCAAAGATTGTCGGAATAAGTGAGACATGCTTGGAAGAGGACAACATCCTGACAGGAACAGAGATGGAAGGGTATGATGTGTTTTGTGAGGATAAAAGGGGTAAAAAAGGAGGGGGAGCACTATTGATGACAGAGAAAGAGTTATGTCCATACAAAGTAGAGATGCAAGAGGGAAATAGTGCCACAGGTTTTGAGGCAGTATGGTGTGAGATAGAGGTCAATGGAATCAAATACTTAGTTGGATGTTGTTATAGACCAGGTAATGTGGATGGTGGTGATAATGAACTGTATAATCAAATTAGCGAAGCAAATAAGAAAAGGGTGATCATCATGGGCAATTTTAATTATGGCAATATAGACTGGAATGATGAGATAGCACTGGAAGTAAAGAAAATAAGTTTCTTGAGTTTTTGAGGGATAACTACCTGAGACAGTAGGTAACAGAGGGCATGCAAGGATTGAGGGTCTTTTCGGTCATCTCATCAGAGGATGTAATTATAAATGAGGTGTCAAAGTGACCATGAAGTGATTACCTGGGTGGTTGCCAGCAGTGTGAGGACCTCTGTGAGAAAAGGGTATATGTGGAACTACAAGGGGGGGGGGGGAACAATGCAGCTTGGGGGATTTTCAAAAACTATCTAGGACAGGGATTCTCAACCAATGGTACGTATACCACTGGTGGTACGTGACCCACTGCTGGGTCGTACGAAAACATATTTGCTTACTGGTACATCTAATATCTTGAATTAAATATAGTGGTATGCCACATGGAAAAGTTTGAGAACCCCTGATCTAGAAAATGCAATGTCTTAATGTATTCCAAGGGTGAGAAGGTTAAATAAAGTAGGTGTGAGATGGATGAATAAAGAGATTAAGCATGCAATACAGTGAAAGAGGGCATTGTGGAGGCAGCATAAGCGAAGTGGAAATAACCAATTCCATGAGGTCTACAAAGACCAGGCAAGGAGGGGTGACTTGGTTGGTGAGGGTAGCTAAACAGAGGTATGAACATATAGTTGAGAAAATGGTATAAAGACAGCTGTTGCAGAATGTGTGTGGTGAAGATACTTAATGAGCAGTTCATAAAGGTCTTTCAATCTTGTGAATGTGACTTCATGGAGAGATTGAGAGCAGTAGATGATGGGGAGGAGAGGCTAACTGTAAGTGAGCAAGAGGTGTATGGGGAGTTGAGTAAACTAGATGTTAATAAGACTGTGGGACTTGATAATATATCACCACATATTCTGAAGGATTGTGCCAGGGAGTTGACACCTGCCTTGACATATTTTTTTAATACGAGTCTTGCACTCGATCAAGTTCCTAAGGAGTAGAAAGAGGGCAAGATCGTGCCACTTCATAAAGGAGGTGATCGAACTCAAGCATCAAACTATATTATTATTATTATTATCCATGCCTCCATGGAGTCAAAAGACTCATCGTGGGAGAACTGAAAAGGGCCGCTTTTCTGAAGATGTTCCTCAACCACCGAAACCATACATCATCTTTCCCTGACGTTTTAGAGCATACGACATCCATAGCAGTTACAGTCTTCCTTTTGGCATGCTCAGTGTATGTAACTGCATCTTGGATAACGTTTTCCAAGAATTTTTTAAGATGCTTCGAGTTTCCTCGTAGATTAGACCCAAAATACGCTTGACACCACGACGACGAGCAAGACGACGAATAGCAGGTTTCGTAATACCTTGGTTGTTATCACGAAGAACCTTGTGATGACGCTTGGCTCCTCCTTTTCCAAGACCTTTACCACCTTTTCCTCTGCCTGATATCTTCGAAAGCTAGGTATTTCAAAAAGCCTTGAACTGCTGCGTGAAGAACTATAGGCCTATCTGTGTGTTAGGTGCTGTGGTTAAGTTGTTGGAGAAGCTTGTGAGAACTAGGATCCAGAGTTGGGTTGACAACAATGGTATTATCTTTGATGGACAGCATGGATTTGATAAAGGGAGGTCATGTTTTAGTAATCTACTTACTTATTACAATAAAGTGACTGCTTCCTTGGACAGAGGAGATGGATACACAGTAATATACTTAGATTTTGCAAAGGCTTTTGATAGAGTACCTCATGATAAATTGATAGTCAAACTAGAGCAGATGGAGTTGGATATTAGATTAGTGCATTGGATTGGAGACTGGCTATCTGATAGGTATCAACAAGTTTTGTATGGGGGTGCGATATCCAGGAAAAGGAAAGTCACTAGTGGAGTGCCCCAGCGGGTCTGTTTTAGGGCCATTAATGTTTAATTTGTATATTAATGATATTGGTGAAGATTTGGATGGAGATATTCAGTTGTTTGCAGATGATGCAAAGTTGGGACGAACCATGACGATTAGTGAAGATGTTGTGGCCTTACAGGCAGACTTGAATAAATTGAGTGATTGGGCACAGAAATGGGGATGTGAGTTCAATGTTGCAAAATGCAAAAGATGGGATGCAGAATTTATGCTTGGTGAGGATATATTGTTGGAGGTGGAAGAAATAAGAGATCTGGGGGTGATAACAGATAAGGATCTGAAATTTAGGGAACACGTAGCCAAAATTGTGAAAACAACACACAAAGGCTTCCAGGAATGATCTGGAGGGCATTGACATGTAGAAGTAGGGAGATTCTTGTTCCGTTGTATAAGGCTTTGATTAGGCCACACATGGATTATTGTGCCCAGATTTGGTCACCTGGTTTTCAGAAGAATGAAGAGTTGTTGGAAAGGGTCCAAAGGTGACTGACTAAGGTAGTTTCTGACCTCTTGAATGTCCAGTATGAGGAAAGATTGAGAAGATGTAATTTGCAGAGTCTGGTGGATGGGAGGAAGAGGAGAGATATGATAGAGACCTACAAGTTGGTAAGGGGTTGTTATAAGATCAATGCTGGAGAAGTTCTACAGAAAATAGTGGGAGATCGTAGGAGAACCAGAGGTCACCCCTGGAAATTGTACAAAGAAGGTGTGAGTAGGGGAGTGAGAGGCAGGTTTTTTTCGTGCAGAGTTGTAAATGATTGGAATGCCTTGCCTGAGAGTGTGGTGTCTGCAAGGAGTTTGAATGTGTTCAAGGCACAGTATAATGAGCTGTGTGTGTGATAAAAGGACCTCCCAGATGAGTCTTTGACTCCATGAGGTCTTGGGGTAATAATAATAATATTTGGGATTTAAAACCATATACGGGAAATCAGACTGTACTCGAGTATGATAAATATTTGTTACAAGACCCCTTACTGCGGAAAGATTACTGAGTTACAATAGATAACTACTATATGTGTTCTGAACTTGCTGATTTGCATTTACACCATTGTACAGATAGTTATTATACCATAGATGCCAAAAAAAAAAAAAAAAGGGGGAAGACATGCCTCCAGATCTCGAGTCAGGAGAAAACTATTGAAGGGGGAAATCTGAGCTTATCAGCAAGGTAAAGTCATCGCACTACATTGGCAAGACCAAAAGGATGTTTTTCTGTCTTCCCTGCACAATCCATGAATGGAATCAGTGAAGAAGCATGGTTTCAAGAAAGACAAATCCACTGCTGTATGTGCATACAACGATACTATGGAAAGTGTTTGGACAAGTATTGGATTTTATCAAGTGGAATGGTTTCCTCCTATACAAGCAAAAATCTAGCCCACCATAACAAATTTAGATTACAGAGTACAAATCACAAAAGCATTGATACAAGTTTATGCTCCTTCTTCAGCAAGCAGGATTTGAGCACTGCTGACCCTAACCATTTCCCAGAAATTTTATATCACACAGAACTTTAAAATAAAAAAAAAGGAAACAATAATCTGATGTCCTGAATTGTAAAATTACTTTGTGTGTTTACCCTTGTTTCAGGGTATTCCATAATGTGCAAGATATCTAAATTTTGAACAGCAGGAAAACAAAAATGTTCTCTTTCAGGACCATCAAAACTTTCTTTTATTTTTATGTCCACATTGGAAATCTATAATATGTTAATACTATATGTAATTAACATCAGAGATAAGACTAAAAATGTTTTTTCAAACCTCTAATAAACTGGATAATGGCCTTGCACTATGCTATTTACAGAATTAAATTAATCTACCACCTAAACATTTTCATAAGCATTCATGCCAGTATGAGGATTCTAATCCACAGCTACTTGGTAAAAAAAAGCAGCAACCCTCTTTAGTTAGCTATGCAAGCTTAGTTGTCTCAAGCAGGAAAATGATTGGGTCAACCAAGGCTGTAATTTTGCTTTGATTGAAATTATGGCAGAAGCAACTATAAGGCAAGTACATTATACATATTCTAATATTTCCCAGCGTTTGCTTGCTTGCTGAAAAATGAAACTTCCAAGTAGGGAAAAACCATCATCTTAGTATGAGATTAACTTATTTTCAATTGAAAAGCCCTGATTAAGGTTCTCATGCTACTACATAAACATAAAAAAATGTTTTTTCAAACATCCAATAAACTGGATAATGGCCTTGCACTATGCTATTTACAGAATTACCACCTAAACATTTTCATAAGCATTCACACCAGCATGAGGATTCTAATCCTCATGCTGGTGTGAATCCTTGGTAAATCTTGGTGTCTAATCCTTGGTAAAAAAAAAGCAGCAACCCTCTCCAGTTGGCTATGCAAGCTTAGTTGTCTCAATCATAAAAATGAATGGGTCAACTAAGGCCGTAATTTTGCTTTGGTTAGAATTATGGCAGAAGCAACTATAAGGCAAGTACATTATGTATTCTAATATTTTCCAGCCTTTTGCCTGTTTGCTGAAAAATGCAACTTCCTGGTATGGAAAAACCATCATCTAAGTATGAGACAAACTTATTTTCAGAATAAGTTAGTTTGGAATGAAACTGCGGTAATTTTTCTATTGCTTTAGAAACGACATTTATAAAAATTAAAAAAAAAAAAATCTCATAGTCTTACAGAGCAAAGTTTTCTAGATGAGCAATGGAATCCTCAGTTTTCCACAACTAGCAAATGCAAAAGTAACACTTGGAAGTGTTCCCACTGTTTGTCCTAGTATATATAATTTCAAATTTAACGTTACTTGAAAAGAAAAAAAGAAATACGATTACTTTCAGAATAAAGAACATAGAAAATAGTGTTTTTTCTTGTACAAATACACACTGCTACAGTCAAAAAATGCATACTTAATCCCTCATTAGGAGGGCTCAACATGTCCTAAGGGGAAGTCGAGGAATGGGGGACCCCACACGAATAAATAAAAGGCTGTAAAAGAAATATCAGTACTTCTGTTGAGGATGTCTGTTAATCAACAATGAAAATGAAACAAGATATTACTGATGTATTCTGCACTAAAGCTAGAGGCACTTTAGTGCGACTTCTGGGGAAGTGTTCACTCTTTTCTAGCTTTTTCCTCCAGTTGAGAGAATTATTATTGAGTATTTCTAAGACACAGATTATTTCAGATATAGCAACAAGTAGCAACAGTAGAACTAGTAATATTTAGAATTTTTTTTAAGAAAAAAAAACCCTACTTAACTTTCTTTTTTTGTGTCATAAACATAAAACAGTTTTAAATGGTGTTTTTAAAAACTAGCACTACCGAACATCTTTTTGTCACATGCATATAAACAATTTTACATGGTGAAAATATCAAACCGTATTGCGAAAACTTAGATTAATCTCAGTAGACAGCTAATTTCAGATTATAAAGAAATAGTTCAGAATAAAAAGTACCTGCTTCGATAGATACAATGTGGTTGAAAATCATCAAAATGAGCATAAATTTTGAATTAGTCCGCATAGGACAGGGGTGTTCAACCCGTCGGTTGCGGAGCGATTTTTGGTCGATCTCTTGAGTATTCCTCCTTACTTACAAATTTAATTAAAACTGAAAACATAATATTTTATTTATCATTATTTTGTATTATTTTTAATTCGCTTTAAGTGTATTGCTATTGTTTATTTATTTTTCATTAAAATTGTCAAATCAGTAATTTTCTTATAAGTCCGGGTAAATTAATTAATTTCGATTGGTGGAAGTCAAACAGTCAGCCAAGAGAATACGATTATAAGCAAAGTGTAAGAACTCGATTGTAGCTTAAATATTAAATATTCCAAAGCACATTACATCGATTTTTTACTTAGATTAAGTCCCATGTGAATATTGTAAAAAAATAAACTTTGTTTGTCTCTTTAAATTATAAATTTAAAGGCAGGACTTTCTGGACAACAAAATATGATTTCGAAAGTAATAAATAAACCAACATCGGTCACTATTGCATCTTTGAAAGTGTGCAAAAGCAAAAAAGCCTTTTACTGATGGAGAGTTAATAAAAGAATCGTTTCTTGCAGCAGCAGAATCTTTATTTTCTGATTTTAAAAATAAAAATGAAATCATTTCGAATATTAAAGATTTACAACTTTCCAGAACATTGGTTATGAGAAGAGTTGAAATTTTAATTGCCGATCTGAATACTCAGTTAATGTCAGACATTCACCAGTGTTGCATTTTCATTACAATTTGATGAATAAAATGACTTCACTGATATTGCTCATATAATGGTATTTATTCACATGGTATTTCAAGATTGTTCAAGTAAAGAACTTTTGAACCATTATTGGGAAGTACTAGGGGAGAAAACATTTTTTCAGCATTTGATGAATTTGTGAAACAACACAAACTTCTGCTTTTTAAACTAGTGTCTATTACTACTGATGGTGCTCCTGCAATGATAGGTAATAAATCAGGCTTCATTTCATTATGTAAAAAGGTTGACAAATATCCAGATTTTTTAAAGTACCACTGTATTATTCACCAACAAATATTGTGTAGTAAAAGATTAAACACAAAAGATGTTTTAGATATTACACTTAAAATTGTAAATTCTGTTCGAGGAAAAGCCCTCTGGTGGTTATTTAAATTACAGGCAGATGATGATAGGGAACTTCTGTTGTACAATAATGTTTGCTGGCTCAGCAGAAGTCAATTTTTAGAAAGATTTCTTGTATTAATTAATGATATAAAAATTTTTCTTGATGAAAAAGGTGATATTTACTTTTATCACAATTGAGTGATAAAAGATGATTGTTACACTTATCATTTTTAGTAGATTTCTGTATGAAATTAAGCAATTTAAATTTAGAGTTACAAGGTAGAGATAAAAATTTAATTGACATGTTAAGTTCAATAAAAACTTTCTAACAATACTTACTTTTATTAAAGAAAAATATAAATGACCATGAATTTAGACATCTCCCATATTTATTAAAATTTTTTGAACAAAATTAAGAAATGCTTTGCTATGATTTAAAAGAATTTATTTGTGAAATAGAATTAGTTGAGGAAGAAATAAATTCAAGATTTAAAGATTTTAATAAAACTGAAATGATTGTATCTTTTATCAATAATCCATTTCAAGAAAACTTGAACATCACATAAATTTCAAATAAAATTAGTGGGATGTTTGAAATAAACCAAGTTAAAGTAGAACTTGAGATAATAAACATTCAGAATAGTTTACATTTTAAATCAATAAACAATGAAGTCATATGGAAGTATGCACATGAAAAATTCCCAATATTAACTGATATTGCGCGAAAAATTCTGTCGTGTTTCAGATCAACATATTTGTCAGAATCCGCTTTTTCAAGTATGACCGTAATAAAAAATCAATTAAGAAACCAAATTACAAATGATCATTTGGATGATTGCCTGCAATTGGCCACCTCTTCATATCAACTTGACTATGAAAATATTGCGAGGTCCAAACAATGCCAAATTTCACATTAACTTTTTTTTTTTTTTTAATCAACCAGCATTTCCTGTAACTTGTGAGTTTGTAATCAATGTGTTGTTTTTTCTAACTTTGGTTTTCCAAAATAGAGAAATAATATTTTATTCCAATATATTTGTATTTTTTTGTTGTATTAAAATATTTGTTGTATTAAAATAATTAAAAGTGATAAATAAATTTTTAAATACACAAATAAAGTTTTTAGTTGTGTATTTTTTTTTAGTTATTTATTTGTGCGTAATCAGATATCAGGTTAGGGGAACGTGATCTATATAAGAGAGTAGATTGCTGAATAACTTATATATAAGAGAGTAGATTGGCGAATAATTTTTTATAGAAAAGTAGTTCGTGTAGTAAAAAAGGTTGAACACCACTGGCATTGGACATCCTTCACATATCTACAGTGGTTAAATATTGGATATTATAGGAACGTGCATCCTAAAAAAAAAAATAAATAAATAAAAAATCATCTGTTACAATTTTAAGCAAAAGATGAAAGCGAAGAATCACTGCTGAAATATCATTGGATATAAATTTTTATAATAAGAAAGTCTCACAATCAGAAACTGAGTAATGTAATTTAACATCATTTGTTGTTGTTCATAAAAGTAAAAGGTATTATTTATTTCAATAAAAGTTAATTTAAAAAAATTACATTTATCGTAATTATTATTATTAACATCGAACCCCAATGGAGTCAGAGACTCATTGTGCGAGGTACACACTTTTGCACACATGCTCATCCAACTGTGCTTTAAACAGATTCCATGTGTCTACACACCCACAACACGAGTGTGTTGTGGGTGTAGACACATGCATTGCACTCACCAAACTCTCCATGCAAAGAACCTGTTCCTCACTACTCTGCTCACATCCTCTTTATAAATTTCTAGCAATGGCTTCTTATTCTATCCACCCCTCTCCCATTCTATGAAAAATCTATTCCATGTCAACCTGATAACAACCCGACTAGCTTATATGTCTCAATCATATCTACCATCTTCCTCCTATTCACGAGGCTCTGCAACTCAATCTGTCCTCATACTCCACATTCCAAAAACCACTGACCACCTTTGTGAATCTTCTAGGGAGCCTTTCCAACATATCTTCATCACCATGAAAACCTGTCGATCAAATCTGTGGACAATAATCATTATGAGGCCTGATCAAGGCCTTATACAATGGCATCATAACCTCTCTATTTCTATATATCAGGGTCCTCAGCATCACTGCCATTATCCGATGTGATGTCTTCACAACTTGTGCAATGTGGCAGAATTTCATATCCTTGTCCACCATCACTCCTAGATCTCTCATCTCCTCTACTTCTGTTAAAGTTTCCCCACCAAGTGTATACTTCTCATCCCATCACTGCTTACCAAATCTCAAAACCTTACACTTCGCAGCACTGAACTGACAGTTCCACTTACCTGTCCATATATGCAATCTATTCAAGTCCTCTAGTAAGGCCATAATTAATTAAACTCATTTTATTATCATTATAACATACCTATGGAAGGCACATCACCAATCTGTCCAACAGAGTTAAAATGAGAAATAATATCATTTCACGGCTTGCTGAAATAATCTGGGGTTTTGATGCTGATGTCTTAAGGTCATCTGCACTGGCACTCGCATTTTCTGCAGCAGAATGCTGTGCCCCTGTCTGGGAAAGAAGTGCACACACTAACATTATGGACACCCAGCTGGGCTCTACCATGCACACAATTGGTGGGACACTGAGAGGCACCCCTCTCCCCTGGCTGCCTGTCCTATCTAACATTACTCCACCAGATATACTGAGAGGATGGGCCTTGATTAAAGTATTTAATAAAGTAATGAGCAACCTGCTCCTGCCCTTGCACCAGACTCTCATAAATCCACCTAGTATTTGCCTAAAATCACGAAAACCTTTCTGGTCCATGAAAACTCTCTTCGGCTGTCTTGTGATCAATACCTGACATGTGGAGAGAACAACGGTCCAATAATTTTCCAACAAATGGTTTCCTGGTTGGGGATCCCTGTGCTCCGTGGCCTGGTTTTGCCCTTACTAAGAAGATTTGGTCATCTATCAACAGGATCAAAACTAACCAGGGCACATGTGGCTACCTGCTGCATGGATGGATGGAGGCTATCAGACCACCCTTATTGTGACTGTTCCCCTGTAGCCCAGAAGATCACTCATATTGTGAATGACTGCCCAAGGCGCCAATTTCATGGTGGTGGCCTCCAGGACATCCTCATGGTGACAAATGAAGCCCTGGATTGGCTTTTTGGTCTGGACATTGACCTGTAGCTGCTTTTGCCATAAGAATAAATAAACATACAAATTGAACAACAATGGTCCCAAAACTGACCTCTGCAGTACATTACTAGTGACCTATCTCTCTTTTGGGATACTGCACCTCCCCATATACAACTTTCTGTTACCTATCTGACAGCTAGTCACCGATCCAACTCAGAAGTCTGTTATCCAATCACATCTGTTTCAATTTAATTACCTGCTTGTCATGTGACAGTCTATCAAAAGCTTTTCCAAAATCCAAGTACACCACTGTATATGCATCTCCCCTGTCCAAGGAATTTATCACCTTGTTATAGTACATAAGTAAGCTAGTGAAACATTATCTTCCCCTTTTTCCCCCTTAACAAACCCACAGAGGATACTGCTGTTATCAACTGATTTCTGTATCCTACTTCTCACCAATCTCTCTAGTACCTTAACCACAATTCCAGATATACAGACTGGCTTATAATTTGGAGCCACAGCCTTATCACCACTTTTATGCAGAGGAACAATTTTACCTTCTTTCCACTCCCTTGGAACCTGTGTTGTTGTAAGACTTATTAAACAGGCACGCCAATACTACTGCCAATTCCA
The DNA here is from genome assembly GCF_054136105.1 of Typopeltis vanoorti. Classification (NCBI taxonomy): domain Eukaryota; kingdom Metazoa; phylum Arthropoda; class Arachnida; order Uropygi; family Thelyphonidae; genus Typopeltis; species Typopeltis vanoorti. The sequence goes on from NC_143557.1 coordinate 134,125,222, forward strand.
TGGAACATTCCCTTAAGACACATGGTGATATGTCATCAAATCCTATTGCCTTATTGACATCAAGGTTGTTTATTTCATCAAATGCCTCCTGCTCACTCACAGTTAAGCCATCCTCTCCTATATCTTCTACACTTAAGTTCCTCATGATTACGGCATGATCAAGATGAAACACCCTTATAAACTGATCACTGAATACTTCAACAATGTCGTCGGCAGCAATTACCATTCTACCACTTTCATCTTACCATGATCATTCTTCCTTCTACTTGCCACATATCTAAAACACTCTCTAGGGTTTTTCTTTGCCATTTGCCAATTTTTGCTCATACTGCAGAAATAGGCATATTTTGTTTTCTCTCTTGTCACTCTCTTGGCTTGTTCTTTATACTTTTCATGTAACTGACTTTTACAATTAATCATGTTGTACTTCCTCCAAAGTATCTTCTTTTTCCAGATTTTATGCTAATTAAGCTCCAGATTCATCCATTTTACATCTACCTTATTCAGCATTTTTGGCCTTTGGAATAATTCACACATTGATGTTGTTATGTATTTCCTTGTCAGTTCCCATGCAGCATTTATTTTTTTACAACTCAACTCCTCATTCCATGTTATAGCTCTAAGCTGTCTCCTAAGCTTGTCATAATCACCAGCTTTATAATTCAACATACAGTAAAACCCCTTTTTTAGACTTTTCAGGGGACTGATGGAAAAAAGTGTAAATAGCAGGAAATGTAAAAAAAAAAAAAAAAAAAAAAAAAAAAACATTAAAAAAAAGGCTGAAAGATGACTTACTGCTAGTATGTGAGTCTACATACTAGATTACAAAATTTAATAACTGAAAATAAATGAATTTACAATTACTTACATTTATTTATTTAAAAAAAATCTTTAATTATTGATTGTTTTTGCTTTCCGTTTTTTTTTTTTTTTTTTTTTTTTTTTTTTTTTTTTTTTTTTTTTGACATAGCGTCAGATTGCTTCGCATTGAGTTCAATGCTTGACCTGTTTTTTACTATGGAAAATTCACCACCGGAACTTGAAAGCAACTCTCACGTGCTAAATTACGTAGCAGAAATTCTGCAATATCAATTCGTACTGTGATTGAAAAATCACGGTATCGCTCATTGCTACATTACTGCTGCAAGCGTGCAAGTCACTGTGATGGCGGAAACGAAACTACAGCCAAAAGCAACGCCATCTGGGAAATGCGCAGATTTCCACAGAAATCGATTCTAAAATTAGTATTGCTACCTGAAAAAAAAACGCAAATCACGGAAAATAACAACCACATCAAGTTGTTAATGGCGGGAAAACAATATATCGTAAGAAAAGGCCTTAAGATGGGACCAATGACGTAAATTGCAGGGTTTTACTGTATATCCTTTCCTCTGAAAAGACTCTGCATATGACTAACGGCAACACAGGTGATCACTTCATGATCACTTCCACCAACTGGAGGAAAGTGTGAAACCCCTCTCAGAATTACATTCTCTGATGAAATGATTATTATTATTATTATTATTCCGGGCAACTCCAAGGAGTCGACAGACTCATCGAGGGAGGCCCTAACAACATGTCAAGAACGACTATTCGACATTCACACAGAATCTATTATACCTTTCCTTGAACTCATTCACGTTCGTAGCACCCACCACAGACTCTAGCAGCTTATTCCACTCATTCACCACTCTCCAAGTAAAAAACCTAGCCCTAACACCCTTGTTAACCACATTCTTGCCGAGCTTCCATGCATGGCCCCTAGTCCTCCCACCACCAGTCCTATTTTCAAAAATATCTTCTGGATTAATCTTATAGTAACCCTTCAGTAATTTGAATGTCTCAATCATACATCCCTTTTCCACCTATCGACCAATTTTTGCAACCCACAAACCTTCAACCTATTCTCATAAGGTTCATTCCACAGACCTGCTATCATCTTGGTTACTCGTCTCTGGATCCTCTCCACTTCCTCCCCATCACGAAGAAACCCTGGCGCCCATAACTGGGCACAATAGTCCAGATGGGATCTTATCAAGGCTCAATACAGAGGAACAATAACTTGTTTGTCTCTGCATGTTAAAGTATTTTTCAGAAACCAAGTGATTTGATGAGCTGATTTAGCCACTTTTGCAATGTGCCCCCTAAATTTCAATTCCCTATCCACCAACACTCCCAAATCCATGGCTTCATCAATCTCCTGGAGTACGGTTCCACCAATGTGATATACTGCTGCTATTCTTTTCACCCCAAAATGCATAACCTTACACTTTGCCACATTAAATTGACATCCATTTTTCCTAGCCCAGTCCTCCAAACTATCCAAATCATCCTGTAATATTTTGACATCCTGTGCACTTCACAATTGCTCTACCCAAATTTGCATCATCAGCAAACAAGTGAACATTTCCTCTCAGATCCTTTTCTATATCATTTAATGAACAAATTGAAAAGTAGTGGTCCAAGAACAGAGCCCTGTGCCACACCACTAGTCACAAGCCGTCTTTTAGACTCAACTCCTGAATAAACCACTCTCTGGTATCTCTCCATCAACCACCCTCCTATCCATCCATAACATATCCAACTCCATCTGCTCCAGTTTACTGATTAGGGTTCCATGTGGTATCCTGTCAAAGGCCTTGGCAAGGTCCAGTAGAATCACTGTAAACCCATTACCCCTATCCAGTTCAGCCGTCACTGTATAATAAAACGTAAGCAAGTTACTGAGGCATGATCTACCCTTCACAAAACCATGTTGTCCCCCATACAATATCCCATTTTCATCTATCAAATCCTGTATTCTTTTCTTGACTAATTTCTCTAAGACCTTGACAACGATTCCTGAAATGCTAATCGGTCGGTAATTTACAACAGCAGTCTTGGAACTACCTTTATGCAGTGGAACAATTTTCCCGTCTTTCCACCCCCTCAGGACTAACCCAGACGCGAGACTCAAATTAAGCAAAATGGTCAAGGGTACTGACAATTCTTTAGCCGCTTCTCGTATGACACGAGCTGGTATACCATCCAATCCCACAGATGTATTAACATTAAAGTTATGCAATAGACTATTCACCTCTACTTCATTCACATAATGTATTAACATTAAAGTTATGCAATAGACTACTCACCTCCACTTCATTCACCACAATTCCCATATAATCTATTGGTTCATTCATTTCTGCAATGTCACCACCTGGATATATATTCTTGCAAAGTGCTCACTCAGTAACTCAACTATATCAACTGATTCAGTTACCTCCCTACCATCGGCATTCTTTAAAATCATTCTGCCATATACATTTTTCCTTTTACTTGCAACATATCGAAAAAACTGTTTAGGATTCTCTTTAGCCTGCATGGCCAATGTTCTTTCGTAATCCTTTTTTGCTTTTCTTACCACACTCATTACCCTTCTGGCCTGCACTTTATACCGTTCATGTGCCTGCCGGTCACCTCATTATCATCATCAAATTCCTGTCATGTACCCTCAAGGGGTGTACAGGATATGATAGTATTACACGAAAAAAATTACATCATTATTAATTTCCTATCTACAATTTTCCTCCAAATCAGTCTGTTACTTGTCAACACTCCAACATTATCAGATCTTATATTTCTATCGTCTAAAGCACTTTGTACCGTATCAATCCACCTATATCTTGGTCTTCCTCTGGGTCGTTTTGCTGCCAACCTAGCAGAGAACACTTGTTTTCCTAATCTTTCCTCGCCCATTCTATTTAAGTGACCATACCACCTGAGATTAGCTCTGCTAACGCATTCCTGGATGCTGACAATGTCAAGTTCTTTCCTAATATCCTCATTTTTAATATGATACTGCCAGTGATGCCATCTGTTCACACCTATAATCTTTCTCAGGACTCTCATATCTGTGGTCTCTAGTCTTTGGTCAAGTGTTTTACTTCTGACCCAGCTCTCAGATCCATAAGTTAAAACTGGTTTGAACACTGTCTTGTATACAGCTAATTTAGTGTTTTCTGACTAATTTCTCTCTTATTCCATATGAATTTATTCAATTGACTTCCCACCATACCAGCTTTGCTAATTCTGTTGTCTATTTCTATATTTAATTTACGATCTTCAGTAAAAATCGTGCCTAAATAGCTGAAATGTTTTACTTGTTCCACAGGTTCTCCATTCACAACACAGTTGACATTTTCAATTATTCTGCCTATTGTCTTTCTCTTTTTATTGCTGACCTTCATACCATATCTATTACAACAGCTATTCAATTTAGTCAGAGAATCTTGCAGACTTGTAGCGGATTTATTTAGAAGTATAACATCATCCGCATAAAGCAAAGAGCTGACATTAACATCTCCAATTTTGATATCATGTTTAATACCACTATCCTTCATAATGTGATCCATATAGATAATGAATAATAGAGGGGATAATGTACATCCTTGTCTCACACCAGATTTAACATTAAACCATCTTCCTGTACTTCTTTCAATTCTAACTGCTGACTTACAACTCAAATAAAGACTAAGTATTGCTAAATATAATGCCCCATTGACACCATATAACTGTAGCGTATTGAACAGCTTCTCTCTTGGCACCTTGTCATATGCCTTTTCCAAATCGACAAAACTTAAATACAGATCTTTGTTATATTCCCATGCTTTCTCGACTATGTCGTAAAGTGAAGATCTGATCCTGACAGCCTCTATTTGGCCTGAATCCAACGTGTTCTTCACCAAGCTTTTCTTCCAAAATTCTTCTCAACCGTTTCTCAAGTATACTTGCATAGATCTTGCCAGGAACACTCAGTAGGGAAATACCTCTGTAATTCTCACATGCTGTTTTACTTCCCTTTTTATATATGGGTACTATGAGAGCTCTACTCCAATCATCGGGAATTCGTCCCTCTGTTCAGGCTTTCTGAACTATGCAGTGCAGCCACTGTAAGACTCTTATACCACCATACTTCAGCATTTCTGGTCGAATATCATCTACTCCTGCTGCCTTTCCACATTTCAAGCCTTTGATGGCTTTTTCTACTTCAAGTGTGGATATGTATTCCTGGATGCATGCCTGGTCAGTGTTTTTTACCACTGTGCTGTTATCACTGCTTGTTTCATTTAGCAGTTTTTCAAAGTAATTTCTCCCGTTTTCATGTCACCTTTATCATCTCTAATTCGTTTTATAGCACTCTTTCCTCCATTCTTAAGCTTCTTCAACAACCTCCAGAATATTTGGCCACCTTCTTGATATTTATTTTCTATATTCTTGCCAAAGTCCTCCCATGACTTTTGTTTAGCTAGTTTTACACAGTGTTTAGCATTCTTGCATTTGTCTCTATATTCTCTAAGAGCACAAGCTGACTTATTTGACAGGAACTTTTGGTATGCTTTCTTCTTTTCCTTCACTGCCTCTTTAACTTCCTGTGTCCACCAGGGAGTTCTGATTTTTTTATCCTTACAGACAACCTCACCACATGCCTCTCTGGCAGAATCAATCAATGTTTTCTTCAGAGTTTGCCACTGAATCTCCAAGGTTTCATTCCTGTTCTCAAACTCTTTCATATTTTCTTCAATAATCTTTGTGTATTTTAGTCTACAGCTCACATCTGAGAGCTGCTCAACTTTTATTCGCTTTAAAACTTTCTTACATGTTATTCTTTTCAATATGAAATTCAATTTTATCCTGCTCAAGACTAAATATTGATCACTTCCAATTTCAAATCCTCTGTACACTCTGGTGTCCTGCAACAGACAGACAGAAAACATCACTATCAACAATAACATAGTCAATGAGACTTTTCTTATTCCTAGCCTCTTCTCTCCATGTGAATTTGTGCACATTTTTATGTTGGAACATGGTGTTAGTAATAACCAGTCCATGTCCTGAGCAGAAATCCAACAGATATTTGCCATTATTATTAGCTTTGCTCTTTTCTCCAAATTTTCCCAAAATATTTTTGTATGTCTCACAATCATTTCCTACTCTGCTATTTAGATCCCTAACAAGGACCAACTTTTCATTTTTCATTGTGTCAGTTGCTTTTTCTAAAGCCTCAAAAAATTCCTCCACCTCTACCTTAGTAGAACCTTCTGTGGGACCATAGGCACAAATACGTCTCATTGTCCAGTTCCCCATTCTCATATTTGCCCACATTACTCTACTTGAGACTGACTGCCATTCAAGAAGATTAGCCTCGTATTTTGTGTTGAATACTATGGCTACTCCTTCTTTTCTTTGATTGTCATTGCCTGAATATAACATTTTGTATTTATTGCTCAGCAAGATCTCACCAGTTTTGGTCTTTTTTGTTTCAGTCACCCCTATTATGTGGATCTGGTACTTATCTAATTCCTCAGCTAACTCCATTTCTTTGCCATTCAGGCTTCTTACGTTGATAGTACCGATCTTTAACTTTGGTGATGTTGAGTTGGGGTTCATTTTCAGATTTGTTCCAGTAGCTGACTTTTCACTGTTCGTACTGGTTTCCTGGCGAAAACAACGAGGGCCTTGTTTAACCCGGCGACGCCCCAGCCAGCATGAAATTTTGTCATTTTGTACCATCATTCTATATTTTGGTTTAACCAATAAGAATACAATTTGGTCGGCTAAATCCCAAATTGCCAGCCCTTCCTCATCCGTTCAGTATCCAAGTAGATACCCAATAGGGTGCACCATGAGAAGGTGAGGATTGGACATTAGGTCAGAAGCCCTGGTTGGTTCTCCGCATTCCTTTAAAGGCTATGTAGAGGTCTCCTGTGAGTTATACAGTTTTGACCCTGAAGCACCCCTTCATAGGGGAGTCATACTCACTTCTAACGTATTTTATCAAATTATAAAATGAAACACCAAAAACACACAAACAGACACACTAAGATACGCAAGGCAAACAAAACTATGTAATATTCAAGTAAATTTATCAATGATAACTTAAAATAACAGTTATCTTATCATGAGCTCTCAACAAACACAAACGACTATGAATCCCTCTAGCGGTGAGTCTCCAGAGTTATCTCTCAAAAACTTGAGAAATTCATTTTCCTTATTCCCAAATGCTGTCTCTTCATTCCAATCTATACCACCCTAATTAAAATCACCCATAATAATTATACCTCCTTTGTTCATTAATCCAAGTTGTTCATACATTTCATCACCACCCTCCAAATTCCCAGGCCTATTGCAACATCCAACTAAATATGTCTTCCTCTCAACTTCGTTATACCATAGTGCCTCATAACCATTGCCATTATTATTCCTCTTTTATGTTAAATATTTTAAACAATATGTTATTAAATATGTTAAACAATATTAAACAGGAATTGCATGCAAAAAAGAGGCTATGGAAGAGATATAAGGAGACAGGTGAAGAGAAGATGCATGAAGAATATAAGACACAGGCCAGAAGAGTGACTAGTGTGGTAAGGAAAGCGAAACTGGAATATGAGAGAAGATTGGCCCTAAGATCCAAAGAAAATCCTAGGGAATTTATTAGCTATGTGGCCAGTAGGAAGAGAAATGACTGTGGAAGAATGATACTGTGGGATAAAAATGGGAATAGAGTGACTGATGCAGAGGACATAGTGGAATTGTTCAACGAACACTTATTGGGGTATTTCATCCTAGAGGAGTCAGTTTTAATGCTAGAGGGATAGGGCTTGTTCGAGATTTAGAGGTACAAGAGGAGAGTGTGTTTCAGATACTGAGTACTCTGGATGTCAGTAAAGCTGTGGGACTGGATGGTATTTCACCATGAGTTTTGAGAGAATGTGCTAGGGAACTGACAGTGCCTTTAACCTGGCTTTTCAATGAAAGTCTGGCTTCAGCAAAGGTGCCCAGGGAATGAAAGGAAGGTAAGATAGTGCCATTGCATAAGGGTAGTAACAGACTGGAAGTGTCTAATTATAGGTCATTCTGTGTGTCATCAGTACTTGTTAAGATCTTGGAGAAAGTAGTGAGGGACTGTATACAGCATTGGGCAGATGAGGGTAATGTTATCTGTGAGAGCCAACATGGATTTGTGAAAAGGGCACTCTTGTTTTAGCAATATGCTAGCCTTTTATAATAAAGTTACAAGACCATTAGATGAGGGAAAGGTATATACTGCAATTTTCTTAGACTTAGCGAAGGCATTTGACAGGGTGCCACATTATAAGCTGATATTTAAGTTGCAGCACACATGGGTCCGGATGTCAGATTGGTCAACTGGATTCAGGATTGGCTGTCTGATAGGTAACAGAGAGTTGTGTATGGTGGAGCAGTTTCAAGGAGGCAGAGGGTTACAAGTGGGGTCCCACAGGGCTCAGTACTAGAACCTATATCGTTTAACCTTTATATCAATGACATTGCCAGGGATTGCAAGGGGATATTCAGTTGTTTGCGGATGATGTGAAGCTAGGAAGGATTATTAGTAATAGTGCAGATGTGGTAGCCCTGCAAGAGGATTTGAATAAGCTAGATAGATGGGCAAATGAATGGGGGTGTCAGTTTAATGCAGCAAAATGTAAGGTCTTGAGGTTTGGGAAACATCGACGGGATGCAGCATACTCTATGGGAGGAGTTATGCTGGAAGAAGTTGAGGAGACAAGAGATCTGGGGTTGATGATTGATAGAAACCTGAAGTTTAGGGGACATATTGCAAAGTTGGTGAAAGTAACACAGAGGATTGCTGCAATTATGAAAAGGACACTGACCTGCAGAGATAAGAGGGTTATCATTCCGTTGTATAAGTCTCTGATCAGACCACACTTGGATTATTGTTCTCAGATTTGGTCCCCAGGATTTGATGGGGATAAATTAACTGTGGAAAGGATACAAAGACGGATGACAAAGATGGTTTCAGGCCTGTACAAGCATAGTTATGAGGATCGGCTGAGGGAATGTGGACTGCAGAGTTTGGTGGATAGAAGAGGGAGAGGTGATATGATTGAGACCTTTAAACTGTTGAGAGGTGGTTACAGGGTTGACACTGGGGAGTTCTTTCGCTTGGTTGAACAGCGGGAAGGAGTGATGACAAGAGGCCATCCCTTGAAGTTACGAAAGGAAACTGTGAGTAAGAGGGTAAGGAGTGGTTTCTTTGTGAGGAGGGTGGTTGAACCGTGGAATGCATTGCCTGATGGAGTGGTGGGAGCAAGAACAGTCAATGAGTTTAAGGAGTGGTATGATAGACTTTGTGTTTCTTAGGGGGGGGACCTCCCCTCGATGAGTCTTGACAGACTTTATGTTCTTAGGATGGACCTCCCACGATGAGTCTTTTGACTCCATGGAGGCCTGAATAATAATAATAATAATGTCTACCTAAGTCCACATAAGGTATCATCAATATTATTCATGCAGTGCAACGAGACAGAGAGGTGTCATGTAGGATGTCCGCTCTCACTCTATTCATTTTACTGATGACTGGATGGACAGGTAAAAGAATCATCCCAGAAATGGGAATGAACAGATGAAATTTACATCATATGAAATGTACAGATAATTTACATATAATAAGGAAAACAAAGCATATGATTGAAAACCTATATAAAAACAGGAATGATGAACTTTAGCAAAATCCTAAACAATGGCAATAGGTAGAACACAGAAGAACTTGAAAGTGGAATAAAAACACAAAAACAGGTTAAAAAGTTAATTATTTACGTACCTTAACCTTCAAACCAGCTCAGATGTATATATACGTACAACAAAACCTAGATACAATTCATTTTACCTGTTGAAAGAAAATGGATAAAAAGTGCTATTTGGCTGTCATGTCCAGTAGGTCTGATAATCTTTCACGCAGATGAGAACACTTAACATTTGCCCTTTCTATCCTCACCAAAAATATTGTATCCTCCCATTTCTATTCCTGTTATGATATCTTCTTCATTCACCCATGTTTCACTTATTCCAATGATTTTGGGGCGAATAAACTCAATCACTGAAACCATTTCATCCCCCTTATTTCTGACACTTCTGGCATTTGCAAACAAAAACAGAAGTTCATTTTTAGGTCTATAACCAGTCCTATCCAAGTCACTTGTTGGTTGTGATTTCCCCACCACACATGCCAATCACCTTTACCACCACTTACCACGTATATCTGCTCAGTCTCAACTTCCCCATCCACATCACAATATACTTCATTTTTCATACACATTCCAGCCCTCCATTCTTCATATGCCATGTCTCCCTGTCCACCCAGGCTCTCCACATTGTCTGTTCCTCTTGCATTCCAGTTCTCTCTTATCTCTCACACTACTACTGTTTCCACTGCCAAGCACTCTGTCTCTTCAATACCACTCTTCTGATTTTCCCTTCATCTCTTTCTTCTGATCTCTTGCACACATCGCACACACACATTGTACTTCCATCCAGCAACACTTTCTCCAATACACTCACTCCAAAGCCAATCAAATGCAACCCACACCTGCATAATTTCATTCTTCTCTCAAGCACATACCATACATCCATAAACTGTACTCCTTCTCACACAGCTCCACTAGCATACCATTTATGATTTTGGCTCTCCGTTGCAAATAATCATTGTCATACCTTGGCATCATGCTGACAACCTTCCCCACTCAACTGTTATCTTTCACGCTTCTCAATACCCTTCTGATAAAATTATCCTCACGTTCTCCTTATGTCCAATTAGATTATTCATCCACCACAATCACAACTCTCTTGCCCATTTCTTCCTCATGTCCAACACCCGAATTATCCTACTCATTCTACCACCTGGATAGCAGACCTTATGAACTCTCAGTAACTAGTCCTCTAATCATAGAGTCTCCATATACTGCTATGCTGGAATCACATCACCTCTTTTACGCTTTTTTCTTTCATTCTGTTCTCCTGCACGCTTTCATTAGTTTCCACTAGAACTGTAACATCACACCGCATATTCCTCATTTCATTTTTCTTTTCAATAACTATTTCATTAAATCTGGCATTCCAAAAATTTCACTTTCTATCACTCTTGCAGTCTTGCTACCTCTCATTCTGCTGTACCTTACTTCTATTTCCTCAGTCATACTTTCTTTCGCTCCCTTATTAATAACTTTTGCTTCTACATTCTTGCATTCTTTTACTCCCTCAGTTTCTCTAGCCTTCGTTTCATTTCCATTTATTTCATGTACACCATTTTCTATCTTTTCAGTCAGTTTTGCATTCTTTGCCTTGTGGTCTAATAATATATTGCACTTCCGACAAATCCATACTTTCTCTCGTCTCTCTCTACAAACACATCTCTTACACTCTGCCATGCATACATAATGCACTCATGATGCTGAATAATTTTCAAAAAGTCTATAATTCATGCCACTTGATTTTCATCATTTATCATAATAATTTTCACTGAAAAGAAACATTTAAAAACTGTGTGAAAAAAATTGCTTCTAAGTATCAGTAAAATGAAAGAACATAAATTGTCTGAAGCCTGTGTAGCTCAATAGAAGTGGTGTTTGCACTCAACGGCACTTGACTGCATGAAAAAAGACTTGATGGTTCAAATCTAGTCACTGACTAGAGGAAATTTCTCTAAGCTTTTTTTCTACCGGTTCCCGAGTTAGTTGATCTCTGGCAAGAGCAAGCAGGTTTTTTTCTCCTGGAAACTCGGGTTTTTTGTCCCGTGAATTCAAGAAAAACGGCCGTCGAACCTACACTGTTTTCAGACATGAAAAATATTGTGGTAGGATTAGGGACCATGAGATTGCGACACTTGTTAGCCGCCTTCTTCACTGCATGCCGATTAATTAGTGATAGCCTTGGGCCAGCTATCTCTGATTGGCTAATGGTAGAGATTGAACTGCCCACTCAGTCTCCCAAAGTTAGACAGGGCTAAAACGGTCTCGCTTACTCCCTATATGGGAACAAAAAAGCGTTATCTGATTTTTTTTTGATTGTCTTGTTCCATTGCACTGATTTGAAGAATAAAATAAAAAATTATCAGCTAATGCCTTTTATTCCCATACAGAGAGTAGGCGAGGCATTTTAACCCCATCTAGCTTTTGGAGACACCAAGTGGGCAGTTCAATCTCCAACATTAACCAATCAGAGATAGCTGACCCATGATCATGACTAAGCCTTTGTAGCTTAGTTAAAATCTGAAGAATAAAAGTTAGTTAAAATCTGAAGAATAAAAGAAATCAAATTTACTACTATTAAATAAATTCATTGTAAAAGCTGATCTCTGATCATTTCAGGACTGATTATTTATTTTCACACATGTGAAATTCATTTTTATTTTTTGGAAGAGACAATAAATAAACTGTGCAGCAAAAAAGGTCAAATATAGAAGGAAAGTAAAGAAAATTCCAAATAACACAGTAAGTGAAGTGACAAGAAGGCTGCACCATTCCAGTTAATCTGCTAATATCTCTAAAATCATGGTTAAGGGTTTAATAGAGGAGGAGGATAATCACATCCAAGTTAAATCATGAACATCATACAAATATTTCAAAAATTAAACATCGCTCAAAAGAACTTAAAATCAAAGTATATAATAATCAATGATACTAAAGATCTGTTTCGAGTACTCAAATGCACTCCCCATATTTCTTTAAGATGTAGACCCAATAATTATTTTTTATTTTATTCTTCAAATCAGTGCAATGGAACGAGAAATTTATGTTCTTTCATTTTACTAATATTAGCAGCAGAAAGTTTCTTACCTTGGGTATAATATACGTTAAAAATACCAAGTTATTTTAAATATAAACCTGGTTTTAATCCATTTCCCAAGTAAGCAAACAGACAAGAAAGTCAAGTTGATCAGAGCTTATTCCACCTTTACCACGAGTTGCCTAAGACTTGCACTACGTGCGGGTCACCCAGACTTGCACTACTTGCAGGCACAAACTTGACTTTCTTGTCTGTTTGCTTACTTGGGAAATGGATTAAAACCAGGTTTATATTTAAAATAGCTTGGTATCTTTAACGAATATTAGAAGCAATTTTTTTCATGCAATTTTGAAATTTTTTTTTTAAAATAACACTTATTGAAATAAATGACCATTCGCTTTCTTTCCTTGCAAAATGCCATTATATGGATTGCAACACTACAGTTTTAGAAATTATTTTTTATTTATTTTTTGCTTTTATGAACAACAAATGATATTAAATTGTATTAGTCAGTTTCAGTTTGTTTGGGCCTATTAAACAAAAGGAAAATAAATGAAAAAAAAAGAAGCATAAAATGAAATGAAACTAATCAAGAGATCAGAGAAGAATCAGACTGCAATTTTTCTATAACAGCAAAAAAAAAAAAAAAAAAAATTACAATTGCAAGAACATGTATAAAGAATACAGAATATGGTAATCAATGGTACTATAGATCTGTTTCGAGTACTGAAATGTACTTCCCACAGTTCTTCAAGATGCAGACTTGGGCCTATCAAACAAAAGGAAGATGATTGACAGTCTTCTCTGAAAACAAGCTTTTCAGGAAAATAAATAAAAAACAGCATGAACTGAAATGAAACCAATCAAGAGATCAGAGAAGAATTAGAGTGCCATTTTTCTATAATAACAAGAATCAAAGAAAAACAATAACAATGGCATGAACATGTATACAGAATGCCTACTGAAAGATTTCCTCAAATCCTTGAAAACAGAAGAATACAAAGGAAAGAAAGAAAGATACTATCAGAATATCAAGAAGGCAACAGAGAGAAAACATCAAGAACATAAATACAGAAATTTAAATAACTTGGCAGATGGTCTGGGAAGCTGTTTCCAGTCCAATCCATATGCAGCCAAGCCTGAATCTGTCATAGTCAAATGAGGATGATGATAAATCTATGCAAATACATAAATTCTTGTATTCATTTTACAAAATAATTTTTGTCTCATTGACAATTATGCTATTTTTTAAAAAAAATCCTATCTTATCCTCGTCCATCCTAGGACGGGTTGAGTCCCCTCCTAATGAGGAGTTACTGGTGTATTAATGCAGCCAGTTCACCACTCCTCTGCTGCATCCCCTAGGGGTGATATTATGGCTGTAATCCATGTGTGTTCACGGGGATGGTTTGCCTGCTTGCAGGATGAAAAACCCCAGATAAACTGGGGGAAATGCCCTAGACCAGTTAACTTGGCTATGGCTGAGGAAGATCCTTGAGCTCCTCACGTCGTTGATGGGAATTGAACCTAGGACACTCCCATCCCAGGCATATGGTTGCGAAGCACATAGCCGCTAGGCTAACCACACAGACTTTTTTTAAATCCCTGTACAATATTAACCTAAAACTAAGCATACTAAGTCAAAGTTAAAATACACGTGAGATGGGGAATCTAAAAATTTTGTAAACAAAAAAAAGTTTCATTTTATTAAATTCTGTGTCCAAAATACATTGAATTCATTAGTTTTTTGATCCTAGTTACAAATTCTTTCTTAATTGATATAATCGCAAAATATTGTTACTGACGTTATGCCATTTTATTTTCTTTGGCACTTGATTTAACCTCTCTGAGCTTTCATCAAGAAGCAAAAAGTCTATACCAACAATTCCTTTTAAATTCTCTCAAGTAGTATATTTACTCCTTTATTTCTTTTTGTTTTTCCTTTGACCACAGCATAATATTTTAGAATTATTTATGTCCAAGTAACTTAACCATAAATGCTGAAATTTAATCTTTCCAAACAGCAATTAGAGCTAAAAAAAATGAAAAGTATATCATAAATACCCAGCCACTATGGCATGTATTTGTTATAGGCATTTGATAGACTTGGGTTGATGGAAAATGATACAGGGATAGAAATGCAATGGGTATAGTATTTTCAGAGAGGGCAAAGGTAAAGTGTGGGTGTGTGTCAGGGGGGGGGGTTAATGATAACAAAAGAATTATAGCCAAAAAGTGTAGGATCAGCAAGAAGAAGGAGGAGGGGACAGTGAAGAAGAGAGGGCAGTGCATTTGAGGCTATATGGTGTAAGATAGAAGCCAACAGGGCAAAATATGCAACTGGTTGCTGCTAGATAGCAGATGGTGCAAGGAAGAATGCGTGCAGCATGCACCAGCTAATTAGCACAATGGGTGGAGGGCAAGAGTTATTATGGAGGACTTGATTTATGAAACATAGGCCAGAAGGAGAAACAGTTACAGAAAGTGAAAGAATAGAATTTATCACAGCTCCTTCGATAGTTTCATTAGACATCATCAGATACCATGTGGTCACTCTGCTCCTTGTTGATGTGCCACACAAGTCCTCACCTGCTGATTCTGTTGTATGTTTTTCTGGAGGCTTCAATTCTCTGAAGACCAGTCATTCCAGATGCACCATCTATCCATCCCAGCAAGGGTTAACCTCTTCCTCTTTTTTGCAGGAACTTTACCATCTATTACTTTTACCTATTACCATCTATTAAGTTGAAAGTTTTTTCACTTGGTTATAAATTAAATTAAAGAGGTCAAGAAATTATATGCTTGGTTTATCCTAGGAATAATGCAAAGGAAATATTTCAGTATTTGGCTAAAGGAGGGGGGGGGGACAGGGAGTCACCCCTGGATATGTGGTTAGCAAGGGGTGAGGATTAGATTTTTCATTTGGTGAATGAGTAGAATAGGTTGCCAAAGTCAGTCGTGAGCACTTGTTCGCCAATAGATACTGTGTGGATAGCGTGGGTCTCCCACAATCAATCTTCATAGTCCAAGTACCTGTGTAGCAATAATAATAATACAAAAGAGACAAGCTGCATTACTGCCCACACAGTATACCAAAGTATCACTAATTCAGTCAACTATTAACACTGCTGGCCTGAGCTTTGGTGAAAAAACATCAGAGATCAGAGTTAGAATCTGTTATTTATATAATAAGACTTCCCCACTCCAGGGTATACCAAATCTAATGCAATTCTAACTTGCCATATATAGGTGTAGAACAGGATGCAAGATTCCAATCCGAAGAAAGAATACAAACAATACATCAGTTTTCATAATTATGCAACATCAAACTTTTCTAATCATGGACACACTATGCTGAACTGCACTGACTCAAAAGGTACTTATTCCTTATATTGCACAAAACATGATATGAATTGCAAATTTAAAGAAGACTGTGAAATTCTAATCAACCATCAAATCTGAACTATTAAATGATGGACTAAAAATCTCAAGAACATGGATGGCACATATTCAACTCACATAAACATAGCTAAACTGGTTGTACAGCAGAAGGAAGATGGATATGAGATTGAAGATGTGGCTGTAGCAGCACAAGGTGAGGATGAGACAGCTATAAATGGCTATCAGAGTCAGGATCAAGGAAATGGGACTGAAGTGAAAGAGAGGTATGGTAAGCATCTAAAATAGAGAGTGTGGGTGCTGGTAGAATGGCATCAAAGACACAGGGATTGTTATGTTCATATATAAATGTGAAGAGTATTTGAAATACGTGAGCTGAGTTTATTGCATTGATTGAGTCAGTATGCCCAAAGATAATTGGTATATGTAAAACTTGGTTGTCTGATGTAATATCAGGAATTTCTATTCCTGATGATGTAATATCAGGAATAGAAATGGAAGGATCTACAATTTTCTGGAAGGATACGAATGTGAAAAGAGGGGGGGGGGGGAGAGTGCTGTTAATTGATTGCTGAGGAATTGTGTCTACAAAGTGTGGAAATTGATTGATAGTACATGCACAGATTTTGAATCAGTGTGGTGTGAAGTTGAAATTAATAGGCTAGTATATCTAATAGGATGTTATTGACAAGGGAATGCAGAGAATACTGATCGTGAAATGTTTAGACAAACTGGTTGGGCACATAAAAAAGAAAGTGATCCTGATGGGAGCCTTTAATTACAGGAATATAGAATGTAAGGAGGAGGAGGAGACAGTATATGGGAACAAGAAGAGTGAGTTTGTTAAATTTCTGAGGGATAAATATATTAAGCAGCACATGACTGATGCAACTTGAGGCTTTACTGTTTTGATGTTACAATTTGATGATAACTTCACAAAAAGTTGTTGTAAATGATCTACTGATGCTGCCCACAGTGGTGAGAGTGATCATGAGGTACTTGTTTGGGAAGTGGTGAGACAAGAAAAGGTTACTACCAAAAGTAGTAGGTATGGGGAAGTATAAGATAGGTGATTATGGAAAGCTGTGTAGTAGTCAACTAGCATCAATCTGTTGAAGAGATGAGCTGTGCAGAAAAGATGTTGACTGTACATGGAAATTCATAAGGCATTATCTGACACCAGCAATGTATAACTGCATACCAAGAGTTAAGCGAGTAAATAGAGTAGGAGTGAAATGGATGAACCTTGAAATCAAGCAAAGTGTGCTGGAAAAGAACAGTGCTATGGAGGATGTACAAGACAGTACATGGTGATCAGATCCATAAAGAATATAAAATGCAGGCTACTAGGAAGTGATGAGCTTGATAAAGAAAGAAAAGGTACAGTATGAGAGAAGACTGGCTGGTCAGGCCAAGGTTAATTCCAGCAAATTCTTCCACTATATGGCAAGCAAGAGAAAGAATAAGTATAGCGGGCTGACAATGGTGGATATTCATGGCAACAGAGTGACTGCTGCAAAGGATATAGTGGAATTATTGAATGAGCACTTTATCGGTGCATACCTACTAGTGTAAATGATGCTGTGCAATATATAGAAGGGAGGCAAGTATTAGTAGAATTGGAAGTGAAAGAATTAGAAATATATCAGGTGTTGATTGGGTTAGATATTAATAAGACTGTGGGAATGGATGACATATTGCCACATATTCTTAAGGAATGTGCAAAACAGTTAGCTATACCCCTGACCTGGTTATTTAATGAAAGTCTTGCAGCAGGTAAGGTTCCTACTCACTATAGACCAGTCTGTATAACTGCAGTTGTAGTCAAGGTGTTGGAGAGATTAGTTAGGAATAGAATACAAAATTTGGTTGATGCACATAGTATTCTTCATGATGATCAGCATGGGTTTATAAAGTGTAGGTTTTGTTTTAGCAATTTATTTGCACTTTATGACAAGGTAACGTGTATGTTATATAAGCAAGAATCATATACAGTGATATTCTTGGACTGCAGAAGTGCTTGATAGATTACCACATGATAGGTCTGTGTACAGGTTGCAAGATGATGGGAATAGATAGTATGTTGGTCGGAAGGATCCAAAACAGCCCTCTGAAAGATACCAGAAAGGTGTGTATGATGGAGCAGAGTAACCAGTGGCATGACACAGGGTTTTGTTCTTGTGCTCCTGCTGCTTAACTTGTTTGTAAATGATATATCACGTGGATTGACTGGGAATTTTGTTGATGATGCAAAGTTGTGGAGAATTATAAGTAGCACTGCCAATATTAATTGCCTTCAGGAAGATGTGAATAGACTTTTGACTTGGACAAAGGAGTGAAATCAATTGCAGTTTTAATATTAACAAGTGCAAGGTGTTTCATTTTGTAGTGCAGAAATATAAGGCTATGTACTATATTGATGGTGCTGTACTGCAGGAAGTGGATGAGATTTGAGAGTGATGGTTGACAGCAGACTAAATTTAGAAGGCATATTGCAAATGTTGCAAAGACTGCACATCATATTGCTGCTATGTTACGAAGTATTCTAACATGCAGGGATAAAGAGAAGATTGTGCTATTATATAAAGCACTGGTCAGACCACATTTGGACTACTGTGCTCAGATTTGGTCATTTGGTTTTGAATGTGACATAAAAACAGTGAAGAAAGTCCAGAGAAGAGTGACTAAGGCAATATCAGTACTCTGGAATGTCGACTATGGAGAAAAGTTGAAAGAATGGATTGCAGAGTTTGGTGGATAGGAGGAAAAGAGGTGAAATGATAGAGACATTTAAGTTAGTGAGGGGATTTTATCAGATTAATTTTGAGGGGATTATAAAAAGAGTAGAAGGAAACTGAGGAAGAACCATAGGCTATTCCTGAAAGTTGTGCAGTAAAAAGGGGTAGTAGATTTTTTACATGGAGAATTTTCAGTGAATGGAATGCATCATTAAAATATGTTGTTAATGCAAGGAGTGTTAAGGATTTTAAAATTCATTATGATAGATCTGTTGTCAGTTGAATGAACCTTCCACAATGAGTCTGCCAATGCCATGGAAAGTGTAATAATAATAATAATTTCTATTTAAAGTTCTCTAATCCTCTATCCAAGCAATAATTTCAGCTCTTATTTCAGATACTGATTTTGGCACTACCAATACTGTTTTTATTTTAATTAACTGCTAGTGATCTCTAATCATACAAATAACAGGACTCTAGCTTTGATGTAGGTTTTTCCTCTCTCACTAGAGGTCAGGAGAGTAGGGTTAATAACAGAACGTGGACTGTAATGTAGCTGCTCTCAGAATATATATGTGTACTCCACATGATGACCATAATATGAAGGTTGCAATACTGGTAACTTTAGTTGATAATCTTAGTTGAATGTTGGTAATATTAGTTTATACTAATACAGTAGTGGTCTCCATAATTTGAAATCATGAATGCTGATCACCATGTAACTATGAAAGAAAGGATATACATTTTAATGTTGGAATATGGTATAAGTAATGACTAGTTCACATCCCAAACAGATAGCAAGTAGCTTATTAACAGCTTTGCTCATTTTTCCAAATCTTCCTAAACCATTTCCCATTGTTTAACGTCTCCTCAAAAATTTATCCAAATCAGATTAAACTGAAGTGGAAGAGATCATTTTACCTGCAGATGCCACTACAAGTAAGACTATTTTCACTGATGTAGCCAAATTGGAGTATACTTTTTTCTTATGTTGTTACTTAAAGCTGTGCTAAAAAGTCTTGAGAGAAATTCAGCCTAATCCTAAAACATAGGGGAGGGGGAAAAGTACTGCAAGGGAGCATATTTCTTTGCAGGCAATACGGCTCACAAGTTCAAATGCATTCTACCAAATGTAAACATTGCTGTTTACTACATTGCTCTGGAAAATTCAGACCAATGGGATTAAAATGGTAGAGAAGAGACATTTTTAGTTCAAATATTGTCATCATGTCATGCAACCATTTTCAATCAAATCTCAAATACAGCTATATGTTGTTGAAGATCCCAAACAATTTCAGAAATGGGTCAAAATGGAGGTGGGATGTAAAAAAAAATAGAAGTCAAATGGTGCAGACAGATATTCTTATGAATCATATCATTCAAACGATCATAGCAATTTCATTCTTGACAGTTTTACTCACTCAATCTTAAAAAAAAACTCCGGTAGTTTTCGATCAAATATGAAAGAGAGTGATATATTGTATAATATCCAATAACAATTTCTGCACAAAATGGAAGGTGAGAGGGAAAAGAGAAGTAAAATGGGCAAGACAGATACAAATCACATCATTGAAACAATGATAGAATTCTTTTCTCAATAATTTTACCCACATCTAAAAATTAAGTACTATTGCATACAAAAACATTACTAATTAAACAAAAATAAGTAGTAGTTTAGATCAGTGGTCTCCAAACTTTTTTGATCGCATACCCACAATTGACTGAACAAAAATCTATTGTGATAAGTATTAAAAGAGGAAATATGCCTTGTATCATCATATAATAATTAAAAAAGCTAGATATTTTTAGACATTATTTTTATTGTTAAGAGCTTACAAACATATTTATTACAATATTTAATGTGAACAATGACCTTGCATTTCTTTCATAATTTCTTGAAATTCTGGTTTGATGGCTTCTTATACTGTGATACAAAGGTCTGGTTCCAAGTTTAATTTATTTCGATATTTGGTTTTAATACCTGTCATTGCAGAAAATGATACCTCACATAAATAAGTAGAACCAAACAGTAGGAGTGCATCATTTGCTGTGTTTACTAAATTGCTATACTCGGAGTTCAGTCCCATCCACCAATTGTGAAGAGATTTCTGTTGAAATTCGTTTTTCAAAGTTGTGTTGTATCTAATGTCAATTAATTTATTATAATATTAATATTAATTCACTATTTCTAGTGTAAACGTAAAAGTAAGCACAAAAAAGGCGTTGGAATTGTATAGAAACAATATATACTAAAAAATCTTTAAACTTACTACTAATAGTCAAATAATCAATACAACTATGGTGTCATCTGTAGATAGCAGGATAACTAAGTAATTTTCCTTCTCTAGTTGGGCTTCAACACTAGGATGCTCTACAAACAATGGCAATGATAAGAAGTAAGAGATTTACTCCCTAGTTTTAAAAAAACATGACAGCTTTGCATGATTATGTGTGCAAAGTTGCCCAATGTGTGCTACTTGCAAATTTAAGTTTACAGGATCTTTATATCATCTTTGTCTATATTAGAAATATGTTTAATTGATGAAAGAAAGTAATATTCTTTATCTTTAATTAATTACTTAATTTTTTTCCTATCGATATAAAACTTTTTTGACGAACTCCCATGTATCGACTCACGTACCCCACTTTCGAGATCACTGGTTTAGATGCAAGAAGTTGTTGCAATTTAGTGCAGAAGCAAGAGATTGTTGCAAAAAAAAAGTATCTACTATTTTTTATTTTCATTTATTTTTGTTAAACATCAGTCTACACAAAAGATTGCAGAAGAACCTATAGCACATTTGTAATGTGAGGAGAAAAGTTATAGGAACAGGAATCTATTGATATTTTTTTTTGAAAGAGAAAGGACAGAAAGAGGAAAAAAAGAGGAAATACAGATTCAAGTAAGCAGTTAATCTGTAAAATGATGAGTAGCCACTATTAATAAAAAGTGGAAAAATGAAAAATAAAAGAACCAGTTCCTCTCTATCAATGAGAGAAGACTCAGCGATCAGCTCAACTCTCCTCTTATAGACAGCATCAAGAATTTTTTTGGGAGGTTTTTGGTACCTTACATGAGAACAGTATTCTAAGGTTGGGCAGATTTGAAATATGAGAGTTCAGCTGGTTAGATGAAAAAGCATCTTCAGAAGAAAAAGGGGGTGGGGCACCAAAATCCTCTCTAAGATTGCTTGATTGTATCCAGAAGAGAGATCAATCCAGCTAATTAATGATCCCTCTCTTACATACCCACTTCAATCCCTCTTCTCCCACAGACATTCAGTTTCTACCTTGTGACTCTTCTACAGATATTTTCTGGTTGCTGTCGACATTTTAAGGGCATTTGATCTGGTTTGGCATGGGGGCCTACTTAACAGACTGCCATCCTATGGTCTGCCTTCCTCACTCTGCAACTGGATCGTCAACTTTCTCACTGGTCACTCACTACATGTCATGGTGGATGGATTCCTTTCCTCAGATTTCCCCATCAGTGCAGGAGTATCCCCATGGTTCTGTTCTTTCACACACTCTCTTCCTCTTGTATATAAATGACCAGCTCTCACAGACTTCCAATCCTATCCATAGCTTTGCTGATGACAGTACACTCCATTCCTCCTTTCATTCGACAAACCTTGTAGTGTTCAAGTCCTCAAGATCTACTATGACCAGGGACTTGAACTCAGATCTCCTGGCTATATCCCAGTGGGGAAAGGACAACCTTGTGAACTTCAATGCCATCAAAACTCAGTTCTGTGTGATCTCTCGCAAGAAAGAGCTCACACTCCCCTTGCTTTATCCTCAGTAATAATAACCTTCAGTAATACTGAGATATCTAAACATGATCAGATTATTCTTCTTGGACTGATCTGTACTTCCGATCTTTCCTGGCACAATCACATTTCAATTTTTGTCAGCTTCTGCAGCTGACAAAAAAACTAGTATTTTTTTGCACGAGACACTACTTAACACCTTCACAGTTGCTAACTCTATACAAAACCCAAATCCACCCAGCCACGGAATATTCCTGCCATATTTAGGGTGGTGCACCAAAATCCTCTCTAAGATTCCTTGCTAATTAATGATCCCTCTCTCACAGACATTAAGTTTCTGCCTTGTGTCTTTTCTACAGATACTTTTATGGATAGTGCTCTGATGAAATGGCAACTATTATTCCTACACTCTCCTCCAAAATCATTAAAACAAGAGCCACTGCTAACCGACACTCTTTTACAGTCCATCCTGAAACTCGTTGAACCAACTTCACTGTCTCCTCTTTCATTCTATCTGCTTCTTTCCTTTGGAACACTCTTCCCTACTCTGTCTTCCTGAAAGATTACAACCCTCAGCTTTTCAAGCAAAATGTGAACAAATTCCTTCTTTCTTCTATTCCTCTTGTGACCTTTCATGTGTGGATCAGATATAAAAGACACTATTTTTGGAGGATGAGGAAGCAACTGAAGTTATGTTTTTTTTTTTTTTTTTGACCAGGAAAGTTCATAAGCCAATGGCAGTACAAGAAGAGAGATCTGCCTGGTCATCTCTGTATTAAGTAAGGGAAGGTGAACAGAGGTTTTTTTTTTTTTTTTTTTTTTTTTGACATATGTTTCTGTTAACTTAGTGAAATGCTTTTTCAAAGTCAATAAATGCAATATGTGTTTATAAATTGTATTCTCTTCTTTTCTCTATTATTAATTTTAGGCAAAAGGCCGGGTCTATACATGATCGTCCTTTTCTAAATCCATTCTGTACTTCCAAAATAAAGTTTTCAAAATATTTCATTAGTTTGCTATTTAAGATTCTGCTATATATATATATATATATATATATGGCATATTTTCTGCACATCACTAAATTTTAAGTATGTAAGTAAGAGATAATTATGTTTGGGCCACTTAGCACACTTGGATGAATAACTGGATATGCACTCTTCATGTGGAAAAGACTTCAGTTTGATTGTCGTCGTCATCATCATGTGAGAAATCATTATTAGGTTTTTTTTTTTTTTTTTTTTTTTTTTTCAAATGAAAGGGTTAGCCTGGCTCATACTGAGGCAGCAGGTTTTTTTTCTCAAAGAAGCTCTGGTTTTTCCTATTGCAAAACAGACAAAAATACATCAATGTAGAACAGTCTTCATAATGCATCCTGAGACTCCATGGAAATGACGTAATTATAACAAAATCCATTTCTGTTATCCTTCAAGCCATGTCATCCTAATGTTAAATGTTTACAAGACTCAACAGAAATCAAACGAGTAAATTATAACTTCAAGTTTTCGTATTATTACAGTGTTACAAATGCACTGCATTGCACGTTTTATAAAGATAAGTATCAATTTCAGAAAGTGAATGTTACTTCCCCTTCACTCCGACATTTCTGATAATCTCTAATGCCAATAAGAAAACTAAAAATGATTTGGCTCTATTTTAAATAAAATGTCAAAGTATTTCTCACCAATCTTTACACAGCCTTCAACTGTCAATAAAAGATTAGGTACCTTAATATCCCTATAAATAAAATTTTACATAATTTAGGATATGAAAGTTTCCTATTATTACAGGGTTATGAATGCACTGATATGCACATGTTATAAAGATTAACACTCACCTCTGCAAACACAAAGTACCTAAATCAATATTTATTACAAATAATTTTTTAAATAAGGCTTTCCTAACACATGCAGGAATTTTATTCACAATACTAAAATTTTAACACCTCATTTCAACATCTAAAATTCGATAAAACTACAAAATAATTGGGAAAAAAATGATAAAAGGAAAAGGGAGAAAAAACTTTTCCTACTTAAATAACATTTATTAATAATAAATTGTGGTAGAGAAGCTTTTATGTTGGCTATTTATTACAATAGCTTTAAGGAAATTAAAAGGTAAGACTAATTATTAATTATAATAAATTTAATTAATATTTCAGATATTTCAACAGGTCAAATTACCATTATCAGGAAACACAGAACAGTACAGTATGATAGGTGTACAAAAACACTAACAATGGGTAAATGAGGCTGAAGCACTGTAATCAAAGTTGAGCCTAAAGTCATAAATAGTACCGCTTTGTGGGCTAAAAGTGGGCTGAAGTTTGGGTATTTTCTTTCAGCTGAGGAATATTTTAGGAATAATCTCTCATGATTATATTTGCTGTGGAGTAGTAGAGTGGTGTTCTTTAGGCATATCTTGGATGTCCAAAGCAAGGTCAGCAAGTTCTAAGGTGATGTAGATTTTATTTCCATAACTGTTGTTCCATCTTCTGTAATGATTACTCCTAAATAATTACAAGCCTTTACATTTTGAATGAACCCATTTGATATTTTAAATTTATGTTTTGTTGCTGTTTTTTGCTTATTATCATATACTTGGTTTAATCTGTATTTAATAATAAGCCATAATTCTGAATCTTTTTGATTAGCATTTCAATCATATTTTGTAACTCGTTTTTGATTTCCCTATGAACATCAAATCATCAGCAAATTTCATACTGTTAATTCTAATGCTATTTTTTTTCCATTCCTATTTCAATTTATTCATATTCTTTCATTGTTATTATTATTATTCAGGCCTCCATGGAGTCGAAAGACTCATCGTGGAAGGTCCTTCCTAAGAACATAAAGTCTGTCAAGACTCATCGAGGGGAGATCCCCCATAAGAAACACAAAGTCTATCATACCACTCCATAAATTCATTGACCGTTCTCGCTCTCACCACTCCATCAGGCATTGCATTCCACAGTTCAACCACCCTCCACGCAAAGAAACCACTCCTCACCCTCTTGTTCACAGTTTCCTTTCGTAACTTCCAGGGATGGCCTCTTGTCATCACTCCTTCCCGCTGATCAACCAAGCGAAAGAACTCCCCAGTGTCAACCCTGTAACCACCTCTCAACAGTTTAAAAGTCTCAATCATATCACCTCTCCCTCTTCTATCCACCAAACTCTGCAGTCCACATTCCCTCAGCCGATCCTCGTAACTATCCTTGTACAGTCCTGAAACCATCTTTGTCATCTGTCTTTGTATCCTTTCGACAGTTAATTTATCCCCTTCAAATCCTGGGGACCAAATCTGAGAACAATAGTCGAAGTGTAGTCTGATCAGAGACTTATACAATGGAATGATAACCCTCTTATCTCTGCAGGTCAGTGTCCTTCTCATAATTGCAGCAATCCTCTGGGTTACCTTCACCACCTTTGCAGTATGTACCCTAAACTTCAGGTTTCTATCAACCATCAACCCCAGATCTCTTGTCTCCTCAACTTATTCCAGCATAACTCCTCCCATAGAGTATGCTGCATCCCATCGATGTTTCCCAAACCTCAAGACCTTACATTTTGCTGCATTAAACTGACACCCCCATTCATTTGCCCATCTATCTAGCTTATTCAAATCCCCTTGCAGGGCTACCACACCTGCACTATTACTAATAATCCTTCCTAGCTTCGCATCATCTGCAAACACCTGAATATCCCCTTGCAATCCACTGGCAATGTCATTGATATAAAGGTTAAACAATATAGGTCCTAGTACTGAGCCCTGTGGGACCCCACTTGTATCCCTCTGCCTCCTTGAAACTGCTCCACCATACACAACTCTCTGATACCTATCAGACAGCCAATCCTGAATCCAGTTGACCAATCTGACATCCAGACCCATGTGCTGCAACTTAAATATCAGCTTATCATGTGGCACCCTGTCAAATTCCTTTGCTAGGTCTAAGAAAATTGCAGTATATGCCTTTCCCTCATCTAATGTTCTTGTAACTTTATTATAAAAGGCTAGCATATTGCTAAAACAAGAGCGCCCTTTCACAAATCCATGTTGTCTCTCACAGATAACATTACCCTCATCTCCCCAATGTTGTATATGGTCCCTCACCACTTTCTCCAAGATCTTAACAACTACTGATGACACACACACTGGACTATAATTAGACACTTCCAGTCTGTTACTGCCCTTATGCAATGGCACTATCTTACCTTCCTTCCATTCCCTGGGCACCTCTGCAGAAGCCAGACTTTCATTGATAAGCCAGGTTAAAGGCACTGTCAGTTCCCTTGCACATTCTCTCAAAACTCGTGGTGAAATACCATCCAGTCCCAAAGCTTTACTGACATCCAGAGTACTCAGCATCTGAAACACACTCTCTTCCTGTACCTCTAAACCTCGAACCAGTCCTATCCCTCTAGCATTAAAACTGACTCCTCTAGGATGAAATACTCCAATAAAGTGTTCATTGAACAATTCCACTATGTCCTCTGCATCAGTCACTCTATTCCCATTTTTATCCTACAATATCATTCTTCCACAGTCATTTCTCCTGCTATTGGCCACATAGCTAAAAAATTCTCCAGGATTTTCTTTGGATCTTAGGGCCAACCTCTTCTCATATTCCAGTTTTGCTTTCCGTACCACACTAGTCATTCTTCTGGCCTGTGTCTTATATTCTTCATGCATCCTCTCTTCACCTGTCTCCTTATATCTCTTCCATAGCTACTTTTTCACATGCAATTCCTGTTTAATATTGTTTGTCATCCACTTCACTCCAAATTGTGTCCTCTTCTTCACTCGTGGTATACAACTTACCATTGCTGCTAACAAATATTCTTTCACAATTTCCCACGCACTAATGATATCCCAGCCTTCCAATTCCTCCCTCCATGAAACTTCCCGAAGTTGACGTCTAAGACTATTATAATCACCTGCTTTATAATTCCACATAAGTTCCCGTCTCTTTGATACTCCTGCATGTCTATTCATTTTCCAAATCAAAACCATATGGTCACTCTCTCCAACTGGTGGGAGAGATGTCATCTCAGTTATTATCAACTCTTCTGTTAATTTCACTGTATATATTGAAAAGTATATGGGATATTATACACCCTTATCTCACTCCTCTTTTGATATCGATTGTTTCATTATTAACGTCATATATAATTTGTGTCTTACGATTCCAGTATTATTCTATTATTATTATTATTCTGAGGTCTTTCGCATCTATTTGAATGTCTTTTAATATTTCAATTAACTTTTCATAGCTTACTATGTTCAAATGCTTTATGAAAGTCTATAAAACACAGATATATGTTATTATTTATTTCTACTGATCTTTCAATAACAGTTTTTAATTCATAAATGGCATTAACTGTACTTTTCCTGGCATGAATGTTTGTTGTACTTTTCCTGACATCCTTTTTGTTGTTCACTTATATGGCATTATTTCTAGAAAGCATTCTGTTTTGCATTATTTTCAATAGTATTTTTGAAGTATGGGATATGATACTAACTTCTAAAATCTTTACATTTTGTTGCATTATTCTTTTTTGCTATTGGAATGCAAATAGATTTCATGAAGTCATCTGGTGGCATGCCTCTATCATATATATATATTCTGTATTATTTCTATTAAAAAATCTGTTCCTTTTCCCGCTATCTCTTTTATTAATTCAGCTGGTATTTCATCACATCCAGTCATTTTGCCTAATGGCAAAATGACTGGATGTGATGGAAGCACATTTTATTGTGCTTACTATTTCTTCTTTAAGTATACCTGGATATACCTATGAACACTAATCATAGGTTTGCCAGACCTGTGGTCATTATACAGTTCTGTTAGGTATTCTTTTCATAATAAATTTAGTTTAATCCTTTATCCAAGTGTAAGCAAACAGAGTTTGGCCTGAAAATATCTTCAGGACTGAGGTAAGGTGGTGCAACACCAGGAAACTCCAAGCAAAGGTGGACCAAGCTCTCTTCACGCCTTGTCTCAGTATCTCCTATAATGCAAAGCACATCTCCTTGCAGACATGTATACTGCTATGCATTAAGGGAAGGGCCACTACCCAGACCGGTATCCCGTTGTTTAAGTGCGGGGATACCTTTCCAAAAACTCGTAAAATCCCCCCGGATCACCCAATAATGAGCAACCAGCCGAATCAGAAAGTCAGAAAAAACACTCATTTGCTCATCTTGAAGGGTAACAGCAACAGTCGTGCCTCAGTTAACTTCACAGGCTACAGCATTGCCATTCATTATCCCACCACGCAGGCACTGGGTGACAGCAACAGCCAAGCCTCAGTTAAAACTTCACAGGCTACTGCATTGCCATTCATCACCCAAGCTTACAACTGGTTTCGACCTTTATTGAGGTCTTGTCAGTGGGAGGCAGACCCAAAGGTGGAGATATTATTAAGACAGAAGCAATAGGAGAGGTCATATTTACCAATACAAGTTGCCAACAGGTGTACCACCTTATTATTTTATTGAATTACTCTGGATTTAAAGAAAGATGTTGGAAGTTTATTTTGCACTTGGTTAGACTATAATAAATTTAGTTTAATCCTTTATCCAAGTGTAAGCAAACAAAGTTTGTGCCTGAAAATATCTTCAGGATTGGGGTAAGGTGGTGCAACACCAGGAAACTCTGAGCAAAGGTGGACAGCTCTCATCACTCCTTGTCTCGGTATCTCCCATAATGCAAAGCACATCTCCTTGCAGACATGTATACTGCTATGCATTAAGGGAAGGGCCACTACAATAGGATTGGATCTGCCTCCCACTGACGAGACCTCAATAAAGGTTGAAACCGGTCTGGGTAGTGGCCCTTCCCTCAATGCATAGCAGTATACATGTCCGCAAGGAGATGTGCTTTACATTATGGGAGATACCGAGACAAGGAGTGATGAGAGCTTGGTCCCCCTTTGCTCGGAGTTGCACCACCTTACTTCAGTTCTGAAGATATTTTCAGGCACAAACTTTGTTTGCTTACACTTGGATAAAGGATTAAACTAAATTTATTATATCTAGCCAAGTGCAAAATAAACTTCCAATATCTTTCTCTAAATCCAGAGTAATTCAATAAAATAATAAGGTGGTACACCTGTTGGCAACTTGTATAGGTAAATATGACCTCTCCTATTGTTTCTGCCTTAATAATATCTCCACCTTTGGGTCTGCCTCCTACTGACGAGACCTCAATAGAGGTTGAAACCAGTCTGGGTAGTGGCTCTTCCCTTAATGCATAGCGATATACATGTCCGCTATGGGCGGACATGTATGGGAGACACTGAGACAAGTACTGATGAGAGCTTGGTCCACCTTTGCTCGGAGTTGTCTGGTGTTGCACTACCTTACCTCAGTCCTGAAGATATTTGCAGGCGCAAACTTTGTTTGCTTACACTTGGATAAAGGATTAAACTAAATTTATTATAGTCTAACCAAGTGCAAAATAAACTTCCAGTATTCTTTTCATCTTTGTACCTTGCCTTCTGGATTTATAATAACATTCTTATCTTTTAACTGCTGGCTTCTTATTATTTTCTTTTGGTTATTAAAAAATTTTATTTTTGAATGCAGCTCTACAATTTTATTTTCTTTATCTAATTGCTTTACTTCTAAGCAATTATTATTGAACAATCTATGTTTTTCTTTACATTTATTTTTTATTTGTCTACCTAATCTTTTATATTCTTCACTTCTATTGGGGTTATTTCTGCCAGGAAATGCAGAGAATACTGATTGTCAAATGTTTAGGCAAATTAGTCGGGCATATAAAAAGAAGGTGATCCTGATGGGAATCTTTAATTACAAGAATATAGACTGGAAGGAGGAGACAGTGTATGGGAACAAGAAGAGCGAGTTTGTGGAATTTCTGAGAGATAAGTATCTTAAGCAACATGTGATTGAAGCAACTCAAGGCTTTATGAAGCAACTAAAGGCTTTAATGTTTTGGATTTGGTGATAACTTCACAAAATATAGTTGTTAATGAGGTGTTCTTGATACTGTCACCAGTTGTTGAGAGTGATCGTGAGGTACTTGTTTGGGAAGTGATGAAACAAGTACCTCATGATCAAGTACCTAACTGACTACAGAACCTCATCTACTCACATCAGTATGTTGGGTAAATGAGCTGAGCAGGAAAAGATGTTGACAATGCATGGAAACTCATAAGGCAGTATCTGACAAAAGCAATGTATGACTGCATACCAAGGGTTAAGTGAATAAATAGAGTGAAAGGGATGAAGAGTGAAATCAAGCAAGCTGTGCTGAAAAAGAAAATGTTATGGAGGAGGTACAAGCCAGTTAGTGGTGATCAGAAAAATGAAGAGTATAAGGTGCAGGCTATAAAGCGTGGTACAGAAAGAAAAGGTGCAGTATGAGAGGAGATTGGCTGGACACGCCCAGGCTAACTATGGGTATTTTTCTGCTACATGGCAAACAAGAGGAAGAATAATTATAGTAAACTAACACTGATGGATAGTCATAGCAGCAGACTAACAGCTGCATAGGATATAGCAGAATTATTGTTGAAGTTTTTTTTCACTTGGTTAGACTACAATAAATTTAGTTTAGTCCTTTATTCAAGTGGTCTGGGTAGTGGCCCTTCCCTTAATGCATAGCATTATACATGTCTGCAAGGAGATGTGCTTTACATTATGGGAGATACTAAGACAAGTAATGAGAGCTTAGTTCACCTTTACCACGAGTTGCCTCACTCCTGAAGATACTTCAGGTGCAAACTTTGCTTGCTTACGCTTGGATAAAGGATTAAACAAAATTTATTACAGTCTAACCATGTGGGAAAAAAACTTCCAACATCTTTCTCTAATCTGCAGCCCATGCATGTTGTAAGAGGCGACTGAAATAGAA
Organism: Typopeltis vanoorti; assembly: GCF_054136105.1. NCBI lineage: Eukaryota > Metazoa > Arthropoda > Arachnida > Uropygi > Thelyphonidae > Typopeltis > Typopeltis vanoorti. The sequence continues at coordinate 134,156,595 of NC_143557.1, forward strand.
TGCAGAGTTTCGCTCTCTTAGGTTTCTTCCAGAATTTTGCTCCCGATGAGGGGGGGGGCTTAGATTTCGGGGGGTTTGTCCTGAGAGAACACTGAGTCTCTGGGGAGCGTGTTCTCTGGCGTGGCCCATGAGGGACCTTGTCAGTGGATGCTTTTCCCTGGAATATGAGTAGTTCTGCTCAGTGGTGGGTGGGGACCCCGTCACTGAGTGGAACGAACGCTGAGTTGGACGATCTTTAGGTCACTCGTAGGAAGTGGTCCAGGGGATTGTCTTAATTTTTAGAGCAGTCTTTACTTAAAAATTGCCTCAATGAAGGTCAGAACTGGTCTAGGTGGCCCTTCCCTTAATGCATAGCATAATACATGTCTACAAGGAAATGTGCTTTGCATTATGGGAGATACTAAAACAAGTGATGAGAGCTTAGTCCACCTTTACCACGAGTTGCCTCAGTCCTGAAGAGACTTCAGGCGCAAACTTTGCTTGCTTACACTTGGATAAAGGATTAAACTAAATTTATTATAGTGGAATTATTGAACAAACACTTTATCAGCATATATCATACTGGTATAAATTATCTGGTACAATATATAGAAGAGAGGCAAGTATTAGGAGAATACTGTTATGTTAAGAAGTACTCTTAATGGTTGGGTTAAATGTAAATAAGGCTGCTGGAATGGATTGGAGTGGAAAGAGGACAAAATAATACTACTCCACAAGTATGATTCTAAGACAGAAGTCTCCAACTATAGGCTAGTCTGTATAACTGCAGTTGTGGTCAAGGTGTTGGAGAGATTGATAATAGAATACAGAATTGGTTTGATGGACATGGCATTCTTTATGAAGTTCAACATGGATTTGTAAAGGGTAGGTCCTGTTTCAGTAATTTACTTGCATTTTATGATAAGGTGACGAGTGTTTTAGATAAGGAAGAATCATATACAGTGGTATTCTTAGACATTGCAAAAGCATTTGATAGATTACCACATGATAAGTTGGTGTACAAGAGGATGGGAATAGGCAGTATATTGTTTCATACACAACCTGCTGGTATCTGAACGATACCAGCAGGTTGTGTATGATGGAGCAGTGTCTCAAAAGAGAAGGGTAACCAGTGGCATGCCCCAGGGATCTGTACTTGGATCCTGCTGTTTAACTTTTTTGTAAACATTATATCATGTGGACTGACTGGGGGATCTTCAGTTATTTGCTGATGATGCAAAATTGGGAAGAATTATAAGTAGCATAGCACTGCTGATGCTGAATCCTTTCAGGAAGATTTGAATAGACTTTTTACTTGGACAAAAGAGTGGGGTTGTAGTTTTAATATCAATAAGTGCAAGGTGTTGCATTTTGGAGTGCAGAAATATAAGGCATCCTGCCATACTGCAGGAAGTGCATGAGATTAGTGATTTGGGAATGATAGTTGACAGATTTGGTTGTTATTGAGATTGGTTTGAATAGTAATACACAATTTTTTTTCAATGATGCAAAAGTAAGGAAGGATGATAAACAATATTTCAAAGACAAAATCCTTTTCGGGCTGATCTGAACAAACTAGATTTATGGCAATAAAAGTCAGTTCAATATTGCTAAGTGCAAAGTTATGACAGAAAACATTTTGGACTGAGAACACTTGCAGGCAGAGTATTAACATTAATGGAAGTATGCTAGAAGCAGTCAATGAAACTAGGGATCTACGTGTGATGGGCACAGTGACATTGCTAAGGCGATTACATTGCCAGATAAACGTAATATCAAAGAGAACACCAATTACACACTGTAGGAAATAAAGAAATTATTTTTCCACGGTACAAGGCTTTGATAAGATTTGAACACAGCTCAGATATGATCATCTGAGTTTGGAGAAGGTGAAAACGTCAGTGGAAAGTAACCAAGATGATGTTTAACCCATGGAATTGTGCATATCAGGAGACAGGTTGAGAGAATGTAGTCTGCAATGTTTGAGTAATAGTGGGGGGGGGGGATGATACAAACATATGGTGACAACAGTTTTTCTCTAATTTTCGCTGGCCTATGTGCACGTGAAAAGCATTTTCTACAAACTTCTGGTCTAGACTCCAATGTGTGTTCATGTAATATTTCTCATATTAATGGTGGCCTTTTTTTTTATCTATCTATAAAATTGTGATTACTAAATTAATTTTCTTAAATCCACACAGTTAATAAAAATCCATCACTGTTTATATGAGTTTAAATAATTATAATAACTATACTGTATCTACTAACTAGATAGTAAACACTTTAAACAAACATGCCTCTGCAGCTACAACATAAAAAAAAAAATTGCAGATGTCAGCATTAGTTTGCCTACATGGTGCAGGCTAAAATTAACTAATTAGAGTGAATCCAGTTTGTACAGGTTAGAGTAATATTGTAGTGGATGCACTGGAGAAATTACTAAATAAAATACATGACAAGTATCACTTATCATATAATTCATTTTCATAGTATATTCATAAATTACTGACTTGAAATTAGGAATTCTGAAAGCAAAAATTTTATGCACGCACACATTCACTGCTTAGATGAAACATTGGATGGCAGGATGATTACATTGTTCTTATAGCACATACGTGAGATTTTACAGCTCATGGCAGGTGGGGCAGAAAACTTGGGATAATCTCTGAAAATTGAGTACAGATGGATAAAAAGCAGACTGGATTCAGGTTTTTCTTATGGTGTGTGTGCAGAATATTTCAGTGAAGGTTTTCAAAGAAAGATATGATAGGTAATTTAGGAAAAGGCATTTGTATTACCTGGAAGAGGCTCTTCTTCAACAAATTGACTTCATAGAGAAGACTGCATAATAAAAAAGAATAATAATAAAAAAGCTAGTATGGTGGGAAGCCCACAGCATAAATAAATATGCAATAAGAGAAGGAAATAAACCACAACACTAAGCCTAGCAGTATACGTGCTGATATTTAAACTGATTTTAACTTATTATTATTATTAACATCTGCCCTCCATGTAGAAAGAGACTCATCGTGGGACGCTCATCCAACTGTGCATTAAAATGATTCAATGTGTCTACATTCACAACACACTCAGGCAATACATTCCACTCACCAACCACTCTCCATGCAAAGAACCTTCTCCTCACTCCTCTGTTCACACCTTCTTTATAGTTTCCAGTGACAGACTATTGTTGTATCCCCTCTCTCATTCGATGAAAAATCTCTTCCGTGTCAATCATATAACAATCCCTAGCTAGCTTATGTCTCAATCACATTTCCTCCCTCCACTCCTCCTATTCATGAGGCTTTGCAATTTAGATTCTCTCAATATGTCCTCATACTCCACATTCCAAAGACCACCTTTGTGAATCTTTTTCTGAACCCTTTCCAACATATCCTCGTCACTATGAAAACTCGGCAACCAGATCTCTGCATAGTAATCCATGTGCCTGATCAAGGCCTTATACAATGGCATCATAACTTCTTTATTTCTGCATGTCAGAGTCCTCTGCATCATTGCCATTATCAGATGTGATGGATTCACAGCTTGTACAATGTGGCCCTGAATTTCAGATCCTTGTCCACCATCACTTAAAGATTTCTCATTTCCTCCTTTAAAGTTTCCCTACCAAGTATATGCTTTGCATCCCATCATTGCTTACTAAATCTCAAACATTACACTTTGCAACAATGAATTCACAGTTCGCCTTACCTGCCCACTGATGCAATCTATTCAAGTCCTCTTGCAAGGCCATAGCATCTGCTTGACTCTGCATTGCTCTCCCTAATTTTGCATCATTTGCAAACAGCTGTATATTACTTTAAATCCATCCCAATATCATTACTATATAAATTGAATGATGGTCCCATAACTGACCCTTGAGGTATACCACTAGTCAGAGCCGTATTCATGGATGTGCAAACTGTGCGGTGGCACAGGGCCCCATGCCACCGCACAGTTTTTATGGATTTTCTTGGTAAAATAAGCACCAAATTTTTCATGAAAACACATTCAAATTAAACTGATAACAGTGCATCTTCTTTCATTGGCACTGCACCACGTTATTGCTTGCCCAGTATCTCATGGCTGGAGCCAGACCGGCAGTCTGGCTCTATTGTTCGATGAAATAACATTAGGATAAACAGTAATTGGTATATGGAATAAATTTTAAGATCGTAGCGCTAGAGCGGTAGTATTTGAAACTATTCTAAGATATATAACAATATTGTACAACATAGTGTTAAATAGGGAAAAATGCATTTTAAAACAGGATTTTTAATAATTTTAAGATTTTTTTGATTTTAGTTTATGATTTTATGAACAAGTAAGTTTATACACGTACTGTCATGGCAATTTTTTTATGTGACATTATTTGCAAAACATCTAATAAAATATATTTTGTAAACTGGTTTTAGGTTGAAAGTGTTATCCAACATCAGAATTTTTCTTCAATAGCAGTTTTCAATCTATATAAGATTTATTTATTTTCTAATATTATCTATTTTAGATATATTTTATTTATCAGGTAAGTAATTTTGTTTTAATTTATTAACTTATTTTATAATTAAATCTATCGTATTTAATTCTAGAGAGATTATTATGGAAGAAAATACCCAAGTGGGCATGAAAAATGAAAGCGAAAACAAGAAAAAGAAGCGGCTGAGGAACGTCAAAGAAATTCACTGTTTAAATTTATGAAGTTGAACTCATATATTTGTTCAGATATATCAGTTGATAATGGGAGTTCTGAAATAACTACAAACAGTTCTTTGGCTTCAACATTAATTAATAATGAGAGTTCTGAAATACTCAAAGGAAGTGGAGAACATCACACGTTTGGTCAAACAATGAGTATTGAAGTGTTTTGAAATTGACGTACTGAAATTGTACAACGTGGTCCACTGACTCCTCCGACTGAAAATGATTTTCCAGAAGATGACAACAAGAGGTGTTTTTCCACTCACTATGTTAGGACAATTGCAAATGGAGATAAGCAAAACAGAAGATAGCTTGTATATTCAAACTCTTCCACCTCTATTTTTTGTTTTTGTTGCAAATTATTTTCTTCTGATGATAATTTCTTATCTAATAATAGATTTTCTGACTGGCAACATGTAAGTGAAAGATTAAAGTCACACAAAAGAAATCCAGTGCACATGAAATGCATGTATTCATGGACACAAATGGAATGTAATTTAAAAATCATAATACAATTGATCAGGCAAATCAAAATGTAATAACATTTGAAGCAGAACGGTTAAGAAATGTTTTAAGACGAATAGTAGCAGCAATTCTTTATTTATCTGAACATAATTTAGCTTTTAGAGATAATTTTGATACTTTGTATACAGCCCATAATGGTAATTTTTTTTTTATGAATCATAGAATTAATTGCAGAATTTGATCCACTTTTAAAAGATCATTTAAAGCGATGTTAGGGAAAAAAAATTATAGGTAAGAAACAAAATTCGTATCTATCACCCATTGTGTAAAATGAATTAAGTGTTGATATGGGAACCAAAATTCAACAAAATATTGTAAATATGATACGACAAGCAAAGTACTATTCAATAATTCTTGATTGTACTCCTCATATTAGACATCAGGAGCAAATTTCAGTAATTTTTAGATTTTTACATATATTTGAAGCAGATATTGAAATTCGTGAACATTTTTTGAAGTTTTTAACAACTAATGACACTACTGGTAAAGGTATATATGAAAATATAAAATCACTTTTGAATAAATTAAATCTTAAATTGTCAGATTGTAGAGGGAAAGGGTATGATAACGGAGCGAATATGAAAGGAGTATATAAGGGAGTCCGTGCTTACATTTTAAATGAAAATGAAAAGGCATTTTATACTCCTTGCGCCTGTCATAATTTAAATTTGATTTTAGGGGATGTCGCAAAATCATCAATTATAGCAATAAATTTTTTTAATGTTATACAAAAAATATATACATTATTTGCTGCCTGAACTTCACATTGGGACATATTAAAGAAATTTGTTAAACAATTAACTCCAAAACCGTTATGTGATACAAGATGGGAATGTAGAATAGAATCAGTTAGAACTGTACGTTTTCAAACGTACAGTTCTAACTGATTTAATTTAATATTCTAACTGATAAAAAAATTAAAGAAATTTGTTAAACAATTAACTCCAAAACCGTTATGTGATACAAGATGGGAATGTAGAATAGAATCAGTTAGAACTGTACGTTTTCAAATTCCAGAATTTTTAAATGCACTAAAAGAATTATCTAAAACTGCATCAGATAATACTATCAAAGTAGAAGTGGTTTCAATATATGAACAAATAGATTCATTTGAGTTTATACTAAGCCTTGTAATTTGGTATGAGCTTTTGTCAAAAGTTAATTTAGTAAGTCAAATATTACAAAATGCAAAAATTCCCATAGACACAGCAACTAAGCATATTAAAGAGTTAGTGCAGTACAGAGAATATCAGGATTTGATAGCTGTTTTGAGATTGCTAAAGAACTGTAAAATCTATTAGAAACAGAAATTAAATTTAAAGAAAGTCGAGTACGTCGAAGAAAAGTTTTTGATTATGAAACGCCTGATGAATCACACACAGGTGATAACAAAGATAATTTTAGGATAAATTTCTTTTTTTGTAATTTTAGATACTGCTCTACAATCTGTCCAAAAAAAAAAAAAATGAACTGTATGAAATTCACAAAAAATCATTTGGATTTCTTTATGATATGAAATTAATAAGAAAAATGACAGAAAATGAATTAAAATTTTGCTGCAAACAGCTGTATCAAAAATTAAATACAGATATTGATGAATCTGAATTTTACAATGAATTAATTATTTTTAGAAATATTGTTCCAGAAGATGCACCAATTAATATGTTAAAATTCATAATTGCAAATAATTTGTCGGATATTTATCCAAATATCACTACGACATTTAAAATATTATTGACCAGTCCAGTTACGGTCGCATCAGCAGAAAGGTCATTTTCCAAATTAAAATTAATAAAAACCGATTTGCGATCTTCTGTGTCTCAAGAACGTTTGTCATCCCTGGCAATAATATCTATAGAGCATGAAATTGCAAAAAATTTGAAATTTGATAGCGTTATAAATGATTTTATAAGCAGGGGTGCTTAAGGGTCAAAGCTGTATAACTGAGAGGAGACCTCCACATAGCCTTTAAAGGAATGCGGAGAACCGACCAGGGCTTCTGACCTAATGTCCAATCCTCACCTTCTCGTGGTGCACCCTGTTGGGTATCTACTTTGATACTGAACGAACGAGGATGGGCTGGCAATTTGGGATTTAGCCGACCAAATTGTATTCTTATTGGTTAAACCAAAATAAAAAATGATGGTACAACATGACAAAATTTCATGCCGGCTGGGGCGTCGCCCGGTTAAACAAGGCCCCCGTTGTTTTCGCCAGGGAACCAGGGCGAACAGCGAAAAGTCAGCTACTGGAACAAATCTGAAAACAAACCCCAACTCAACATCACCAGAGTTAAAGATCGGTACTATCAACGTAAGAAGCCTGAATGGCAAAGAAATGGAACTAGCTGAGGAATTAGATAAGTACCAGATCGACATAATAGGGGTGACTGAAACAAAAAAGACCAAAACTGGTGAGATCTTTCTGAGCAATAAATACAAAATGTTATATTCAGGCAATGACAATCAAGGAAAAGAAGGAGTAGCCATAGTATTCAACACAAAATACGAGGCTAATCTTCTTGAATGGCAGTCAGTCTCAAGTAGAGTAATGTGGGCAAATATGAGAATGGGGAACTGGACAATGAGACTTATTTGTGTGTATGGTCCCACAGAAGGTTCTACTAAGGTAGAAGTGGAGGAATTTTTTGAGGCTTTAGAAAAAGCAACGGACACAATGAAAAAGGAAAAGTTGGTCCTTGTTGGGGATCTAAATAGTAGAGTAGGAAATGATTGTGAGACATACAAAAATATTTTGGGAAAATTTGGAGAAAAGAGCAAAGCTAATAATAATGGCAAATATCTGTTGGATTTCTGCTCAGGACATGGACTGATTATTACTAACACCATGTTCCAACATAAAAATGTGCACAAATTCACATGCAGAGAATAGGCTAGGAATAAGAAAAGTCTCATTGACTATGTTATTGTTGATAGTGATGTTTTCTCCCTGGTGCAGGACACCAGAGTGTACAGAGGATTTGAAATTGGAAGTGATCACTATTTAGTCTTGAGCAGGATAAAATTGAATTTCATATTGAAAAGAGTAACATGTAAGAAAGTTTTAAAGCGAATAAAAGTTGAGCAGCTCTCAGATGTGAACTGTAGACTAAAATACAGAAATATTATTGAAAAGAAAATGAAAGAGTTTGAGAACAGAAATCAAACCTTGGAGATTCAGTGGCAAACTCTGAAGGAAACATTGATTGATTCTGCCAGAGAGGCATGTGGTGAGGTTGTGTGCAAGGATAAAAAAATCAGAACTCCCTGGTGGACACAGGAAGTTAAAGAGGCAGTGAAGGAAAAGAAGAAAGCATATCAAAAGTTCCTGGCAAATAAGTCAGCTTTTACTCTTACAGAATACAGAGACAAATGTAAGAAAGCTAAACAGTGTGTAAAATTAGCTAAACAAAAGTCATGGGAGGACTTTGGCAAGAATATAGAAAATAAATATCAAGAAGGTGGCAAAATATTCTGGAGGTTGTTGAAGAAGCTTAGGAATGGAGGAAAGAGTGCTGTAAAAGGAATTAGAGATGATAAAGGTGAAATGAAAACAGGAGAAAAAGATATCCTTGAAGTATGGAGTAATTACTTTGAAAAACTGCTAAATGAAACAAGCAGTGATGACAGCACAGTGATAAAAAACACTGACCAGGCATGCAGTCAGGAATACATATCCATACTTGAAGTAGAAAAAGCCATCAAAGGCTTGAAATGTGGAAAGGCAGCAGGAGTAGATGATATTCGACCAGAAATGCTGAAGTATGGTGGTATAAGAGTCTTACAGTGGCTGCACTGCATAGTTCAGAAAGCCTGGACAGAGGGACGAATTCCCGATGATTGGAGTAGAGCTCTCATAGTACCCATATATAAAAAGGGAAATAAAACTGAATGTGAGAATTACAGAGGTATTTCCCTACTGAGTGTTCCTGGCAAGATCTATGCAAGTATACTTGAGAAACGGTTGAGAAGAATTGTGGAAGAAAAGCTTGGTGAAGAACAAGCTGGATTCAGACCAAATAGAGGCTGTCAGGATCAGATCTTCACTTTACGACAAATAGTCGAGAAAGCATGGGAATATAACAAAGATCTGTATTTAAGTTTTGTCGATTTGGAGAAGGCATATGACAAAGTGCCAAGAGAGAAGCTATTCAATACGCTGCAGTTATATGGTGTCAATGGGGCATTATATCAAGCAATACTTAGTCTTTATTTGAGTTGTGAGTCAGCAGTTAGAATTGAAGGAAGTACAGGAAGATGGTTTAATGTTAAATCTGGTGTGAGACAAGGATGTACATTATCCCCTCTGTTATTCATTATCTATATGGATCACATTATGAAGGAATGTGGAATTAAACCTGATATCAAAATTGGAGATGTTAATGTCAGCTCTTTGCTTTATGCGGATGATGTTATACTTCTAAATAAATCCGCTACAAGTCTGCAAGATTCTCTGACTAAATTGAATAGCTGTTGTAATAGATATGGTATGAAGGTCAGCAATAAAAAGACAAAGACAATGAAAATAGGCAGAATCATTGAAAATGTCAACTGTGTTGTGAATGGAGAACCTGTGGAACAAGTAAAACATTTCAGCTACTTAGGCACAATTTTTACTGAAGATGGTAAACTAAATATAGAAATAGACAACAGAATCAGCAAAGCTGGTATGGTGGGAAGTCAATTGAATAAATTCATATGGAATAAGAAAGAAATTAGTCGGAACACTAAATTAGCTGTATACAAGACTGTGTTCAAACCAATTTTAACTTATGGATCCGAGAGCTGGGTCAGAAGTAAAACACTTGACCAAAGACTGGAGACCGCAGATATGAGAGTCCTGAGAAAGATTAGAGGCGTGAACAGATGGCATCAATGGCAATATCATATTAAAAATGAGGATATTAGGAAAGAACTTGACATTGTCAGCATCCAGGAATGCGTTAGCAGAGCTAATCTCAGATGGTATGGTCACTTAAATAGAATGGGAGAGGAAAGATTAGCAAAACAAGTGTTCTCTTCCAGGTTGGCAGGAAAACGACCCAGAGGAAGACCAAGATATAGGTGGATTGATATGGTACAAAGTGCCTTAGACGATAGAAATATAAGATCTGATAATGTCGGAGTCTTGACAAGTAACAGGCTGATTTGGAGGAAAATTGTAGATAGGAAGTTAGTAATGATGTAATTTTTTCATGTAGTACTGTCATATCCTGTACACCCCTTGAGGGTACATGGCAGGAATTTGATGATGATGATGATGATATTGATAAGCGCATTAGGTTAAATAAAATTTAATATATTAAGATTTCTTTTAAATCTTATAAGTTGTTAAATATATATTTCATTCTTTATAGTAAATTTTTTTTAAATTTTTTATCTTATTATTTATATTATTAAATAAATCATTGTTCTAGCATATTTATATGATAATGTGTACTTACATAATAAAATAATATATCAGGTACATACAAACGCATTAATTTTTAAGTAATTTTTTCCCTTTACTTAAATTGATGCTAAAGAGCATACTTCTTTATGTGCATAAATATTTTTCATATTTGGTTTAATTAATTAATTAACAAGATATTCTTCCATGGTCTCTGATTGGGTACCAGTGGAGATTGAACTGCCCACTCAGTCTCCAAAAGTTAGATAGGGCTAAATGGCCTCGCCTACTCCCGTATATACGGGAATAAAAAGGCGTTAGCTGATTTTTTTTAAAAAAAGAGCCTGTGTAGCTCAGTGGATGTGGCGTTTGCACACCACCGCGCTAGGCCGCACGAAGGAAGTCTTGGTTTCGAGTCTAGTCGGCGACTAGAGGAAATTTTTCTAAGCCTTTTTTCGACCGGTTCCCGAGTTAGTCGATCTCTGGCACGGGCAAGCAGGTTTTTCCTTCCGGAAAAAACTCGGGTTTTTCGTCCTGTAAACTCAAGAAAATCGACCGTAGAACCCACATTATTTCAGACATTAAATATATTGTGTTAGGGTTAGAGACCACGAGATGGCGGCACATTTGAGCCGTCTCTCTTCACTGCGAACCGCTTAATTAGTGATAGCCTTGGGCCATCTGTCTCTGATTGGGTACCAGTGGAGATTGAACTGCCCACTCAGTCTCCAAAAGTTAGATAGGGCTAAATGGCCTCGCCTACTCCCGTATATACGAGAATAAAAAGGCGTTAGCTGATTTTTTTTTTTTTTTTTTTTCTTCCATTTAAAATTTCCATAAATATTACTAACTTTCAGGGGACCTGCTTTTCCATTTCGCACAGGGCCCCGCAAAATGTAGAAACGGCCCTGCCACTAGTGACCTTCCTTGTACAGGATACAGCACCCCATATACAACTTTCTGATACCTACCTGACAGCCAATCAATGATCCCACGCAGAAGTCTGTAATCTAATCCAATCTGTATCAATTTGTTTGTCGTGTGGGAGCCTATCAAAAGCTTTTGCAAAATCCAAGTACACCACTGTACAGGTAACCCTCGTATAATGCAGTACTTGTCTACAATGCGGTCTACAAATTGTAGTATCCCTTGTTCAACGCGGTCTACAATTTCTAGTAACCTTTTTTTTTTTTTTTTTTTTTTCATATTTTTCACCGTGGGACTTAAAAATCAAATTTTATCTTCGTTAAATTTGTGTCTGCCCGTATTGTGCAAGTAGTTATAAGTATCGAATTTAGTTTTATTGTGTCACTGAATAAGGTACTGTACAGAGGCTTTTGAGTCTGTGTCATTCTCAACAAATAGTGCAATTAGAGACAGATGGAATAAAAACAGCACTAACTAATAAATCACATGTCCCCTCTCACAGAAACTATGCTGTATAGACTTAAGCAAAACCATACGTTGCACCGAAACACAGTATCTAACTAAAAGCTATTGTCCAATTTTTCAATTATGAAATAAGTGTTTGTTTTATTGCATTTGAAATTCTCGATGTCATTATGACAAATCACAAAGGCTAACAAAATAAAAGACTACCAAGAATTGAAACATGCCATATAATGAATGTGTGAGTTTGCTACCAAGAAGCCATAAAATTCAACCAAGGGTTGAAACATTTGTGTGAGTCGAGCCAGTCAGTAATGAGAAGTTCCATCACAACGATAAATGACACCCTGTTGTGAATGTGTTAAAACTAATAGTGAATGTTGTTATGGAATTTGATTGAAGAGAATTAGCATTTCAACTCAACACTTGTCTGTTGCTTTTGTCTTTGGGTCGCATGATCTTAGCTGTGGAGGTGGTGGGCGGCACTGTATTAGATGATTGTTAGTAGAGGTTCGGTGTAGTGGTGGAGACAGAGTCGTACAGTGGGTGTCCTCCTGCAGTGGGCCTTCAGACTTCTTGGATGTGTCACGAATAATAATATCCTTTCCTCACAGAAGTCTGCATATGGCTAGTCACAACTCAGGTGCTCCCTTCATGATCACTCTCTCCGACTGGAATAAAGCAGAAACACCACTCACAATTCCATTCCCTAACTATATGATCAGATCTAAAAATCTTCATCCTCGTGAACCCTCCTTTACATCTGCCTGAGTTATTTCTCAAGAAGTGAAGAAATTCATTTTCCTTATTCTCAAATGCTATTTCTTCATTGCAATCTATATCACCATAATTAAAATTGCCCATAATAATTACTCTTCCATTGTTCACTAATTCAAGTTATTTATGCATTTCTTCATCACCATCTTCCACATTCCCTAACCTATAGCAACATCCAACTAAATATATATATATATATATACAGTGAAACCTGTGGGGTACACATAACTATAGAATACATATGCCACAATAAATAACTTTTTATTATGTAAATATTTCTTGTTATGTATCATAAGACAACATCATTACAACTAACAAACAATAGGAATGAATTCAAAAAGCAAAAAAAAAAAGAAAAAAAGTAGTGCACATGCATAAAATCAGAATCCCTCTATGTATTCAGTCATGTGTTCATGGATTGAAAACTACTGGGCTGAAATTAAAATTACTTAAATTAAATTGTATTCAATTCTGCATTCAATTCAAAATTCATTCAAAATTGTATTCAATAATTCATCTGCTATCCTTTTCGGCAGGATAGGAAGGGAAAACACGGTAGTGGAGTATGCTTATGATATGTGACAGTGGCGCACCCAGAGGGGGGCCAAGGGGCCCTGGCATCCCCCAAAGAAAAGGAAAAAACACTAGAAAAATTTCCAAAAATCTTTTCCTAATTAAAATTCATTTTTTTTATTTATGTTGTGTGCTACTTATGAATTAGCAATCACTGCAGATGCTCAGTTATAGGTCGTATGCGATGTGTAGTGTGTATTTGCAAAACGTCTACTCAACTCGCCCCTATCAGATAACTCTCTGATAGCTATCAGAGAGTTGTGTATGGTGAGGCAGTATCAAGGAAGCAGAAGATTAAAAGTGGGGTCCCACAGGGCTCACTACTAGGACCTGTATTGTTTAACCTTTATATCAATGACATTGTCAATGATTGCAGGTGGATATTAAGTGTTTGCAGATGATGTGAAGCTAGGAAGGGTTATTAGTAATAGTGCAGATGTGGCAGCCCTGCAAGAGGATTTGAATAAACTAGACAGATGGGCAAATGAATTTGGGGGTGTCAGTTTAATGTAGCAAAATGTAAAGTTTTGAAGTTTGGGATACATCAATGGGAGGTTGCATACTTGATTGAAGGCGCTGTACTGGAAGAAGTAGGGGGAGACAAGAGATCTGGGGGTGATGACTGATAGAAAACTGAAATTCAGGGAACACATTGCAAAGGTGGTGAAGGTAACCAAGATGATTGCTGCAATAATGAGAAGGATGCTGACCTGCAGAGATAAAAGAGTTATCATTCCATTGTATAAGACTCTGATCAGACCTCACTTAGACTACTGTTCTCAAATTTAGTCCCCAAGATTTGAAGGGAATAAATTAACTGTGGAAAGGGTACGGAGGCAAATAACAAAGATGGTTTCAGGACTGTGCAATGTTAGTTATGAGAATCAGCTGAGGGAATGTAGACTGCAGAGTTTGGTAGATAGAAGAAGAGGTGATATGATTGAGACTTTTAAACTGTTGAGAGGTAGTTGACACTAGGGAATTCTTTCACTTGGTGGCACAGCAGAAGAAGTGATGACAAGGGACCATCCCTGGAAGTTGCAAAAGGAAGCTGTGAGCAAGAGGTGGGGTGTGGTTTCTTCGCATGGAGGGTGGTTGAACCGTGGAATGCATTTGCTGATAGAGTGGTGAGAGCAAGAACGGTCAATCAGTTTAAGGAGTGGTATGATACACTTTGTGTTTCCTAGAAAGGACTCCCATGATGAATCTTTTGATTCCATGGAGGCCTGAATGATAATAATAATAATAATAATATTTTAATTTAATTTTAGTAATTTTAATTTCCGCTAGTAGATTTCAATCCATGAACATGCGACTGTATACATAGAGGGGTTCTAATTTAAGTATGTACACTACTGTTTTCTGAATTCATTCCCACTGTTGTTTGTTAGTTGTAATGATGATGTCTTATGATACATAAGATGAAATATTTACATAATAAAAAGTTATTTACTGTGGCGTACATGTTATTCTATAGCAACTAAATATGCCTTCCTGTCAACTTCCATGTTATACCACACTGCCTGATAACTAATGTCACTATTTCCCTCTTTCATGTCTACATTATGTGGACTTAATTCTCCTGTTATCATCAGCAGCCTCCCCCCCCTTTATTGGCCTTTCTATCCTTGTGAAAAATACTGTATCCTTCCATTTCTGTTCCCATTCTGATATCGTTTTCATTCAAACATGTTTCACTTATTCCAATGATTTCAGAGTGAATAAACTCAATTACTGAAACCATGAAACTTATGAATCTGAAAGAGAGTACAAATAAAAGCAGCTGATCGAAGATTAGAGAAGATATATAATGTTCTCAAAATATGTGGTCTGAAATGGTGACCAAGTATTGCTTGATATCATCGTTTTCATTCAAACATGTTTCATTTATTCCAATGATTTCGGAGTGAATAAACTCAATTACTGAAACCATGAAACTTATGAATCTGAAAGATGAGTACAAATAAAAGCAGCTGATCTAAGATTAGAGAAGATATATAATGTTCTCAAAATATGTGGTCTGAAATGGTGACCAAGTATTGCTTGATATCATGTTTTCCATTTACACCACATAACTGTAGTGTTTTGAACAACTTTCTCTTGGTACCTTGTCATATACCTTTTCCAGATCTACAAAACTTAAAAACAAACCCTTGTTATATTCTCATGCTTTCTCAACTATTTGTCTTAAGGTAAAAATCTGATCATCCCGACAAACATTGTTTGGCCTGAACCCAGCTTGTTCTCCATTTTCTCCTCCACAATTTTTCTTAGCTATTTCTCAAGAATACTTGCCTAAATCTTATCAGTAGAGAAATTCCTCTATAATTCTCACATTCAGCTTTATTCCCTTTTTTTTAATAGATGGGTACCATAAGTGCTCTACTCTAATCATCAGGAATTCGACCATCTGACTAGGCATGCTGAGTTATGCAGTCATGCTTTCATGGTTAAGAATTTAAGGATACGCAACACACGTGTTAAAATAATTATTTTACTTAATATTAGGGAAGTAAAATAAAGTAATAATCCTCCACGTTAATGCTCCAAGTAAAGTAATTATTTTAACATGCGTGTTGTGTATCCGTAAATTTTTAATCACGAATTCTGACCATCGTGCAACCTTAAAAGAAAGAAATGACTTATGCAGTCTAGGCACTGTAAAACTTTTATACCTCCATATTTTAGCATTTCTGGTTGAATATCATCTACTCCAGCTGCCTTTCCTCATCTCAGGTTCGTGGTAGCTTTTTCTACTTCAAGTACAGATATATATATTCCAGATGGCAATCTTTCAAAGTAATTACTCCATACATCAAGAATATCTTTTTCCTCAGTTTTCATGTCCCCTTTATTATCTCTAATTCCTTTTACAGTGCTCTTTCCCCCATTTCTGAGCCTCCACAATATTTTACCACCTTCCTGATATTTATTTTCAATTTTCTTACCAAAGTCTTCCCAATGGCTTTTGTGTAGCTAACTTCAACAATGCATTACTTTGTTACATTTTTCTCTTTATTCATTAAGAGCACAAGGTAACGTGCCAAGAACTTTCAATATGCTTTCTTCTTTTCTTTGACTGCTTCTTTAACTTCCTGAGTCCACTATGGAGTTCTGATTTTTCTATCCTTATAGATTACTTCTTCACATGCCTTTCTGGGTGAATCAATCAAAGTTTTCTTTAGAGTTTGCCACTGAATCTCCAAGGTTTGGTTCTTCTTTTTCTTAAATAACATTTGTGTATTTGAGTCTACAGTTCACATCTGATAGCTGTTCAACTTCAACATCAAATTCCTGCCATGCACCCTGAAGGAGTGTACAGGATATGATAGTACTACATGAAAAAAATTACATCATTACTAACTTCCTATCTACAATTTTCCTCCAAATCAGTCTGTTACTTGTCAAGACTCCAACATTATCAGATTTTATATTTCTATCGTCTAAGGTACTTTGTACCGTATCAATCCACCTATATCTTGGTCTTCCTCTGGGTCGTTTTGCTGCCAACCTGGCAGAGAACACTTGTTTTGCTAATCTTTCTTCGCCCATTCTGTTTAAACTGTTCAACTTTGATTTGCTTTAAAAAAATATGAAGTCCAATTTTATCCCGCTGAACACTAAATGGTGATTGCTTACTATTTTAAATCCTGTGTATACTCTTGCGCCTTGAACCAGTGGAGAAACATCACTGTCAACAATAACATAGTCAATGAGACTTTTCTCATTCCTTGCATCTTCTCTCGATGTGAATTTTTGTACATTTTTATGTTGGAATGTGGTGTTAATAATAACTAGTCTATGTCCTGAGCAAAAATCAGGCAGGTACTTATGATCGTTATTAACTTTGCTCTTTTCTCCAAATTTTCCCAAAATATTCTTATATGTCTGGTAATGATTTCCTAATGTGTAGTTTAGATCTCAAAGAAGGGCCAACTTTTCCTTGATCGCTGTGTCAGCTGCATTCTCTAACGGCTCAAAAAATTCCTCCACTTCTTCCTTATTAGAACCTTCTGTGGGACCATAAGCTCAAAATAAGTCTCACTGTCCAGTTCCATAATCTGATATTAGCCCACATCATTCTACTTTATACTTCCTACCATTCAAGAAGATTATCCTTATATTTAGTGTTTAATATTATAGCTACTTCTTATTTTCCTTGATTGTTATTTCCTGAATATAACATCTTGTATTTGTTGATTAGAAAGATCTCACATGTTTTTGTCTTCTTTGTTTCAGTAACACCCATTTATGTCGAGCTGGTACTATCCAATTCTTCTGCTAGTTCCATTTCTTTTCCATTGATGCTTCTTATGTTGATGGTGACAATCTTAATCTCTGCTGATGCTGATTTGGGGTTTGGGTTTGTTCTGGTAGCTGACTTTTCGCTATTTGCTCTGGATCCCTGATGAAAACAATGGGGGGGGGGCTAGTTTAACCAGGTGACAATCCGGCCATCATGAAATTCCATCATGTTGGACCATCATTTTGAGTTATGTTTTAAGCCTATATGAATACAATATGGTCAGCTAAATCCCAAATTGCCAGCCCATCCTCAGTTATTCAGTATCCAGGTAAATAACCAACAGGGTTCACAACGAGAAGGTGTGGAATAGACATCAGGTTAGAAGCCTTGGTCACTTCTCTGCATTTTCCAAAAGGACATGTGGAGATCTACTCCCAGTTATCCTTAAGCAACCCTGTTAATAGGAAGCTGCTAATAATGCAAACTTTATTATAGAGTCTAATCAGAGTATCTGGTATACAGGATACAAATCAAGAAATAATGATGAAGAGCGCTATCCCACAACTCTCACCTTAGTTCTCTCAAAAATAATGGAAGTAACTTCTTTGCCATCTAAAGGCAGACCAAATAATCATTGACCAGCAATACTGATTCTCTCACTTCAGTTCTACAGAAATTTTGTAGGTCAACATTAACACACCTCTTAAGACATAAACACTGAAAAGATTTAGAGAAACTCTTCAATCACTCTTGAATTTCTGGAGCATTTGCTCAAGTCTGACAGAAAGGCATCTAAGCAAATTACCATCTTATTGACAGTTTTATGCACAAGAAGCAAAACAATAGGTAACTTTGACACTTGCAGAATTCATACTGGTGATCACCAATTAACTGGTGGCTCCCCTTCAGCTAATTAAGAAGTTAGCTGTTAAATGACTCTCTCCATTAGTCAGATAGCTGACTCTTACCTCATTTTTAGGGAGAAACTGGATAAAATCTTGTTTCTATAAAATTGGATGGCATGTCAGATGAGTATGACAACCAGAACAAGCAATATGGAATGGGTGATAATTCTGATGCATCAGGACCGAAAACTTATTTTTACCTATCATTCTTGTAAAAGATCAGACTAGGTGACATGAGTGATTTTTGATAAATAGGAGGTGATTTTCCTTGGTTGTCCATATAACAGCTGGAAGAGAAAACTGATGTTATCATCAGTAATGGCACACTGGATGTGTGAGAGAGGGGTAAGTATGGAAGGGCTGAAAGTATAACCAATAGCCTAATAAGAAGGTTCAACTGCATTTAAGCAGCAGACCTTTTTTTTTTTTTTTTTTCACATTTTTTATTTATTCATATGGAGTTTCCTCCCTTTTCTCCCCCGTCCCTATTGGAGCGAGTTGAGCCTCTTCATGGGGGGTTAAGTATTTATTGCTGTAGATCCATGTGTTCATAGAGCGGTTTGCCTGCTTGTGGGATGAAAAAACCCCAGATAAACTGGGAGGAAAACCCTGCTGTCCATGCCCAAGACCGGCTAACTTGACTATGGCTGAGGAAGATCCTTAAGCTCCTCAACATCAGCGACGGGAAATCAAACCCAGGACACTCCTTCCTCAGGCATATGGTTGCGAAGCGCATAGCCACTAGGCTAACCGCGTGGACTTTTTCACATTGAACAGTCTGCTCTGGATTTGTTGTCGATTTTTAATGGATGTTAAATGTTGTGTGAGCTAGAGAGCTGAAGTGCTTGACTTGAGACATTTGAGGTATGCTAAATTATTATTCTGGACAGCTTTGCAGTTGTTTGAGAACCAAGGAATGAACAGTGGTTGAAGATTTAATGTGGAGTGAGGAATGAAGGCCCTCATTTCCACAAGAATTATTTCAGTTATTTAGTTGCAGAAGGTCAGATCAGAAAAACAGAACAGTAATAAGATGATGGGAAAGAGATTCAGAAATCCCAGAGGGCATCCCAACTGGCACATTACTGTCGTGCCAATGAATGCTAGTAGAAGACAGCTCTGCAAGAAAGGAAACATGGACCAAGTTATTATCAGTCACTAAGAGAAGGACTAAACTCAACAGTGTATCTGACAGGAGAGCTGGTTGAACAAAAGTCCAAAGAGTTGGGAGAATGATTATCTGGTATTCTTGGTAGTTAGGTGAACAATCTGTTTTAGATCATTACTGATGAGCAAATTATTTGCTGTCATCAATAATGATGACAGTTTGAATTATAAATACTATAGCATCCAAAGAAGATGATCACACTATTTGAGTAATTAGACTTCATGTAATCAATTTTTGGGGATGAATAATCAAAGATGTTGACAATGATCACTGGAATCAGGAAAGCAAGTGAATGCAACAAAGCGGGACAAGAAAATATTGAGACAATATAGTTCATACAGAGGGGATTAATAGTCTCTGGCATGGAATGTCAGCACTAACAAATCGCATTCCACTCTTTTTACAAAAGAAATCATGAAGAAAGTAGTTAGATGAACTACAGCTTTGGAAGATGCCAGTTGAGGTTAAATAAGGAATAGCAGATCAGGTTTAGATATATGCAAGTAGTGGGATATGCCATTAATGTTTATATCGGTGTCTCAAACTGGGGCATCAATATAAGCATTAATCAAAAATCTGC
This sequence comes from Typopeltis vanoorti, assembly GCF_054136105.1. Lineage (NCBI taxonomy): Eukaryota > Metazoa > Arthropoda > Arachnida > Uropygi > Thelyphonidae > Typopeltis > Typopeltis vanoorti. Next base: position 134,176,823 of record NC_143557.1, read on the forward strand.
TTCCATGTCCACTTCACTAATGGTGAAGCAGACATGGAAGCAGATTTTATTATTATTATTTTTTTTTTTGTGTGTATAGCTTTTTTAAAGGATTTTCGGTTGAATTTTTTTTGTACATTTTTCCATTGTGCATAACAGTATTCTGAAGTATTATTTGTCAAGGTATTCTTCAGAATACCTTGACGAGCAGAGACAAGCAAGTTATTGTTCCTCTTTATAGTCTTGATAAGACCCCATCTTGACTACTGCGCCCAGATCTGGGTGGCAGGGTTTCTTCTTGATGAAGAGGAGATAGGATTCAGAGGCAAGTGACCAAGAAGATAGCTGGTCTATGGAATGAACCTTACGAGAACAGATCGAAGATCTGTGGGTTACAGAAATTGGCCAATAGGTGGAAAAGGGGTGATATGATTGAGACATTCAAATTACTAAAGGGTTTTTACAATATTAATTCAGAGAAAATTTTGGAGAACTAGGAGCCATCCATGGAAACTGAACAAGAGTGTAGTTAGCAAGGGTGTTAGAACTAGGTTTTTTACTTGGAGAGTGGTGAATGAGTGGAATAAGCTGCCAGAGTTTGTTGTGGATGCCATGGCTGTAAATAAGTTCAAAGTGAAATATGATAGATACTGTGCGAATGTTGTTCTTGAAATGATGTTTAGGGCCTCTCTCGATGAATCTAAGGACTCCTTAGAGTTGCCTGTAATAATAATAATAATTCAGATGCCACATCAGAGTATACAACAGGTCATGGTGTATTTGAACTGGTCTATTGAGAGCTGTCTAAAACAAGCATTACAATGTATTAAAGACAAAATGATTCTGTGTGGGTTCCTTCTGAAATAAAGAGATTTTTGACAATTACTCTTCTACAATAGTTTCATCAGTGATCAAGAAAATATTCATTCCTTTCATCAAAAGCATCTTAAAATGTTTCTCCAAGTACATTTTAAGATGCTTTTGATGTAAGAAATGGATCTCAGAATGTATCTGCAGGTACTAAAAAAAATTTATTTGATTTCCAGATGATCTACAAGCCAATCAATGTTAAAAATAAAATCTCATCACTTTCTTAGAACATGTGTTGGAGTTTATCAGCAATTTTTCATTTTGGTAGAATTGGTTGCACAGCAGTAGGAATTCAATAATCTGAAAATATGGATTATATCTGTTTTTATTATCTGCAACTGCAGCAATACTTAATAGTATGAGTCTAGTCTTGAGAACAAAAAAAAGTTCTACATATCACACTTACAAATTTGAGAAATTATTTCAAGGAATTATACGTAAAGTCCTTTGTAATCAACTTAATTTGAACTGCAAATGATGGTATAAATATCTTAAAATTTTGGGAATTGGAAACTTTGAAAATGATAATCCTGAATTATATATATATATATATATATATATACACACACACACACACACGAAGGGATACCCAAAAATAACTGGAATCTGAACTCGGTGCACGTGCATTTTCTAGTTACAGATGATGCCACTAAGCATCGCGAGTGTGCAGTTTGCTGCACCAGTCTGCGTGAACTGGTTTGTTGTTCTGGATGCTTTTTTTTGTTAGTGCTTACAAGCAAGTTTGGCAATTTTGTGATGGCTCACCACAAGGAACAGAGTGTGCATGAAATTTTGTTTTTTCTTTTTGTAAAACTGTAGATGAAACTATTGTTATGCTTTGGCAAGCCTTTAAGGACAATGCTTTAGCTAAAAACGCTGGTCTACAAGTGGTTTTCCTGTTTCAAAAATGGAGACATCAGTTGAAGACCAACCATGATCTGGTTGGTCGATGAGAGTATGGTATTATAAAATTTAATAAAAAAAAATTCTGTTTATTTTGGGATATCCCCTTGTGTGTGTATACTTCCTCGAAGGTATCTCCACCTTGATGTGGTGAGCGGGCTTGCATGCTCTGACAACCCAGAGAGCTATACCAGCAGAGCCACCCAAGATATCTTGGAAGTTAACAACAACACATTCCAGTATTGGCATGAAGCCGAAGATATGCAATATAACCAAAGGACTCATGTCTGGACAGCTATGTGGCATTGCTGAATCAACATTATTGGCAATAGCTCTGTGGTACTGGAGGAAAGGGGAAACTACTCTACCATCTATGGATTCTTATTCTTGTTTTCTTGCTTGTTAAATCTGGAATGAATATCTGATTGATAGTTTTTTGTTATTCCTATATAATTGGTTATTTTATGTTGCATAGATATTTTAATGTATTAACCTTTTCTATAATATCATTGTTGATGCAAATTTTACTTCTAATTGGATCTTGGCCTTTAAATGCCATGACTTTGGATTTGGAAGTGGAGATTTTCATATTGTATGATTTTGCTATTTCGTTTAATGAAAAGGTTGATCATGGTGAATCTTCATCATCTCCAATTAGAACCTGATTATCAGCAAATAAAATTGTGTCGATGTTGGTGTATTAATTTATGTGAATGTCAAAACTGGTTGTTTCCCTCCACTCTCTCATATTGTTAATATAGATATTAAAGAGGAGTGGCAATAGACTACATCCTTAAGTTTAAGGGAGATGGTAAATCCCATATTATTGTACAGCCGGGTATGAAACTTGGATCAAAATCCATCGAATCCTAGAGTTTCATGCCGAAAAAACTATCGACAAGCCCAAGTGTAAGTAATCACTTGGGAAGTACAACACCAGGGCAACTTGCAGCAAAGGTGGAGCAAGCTCCGTCACTGTCCTTAATATTCTCTCATAATGTAAAACGCAGCTCCTAGGAGATGTATTACTGTATTACATTATGAGAAGAGGTCACTACCCAGACCGGTTTCAACCCTTTATCAGGTCTCATCAGTGAGTAGGTAGACCTGGAATATCAAGATTTTAAGTGAACCGAACTTACATATACCTCTACTAATGAATTGCTAAAATGTAAGTATAATATATAATATATAAAAGTACATAATGTATAAGTACACCATTTTAGCAATTTGAATTGCTAAAATGTAAGTGTAATATATAATATATAAAAGTACATAATGTATAAGTACACCATTTTAGCAATTTGAATTGCTAAAATGTAAGTATAATATATAATATATAAAAGTACATAATGTATAAGTACACCATTTTAGCAATTTGTTAGTAGAGGCATATGTAAGTTCGGTTCACTTAAAATCTTGATATTCCAGGTCTACCTACTCACTGATGAGACCTGATAAAGGGTTGAAACCGGTCTGGGTAGTGACCTCTTCTCATAATGTAATACAGTAATACATCTCCTAGGAGCTGCGTTTTACAATATGAGAGAATATTAAGGACAGTGACGGATCTTGCTCCACCTTTGCTGCAAGTTGCCCTGGTGTTGTACTTCCCAAGTGATTACTTACACTTGGGCTTGCCGATAGTTTTTTCGGCATGAAACTGTAGGATTCGATGGATTTTGATCCAAGTTTCATACCCGGCTGTACAATAATATGGGATTTACCATCTCCCTTAAACTTAACTTATGTCGCCGGTAAAATAGCATTTCGGCTTGTTTTAGACTACATCCTTGTCGGACACCTGCATTTATGTTCTGTGATTCAGATTTTTGTGCGGCTATCTTTATTGTAATTTGGTTATTGTTATATATATTGAAAATTGCTTTAATTAACTGGTTAGGAATTTGTTATCTCTTAAAATTTCCAGTAGAATATTACAATTGACTTTATTAAAAGCCTTTTTATAATCGATGAATAATATATCATTATCATCATCAAATTCCTGCCATGTACCCTCAAGGAGTGTACAGGATATGATAGTACTACATGAAAAATTTACATCATTACTAACTTCCTATCTACAATTTTTCTCCAAATCAGTCTGTTACTTGTCAAGACTTCAACATTATCAGATCTTATATTTCTATCGTCTAAGGCACTTTGGACCGTATCAATCCACCTATATCTTGGTCTTCCTCTGGGTCGTTTTCCTGCCAACCTGGCAGAGAACACTTGCTTTGCTAATCTTTCCTCACCTATTCTGTTTAAGTGACCATACCACCTGAGATTAGCCCTGCTAACGCATTCCTGGATGCTGACAATGTCAAGTTATTTCCTAATATACTCATTTTTAATATGATGTTGCCATTGATGCCATCTGTTTACAGCTCTAATCTTTCTCATGACTCTCTTATCTGCAGTCTCTAGTCTTTGGAGAAGTGTTTTACTTCTGACCCAGCTCTCAGATCCATAAGTTAAAACTAGTTTGAACACTGTCCTGTATACAGCTAATTTAGTTTTCTGACTAATTTCTCTCTTATTCCATATGAATTTATTCAATTGACTTCCTACCATACCAGCTTTGTTGATTCTGTTGTCTATTTCTATATTTAATTTACCATCTTCACTAAAAATCGTGCCTAAGTAGCTGAAACGTTTTACTTGTTCCACAGGTTCTCCATTCACAATACAGTTGACATTTTCAATGATTCTGCCTGTTTTCATCTTTTTATTGCTGACCTTCATACCATATCAATTACAACAGTTATTCAATTTAGTAAGGGAATCCTGCAAACTTATAGCAGATTTATTTAGAAGTATAACATCGTCTGCATAAAGCAAAGAGCTGACATTAACATCTCCAATTTTGATATCATGTTCAATACCACTGTCCTTCATAATGCGATCCATATAGATAATGAATAACAGAGGGGATAATGTACATCCTTGTCTCACACCAGATTTAACATTAAACCATCTTCCTGTACTTCCGTCAATTCTAACTGCTGACCTACAACTCAAATAAAGACTAAGTATTGCTTGATATAATGCCCCATTGACACCATATAACTGTAGTGTATTGAATAGCTTCTCTCTTGGCACCTTGTCATATGCCTTTTCCAAATCGACAAAACTTAAATACAGATCTTTGTTATATTCCCATGATTTCTCAACTATTTGTCGTAAAGTGAAGATCAGATTCTGACAGCCTCTATTTGGCCTGAATCCAGCTTGTTCTTCGCCAAGCTTTTCTTCCACAATTCTTCTCAACCATTTCTCAAGTATATTTGCATATATCTGACCAGGAACACTCAGTAGGGATATACCTCTGTAATTCTCACATTCAGTTTTATTTCCCTTTTTATATATGGGTACTATGAGAGCTCTACTCCAATCATCGGGAATTTGTCCCTCTGTCCAGGCATTCTGAACTATGCCGTGCAGCCACTGTAAGACTTTTATACCACCATACTTCAGCATTTCTGGTCAATTATATCATCTACTCCTGATGCCTTTCCACATTTCAAGCCTTTGATGGCTCTTTCTACTTCAAGTATGGATATGTATTCCTGACTGCATGCCTGGTCAGTCTTTTTTATCACTGTGCTGTCAACACTGCTTGTTTCATTTAGCAGTTTTTCAAAGTAATTACTCCATACTTCAAGGATATCTTTTTCTCCCATTTTCATGTCACCTTTATCATCTCCAACTCCTTTTACAGCACTCTTTCCTCCATTCCTAAGCTTCTTCAACAACCTCCAGAATATTTTGCCACCTTCTTGATATTTATTTTCTATGTTCTTGCCAAAGTCTTCCCATGACTTTTGTTTAGCTAGTTTTACACACTGTTTAGCTTTCTTACATTTGTCTCTGTATTCTCTAAGAGCACAAGCTGACTTATTTGCCAGGAATATTTGATATGCTTTCTTCTTTTCCTTTAACTTCCTGTGTTAAAGGAAGTTAAAGAGGCAGTGAACTAGAAAAATTAGAACTCCACCATGGAGTTCTAATTTTTCTATCCTTGCATACAACTTAACCACATGCGTTTCTGGCTGAATCAATCAATGTTTTCTTCAGAGCTTGCCACTGAATCTCCAAGGTTTGGTTCCTGTTCTCAAACTTTTTCATTTTTTCTTCAATAATCTTTGTGTATTTTAGTCTATAGTTCACATCGGCGAGATGCTCAACTTTTATTCACTTTAAAACTTTCTTACATGTTATTCTTTTCAATATGAAATTCAATTTTATCCTGCTCAAGACTAAATAGTCTTCACTTCCAATTTCAAATCCTCTGTACACTCTGGTGTCCTGCACCAGGGAGAAAATATCACTATTATCACAGTCAATGAGCCTTTTCTTATTCCTTGCCTCTTCTCTCCATGTGAATTTGTGCACATTTTTATGTTGGAACATGGTGTTAGTAATAACCAATCCATGTCCTGAGCAGAAATCCAACAGATATTTGCCATTATTATTAGCTTTGCTCTTTTCTCCAAATTTTCCCAAAATATTTTTGTATGTCTGACGATCATTTCCTACTCTGCTATTTAGCTCCCCAACAAGGACCAACTTTTCGTTTTTCATTGTGTCAGTTGGTTTTTCTAAAGCCTCAAAAAATTCCTCCACATCTACCTTAATAGAACCTTCTGTGGGTCCATAGGCACAAATAAGTCTCATTGTCCAGTTCCCCATTCTCATATTTGCCCACATTATTACTCAGAAAGATCTCACCAGATTTTGTCTTTTTTGTTTCAGTCACCCCTATTATGTTGATCTGGTACTTATCTAATTCCTCAGCTAGCTCCATTTCTTTGCCATTCAGGCTTCTTATGCTGATAGTACAATCTTTAACTCTGGTAATGTTGAGTTCGGGTGTGCTTTCAGATTTGTTCCAGTCTCTAAATTGAATTCTCTTCTTTTTTTTTTTTCTATCAGGAGCTTGAGAGTGAAAAAGTGTCTGGACAGAATCTGCCTTTACAGAAATCATTTTGTTCCTCTCCAAAAAGATTTTCATAATATTTTGTTAATTTAGTCTTTAAGAAACTTGAATATATTTTTTATTCAGTGTTTAAAAGGCTAATGTCTTTACAGTTTTGACGTTCACTATTATTGCCTTTTTTGAAGATGGGGACGATCATAGCATTTTTCCAGTTTTCTAAATTGGCCATATAGGATCTTATTCGTGAATTCTAGTAGTTTGTATCTGAAGTTGTCTCCAGAGAATTTCAAAAGTTCCATATAGATACCATCTTCTCCTGGGTTTCTATGGTTCTTATATTGTTAAACAAATTTTCAGAGAATAAAACTAACATATTTATACTCTTTGAAAATCACCACCACAATGAGCTGTGGTAGTTCAGATATCCAGCTAATAATAACAACTCGAATTTTTTCTAACATCATTTATGATCCAGTTCTAGCATAGATGCTGTGTTAAATCTCTTAATTTCCATTAACTTGCATGTTATATTCTGGTATTTGCTCATCTATACTCCTATAAGTGTGACTGAAGAGATCTGCAGAATGAGCAACCATTCTGAGTTAAAATAACTAACTGCATGTCAGCCTATATATATTCAAGAGTAAAAATACACAAATACAACACATACATTCTGAATGTGCTGTGTTGCTCTTGAATAATGCTCTTGATAACTTTGATATAAACATCAAAATGTAGAGTTAGTAATTTTAAAATTCAAGATATTTTATTTCAAATGATACCTAATTCCACAGATCTCTTAGAATAAGAATGTTTTCTAAGATACATTCTCTCGCATTTCTGCTTGTTAAAGTAACAAACCACAACAAACTGTCAGAATCGAAATTTAATTATTAATTTATTTATTTTCTGAATATATTCAAAGAAGTGTCCCTTGTAAAAAAGAAACTTACCTATGTATAATATAATTGCTATGAAGATAACTGAGTCCATGAAACAGCTGGAACATAATGCATTTTATCTAAAAAAAAAATGTTTTTTTTTAAAACTTAACCTGTTACAAATAATGTAAGAAACTATCAAATAAAATCAATATATGAATAAATTATTTAAACATATGATCAACTGGACAGTAAGTACAAAAAATAGTTCAATTAGTACCAAGGATGGACAGAATGCCGAGGAAAAAGAAGAAACATTTAATATTGGATATGAAGAAACATATATAGCCTTTAAGAAATACATAAAAAAGAGCCTGTTCCTAAAGACGGAATAAATGAAGAGAGAGAAGGATTTTGAACTTTATTTTGAACTGTGAATGTAATTAACACATTCACACTTGCTATCTTGCATATCAGCAGAAAACTCACTGGATGGTATGTTATGTTCTTTCTATATTAATTATATCATTTCATGTTGGGCAACTGCATTTTTATATAGTTTTCAATGTATATAGCATGTCAGATTCAAATTTTTTAGAAGAATTTTGTTTGTAAAATTAGTACTTGACTAGTCTTCATTATATGTGATATTTTTCATATCATGAAAATCTCAAATGTAATTCTGATATCAAGTTATATTGCTTTTTTTTGAAATGGCATGGAATGGTATGATGTACTAGCACATTTATTAAACAATTATATATATTTGGTTTAATCCTTTATCCAAGTGTAAGCAAACAAAGTCTGTACCTGAAGTATTTTCAGGACTGGGGCAACTCGTAGTAAAGGTGGAGTAATTTCTGATCACTTGCCTTAGCATCTCTCATAATGCAAAGCACTTCTCCTTGCAGACATGTATAATGCTAAGCATTAAGGGAAGGGCCACTATCCAGACCAGTTTTGACTTTTATTGAGGTTTCATCGGTGGGAGCTAAACCCAGAGGTGGTGATACTAAGGCAGAAGTAATGCAAAAGTCATATCACCATATACCAGTTGCCAAAAGCTGTCAACACCTTATTATTAAAATTCTCTGGATTAGAGATAATCGATGGAAGCTTTTTTCACTTGGCTAGGCTACCAATTATATATTTGGTTTAATCCTTTATCCAAGTGTAAGCAAACAAAGTTTGCACCTGAAGTATTTTCAGGACTGGAGCAACTTGTGGTAAAGGTGAAGTAAGTTCTGATCACTTGCCTTAATATCTCCCATAATGCAAAGCACATCTCCTTGCGGACATATATAATGCTATACGTTAAGTGAAGGGCCACTACCCAGACCGGTTTCGACCTTTATTGAGGTCTCATCAGTGGGAGCCAGACCCAGAGGTGGTGATACTAGCACTTTTTCTAGAATAAGCTGTGTGTGTGTGTGTGTGTGTGTGTGTGCGTGCGCGCGCACGTGCGTGCATGCACGCACACACAATTATTCATGAAAAAAATTAGAAGTTTGAAAACAAGAACCAAAACTTGGAGACTCAATGGCTGACTTGAACAAACCATTCACTGATTTAGAACGAGAAGTATGTGTTGAAGTTATCTGCAAGGATACAAAACTCAAAATTTCATGGTGCACAGCACCCAAAGAGTTAGAGGTGGTTATGGAAATGAAGAAAGAAAAGCAATAAATAGATAAACAAAAGTGATGGGAAAACTGATAAAAATATACAAGATATATATCAAGAAGGTGACAAAATGTTCTGATGATGACTATTAAAAGAGTTTAGAAATGAAGGTAACAGCATACCATAAAAGGAATCAGGAGATTATAAAGGCAACATGAAAATTGAAGATAAACATATCCTGCATGTTAATTATTGTTATTATTATTACATGTATCTCCATGGAGTCAGTAGACTCATCGTGAGAGATCCAAACTATCAAAACAATATCTATCATATCTGCTCTTGAATTCATTTATAGACGAAGAACTCACAACTGAGTCAGGACTAACCTTTGCAATGAGTTGCCTTGGTGTGGCACTACCAGGTGGTCACTAACGCTTGGATCCGCCGACAGTTCGTCGGCATGAAATGTTCAGACCATAGTTTTCGATCTTAGTTTCGCTTACTGGCTGAAAAACAAGAAGGGATTTTTATCCCCTTAACTTAAACTTCTACTTTGTTTTCTTCTGTTTGTGTAGTATGGTGTCTGTTGGGAGATATTTTCATTGCAGTTTCTGGAAAGAACAGGTGTGTAGTAAATAAAAATCCATTTATTTCTGTGAATTAAAATGAATCCTAAGCCAAGAGAGTTGTTGCACAGGCGACAGCCATGACATATCAAGATCTTTATGATCAATTAGAAACAAAGGAAGGAGAGAGAAAAATTTATCTATTAGCAAAATGTAGAAATAAGACACCAAAGGACATCTCACATGTGAGACAGATCAAAGATTCTAGAGGAAGAGTATTAAGGAAGGATGTAGATATAAGAAACAGATGGAGAATATACTTTGAAGGACTTTTGAATGAGGAAAATGTGACAACTCACAGAGAAGATGGGCAGCCTTATGAGGGGATGGTGCAGAACATCAGTAGAGTGAAATTGAAGAAGGACATGAGGAGGATGAAGAATGGAAAATCAGCAGGACTTGATAGGATCCCAGTGGAGGCATGGAAGGCACTGAGGGAAGAGGGAAGTGACCTGTGGGACCTGTTCATAAAAGTTTGCCAACAGGAAAATATACCCGAGGAGTGGAGGGAAAGTACTCTTGTCTCCATCTACAAGGGTAAAGTGGATGCACAAGACTGTAAAAATTACAGAGGAATAAAGTTGACGTCCCACACAATGAAAATCCTAGAAAGGGTTCTTGATGGAAGATTGAGGAAGGAGGTGAAGATTGCAAATGAGCAATTTGACTTTATGCCTGGTCGATCAACGACAGATGCTATCTTTGGGTTATGGAAGATGATGGAAAAGTTTTGAGAGCAACAACGGGGGCTAATCTTTATTGATCTGGAGAAAGCATACGATAGCCTGTTAAGGCAAGAAGTCTGGAGGTGTCTGAGGGAGAAGAAGGTATCGAAGAAATATGTCAGGTTGGTGCAGGAGATGTGCGGAAATGTGAAGACGAGTTTGGACCTGCCTGGGACAGACAGAAAGTTTTCAAGTGACGGTTGGCTTGCATCAAGGGTCAGCATTAAGTCCATTCCTGTTTAATATTGTGATGGAGGTGGTGAGTAAAGATGCGCCTTGGGACAATGTATTCGGATTTCATCTTGCTGTGTGCAGAATCAAGAGAAGATGGCAGCTAAAGTGGAAAGATGGAGGAAAGCACTGGAAAAGAGAGGTATGAGATTGAGCAGAAGTAAGACAGAGTACATGTGTTGCAAAGTGGATGGCAGCCAGGAAATAGATCTGGAGCTGGAAGGAAAGGGAAGGTTAGGGACTTTAGATACTGAGGATGGAGAGGCCATGAAGGAAGTGGGATGCAGGATACAAGCAGGATAGAGAGATGGCTGGAGTGTTATGCAATAAGAAGGTGCCGATCAATCTAAAAGGCATAATCTCTAGGACAGTAGAAACAAGTTATGATACATGCTATAGAAACTGTGGCTCTGAGGAAAAATAACATTAGCAGGATGGAGGTAGTGGAGATGAGAATGCTTAGGTGGGTGTGTGGTGTGACCAGAAAGGATCGTCTGAGAAATGACTATGTGAGGGGAATGGTGAAAGTTATGAACTTAGGAGAAAGATACAGGAGGCAAGGTTGAGATGGTTTGGTCATGTGATGAAGAGGGAGAATGAATATGTGGGAAGAAGGTATAATTCTATTTTCAATGAATTTTCCTCTCGATGAATTTTCTCCTGCGATAAATTTTCACCGTGATGAATTGTCCTTGAATCTCATACAACTGTAGCATTTTGAATAGCTTTCCTCTTGGTACCTTGTCATATGTCTTTTCCACATCTACAAAACTTAAATACAGATTTTGTTATATTCCCAAGATTTCTCAACTATTTGTTGTAAAGCAAAAATCTGATCCTGACAGCCTTTATCTGGCCTGAACCCAGCTTCTTCTTCACTAAGCTTCCTTTCCACAATAATTCTCAACCATTTCTCAAGTATACTTCCGTAAATCTTACCAGGAACTCTCAGTAGGGAAATACCTCTGTAATTCTCACATTCAGTTTCATTTCTCTTTTTATATATGGATACTATGACAGCTCTACTCAAATCATCTGGAAATCGTCTCTCTGTCCAGGCCTTCTGAACTATGCAGTGTAGCACTGAAAGACTTTTATACCTCCATACTTGAGCATTTCTGGTCAAATATCATCTACTCCTGCTGCCTATCCACATTTCTGGCTTTTTCTACTTCAAGTATAGATATGTATTACTGATTGCATGCCTGTTGAGTGTTTTTTTTTTACCACTGTGATTTCACTGCTCGTTTCATTTAGCAATTTTTCACAGTAATTACTCCATAGATCGAGGATATCTTTATCTCTAGTTTTCATGTTACCTTTATGGCCTTTAATTCCTTCTACAGCACTCTTTCCTCCATTTCTGAGCTTTTTCAACAACCTCCAGAATATTTTCCACCTTCTTGATATTTATTTTCTATGTTCTTAACAAATTCTTCCCATGACTTTTGTTTAGCTATTTTTACAGAGTGTTTAGCTTTCTTACATTTGTCTTTGTATTGTGTAAGATCACAAGCTGATTTATTTGCCAGGATCTTTTGATATGCTTTCTTCTTTTTTTCTTCACTGCCTCATTAACTTACTGTGTCCACATTGGAGTTCTGATTTTTCTATCCTTGCAGACAACCTCACCACACTCTCTGGCTGAATCAATCAATGTTTTTTTCAGAGCTGGCCACTGAATTTCCACGGTTTGGTTCCATACTCACACTCTTTCATTTTTTCTTCTATAATGTTTGTATATTTTAGTCTACAGTTCAAATCTGAGAGAGAGCTGTTCAACTTTTATTCGCTTTAAAACTTTCTTATATGTTCTTCTTTTCAATATGAAATTCAATTTTATCCTGCTCAAGACAAAATAATGATCACTTTCAGTTTCAAATCTTCTGTACATCTGGTGTCCTGCACCAGGGAGAAAACATCATTATCGACAATAACATAGTCAATGAGACTTTTCTCATTGACTACGTTATTATAGGATACACATGTGAATTTGTATGTTGGAACATTGTGCACATTTTAATGTTGGATCATTGTATGAGTAATAACCAATTCATGTTCTGAGCAGAAATCCAACAAGTATTTGTCATTATTATTAGCTTTGCTCTTTTTCCCAAATTTTCCCAAAATATTTTTGTATGTCTGACAGTCATTTCCTACTATAATAAATTTAGTTTAATCCTTTATCCAAGTGTATGCAAACAATGTTTGCCCCTGAAAATATCTTCAGGACTGAGGTAAGGTGGTACAACACTATACACAACACAACGTATAGGTAAATATGACCACTCCTTTTGTTTCTGCCTTAGTATCTCCACGTTTGGGTCTGTCTCCCACTGACGAGACCTCAATAAAGGTCGAAACCAGTCTAGGTAGTGGCCCTCCCCTTAATGCATAGCAGTATACATGTCTGCAAAGAGATGTGCTTTGCATTATGGGAGATACTAAGACAAGGAGTGATGAGATCTAGTTCCACCTTTGCTGCGAGTTACCTAGTGTTGTACCACCTTACCTCAGTCCTGAAGATATTTTCAAGCGCAAACTTTGTTTGCTTACACTTCGATAAAGGATTAAACTAAATTTATTAGTCTAACCAAGTGCAAAATAAATTTCCAACATCATTTCCTACTCTGCTATTTAGATCCTCAACAAGGACCAACTTTTCCTTTTTCGTTGTATCAGCTGCTTTCTATAAAGCCTCAAAAAATTCTTCCACTTCTACCTTAGTAGAACCTTCTTTGTGACCATAGGCACAGATAAGTGTCATTGTTCAGTTCCCCTTTCTGATATTTGCTCACATCACTCTACTTGATATTGCCTGCCATTCAAGAAGATTAGCCTCGTATTTTGTGTTGAATACTATGGTTACTCCTTCTTATCCTTGATTTTCATTGCCTGAATATAACATTTGGTATTTATTGCTCAGAAAGATCTCACCAGTTTTTTCTTTTTTTTGTTTCAGTCACCCCTATTATGCCAATCTGGTATAGCTCCTTTTCTTTACCCAGGCTTCTTATGTTGATTGTACCAATCTTCAACTCTGGTGATGTTGAGCTCGGGGTGTGTTTCAAGATTTATTCCAGTAGCTGACTTTTCGCTGTTTGCCCTGGTTCCGTGGCAAAATCAATGGAGGCCTTGTTTAACCGGCAATCCCAAGCTGGCATAATCTTTTAAAAGAGTTATTCTTTCATATTCATTCTTTCTTTTACTTGCAGCATATCGATAGATTCTTGTGGGTTGTCTTTAGCACTCAGAGCCAGTTTGTTTCATACTCAGACTTTGGTGTTTCCATACAACATTTGTGACTATTCTAGCCTGCTGCTTATAATTTTCATAATGAACATCATCCTTTTCTTACGTATCTCTTGCTTAATAAGATTACACAACCATTTGATTTCTACCCTGTTTATTCTTCGAACTCTTAGGACACACTCTGATATCGCATCATTTAAGGATTGTTTAAATGCTTCCCATGCACTGTCAATATTCTTTCCATTCATCAACAGATCCCATTCCACTGAACTTAGTATACTCCTCAGTTGACCATAATTTCCTGCTTTGTAGTTCATCATGTAACCTTTTCTGAATGGAGTATTCATAAACTTAGTCACTTTCCAAGTGAGTGCTGCATGATCACTGTCACCAACCGGAGGCAGAATAGTTTAGTCTTTAACTGAAACCCCCTCTGACACTATAATCAAATCTAACACTCTTTGCCCTTGAGTTCCTTCTGTCACATGCTGCTTAAGGAAGTTGTCCTGCAACAACAGCTCAATAAATGCATTTTCATTCTTCTTATGAGATTCTACTGCTACCCAATCAATATTTGGATAATTAAAGTCTCCCATTATGATTACTCTTTTCGTGCTCATCTTTTCTATTTGGTGATGCATTTCTTCATCACTAGCAATAATCCACCAGGTCTGTAACAACACCTTACTATGTAATTGATCCTCCTAGATTCCACCTCACATCAGATGGCTTTAAACTCACTGGCACATGAAATATTGTTAGTAGTGGTACAACAATCATAGGTCTCACTCTAACTGGATTCAAGTCATCTGATATCATTTGCAGCAGGTTCCTCCTCTCCTATCCTCCTTAAAAATAGTGTACCCTTTACACTCAATACCAGTTAGTATGTCTGATTCTGATAGCCGGGTCTCACCAATTCCTACAGTATGAGGTCTCAGCATATTGACTAAGGCAACAAGCTCTATCCCTTTGTTTTTGATACTCCTAGCATCTGTGTACAATAATAATCTACCTGCATGTTCTTTTGTATTCTGCAGTCTGCATGACACAGTTGGACAACTTGCAGATCTCTATTCTTCTCTAGTGCCTTATACATGTGGACATCTTTGCTCATGTTTGATGGGTCTGAACCTGACAAACACATAGTTGAAATCATTCTCTCCTCGTCACCATTTCCATGACAAAGCCCATTCCCCTCATTAACACAGTTATATAACATTGTTACTCTTACACTCACATTCTCACCATTCCTTCCTTTATAATTTAGTTTCCCTGACTTTATGTGTTAGGTCTCATACTAGTTATTAGTTTTTCCTAACTCCTGATATCAAACACATTCAGGTGTAGGCTTCCCTCTTATAAAAATCCATTCTTCCCTCAAACTCACTCCACATATCCAAAAACTCACATCCATTCCTTCTACACAGATTACGCATCGAATCATTTGCCACCATAGCCATTCTTCTTAATTCATTTTGATCATATTGAGGTAAAATACTGACTGACATACTAATTAATTAAGCTTGCTCTCTTTGGTATTAATTACTGTGATAACTGTTTATTGCATTGGGTTATTTTGTATCAATACCAACACATTCAGATTGTTCCCTTTGTAAACTGCAGTTTACAGAATCGTTTTTGTTTTGAAAAACAAAAAAAAACTAGTTTTCTTCTGACTTGAAAACTCAACACATGCAGTGAAAAAATGCAGAAATATTTTAGTAAAAACTGCTAACATCACTGGCAGGCCTGCAGTACAGTTTTTGGTTTGCCAGTGATGATGTTAGTAGTGTTTTTACCTTTATTTTTTTTTGGATGTTTATCACCATCATTTAAGGTATAGCCAGTGGTGAGCTATAAGGGGCTCGCACAAGCCCTTTGTTCATTTTTTCTCAAATTTGCCAGCCACTTGTTATTCTTGTAGAATTAGAAAATACCACCGTGGAATGTATATGTGTTACTATAGTTCGCCCACCATTTCTAGATCCCTTCTTGGCTTGGTGCCAAGAATAGTCGATTCATGCTGAAGGGGAGAAAGAAATGAAGGATGTACGAATTGGTTGCCAACATGCGAAATCACCTGCTTTCTTGTCTGTCGCTGTACTAGTACTAGCTTGATTTTTGTTGTTCTCTTTTTGCATTTTTTTTTATTATTAATTTGTATGATGGATCCAGTACAGTCAACAAGTTCTATTGTTACTCGTTTCAGAAGCTCTTGCAAAAGAATATTGAATAATGTGCTGACATTCTGTGAAAAAGAATCGTCAGAAGGCCGTCTTCTTGTTCCCCTTTCTCAAGTCATAAAACGTGCAAGTGCAATTGCGGGCGTATCGGGGTCGACTGTTAAAAGAATTTGTAGGGAATCAAAAGGTGAAGGTAAGCCAAAATTTAAATCTAAAAAAAAGCGCCAGAGAAAGAAAACCATCGAAACCGTAGCTTTGAATGATTTTGATGTAGACGTCATAAGAAGAGCTATTCACGAATTTTACGTGGTCGAGAAAAGAGTGCCAACTGTTCTGAAATTGATTCCTGTGCTTAAAGAAAAAATTTATTTTCCTTGGAAAAGAGAAACTTTAAGGAAAATACTTCATGAAATCAGATTTTGTTTTAAAAAGTCCCAGAATAAATGGAAACTTATCGTGGAGCAAAGTGACATTGTTTTATGTAGAACGTAGTATTTGCACGTATTAACACTCTACGTACATTTTTCCAACTGTTATACAAGCAAAATAGTTACATTTTAAAAACAGCAACATTCATAAAAGAAAAGCTAAATTTTCTGACCTGTAATAATAAACAAACTCAGTTTGTTTATTATTACATCCCAGAAGACAGACTGATTGCCCTATTATCGGAATGGATTCTCCTTTTTCTGACATGCGCAGAAGTGTCGAGGGACCTCAAATCGGTGAGCGAACTATATAATTGCTACTTTCAATTCTTATGGATTTTCTGATAATCATATAAAAAATCATTTCGTTGCATTTTTTTTATGATGGAACTAGTGTAATGTTAGGAAACAAATCAGGTGTTGCAATCAAACTTCTGACAGAAGGACCGCCACCACGATAGCAAGACTACGAACAGGACATTATAGAGGAATGAAGATCAATACAGATGATACGAGAACATATAGAAACTCCAACAACTGCCCCAATACTGAACTGACACCCACTCACATCTTTACCTGTCCAGCAATTACAGCAGCCTTGCAAGAAATAGATCCTAATCCTGAACAACAGCTCTATACAAACAAAATCACAGACATAGCCAAAGCAGTACAAGGAGCACACGGAAACATCTAAGACTCTTCAAAGGACAAGACAACAACAATCAAACTTCTACAAAAATTTCCCAACGTTGTGATTTGGTATTGCGTTCATCGTTTACACTTAGCATTAGACGATTCCATAAAAAACATTAAAGAAATAAATCATTTTGAAATATTTATGGATAAATTATATGCTATTTATCATCATTCACCAAAAAACAATGTGAATTAAATACGATTGCAAAAGACCTATCGAAATTATAAAGATCAGCCGTGTATTTGGACCAGGATGCGCAGCTTGCAGTTTACGAACGGCTCTTGCTTTGTGGAGAAATTACCCAGCTTTATGCAAGCATTTTGCATCAAATGATAAATATAAGAGCTTTTTAAACCGACTTCTCAATTTGAAATTTTTAAAAGATCTAGCATTAATGATTGATATCCTACAGGAATTATCATATCATCAGAAACTCTACAAAGTCGCAATATAAGTATTATAAGGACTAAGTTAGTCTGATTTTTCTATCCTTGCAGACAACCTCACCACATGCCTCTCTGGCTGAATCAATCAGGGTTTTCTTCAAGGTTTGCCACCGTATCTACAAGATTTTGTTCTTGTTCTCAAACTCTTTCATTTTTTCTTCAATAATCTTTGTGTATTTTAGTCTACAGCTCACATCTGAGAGTTGCTCAACTTTTATTCGCTTTAAAACTTTTCTACATGTCATTCTTTTCAATATGAAATTCAATTTTATCCTGCTCAAGACTAAATAGTGATCGTTTCCAATTTCAAATCCTTTGTACACTCTGGTGTCATGCACTAGGGAGAAAACATCACTTTCAACAATAACATAGTCAATGAGACTTTTCTTATTCCTTGCCTCTTCTCTCCATGTGAATTTGTGCACATTTTTATGTTGGAACATGGTGTTAGTAATAACCAGTCCATGTCCTGAGCAGAAATCCAACATGTATTTGCCATTATTATTATTAGCTTTGCTCTTTTCTCCAAATTTTTCCAAAACATTTTTTTATGTCTGACAATCACTTCCTACTCTGCTATTTAGATCCCCAACAAGGACCAACTTTTCCTTTTTCATTCTGTCAGTTGCTTTTTCTAAAGTCTCAAAAAATTCCTCCACTTCTACCTTAGTAGAGCCTTCTGTGGGACCATAGGCACAAATAAGTCTCATTGTCCAGGTCTCCATTCTGATATTTGCCCACATCACTCTACTTGACGCTGCCTTTCATTCAAGAAAATGAGACTCGTATTTTGTGTTGAATACCATGGATGCTACTCCTTTTTCTTGATTGTCATTGCCTGAATATAACATTTTGTATTTATTGCTGAGAAAGATCTCACCAGTTTTTGTCTTTTTTGTTTGACTCACCCCTATTATGTTGATCTGGAACTTATCTAATTCATCAGCTAGCTCCATTTGTTTGCCATTCAGGCTTCTTATGTTGATAGTACCAATCTTTGACTCTGGTGATGTTGAGTTGGGGGGGGGGATGCTTTCAGATTTGTTCCAGTAGCTGACTTTTCGCTGCTCGCCCTGGTTCCCTGACGTAAACAACGGGGGCCTTGTTTAACTGAGCGACGCCCCAGCCGGAATGAAATTTTGTCATGTTGTACCATTATTTTGTATATTGGTTTAAGACAATAAGAATACAATTGGGTCAGCTAAATCCCAAATTGCCAGCCCATCCTCATTCGTTCATTATCCAGGTAGATATCCAACAGGGTGCACCACGAGAAGGTGAGGATTGGACATTAGGTCAGAAGCCCTGGTTGGTTCTCTGCATTCCTTTAAAGGCTATGTGGAGGTCTCCTCTCAGTTATACAGCTTTGACCCTTAAGCACCCCAAAATATTTCTTAATTCTTTAAAATATTTCTTACTTTTTTTAAAAATATGTTTAAAAGAAATATTTTTTAACATATTTCTCATATGGGAAATTTCTTTTCACATGCATCCACAATGAATTTTTGTGTGATTAATTTTCCTCTGCGATGAATAGTCTTCTCGATGAATTTTCCTTACGATTAATTTTCTCCACGATGAATAATCTCTGTGATGAATGTCCAGACACAGTTGTGTGGTGTCAATGGAGCAATGTATCAAGCAATACTTAGTCTTTATTTGAGTGGTAAATCAGCAGTTAGAACTGAAGGAAGTACAGGGAGATGGTTTAATGCCAAATCTGCTGTCATACAAGGATGTACATTATCCCCTCTGTTATTTATTATCTACACGGATCACATTATGAAGGAAAGTGGTATTAAACATGATATCAAAATTGGAGATGTTAATCTCAGCTCTTTACTTTATGCACATGATGTTATACTGTTAAATAAATTCAATAAGTCTGCAAGATTCCCTGACTAAATTGAATAGTTGTTGCAACAGTTATTCAATTTTGTCAGGGAATCAACTGCATTGTAAATGGAGAACGTACCTATAAAACAAGTAAAACATTTCAGCTACTTGGGCACAAGTTTTAGTGAAATTGGTAAATTAAATATGGAAATAGACAACAGAATCAACAAATTATGAAGGAAAGTGGTATTAAACATGATATCAAAATTGGAGATGTTAATCTCAGCTCTTTACTTTATGCACATGATGTTATACTGTTAAATAAATTCAATAAGTCTGCAAGATTCCCTGACTAAATTGAATAATTGTTGCAACAGTTATTCAATTTTGTCAGGGAATCAACTGCATTGTAAATGGAGAACGTACCTATAAAACAAGTAAAACATTTCAGCTACTTGGGCACAAGTTTTAGTGAAATTGGTAAATTAAATATGGAAATAGACAACAGAATCAACAAAACCGATATGATAGGAAGTCAACTGAATAAATTTATATGGAATAAGAGAGAAATTAGTCAAAACACTAGATTAGCTGTATACAAGATAGTGTTCAAATCAATTTTAACTTATGGATCTGAGAGCTAAGTTAGAAATAAAACACTTGACCAAAGAGTAGAGACCACTGATATGAGAATCCTGAGAAAGACTAAAGGCATGAACAGATGGCATCAGTGGCAATATCATATTAAAAACTAGGGTATTTGGAAACAACTTAACACTTTAGCATCCAGAAATGTGTTAGCAGAGATGATCTCAGGTAGTATGGTCACTTAAACAGAATGGGAGAGAAAAGATTTGCAAAACAATTGTTCTCTGCCAGATTGGCAGAGAAAAAAAGACCAAGAGGAAGACCAAGATATAGGTGGACTGATACAGTAAAAAGTGCCTTAGAAGATAGGAATATAAGATCTGACAATGTTGGAGTCTTGACAGATAACAGATTGATTTTGAGGAAAATTGTAGATAGGAAGTTAGTAATGATGTAAGTTTTTCATGTAGTACTATCATATCCTGTACACCCCTTGAGGGTACATATCAGGAATTTGATGATGACGATGATAACTCTTCTAAATGCAGATGGCATGGAGATTACAAATGCAGAAGTTGTTCAACTAATAAGTACCCAATTTGTAAAAGCTATCATTTGGTGTATGTGACATTGAGCTCACTGCTACTTCTTCACTGGATGGAGAAATTCATGTAAATGAGGATGAGGTATTAGAGCTGTTGCACAAACTGAATAAGAATTCAGCAATAGGGACTGATAGGATATCAACACGCCCACTAAAAGAGTGTTCAGTTGAACTGGCTATTCCTTTTATCAGATGGTTTAGTATGAGTCTCAGAATAGGGAAGATTCTACAGGAATGGAAACAATGTATGGTAATTCCCCTGCACAAGGGTGGTGCAATGTAGTGGTGAAGATTGCAGGAAAATTAGTTAAGATTCAGAAATCGGTTGATAGTGAATCTCTACTTTGCAATGAGCAACATGGGTATATTAATTAAGGTCACATTTTTAGCAACTTGCTCACATTCTATAACAACGTTACCATTTAACTAGACAAAGGGAATGGATACACCATGGTACTTTTGTATTTTGTTAAGGCTTTTGACAGAATACAGCATGGTAGACTCTTGCATAAATTGGAGAATATGGTTTCAGATTATAGAATATTAACGTGGATCAGAGGATGGTTGACTGACAGATATCAAACAGTGGTATATGGTGGATGTGAGTCTGCACGATTTAAGGTAACCAGTGATATGCCTCAAGGATCAGTGTTTGGTCCACTGTTATTTAATCTATACATTAATGAAATTGGGAAGGATTTGACAAGTGACATACAGCTATTTGCTGATGATGCAAAGATAGGTAGGGTAATCAGGAATGCTGCTAATATGCAGTACTTGCAGAATGATTTGAATATGCTGGAATTATGAGCATGGGAAAATGGATGTCAATAAATGTAAAGTCATTCACTCTGGCGTGATTATGCTAGAAGAAATTGATGAAGCTAGGGATCTTGGAATGTTAGTAGACAGGAAGTTGAAGTTCAGGAACAAAGTAGCAAAGATTGCAAATAGGACTCAAAAGATAATTGCAATGCTAAAACATTCACATGTAAAGATAAGGATGTCGTTTTGCCTCTTTACAAGGCCTTGATAAGACCCCACTTGGACTATCGTGTGCAGGTCTGATCTTCTGGCTTCCATTGTGTTTCTGATATGTTGGAGAGAGTACAAAGGAGAGTGTTAAAATGATATCAGGATTGTGGAATACTGATTATGAAGACAAATTAAGAATATGTAGACTGTAGACACTAGCAAACAAGAGAAAGAGGGGTGATAATATGACTGAGACTTAAAACTTCTGAAAGGGTCATACAGGATTTCACTTGCTGGAGTGGAGAAAGGAAAAGAGGGCATCCCTGGAAGCTGAGAATGAATGCGCTAAGAAGGGGAATGCGCTAAGAAGGGGATTAGAGCTAGATTTTTCTCTCACAGAGTAATGCGTCTGCACGGTTAGCCTAGTGGTGATGCACTTCTCAACCATGTGCCTGGGGAAGGAGTGTCCTAGGTTCGATTCCTGTGGCCAATGTAAGGAGCTCAAGGATCTTCCTTAGCCATAGCCAAGTTAGCTGGTCTTGGGTGTGGGCAGCAGGTTTTTTCTCCCAAGTTTATCTGGGGTTTTTCATCCCGCAATCAGGCAACCTGGCCCCCTGAACACACAGGCTACAGTCATAGGATACCTCCAGGAATAAGGAGCAACCAACTGATTCCGTAGGATTTCAGTTTCAAATGCCTAGACGGTAAAAAGTGTAGGTCTACGCGTGAGTGTAAATTAGGATAGGATAGGGCGATGCATGATTGGAATGGATTGCCATTGGATGTTGTGAGTGGAAGCAGTGTGAATGAATTCAAGAATAAGTATGATAGCTGGTGCATGCAGTATGTGGTCTTCCTCGATGATACCCTGACTCCCTGGAGGTCTCTCTTAATAATAATAATGTAAAAAAAGTACATTGAGTATAATATGCAAATTCAAATAATCATACCTGTGGTATAGAAAATGGAATGTCATTATTATCCATCAAGCTTGCTAAGTCCCGCTCACAGAATTCCATTATTATATATATACTAAGGGGAAAAAAATCATAATAATCACTTACTGTCAAAGCAAACTTATAATTAAAACTAAGTGCTGAAATGTTAACATTTGCATTAATTTATATCAAAAATAAGTTATCATTAATTATTGTAAACAATGATCAATGCAAAAGCAGAATTCCAGATGTAGGTTATTCTCATATTCATTCATGCACCATCACACCAGGACACAGAACAGCAGTATTCAAAGCAGGTGCCTCACACATACACACACACACAGAGCAGTTTTGATATAAGACATTAAGTTATTGAAAGGATCCAATGCATGTGCACCATTCTCAACTTCTAGAAACAATAATGGCTTCCAAGTAAATAACAAATGTTAAGGGATATTATGCAGGATACCATGATAGTCATAACCAACACAAATTTCATTACTACACTATCTGATCAAAAATATCTTAGACACCCCTTTTGTGGTAGTAGATATGGCTATATACATCACAACCATGGCTTGTACAGGTATAAAAGGAAGCAAATGGTCTTGCAATCTTCATGAATGCAACATTAACAATGAAATGGGTCACAATGATGAGCTCAGTGCTTTTCAACATGGCACTATCATAGGGTGCAACCTGTGCAACAATGTAATTTGGGAAATTTCTGCTCTGCTGAAGATACCCCAATCCAAACTGCAGACCAGGCCAAATCAACACATCAGTGATTGATCTCATTAATGCCCTTCTTCTGGAAGGAAATTACCATAGCAAAGTACCAAAATCTTTAGTGGAAAGCCTTCCCAGAAGATTGAAGACTGTTATAGCAGCAAAAGATGGAAAAACTCCATATTAATACCAACAATGCCTTTCACATTAGAGTAAGAGTTGGGATGAGCAGCCATCCATATATGTTTGATCAGATAATGTATTAGTTTAGTTTGCTTTATGGTCAGTGCTTTTAATTAAAGCAATGAAATTGCATCAATCCATATAAATCTTGATCTTCCTCTGCTGCCTTCCCTTTTCCATATTTTTCAATAATATTTCCTTTCCCATTCTAATTATTACAGATATAAAAGGAAGCACATGGTCTTCAATCTTCATAAATATATTAAACATAAAATAGGTCATACCAATGACAGCTTGGAGCTATAACATGGAACAAGGAGTTGAGTGGTAAGGAAATAAATGCCGCATGGGAAATGGCAAAGACAAACATAGCGCATCAATGTGTGAATATATTCTGAAGGCAAAAAGGCTGAATAAGGTAGGTGTAAAATGGATGAACGTGGAGCTTAAGCATGAAATCTGGAAAAAGAAAGTACTTTGGAGAAAGTACAAATGAATAATGTAATAATAAGTCACATGAAGGGTATAAAGAACAAGCCAGGAGAGTGACACAGTTAGTATCATCATTAAATTCCTGCTATGTATCCTCAAGGGTTGTACAGAATATGATAGTACTACATGAAAAATTTACAGCATTACTAACTTCCTATCTACAATTTTCCTCCATTCTTTGCCATTCAGGCTTCTTATGTTGATAGTACCGATCTTTAACTCTGGTGATGTTGAGTTGGGGGCGTGTTTTCAGATTTGTTCTGGTAGCTGACTTTTCGCTGTTCACCCTGGTTCCCTGGTGAAAACAACGGGGGCCTTGTTTAACCTGGCGACGCACCAGCTGGCATGAAATTTTTTCATGTTGTACCACCATTTTGTATTTTGGTTTAAGCCAATAAGAATACAATTTGGTCAGCTAAATCCCAAATTGCCACTCCATCCTCGTTCATTCAGTATCCAGGTAGATACCAACAGGATGCACCACGAGAAGGTGAGGATTGGACATTAGGTCAGAAGCCCTAGTCGGTTCTCCGCATTCCTTTAAAGGCAATGTGGAGGTCTCCTCTCAGTTATACAGCTTTGATCCTTAAGCACCCCTCAGTTAGTAAGGAAAACGAAAGTAGAGTATGAGCAGAAATTGGAAATCAAACAAAGAAAAAACTTAGAGAGTTTTTTAGATATGTGGCAAGTAGAAAGAAGAATGATCATGGTAATTGAGGTATTTAGTGAAAAATTTATAAGGGTGTTTCATCCTGTCAGAGTGGAATCATGAGAAATTAAGTATAGAGGACATAGGAATGAATGGCTTAATTGTGAGTGAGCAGGAGGTATTTAAGGAAATAAATAACCTTGATGTCAATAAGGCGGATTTGATGACATATCACCATGTGTCTTAAGGGAATGTTCCAGGGAATTGGCAGTAGCACTGGCATGCCTGTTTAATAAGAGTCTTACAACAACACAGGTTCAAAGGGAGTGGAAAGAAGGTAAAATTGTTCATCTGCATAAAAGTGGTGAAAGGCTGTAGCTTCAAATCATAGGCCAGTCTGTATATCTAAAGTTGTGGTGAAGGTACTGAAGAGATTGGTGAGAAGTAGGATATAAAAATGGGTTGATAACAGCAGTATTCTCTATGGTTAACAGCATGAGTTTGTTAAAGGGAGATCATGTTTTACCAACTTACTTATGTACCATAACAAGGTGACAAATACCTTGGAGAGGGGAGATACATATATAGTGGTGTACTTGGATTTTGCAAAAGTTTTTCATAGACTGCCACATGAAAAGCTGATAAATAAATTGAAACAAATGTGATTGGATAACAGACTTCTGAGTTGGATCAGTGACTAGTTGTCAGATAGGTATCAGAAAATTGTATATGGGGGGTGCAGTATCCTGAAAGAGGAAGGTCACTAGTGGAGTGTCACAGGGGTCAGTTTTGGGAGATTATTGTTTAATTTGTATGTTAATGATATTGAGATGTGTTTACCTAGTGATATGCATCTGTTTGCAGATGATGCAAAACTGAGGAGTCAAGTGGATGTTACGGCCTTACAAGAGGACCTGAATAGATTGCATGAATAGGCAGGTAAATGGAACTGTTAGTTCAATGTTGCAAAGTGTAAGGTTTTGAGATTTGGTAAGCAATGATGGGGAAACTTTAAAGGAAGTAGAAGAGAATGAGAGATCTAGGAATGATTGTGGACAAGAACCTGAAATTCAGGGACCACAGTGCCCAAGTTGGGAAGACGTCACATCGGATAAAGGCAATGATGAAGAGGACTCTGACATGCAGAAATAGAAATTATGATGCTATTATATAAGGCCTTGATTACACCCCATAATGATTGTTGTGCACCGATTTGGTCGCCGGGTTTTCAAGGTGACGAGGATATGTTGGAAAGGGTCCAGAGAAGATTCATAAAGGTTGTTAGTGGTCTTTGGAATGTGGAGTACGAGGACAGATTGAGAAAATGCAAGTTGCAGAGCCTCATGAATAGGAGGAAGGGGGGGGGTGATATGATTGAGACATATAAGCCAGTCATGGATTGTTATTGGAGAACCAGGGTTTAGTTAGGGGGATGGCAGTTCAGAGAGAGATGTGTGAGGAACGTATATTTCCATGCCAATGAGGATTTCTTTGATGTGTGTGTGTTGGGGGGGGGGAGGCACTGTTGAGGCCATGTTATGGTACGGAGAATGGTTTCTCTATTGTGGAAGTTATGCTCGAGAGTCTGTCTTTCTTATTGCACATTCCCACTATATTTTAAACAGCTAATACCAATTAAACTTATGAAGGCTTTTACAAACAATGACAGTAACACTGTGACAAAAATAAATCTTCCTCATAAATCAATCCCATCAAAAAATGACATCACAAACAGCTACACACAAACCAAGCCAGGAATCTCTTCACTAAAACCTCTCTTTGACTGATCTGATTTTCCCTTTCAGTCATTTTCCGACCGTAGGTGACTTTGTAGGCATTGTCCACAAAGTGTTCTTGGTAAGATTTTTACAGGGTAGTTCACTTGCTTTCCCAATCCCCCAATTTTATCCAGGCTTAGGACCGGCATATGGCTGGGACGTATTTATGACTGTAATCCACGTGTGTGTTCACAGGACCGGTTTGCCTGTTCTGGGGGATGAAAAACCCGAGTTTCCAGGTGGAAAAAACCCCTTACCACTGTATGAGACCAGCTAACTCACCTTTGGTCGAAAGAGACCAGATAAAGGTCCCTCAGGTCACTGACAGGAATCGTACCCAGGTCTTTTTGACCAAAGGGCTTAGTCTATACTGATTGAGCTATGGAGGCTCTAACATCTCTTTCACATCCATTAACACAAACATAAATGATGTTCATCACCACTTGCAGTTTCCATACCACTCCTATTCTTGACAGAAACTTAGATTGCATCTACATCTCCTACTGTCCACATTCAGTGTCCAAGCTCAACATAATATGCCAGAGAATGGCTAATCTAGAATGTTTCCTAGCTCCATTTAGTAACATTAATCGGTCTCCAAACACTGATAACCATTCTGACCTCTTCACATTCCTTTTTTAAATAAGTTAGGAAATTATAGATCTTTTTTTACTCATCTACAATCCAAGTATCCAAATAGTGAAGTCATCTTCCTGGGCAACCTCAATGACCACAATTCCACTTGGCTCCCCTATTCCAGCACGACTGACCAAGCCGAACGAGAAGCAGAAGTCTTTGCCATAATAATAGATCTAACACAAATAGTACATCTATCCATTCAAATTCCTGATAACAAGCTTTACTCTCCAAATACTCTGAATCTCTTTTTGACTAGTTCTCCTCCAGATACACTGTCAAGGTCACCTCTCCTCTTGGTAACTCTGACCACAATTTTGTACAAGTCTCCTCTCTCAGAGAACTCCCTTCCCCCCAACAACTCCTAACTTCACATTCCTCTGGCACTACACAACAACAATTACCACTTGCAGCTCTTCAAAAAACATCAATAAACTTCTATCTCAGTCCTTATCAGCACCCCACACAGAATTGATGTACCTATAGGTTTCTTGATGACCTCTTGTATATAGGACCAATTAAAAATATATATATATATATCACGAGCCTAAACATTTTGGACTTGTGGAGCATGCTATCGACACTAAACACAGAATTCACTGGAACCAGGCAAGAGTTCATAAAAGATATTTCCTAATAGAACATCTTTATAAAGAAACCTACAAAACCTAATTTAACATTCCTAATTTAAAAAGATCTGATGGTCAACATCTATCCCCTTTAGAGGAGATAGTCTTTTTAAATCTTCTAATCTTTCCTAACTTTATTTTATCTATGTATATATTTATAGAATTTATTTATCCATCCATCCATCTTCAGGGCCCACTTTTCCTAATTGGGTTGTGGGGTCAGCAGCTGTAAGAGGGACTGCCAATGGTCATGATCCTCTGCCACCAAGCTCAGGTGTTCTGGTGGGGTCCATCCAAGGTTTTGGATACAGTCTATCCAGCGAGTCCTTGGCCTTCCACATGGCCTCCCAACCTCTGGCTTGGCAAAGAGGGCCTGCTGGGGGAGCCTCTCTTGTGGCATTCTGACCAGGTGCTCATCATAACTGTGATCTCTCAACACGGAGAAGCAGCAGTTGAGTATTGAGGGTTTCCAGAATTGCAGAGCTTCGGACCCTATCGAGTCTTGTCAGCCCCACAACCCCTTGAAGGAACCTCATTTCAGCCGCTTGGATTCGTGTCCACATTCTTTCAGTCATTACCCAGCTCTCATGACCATAGGTGAGGATGGGAACACAGACTGTATTGAAGACAGCCAGCTTTGCCTTCTGGCTTAACTCCCACTTCAATACTACCGAACGGCCAAGCTCCTGGAATATTGCGGGAATTTATTTATTTTTAAATAATAGACCTTTTTTTAGTTATCTTACATTAACTACTTAGGTGGTACTTTTTAGAATTGTCTGATATTATTTAATTGACTTTCTGTGATCTTGTACTGACAATGCCCATGATACTTAGGCAAAAATTCTATGTTAATAAAGTTTTTTATGACAGTTTTCCTCTTTTTATAATTCTTTTCATTACTGAAACAAAGTGCCACCATCCTTCATAATGTGATTCATCATTATCATCAATTTCCTGATATGTACCTTC
This sequence comes from Typopeltis vanoorti, assembly GCF_054136105.1. Taxonomy (NCBI): domain Eukaryota; kingdom Metazoa; phylum Arthropoda; class Arachnida; order Uropygi; family Thelyphonidae; genus Typopeltis; species Typopeltis vanoorti. Next base: position 134,205,624 of record NC_143557.1, read on the forward strand.
AAGGGGGTATTCAGGCTACTATGACAGCACTACATGATTAAATATACATTATTATTAATCTCCTATCCACAATTTTCCTCCAAATTGTCTATTACTTGAATTCCAATACTGTCACATGTAACATTTCGTGCTTCCATGGCACTTTTGATTGAATCAATCCACCTAGACTTTTTTTTTCCCCTATGAGTCTCTTTACTGGTATCTTGGTATCAAACACTTTTGCTCACTTTTCCTCACTCGTTCTATTTAAGTGGCCATACCATCTTGGGTTAGCTCTGCTTGCACATTCTTGAATGCTAACAATGTCAAATTCCTTTCTAATATCTTCATTTTTAATATGATTCTGCCATTGATGCCATTGGTTCACTCCCCTAATTTTTCTTAGAATCCTCATATCTGTGGTCTCTAGTCTTTGATCAAGTCCTTCATATCTAACCCAATTCTCAGATCATAATTTAAAACTGGTTTGAACACTGTCTTGTATACTGCTAGTTTGGTGTTTTGGCTAATTTCTCTCTTATTCAATATAAATTTATTCAGCTAGCTACCTCATACCAGTTTTGTTTATTCTGTTGTCTATTTCCATATTTAACTTGCCATTGTCACTAAAAACTGTGCCTAAATAGCTGAAATATTTTACTTCTTCAGACAGGTATAATGTTATACCTGTCTGATGATATAGCAGTTATGATATAATAGTGCATCTTTTAGTTTGTTTACGTTTCTCTTGACTGTGAATGGCCCCATATGGTCTGTAAGTATTTGTGTGTGTATGTTTTGAAAATTTTAACTTTTTTAGAATAGATTTGTGTATATTTTATTGTAGCAAATGATAAAATAGACTGGTATCTACATATATTTTATGCATTCATGACATACCTAACTTTTTCTTAATTTTTTTGATATTTCTAAGCCACGTGCATAAGTGGATCCACATGGTTCAAATCCACGTTCTTCAAGGGTTAACTGTATATATACAGTCACCCCTCGACTTATGTCCATTCGCATTACGAACTTTTGAAGATATGTCTGTGATCCCATAAGACAGTGTCTCTCAAAGTGTGGTACGTGTTCCACCGGGGGTACGCGAAAGGTCTTGGGGGGGGGGGGGGTATGTGGCAATTTTCGGCTATGCCTCATTAATGCATGGAATCATTATACAGGTATCCCTCGATGTTACTGCATATATCAAAATTGCATTAATTAAATCTAATAATCAATGGTAAAAATTACAATTTGTCCATGATCGATTACTGTATTAATAATTCGTTTTATATGGTACTCTTTTAGGAAAAATAAAAAATGAATGCAAAGTAAATGTTTAATAAATGCTTGTACCTACATTAGCTAATGCATTTTTTTTTTTTTTATCAAAAGAAGTTATTAAGAGTCGTTTGAACAGTTTTAGTTTTTTTCTTATCAGTATAAATTCTACAATAACAAGCAAAATGATTCTCCAGACCTCGGCAAACAAGCAATAAAGCATAAAGAAAAAACACTGCAAGTATAATACATGATGGTACAAATTTAGTGGATATTGAATCCAACATTATTTCATAGCCAAACATAGAAACTACAAGAGTTGCGTGCCAAATATATAGAAACTAAAAGTTTCAGCGGATGCAAGCATAAGCAACCTTATGGACAACTCGTAGTAAAGGTGAAGTAAGCACCAGATCGCTTTCCTTAGTATTTTCCATAATGTAGTTTCCATCTCCTAGAGGACATGCATGATAAATAAGCCTTTGGCTCTCTATTTCAGTAATACATGATGGTTTATTTATTTTCAGTTACAATCTAGAAATTAGTGAACAAATAAAAATAAACCATACAATACTGACATCAAAGGTCATGGTGTCTCTCAGACACAATTTACTGTCAAATATCACAAACCTTTACATACCATGTGTTAAACCAAACTGACAGCAAAAAACAGTGCGGAATATCACTCTAACATATGAATGCACAGCTACTCGTGACCTCCAAGCTATACATTGAATTGTATAAGAATATTCATATTAAACATTTTGCATGTATCTGTCAGATCAGGCTGCAACCTCTGCAGGGTTAAATGCACATTAATCCAAACTCCTTGCCGTGTATATCAAGGGATTGCCGCAATTAATTTTGCCACGATAAGCAAGGGATACCTGTATTTCTCAACAAATAGTGCAGTTAGAGACAACTGAGATAAAAACAGCACTAACTAACGAATCACATCTTCCCTCCAACAGAAACTGCTATAGAGACAAATAAATCCATATGTTGCCGGTGCAACATATGGTTTTGCTTGACACCACCCCGTCGCGAACGTGTTAAAACTAAGAAATATACAGTGAATGTGTTTCAGATATTATGGAATTCGGCTGAAAAGAATTAGCATTTCAACTCAACTGTTGAAATGCTAATTTGTCTTTGGTTCGTGCAATCTTTTGTTAATTCCGCACCAATCATATGCACTTGTTCATAGCTGCTCTACATATCTCGAGTCTTGTAAACTACTGGCAATTTTTGCTTGAAATAATGGAAGATATTTGGTTAGATGACTTTGACGATGCACACAAGGTAACTGTTCTCGATGCCAAAAGTAGCGATAGCGAACAGAAGCATCTTGGTAAGTCACACAATTTGTAGGTTTTTTTTTTTTTTTCTGAAAACTTTAGTTTCTGAAAATCCCCACATATATCTCGCACCACAATTTTTAGCTTTAATTTTGGGAAAAAAAAGTGCGAGTTATATTCGAGTAAATACGGTAATTTTTTTTTTGCTTTCAAATTCTTAAGTATGGATCATTGATTAAAGATTGGATTTATAAAACCCACAAAAGAGAGCAATACAGCAAATACAAGTAGCTGTAACCAACAAGAAAACGTTGATATTGCATCTGGATCAAATGAAATTGATAAGGGTGTGTTGTCTGACATCTCTAGAGAACCAACTAGGAAGAAGATGAAAAATCTTCCTAAGTATATGAATTACTTGAAATGTAGATTTTCATGGAAAGGAAACGAAGAGGAACCTATTCCAAATTTTGTTTTATTAAAACAAACCATATTTTTTGTTTACATGAACATATAATTTCAAATAAAACAGACATTTACAATGAAATATACTTTATTTATTTATTATTTCATAATAAATAAATGATGCTGATATTATCTGCATCCAGGAAACCAAACTTCAACAAACCAACAGACTAAACATTAAAAACTATGAAATCATAAGACAAGATAGGCCTACGGACCAAAATGGAGGAAGGCTTCTGACACTAATGTGAAACTTGTCATATAAAGTTGTTGAGTTAGACATAGTATCAGAAGGAACTGAAATACAAGGAATCCAAATACTGGAACCAAGTAAAAAACCATTAAACATATTCTATTGTTATCATCCTCCTGACAAACCTGGACCAAATCTTTCCAACCTATCCCATCTCATTGAAGAAAAATCGGTTATCTTAGGAGACATGAATAGCTAACACCTGTTATGGGGTTCTGAGGAAATAAACCTAAGAGGAGCAAACCCGAGTAATTTTTTGATGAAACAGAACTAATAACTCTCAACAGTGGAGAACCTACTTATCTGTCTCATTCTTATGGTACAAAAGATGCCCTAAATATCACAGCAGTGTCTCCTGATCTTCACGACAAAGCTATTTGGTCTATTTTGAAACCAGTAGGAAGCAACTACTCCAATATTAATCAATCTGAACCCAAAAATGACTAGTCCCACCCCCCCAAAAAAATTTAATTGTAACTTCCAGAAGGCAAATTGGGAGAAATACAAGAATGAAGTAAGTAAAATGCTGAAAGATCACACATACCATGATGACTTAGACAAAGACTATATAACTTGGAAGAATACTATCTTAAATGCAGCAAAGAAAAGTATCCCAAAGGGTTACAGGAGAAAAGTTATTTCAAACTACACAAATGTTCACCAGGAACTTACCAGTAAAATAACTAAACGAAATGAATTATTTAACATCTTAAAAATGGGAAGCTTTCAAGAAACCAGGATTGAGTACAAGATTAATGCTGAAATTAACCAAAAATATAATACATTACAAAGAATTTGGATTTAAGTTGTGGCAAGAATTTTGCCACAACTTAAATCCAAACACTTCAGATACCAAACTTTGGAAACTGATTGCTAATTTACAAAGAGACCTACCAAAGGCAAGTGAGACTAACACGCTAAAAGATCCAGATGGAAATATCAAAATTGGAGATAGGGAGATCGCAAATACCTTGGCCTTTCATTTTCAAAATATAAGCAAACTAGAGATGAATACTAGGAAAGACCATCAAATATCAAAACAGACTCGGCAGCAGAAAAATGCTGCAAACTCCCCAAAATAGCAAAACAAACTATTCTCGGATCCATTTACAATCTCTAAATTCAGAGATGCCTTGGAGAGACTAGATATAAATAAATCATGTGGACCAGATCACATACAAAGAATTATGATCAAACATCTTCCTTCCCTAGCCCTAGATTGGCTACTTCGCCTATACAACAATAGCCTAAAACAAGGAAAAGTTCCGAAAGACTGGAAGACAGCCACAATCATACCAATCTTAAAGCCTAACAAACCACAAGACCAACCAAGAAGTTATAGACCAATTTCACTGACTTCAATTCCAGGCAAATTAATGGAAAAAATGATACTCCAACATATGAATTACTATCTAAACAAAAATAGTATACCACCACATTTTCAGGCTGCCTTTAGAAGAAATCACTCAACAACTGATCAACTTTTCTACTTAACCCAGACAATTCAAGATAACTTCAAGACCAACCTACCAAATTTTATAGATTTATAGATTTCAGCAATGCCTTTGACAAAGTGTGGAGGCAGAAACTCTTTCCCAAACTTTGTCATATTGGAATAGAAGGGAAAGTTCTTAACTGGATCTATGACTTTCTAAGAAATAGAACAATTCGAGTTAAAATAAATAATACCTTTTCCAAGAAAGTGAAAATAAGACAGGGACTCCCTCAAGGTAGCATTTTGAGCCCACTCCTTTTTTCCATCTACTTAAATGACTTAGATAAAAATATAAATAAAGAAACAAAGATAACTATGTTTGCTGATGATTTGGTCCTATTCTCAGCTCACAACAACCTAGAAACAGCAGAAGGTCACTTAAACATAGCCATTGAAAATTCAGCTACATGCTGCAAAAACCAAAAAAATCAAAATTAACCCTACTAAATCAGAAATCTGTGTTTTTACTATTAATAACCACCTCAGAAAGTGGAGACCAAAGATTAAGCTAAACAGTCAACTAATTACATTCAATGAAAACCCCAAATACCTTAGAGTTACTCTAGATCCATCGCTAAGCTTCAATAAACATATCAACAATGTTGCAGTCAGAGCAAAAAGAAGACTAATATCATGTAAAGTATCTCAGGTAAAGAGTGGGGAGCCGATGCTAAAACCTTAAAAGTCACATATACCTCTATTATCCATCCCATAATGGAATATGCTTCGCCTATGGATGCAAACATCACAAACCAGTTTAGACAAGCTTATAAAAATTCAGAAAAATGCAGCTCAAATCATATGTGGACTAAGGAATACAACTCCTGGAAAAATAGCAGAATTCGAATCCAACCTTGTTCCTTTAAAAATTAGGTGGCAAGAAAATCTAACCAAATTTGTAGAAAAAAGAGCCAACCTTGCGCATCATAGAACAAGTGAACTTTTTAAAAACTGGAAACCAACAAACAGAATAAAGAAAAAATCAACAATGCATGAAATCATAGAAAATAAAATTCCCTTGGATTGTCTAAATAAAATAGCCGACTTCCCAGCATTTCCTCCAAATCAAGACAGGAAAAATATAGTTATCAACTCTGAAGTAGGGAAACATGAGAAAAAAAGCCTAGAAAACTCTGAAATCTTGAGATCATTAGCCCTTTCAAAAATAATGGAATATGGACCTGACTCAATAAAGATCTACACAGATGGCTCCAAAAATCCAAATGGCAATTCTGGGAGTGGTGTACTCATCTATGGCTCTCATAATAATATAGAACTAAAAACAACTAACAGTATTGGATGCAACTCATACCATGCTGAATTAATAGCCATTAACACAGCACTGCAATATTTGGACAAATAAAACCCGAAGGAGTTTATATTTTTCACAGATTCCTTAGCAGCCCTTCAAGCTATTAACAACTGCTACACTAGCCATCAAGAAATACTTAGAGACATAGCAAAAAACATAAACTACATAAGGATTTCGAAATAATCTTCCAATGGATCCCGTCCCATGTGGGATTAAAGGGAAACGAAACTGCAGATGAAGTAACAAAAATGGCCACAACATCAAATGATACCACAGATTTCGATCTTTTTAAAATCACCCAAAAAGAAAACATAAGAAGAACAATTCTTCAGGACATGACTCACCACTGGTACTCAGCAGAAAATCCAGGAGCTACCATCAACTCCAAGTTTAATCGCAGTGCCACTACCATGATCTCTCGCCTCAAGACTGGCCACAGAAGACCAATCAAGTTTAGCAATGGCATAAAAGTCTTCCCCAACCTGCAAAATCTGTAACATCAAGGAAACATCACCAATGCATTTCCTAAACTGTATGAGTATTTCCAAATGTGAACTCTATAACAACCCAGAAAAGGTGCTGTATAAAATACATGAACTTGACCTCTATGATCTGGTGTATTTATACTATAGGATAATAAAAAAAAAATTATTTCATAAGGGGGTACTTGATAATAATGAAAATTTAAGAAGGGGTACAAGGATATCTGAAGTTTGAGAAACACTGCCATAAGGGAATAAATAACATTTTTGGCTATACTTTCGAACAAGACCTATACTTTACCTTACGCTAGCGCATGTAAAGTAAAGCATGCACAGTAGCAACAGCATTTTCAGAGGCAACCTCCCTCAGCAATCGGCATATGTCTTCAACCATTCCTCTGTTGATTTTGTATTTGAGAATTGGGTTATTTGTGTATTTATCGTTAAATATTTCATGATATTTTGTGCAACATCACCCCTGCACACCCAATTAAAAAACTTAGTGAAGAATCACAGAAAAAGAGGCGAGCAATTGATCTGAAACGAAGTTGCAAGTTATGAAGCTGGTAAGCCTGTCAATGTGATCACACATGACTTCAGATGGTCTCATTCTACATTGACGACCATTTTGAAAAATAAGGATAAAATCGTCGAGGCTGGGAAAGGATCTGCTTCCATGAAATCGACGAGAGTGACGAAACAAAGACAAGGTCCTATTGGTGATATGGAAAAGCTATTTGCATCATGCATAGAGGATCTGAACCAAAAGTGATTGCCCTTAGCACTGTGACCATAACCACTAAGTCTCTTCAACATGTTGAAGGAGAAAGCAGGGCCAGATTATGACTACGAATTCGCTTATCCTGGTTGGTTCATGAGATTCAAGCAGCATTATGCGCTCATAATGTGAAAATGTATGGCAATCTGCAAGCGCTTTAAAGGCTGCCAAGGAGTTTGTGGAGAAATTGGATAAAATTATTATGGAGGAAAATATTTGCACAAGCAAATATTTAATATGGATGAGACGTCCTTGTTTTGGAAAAAAATGCCGGAGAGGACATTCATCTACAAAAAAATACAATTTATACCTAATTTTAAAGCTCTTAATGCCTGTGTTACGATTTGTTATGGGTAATGTGACTGGATATAAAAAACTGAAACCATTTGTGATATGGCACAGTGACGTATCTTCAAAAACATTAGGAAGCATACTCCCATTTCATTATCAAAGCAATAAGAAGTCGTGGATGACTCAAAAACTGTTTGAGGATGCCTTAATCAACTGTTATGCGAGTGAAGTGGAAAGTTATTGTGTGAAAGAAAATGTAGAATTTAAAATTTTATTAATTCTAGATAATGCTCCAGGTCATCCACCTTGCATTTGGTGATCTTCACCAAGTTCAAGGTCATATTTCTTCCTCCAAACACTACTTCATCGATCCGCCTGATGGATCAGGGAGTTTAAGGCTTATTTCTATGGAGAACTTTTTTCACAAGCCATTTCTGCTATTGAAGGAAATGACCAGACTCTCGTGCAATTCTGGAAAACATTCAATATTTTTCATGATCTTAAAAATATTGCTGTGGCTTGGGACGAAGTGACCTCTCAATGTATGAGTAGCATATGGAAAAAGACATTAAAAAGGTTTGTGCATAATTTTGGAAGTTTGTAATAATGGGCCTAGCAAACAATCTGAATCTCAAAGTGAATGATGACAACATAATTCAAATCATAGAACGTCCCCACCTCCGAAGAGTTAACCAACAAAGGATTGTTCGAACTGGAGAAACAACTGTTGTAGAAAAGGAAATACGAGAAACGGGAAGAGGTAGTTAAATAATAATAAGTTAAATAATAAATTAAAGGACCCCAATGTTGAACGCTACTTAATAAATGAAACGAAAGTACACGATGAGTTTGCTTGCTATGAACAAATTTATGATGAAAAGAAGAAGAGAAATAAGCAAAACACATTGGACATTTTCATCATAAAAACAAAGGCTACACCAGAAGAGCAACAGCCTGGTCCTTCACACAGGGAAGGTAATGAAGATGTGATTGTGGAGGAAGATTTGGATGATTATTCTCATGTTTTATAGTGTTTATAGTGGCAGTAACACACAGTACAGTTTTATAACAAGGTTTCAAAATTAAAATGGCAGTAAACTTATTAGGGTAAAGTCCCTAACCCCTATAACTCTATTGATTTAATGTATTGACTTAGTTCTGATTCGACTTACATCCTGCCGGATGGAACGGAACCCGGACGTAAGTCGAGGGATGACTGTACACACACACACACACACACACACACACACACACACACACACACACACACACACACACACACACAGTGGTGAGCTATGGAAATTTTAACAAAGGGCTCGCATCGTCTAGCAAAAAAAAAAAAAAAAGCTGTATTTCACACAAAAACTTTTATTAATACAGCTTGTGTACAAATTCCATTCAAAAAGTATGCGAGGACAATCAACCTCTAAAAGCTATCATTTTTAAACAAATATTTCATGATCTAAACATGAAATATTTGCACACATTCAACTATGTTAATTTATCTTACATAAGAAAAACATTTTTAACCATCAAAATATAATAAGAATGAAAACTTTTATAATCTTTTATAAAACATTTCATTGGCTACTGGTTTTACCATACGATTTGCTAGCAGAAGGGAGAAGGTTAAAGATAGTGCATGCGCTTTTTTTATTTTCAAACTAGGGTGAATTCGTTATAGAGGGGTTGAAACAATAATTCCAAATAATCTATACACTGCAGAATAGACTAATTTTTGTTAGGTTACCATACCAATTTGTCGCTTAATATGTTTCAAAAAAAAAAAATTTATTTTTTGAAAAAATAAAAAAGTAATCAAGAAGAACAAGTGGCTCGCAAATTTGAGAAAAATTTAAGACAGGACTCATGCGAGCCCCTTAAAGCTCACCACTGCACACACACACACATATATTTTATGTGCCTCCCACCCACAAAAGGTTTTTTTTTGTAAACCTATAGTATATTTGTACTGTAGGTAGTCAAAGGATTTTTTCTATTTTTTTAAAATTAATTTTCTTTCTATATTTTTTTTTAATTAATTTTTTTTTCATAGTCCAGAAACACTACTATAGAGTCTAAATATGGAACTTTTTCGAGCTACTTCGGATCTCCAATAAGCAGGGAGGTGGTCTCGATGAAGTTTATCTTCAACCTAAAGACAATCACAAACATTCATGTCCCTGACAGGATTTAACCTTGCAGCCTTTTCAGATAAGTTTACCACTCAGCCAATTAGGCTGGCATTCACCACATATATGTGTGTGTCGTGAATAATAGTGAAGATAGTATGCACCCTTGTCTTACACCTGAGTATTTGAGACAAGGATACATTAGATTATCTTCCTGTCAATCCTCAATTCTAACTGCTTACTAAGAACTTACACTATAGGCACTCACTGCCCTATCCAACGTTAAATTTACAACATATAATACTGGTGTTTGAACAAACTTCTCTTAACACCTTATTATATGCTCATATTATAATTATATGCTCTTATTATAATTCTAGCATTCAATTTATGTTTCGTTTAGATTTCTTTTTTTGATCACCTGGAATTCAGCCTTCTGATCAGGTCTTCAGAATAATTCCAATTCTCCCACAGGTGACAGTGCAAACTGTCCCTTATTATCAGTCTTATGGTATTCAAGAATACGACATAATATGCTAAAAACTTATGTTCCTGAATGTTCCTAATACCCATCCTAACTTCTTTTCAATACATAATGGAAGTCCACTAGCTAATCAGTGGCTAGCAATACAAATTTCTTCACTTTTAATTCATGCCTGCCTTGTGACCTTTGGACATTTCCAACACACTGAGAGGATCACCAAAACCACCAACCTACTGTCTTTCTTCTTTCATTTACATTGGGTTAGCAGGTTCTGCTCTGATTGTTCACTGTGGTTGGTTGGCTCTATGGCTCTGTACTTTCATCCACTCTTCCTCCTGTACATAAATGAGCCTCTCTCAAGCATCTGAAATCCTATCCACAGCTGTGCTGATGCCAAACTCTCTCATTCACGTCAGCTGACAAACCTTGTAGTACACAGTCATTTGACATTTCAAGATATTCCATAACCAATGCTTTAGACTCACTCATTTTACTACTCTCCAGTGGGACAAATATAATCTTTGGCACTTCAATGCTATCAAAATGCAGTACTGTTGTATTTCCTGCAAGGAAGGCCTACTATCACATTCCCTTACTTTTGTTAATACCCAGATCTCCAGGCAAGATCAGATTTTTCTTCACAGCCTAACTTATAATTTTAGTTTCTGGTACAAACAATCTCAGTCATAGTCTCTTCAGACACCAAAAATAAATTAGGTATCCTTTTCCAGCCACTACGTTTGTACAACTGCTGATACCATATAATGATGCTAAGGAGAAGAGGGCATCTGTTCATGTGTTTCTTGAACATATGAAGATTGCAATCGTTGGGGAAGATGGAATAAGGAGACTTTATTCAAAGAAAGAGCAGATGATGGAATCAAAAAGAAGGAAGAGAAGACGTTGTGATAAGATTGAAGTTAGATAGTAAATGGATCTTGACCACCAAAAATGCTCATGTTCTTAGTCTTGGAAGAAAATGAAAGAATTGATGACCCCTCTCTCTGTCTTAGGTAAATTTGCTCCAATCATTTTCTTTCTCTCTCTTGTATAAATTCATTCCAATAATTTTCTCTCTTTCTCACACAGACATTCTCTTTCTACTGTATGCCTCTTCTAGTATTTCCATGGACAGTGTTCTGCTGAACTAGCCATCATCATTCATCTACTTTCCTCTAAATGTAAAAACATGAGCAACTGCTAGTCAACATTCATGCACAATTCAACTTCAAACGTATCACTTTCTCATTCTTCTCTTTCTTTTAATTGATCTCCATTCTTTGAAACAGTATTCCCCATGTTATGACTTAAATAATGGATTGATTTTAATAACGTTTTTTTTTTTCATTTTTACCACATAAATAAAATAATTCAAAAATAGGAACCGCATTATTTTTTTTGTTCCAGTTCCTGAAAATTTTTAAAAATATTAAATCTGTTACAAAAGTGCTAAAGAGTTAAAAAAAGGACAATTTTTAATTTTTTTTTATTATTATTTTTATTTAATGTGGTGATAAATAAAATATTAAGTTCTTATAGTTATATACCTTTCTAAACTTTTACCAGCCACGACTTCCTTTAAATGAATAATATTTGGATGTTTCAACTTCAGCAAAAAATTTATCTCTCGAAGAGCAGCAACAGGAAATCCTAAATTACAAAAAATATAGTGTGTGTGTGTGTGCGCGCGCAATACATATATTCATAAAACATGTAAGCGTAACGTGTTATAATAGATAATCAATAATAAAAATACAGCTACTCTCTGATTCACATGTGTGTGAAGTATGCTGCTTCAATACAGCATTGTTAAATATTATTCTGTTCCCTACTATTTAGCAGGAGGAAGGTTTTTCTACTTTGATACTTTCTACTTTTTTTTCTGTCTGACACAATGATGTTTTCGAACTGAATACCTCAAAATTGGATCTGTGTACACATTCAACACACATACATACACCATATACTAAATGAATTAGAAACTACAAATTTGTATTGTTGAGATGAAATGAAAAAGTCTTATAATAACTGGATTAATAACTATCTTTTATTCTACAAAATCAAAATACTGTCTATTTTTCCAGGAGTTGTATTCCTTAGCCCACATATGATTTTAGCTGCATTTTTCTGAATTTTTATAAGCTTGTCTAAACTGGTTTGTGATGTTTGCATCCAGATAGGCAAAACATATTCCATTATGGGATGGATAATAGAGATATATGTGACATTTAAGGTTTTAGCATCGGCTCCCCACTTTTTACCTGAGATACTTTTCATGATATTTAGTGTTCTTTTTGCTCTGACTGCAACATTGTTGATATGTTTATTGAAGCTTAGCGATGGATCTAGAGTAACTCTAAGGTATTTGGGGTTTTCATTGAATGTAATTAGTTGACTGTTTAGCTTAATCTTTGGTCTCCAATTTCTGAGGTGGTTATTAATAGTAAAAACACAGATTTCTGATTTAGTAGGGTTAATTTTGATTTTTTTGGTTTTCGCAGTATGTAGCTGAATTTTCAATGGCTATGTTTAAGTGACCTTCTGCTGTTTCTAGGTTGTTGTGAGCTGAGAATAGGACCAAATCATCAGCAAACATAGTTATCTTTGTTTCTTTATTTATATTTTTATCTAAGTCATTTAAGTAGATGGAAAAAAGGAGTGGGCTCAAAATGCTACCTTGAGGGAGTCCCTGTCTTATTTTCACTTTCTTGGAAAAGGTATTATTTATTTTAACTCGAATTGTTCTATTTCTTAGAAAGTCATAGATCCAGTTAAGAACTTTCCCTTCTATTCCAATATGACAAAGTTTGGAAAAGAGTTTCTGCCTCCACACTTTGTCAAAGGTATTGCTAAAATCTATAAAAGCTGCAATGGTGGATTTGGTAGGTTTGGTCTGGAAGTTATCTTGAATTGTCTGGGTTAAGTAGAAAAGTTGATCAGTTGTTGAGTGATTTCTTCTAAAGGCAGCCTGAAAATGTGGTAGTATACTATTTTTGTTTAGATAGTAATTCAAATGTTGGAGTATCATTTTTTCCATTAATTTGCCTGGAATTGAAGTCAGTGAAATTGGTCTACAACTTCCTGGTTGGTCTTGTGGTTTGTTAGGCTTTAAGATTGGTATGATTGTGGCTGTCTTCCAGTCTTTCGGAACTTTTCCTTGTTTTAGGCTATTGTTGTATAGGCAAAGAAGCTAATCTAGGGCTAGGGAAGGAAGATGTTTGATCATAATTCCTTGTATGTTATCTGGTCCACGTGATTTATTTATATCTAGTCTCTCCAAGGCATCTCCGAATTTAGAGATTGTAAATGGATCCGAGAATAGTTTGTTTTGCTATTTTGCGGAGTTTGCAGCATTTTTCTGCTACCGAGTCTGTTTTGATATTTGATGGTCTTTCCTAGTATTCATCTCTAGTTTGCTTATATTTTGAAAATGAAAGGCCAAAGTATTTGCGATTTCCCTATCTCCAATTTTGATATTTCCATCTGGATCTTTTAGCGTTGTTGCATTCTGAATGAAGAGAAAATAAAATTATTAACACTCCCTTCAGAATCCAACATAATCCACCATGGCAAAGGCTACATTTGTAAATATTATTTTATGTAAATCTCTTGTTATAAACTATTATTCATATAATTACCTTTGAGTTTTTTTTATTTAATTATTTAATCTAGGATAAGTATTAATAATGGAAAGGACTCTGTATAAAAATAACATTCAGATTATTTTAATTATTCCTATATTAATAGTAGAAGAATTTGTGTTCATCATATTTAATTATATATTATTTGAATTGAAAAATATCCTTTTATTTAGTTTCTGTATATAAAGGTATAATGTTATATAATGCTTATGTACTGCTCTAATTGTTGTCATGGAGACGGAGTTAAAAATAGAAGGCGGGAGCGTGTAGTGCGTGAGTTATGGATGTGAGATGGAATTGATATGAGCTAGAGTGAGAACAAGTTTTGGCGGGAAAACGGAGCGAAAATATATAAACGGAAAGCGAGAGTAAACAAGGGAGTGAGTAGCAGTTGGTCGGTAGAGTTAGCACTAGAACTAGGGAACTAGGGACTGAGTACAATTGGAGCACTCAGCACAGTAACGTCACTGAGAACAGTACAATAGAGATGAGGAGATAATTTATTAGCAGCACGGTGTTAAGTAAGAGGCTGTAGTATAAAGAATTAAGTGCTGTAATCAGATTATGAAGGATCAAAATGTAAATTGACAACTCAGAATATTGATATGGAATTCTGAAGTTAATGTTGTATTCCAGAGCTTTCAAGGATGATTAGTAGAAAGCTGATTCAATTGTACCGTAGTATATGGGGAATAAGTAAATTTTCTAGTGCAAGTGTGTCTGCCTATGTGATGTGCTGAAATTAAAGATTAAGTTAATTTAACGAAGATTACTTTTGAAATGTGTAGCTCCAGAGTGATAATTAACCAAAGTTTTAAGTGTGCCTCAGTGAATAATATGTGCAAAGATTTATTCCAGTAAGAACAGTTGTACTTTATACCATTTTGGAGTGAAGTTATTAGATTTATCTCCTTCTGTTAAATCCTAACATTAACTGTGGTGTTTATGCTGAAATTAGCCGAAGCTAGAAGATTAATAGTCTTCCCCCCTTAGAGTGATAGCTATCTCTAGACTGAACTATGTGATTTCTGACTAAGGGATAGATAAAGAATACAATTGTTAAAATATTTGCTGTGAATTTCAGTGGTAATGAACTTTAGAACTATCTTTGCCTATTTGGGAGAAATTAGATTTTGAAGCTCAGTGTTTAATACCAAAAGTTAAGTGAATGTTATGTGTAGTATCCAAAGTATGCTTATGTGTATATTATATAACCTTGAATTAAATGTTTTGTTTTATTGATTTCAATTTGTTATTAGCCTGATTCTTTTCCACTGCACCGTTCATAAACTTATTGGACCTAGCGGGAACCTCAAATGTTAATGTAAAATTTGGCCTATATATAAACATTAGGCTGCTAAAGTTAATTAATATTTGAGTACACTATTTTGCATAGACTAATCTGAATACAGGGTGGCACAGTATAATAGAAATTTCCCTATATTTGGATTAGTAATCAACATACAATTAATTAACCTTAATAAGAACAACGTTAAAGCCTTTGGTAGGTCTTTTTCATTGTTGTCAGTTTCCTACCAAGAGATACAAAAAATTAAAACATATCAGAACAAAACATAACATGTCAGGATGCAAAAAGAAAGCTGGCCACCATTACGCCTGTTCTGAGATCCTCTTATGCTGAAAAAGTAACAATTAAAAAAGTGGCAACAACAACTCAAATATGTATGTCTGTTCCACCATCTGGGACCATCAAAAACGGTCCCAGTCGATGAAAACTCACCTGTCAAAAAAATTATGGTGGAGATATCACTCAAAGATAAACCACCAGACACTCGCACAGAAAAAATGGATACCTCGGTACCCACTGAAAGTAAACTAAACCTACCAACTGACCCTAATACATTTGATGTTTTGAACACTCTACCAGAGGAAGAGATGGACACTGGCCGTCAATACTTCCCTAAAACAATGGATAAATATAAATCTGACAAAGGTAAGTCCTCAACCTACCGAAAACCAGACGAGTCAATAAAATTCAAGACAATAGGAAAATTTTTGTGGGATTCGCCAGAATATCGATGATATCAAGCTGTTGTTGCAGAAACACAGACCTTTCTGTTTCTGTCTACAGGAAACGTACTTAAAACACAATGTGGACTGTACATTTAGAAATTTCATTGTTGTACATAAGGACAGAACTGGAGGTGGTCCTGCTTATGGAGGAGTGCTATCCTAGTGGGCAGTTATATTCCTTTATACCGTGTCCAGCTTAATACTACTCTGGAAGCAGTAGCGATTTGGCTCTCTGTGGGATTTCTTGTTACAGTATGTTCAATTTATTTACCACCAAGTGCTGAGTTAAATGAAATTGATCTTGACAATCTTATCTTGCAACTGCCTGAACCTGTACTTTTGATGGGTGACTTTAATGGTCACAATACTCTGTTGGGTACTGCCAACACTAACAGATGAAGTCGAATCATTGAAAGAGTTCTTGATAATAATAACCTCTCCCTTTTAAATAATAAAGTTAACACTTTCTTTCATATGCCTAGCCGTTCACATTCTGCAATTGATCTTACAATCTGTCCCCCTTCCATTCTTCCACTGCTCACATGGGACATTGAAAAGAACATATACGGAAGTGATCCCTTCCCTGTTCTATGCACAATGTCCTCACACGAATACCTATATGTAAAATGGATGGACCAGGCTGATTGGATTAGTTATTCTCATCTTGCAAAATTTAATGCTGATGCTGTCAGTCAAACACCTATCAATGAAGCAGTAAAGTATATAACAGAGTACATTGTCCAGGCAGCAGCAGCCTCCATCCCGAAAACATCATCTCAGTTTCCATTCTATCCAAAGATTTGGTGGAACCCAGAATGTCAGACAGCCAAAAAAGATCAACAGAGAGCATGAGGCATATTTCGTAGGTACCCCACCACATCAAACTTAATAGCTTTCAAGCATGCTCGAGCCAAAGCACGTTATGTGAGACGTCAGAGTCAAAAACAATCGTGGATCCAATTTTCTACATCAGTTAATCAAATGACCAGTCCAAAAATTGTATGGGATAAAATCCGGAAAATGAAAGGCAGATATAGTACACATTGTCTACCTTAGACATAATGGAAGTGTTATTGCTGATTCCAAAACTATTGCAGACACTTTGGGAGAAACGTTTGCTAGAATATCAGCAACAGCTTCATATTCTCCTGAATTTTTGATACCGAAAGAGCAGCAAGAGAAACAAAGGCTTAATTTTTCCACCAACATTCTTCAGCCATTTGTTAAGGAGGAACTAAAAAGAGCTCTCCTACAATCTCACTCTAGTGCAGTAGGGCCTGATGATATCCATTATGAAATGATAAAACATCTACCATCATCTTCTATGGATCTTCTTCTCTTATTATACAATAGAATACTTGCAGAGGAAGAGATTCCAAATTCTTGGCATAAGTTAATTGTCATTGCTATCCCAAAACAAGGAAAGGATCCAGCACTAGCAAATAATTATCAACCCATTGCTCTGACCAGCTGTCTTTGTCAGATATACTAGAGAAAATGGTTTCCGTAGACATTGTTCAACTTTAGACCATTTGGTTCGTTTAGAAACTTGTATATGAGACGCATTTCTGAAGCGAGAACATCTCGTTTCAGTTTTCTTTGACATGGAAAAAGCTTATGACACAACCTGGAGATATGCCATATTAAAAAAAAAAAAAAAAAATCTCTATAACCTAGGTCTCAAAGGACACCTCCCTGTTTATTAAAAACTTTCTGTCCAGGTGATCCTTCCAAGTCAGAGCGAGAACGCTATCTCGACTATATCATCAAGATCAGGGTGTTCCCCAAGGCTCTGTCTTAAGTGTGACCCTTTCTTTTCTATAAAAATTAACTCGATCATTGAACAGCTTCCTCCCACTGTAGACAATGCTCTGTATGTTGATGACTTCACAATTTACTGTCACTCATGTAACATGAGGGTAATTGAAAGATAACAGATCATGTCTCTCTGTGGGCTCTTAATAATGGGTTTAGGTTTTCAACAGAAAAAAAGTGTCTGTATACACTTTTGTCAAAAATGCACTCATCCCCCAGATCCTGAATTAAGAATGGGACATACTGTTATTCCAGTAGCTACAGAAACCAAGTTCTTGGGACTCATCTTTGATGGAAATCTTACATTTCTAGCATACATTCGTTAACTAAGAGAAAAGTGCAAAAAAACTTTGAACCTCCTTTGCACTCTATCCTCTACTGAGTGGGGTACTGATCGAGCTTCGTTGCTCCATCTTTATCATGCACTTATACGTTCAAAGCTGGATTATGGATCCCAAGTCTATGGTTCTGCAAGACAGTAACCTACGATGGTTGGATTCCAGGGTATCCATTATCAGGGTATATGGATAGCTACTGGTGCCTTTTGCACATCACCTACTCAAAGTCTTTATGTTGAAGCAAATGAACCGGCTCTATCATTTCGACAGAAACAGTTATCTCTTAATTATGCCCTAAAAATAAAATCTCTTCCAGATCATCCTACATGTACTAGTATCTTCTCTCTGCATTGGGAAGATCAATATCACACACGTCAAACTGCTATACATCCTTTTGGTATGCTTGTTAAAGAAACTGTGCAAGCTGTTGGTATAAATGTTGACAACATTTACACTAAACATAATAGCACTCCTTTGCACACATCCTGCAACCTCTCACTTTGTCAGCTACAGAAATCTTATACTTCATCATCCACCTACCTGCAATTGTTTAATGCACACAGAGCAGCACACTCTGATTTCTTACCCATCTATACTGATGGTTCAAGAACTAATACTTCTGTTGGCTGTGCTGCTGTGTTTCTTGACATTATTATCTCAAATCAGATCCCACCAGACTGCAGTAATTATACAGCAGAGTTACATGTCATTCAGCTTGCACTTGTGTATATAAAAGAAAACTGCCACCAAAAGTGTATAATTTATACAGACTCATTGAGCTCTTTACAGGCTATCTCCTCTCCTATGTATAATCCACATCCAGTACTTTATGAAGTTCTACACCTGCTTCACAAAATGAAAATCTTTAATTTTGATGTTCAGTTCTGCTGGATTCCCAGCCACATCGGAATTAAGGAAAATGAGGCTGCAGATGCAGCTGCTAAATCAGCTCATACCTTCTCCGCGTACTGTTTGACAGTTCCATATACAGACAGCTTATAAGATCAAAGCTAATTGCTCAGTGGGAGTCAACATGGCAGGAAACATTGACTAACAAATTATATGACATTAAACCTGAAATTAAGCACTGGCATTCTAGTCAACGTACAAAGAGAAGGAAGGAGGTTGTTCTTGCTAGGCTCTGCATAGGTCACAGTCACCTTATGCATTCTTATTTAGTGAGAGCTGATGACCCTTCCATGTGTAAAAAATGCAATACACATCTCACTATTTATCATATTCTGGTAGA
The DNA here is from genome assembly GCF_054136105.1 of Typopeltis vanoorti. Classification (NCBI taxonomy): domain Eukaryota; kingdom Metazoa; phylum Arthropoda; class Arachnida; order Uropygi; family Thelyphonidae; genus Typopeltis; species Typopeltis vanoorti. Next base: position 134,224,954 of record NC_143557.1, read on the forward strand.
ATATGATAAATATCAACAATTTACATGAGAGAGGAATGAAATTTTCACCTATCTAACCAAGCTATATACACTCAGGGAAATGCTAGCAGACGCAAGCAGATTGCATTATGTTTTTAATTTTTTAGAAAGAATTAATTTGTACAAACACATTTGACTGTAAATTTGTTTATATGTAAATATTGTATTGCTTAACTTAACTTTTATACATACATATTATTCATTAGTTTAAAATTTGACCAGTTATGTATTACTGTAGGCCTTGATCTTGTATATTTGTGTCACCCTGTTGTAATTTTGTTAATATGTAAATACCACAATGCTAAACTTAATTTTTATGCATATATGCTGTATAATAATTCCTTTCTGACTCTTTATGTATTAGTATAATAACATTTGTTGTAATCTTACTATATGTAGATACTGCTTTCCTTGACTTGCTTTGTATATGTTAATCTGTACTGTTATCTATTTATGTACTGCTGAAACCTCTGCAGTAATTTTGTTTATATGTAGATACTGCATTATTTAACTCAAATTTTGTATATGTATTTTATGTACTAGTTTATTTTTTGACTAATCATATATTGTTGGAGGATACCTTGTCTATTTGTGTACCTTCTAGTAATTCTGTTTATATGTATTGCTAAATTCTGTTTATGGTGCATTGCTAAATTTAATTTTCATCCATGCATATTGTATAATAATCCCTTTTTGTCTATTTTTCTACTGCTGTAAAAGCATCTATTATAATTTTACATATATGTAGATACTGCATTCCTTGGCTTGGTGTTGCATATTTTGTGTATTAACTTATATTGTTAACTATTTTTGTAATAACCTCTGACCTTGTGTGTTGCTGTGCTCTCTGCAGCAGTTCTGTTTATCTGTAGATACTGCTTTGTGGAACTAGATTTTTGTACAGATATATTGTACATATTGTTTACAATTTTCTGTAACTGCTTATGTATAGTTGTAACCTTTAGTATGGCACAGTATGACCTGTGTTGTCTTTGTGCCAAATAAACTATAAACCAAACCACATCAACTTCTTCTTGTGGATCTCTTGCTCAATAAGGCTGCACATCCATTTCACTCCCAACCTATTTATTCTTCGAACACTAGGGATACATTGAGATACTGCCTCATTCAAGCACTTTTTCAAAGATTCCCATGCATTGCTGACATTTTTTCCATTCAGTAACTGATACCATGGGACCAAAGATAGTATTCTTCTAAGTTGATCATAATTTCCAGCTTTGTAGTTCAGCATGTAGCCTGTTTTAATCAGAGCTTCAATACAAGTAGGTACTTCCCAAGAAAGAACAGCATGACCACTGTCACCAATTGGTGGTAAAATAGCCATATTCTTGACAGAGATCCCTTCTGATGCTATGAGCAAATCCAATGCTCTTTGACCTCGTGTTCCTTCTTTCACATGCTGCTTGAGAAAGTTGTCTTGCAATGATTCAATAAATTTCTGTTCTTTCTTATCATGCGATTTCTCTTCTACCCAATCAGTGTTTGGAAAATGTCACCCATAATGATCATATGCTTGGTGCCCATAAGGCTAAATTGGCAATGCATTTTTTCATCTCCTACAACTGAGCCGCCAGGTCTGTAGCAGCACCCACCATGTATTTCATTCGGTTAACTTCCACTTCACACCAGATAGACTCAAACTCATCGCTACATGGGACATTGTTACAGTCATTGTTTTCTTGTATTTCTACCCTAACTGGACTTAAGTCATTTGATATCATTAGTAGCACTCCTCTTCTCCTATCACTTCTGTCATTCCTAAAAATAGTATATCTGTTACACTCGATCCCACTTACCATATCTGATTCTGATAGCCAGGTTTCACTAATGCCAACAATCTTAGGCCACATCATATTCAATAAAGCAACAAACTCAACCCCTTTGTTTCTAATGCTCCTGGCATTTGTGTATAGACATAATAAATTATGACCTATCCCATTCTTAGAATTAGATATGCAATCTGTTTGGTCTTGTTCTAGAATTTTCTCTTTTCCCTCCCCAGACATACTTAAAAGGTCCGAATCCAAAGCATGTTTTTTCACTCCTTCGCCACATACATAACCATGTTCATACCATAGCTGAGCTTTCACACACATTTTTTTCATTCCTCCCTTGTTGATCTATTTTCCCTGACTCTCTGCATTGGGTCTCACACCAAGAAGTAATTTCTCCAGGTTTCTGATGCCAAATGAATTCAAGTGCAGGCCATCATTCTTATATAAATCTTTCTGCCATCAAACACACCCCACACATCTAAAAACTCAAATCCATATCTTCTACATAGCTTGTGCTTGAAATCATTTGCTATTATTGCCCTCCTTAACTCAGTACTATCATATCTAGATAGTAATCCTACAATTTTTACTCTCACATTTCTTTCTCACTTATTCCAACAGACCATTCATGTCTTCTCTCATACTATGTTTGTCACTACTTAAATTATTAGTACCTACCAGCACTACCATTTCTTTTATATTTCTGTTTTGGTTTTCAATTACATTTGTCATATTTTTAATTATTAGGAAATAATTTTAGGAAATTTTAGGAAAACAATATTAGGAAAGAACTTTGACATTGTCAGCATCTAGGAATGTGTTAGCAGAGCTAATCTCAGGTGGTATGGTCACTTGAACAGAATGGGCGAGGAAAGATTAGCAAAACACGTGTTCTCTGCCAGGTTGGCAGGAAAATAACCCAGAGGAAGACCAAGATATAGGTGGATTGATACGGTATAAAGTGCCTTAGACGATAGAAATATAAGATCTGATAATGTTGGAGTCTTGACAAGTAACAGACTGATTTGGAGGAAAATTGTACATAGGAAGTTAGTAATGATGTAAATTTTTCATGTAGTATTATCATATCCTGTACACCCCTTGAGGGTACATGGCAGGAATTTGATGATGATGATGATATTTTTAATTTTTGCTCCTGGGAAACTAGAAGTAGTGACTCCCTCAGCAAGTGCAAATTTTAAAATTGAATCACCATACCATATTACCTCTTTTTTCTTAGATATTAACTGACTTACCTTGTTATTAATATTTTGAATTCCATGTTCACTATTTTCCTGCCTGTTCTTGTTCTCATCCTTTTTCTTATCCTGTTGAAGTTTAGACAAACATTTTTCCAATTCCCTGGTTGATTTCCTAATAATTTCTTTTAACCAAGCTATTTCTAATATATTTTTTATGTTCTCCAAGCCTGATGCCAACAGATATTTCTGTCTGTCAATGGTATGCCAGGTCACCAAAACTGGGTGCTTCATTTACTCCTGGATATGATAAAGCAGAGAGAGAGTTTGTCTTTAGCTTAAATAGATGAAGGTTGCCAATCTGATATAAAGTATAGATGTGGTGGGGAACTGATATTTGTTAAAAAAAAAAATATTGCTAAAAATGAAGTATTGGTTAACAAAAAGTATTGCAAAGGTCCAAGTCAGTTCAGTAGTAAGAGCATTATCATTGGAACAGATAGCTCTGGCTCTGTGAGTTAGTATTGTTAGGATACCATATTGTTGAGCTGGATAATGGTGTGATTTTTTGCATTGTTTCTACCTGGTGTTGTTATTCTTGTTCTAGAGGCCAATCTGATAATAATAATAATAATAGTAATAAAAAATTGTTAAGAAAAGAAGACCTGGCCATCCATTGAGAGATTTGCTGATGGCTTCTGAGGCTGGAATAGGTCGTGATAGGTTTAATTCTTGAAACATGTGAAGATGGTAATAATGGTAGTTCATAAGCATTTCCCCTGCAGACCTGAATCCCACTTCTTCCTTCATCTGTCATTGTTATTCTTTTTATTTATTTTCCACAGTTGTTCTTATTTCATTTACCCATTTCTCTTTGCATTATTATTCTTAAACAGATAAAAAAGGAAATCCAAACATCACTAGGACTTATTTTTGAATGATGCCTCTTTTATATTATTCCATATTTACTGGCATGCAAGAAAGATTTTCCTAAGATGGGTAGGTGTTTAGGAATTAGAGGTAAGCTCTGAAGTGAATAATTTAAAAGTAGATGAGAAGTGGGATGGGACTAAAACTGATGTGAGCAGGCTAATTATGGGAACAGGATGTCACAGAGCATAGGAAATTGGCAGTTTGATGATGTTTTTAAACTAATTTTTTTTTTGGCTTCGCTCAAGTTAAAAATAAAAATTATGCAAAATTCTACTTGATACGGAAAAAATGTACTCGCCTGAGACCCCCACCCTATTACCATTTTTTTAATATGTCCCAGTAATCATTTCCATACAGTGATTAGTGGTGCAGTATTGTTATTTGGAGAACATTTCTTTTGTGTGAGAACCATTTCAAGAAGGAGATCAGTAAATAACAAAAATAGGAAGTGCAATAAAAAGTTAAATTTCACTATTGGAAATGCCCTTTATATTATGCATATCCTTCTGTGTTTCTTTTGGTTAACAAAAAAGTTTTCTGTAGAAAGTTATTTTTTACTAAACAAAAAAAAATTCTTATTATGACCTCTTTCTTGACTACTAGTATTATATTATATTATATCATTGTATCACACACAGTGATAACTTTATATAATTTTTAGAATTGTTGGTTAGTTTCCTAGTTTTTGTTACTTTCTATTGCTTACCAGTGTATTCCTTTGAAAATGCTGAAAGATATCAGTCAATGAAACGTTGGATATTAAACTAATATTTACTTGACTAACATACAGAATTAAGTCTTTAATTCATTAAAAAAATATTCTATTCTTTCTGGTCTGTAGCTTCTTGTCAGCTTGCAAAATGTACTCACCATGGGCAAGTGGCAAGTGTATTTGTTGAATCCTGAGCTAATATAGATAATTTTTTAAACTTTGCTAACCTAGCTTTCATATCCATAAGATAAAATTGGATTGAATACTGTCTTGTATATTGCTAGTGTAACATTTTATTTATTCCATATAAATTCATTCAAATGTCTTCCCACCATACCAGCTTTGTTTATTCTGCTGTCTGTTTCATATTTAATTTTCCATCATTGCAAGGATTGTGATAAATAGCAGAAATATTTTACCAGTTCTGAACTAAGAAAGCAGTTGATGTTTTCCATGTGCTTGTCCATTTTCATAGTTTTATCAGTTGCAGATTGTTACAGCAGTTATTCAATTTATAGAATCCTGAAGATGTGTGCTGTCATTATTTAGAAATATAACATCATCTGCATAAAGTTTGGAACCCAGTTGAATATCTCCAGTAATGATATGAAGTTTAATAATACTCTTCTTCATAATGTGAACTATGTAGATTGATGAATAAAAGTGCAAATAGGGTAAAAATATTATCTTAACATGATTTTGCATCAATCTTCCTCTATCTCCTTCAGTTCTTTTTACTGATTTACATCTTAAATATAGAACATATGTTAATCTTTATTATGTTCTCATTATCCCATATTTTTTTTTTCATTTTTGTAAGCTTTTCTCTTTGTCATGTGTATTTTCCAGACATAGAAAACTTAAATACAGATTCTTGTTATTTTCTCAACTGCCTGTCTTCAAGTGAAAATCTGATTCTGAAAAACTTCTATTTGGCCTCAATCAAGCATATTCTTTTCCAGGTTTCTCTTGCACAGTTTATCTTGGTCTCTTTACTTGATAGGGAAATTCCTTAATTCCTCTATAATTCTCTTTCAGTTTGTTGTTACTATTATTATTGTAGGTCCTCTAAAGAATTCAATGATGACTTCTAAGGCCAGAACAAGTCACTCTAGCCCTAAATCCTTGAAAAGCATGATGATGATGATGATGATTATTGTGCATGTGCACCTCCTGAGATTCATCGTGGGAGACCCAAATTATCAAGATAATATTCATTTTAGCAAATTATGGACTCTACAACCGTGTTATAAATAACTATTTTAATTTCCCGACGTTTCGCCCTTCATACTAAGGTCATCATCTGGAGTATACACATATATACAAAGACAAGCTGAATTACATTTCACACAGTATATTAAAGAGACAGTGATTTTCTAGATATGACCGTAGAACTGCTTTGGCAATCTGTTGAACTTTGATGGAGTAGAGCTTTTCTCTAGGGTTATTGCCAATTTTCTGTGAACCAACAGCAATTGCTGGACAAGAATAGATATTAGCAAGTGATAGTTAAACTCCTGGACAGTTTTTGCATGTTGTTTTAAGGATACTTGTGACATAAGACTGAATGATATATGCACATAAACACAAGAAAGATATTTAATTAACCAAATATTTCGGTCTGGAAATATTTGGTTAATTAAATATCTTGATTAGACTTTCCTAGATTTTTGATATCGATATACAGTCATTACGATTCAGTTTGGGACGATGGAGCAAGGCCTCCACGCTTTCCTTGAACAAATGTTCGAACCTATAATGGGATCTATGTAAGAGGCGAGTCCTGGACCAAAGGATGCTGTGGTCAGTTTCAATCCCATGTTGAGCCAATCCAGACTTTTCAGGTTTGTTGTGAAGAATGGATGATTGATGTTCTGGGATTCTTTTTTCAAGAGAACGTCCAGTTTGTCCAAAATAAGAGAGATCACAGTTGCACGGAATTTGATAAACTCCAGGAACAGATAAAGTTGAGCGTTTGTCTTTAGGAGAAAGAAAATGAGAAGACAATTTGTTAATAGGTGAATACGTAGTTAAATCATATTTCTTTAAAATTCTTGCAATAGGTTCAGAAATACCGGAGATATAAGGAATAGGCACTGGATGTATTGAAACTTTGTTGTTTTGTGGAGGATTATAAGAATTGAGAAGATGTTGAGTACTTTTTTTAGAAAAGCCATTGAGTTTCATGTGTTGTTGGATAGTAGAAAGTTCTTTCTGTAGATAATCAAAAGTAGAACAATTAGTTTTGGCTCTTCTGATGAGGCATTTTATAATTCCTGTTTTTTGACATGGATGATGGGTTGATTCTTTAAGAATATAATGACCTGTGAACGTTGGTTTCCTGTATACTGTAGTTGTAAGAATATTTGAAGGTGACCTGATGAGGAGAACGTCTAAAAAAGATAAAAGATGGTCTGCTATTTCCAGACCAAAATATTTGGTTAATTAAATATCTTTCTTGTGTTTACGTGCATATATCATTCAGTTTTTGCATGTTTCATAGCTCCTACTACTGTCTTGCTGAATTTTTATGCCTTTAAAATGTTCTGTCTTTAGTCTGGTGATGATTGTGGTTATTTCTCTATTTTCATTAATTTCACTGATTTCATTCTTCTTCTTGAGTGTTTGTTTTACCAATCCTATTTTGGCGACAGAGTTAGCATCAGTTAGTGATAGTGGGTGTAATTTTTGAGATAAATGTTTTGCTTCTTTGGCTAGACAGTCTGCTCTTTCATAGCCTTCAATATTTACATGGGCTGGTGTCCATTGCAGTATACAGTTCTTATTTTTCAACTTTAACGTTGTTAGTTCGTCAATTTCCTGTGGGAATTTTGTTTTTCCATTTTTTAATGCTTCAAGTGCAGATTTAGAGTCGCTGTAGATGGTTATTCCTTCTGTGATGTTTAATACTAGATTAGAGAGATAGAACTTGAGCTGTTTGTATGGCTGTTAATTCACAAGTGAAGTTTGAAGCTATTTTGCCAGCTGTGATTTTGCATTTCCTTGCCTCCAGGTAGAGTTAGAAAACCATCTACTTAAATGACTTAGATAAAAATATAAATAAAGAAACAAATTTAGCTATGATTTGGTCCTATTCTCAGCTCACAACAACCTAGAAACAGCAGAAGGTCACTTAAGCAAAGCCATTGAAAGTTTAGCTACATACTGTGAAAACCAAAAAATCAAAATTAACCCTACTAAATCAGAAATCTGTGTTTTTACTATTAATAACCACCTCAGAAAATGAAGACCAAAGATTAAGCTAAACAGTCAACTAATTACATTTAATGAAAACCCCAAATACCTTGGAGTTACTCTGGATCCATCGCTAAGCTTCAATAAACATATCAACAATGTTGCAGTCAGAGCAAAAAGAAGACTAAATATCATGAAAGGTATCTCAGGTAAAGAGTGGGGAGCCAATGACAAAACCTTAATAGTAACTTTATTATCTGTCCCATAATGGAATATGCTTTGCCAATCTGGATGCAAACATCACAAACCAGTTTAGACAAGCTTATAAAAATTCAGAAAAATGCAGCTAAAATCATATGTGGGCTAAGGAATACAACTCCTGGAAGCAGAATTCGAATCCAACCTTGTTTCTTTAAAAATTAGGTGGCAAGAAAATTACCAAATTTGTAGAAAAAAGAGCCAACCTTGCACATCATAGAACAAGTGAACTTCTTAAAAACTGGAAACCAACAAACAGAACACAGAAAAAATCAACACTCCATGAAATCATAGAAAATGAAATTCCCTTGGATTGTCCAAATAAAATAGCCGACTACCCAGCATTTCCTCCAAATCAAGACAGGAAAAATATAGTTATCAACTCTGAAATAGAGAAACATGAGAAAAAAAGCCTAGAAAACCCTGAAATCTTGAGATCATTAGCCCTTTCAAAAATAATGGAATATGGACCCGACTCAATAAAGATCTACACAGATGGCTCCAAATATCCAAATGGCAATTCTGGGAGTGGCGTACTCATCTATGGCTCTCATAATTCTAGTAGCAAGACTTATACGTTGGTTAGACATAATTGGTAATTAGTTTACGGAATTAACAACGCGTATAAAGTATATTAATTAAAGGTAACTTTAATGAATAACTTCTATATTTCGGCAATGTCACATTGCCATCTTCAGGAACATAAAGATATGGTATGTGCACTCAGGAACTAAAACAAAGCAAATGAGGAAGAAAGCAAGAAACTAATATTGTTCCTAAAGTCCTAATGGTGCCCTCTTGCGGGCTAATTTGGTAGTCTTGGCAGTTGGGCTGAAGTTCTCATAATGAAAGTCTCCCAAATTTGGGGCAGTTTCATGCACCCAAATTTGTTGAGGTTAGGAACGTTTTTTAGAGCTGCTGAAGATTCTTTGAATAATCTTTCGTATTTAAACTTGCTGCGATGAATTAATTTTGTTTCTTTCCAACGAATTTTATGGTGGGTATCTAAGTCATGGTCTGCAAGTTCAGAGCGGCTGTACTGGTGAAACCCGATGTAGTCTTGGTGTTCTGAAATCCTGATATTTGTTGTTCTGCCTGTTTGGCCAAAGTAGGACAGTTTGCAGCTGCAAGGGACCTGGTATACACCAGGCAGGTCTAGGGGAAGTGGTTGGTCTTTGGTGGAGCGGATAAGGGATGCCAACTTTTTATATGGTCTGTAACAGGAAGTAAGGTCATAATTTTTGAGCATATTGGTGCCCTGGATGTAGGGGATGGTGATAGACGGTGTAATCTTTATTGTGGAGGGGAGGGGGAAAGGGGTGTGTGGTTTACAGGTTTTAGTATTTTTTGGATTTTTTTGGGGTTATAGCCATTGGCTAAGAAAGTGTTGAGGATGTGGTTTAGTTCAATAGTCAGGGCCTTGTCATCTGAGCAGATTAATTTTGCCCTCTTATATAGTGTTTTTATCACTCCATATTGTTGTGAGGGGGGTGGTGGGATTGTTGGTGAATGTATCTGCCAGTGTGGGTGTGTTCCTGAAGATGGCAATGTGACATTGCCGAAATATAGAAGTTATTCATTAAAGTTACCTTTTAATTAATATACTTTATATGCGTTGTTAATTCCGTAAACTAATTACCAGTTATGGCTCTCATAATATAGAACTAAAAACAACTAACAGTATTGGATGCAACTCATACCATGCAGAATTAATAGCCATTAACACAGCACTGCAATATTTGGACAAACAAAACCCGAAGGAGTTTATATTTTTCACAGATTCCTTAGCAGCCATTCAAGCTATTAAGAACTGCTACACTAGCCATCAAGAAATACTTAGAGACATAGCAAAAAACATAAACAAACTACATAACGATTCCGAAATAATCTTCCAATGGATCCCATCCCATGTGGGATTAAAGGGAAATGAAACTGCAGATGAAGTAGCAAAAATGGCCGCAACATCAAGTGATTCCACAGATTTCGATCATTTTAAAACCACCCAAAAAGAAAACATAAAAAGAACAATTCTTCAGGACATGATTCACCACTGGTACTCAGCAGAAAATCCAGGAGCTGCCATCAACTCCAAGTTTAATTGCAGTGCCACTACCATGATCTCTCGCCTCAAGACCGGCCACACAAGACCAATTAAGTTTAGCAATGGCATAAAAGTCTTCACCTGCGAAATCTGTAACATCAAGTGTTACATAAACTGTATGAATATTTCCAAATGTAAACCCTATAACAACCCAGAAAAGGTGCTATATAAAATACATGAACTTGACCTCTATGATCTGGTGTAATAATACCATGGGATAATAATAAAAAAAAAAAAGAGTTAGAAAAACCTCTGAACCTCCTTGGTTGAGTGCTTCATCAGATGATTCATCAGTGTAAGCAATGATATGGTTTAGATTATTTCAATGATGTTTAGCGTTAAGTCCTTTTCTTTCATTTTCTTCCTGTGAATCCTTTTTTGAACAAGGTTTAAGGAGATTTAAGTTTATTATTGTGTTTTTTGGTAGAATAGAATATGATCTCTTTAGTCTAGATTTTCTTATCTCGGTCATCACAACTCCTGAGTGAGATGTGATCCTGTTGTTGGCTTCTATCTTCTAATATGTGAAGTTCACACTCTTGTTGAGCTTTTAAATTATTTGTTAACGAGACTGCACCTATAATAATTTTTGCTGCTCTTGATTGTACTCTGTCAAGTTATGACCTCTAGGGAAAATAAATTAATTGAAAAAAAAAACTACATCAAAGCTATATTCTATTTAAGATAACATCAGAGAAACATTCTTTCATATAGATAGTTTTATTACAGTAGCAATGATGTCCTAAATTAGATTTTATTAGGTTATATTAGATTTAAGATTCTGGATTACCTGTGTTCCTATTTATAGTTAACTCTTAGGGAGAAAGGTTAAGTGGGTTGAATACGTGCCTTCCATATTCTTGGGGTTTTTAGACCATCATTATTGTTAAGATTAGGGTAGTTGATAAAAAATCTCACATGCTTCCTTAAATTTATGTTCATACCATGTTTTGGTGTGATGTAAACAACAGGTGCTTTTCCACTTAAATCTATGTAAAGTGTTCAGGGCATGATCAGAAAGGCCAGCTTCACCATAGTTATTATATTTAATGTGTCGTTTATGTTCCTTTTGTCTGATAGGAATTGTGCGTCCTGTTTCCCCTATATAAGGTAGATTATAGGTGCAATAAATACGATAAACTCCAGGGTGTATATCTTTGGATGAGTTGAGTAAACTCTTTAATTTTGCAGGAAGTTTAAAGGTGGCTTTAAGGTTGTATTTCTGTAGTATTCTGTTTATTTTATTTGATGTCCCTTTAATGTATGGAATGGTTACAGTTTTATTGTAGTCTAGTTTATCTTTGTTTTTAAGTGAGGTCTTGTAGAGAATTGGGTTGATAGTATTTTGGCTGTAATGATTTTTTAGAAAAGTATTGCTGATAACTTTAAACCATCTTTAAGCACTTGTTTATTGGAACAAATACTACTACAGAAATACAACCTTAAAGCCACCTTTAAACCTCCTGCGAAATTAAAGAGCTTACTCAACTCATCCAAAGACCGACTATTGCACCTGTAATCTACCCTATATAGAGGAAACAGGATGCGCAATTCCTATCGAACAAAAGGAACATAAATGACACATTAAATATAACTGAGGTGGAGCCGGCCTTTCTGATCATGCCGTGAACACTTTATTATTATTATTCCTGATACCTCCAAGGAGTCCGAAGACACATCGCGGTAGGACACCTACAACTGTCTCAACCACTACACCGAACCTCTACTATGAATCATCTCCATCAACGGCATCTATTGCCCACTACCATCACAAGTAGTATTTTTTGTCTGTAAATTGCATGTATTCTGAAGGGCCGATTTGTCTGTATCCGGGATGAAAAACCCGAGTTTCCGGGAGAAAAAACCCTGCTACCTCCGTATGAGATCGGCTAACTCACCTTCGATTGAAATCGTCCAGATAAAGATAAACAGAATACTACAGAAATACAACCTTAAAGCCACCTTTAAACTTCCTGCAAAATTAAAGAGTTTACTCAACTCATCCAAAGATATACACCCTGGAGTTTATCGTATTTATTGCACCTATAATCTACCTTATATAGGGGAAACAGGACGCACAATTCCTATCAGACAAAAGGAACATAAACGACACATTAAATATAATAACTATGGTGAAGCTGGCCTTTCTGATCATGCCCTGAACACTTTACATAGATTTAAGTGGAAAAGCACCTGTTGTTTACATCACACCAAAACATGGTATGAACATAAATTTAAGGAAGCCTGTGAGATTTTTTATCAACTACCCTAATCTTAACAATAATGATGGTCTAAGAACCCCAAGAATATGGAAGGCACGTATTCAACCCACTTAACCTTTCTCCCTAAGAGTTAACTATAAATAGGACCATAGGTAATCCAGAATCTTAAATCTAATATAACAATTGCCATGTTAAATTAGGACATCATTGCTGCTATAAAACTATCTATATGAAAGAATGTTTCTCTGATGTTATCTTAAATAGAATATAGCTTTGATGTTTTTTTTTTTAATTAATTTTATTTTTAAGCACCACTGTAGCTCGGTGGATGTAACATTTGCATACCACAGTGCTTAACTGAGTGAAGGAAGACTTGCTTTCAATTCTAGTTGGCGACTAGAGGAAATTTTTTAAGCCTTTTTTTTTTTTTTTGACCGGTTCCCGAGTTAGTCGATCTCTAGCATGGGCAAGCAGGTTTTTCGTAAACTCAAGAAAATCGACTGGAGAACCCACATTATTTCAGACATTAAATATATTGTATTAGGGACCATGAGATGGCGGCACATGTTGAGCCATCTCTCTCTTCACTGTGTGCCATTTAATTAGTGATTGCCTTGGGCCATCTATCTCTGATTGGGTACCAGTGGAGATTTTCTTTATTTTCTTTATTTTATTTTCACTAGAGGTCATGCCAGTAGAATAACCATTGATCAAATCATTGTCTCTTTAGCATACTGTGTGAAATGTAATTCAGCTTGTCTTTGTATATATGTGTATACTCCTGATGATGACCTTCATATGAAGGTCGAAACGTCGAGAAATTCTCTCTCTCTTCACTGTGCGCCATTTAATTAGTGATTGCCTTGGGCCATCTATCTCTGATTGGGTACCAGTGGAGATTTAACTGCCCACTCAGTCTCCAAAAGTTAGATAGGGCTAAATGGCCTCACCTACTCCCCCTATACTGGAATAAAAAGGCATCAGCTGATTTGATTTGATATTTTATTTTTATTTTCTTTATTTTATTTTCACTAGAGGTCATGCCAGTAGAATAACCATTGATCAAATCATTGTCTCTTTAGCATACTGTGTGAAATGTAATTCAGCTTGTCTTTGTATATATGTGTATACTCCTGATGATGACCTTCATATGAAGGGCGAAACGTCGAGAAATTAAAAACGTTGTTTATAACACAGTTCTAGAGACCATAATTTCTCTATGAATGCTGATCACCATGTAACACTAAAGGAAAGGATCAATATAATATGTATTATTCCTTTCCTTGAAACCATTAACAGACATTGCACTTACAATTGACTCAGGCATTCCATTCATTCACTGCTCTCCAAGTGAAAAAAATGGTCCTCATGCCCTTGCTAACCACACTCTTACCCAATTTCCAGGTGACCTGTTGTTCTGTCCCCACTAACCAAAAGCAGAAACATTTTCCCCTGCATCAATCCTATAAAATCCTTTTAGTAACTTAAATGTATATATCATCCCCCCCTGCATTTTTGCCTATTTTCCTGGATTTGCACTTCAACATGCTCGGTGAATAAAGCTCTCTCTAGATACCTAACAACCAAACCATTTAGATGCTGTCCATTAGCATTGTACAAATCTTTTTTCTGTCAAACACAGACTGCCTATTCACAAATCCTATATTATTCCTTCTGCACTACCTACATTTGGACTCATTAGCTAACAATGCCTTCCTCCTCCTCAGTTTGCATCTATCATAGCATGGTAGGAGACTTACAATCTTCATCTTCTCACTCTTCAGTTTTGCTTCATCTGACAACTCCTATACATCTTCCCTCATAGAATACTTCTCGCCTCTCAAATCATTTGTGCCAACCAAGACAATAATTTTCTTTGACTTACCTCTTTGCATCCGAATGCCATGACTAATATCGTGAATTTTTGTGCCAGGAAAATATGATTTTGTCACACTTTTAAGTACTCCCCTGATCATTGAGTCTTCATAAATAATTTTCTCCTTAGCTTGTTTTTCTTTTTTGTTTGCTTGTCTTTATTACTGCTTTAGACTTCCTGCTTCTTTCTCTTCTCAGTCATGCTAATCTCATGCAACTTCTGCAGTTTTTCAGTTTCACACTTTGTCCTGTGAAGGATAACATTCAAGCATGCGATTTCTTTATTAATGTCCATAATCATTTTTCTCTATTTTCATTGTCACATATTTGACATTAATAACATAATTTTCCATCCTAACATTGGTACTGTCCACACCTAATATTTGTTGCATTATCGTCACCCAACAGGCACTCACTTTTGAAACATTTAATACATACTCTCTCTCTCTCTCTATCCAGTTTTATTTGTTCAATTTCCTTCCGCATATCCTTTAATTTTCTCAACAAATACATTTCACACACTGCATTGCACAAAACCTTGCAAATTCAAATCAAATCTCAAATGTTTGTTCCTTTTTTTTTTTTTTTTCTTCCCAATTACGATCTCTCCTGGAACCCCCAGCAACATCTTGCTGCGGAATCCTGGTTGAGAAATCGTTTTGTAGGCAGTTTTCCTGGTCACTGTGTTCTCACTCAAGCCTGCTCCAGCATGCGTGATATTTTTGGTTTTTGTTTGTCATGAAGCGAGAGCAGGGAGCCTATTATGATATCATATCAAAAACATTAAATTACAATTTTTATTTCAGATATACAAACTTCTAATTAGTGATTCTCTCACTGCATTCATTTTGTTCAGTACTAATGTTACCTGTAAATGTGATATAAACAATGCACAAACGTGTTATTAAAAACAATTAATTGTACTTTTCTCACACTATATTTGTATTAACAAAAGAAACTAGTAATTATGAAGAGAAAATTTAAGCTTACACACTTCATTAAATTTAAAGTGCATCAACTTACATTTAAACCTAAAATATTTTAGGACATCTCTAACACATGCAAATGGTCTATAAAGATTGATTAGGGTTTTCAATTGATTAATTGAAAATCCTGAAAGCAAACCAGGACCAACACCTTAAGACTTCCCTCCTAATAGATGCTAACTCTTGTAAGCATCTATTATGGTCAGTATTGATAGAAATTTAATGGTAATTATATTCTTGCTTTTCATCTATATTCTATCCTAGCATAAGCAAACAAAAGGTTGTTCATAAAATATCTTTGTGACTTGTCTTTTGTATAAAGTAGTTGATGTCATCATCCAGAATTTAACTCGGTACTCGCTGACAATAAAAAGCACATTCATTTGAAGTATTAATTGCCTTACATTATTTGAGCAAACATTTATTAGTCATGTTTCAATTGTTATTTAGTTTGAACTTGTCATAATTTTGAACTACTGCTGACTTAGTTATTTTTAAATGTGTCGAAATAATAAGAAATATTTCATTTCTCAGCCTAATCATAACCTCAACCTAATGTGTTTATTTATATTCATTCCCTTTTTTATATATATGAAGCAGTCCATATCTGTTAACTTCTTGGTGTGGTTGTTATATGTGGTGGTTGTTCTGTTCATCATAACTATCTGTACATCACAATTTATGCATAAACACTTCATGTATAACAGTTGTATGCTTGCACACACAGGGTATCATTACTGGTTACTTTCACACTTGTGGCTTTGGATTAGTTTTGAACTTTTTTTTTTTTTTTTTTTTTTTTTTTTTTCAGAGTGTTAAAAGTCATATATTGAACATTTTAGACTTCTTTATATCCTTAGATTCAGATTCACAGCAGTTCTTTTGAAGGTTGTACGTATCTCTTCAGGAAAGAAAAAAATTTTCCCTTCAGTATAGAATCTAAGGTTTTGTTATATCAGTCTTTCTTAGTTATTATGTTCATTTTGTAATTTATCCTATGCATGAATTCAAAAAAATTTAGCTTTATAGATGCAAAATAGTATGCTTTTAACTTTATCTAAAATAGTGTGAGAATATATATATACATTTAATAAAATGCTTTTTTGTTTTTGTTTTTTCCTAGTTCAAACCAATTTTTTTAGGTGCCGTTGATCCCAGTAGTGATGCAGCAAAATATGTTAGAGTTGTAAATACTCAGAAGTGTATTCGTGCTGGAGGTAAACATAATGATTTGGATGATGTTGGAAAAGATGTATACCATCATACTTTTTTTGAAATGTTAGGAAATTGGTCATTTGGAGATTTTTTTAAGGTAAGCCAATTTAGAAATAATTATGTTGTACTTGAACTTGTATAGTTTACAGACATAATAATATTATCTGAGACCTCCAAAGAGTTAAGTTCTCGTCAAGAGAGGGCACACATTACCCACACCACTGTCATCCCTTCTTAAATTCGTTCACGCTAGATGCACCCACCACATCAACAGGCTAACTGTTCCACTCACTACTCTGTGAGAGAAACTGCAAACAACTTAACTTCTGTGGATGCCACTGTGTTCTCTTCCCACCTTCCACATAACAAAAAATTTCATCAAATGATATACTTTAACACCTATTCTTAGGATTTTATAGACCTCTATTCTGTTAACCAGAATCAGTAGTCCACATATCCCAATCTGTCCTCATAATCTATGTTCCATAATCCTGATATAATCTCCAACTCTTCTGTACACCCTTTCTATAGCTTCTTTATCCTCTTGGAACCCAAGGATACCAAAGTTATGCAAATAAGTCCAGATGAAGTCTTTTGAGGGCCTTGTAAAGACACAAAATGACTTCCTTAACCTTGCATGTTAAGGTTTGCATCAATATTGCAATTATCCTCTGAGTTGTATTTGCAATTTTTGCCATGTGACCTTTGAACTTCAAATTCCTATTCAGCATAAGGCCAAGAGCCTTAGCCTTAGTTTATCGTAGCATAATCCCACTAATATAATATACTGTTGGAAAATCTCAGTCTGCATGGTTAGCTTAGTGGCTATGCTGTTTGTAACCATATGCCTGGGGAAAGGAGTATCCTAGGTTTGATTCCCATCAGAGACATGAGGAGCTGAAGGATCTTTCTCAGCCTTAGCCAAGTTAGCCGGTCTTGGGCGTGGACAGTAGGGTTTTTTCCCACTTTATCCTGGGGTTTTTCATCCCGCAAAGCAAGCAGACCAGTCTTGAGAACTCAACACTATAGATATAAGGATACACTGGGGCATAGGGCTGACCACCTTATTCTGTGAATGGTTTGAGGTCCGATGATTAATAAATCCTTGACACCGCAAGGTAAAAGAAGGTAAAAGGAAGATGAGATGGGAAAATCTCAAGCCTATGCAAATTCTGTAAGTGCTGGATATCCATAGCACCCTTGATTGCCTTATCTATTTTTGCATCATCTCCTCTTAGATCCTTCCTAATGTCATTGATGTATAGATTGAACAACAATGGTCCCAGGACCGATCCCTGGGGTACACCACTGCTCACCTTTAATTTGTTAGATTAATAATCACTGTATACCACATTTTATATTGGTGTCAAGCATCCTTATCCAAGTCAAGAATTTATATTCCAAGCTCATATTTTCCAGTTTATGCAACAGCCTTTTATGTGTATCTTACCAAATGCCTTAGCAAAATCCAGCAGTATAATAGTGTATCCGTTTCCTTTATCCAACTCAGCTGTGACATTGTTATAAAATATGAATAAATTTCTAAATCATGACCTCCCTTTAGTAAACTCATGCTGTTCCTTGCAGAATACAGTTTTCTAGTTTTGAGGGAAACTTGTGCCATAGTATCATAAATTATTTACACGTAAACACAAGAGACTTTATTCATTAAATATACTGTCAAATATTTCAGTTTGAAAATAACAAACTATTATCAATGGCTGAATAATGTTTTTTACAAGGTAGAATGCAAATAATTGTATTCAAAATAGTACGAGCCACGTGATGTTAAATCGCTAATAGCATTATGAAGAAAAAGTTAATCATAAAAGTGATTATAAAATAATTATATAATTTACATTGTTATAAAATATGAGTAAATTGCTAAAGCATGACCTCCCTTTACTAAACCCATGCTGTCCTTGCAGAGTACAGTTTCTAGTTTTAAGGGAAACTTGTGCCATAGTATCATAAATTATCTACTCGTTAACACAAGAGGGACATATATAGGGAAGTATAAGAGGGATGACCTACACCTGAATGTGTTTGGTATCAGGAGTCTAGAAAAACTAATAACTGGTATGAGACCTACCACAGAGTCAGGGAAACTAAATTATAAAGTGAGGAATGGTAAGAATATGAATGTAAGAGCGGCAATGTTATATAACTGTGTTAATGACAGGAATCGGTTTTGTCATGTAGATGTTGATGAGGAAAGAATGATTTAGACTTTATGTTCATCCGGTTTGGACCCATCAAATGCACGCAAAGATGTCTACATGTATAAGGCACTAGAGAAGAAGAGAGATATGCAAGATCTCTCTTCTTTTTTTGTCATGCAGACTGCAGACAAGAGTATACAAAAAAATAAGCAGGTAGATTATTATGTCTGTACATGAATGTTTAGGAGTATCAGAAACAGAGGGATAGAGTTTGTTGTCTTAGTCAATATGTTGGGGTTTCAGATTGCAGGCATTAGTGATAACCGGCTATCAGAATCAGACATACTAACTGGTATCGAGTGTGAAGGGTACACTATTTTTAGGGAGGAGAGAGGATAGGAGAGAAGGGGGTGTGCTGCTAATGATATTGGATGATTTGAATTCAGTTAGAGTTGAGACCTACGATTGTAATACTACTACTAACATTATTTCATGTGGCAGTGAGTTTGAAGCCATTTGATGTGTGGTGGAATCTAACAAGATCAATTTGCATAGTGGAGTGTTGTTACTGACCTGGTGGATCGGTTGCTAGTGATGAAGAAATGCATCACCAAATAGACAAGATGAGCGTGAAAAGAGTAATCATAATGGGAGACTTTAATTATCCAAATATTGATTGGATAGCAGTAGAATCTCGTGAGAAGAATGAAAATGCATTTATTGAGCTGTTATGGGACAATTTCCTAAAGCAGCACTTGACAGAACAAACTCGATGTCGATGTTAGATTTGATTATAGTGTCAGAATGTGGTTCAGTTAAAGATGTAACTATTCTGCCTCCGGTTGGTGACAGTGATCATGCAGTACTCACTTGGTAAGTGACTAAGTTTATGAATGTTCCATTCAGAAAAGGTTACATGCCGATTTACAAAGCAGGAAATTATGACCAACTGAGGAGCATACTAAGTTCAGTGAAATGGGATTGGTTGATGGATGGGAAGCATTTAAATGAGATGATATCAGAAAATGTCCCAAGAGTTCAAAGAATAAATCGGGCAGGAGTCAAATGGATGTGTAATATTATTAAGCAAGAGATTTGTAAGAAAAGGATGATGTGGAAGGAATATTGTGTGCATAAGGATGATGTTTGTTATGAAAATTATAAGCAGCAGGCTAGAATATACAACTGCTGTACAGAAAGCAAAGGCTGAGTATGAAAAGAAACTGGCTCTGCTTGCTAAAGACAACCCACAAGAATTATATTGATATGCTGCAAATAAAAGAAAGAATAAATAACTCTTCTAAATGCAGATGGTGTGAGGGTTACAGATGCAGAAGAGGTTGTTCAACTAATGAGTGCCCATTTGTTAATAGCTATCAATCTGGTGTATGTGACATTAAGCTCACTACTACCTCTTCACTGGATGAAGAAACTCAGGTGTATGAGGATGAGGTATTAGAGCTGTTGCACAAATTGAATAAGAATTTAGCAATAGGGACTGATGGGATATCAGCACGCATGCTAAAAGAGTGTTCAACTGAACTGGCTATTCCTTTGACTAGGCTGTTTAATACAAGTCTCAGAACAGGGAAGATTCCACAGGAATGGAAAGAATGTATATAATTCCATTGTCCAAGGGTGGTGCAAAGATCGATGCATCCAACTACCAACCAAATAGTGGTGAAGGTTTTGGAAAAATTGGTTAGGGCTCACATTCAGAAATGGGTTGACAGTGAATCTTGACTTTGCAATGAGCAACATGAGTTTACTAAGGGAAAGTCATGTTTTAGCAACTTGCTCACATTCTATAATAATGTTACCATTGAACTAGACAAGGGGAATGGATACACCATGATACTTTTGGGTTTTGTTAAGGCTTTTGACAATATGGCATGATAGAGTGTTGCATAAATTGGAGAATGGATTTGGATTATAGAATATTAGTGTGAATAAGAGGATGGCTGACTGACAGATATCAAAAAGTGGTATATGGGGGGGATGTGAGTCTGCAAGATTTAAGGTAACCAGTAGTACCACAAGGATCAATGCTTGGTCCACTGTCATTCAATCTATATATTAATGATATTGGGAACGATTTGACAAGCGACATACAGCTATTTGCTGATGACGCAAAGATAGGTAGGGTAACCAGGAATGCTGCTGATATGCAGTACTTGCAGAATGATTTGAATAACAAAAAAAAAAAAAGAAAAAAGAAAATTATCCTTTTTAGACGTTATTCTCATCTGCTCACCAACAGGTAATTTAACAACCATTTATAGAAAACCCACTTTTACTGACGATACATTCTCCAACAATCTGTACATCAAACTTCTCAAAAGGCACAATCCTAAAATGTTTAATTTGATGAGCTAGAACTAATTGTTCAACTCCCCATCAGTTGCAGGAAGAACTCTCTGCTATCGAACAGTATATGAAAATGGCTTCTCCGAAAGAACTACACACCTTGACACAAACCCAACCAAAATAATAAAGAATCAATGCATTGAGTTCCAATCCCATACATCTCCAGCATTTCAAAGCCTATTTCAAGAATTCTGAGGAAATATGATTTAGTAGCTACTTATATTCCCATTAATAAACTTTGCATTGTCTAAAGCTAAACTGTCAACTCTTCCAGGTGTATATCAAATTCCATGATACTGCCGGCTTTCCTACTCTGGACAAACTGGACGAATAGAAAAAAGAATATAAGAGCATTAATCTTACATTCTTCACAAGAAATCTGATAAGTCTGGATTGGTGCAACATGGAATAGAGGCAGACCACAATATTCACCGATCTAAAACTTGCCTTCTACACAGGTGTTGGTATTAATTCAAATGCCTATTCAAAGAGAGTGCTGAGGCCTTACTTCACTGCTCTAACTTGAATCGGAATTGACTGCCTATCTTTGTCAAAAATATGGGCAAGTTTGATCCAAATAACACATTTTTAAAGCCAATAATGATATTTACAATAAGATAGATGATTCTAAGGAACGACTGGATACTACATCTTTCTAATGATCTGCTTAGTATGATATTAGAAATAAATTTTTTTTGATGATAATATAAATTGTATAATTATTTTATAATCACTTTTATGATTAACCATTTCTTCATTGAAGCATAACACTTTTAGCAATTTAACATCATGTGGCTTGTACTATTTTGAATAATTCAATTGTTTGTATTCTACCTTGTAAGAAATGTTGTTCAGGCCACTGATGATAGTTTGTTATTTTCAGACTGAAATATTTGGCAGTATATTTAATAAATATCGTTTCTAGTGTTTACATGTAGATAATTTAAGAGTACAGTTTGCCTGTCAAGCCATTTCTGTATGCTTCTCTAAAATCTTCAATCACTCCTCGGATACTTATAGATCATTAATTACACTCATCAGTCTTTGTACCTTCCCTGTACAATAGAACTATCATACATTCTTTCCATTCCTGTGGTATCATTCCTGAGCTGAGACACTAGGTATACAAATATGCCAAGTTTAGCCAATTTAGCTGATCATTCCTTTAGCATATGTGCTGATATTTCATCTGTCCCTATTGCTGAATTATTATCCAGCTTTTGCAAGAGCTCTTCAACCACATTTTCATGCACCTCTGTCTTTTCATCCAACGTAGTAGTAGCAGCACTTACACCCGTGAGCAATTTAACAATCTCATCAGCTTCTGACACGAGTACCATTTGCACTCAGTAAAGTTATTCTTCCACATCCATTCTTTCTTTTACTTGCAGCATAACAATAAAATTCTGTGGCCTGCATAGCCAATTTCTTTTAGCAATTTGATTTAGATTTCTTACAATACTCATCTTTCTTGTCCTGTGCTTTACATATAAGAGTAACTCCTTTACTCTTATTTTCATGATATTCCTTCTGCATCATCTTCTTCTGGATCTCTTGCTTATTAATGTTGCACATCCATTTCATTCCCACCTTGTTTGTTCTTTGAACTAAAGGGATGTATCCAGATACTGCCTCATTTAAGCAATTTTTCAAAGATTCCCATGCATTGCTAATATCATTTCCATTCAGTATCTGATATCATGGGACTAAAGATAGTATTCTCCTGAGTTGGTTTTAATTTCCAGCTTTGTAGTTCTGAATGTAACCTGTCCTAATTGGAACAGATATATAATTAGCTACTTCCCAGGGAAGTATGTCATAATCACTGTCTTCACCTGGTAGTAAAATAGTCATATTCTTAACTGAGGCCACTTCTGATGCTGTGAACAAATCTAACACTCATTGACCTCAAGTTCCTTCTTTCACATGTTACTTTGACTATTTTATTTTTAAGCAAGCACTCAGAACCCTAAGTTACAATTGGCTTGAATACTCCCATGTATGCTACCAGTTTAGTGATTTGCTAGTTTCTCTCTTTATAAATTTATTCAAATGACTTTTCACCACACAAGTTCTCTTTATTCTGTTATTTATTTCCAAATTTGATGTACTATCTTCGCAATAAATTATGCCTAAGTACAGTAATGCTTGCTGTAGCAAACCCCTAAGGACAAGAGAAAAAGTTTGTCATAGTGCAAGGTTTACTATAGTGAATTTGGGCAAAAAAGATTCCATCCTTTTCCATTCCTATGAAAGGAAATGCAGGAAACAAAATCGAAGAAATGGTGGGAAACAGAATGAAGGAAATCATAGGTAACAGAACAAAGAAAATGGTGAAAGTTTGTACATTGACAATGGAACAGAAAGGATTGGCAGAAAATGAAGAACACAAACCATGAAAAAGTAGAAATGAAAACAGTAATGGGAGATATATATAAAGAACTAAAAGAGGGTAATTGTGAAAATGTAGAATTAATGTTTCATTTTTGAAATATTACAAATAAACGTCTCATGAAATCTTTATAATAAATATGTGCAGTCTGTACCATTAAAATGAAATATATGAAAACTTCAGCAGTTAGTGAACTTCATAATTGGTCATCTCCACTTAGAAATACAGAGGACTTGTGATGAATATTAGTCTGCATTAGTCAACTAAGGGGCGGGGAAAGTGCTGGTGCAAACAAGCCATCTTCTTGACTGGACAGAGACCCAGTGATGGATAACTAGCATAACTGTAAAAAAAATTTCAAATGCATGGAAAGGCTTATATGTTGGCAGTACATGTTAATTTATTTTTCGCAGTGTTTATTACAACACAGAATGATAATAAAATAATTAATATTTATTAACTTATTACCTGATAGTTTGCTGGTATTATATCCAGCATCTTCAGAGCACAAGAACAATTTGTCACAGTACACAGAACAACAACAATTTGGTATAGCAGTGTTACTGGTTTAAAAAAACTGTAGCAGACAACACAAGGAACTAAAGTCCTAATTTTCCATCTATGTTGGAAAAAAGAGATAAAACAAGTATTAATTAGATCTTAAAATGACTGTCACCCAGAATTTTGATAAATTTATACAGTCATACTTGTTGAAGTTTGAAGTATGTTTTAAAGCTGCTGCTGATTCCAAAAACAATTTGTCTAACTTCTTTTGTTTTCTTCTATTTGATTCTGTGATGTGATGTGTGAAGGGGTAACCAAGGCATGGTCTGCTTTTATCCTACTTGCCATAATGATAGTGTTGGATGGATTTTTTATGTTCACCAAGGTGGATGTCAACAGCTCTTCCTGTCTGTTCATAGTAAGCCAGGTCATATTTAAACCATATGTCAAATTGAGTGCTTAATAAATATTAGCTATGCACCATATTTAAACCATATGTCAAATTGGCAACTCTCTTCTTTATCACATCCAGGTATTTATGAAGTGCTCTGTTCTTGCGACCTTGTTTACTGTGGACAGACAAGAAGAACTGTTGATATCTACCTTGGTGGACATAAAAATACATTTGGCACTATCATTATAGCAAATCGGGGCTAGCAGACCATGCCTTGGATATCCCTTCACGCGGGATCAAATGAAAAAAACAAAAGTGCTACACAGAAGTCATTATAAGTCAGAGAGATTGTTTTTTGGAATCAACATCAGCTTTAAAACATACTCTTCAACAAGTATGGCTGTATAAATTTACCAGAAATCAGGGAGACAGTCATTTTAAGATCTAATTAATACTTGTTTTGTCTCTTTTTCCAACATAAGTGGAGCCCAATTAGAACTTTAGTACCTTATGTTGTCCATTACAATTTTTTTAAAATTGTAACATTGTTATACCAAATTGTTTTGTGTACTGTGACAAACTGTTCTTGTACTCTGAAGATGCTGGATATAATACTAGCAAAACATCAGCTAATAAGTTAATAAATATTAATTATTTCTTATCATTCTGTGTTATAATCAATACCATGAAAATAAATTAAGATGTAACAAAAATTTGGCATCACATGTACAAACAGACCCTGACTTTGTAAAATTCGACTCCAAAGACCTTTTTCTCCATTGGACTTTCCAGGTATCTATCTACCAGATTTCTTGCTCTTCTGGATTGATCATATTTTGATCAGTCGGAAGTCTGTCTGTGTGAAGAACATGAAGATTACATTGATTCATGAAACTTGATGTAATGGGTTGAATAATTTGGATTTATGCCATCTCTTTTAAACACAGGGTCCTTTGAAAGAAAAGGAGTTTCACACAAGGCCAATTTCTGATAGAAAAGCTTTATTAAAATTTAAAAGAAGTTCTGAAGCATTCTTAAATCACCCAAATCTCAACATGTCTGATGGTTTGTATTTATCTGCCATATGGGAAATGGTACTGCTCCACTCTGATCTTCTTTCCTAATTTTTTTATTTTTATTTAAGACTCCTAGAATAATTGACATATTTTTGCTAGAGCACTAGTAAATATGTGTATTCATCTAAATCTGTTCCGTCCATTTCATATTGAGGATGTCTGAAACATCGGTGAAAAATTTTTAATTATTTCATTTATTACATAAGTTAACCATATTAATTTAACTCAAAATATTTTAAACTTTATAATGGTGAGGTCAAAGCTGTATAACTGAGAGGAGACCTCCATATAGCCTTTAAAGGAATGCAGAGAACCAACCAGGGCTTCTGACCTAATGTCCAATCCTCACCTTCTCGTGGTGCACCCTGTTGGGTATCTACCTGGATACTGAACGAATGCGCATGGGCTGGCAATTTGGGATTTAGCCGACCAAATTGTATTCCTATTGGTTAAACCACAATACAAAATGATAGTACAACATGACAAAATTTCATGCCGGCTGGGGCGTTGCCCGGTTAAACAATGCCCCCGTTGTTTTCGCCAGGGAACCAGGGCGAACAGTGAAAAGTCAGCTACTGGAACAAATCTGAAAACAAACCCCAACTCAACATCACCAGAGTTAAAGATCGGTACTATCAATATAAGAAGCCTGAATGGCAAAGAAATAGAGCTAGCTGAGGAATTAGATAAGTACCAGATCGACATTATAGGGGTTACTGAAACAAAAAAGACCAAAACTGGTGAGATCTTTCTGATAATAAATACAAAATGATATATTCAGGCAATGACAATCAAGGAAAAGAAGGAGTAGCCATAGTATTCAACAAAATACGAGGCTAATCTTCTTGAATGGCAGTCAGTCTCAAGTAGAGTAATGTGGGCAAATATGAGAATGGGGAACTGGACAATGAGATTTATTTGTGCCTATAGTCCCAAAAAGGTTTTACTAAGGTAGAAGTGGAGGAATTTTTTGAGGCTCTAGAGAAAGCTACTGACACAATGAAAAAGGAAAAGTTGGTCCTTGTTGGGGTGCTTAAGGGTCAAAGCTGTATAACTGAGAGGAGACCTCCACATAGCCTTTAAAGGAATGCGGAGAACCGACCAGGGCTTCTGACCTAATGTCCAATCCTCACCTTCTCGTGGTGCACCCTGTTGGGTATCTACTTTGATACTGAACGAACGAGGATGGGCTGGCAATTTGGGATTTAGCCGACCAAATTGTATTCTTATTGGTTAAACCAAAATAAAAAATGATGGTACAACATGACAAAATTTCATGCCGGCTGGGGCGTCGCCCGGTTAAACAAGGCCCCCGTTGTTTTCGCCAGGGAACCAGGGCGAACAGCGAAAAGTCAGCTACTGGAACAAATCTGAAAACAAACCCCAACTCAACATCACCAGAGTTAAAGATCGGTACTATCAACGTAAGAAGCCTGAATGGCAAAGAAATGGAGCTAGCTGAGGAATTAGATAAGTACCAGATCGACATAATAGGGGTGACTGAAACAAAAAAGACCAAAACTGGTGAGATCTTTCTGAGCAATAAATACAAAATGTTATATTCAGGCAATGACAATCAAGGAAAAGAAGGAGTAGCCATAGTATTCAACACAAAATACGAGGCTAATCTTCTTGAATGGCAGGCAGTCTCAAGTAGAGTAATGTGGGCAAATATGAGAATGGGGAACTGGACAATGAGACTTATTTGTGCCTATGGTCCCACAGAAGGTTCTACTAAGGTAGAAGTGGAGGAATTTTTTGAGGCTTTAGAAAAAGCAACTGACACAATGAAAAAGGAAAAGTTGGTCCTTGTTGGGGATCTAAATAGTAGAGTAGGAAATGATTGTGAGACATACAAAAATATTTTGGGAAAATTTGGAGAAAAGAGCAAAGCTAATAATAATGGCAAATATCTGTTGGATTTCTGCTCAGGACATGGACTGGTTATTACTAACACCATGTTCCAACATAAAAATGTGCACAAATTCACATGGAGAGAAGAGGCTAGGAATAAGAAAAGTCTCATTGACTATGTTATTGTTGATAGTGATGTTTTCTCCCTGGTGCAGGACACCAGAGTGTACAGAGGATTTGAAATTGGAAGTGATCACTATTTAGTCTTGAGCAGGATAAAATTGAATTTCATATTGAAAAGAATAACATGTAAGAAAGTTTTAAATCGAATAAAAGTTGAGCAGCTCTCAGATGTGAACTGTAGACTAAAATACAGAAATATTATTGAAAAGAAAATGAAAGAGTTTGAGAACAGGAATCAAACCTTGGGGATTCAGTGGCAAACTCTGAAGGAAACATTGATTGATTCTGCCAGAGAGGCATGTGGTGAGGTTGTGTGCAAGGATAAAAAAATCAGAACTCCCTGGTGGACACAGGAAGTTAAAGAGGCAGTGAAGGAAAAGAAGAAAGCATATCAAAAGTTCCTGGCAAATAAGTCAGCTTTTACTCTTACAGAATACAGAGACAAATGTAAGAGAGCTAAACAGTGTGTAAAACTAGCTAAACAAAAGTCATGGGAGGACTTTGGCAAGAATATAGAAAATAAATATCAAGAAGGTGGCAAAATATTCTGGAGGTTGTTGAAGAAGCTTAGGAATGGAGGAAAGAGTGCTGTAAAAGGAATTAGAGATGATAAATGTGAAATGAAAACAGGAGAAAAAGATATCCTTGAAGTATGGAGTAATTACTTTGAAAAACTGCTAAATGAAACAAGCAGTGATGACAGCACAGTGATAAAAAACACTGACCAGGCATGCAGTCAGGAATACATATCCATACTTGAAGTAGAAAAAGCCATCAAAGGTTTGAAATGTGGAAAGGCAGCAGGAGTAGATGATATTCGACCAGAAATGCTGAAGTATGGTGGTATGAGAGTCTTACAGTGGCTGCACTGCATAGTTCAGAAAGCCTGGACAGAGGGAACGAATTCCCGATGATTGGAGTAGAGCTCTCATAGTACCCATATATAAAAAGGGAAATAAAACTGAATGTGAGAATTACAGAGGTATTTCCCTACTGAGTGTTCCTGGCAAGATCTATGCAAGTATACTTGAGAAACGGTTGAGAGGAATTGTGGAAGAAAAGCTTGGTGAAGAACAAGCTGGATTCAGGCCAAATAGAGGCTGTCAGGATCAGATCTTCACTTTACGACAAATAGTCGAGAAAGCATGGGAATATAACAAAGATCTGTATTTAAGTTTTGTCGATTTGGAAAAGGCATATGACAAGGTGCCAAGAGAGAAGCTATTCAATACACTGCAGTTATATGGTGTCAATGGGGCATTATATCAAGCAATACTTAGTCTTTATTTGAGTTGTGAGTCAGCAGTTAGAATTGAAGGAAGTACAGGAAGATGGTTTAATGTTAAATCTGGTGTGAGACAAGGATGTACGTTATCCCCTCTGTTATTCATTATATATATGGATCACATTATGAAGGAATGTGGCATTAAACCTGATATCAAAATTGGAGATGTTAATGTCAGCTCTTTGCTTTATGCGGATGATGTTATACTTCTAAATAAATCCGCTACAAGTCTGCAAGATTCTCTGACTAAATTGAATAGCTGTTGTAATAGATATGGTATGAAGGTCAGCAATAAAAAGACAAAGACAATGAAAATAGGCAGAATCATTGAAAATGTCAACTGTGTTGTGAATGGAGAACCGGTGGAACAAGTAAAACATTTCAGCTACTTAGGCACAATTTTTACTGAAGATGGTAAACTAAATATAGAAATAGACAACAGAATCAGCAAAGCTGGTATGGTGGGAAGTCAATTGAATAAATTCATATGGAATAAGAAAGAAATTAGTCGGAACACTAAATTAGCTGTATACAAGACTGTGTTCAAACCAATTTTAACTTATGGATCTGAAAGCTGGGTCAGAAGTAAAACACTTGACCAAAGACTAGAGACCGCAGATATGAGAGTCCTGAGAAAGATTAGAGGCGTGAACAGATGGCATCAATGGCAATATCATATTAAAAATGAGGATATTAGGAAAGAACTTGACATTGTCAGCATCCAGGAATGCGTTAGCAGAGCTAATCTCAGATGGTATGGTCACTTAAATAGAATGGGAGAGGAAAGATTAGCAAAACAAGTGTTCTCTGCCAGGTTGGCAGGAAAACGACCCAGAGGAAGACCAAGATATAGGTGGATTGATACGGTACAAAGTGCATTAGACGATAGAAATATAAGATCTGATAATGTTGGAGTCTTGACAAGTATCAGACTGATTTGGAGGAAAATTGTGGATAGGAAGTTAGTAATGATGTAATTTTTTCATGTAGTACTGTCATATCCTGTACACCCCTTGAGGGTACATGGCAGGAATTTGATGATGATGATGATGATGATGGTCCTTGTTGAGGATCTAAATAGCAGAGTAGGAAGTGATTGTCAGACATACAAAAATGTTTTGGGAAAATTTGGAGAAAAGAGCAAAGCTAATAATAATGGCAAATACCTCTTGGATTTCTGCTCAGGACATGGACTGGTTATTACTAACACCATGTTCCAACATAAAAATGTGCACAAATTCACATGGAGAGAAGAGGCAAGAAATAAGAAAAGTCTTATTGACTATGTTATTGTTGATAGTGATGTTTTCTCCCTGGTGCAGGACACCAGAGTGTAGAGAGGATTTGAAATTGGAGGTGATCACTATTTAGTCTTGAGCAGGATAAAATTGAATTTCATATTGAAAAGAATAACATGTAAGAAAGTTTTAAAACGAATAAAAGTTGAGCAGCTCTCAGATGTGAACTGTAGACTAAAATATGCAAAGATTATTGAAGGAAAAATGAAAGAGTTTGAGAACAGGAACCAAACCTTGGAGATTTAGTGGCAAGCCTTGAAGAAAACCCTGATTGATTCAGCTAGAGGGGTATGTGGTGAAGTTGTCTGCAAGGATAGAAAAATTAGAACTCCATGGTGGACACAGGAGGTTAAAGAGGCAGTGAAGGAAAAGAAAAAAGTATATCAAAAGTTCCTGGCAAATAAGTCGGCTTGTGCTCTTAGAGAATACAGAGACAAATGTAAGAAAGCTAAACAGTGAGTAAACCTAGCTAAACAAAAGTCATGGGAGGACTTTGGCAAGAATATAGAAAATAAATATCAAGAACGTGGCAAAATATTCTGGAGGTTGTTGAAGAAGCTTAGGAATGGAGGAAAGAGTGCTGTAAAAGGAGTTGATAAAGGTGAAATGAAAACAGGAGAAAAAGATATCCTGGAAGTATGGAATAATTACTTTGAAAATTTGCTAAATGAAACTAGCGGTGATGACAGCACAGTGATAAAAAAACACTGACCAGGCATGCAGTCAGGATTACACAGTTTTCTACATGACTTTTTCTTGAAGTAGAAAAAGTCATGTAGAAAGGCAGCAGGAGTAGATGATATTCAACCAGAAATACTGAAGTATGGTGGTATAAAAGTCTTACAGTGGCTGCACTGCATAGTTCAGAATGCCTGAACAGAGGGACGAATTCCCAATGATTGGAGTAGAGCTCTCATAGTACCTATATATATATATATATAAAAAGGGAAATAAAACTGAATGTGAGAATTACAGAGGTATATCCCTATTTAGTGTATATCTTACCAGGTATATATGCAAGTATACTTGCATATATACCTGGTAAGATATATGCAAGTATACTTGAGAAACGGTTGAGAAGAATTGTGGAAGAAAAGCTTGGTGAAGAACAAGCTGGATTCAGGTCAAATAGAGGCTGTCAGGATCAGATCTTCACTTTACGACAAATAGTTGAAAAATCATGGGAATATAACAAAGATCTGTATTTAAGTTTTGTCGATTTGGAAAAGGCATATGACAAGGTGCCAAGAGAGAAGCTGTTCAATACGCTACAGTTATATGGTGTCAATGGACACCATATGAACACTGTCTTGTGTGGTGGGAAGTCAATTGAATAAATTCATATGGGATAAGAGAGAAATTAGTCGGAACACTAAATTAGCTCATACAAGACAGTGTTCAAACCAGTTTTAACTTATGGATCTGAGAGCTGCGTCAGAAGTAAAACACTTGAGCAAAGACTAGAGACCGCAGATATGAGAGTCCTGAGAAAGATTAGAGGCGTGAACAGATGGCATCAATGGCTATATCATATTAAAAACGAGAATATTAGGAAAGAACTTGACATTGTCAGCATCCAGAATGCATTAGCTGAGCTAATCTCAGGTGGTATGGTCACTTAAACAGAATGGGCGAGAAAAGATTAGCAAAACAAGTGTTCTCTGCCAGGTTGGCAGAAAAACGACCCAGAGGAAGACCAAGATATAGGTGGATTGATAAGGTACAAAGTGCCTTAGACGATAGAAATATAAGATCTGATAATGATAATATTGGAGTCTTGACAAGTAACAGGCTGATTTGGAAAATTGTAGATAGGAAGTTAGTAATGATGTAAATTTTTCATGTAGTACTATCATATCCTGTACACCCCTTGAGGGTACATGGCAGAAATTTGATGATGATGGTAATGGGTGAGTTAATGTTGCATTGGCAAAGCATATAAAATTAGTGTGCATGTTATAATAGTTATCTCAGAACTGTCAAGTGGATTTTTATTTTATTATTTTTTTCATGCAGATAAACAGAGATTAGCTTTCTATATAAACATTAATTCTTCATTATAAATTGATGTTTAGAGAGAGATATGCCACTGGTCATGGGAGTTACTAACTGAAATATATAAACTGCCTGCTGATAGGCTATATGTCACATATTTTGGAGGTGCTCCAGAATCAGGACTGCAGCCTGATTTAGAATGTAAGGAAATATGGAAGGAGGTTGGGTAAGTTATTGAAATAATTCATTAACATTTCTGTACTAATGAAATAAATAAATAAATGCTTTTCTTTGTTGTTATTAATATTTTTGGAAATATATTATTTCAAAACTAATGTGTATGATATTTGTTTTTAAACAAATATGTATGATATTAAGGAAAAGAGTAAAAAAATTTACTCTTTTCATTAATATCAAAGGCATCCTCAATATGTTAATGAAGGAGCACAAATAAAATGAAATAAACGAATTAACTTTAAAGCACTACTACAGCAAATTGCTAATAATATATACACACACACATGCACGAGGGTGGTCTGAAAAGTTCTCGGCCTCGACCATAGATGGCAACATTATCGGCAAGTTTTTTTTTTTTTTTTTTTTCTAAGTTGGTACATCTGTCATAAGCATCCATGTGAAATTGCAAGTCATTCTATCAAATAGTTTGTTTTATACAGTTGTCTGAATTGTTGTCTATATCACTTGAAATGAATAAAATTGAGTATCGTGTGGTCATAAAATTCTTTGTAAAAGAAGGTTTAACGCTAAAAGAAATTCATTCGAAGTAAATAAAAGTTTATGGGCACTCTTCTCCTTCTTCCAAAAAGTGTAACAACACCAGAAATCATTGATCAAGTGCACGATATGGTATTGGATGACCGGCGAGTCAAAGTGCATGAAATTGTTGTGACTAGGCATTTCAAAAGAACGTGTAGGATATATTTTGCACGAAGAATTGCAAATGAAAAAGCTTTGCGCAAGATGCGTGCCGCGCTTGATCACAGCAGATAAAAAACGTACTCACATGAAAATCTCTGGCAAGTACTTGGAACATTTTAACAAGAATAAAACTGATTTTGTGCATCAATTTATTACTATGGATGAAACTTGGATTCACCATTACATACCAAAATCAAAACAGTGGACAGAAGCTGGTTGTTTCAGCACCAAAGAAGAAGTTGGTTCCATCAGCAGGAAAGATCATGGCATCAGTGTTTTGGGATGCTAAAGGCATTTTGTTTATTAATTATCTTGAAAAGGGTAAAACAATAACCGGGGATTATTATTGTGATTTTTTAACCAGACTAGACGAAAAAATTTATAAGAAAAGACCTGGTTTGCAGAAGGAAAAAATCATCTTTCATCATGAGAATGCACCTATCTACAAGGATGTTTTGGCAATGGGAAAATTAAGGGGTCTGCACTATGAATTGTTGGAACATCCACTCTATTCCCCCAGATTTGGCTCCCTCTGACTTCTATTTCTTCCAAAAACTGGAACTCTACCTTGCTAGTCATCGTTTTTCTTCAAATCAAGAGGTGATTGCAGCTGCAGAGGGGTATTTTGCAGCAAATTATAATGGTTGCTTGTTTCAAAGACTTTCTTTATAAATTTCAGGATAGTATACAAAAGCATTTTTTAAATCTGGAGCAACTCTTCTAGTGCACTTAAAATTCGAATCTCATGACTTAAAATCTTATTGGTTTTCTCTGTTGAAAAACTTTGTCAAGCCGCTTGATAGAGTGAAGGAGCGAACAGGAATTTCAGCTTTTAAATATTTTTATTTTTCAGCTTCTTCACAATTGCCATTTCATGGAGACTTCATTTCCTAGCTCTGCACTGTGTGCTTGAATCAAATCTGACGTCAACAATCTCAAACTGCAGTTGATTAACAGCATTAATGACTACTTCTGTTTCATTTTTTACAACTTCTGCTGGTTCTTGAAATCCTTCAAAATGATTAATAAACTGACTACCAAGTGCTCTATTAATAAGCTGAGCACATTACTTTGGTAATGTCCAGCTGTGTGCTTGGTTTCAAATACCGTGTTTATGAATTTAATATCTGTTTATTGCAATTGGGTCAAAGCTGTATAACTGAGAGGAGACCTCCACGTAGCCTTTAAAGGAATATGGAGAACCGACCAGGGCTTCTGACCTACTGTTCAATCCTGACTTCTCGTGGTGCACCCTGTTGGGTATCTACCTGGATACTGAAGGAACGAGGATGGACTGGCAATTTGTGATTTAGCTGACCAAATTGTATTCTTATTGGCTTAAATGAATATACAAAACGATGGTACAACATGACAAAATTTCTTGCCGACTGGGGTGTTGCCCTATTAAACAAGGCCCCCGTTGTTTTCGCCAGGGAACCAGGGTGAACAGCGAAAAGTCAGCTACTGGAACAAATCTGAAAGCACACCCGAACTCAACATCACCTGAGTTAAAGATCGGTACTATCAACTGAATGGCTAAGAAATGGAGCTAGCTGAGGAATTAGATAAGTACCAGAACGACATAATAGGGGTGACTGTAACAAAAGAGACAAAAACTGGTGAGATCTTTCTGAGCAATAAATACAAAATGTTATATTCAGGCAATGACAATCAAGGAAAAGAAGAAATAGCCATAGTATTCAACACAAAATACGAGGCTAATCTTCTTGAATGGCAGGCAGTGTCAAGTAGAGTGATTTGGGCAAATATCAGAATGGGGAACTGGACAATGAGACTTATTTTAGCCTGTGGTCCCACAGAAGGCTCTACTAAGGTAGAAGTGGAGGAATTTTTTGAGACTCTAGAGAAAGCTACTGACACAATGAAAAAAAAGTTGGTCTTTGTTGGGGATCTAAATAGCAGAGTAGGAAGTGATTATCAGACATACAAAAATGTTTTGGAAAAATTTGGAGAAAAGAGCAAAGCTAATAATAATGGCAAATACCTGTTGGATTTCTGCTCAGGACATGAACTGGTTATTACTAACTTCTAGATAAATCCGCTACAAGTTTGCAAGATTCTCTGACTAAATTGAGTAACTGTTGTAATAGATATGGTATGAAGGTCAGCAATAAAAAGACAAAGACAATGAAAATAGGTAGAATCATTGAAAATGTCAACTGTGTTTTGAATGGGGAACCTGTGGAATAAGTAAAACATTTCAGCTATTTAGGTACAATTTTTAGTGAAGATGGTAAATTAAATATGGAAATAGACAACAGAATCAACAAAGCTGGTATTGTAGCAAGTCAATTGAATAAATTCATATGGAATAAGTGAGAAATTAGTTGGAACACTATTCAAAGTGTTCAAACCAGTTTTAACTTATGGATCAGAGAGCTGGGTCAGAAATAAAACACTTGACCAAAGACTAGAGACTGCAGATATTAGAGTCCTGAGAAAGATTAGAGGCGTGAACAGATGGCATCAATGGCAATATCATATTAAAAACGAAGATATTAGCAAAGAACTTGACATTGTCAGCATCCAGGAATGCATTACCAGAGCTAATCTCAGGTGGTATGGTCACTTGAACCGAATGGGAGAGGAAAGATTAGCAAAACAAGTGTTCTCTGTCAGGTTGAGAGGAAAACGACCCATAGGAAGACCAAGATATAGGTGGATTGCTACGGTACAAAGTGCCTTAGACGATAGAAATATAAGATGTGGTAATGATGTTGGAGTCTTGACAAGTAACAGACTGATTTGGAGGAAAATTGTAGATATGAAGTTAGTAATGAGGTAAATTTTTCACGAAGTACTATCATATCCTGTACACCCCTTGAGGGTACATGTCAGGAATTTGATGACGATGAAAACAATTTATGGAACTTCAATGAAATGTACAATGGGTCAATTTTAAGTTCTAAGTAAATTAGCTTCTGTACTTCAAATTACAACTAATGACTATGTTTACAATTTAGTTCCTCATCATATTCAATTCTAGTAAGACCACGTGTGGTCTTACTAGAATTTTAAATTTTAAACTTTAATTTTAGCCAGATCTTCTCTCACATATAACAAAATACTTCAGATATCAGCATAAGGCCTAAAGTCTAAGTATCATTATAAAACAAGTCCATTAATTAAATCACCATCACATCCTTATTTCCAGCTAAACAAAGGAAAAAACTTACTTTGAACAGACGTCTGGTCTTTTCTGAATGATCCATGAAATGACTTTCTTCTATTGCCGTCCGACTTGAATACTGCACTTAGATGTTGTCATCGGGATTTCCTGAGATCTCCTCTTAATATCAGTGAACATTTCGATCTTGGCATCATGAAAACGTGGCATCTAATTTCTTCTAAAACGTTTATCTTGGTCACGTCGCTTTCTCGGCATTTTCTGTCTGGAACGCAGGTCTCCGATAGTGATTAGAAATTATTTCCCAAGATGTTATCAAAACTCCGCTGCCGTAACGTACGTCAAATCATCGTACTTCTCGACTCCGGGACCTCGTCAACTTCTGGAACTGTAACTTCTGGTCAGAAACCCCACGTGACCTAGAAACTTCTCGCTGACCAAGGAACCACAAAAAAAAAAAACTTCTGTCGCCGTAGCAAACCCCCTTTATATCTTGCCGATGACCTTGGGTTCTGCTACATAGTAATCCTCTGGGTACGTTGTTCTGCACCCGCCACCTTTTTTTTTTCGGTCGTTGCATTAAGGTGGGAAACCCCCTTGTAGTGTTGACCTTCGAGGTTTGCAGTTGCCCCAGGTCATTAGTTAATACCTTAATACATCTAGAATTACTGGTGACTAAGAGGTTTCTTTAGACACAATTAATCTTACACTTATTTTTCTGTTCTTTTACAAATCCCTTTGAGGTGACAATATTCAGTAATATACAAATTTATTATTTCCAAATTAAAAAATATTAAAATTTCTGTAATTAACCCACAAGTATTTTTAGTGAATTTTGTTTACCAGTAAAATCGGTATATATGGTATTTTTGTATAAAAATCCTTCTATACACGATTTTACACAGGTTTTCTCTCCCCAAAAAATTTATTTAAGAAAATTTTTTTCAACTTCCTTCCTGCAGTTTTTCTGGAGAGAATGACTACAATCTTGTTTATTTCTTTTGTTTGTATCTTTCTTGGACCTAATTTGCACTTCATTTCTTTATGTGTGCTATTCTCAAGATTACCTCTATTTTCCCTGCTATCTTTTATGTTTTGAATCTAATGAATTCTCCATTATATTTATTCATAGAGCTTGCACAATCGGTTAGTAAGTGTGCAGCCTTAGTTGCAAGTGCTAAGTTCCAACATAACAAACCACTTATAGCCTTTTTAAGCATGGAAAGAAAACAGAGGAAGTTTGCATAATTAAATTGCCGCTGAGGTTGTATATTAACTTCATGTTTTCTGTGCGTGTTCCACCTCGGTCTGTTATAGGAACTTCTCAATCTATTAATTTTTTTAATGTAGTTTACTCCGATTGTTCTCGGACAATCCTCCCCTAAATTTTCTTCTGTAATACTTTGGTCATTTGCTAATTTTACACTTGATATTTGGTATGTCTCAGATAGACTGTTTACTTTTGAAGTTGAAGCTATTTCAGAATCAATCTGGTTATCTTGAGACACTTCATTAACTCTATCAGTTGGCACGACATTCCCTTTTCTCTGCATTCTTTCTTCACGAGATCTCTCACTTCTATTTCTACCTTTAAATTTTTCATTCCCTCTACTAAACCATTTATTTCCCATTATGATTATCTCATTTCTAGAGAAGTTGCAAGAGAACTTGTACCTCTCTAGAAAGTTACTTCCTATAATTATCTGAACGTGTGGGCACAATGTCATAGGGAGGACCAATAACTCCTGCCAAACACACATATTAAACTCAGGTAAGTATAATTTTACTCTAGCCATCTTTGTTACATATATCTCTGATGTTGAGATTCCTGATAATCTAATCTTTCTCTTTAGTTCAGAAATACCTCGTCGTACACTGGATTTTATTTCTTGAAGATAATCTTCAGTAATTACAGATGCCCAGGAACCAGTATCTAGCAATATGTTACAATAACATCCCTGTATATTCCCTTTGATTATCATTCTCGATCTTCTTAGATGTTCATGATTCCTTTGTTCTCTCCTCCATGGTTTACCTTCATAATTATGAGGAGTGTGCCCGAACCTCGACTCATTTCTATCATTTCTCTTGGAGGGTCTCCTGTTACTAAAACAGTTGCGAATGATGTGCCCAATCTTGTTACATTTAAAACATCTAGGAGGCTCCCCTCTGCCTTCTTGTTCATTATTTCTCTCTGAATGCTGTAGACATACTTCGGAGATCTTTGCTGTTACTGCCGCCAACTTCTGCATAACAGCATCAAGATGATCCATCATCGGCTGTTGTAGTCTTTGACTTCTTGTCGTATTATTTCATTAGTCATCTCTGTTTGAGGTACAGTTGATTCCGAGGATTTTACTGTTACTGCTGCCAGTTGATTCAGTACAGCTTCCAAACTGTTCATCATCGGGTGTTGTAATCATTCGACCTCTTGTCTTATCATCTCATTAGGCTTCTCTGTCTGAGTTATAGCTGATTTTGAGGTTCTTTCCATTGCTGCTGCCAGCTGCTTCAGTGCAGAATCAAGACTGTCTATTAAGGGCTGTTGTAGCCATTCAACTTCTTGTTTAACTATAGAACGTATTTCCTCTAAGTTAGTTAGCCCCACTTCTTTTGTGATGTTAGCTCTATTGTCAGTCACTTGATTAACGTTGACTGACATTTCTCTTTCACTATCTTTTTGTAGTCTTTCCTTTGCGTGTGCTAAATTCCTTCTCGGTTTTATTCTCACTAGTGGAATTATTCGCCTCTTTAATCACATTAATATAGCTAGCATTAGATGCGGGACAAATGTCTCCGAGCATCTGTTCCTTCTGTTTTATGGCAAGGAAACATTCTTTAAGATTCGTGATTTTTTTCTTATGGGCAGTCTCCTTCAAATCTTGTTTTACCCTTAGCCTAAATTGATGAAACACTGCCAGTCGAGGTGAGGTTTATCCTCATTAGAGACGCTCAGACTGTTGGCAATTGTCAGTAACCTATTGTAGTACTTACTCACATTCTCCTTATCTTTTTGAGCACATCTCTGCAATTTCCATATATTAGGGCCTAAACTTCTTACCATGGAGAACTGGGAAATTAAGGTCTCTTTAAACTTCGTGTATTCCAAGGTATCCTTCAAGATTGGGGATGAATACAGGAAGCTTTTGACCTTTCCAACCAGCTTGCTCCATAGTAAGACAAGAAGTTGGAAGTCTGTCCATCTACCAGCTTTTCTCAATTCCTCGACGAAACTGAAAAAAGCTAAGACATCGTCAGTTTCCTCTCCAGAAAACTGTGGAAATACTTGTTGGGGATTAATGGTTCTAAAGAACTCAACGTCATCCATGCCTGTACTAGTGGGTAGACTCATACTTGTGAATTAATCTAAAAATCTTAACTTTTCACAAAAACATTTTTGATAACTGCCTGATTCTAAACCAAAACTGACTCACTTTAATTCACAATTTTGATCAACTAATTGCGTGAATTAAATCCTGCTGGCTGTACCATTGTTAAAATGTCGTTATTTTAAATATATTATCAAATCTTTAAATATATCTTGTCCTCTGCACCTTTGTAAAAACTATGGTTATCTCGTTTAAACCTTTCTTCTTAACCTTTACTATACTTCTGACTTATGGCCGAAAATAATATACAGCTCACGTGTGCAAAACTTACAGAACAAAGAAATTGCCTCAAGCTGGAGCCAATCTCTTTGTCTGACCCACTGGTGTTTATTCTCAACTGAATTTGGAAAATTTATTTAGTTTCTAGCTGCGCCACCAAATTCATGGGTGGGAGGCGAATCTCCCTCCAAAGAATAACACACAGTAAACCACATGGAACTTTTCTCTCTTAATTCTAAGTAAATCTATGAACTTAAATTTTCGGTTATGCAGTCGTGACAATATCTATTTTTAAGGATCACACAGATTCGAATTAATGGGTAGTGCATTGGAAATAGAAATCAGGCAAGTTATTTAAATAAGAAAACAATTGATTTAACATCAGTGAAATGTACAATGGGTCAATTTTAAGTTCTAAGTAAATTAGCTTCTGTGCTTCAAATTACCACTAATGACTACATTTGCAATTTAGTTCCTCATCAAATTCAATTCTAGTAAGACCACGTGTCTATAATTTTCTCTCGTTAATCATGGTTATACTCAGATCAATCTTACATAACATTCTGCAGGTTTAAGCAATAGCTATAACTATAACATTAAATACACGATGTTTCACCTTAAATTTTAGCCAGACCTTCTCTCACATATAACAAAATACTTCAGATATCAGCATAACGCCTAAAGTCCTCAAGTATCACTATAAAACAAGTCCCTTATTTAAATCACCGTCACAATCTTCTTATTTCCAGCTAAACAAAGGAAAAATCTTACTTTGAACAGATGTCAGGTCTTTTCTGAATGATCCCTGAAATGACTTCCTTCTATTACCGTCCGACTTTAGTACTGCACTTCGATATCTCTGGAATTTTGTGAGATCTCCTCTTAATATTGCCAAACATTTGGATCTTGGCAGCATGAAGACTCGGCATCTAATTTCTTCTAAAACCGTTTATCTTAGTCACGTCGCTTTCTTGTCGTTTTCTTTCTGGAACTCAGGTCTCTGATGGCAATTAGAAATCATTTCCCAAGATGTTATCAAAACTCTGCTGCCGTAACGTATGTCGTATCATCGTTCTTCTCAACTCTGGGACCTCGTCAACTTCTAATTAGAAACCCCCACGTGACCTCAAAACTTCTCGCTGACCAAAGAACCACACTCAAAAAAAACAACTTCTGTCGCCATAGCAAACCCCCTTTATATCTTGCCAATGACCTTGAGTTCTGCTACGTAGTAATCACCTGGGTATTAAGTCGTTCTGCACCCACCACTTTTTTTTTGGTCGTTGCATTAAGGTGGGAAACCCCCTTGCAAACCTCGAAGTATTGACCTTCGAGGTTTGCAGTTTCCCCAGGTCATTAGTTAATACCTTAATCTATCTAGAATTACTGTAGACACAATTAATCTTACGCTTATTTTTCTGTTCTTTTACAAAACCCTTTGAGGTGACAATATTCAGTAATATACAAATTTTATTATTTCGACTAAATGCGAGTTAGCCTGTCTCTTACTGAGGTAGATTGTTTTTCACCGAGAAACTCAGGTTTTTCATCCCTCAGAACAGACAAACTGACTCGTGAACACACACACACACACACACACACGGATTTACAGTCATAAAATACATACTTAATCCCTCATTAGGAGGGCTTAACCAGTCCTAAGGGATGGTTGAGGAAAGGGAAACCCCCACACAAAATAAATTAACTGTCCTTTGCTGTAATTTAGAATTTAGAAGTAACAAGGTAGCCGAGTGATACCTTGGCTGACGAAGATAATTCGTTCTGGAATCGCATTCGTTAGCCGAAACGTGATTTCCCGTAGATTTCTATAGAAAATCTTTTAATTCGTTCTGGATGGTGCCTACTATTTTAAGATAAGTTTTATAAAATAGTAAAAAACACACCATAAAAGGGCAAAAACTCACCAAAGGCTGAGATGAACAGCTACCCAATTAGATGAAGGGGAATGGAAAGTAGAATGAAAATCTGATGATCTTTACACTATTATATACACTTTATTAAACTGAAAATATGTACACAACGTTTTTACTATTCTTCCAAATTTTCAAAGTTTAATCAAGATAAATCTCCTTTTCTTCAGTAGCTGGTCTCTGTCTCTTTGCTAAAGGAGAAGTCAAAAATCTGTCCAAAGTTGATTGAACTTCTCTTTCTTTCAGAATTTTTTTAAAGTGATTCAGACACTTGTCTTCAACCAAGGCACAAAATCTGTTCATTTCAGCTTTGTTGGGATGCCACTTTGTAGCCAAAGACTGAAACTCTTCCCAGTAGTGCAGCATTTTTTTAATGTCACCTGTTGGCACTCTTTGCTTTTTATTGCTGTCCTTCTCCTCTGATGAGCACTCTTTATCTTCCTTGTCTCTTTCCTGATTCAGTTGCTCTTCAAGATCTTCTGTTGTCAGATCTTTTGAGTGTTCTTCAACTAATTCTTCTACATCTTCTTCATTTACCTCCAAATGTAATGCTTTGCCCTAGGAGACTATCTTATCTACAATGTCAGCATTTTCAGCATCTTGAACACTGGAAACAGCACTTCTTATCTTGCAGCAGTCTGTCCATAACTTTTTCCAGGCAGCATTAAGTGTCCTAATTGACACTTTGTCCCATGCCATGGCAATGACTTGAATTGCATGAAGGATATGATAATGATCCTTCCAAAATTCCCTCAGAGTCAGACTGGTAAATGAAGTTGCATCAAAACATCTTTGGCTGAGTTTTGTATACAATTTTTTAAAGTTTGATGTGACCTGTTGGTCCATGGGTTGCAAAATAGATGTGGTGTTTGCAGGAAGAAATTTTATCTTGATGAAGTTAAATTCTGCCTCAAAATCTTCTAAGCCAGGTGGATGTCCTGAAGCATTGTCCAGAAGAAGCACAGCCTTTTCAGGCAAGTTTTCTTCTCTCAGGTAATTTTTCGCCATGGGCCCAAACACCTCCACGATCCACTCTGTGAATATGCTTCTTGTTACCCATGCCTTGGTGTTTGACTTCCAATAAACACTAAGCATGAGCTTGCAAACATTCTCCTTGAAAATTCTTGGTAGACCAACATTGGTTTAATTTTGAGATCACAATTTGCATTAGCACAAAATAATTTTCATAAATCATTCTGGCTTTGCTGCAGATCATCTCGAGTCATAGTGTCACCAGCCATTTGTTGCTCATTTATCCAATCAGAAGCTTTTCCATTTCTTCATTTACAGAACTTTGGGATTGAGAAGCCAAGGTCTTCACACCGGCTGCAACTGAAGCTGCCTTAATCTTCTTCAAAATTGTAGCTATTGATGATGATGCTATGCCATGCCTAACTGCTAAATCCACAATTCTGACTCTTTCATATGCTGAAATTATTTCTTTCTTTTGCTCAATTGTGAGCAAATTTCTGCTTCCCTTGGGTTTGTCGCTTACTTTTTTTTGGACCCATTGTCAAGAAATTTTTTTCACTTTTAAAATTTTTTCTGAAAAATATAAAAAAAAATGACATATAGCATATTATTTATTTAATTATATAAGAATAGAATTTACTAATTATAAATTAATCCCCTATAGTAGAATTTAGCCAAGTAAAGAATAAATGCTATCACACTTACCTCTTGCATTCACAGCCACACGGAGCGTGCACTGTACCGACACTGGTATGAGGCATCTCACTTATCGCTGTCTTGAACATAAGCAACCCAGTCGGGTTGGTGGGTTTCCCCTATGTGATGTGGTCAATTCATTTCTTTGTCACATACACATACAGACGGAAAAGATAAGCTCCTGGAATGGCCCGACCATTCATGTTTGCTGCTTTATGTTAGTGTGCGCATCCACTAAAACATTCGCTAGCCGAGTCCAAAAAACAGTGAAAAAAATCTTCGTTAGCTGAAAAATTCGTTAGCAGAGTCACTCATTAACCGAGGTATCACTGTATTACTAAAAATCAGAATATTAAATATTTACTGTTCATCTTCCAAATTTCCAAAATAGATGTAGTATGGTTTATTCCTTGCTTTAACTGGAATTTTTTGCAAAGTAGACATTACTCTCATCTTGGGATCTTAGTAATAATTCTCTACAACTAATTCCAACATCCAGGTAAAATGTCTTTTTGAGTGGCTAATCTAATTGAACCACAGTGCATTCTGCTGCAAAGATTTTACATTCTTGAATCAAGTAAGCAATTCCAGTATGAGAGAATCAAGGAATCCTTAAAAGGCATGGTGGCCATAGAATTCTGCACACATTGAAATAATTCAAGCCATTCACTAGATTGGTCATAAATATTTATCAATCTGTAATAAGTGGCAAATATGCTGTAACTTTCCATGATAAAGCTCTGCCATATTATATCTCTTATACAAAGGAAGAGAATGTTCTCTTTTATGCATTGTTCAGAACTTGGTGTGTGCTCTGAACAATGTCTGGTGTAAAATGCCAACGGGCATTTTACACCAGATATTTTACATCATTCTCACCGTAATTGAGAATGATGGATAGAGGCTTTCAGCAGTTGTTTATACTGCATGTCTTTTAGGTTCTGATGATCATGTATAGGGTGTTAATTTTCCATAGAATGTTTTATGTAATGGAGTGTATTGGCCAGCAGTGAATATTCTACTTTCATATTTTCATCTCTAGAAAACTGGAAACAGCAAGTAGTTATTTTGGGAAAAATGAAATAAGTTTTTAAAAATTATTATCATTCAGTAGACAAAGGAAATGGTGGGAAGCCCAATGATGACAGAACGATATTTGTTTTTCATTGGATTCACATTCAAGAATGAACTTGATACAGGAATACAAGGAGTTCATTTTCTGTAAGAACTGAAGTAATTCTGACTCAGAGTGGGTCCAGACCTCAAAATGGTTAATTTTGTTGAGAAAACTTAGTTTTGTTTCTGAGAGAAAATAAACTCCTTGCACTCCCGACGTTCACCATTGAACATGAATCCAATAACCAATTATCCTTATTTTGTTTTGAATACCTTAACGATTCATAATCTCACAGGTCATGTTGAATTTTCAGTTTATCAGAAGCCAATCTTTACTAGCGGAGACATTCACTTGTTCCCCCCTGCCATTATTCATCACAGAAGATGAGTATTATCAAGAGTCTTGTATGTAGATCTCA
Organism: Typopeltis vanoorti; assembly: GCF_054136105.1. Classification (NCBI taxonomy): domain Eukaryota; kingdom Metazoa; phylum Arthropoda; class Arachnida; order Uropygi; family Thelyphonidae; genus Typopeltis; species Typopeltis vanoorti. Next base: position 134,269,803 of record NC_143557.1, read on the forward strand.
TATGATCTACTCTTCTGATCCCATTTTGTTAGATGAACTGAATAAAATTAAAAGCGATCTGATATGTAATGGATACAACTAAACTACCATTCAAAAAATTTTTGATAATTAATCATCCTTCTACTAGACTACAATCCAATGTGAAAAGAATTTCAGCACCCTACCTTAAAGGAACCTCAGAACAAATAACCAGGATTCTTCATAAATTCAATTCATAAAATTCAATCCATACACTTTCTTCAAACCAACTTGGAAACTGTTTTCCTTTTTCTATCTACAAAGGATACATTACCACCTCTTTCCCTACCAGGTGTCCATCACGTACCTTGCTTATGCCATCTTTGCTATTTTGGACAGACTGGCTGTTCTGCCTTAATTAGCATTGAAGAACTATATTATGGTTTTGGAATCCAACAAGTTTAGCCTTGCTTCTCATGCTATTCACACTAGGCACAGAGTTCTTTGAACCCAGACAAAACTTCTTCATTCCATCAAGTTCATTTGGAAATAATGGAATGAACTTGATGGAAATAATCAAATGTGAAACGCCATGGAATTGTCTGAACCTCAACTGATTAGACTGCATGCCAATCTCCAAGATTTGGGAAGTGATCACCATTAATTGTTCATAAGTTTTTCTTTTTTAATTAACAATATTTAAAATTATTTTTTATCACACAGCTTTTTATAGTTGTTCCTCTGAATTCTAACATTGCAATCATATACTTCAGCTGCAACTGAGACAATTGAGCTAATATATGACTCATTATTGATTCATGTTTTGAATGTAGTTAACAGTCTGTCTCCCTGTTGATGTCCAACATTACACGTTGGACAAAACATATTGTAATTTTTGTTACATGTTTCCGTAAGATGTGAGAGTTATTTAAATATGCCTAGTGCACATCTTCCCTTCAAACTATTTAATGTTTATATATGGTAAGACCATGAATAATGAAGGGAATTGTGGGAACTCATACATCTCAATAACGGAACACAAAGGATTGTGAGTAACCAAACATAAAGGAACACAAAACAGCAATGTGAAAAGTACAAATGCAAACAGTACTAGAAAACATATAAGAAAGAACTGGAGGAGTATGAAATTATAAAAATGAAAAGCAGAATTCATGTTTAAATTTTGTTAAATTAATCTTATAGATAAAGAATATTTCAACACAAAATAATCTTATCCACTCAAAAATCATAACTTTTAATTAAACTTCAAATTAAAGAAATACCATATATTGTACCATATTAACAGTTCTAAGAGAACGGTATGAATTTATTTCAGCTGTTCACCACTAAGTCTCAATTTCTCCCACTTCTCCTCACCCAAGCTGACTAATGTAGGCCAATGTACATCCCTTGTATTCTCTCCTTTTTAGTAATTGGAGGTGACATTTATAAAGTTGACTGAAGTTTTCAGATTATTTTTGATTTAATGGTACAGACAGCACATATTTCATTTATTATAAATATTTCAGTTAAGTTACATTAATTTAAGCTAGCTTGGCATTTTAAAATGTAAACATTAATTGTATTGTGCATTTTAATATTTATAGTTTCATCTGTCAGCTCTTTCATATGTCCCCCATTGTTCGCATTTGTATTTTTTGTGTTGCTGTTTTGTGATGTTTTTGTTTGGTTCTTGCCAATCTTTTATATTCTGTTGTACATTTCGGTGTTTCCCACTATTTCTACTATTTTCCATTCCTGGGAATGGAGTGATGGTGATGGGGGGTGGGGATCAGTTTTCCTCTAAATCACAAATTTACTATAGCAAACTTTGTGTTATAAAAAAACTTTCCTGGTCCCTTAGGGTTTTGCTATAGTCAGCATCTCGGTATCAAAAAAAAAAAAAAAAAAGGGCATCATAGCATTATCTGTTGATAAGGAATATTGTTATTTTTCATTGAATATTTTTTAATATAAAAAATAGTATATATGATTATAGCTATTTGGTTTTTCAAGTTAGCATTTTTTTCATCCAAGAATTAGACTAAAAAAAAAATAAATAACAGTTTTGATTCCTTTACCTGAAAATATTGTGTATGAGTTAATAATTAGTTGTATATTTCAGTGTTCCAGAAGAGCGGATTCTTCCTTTTGGGATGAAAGATAACTTTTGGGAAATGGGGGAAACGGGTCCTTGTGGTCCATGTTCTGAAATCCATTTTGACCGAATTGGGGAACGAGATGCTACAGATTTAGTAAATGCTGATGTACCTGATGTTTTGGAGATATGGAATCTCGTATTCATTCAGTTTAACAGGTAAGCAAGAGCTCTTGAAAACAGCGATATATAGTAGTTAACATTTATGCATTATCATATACTTGAAGTCCATAAGTATTTGTAGTTAAATTTGTATTATTGTAGAGTCCAGTTGCTAACCCTTCAGCGTGATTGCTTTGTTTTGGCCAAAAATAATGTGCATATAAATAAATATTACCATTCATAATTCTTATAGGCTAAAATTCTTATAGGAATTTTTTTTTTTTCTTCTCTCAAAGTTAAAAATGAAGTCTGAACTTTGCAGAAGCAAAATTTCAAACTTCATGCCAGTTTCATTTGCAGTTTTAAGAGTCGCATAATTTTGAGCTCCTGAAAAACTGAAGTTGCTGTTGCTGTTTTTTTTGTCTGAAAAATTCGAAATTTTTTAAATTGTTTTGACTTCTATATTTCATTCTAGATATAGGAGGCTCCCTATATTGTATTTTCTAGTTATCTACCTTCTAAGAGTACATTTTTTTTACTAAAGAAAGAGCTAAAAGGCTTCATTTTGATGATGCAAAATTACATAGGAAGAGTGGATATTAAATTCAACATTATTTCAAAACCAATGTTTGTAGAAACTATGAAAGTTTCGTTAAGTTTACCTGAGAGCTTACAAGAATACCATCGGCATCCCCAAGTTGCCTTAGCTTGCACTACTTAAAAGACATGACTGCTGCCCAATTGTCCGTATATTTGCTTTTTATTAGTCCATTTGATACTGACAGTTGTTTCAAACTGGTTGGTTCTCTTCAGAGACCAAGCAGAAACTTTAATAGATCAAAAACTCACATTTTTTTGACATTTTGATTTACTTAGTGCTGAACGAAAGTTTTTGCTCTCTTAAGGTTTCTGCCTGATCTTTGAAGAGAACCAACCAGTTTGAAATAGCTGTCAGGCCAGTGAAACCTTTATCAGATTGACTAATAAAAGGTAAATATATGGACACTTGGGCAGCGGTCACCTCTTTTAAGGCAAGTTAAGGCAACTCGGGGATGCCGAGAATTGTATTCTTGTTAAGCTCTCAAGTCAACTTACAAAACTTTCATAGTTTCTACAAACATTTGACTTCGAAATAATGTTGCATTTAATATCATTTCTGCCTGTGTACATTTTTATTCAGTATAACCCTCTTTGCATATTGGAGCCTGCCATCTCTGTAATAAAACTGGCTAACTCATCTTCAGTTTAAAAATCCTTATAAAAAATCTTTGCATCTTAGACATGATTTGAACCCAGGTCTTTCCAACCAGAGGGTATTTTCTTCACATACTGAGCTGCACAGTCTCACTACTGAAAATAAGTTTTTTTTGAAAATTTTGCTATTTTTTATTATTATTGACGATGAGATTGCCTAGCAGATAGTAAACAAATGTTTCATTTTCATGCCATATTTAATCTGTTTTTTTTTTTAGGGGTGGGGGAGGTGGATGGGATGGTAGATTTATAGATCTGCTTTCTGGTAATTCCTAAGAAAATCTCATACAGTGATCTCTCTTAATTTTCCAATGTTTAACCAACCCTTGAATTGGTATCTGTCAATTAGTTTCTGGTATATAATCATGTAACTATACCATCAGTTACCCAGTAAATTGCTTTCCCACTGTGGTGGAATAATTGAGGTATTGCTGTATTTTTATTTTTATTATTTTTTTTAATAATTTCACAGAAAGAAATGTGCTGTAAAGAGTCACTAAATAATCATTCTGGTAATTTAATGAATCCTGGAAACTTGCACTAGATGTGTTTAGGAGTACAACATCATTTGCATAAAGCAAAGAGCTAAGTTTCCAGGATTCATTTCCTGTGATTATATGGATTACTTTCCTTCAGAATGTAATCCATATAGATGATGAATAAGAGTGGGGAAAATGTGAATCCTTGTCTTACCCCTGATTTTACATCAAATCATCTTCATGTATTCTTTCAATTCTAATTGCTGACTATCAACTTAAATATAGACTATATACATTGCTCTCGGATCATTATATAATGTTCCATTCACCTCATATAATTGTAGTGTCTTAAAAAGCTTTTGTCCAGGCAACTTGTCAGATGCCTTTTCCATATCTACAAAACTTAAGTGCAGATCCTTCTCATATTCCCACGATTTCTCAACTATTTGTCTTAAAGTGAAAATCTGATCTCAACAAAACCTCTATTTGGCCTGAACCCAGCTTGTTCTTCTCCAATCTTTCTCAACCTCTTTTCAAGTATGCTTGTATAAATCTTACCTGGAACACTTAGTAGATGTATTCAATATATACAAGGTGGCTATAAATAACTTTCCCTCTTTGGAGGCATCTGTAGCTAAAACCAATAAATGGAATGAGACCAAATTTTATATTGAGACTTTTGAAGGCACAGGGAGATGATTTCCGTGAAAAAAAGATTTAGTACCAGAAGTCACCGATAGGGGAAATTTTGGCACTGGTGGAGCCGAAAACAAGCAGATAATTACATTAAAGGCAGATAAAATGGAATAATAACATTTCGATGGTGTAAGCGACAGCCGTGTCACTCATTTCAGCTGGATATGTGGCACGTTACAATGATGATAATAATAATAAAACTAAAACAACAACTTGCGAGAGAGACAGAAATTAATGTAGTGATTGAACTCACAGGAAATAATGTTTTATTCATCAGAATCAGGGTCCCCTGGACCACATACACGATTTTCAATGTGCTGACCTTTCTTGTGTACAACAAATTGCATCCGGTTTGTGACATCCTCTACAGCTGAGCGTAAGGAGTCGGATTGGATGTTCATAACAGCCCGTTTTATGTACTCTTTCAAGACATGCAAGTTGGGAACGCCACCAACATACACAACGGATTTCAAATACCCCTACAGCCAAAAGTCAATCAGCGGTAGTTAGTGGTTGCACACGACTGAACTTATATGGATAGAAGTGAAGCATTTTCCGTAAGATTTTCCAGACTGTACCATAAGCCATATCAAGTTTGGGAGCTATGGCATGAGCGCTTTGACCAGTACTGGTCCCTGTGTCGTCAAACACCGCAGTAGCAACATCTCTTACTGTCTCTTCTTGCACTGCTTTCCATCCTCTGCCAGGTCTAACTCCTAGTGATCCAGTTTCTTCAAACTTCTTAATCATAGCTCTCAGTGCTACAGCTGACATAGGACCTGTATTCAGGTTATGAAGCCTTCTAAATTTCTGAAGGGCCGCTACGTCATTGCACTGTTTATGGTAAAACAATTTAACAAATAAAGCATGCTGAGGCAAGGTAGGACACATATTGAGCACAATTCGTCAGTCATTCGAATAACTGCCTGAACTTTCCCAATCCCTTTTTAAGTGGAATTGGTGGCACTGCTGTCACAAACGCACAGTAAAATTTGCATAATCCTTTTTACCTGTGTTTACTGCAAATATTTGATTGCTTTCAGCTCCACCAGAGCTAAAATTTCTGCTATTGGCGACTTTTGGTACTAAATCTTTTTTTCGCAGCATTCATCTCCCCATGCCTTCGAAAGTCTCAATATAAAATGTGGTCTCATTTCATGTATTAGTTTTAGCTACAGATACCTCCAAAGAGGGAAAGTTAATTTATGACCACCCTGTACATGAAAAACACAAGGTAAAAGTATTATTTATTAAATATACTGCCATATATTTTAGTCTGAAATTAACAGACCATCGGCAGTGGCTTACATAACAGTTTTTACAAGGTAGAATGCAAACAATTGATTTATTGAAAATAGCATCATGCTTTCACTGAAAAAAAAAAAAGGTTAATCATAACAGTGTAAAATAAATTGTGTGTATAATATATATATAATTTATAATATCATACTAAACAGATCATCAGATAGATGTAATATCTAGTTGGTTTCTTAAGACCTTTATGTCTTAAGACGTTGGTGTTAATTAAAAAAAAAAAAAAAAAACTAAAGTGCTCTTTGAATGAAACTTTCAATATTTTTGATAAGGATAAGCACTCTCCTTAAATATCAAATAGGCATTAAATTTGTACCAGCATCTATGTAGAGGGCATGTTTCAGACCAAAGAATGTTGTGGTCTGCCTCTATTCCATGTTGAGCTAATCCAGAGTTATTGGATTTTTTGTGGAAAATATATGATCGATGTTCTTGTATTCTTTTTTTGTATTGACAATCCAGTTTGTCCGAAGTAGGAAAGATGGCATTCACCTGGAACTTGGTATACACCTGGGAGAGACATAGGAGAGTGTTTATCTATAGAAGAGGGAAATACATTGAGTTTATTAATAAGAATAAGTCATTACTAAATCATATTTCTTCAGAATTCTCATAATTGGTTCTGAAATGCCGGAGTTGTATGGGATTGGAACTCAACATATTGATTCCTTGTTGTTTGGGTTAGGTTAGGTTTGTAGTAGTCAAAGAGATGTTATGTAGTTCTTTTGGAGAAGCCATTTAATTTCATATACTGTTTGATGAGAGTTCAAGTCTCCATTTATAGGTAGAACTCTCATAAAACAATATATGAAATTAAATGGCTTCTCCAAAAGAACTACATAACATCTCTTTGTTAGACTTAGCTCGTTGAATTAAACACTTTATGATTCCTGTCTTTTGAGAAGGATGATGTGCAGATTGTTGAAGAATGTAACAGCCAGTGAAAGTAGGTTTTCTATGAGCGGATGCTAAATTAATAAATTGTTAAATTATCTGATAAAGAGCAGATGCAAAAAAAACAATCAACTCTTCCAAAACAGTGTTTGAAAGAGCAAAAAGCAGGAAACTAGCAGCCTGTCCAAACGGCAGCCAAACCTTTTGGTCTCTTGCCAAAGCAATTGGCTGTAACTTCTGTCCAACACTATTCCCACCCCTATCAAACCCTGATGGCTCTACTGCCTCATCACCCACAGAAAAAAGCCAATCTTCTGGCCTCATATTTGTTGTTTCAAGGATACTTGCGACATAAGACTGAATGATATAATCACGTAATCACAAGAAAGATATTTATTTAACCAAATATTTCGGTCTGGAAATAGCAGACCATCGTCAGTGGTATTACAAGAACAGTTTAAAAAATACAAGCTAGAATACTAACAATAGATCGTTAAAATTAGAACACGCCGCGTGATGTTACATCACTAAGTATGAAACGGAATATTTTGGAGTAGAAACATGATTGAATTTGCTATTTAAAAAAAAAAAATGAATGAGTAATCTTGATTGGACTTTCCCAGATTTTTGATATAGATATACAGTCATTACGATTCAGGTTGGGGTGATGGAGAAATGTCTCCATGCTTTCCTTGAACAAACGTTCGAACCTATAACGGGATCTATGTAAGAGGCGAGTCCTGGACCGAAGGATGCTGTGGTCAGTTTCAATCCCGTGTTGAGCCAATCCAGACTTTTCAGGTTTGTTGTGAAGAATGGATGATTGATGTTCTTGGATTCTTTTTTCAAGAGAACGTCCAGTTTGTCCAAAATAAGAGAGATCACAGTTGCACGGAATTTGATAAACTCCAGGAAGAGATAAAGTTGAGCGTTTGTCTTTAGGAGAAAGAAAATGAAAAGACAATTTGTTAATAGGTGAATACGTAGTTGTTAAATTATATTTCTTTAAAATTCTTGCGATAGGTTCTGAAATACCAGAGATATAAGGAATAGGCACTCGACGTAGAAACTTTGTTGTTTTATGGAGGATTATAATAATTGAGAAGACGTTGAGTACTTTTTTCAGAAAAGCCATCGAGTTTCATGTGTTGTTGGATAGTAGAAAGTTCTTTCTGTAGATAATCAAAAGTAGAACAATTAGTTTTGGCTCTTCTGATGAGGCATTTTATAATTCCAATTTTTTTTTTTTTTTTTTTTTAAATAGCAAATTCGATCATGTTTCTACTTCAAAATATTCTGTTTCATACTTAGTGATATAACATCACGCGGTGTGTTCTAATTTTAACAATCTATTGTTAGTATTCTAGCTTGTATTTTTTAAACTGTTCTTGTAATACCACTGACGATGGTCTGCTATTTCCAGACCGAAATATTTGGTTAAATAAATATCTTTCTTGTGATTACGTGATTATATCATTCAGTCTTATGTCGCAAGTATCCTTGAAACAATAAATTCTTATCCTTCACGGGGAAAATGCTACCAAAATAACTGGTAAATTAGGAAAACTTTCAGTTATAGAAGGTAGGTTACGAGCAAAGATTAATTTCTTAAAAAATTGCCGCGACAACAAGATTATTCCCAATTTCGCTACGATTAAAGAAACAATAAAATCTCCTGGAGCTCATAATATTTACCGGAACACTAGTTTAACTCTATTCCGTAATCAACTTAAAGCTGCTAAACGTGACCTTGCTATTCACAATCATCAGATTTCTGATTTGTGCACCTATATATCCACAAATTTGGATCCACATCTTTCTCACATAGTTCTAAATGTGGCTAAACGTTCGGCTCAATGTGCTTATAATAAACTAAGTCAACATCTTAACCGTAAATATGAAGCTCTTTCGTCTAGACAATCCAAGCCATTCATAACTCCAGATAATTGGATTGTAAATATATCCGGATGTCCTTTGACTAAAAGTGAAACCCTCATCTTGTCAAAAGGACATTTTTCTATTGTTCCAAATAAAATACCATATCTTGATTTCCTAGTTAATATTGAGAGGAATCTTAATCATCTAACCAGTGATAAAGCTAATGCTCTTCACCTAGAAGTCGCTTCATCTCTACTTAAGGCTAAACTTCCTCCTTCCAACATATCTCCTTCTGAAATGAAATCTTTACAGTCCTTGAGAAAAAATAATCACCTCATTATCACTAAAGCTGACAAGGGAAAAGCAACAGTAGTTATGGACTCAGCAAATTATAGAAGAAAACTTTCTCTTTTGCTTCGAGATCGCTCCACATATCAAGAAATTGATTATAATCCAACCAACAGACAACTGAAGAAATTAAATTCTCTCCTTGATGAAGTCATCAGTTTGGATAAAGACACAATTGAAAGACTTAAAACTCATTTTGCACGACCTCCTAGATTTTATGGCCTTCCAAAAATCCATAAGATTGACTATCCTCTTCGTCCAATAGTAGATTGTATTGATTCTCCTACTTACCGTATAGCCAAATATCTAGCTAAATTATTGAAATCTTACATTGGCAACTCTAATTCTTTTTTAAAAAACTCCTCAGATTTCTTACAAAAATTAAAAAATGTCTCATTACAACCTACAGATCTTATGGTTAGTTTTGATATAGAATCTTTATATACCAATGTACCTCTCAAGGAAACTTTAAAATTACTTGCTGACATCTTTCCTCAAGATATTATAAAACTATTCGATTTCGTAATACATTCTGGATATTTCGCATGTCAAAACAAATTTTAAAGCCAAGTAGAAGGAACGGCCATGGGAAGTCCTCTTTCTCCGGCTTTAGCCAACTTTTATTTAGAACATTTAGAAAAGTCCTCTTCGCATCTATTTTCCCTCAACCATCTTTTTGGGTAAGATATATAGATGACATATTTACTATTTGGCCTCACAGCAAAAACGCTTTACCTTCCTTTTTAAACAGTATTAATTCCTTGCATCATCGCATAAAGTTTACTATGGAATTAGAAGAAAACAACCAGTTATCTCTTTTAGATGTTCTCCTCATCCAATCACCTTCACATATTCTTACAACTACAGTATACAGGAAACCAACATTCACAGATCGTTATATTCTTAAAGAATCAGCCCATCATCCATGTCAAAAAACAGGAATTATAAAATGCCTCATCAGAAGAGCCAAAACTAATTGTTCTACTTTTGATTATCTACAGAAAGAACTTTCTACTATCCAACAACACATGAAACTCGATGGCTTTTCTGAAAAAAGTACTCAACGTCTTCTCAATTATTATAATCCTCCATAAAACAACAAAGTTTCTACGTCGAGTGCCTATTCCTTATATCTCCGGTATTTCAGAACCTATTGCAAGAATTTTAAAGAAATATGATTTAACAACTACGTATTCACCTATTAACAAATTGTCTTTTCATTTTCTTTCTCCTAAAGACAAACGCTCAACTTTATCTGTTCCTGGAGTTTATCAAATTCCGTGCAACTGTGATCTCTCTTATTTTGGACAAACTGGACGTTCTCTTGAAAAAACAATCCCAGAACATCAATCATCCATTCTTCACAACAAACCTGAAAAGTCTGGATTGGCTCAACATGGGATTGAAACTGACCACAGCATCCTTTGGTCCAGGACTCGCCTCTTACATAGATCCCATTATAGGTTCGAATGTTTGTTCAAGGAAAGCGTGGAGGCATTGCTCCATCACCCCAACCTGAATCGTAATGACTGTATATCTATATCAAAAATCTGGGAGAGTCTAATCAAGATTACTCATTAATTTTTTTTTTTAAATAGCAAATTCAATCATGTTTCTACTTCAAAATATTCCGTTTCATACTCAGTGATATAACATCACGCGGCGTGTTCTAATTTTAACGATCTATTGTTAGTATTCTAGCTTGTATTTTTTAAACTGTTCTTGTAATACCACTGACGATGGTCTGCTATTTCCAGACCGAAATATTTGGTTAAATAAATATCTTTCTTGTGATTACATGATTATATCATTCTGGCCTCATACTTTGCTTCAAATGCATGCATAACTAATGATATTAAATGTCCCCCAACCATTCCAGACACCCAACATACAATGCCCCCTATATCCTTTTGCCAGGATGAAATCAGAAAAATACTGTCCCAATTAGACACAAAAAAGTCTCCTGACCCCAATGGTATACCCCCAATTGTTCTGAAAAATTGTGGTCCAGAACTGACCCCTATCCTATGTCACCTATATATACTCACCTACTCCACTGGAATCTATCCCCAAACTGGAAATTGGCCTATATTCAGCCCATTCCCAAGAAGGGTGACAAGTCACTGCCATCCAATTACCACCCTATCTCGCTTACCTCAGTCCTGTCAAAGGTAATGGGAAAAATCCTCAATTCCCACCACCTACGCTATCTTGAAGACACTCTCCAAATAAATGACTGCCGGTATGGATTCCGAAACTGCCGATCAACAGGAGATCCACTCACATACGTCACCCATCTCTGGACAAATGCTATGGAGAGGTTTGGCGAATCACAAGTGGTTGCACTAGATATCTCCAAAGCCTTTGACCGGATCTAGCACAAAGGCCTACTAGGCAAACTACCATCATTCGGTCTGACCCAGGACTACTGTAGGTGGATCACCAGTTTTCTGTCTGGACACACACTGTGTGTGATGGGAGATGGCTCCCTATCCTTGCACCACTCAATTAATGTTGGGGTCCCACAAGGTTCTGTCCTCTCACCAACCCTGTTCCTGCTATACATCAACGACCTATTGCAATTGACCTCCAACCCAATACACAGTTTGCAGATGACAGCACACTACTCTCCTCGCTTGCGTTTGATAAGCCTTACCCTACACAACTCACCTCATCCTACAGAACATCAACCACCACCATCACCCTCAACTCCAATCTCCATGCCATCCTACAATGGGGTTCGGATAACCTCATAAATTTCAATGCCAACAAAACCCAGTTCTGTACTATTTCCCATAAAAAAGAACAACTTTTTCCCAGTATCCTTTTCAACGATACCCAAATTTCCAGACAGCTGGAGATCTCGCTCCTTGGAATCACCCTCACATCAAACCTCTCCTGGCACAAACATATCTCAAACATTGCATCCTCAGCCTCAAAAAAACTAGGATTTCTCTTCCACTCAAGACGTTACTTCACCCCTGAACAGCTACTAACATTATACAAGTCACAAATCCACCCAACTATTGAGTACTGCTCCCACATATGGGGTGGGGCCCCTAAAAGCTCTCTCAAAATGCTCGACTCAATACAGAGGAGGGCTAGACTTATCAATGATCCATCCCTTACCAACTCTCTCCCCCCACTTTCACACAGGTGTTTGGTCTCTGCAGTAAATATATTCTACAAATATTTCTGGGAAATGCTCATCCGAAATAACATCAATAATTCCCCTGCTCAGTACTAAGCTCATTGGAATACGTGCAGCTGCTGTACAATATCCCCTCACAGTACACCTAGTAACAAACAGAACAAATTTCTTTTCCTCTTCCTTCATCCCTGCAACTGCTGCACTGTGGAACAGTCTTCCACCTGCTGTGTTTCCCAATGAATACAATTTAAAGTCATTGAAATCAAATGTAAACAAATTCCTCCTTTCCCAACCCATCACCCATACACAGTACTAATGTACTATAGGTTGACCAGTCAATCTCCTGTGTATGGGCCCAACATTAAAAAAAATAATAATAATAAAAAAAAAAAAAAAAAAAAGATGAGAAGAATGTTTAAAAATGATAATTTGTTGTCTCATTCAATTACCATAGTGAATTTCATACAAGGATGTAAAGTATTAGCTAAAAATGTTGATAAGGCCACACCGCAAAAGTGTTGTCTATATAATCCAAAATGAAGGCTGAGAGTGTATAGATGAAAAAAGGTTATCTTCTAAATATTCTAAATAAAAGTTGGCTAAAGCAGTGGAGAGTGGGCTTCCCATGGCAGTTCCTTCTACTTGGTTGCAGAATTTGTTTTGACAAATGAAGTATCCAGAATGCATCACGAATTCTAAGAGTTTTACTATTTCTTGTGGGAATATTTCAGATAGTAGTTGTAAGTCTCTTTGAGAGGTATGTGTGTAAATAGTGATTCTACATCAAATCTCATCATAAGATGAGTAGGTTGTATGGAGACATTTTTTAATTTGTCTAAGAAATTTGAAATGTTTTTTTTTAAAAAATAGACTTGCCTCTATGTGATTTCAGTAAGTTTGCTTAATATTTGGCTATGCGATACATAGGTGAATCAATGCAGTCTACAATCGGATGGAGAGGAATGTCTTTCTTATGAATCTTTGATAGACCATAGAATGTGCTTATGTTTTCACAAAAAAAAAAAATTCCAATAAGTCTGGATTAGCTCAACACTGAATAGAGGCAGACCACAACATTCTTTGGTCTGAAACATAGATGATGAGACATATTTGAATGCCTATTTAAGGAGAGTGCTGAGGCCTTGCTTTACCACCCTAACTTGAATTGAATGACTGCTTATTGTTATCAAAAATATGGGAAAGTTTGATTCAGATAACACATCATTAAAGTTTTTTGACTGGAGTTAAATGGGGAACTACTTGGAGTTGTGGACATGAAATGCTTAAAGACAATGACCCCACTGTTTGGATATTTTGACTGCAGAAAATCAGTCTTCAGAGATATGCAATCAGAGAGGTCAATGTGGTTATCAGAATTTGAAGAGCAACAAAAATAGAAAATAAACACAACGAAGCATGTCAAGGAAATTTTGACTCAGAGTTGATCAGACAGATGGGATTCTAGGTTTGGAATTATCTGACATGGGATATCAGATCAGCTGAATGCATATATACCACATGCACACTTGTGACAGATTGAAATGTCAAGTGTAGTTGGACTGTTGAGGTCGTAAGCTGAGATTCCATCAAGAATAACAAATCCAGTTTAGATGCTTGTAAATGATGGCGGTACACATTGCTTATATTAACTGGATGTCGATGAAGTGTATGCATTGAAGCAGATGTTAAAAGTCTGCTAGTGATTTCTTTCGTATAGTTTCGAAGCTTATGCGCTTGGCTTGAATTGTAGATGTGCATGTGCGTGCACACACACAATTTTCATCTTTCTTTATGTGTAAATTGTAATGCTGAGTTGAATGATGCCACGATATTTGAGCATTATGTTATTATATAGAAATGGTTTTAATTGGGAGAGGAGAGTATATTAATTTAATTAATTAGCTAATGGTTAACTTTTATTTATTATTTATTTATTTGATCTGAGTGCTTTATTGTTTTTTGCTAATATAGATCATGGTGAGCACATAATTTGGATTTACTATTTTTGGAGGCTATAGGATAATGGCATGGTGAAAAGCACCAATAATTTAGGGCATTTCACCCTTCAGTTAATACTCTATGCTTATAAGGTGGATTAATATTTCAGTTACAGTTAAAATTCAGAAGCAGTGCATAAAAGGAAAGAAAGAACCATTTCATGAGAGGAATATGTATCTATGGAAAGAAGGATGTAATAATATTGTTACTGTATGGTAACAATATTGTTGCCATTTAGTCATATCTATTACTCTGATTATGTCTATTAGTGCAGCAAATTCAGCAAGAAGAATGCTCTTTCATCTTAATTGGTAAAAATCTGTAATTCAATAGGTAGCAGTAGAATTCTTACTGATATATGAATTATGATTTTAATTTTGAAAAATTACATGATTCTATAGAAATGTTTATTATATTGTTATTATAAACATGTATATAAAATATGGGAAATTTTTGGTATTAAAATACACCTTATAATATAAATAAGGAGTTTAATAAAAAAATAACAATTAAAATCTGACAAGTTTTTTTATGTCATAAGACTTGCATCTTCAGGTACATTAGTGGTACATAAGTCTTACACATCAAAAGCTTGTTAATAATTAATTATGCATATTAGATGTTTTTGATAACTTCACAACTGTTAAATACAATTGACAAACCAGAATACAAATGGTAAATTCGTTGGAACTAGCAACAGTATACAGTAACAAATTCACCATTTGTATTCTGGTTTATCAATTGTATTTAACAGTTGTGAAGTCATCAAAAACATCTAATATATATAATTAATTGTTAATAGGCAGGTGTTTATGTTCAGGTACAGGTACATTAGTGGTACTTATGTACCACTAATGTACCTGAAGATGTAAGTCTTATGACGTACGAAACTTATCCGGTTTTAATTGCTTATTTTTTTATTAAACTCCTTATTTACATCATAATGTGGTCTCAGAATCAAAAACTTCCAACAGAACTGCTAAACCACAGAAACTTATGTTTATATGTATATAAAATATTTTTAATGCATTATTATTACAAATTATTATGTGTAATTATAATATATTATGTGATAATAAAAGCATTGTTCATTGTTGGTTTACACTTGTGGATCTACATATAATGATGTTTTCTATAAGCCCTGTTTTTTATATATTAGCAAAACATTTGTTCTGTTTCTTGTTTTAATTTTCAGAGAAAATGATGGTTCCCTGGTTCCTTTACCAAAAAAACATGTTGATACTGGAATGGGACTAGAGAGGATAGTATCTGTGATACAGCAGAAGATTTCTAATTATGATACAGACTTATTTGTTCCAATCTTTAATGCTATTCAGGAGGTATTATTGATTTTTTTAAACATACATCACATTAACGTTTAGTGCCTTAAATCATCGATAATCATAATATTCATATATTATGATTATCAATAATGACATAATAATGATAATAATGACAAATAATAGGATATTTGTTTGTGGAATCATATGTCCAGTGATCAGGATGCTCTCTTGTCATAGAGCATTCATTCAAGTTCTTCAGCTCACATTATTTCTTAAATCTTAAAGAAAATATTCCTTCATTTATTTAACTGCTTTAATATCTAAATAGCTCTCGGAAGACCCTGTAACCTCTAGAGAGTGCATCCTCTGGGTGGCAGATAGGGGAGCCCACCAGATATGGCAGGGTGGTTCGAATATGTTGAATAAGGACTCGTGGACCAACAGGGCCACAGGGGGCTATCATCTTGATAGCAAGGGAAGTGGCTTTCCCATGGTCCCCTAGCTGGGTATATTCTCTCTCTTCCCTCTTCTTTGAGGTAGACCCCCCCCCCCTTGCTCTTTAATCTTTCCTATATGGCATTCCTTGCCCAACTCTTGTAACTCACGACCCTAATGCTATTAGAGTAAACGAGGGCTATGGGTCATTCCATTTCTATCTCTACTCTATCTCTATGTCTTCTCTTTAAAAATCTCTCCTACCACTTAAAGCAAGCTTGAAGGCCTCAAGATGGCAGCCTCATCACCAAGCTAGACTGCAGATGGCCAGTAACCCTCTCAGTCAAAATTTTAACCCACTAAAAAGACTCACTTAGATAGTAAACGGACAGACTTTTTTTGGTAACGAACCAGTTTGGAATAAGGATTCGAGAAGAAAATTACCAAAAACAAAAAAAAGCAGAAATACACCTATTGGAATATAGCCACCTGGAATGTGAGAAGTATCCACCACAAAATCATAGAACTGGACCAAGCACTAGAAGAAAGAAATATAAAAATAGCAGTAATTACAGAATCTAAAAAAAAAGCAGAGAGGAACAGATGAAACTGAAAATTATATCTATATATACAGTGGGGTAAAAGCAGAAGAGAGAGCTAAATCTGGATAAATGATCTGTCTACATAAATCTCTTAGAAACAATATGATCCATTACAACTTTTGGAGCGATAGAATAATAGAAATGAGAATTAAAATAGACAGAGGCTATATGACAGTAATTGGAACTTATGCACCTGAAGAAGGAAAAGAGGAGGACTCTGAAAACTTCTACATCCAACTGCAGAACATATTAAATAAGACCAATCCTAAGGATCACATTTTGGTAATAGGAGATCTCAACTCAAGAATTGGCAATAAACCATATAAAACAAACATAGGACCTATTGGAGAACTTAACTGTAAGCAATAATCTTAAAATAATGAACACCTTCTTCAAACATAAAGACATCCACAGATACACCTGGGAAGCAAGAGACACAAGAAGCATTATTGATTACATAATCAGCAATATCAAAATGTCAGAAATGATAATAGATACAAGAGTATACAGAGGATCTGAAATAGAATCAGATCATTTCCTTTTAATTGGAAAAATAAAATGGGAACCAAGATGGAAAACAACAAAAAAGCATAAGGAAAATAGAAATTTTGAATCTTTCAAAGTTAGACTTTTGGATGACAGTGGTATTAAAGACTTGTACCAAAAAAGAATAAACAACTGGAAGACAAGTATAAAACAAAATCAGAACATAGAAGAAGAATGGTCAAACCTAAACTCCATAATGACAAAAGCTGCAAAAGAAAGTTTAGGAACAAAGAAAAAGTGGAAAACAAAAAGAGGCCTTAGGGACTGGGATGATGAAATTAAATGCATTATTGAAGAAAAGAAAAAAGCATATAAAAACTGGCTCAACCTAAAAACAATAGAATTAAAAATCGAATATAGCAGAAAAAAAGCAATAGCAAAAGCAGCATGCAGGAGAATAAACAGAAATAGGGGGAACAATTTTGTAACAAAATTAGAGAGAGACTGTACACTCAAAAGAGCTAATGCATATCCTCAAAGATCTAAGCAATGAAACTAGAGAAAAAGCAGATATTAATACCATTAAAATAGAAACATGGCAAAATTACTACCAAGATCTGTGGTATGATGAAAACGTTCAAAACAGAAAACTATCCTTTGTAAACATCTCTGATAAATTGGAAAACATCACTCTAGAAGAATTAACAGAAGCATTGACCCAAAGCAAAACAGGAAAGGCTCCAGGTGAAGACAATATAAACTTGGAACTTATCAAATATGCAGGACTCGAATTCTCACATAGGTTACTTAACTTTAATAATATGATCTGGAAAGAAGGAAAATGCCCACAAGATTGGACCAAAGCAATAGTTATTCTCATCTACAAAAAAAAAAAGGACAAATCTGATTGTAACAATTATCGTGGAATCAGTTTACTTAGTACCTGTTATAAAGTATATGCAAAAATCTTAGTATATAAACTTAAATGTATAGTAGACCCAAAATTAATAGAAGAACAAAATGGATTCAGAAAAGGCAGGTCTTGCATAGACTCTGCATTTATGTTAAAATGATTAATTGAAAAACACAGAGAAATGAACATAGAAACACACACAGCTTTTATAGATTACACCAAAGCAATTGATAAAATGATCAGAGAAAAACTATGGGAAATCCTAGAAGAATATGAAATACCGAACCAACTCTTTAGAGCCTTATATAATATATATCAAGATAATAAAATATCCATGAAGTACAATAATTCAACATCAAGCTGATAACCAATAAATCGAGGAGTACGTCAGGGTTGCCCTCTCTCACCAATTTTATTTAATTATATATAGATAAAATCATAAAAGAATGGAAGATAACTATTGAAGGAGGATTCAAGATAAACCGTAACACCAGATTAGCTACTCTTCTTTTTTGCTGATGACCAAATAACCTTGGAAATAATGAAGATGAACTACAAAAATCATTATGGAGTCTAAATAATCTGATAAAAAACATACGGTATGGAAATATCAACCGACAAAACAAAAGTTATGGCCTTCAAAGGTGCTAATCCAATAAGAAGCAAAATAGTAATAAACAACAAAATAATAGAGCAAGTAAATACCTTCAAATTTTAGGTTGCATAATGTCATGAAAATGAAGCTGATATAGAACCAAAGATATCAAACTTTTTAAAAGTAACAGGCATTATAAATAAAATTTTTAAACCCAATTATGTACAAAAACACACACAAATAAGAATCTACAATACAGTAGCTAAACCAACCTTACTTTATGGCAGTGAGATATGGACAATAAAAAAAAGCAGATGAAAGAAGAATTGAGTCATCCGAAATGAAATTTCTGCACAGAACTGAAGGAGTCACAATAATGGACAAAATGAAAAGCAGTGAAATCGGAAAAAAAACTTGGAATTACAACCTCCCTAAATGAAACAGTTATTTGCTATAGAGAAAAATGGAAAGAACACATACTAAGAAGGAATAGAAGCAGAATACCTAAACAAATTCTAAATTACCACCCAAAAGGTACTCGATGCAGAGGAAGACCCTTTTAAGGGTCTTCCTCTGCATCGAATGGAATTGAGTCTGGAACAGGCACCTGGCCTATAAGCCTGGAAAGGAAGAAGAAGAATATCTAAATAGAATCTTACCTAATGTCAAAACATAAAAGAATTTTTAACAGTAAACATAGGAACAATTTGTTTTCATCACTACTTTCCTCTGTCCTGTCTATGATATGGACCAAAATTGTATACAGTAAAATGAAATTATGCTAGCAATCTTACAACTGCAGAGTCTCATTCTTTGTTTTTCTTTAATTAAAGAAAATCCTTAAAAACATATTTTTACAGGAATTTGTAGTGCTTTCTCTAATGTTTTTTTAATACTTAGATTGTACACACACACACACACACACACACAGACAGAGAGAGAGAATTCCATTGAAGATAAAATTGGTGTTCCATTATAGTTTAATTGTTGTGTAATGCTTTCTTTTTTTTTTTATGCTGCACAAGTTAGTTCATCATCAAATTCCTGCAATGTACCCTCAAGGGGTGCACAGGATATGATAGTACTACATGAAAAAAATTACATCATTACTAACTTCCTATCTACAATTTTCCTCCAAATCAGTCTGTTATTTGTCAAGACTCCAACATTATCAGATCTTATATTTCTATCGTCTAAGGCACTTTGTACTACATCAATCCACCTATATCTTGGTCCTCCTCTGGGTCGTTTTGCTGCCAACCTGGCAGAGAACACTTGTTTTGCTAATCTTTCTTCGCCCATTCTGTTTAAGTGACCATATCACCTGAGATTAGCTCTGCTAACGCATTCCTGGTTGCTGACAATGTCAAGTTCTTTCCTAATATCCTCGTTTTTAATATGATATTGCCATTTAGCCCATCTGTTCACGCCTATAATCTTTCTCAGGACTCTCATATCTGTGGTCTCTAGTCTTTGGTCAAGTGTTTTACTTCTGACCCAGCTCTCAGATCCATAAGTTAAAACTGATTTGAACACTGTCTTGTATACAGCTAATTTAGTGTTCCAACTAATTTCTCTCTTATTCCATATGAATTTATTCAGTTAACTTCCCACCATACCAACTTTGCTGATTCTGTTGTCTATTTCCATATTTAATTTACCATCTTCACTAAAATTCGTGCCTAAGTTGCTGAAATGTTTTACTTGTTCCACAGGTTCTCCATTCACAACACAATTGACATTTTCAGTGATTCTACCTATTTTCATTGTCTTTGTCTTTTTATTGCTGACATTCATACCATATCTATTACAACAGTTATTCAATTTAGTCAGGAAATCTTGCAGACTTGTAGCGGATTTATTTAGAAGTATAACATCATCTGCATAAAGCAAAGAGCTGACATTAACATCTCCAATTTTGATATCACGTTTAATACCACTTTCCTTCATAATGTGATCCATATAGATAATGAATAACAGAGGGGATAATGTACATCCTTGTCTCACACCAGATTTAACATTAAACCATCTTCCTGTACTTCCTTCAATTCTAACTGCTGACTTACAACTCAAATAAAGACTAAGTATTGCTTCATATAATGCCCCATCAACACCATATAACTATAGCGTATTGAATAGCTTCTCACTTAGCACCTTGTCATATGCCTTTTTCAGATCGACAAAACTTAAATACAGATATTTGTTATATTCCCATGATTTCTCGACTATTTGTCGTAAAGTGAAGATCTGATCCTGACAGCCTCTATTTGGCCTGAATCCAGCTTGTTCTTCACCAAGCTTTTCTTCCACAATTCTTCTCAACCGTTTCTCAAGTATACTTGCATAGATCTTGCCAGGAACACTCAGTAGGGAAATACCTCTTTAATTCTCACATTCAGTTTTATTTCTCTTTTTATATATGGGTACTATGAGAGCTCTACTCCAATCATCGGGAATTCGTCCCTCTGTCCAGGCTTTCTGAACTACGCAGTGCAGCCACTGTAAGACTCTTATACCACCATACTTCAGCATTTCTGGTTGAATATCATCTATTCCTGCTGCCTTTCCACATTTCAAGCCTTTGATGGCTTTTACTACTTCAACCATGGATATGTATTCCTGACTGCATGTCTGGTCAGTGTTTTTTATCACTGTGCTGTCATCACTGCTTGTTTCATTTAGCAGTTTTTTAAAGTAATTACTTCATACTTCAAGGATATCTTTTTCTTCTTGTTTAAGTCAACGGATATTACATCCCATATCATTTCTTAGCCGAATAAGATACTCAAAGAGTTTCATGCCGAATATAGTAGAAACTATATAAAGTTTGGCGATTCCAAGCGTATGCAAATACTTGGATACTGCAGCAACTGACATTTAAGGTAGTGCAAGCTGAGGCAACTCATGTCAGAGGTGGAGCAAGCTCGAATCACTATTCTTGATATTTACCCATAATGTGAACTTAGCTCCTAGGAGCTGTATAACTGTTCTACATTATGAGAGAAGGTCACTACCCAGACTGGTTTCAACCTTTATTGAGGTCTCATCAGTGATTAGGTAGACGTAGTTAATATCAAGTTTGTAGCGAACAGAACTTACAACCCTTCTATGAGTATTGCTGAGAGGTGTCCTAATTTGACAAGTCATATGTCGCCAAATTGAAGCCTTTGGCTCTTCATATATCTAATCTTTTTCTTCTGTTTTCATGTCACCTTTATCATCTCTAACTCCTTTTACAGCACTCTTTCCTCCATTCCTAAGCTTCTTCAACAACCTCCAGAATATTTTGCCACCTTCTTGATATTTATTTTCTATATTCTTGCAAAAGTCCTCCCATGACTTTTGTTTAGCTAGTTTTATACAGTGTTTAGCATTCTTGCATTTGTCTCTGTATTCTCTAAGAGCACAAGCTGACTTATTTGACAGGAACTTTTGATATGCTTTCTTCTTTTCCTTCACTGCCTCTTTAACTACTTGTGTCCACCAGGGAGTTCTGATTTTTTTATCCTTGCAGACAACCTTACCACATGCCTCTCTGGCAGAATCAATCAATGTTTTCTTCAGAGTTTGCCACTGAATCTAAAAGGTTTGATTCCAGTTCTCAAACTCTTTCATTTTTTCTTCAATAATCTGTGTATTTTAGTCTACAGCTCACATCTGAGAGCTGCTCAACTTTTATTCGCTTAAAACTTTCTTACATGTTATTCTTTTCAATATAAAATTCAATTTTATCCTGCTCAAGACTAAATAGTGATCACGTCCAATTTCAAATCCTCTGTACACTGGTGTCCTGCACCAGTGAGAAAACATCATTGTCAACGATAACATAGTCAATGAGACTTTTCTTATTCCTTGCCTCTTCTCTCCATGTGAATTTGTGCACATTTTTATGTTGGAACATGGTGTTAGTAATAACCAGTCCATGTCCAGAGCAGAAATCCAACAGATATTTGCCATATTATTAGCTTTGCTCTTTTCTCCAAATTTTCCCAAAATATTTTTGTATGTCTGACAATCATTTCCTACTCTGCTATTTAGATCCCCAACAAGGACCAACTTTTCCTTTTTCATTGTGTCAGTAGCTTTTTCTAAAGCCTCTAAAAATTCCTCCACTTCTATCTTAGTAGAACCTTCTGTGGGACCATAGGCACAAATAAGTCTCATTGTTCAGTTCCCCATTCTCATATTTGCCCACATTACTCTACTTGAGACTGACTGCCATTCAAGAAGATTAGCCTCGTATTTAAGTTGAATACTATGGCTACTCCTTCTTTTCCTTAATTGTCATTGCCTGAATGTAACATTTTGTATTTATTACAATAAATACACATGTTAGTTTTGATTTTGAAATAACTCACTTTATCATTTAATGCTATTTCTTAAACAGGCATTGTTAAATCTGGTTTAACATATTGGTAAATACCTATTTAAAAAGAAAATTATTTCCTTATTATTTAGCACAATAGCATGTCATGTTCAGGAGGAACATTAAAAACTTGATTTGGAATAAATTTTTTAATTTCATGTAATTTTCAAAAGCAAGGATAATTAACATCGATTAGTATTATATGGCCAAGTAGAAAATCAATGCCTTTGAAACTTAAAGATTGAAAAGTGACCAAGAATTTATTAGAATATGCAGCAGTCATTGACATAAGAGTTACTTTGGTGGTGTTACATTACTTAAGACAATGAATTCGTAGTGCTTTTGAATTAATTTTGCTGGCCCGAAAGTTTTAGAAACTGTTGTTTCTTCTCAAGAGACCGGACAGAAGCGATATTAGGACAAAACCTTCTTGATACTGTGGAATCTCATATTTGAAAGTTGTATTTTCCACAAATAAACTCTTGGTTCGTATATAAAAACAATAGCACGTGTGTGTGTATTTCATTTTCTTCACTCACACCACTCAGCTTTGCATTCACAATCTGTCGTACCCTGCTTACCTGCTCTTCCATGTCACCTCAAGTTTCTTCAGCTCTTCCATTCAGTTCAGTCATCACATACTCTCTCTCTCTCTCTCTTCTAGCAACAGTTTCTCCAGCTGATTTACATCAAATCCATTTAAATGTAGCCCATCTATTTTATACAGCTCCATTCATCACACACATTCACAAAAAAATCATTTCCTTTCTCTTCACACATTTCAGCTTGCATCCCATTCTTAATACATGCTCATCATCTCATCTCATCACTATCATACTTAAGTGACACACTGACTGTCTTTCTTACCACACTTGTTATCTTTTAACCTCCTGATGTAAAGTTTGTGCTGAGATATCCAGTGGAGTATTATATTAGTGGGATTATGCTAGAACAAACTGACCAGGATAGGTATCTTGGAGTTTTGGTGGACCAGAAGTTGAAGTTCAGGTTGTGAATACTACTTGGAGAATAATTATGATGCTAAAATGAATATTGACATGCAAGGATAAGGAAATATTTTTTTCTCTTTACAATGCTTTGGTGGAATCTCTTGTGAGGACAGATTGAGAATGTGTAGACTGCAGACAGTAGAAAGAGGGCTGATATGATATGGATCTGCAAATTTCTGGAAGAGGTCATATAGGATACCAGTAGGTGGAATTTTTCATTTTACGGAGGGTGGGGAGAGGATCAGTGAATTGAAAGCAGAAAGTAAAAAAGGATTAAATATAAACAATGACAAAACAAATAATGTATAATAAATATATATCACCACAAATTACATATTTGGTTTAATTCTTTATCCAAGTGTAAGCAAACAAAGTTTGCGCCTGAAATATTTTCAGGACTGGGGCAACTCATGGTAAAGGTGGTATAAGTTCTGATCACTTGCCTTAGTATCCCATAATGCAAAGCACATATCCTTATGGGTATGTATAATGCTATGCATTATGGAAAGGATTACTACCCAGACCGGTTTCGACCTTTATTGAGGCCTCGTCAGTGGGAGCTATAATATACTAGATAAACCTTGTCAAAACTATTTTGAACCATGCGATTGTCGACAGAAGAAATTCTCCTACATCTACTAGCTGAATATCTAATTTGTCTTTTGAAAGATAATATAAAAAAATCAGATTCCTTCATATAGAATTCTAAGCATTTCACCGAAAAATTAAAAGGCATCTTAAAAACAGACATCCTTGCAAGCCTAGACGTGGTTTTGTTATTTACCAGCGTACCTGTTGAAGAAGTTATCAAGATCATAGAAAATCTCTATACACATGACAGTTCAACTTTTTCGCCATTGCCTCAAATTGAATTATTTCAAAGTGAATGACACAATTTATGAACAGCTTGATGGACTTAGCCATGGGCAGTACCTTATCACTCCTTGCACTGATCTGTTCATGGAAAAACTAGAAGCTGACATCCTTTCCAAAGTAAATCCAAAGCCTTTGATTTAGTGGAGATACGTAGGTGATGTTTTCATAATTTCGAAAGGCACAGAAACTACCTTATTTGATTTCCTTACAAAAATAAATTCCTTCCACCAAAAAATAAAGCTCATTAGAGCTTGAAAAGAATAACCAATTGCCTTTTCTAATACACTAATAAAGAAACAAGAGAATGGACAAATCCAGCTCACAATCTATTGAAAACCAACAGACACTGGATGTTACCTGCACTTCAAATTGTTTCACCATATTGTGCAAAAACTCACCATAATACATATGCTTAAAAATAGAGGGACCAATATTATCTCAGAAGATAAAGATCTCCTTGATGAACTCACTCACTCACATAGCTCAAACCCTAGTAAACAACAGTTACCCAAGAAATATAATCAAAAAGATTCTTCATAGAAACCTTCCACAGCAGCAACCTCCTGTTGTGCAATATACAACGTCCATCATCATCCCTTATGCAGGCTCAGTTTCAACAAAAATAGCCAAACTCCTGAAGTCTTTCAACTTCAGAGTTGCTCTCAAAACTGTATGCCACATTTTAAGATCTCCTAAGGACATTAATGCCTTCTTCAAATACGCAGGTGTATACAACATCCCATGTTCCTGTGGATTAAATTACATAGGCCAAACATCAAGAAGTCTGGAAATTCGAAAAAAAGAACATATAGGGGACGTGAACAACAACAGAACAGAAACTTCAGGGCCCATTACTTCTCGATCTGTAACCATACCATTGATTGGGATAACAGCTCCATGGCTTATGTAGAAGAAGATTTTCGATGTAGAAACTTCAAAGAAGCCACAGTTGTACTCCATTCGGGAGAAAATCTAAACAGAAATCAAGGAATGATACAGTAAAAGCCTAATAAATTCACTCAGCTTACCAGAATTTCATTTCACTCAATAAATAAACAATGACTGAGACTCCATGCTTATGATGTTACACGTCAGTTTTAATTTATTTGACTGTGTTACTCCATTCTTCTTTTTTGCTAACAAACATTAGTGTGTACCGTTATACTTGTCTTGAAGAAGCCAGACAGAACAGCTGGTGAAACTTGTTGGCAATTTGTGTATGTCATTTATTAATATCTGGTCAATGAATAAAACCAAGAAAAAAACTCATGTTTTAATTTGGGATTTTGTTATTTATCTTAAGATCACAAAGGCTGTTGGCTGCTTATATATATTCTGCCTCATAGATTGCTCTGTTAGAATGTTCCTGTTTTATCTCTTGCATTCAGATTTGTTACCACAGTTACTTAATTGAAGTTTCTTCTGTTCTAACAAATGCTGTTATTCTCTGAGGATGCTGATTTCACTTACAGTGAAATATCAGCAGCTCAATAAATGACCTACTTCATTTTGTTTTTATATAGTATTTTGAGGAAATAGTTCCAATATGAATAATAGTATTATTACTATTTCATTATTGGTTTCCTGTAGACAGTTTCATGAAGAAAGAAAATGGAAATTACTCTTCATTACTGGTTTTCTTCCAAATTGATCTATTATTTCTGGTATCTTGGATTTGACTTTTCTAAGTTCCTAACTGTATCAGTCCACCTATATTGTGGTCTTCCTCTGGATCTTGACCTTTTCCCTGCTATTTTTGTTCTATCTGCATTTTCCAAATTTGTCATCTTCCATTCTCTGATTACAAATTCTTGAATGTTAACACCTTATGTTTTGTTTTCTTTCTAATTGTTTATTTTTAATATGAGTTTGCCATCAATACAATACACTCGATCCCTTAATTTTTCCTAGAAAACTTTTATCTGTTCACTTCTAATCCATTGCTCATATTCCTAGGAGAAATCAGTCAGAACACCAAACTAGCAGTATACAGTCAGTCAGTGCACCAAAATTAGCATCAAAACATAAAATTCATTAATGATGAAAATTTTAAATATTTAGGCTACTGGAGCACGACCATATGCTGGAAGACTAGGAAATGAAGACTCAGATGGCATTGATATGGCTTATAGGGTTTTGGCTGACCATATACGCACTCTCACAATAGCTCTTTCTGATGGTGGACGTCCTGATAATACTGGAAGAGGGTTAGTGGAAGTTTTAATTTTTTTTTCTACTCCATTTTTATTCACTATAACTGATATTTATGCATCTAGAAGAAGACACTTCTGGAGAAATAAAGTATGTTTTTCATATATGGATATTTCTTTTTTGACTTTTTTTATAATAGGAATAGAAAATGCTTTCTTTCTTTTTCCTCCTCCCCCCTTTTTTTTTTATAAATAGCATATTTGAATTTGCACAAATTATTTTAGATGAGAAAGTTGTATGATTGAATTATGTTAGAATTGTGAAACATTTCAATAAAATTACATCATATATAAGCTCAAAATACTCATGCTATATGATATGATGTAATTTCACTGAAATCAAATTCTAAAACCTGTGATTGGCTCATTAATTTTTTATGAGATGTGAGGCTCTTTGACATGAAGATTATAAGAATAATTTGATATGAATCTTTCAGGATGGTTTTGATGTTTCATATTCTGGACTGAATGGAAGTGCAACTTTAATGTGCAGAGAAATGACACATTACAGTGAGAAAGAAACATAGGAGTTACATGAGATAATATTGAGAAAATTTAGATTTTGGCTATAACAAGAACACTGATCATTAGACACATGGATATTGTTATTCAGTTTACAAAGCATTATTATTATGAATATTATCACACCCTCCATGGAGTCAGCAGACTCATCATGGGAAGAGTATTCAACTGACAACACATTTATCATATTGAACTTTGAAATTCTTAACACACCCTGCATTCGCATGTTCTGGTCTCTAGTCTCTATGGTTTGTGGATTATCTAATCCTTATCTTATCTGAAGTACAAATACTAATGTGATATAGATTTATAACCTTTCATGGGTGGGAATTGCATAAAAAGAAAAATACAAAGATTTGATTAATATAAAAAAGTTAGCTGGAGCATGCAAATGATTTTTATTACCTATGTGACAACTTCTACCACATCTCTACTTGGAATGGGTAAATGGTTTGGTTTCTAGAGCAGTTTTTGTGCATTATTTTATTCTTAGCCCACCTGCAGTACTAAAATGTGTATGATATGTTCACAAGTTTTCCTGGATGATGATATTCACATAAATGGAAATTTATATATATATATATATATCATCAGCAGTGAGCAAACTAAGGTATTACAAACTGAAAGATGAAACATAGATGTTAAAGGTATAATATTCCACTAAAACAACTAAACAAGTGCAGACTAATTTAGCTTGGATAGCAGAAATTGACTTCTTGAGAATGGGTAACAGACTTCTTATTATGTAAGGCAAAGCTGATTAGCTGTGTGCAGAACCAAGATCTTATACTAACAGACTGCAGGTGGTGATATTATTTATCAGTTCCCTCTGTGGTTCTTTCCCTTCCATTTTTTCTTATATAAAAAAATATTTCAAATTCCAAGTTTTCTATGATGAATGTTCTCATTTTGTATTAGGTCGATTGGCTTGCATTTCTTGAACAACTTGAATTTCCCAAAGAACCCAATTTCTGCTTTAGAAATTATGTCAGTTCATCTCTGTATTAGGCTAACTTAACTTCAGTTGAAATGTTTTATAAATGCTACTTACCTCCTAGCAGGTAATATGAAATGGAATGAAGTTGGCGAAAAATTCTGGCAGAATTTTCATTCATCTTATGTCCATCGTTATACTGTATCAAGATTACTGGAATGAAATAACAAACAAAATGTATGACATTTAAAATCATTATACTACAATGTGATGCAAAAGAAGTGTTTGGTCTGAAGTATTATTAGGGTTTGGGGGCTCACATTGGTGAGTACAGGCATGGCGCACCCGAGCTAGACCTGATCTTACTTTCTATGATATGCACTTGGTATATTATATCTGTAGACAGTTCTTCTACTCTCTCTTACCTCTTATCCCCCCCCCCCCCCCAGTGCTGTTAAAGCAATTTGTGATGAGATGATGAGAGGGTGACTCTTTTCTCTCAAATTGTAGTTTCCACTATCTACTTCTGTAGCATCTGTTTGGTTAGGGATGGCATCAGATGTCCAGTGGAGTGGCTGGAAAGAAACCTAGTAGAAAGGTATAAAAACTCAATTTCCAAGCCAACTGGTCATTGTGGGAATTTAGACTAAAAACCTTCCCAAATAACAGTAAGAAAGAAAAACAGTACAAACCAAGGCCAAAATGGCATAATTTCTTTCACCCAAAAAGGAGTCCTTCCCATTCCAGTGATGTTGTAAACTTAAATCCTCAAGGAAGGTTGAAAACGGAAGTAAAAAATGGGATACATACATACACATAAGAAAGCAAAGAGCAAACAAGAAACTTAAAGATAAGTATGTATAATGTAAGAACACTTTTGAAGTTAGACAGAGAAGAAAAACTAGATAATGCTCTCTCCAAATTAGATTGGGATATAATAGGACTTTCTGAATTAAGAAGGAACGAAAACCAAGTTACTGAGAAAGACAGATATATATACTTCATATAGTCAGAGAAGAAGGGAGGAGTGGGACTAATAAAGAAAAGAAAAGAAATGGAAGACAAGATAATAGATTTTACACCAATAAAAGCAAGAATTATATCTATGACTATAAATATTAATAAACGGTTAAACCTAAAAATAATACAATTTAAGCACCCACCTCTTGATATTCAGATTAGGAATTATAGAAATTCTCTGAAGAATTAGATTGTTTAAGATTAAATCAGAATAAATGAGTCCATTTATAACAGTGGGAGATTTTAACTGTAAAATTGGAATGAAGGACAGTGACAAAATAAGTATAGGAGAGTTTGGTATTGGAGATAATAAAATTTGCAGAAATTTAGGGTCTGTCTATAATGAATACATTCTATAAAGAGAGAAAGGCATGAAATTGGACATGGCAATCACCTGATGATATTAGGAAAAATGAAAAAGACATTATTTTGAGTAATAGAAAAGAATTAACAGAGGAATTATCAGTAATAAATAAGATAGATTTTGATAGTGACCATAGAATGGTGGTCAGAGCTAAAATCAAATTAAACAGTAGAAAAAATAGGAGATTAAAAAAAAAAAATGGTGTCAATATATGTAGATAATGAAATGATTAGAACACAGTACAAAAAAATTTGAAAAGATTTTGACAGAAAAACTTATTTCAAACGAAGCACACCTAAACTCTGCACAAAGAGTGGAAAACATATCATCAATAGAGAAATCTAATGTGGAAATGATAAAATCATGGCAAAAAAGTAAAGGAAGAACTAGTAGATTAAGTCATAATACTAAAGACCTTGAGAGAGATAGAGAAGGAAAAGACATAAAGCTACTAGGGAAGAAATAGAATTGAATCTTCAGTGCTCAGTGAAGTTTGTAAAAATATAACACAACTCATAAACAGGGGAAATGGCAGATCAGTATTAATTTGAAGCTCATATTTTTATATATATATATTATCTGTTGGGGCAGATAATGAGAGCATAAATGATAGGTAAAATTCTGGAAGAGTTTAGCATATGATTCCTTACATATATTAAATAAAAACATACTTTTGGGAATACCCATTTACAAGTGGGGGGGGGGAGGTGTATCACCTTATTATTAAAATTTTCTGGATTAGAAATAGATGTAGAAAGTGTTTTCACTTGGCCAGAAATTAAATTAAACTTGTCAAGAAATTATATTCTTGTGTAATCAAACAAGATTGCACATGAAGTAGCTCCTCAAGTAGGCTTTCTCCACCTGTACATATAACTGTTGATGATACATCAGTTGCCTCAGGTTGATCAAGAATATAATTTCTTGGCAGTATAATAAATTCCATGGCAGGATGATGCACCAACAGTCTTAAGAAAACACATCAATACACTCAAGAACTTATGATTTAAGTCAAACTAGAGAATAAAATTATTATAAAGCCAGATACCATTATCATTCTGTCAATCCAAATCACAAAATTCCAAATTCCCAATAATTCTGTAATGTTTTAACACAAAGAATTCTTGGAATTGTATATATGCTAGCAGGAAACTATTAAAAAAAATTTATCAACTTCGCCAGAAAAAAAAAAAATTGCCGTTTGGCCTTTCATCTTAGTTATAATATGTTATAATATAATTTAGTGACACACCTTTCTGGCATTCGTATAGCGAAGGTATGTAAGTTCTTTTCACTTAAACTTTGATATCATCTAGGTCTGGCTACTCACTGATGAGACCTCAAAAAAGGTTGAAACCGGTCTGGGTAGTGACCTCTCCTCATAATGTAAAGCAGTATTACATTATGAGAAAATATCAAGAATAGTGAGGGAGCTTGCTCCACTTTTGCATCGAGTCGCCTTGGTGTGGTACTACCAAGTGGTCACTTACACTTGGATTCGTCGACATGAAACGCTTAGATCGTAGTTTTCGATCTTACAGTTTTGCATACTGGCTGAAAAACAATAAGGGATTTTATCCCCTTAATTTATCAACTTTGCCAGAAAAAAAAAAAAATTGCCATTTGGCTTTTCATATTAAAAAAAATGTTTCTTATACTTAAAATATTAGCAGAAACTGCAGTTATGATAAACAAATTGATTCCTGAAAACAAATTACAGATGTAGACTTAGACACTCCTAATGATCCTATTATGCTCGATGAAATCCTGTTGATAATAAAATCAGTAAATTGCAGAGAACTGACTGGGGTTTCTGACCTAATGTCCAGTCCTCACCTTTGCATAGTGCACTATGTTAGTAGGTATCTACTATGGAATTGAATGAACAAAGATAGGTTGCCAACTTGAAACGACCAAATTATACTCTCTATTGGCTTAAACCACAAATGCATATGATGGTACATGATGAGATTTCATGTTGTTGGCTGCAGTGTTGTACATTAAACAAGACCCCTCCCCACTGTTTTCGCCAGGGAACCAGGGTGAAAAGTGAGCTAATGGAACAAGTTCCAACTCAGCATCTAAAAGAAGAAGAATAAACCCAACATCAGAAGAACCGAGGATAGGAATCATCAACATAAAGGGTATTAATGGAAAGGAAATTGAACTTGAAGAATTGGAAAAGTACCATGTGGACATAATTGGTATCACTGAGATAAAGAAGACAAAAACTGATAAGATCTTACTAATAATAAGTGTAGGATGTTATTTTCAAGCAATAGTGATCAAGGAAAGAAGGAGTAGCAATAGTATTCAACACCAAATATAAAGGTAAACTTCTTGATTGGAAGGCAGTTTCAAGAAGTTTCAAAATGGGGAAATATATAGTCCCACAGAAGGTTCTTCTAAGAAAAAAGTGGAGAAATTTTTTTTGATTCATTAGAACAGATAGCTGACATAAAGAAAATGTTAAAAGTGGTCCTTGTTGGAGATGAAAAGCAGAGTCGGAAATGAATCCCACCAGGCATATAGGAACATTTTAAGAAAATTTGGAGATAAGGGCAAAGCTAATAATAATGGCACTAACACCATGTTCAGCATAAAGATGTGCAAAAGTTCACATGGAAAAAAAGACAAGAAATAAGAAAAGCCTCGTTGACTATATCATTATTGATAGTGATATCATCGTGCTGCTTCAGGATACAAGATACTCTGTACAGAGGAAGTACCAAGCAGGATAAAAATTGATATCACATTGAAAAGAACATTACGTAAGAAAGTTTTAAAAAAAATTAAAGTTGAGCAGCTTTTATAATGTTTGTGTAAATTTGACTACACAAACATTATTGGAAAAGTTTTAAAGCAGTCATGGAAAAGAAGAAAGCAGACCAAAAGTTCCTAGCAGATACATTGGTAGATGTCCTAAAATGCAGAGAAAAATGTAAGAGAACTAAGTTATGTGTAAAAGTAGATAAGCAAAAGTCATGGGAAGACTTTGCTAAGAATATGGAAAATAAATATCAGGAAGGGGACAAGATATTCTGGAGGTTATTGAAGAAGCTTAGAAATGGAGGAAAGAGCACTGTAAAAGGAATAAAAGATTATAAAGGTGCCATGAATACTGAAGATAAGAATATCCTAGATATTTAGAGTAATTACTTTGAAAGACTTAAATGAACCAAGCAGTCACAGAACTGTACTAGAAAATTTTCAGGAGGAGTACATATCAATACCTGAAGTAGAAGAAGCTACAAGAAGAAGTAGAAGAAGCTGTCAAAAACTTGAAATGTGGAAAGGCAGCTGGAGTAGATGATATTCGACCACTGCCTTTCCACATTTCAAGTTTTTGACAGCTTGAAGCTTTTTGACAGTATGGAGGTATAAAAGTTTTGCAGACTGCACTGCATAATTCGGAGAGCCTGGTCAGAAGGTCGAATTCCCAATGATTGAAGTAGAGCTCTCATAGTTCCCATTTATAAAAATGGAATAAAGCTGAATGTGAGAATTGCAGAGCAATTTCTCTACTAAGTGTTCCAAGTAAGATTTATGCAAGCATACTTGAAAAGAAGTTGAGAAAGATTGGAGAAGAACAAGCTGGGTTCAGACCAAATAGAGATTGTTAAGATCAGATTTTCACTTTAAGATAAATAGTTGTCAGAATATGGCAAGTATCTGTAGTTTTTTATAGATCTGGAAAAGACATATGACAAGGTGCCCAGGGAAAGCTTTTTAAAACACTACAATTATATGGGGTGAATGGAATATTAGCACAGAGCAATACATTGTCTATATTTAAGTTGTTAGTCAGCAGTTAGAATTGAAGGAAATACAGGAAGATGGTTTGATGTAAAATCAGGGGTAAGACAAGGATGCACATTATCCCCACTCTTCATCATCTATATGGATTACATTCTGAAAGAAAGTGGCCTGATATTAGAATTGGAGATGTCAAATCTAGTGCAAATCTCCAGGATTTTCTAACTAAATTGAATAACATCTAATAAATTTGGCATGAAAATCAGCAATAAAAGACCAAAACTATGAATATAGGCAGGAATATAGAAAACTTCAGCTGCATTCTGAATGGAAATCCTATAGAACAAGTAAAATATTTCAGCTATTTATGCACAGCTTTTAGTGATTATGACAAGTTAAATCTGGAAATGGACAACAGAATAAGCAAAGGTGGTATGGTGGGTAGCCAGCTGAATAAACTTACATGGAATAAGAGAGAAATTAGCCAAAACACTGAACTATCAGTATATAAGACAGTATTCAAACTAGTTTAAAGTTGATTTGAGAGTTGGATCAGAGATAAAGCACTTGATCAGAGACTAGAGACCACAGATATGAGGGATCTGAGAAAAATTAGGGAGTGAATAAAAGGCATCAATGGCAGAATCATATTAAAAATTAAGATATTAGAAAGGAACTTGACATTATTAGCATTCAAGTATGTGTCAGCAGAGCTAATCTAAGGTGGTATGGCCACTTAAATAGAATGGGTGAAAAAAAGGTTAGTAAAACGGGTGTTTTTTGTGGTAGGAAAGAAACCTAGAGGAAGACCAAGCTCTAGGTGGATTTTTTCAGTCAGAAGTGCCTTTGAAGAATGAAATTTTCGATATGACAGTATTGTAATGCTCATAAGTAATATATTTATTTGGAGGAAAATTGTCGATAGATTAATAATAATGTAAACTTAATGATGTAATGCTGTCGTAATCTGAACACCACCTTGGGGGTACATATCAGGAAATTGATGATGATGAGAATGGGATATAATGAGTTTCATATTCTTATGAATGTTGTTTCTTGAATTTCCCAAATTCTTAGCTATCTGAAATTTTTAGTTGAAAAACTAAAAAGTATCAATATATCCAATATAGATATATACTTGCAATTCTAGACGTGGTGTCTTTATTCATGAACATACCGGTCAAAGAAGTAATTAAAATCATAGAAGATCTCTTTCCAAATGACATTACACAGCTTTTCTGCCATTGCCTAAAATCAAACTATTTTAAAGTAAACAACTTACTGTATCATCAACTGGAAGGCTTAGCCATGGGCAGTCCCCTGTCACCACCGTGCACTGATCTGTTCATGGAAAAATTAGAAAATGACATCCTATTAAAAATAACTCTGAAACCATCAGTCTGGTGGAGATATGTAGACAATGTGTTCATCGTTTGGAAAGACACGGAAAATGCCTTACACGAGTTCCTTCAAAAAATAAATTCTTTCCACCAAAAAATTAAGTTCACATTAGAGTTAGAAAACAACCATCAATTATCTTTTTTGGACTTATTAGTAAAAAAACAGGATATGGACAAATCAAGCTCACAATCTACCGCAAACCTACAGACACTGGACGTTATCTTTATTTTAAATCTACTCATCATTATGCACAAAAACTTAGCATCATACATATGCTCAAAAACAGAGCAATAAATATCATCATGGAAGAAAAAGATCTACTTGATGAGCTCTCACTCATATCAAAAACTCTATCCAAAAATGGTTATCCACAAAATATAATTCAAAAGATTCTCTATAGAAACAGCTCACAGCGACAACCTCAAGTGACACAGTACACATCATCATACCTTATGCAGGCTCAGTCTCCACCAAAATAGCAAAAATCATGAAGTCTTTCAACATCAGGGTTGCCTTTAAACCTATTTTAACTACACAGCACATGTTAAGATCTCCTAAGGACAGCATCACTTTCTTCAAATACGCAGGAGTATACAACATTCCATGTTCCTGTGGACTGAATTATGTAGGCCAAACATCACGAAGCCTAGAAATCGAAAAAAAGAACATATTGGAGATGTCAACAACAACAGAACAGACACCTCAGGATTAGCCCATCATTTCTTGATTTCGAACCATTCCATTGATTGGGACAACAGCTCCATGCTGTAAATTGAAGAAGATTTCAAATGTAGAAACTTTAAAGAAGCTGCAGTGGTACTCCGTACAGGAGACAATCTCAATAGAAATCAAGCCATGATATTAAAAGACATTTGGAAAAGCTTAATAAATTCACTATGTTTAGCAGAACTGAATTACTCGAAAAACTATAAAATGCGATCTACTAACAATGATTAATTCTCCACGCTTTATGCTCTTAATGTCGCACATCCTTTTCAATTTTTTAAACAGATTTTAAGGTCGTTACTGCATTCTTCTGTTGTAGCATTTAATGTTAGTGTAATCATTCTCATCCTGAAGAAGCCAGCTAGACTTAAGCTGGCGAAACTGGTTGACATTTGTATACATATATTTGTTATGAATCATGGTCCAATAAAATCTAAAGAAAATGTCTCATATTTAGTATAAAAAAAGGACCAAATATTAACAATCAAAATGAATATTACCAATGCTCAAATCATAAAAAAAAAGCTTCTAATAAATTTGTAAACACATCAACTAGCCTCGCAAATATAACTTGAAAGGTACTAGAAAAACTTATAATTAACTGAATAATGCATTTTATCTTTTCAAGAGACCTATTAAGTTGCAATTATTATGTATTTAGTCTCTAGTCAAGTACTGGTGTGGAAGTTAAAATATTCACTCAAAAGACAACAGTTTCAACCAAAACATACTAGTGATCTTTCTGAACATTCAAGGGACTTTTGATTCTGCATGGTGGCCAGCCATAATCAATTAAGGAATTCTGAATGTTCAAAAGTTTATTCAGTCTTAGAAAAAATTATTTTAAATTAAAGCAATATGACATTTAAAACCACAGCTGTAATAAAGCATGACAAACAAGACTATGTGGAAGGTTTTTATTATGAGCAGGATTCTGAAACATCCAGTACAACTTATTTTAACTTTCTTATGTTATTGAAACAAAAGTTAGCTTTTGCCAGTAATGCAATGGTTATAATTATAATCAAGGATAAAATGATTTACAATAGAAGCAACAACTAATGTAGAACTTTTGAAATTAAAAGACAAGAGTGGGTTCTTTAGAGGAAAGTTACATTCAACATCACCAAGTCTAAAGTGCTCCATATTTTACATATGTTTGTGATCAAAACAGCTGCTAATGGTTTTCAAAGTGGAAAAATTTCAGAGGTAGCCAGTGAGATAAAACACCTAGAAGTAATAATAGACAGGAAATTTAACTTCAGCAAGCACTTGTTATGTGTTGCTGACAGAGCTTACAAGTAGTAACCATTCTAGTGAAATCTGCAAGGATAAACTGGGGATTTGCCCAGTAAGCACTGAAGATGACACACACACACACACACACGCACACACACACACGCGCTCTTAGATGGCACTACTGTAACCACACCTAAGGATATTTTTTGGCATCACTCTTCTCTTCTAGTTGTAGCATAGACAGTCAAGAAATGATCTCCTACCATATAACAGGAACAGCTGAATACCTCCTGACCCTATGGGCTTTTGCTAGAGAGAGAGATATCAGAAAAACCTTAAATTACCTTAGATACTAAAAAAAAAGTCTTCTGTTCCTGGAATCTTCCCCCAAGAAATAAAGAAATAATTACTTGGTAAGATAGTTAAACTTCCTAATATTTGGGGAACATTAATTCTTTGACGTTATTCCCAACTGCCAAGGTTAGCAGTACTAGCACCTATAGAGGTTATTGTAAGGACTTTAGGCTTCTAATTTACACCCTTCCATTTATTATTTGTGTTTTTGTGTATGCTGTTATAAGTCTTATATTGTCTCCCAGATGATATCTCTAACAGGGACAAAATATTGGAACTACTAAACCTGTGTTTAATTATTTCTTTGTGTTGTTTTCATTCCATTACACCTAATTATGAGCTTAAACATCTGAGTATGATGACATAGGTATAAAACAGGTGTTTGTTCTAGAACACAAATTGAGTACAACTGGGAAGAAACTGTATTAAGGCTTAGGTTTCCAGATGTAGTAAAGGTATGCTATCATCATCATCAAATTCCTGGTCCTCAAGGGGTGTATAGAATATGATAGTACTACATGAAAAATTACATCATTACTAATTTCCTATCTACAATTTTCCTCCAAATCAGTCTGTTACCTGTCAAGACTCCAACATTATCAGATCTTCATAAGAAAGATTCTGGTAATGGCCAGGAACAACAGAGGAACTAACTGCTTTCAAAGATTACTTGAATAATATACACAACAACATAAAATTTACTTTGGAACAAGAAGAACATAAAAAATTCCCCTTCTTGATATCCTAATAAAAGTCAATGAAAAAGATAAATTATCCTTCTCCATCTATAGAAAACCCATCAACACAGAAAGATTTCTTAATACAGCCTCACACCACCACCTCTCACAAAAAATAGGTTTAATAAAAACCTTGAGGGACAGAGCTTATAATATTTCCAGCAGAAAAACAGAGAAATGAAGAATTACAATATTTAATACAGATCCTCAAAAAAAAAAAAAAAGGTTATGAACCTAAGACAAAAAAAAATCCTCAAAACATCTCCTACAAGCATCTCACAAAAGCAAGATTTGAAAAATGCAATCATGCTTCCATTATCAATAATGTTACAGACAAAATGGCCAAATTACTAAACAAACATAACATCAAGTTGCTTTTCTACTGCTGGAAAAAAGTTCAAGATTTCTGTATCCCCTGAAACCTCCACATCATCCCTTAAAAAAAACCAGCTGTTTATAAAATTCATTGTTCCTGTGGCATCTGCTATGTAGGCCAGGCGGGAAGATCAGGGGAAATTCGTATGAACAAACACCAAAAAGACGTTCAAAAAAGAAGAGAACACAAATCAGGCCTAGCATACCATACAACTTCCACCAGCCATAATGTACTCTAGCAAAAAAACAAACATGTCTTACATTGAAAAAAACTGTTACATAAAGAAATTTAAAGAAGCTGCAAACATGCTTAGAATTCCAATGCAATGTTACAAAAACCAGGTCCTAATTCTACACCAAGTTTGGTCAGCATTGATAAAAAATATACCCAAGTCAGACCTCGGACAATGTGAACGTGAACAACAGAATGTAACAGCATCCAGCATTGTTCAAACTTAGCATTGCACTGAATCTGCATTTGGATATTTAATTTAATGAACAGTTAGACGGTCATAACTGCATACAATGAATTATTTTGAGTAATTTCTCATTTCTTGTGTTTAAACTTTTAGTTACCTTTGACCCCTGAAGATGTAAGTCAAACGACTTATGAAACTTGTCGGGTTTGTTTTTTATTGTTATTTATTTTAATAAACATATGGTCCAGTTACTGGAATCTTTCTTATGAACTTCTAAACCACAGAAACCTACGCCTACATTATCAGATCTTATATTTCTATCTTCTGAGGCACTTTTTATTGTATCAATCCACCTATATCTTGGTCTTCTTCTGAGTCTTTTTCCTACCATAGAACACTTGTTTTGGTAATCTTTCCCTCTTTCCTAATATCCTCGTTTTTAATATGATATTGCCATTGATGCTATCTGTTCATGCCCCTAATCTTTCTCAGGACTCTCATATCTGCCGTCTCTCGTCTTTGGTCAAGTGTTTTAACTTCTGACCCAGCTCTCAGATCCATAAGTTGAAATTAGCTTGAATACTGTCTTGTATATAGCTAATTTGGTGTTTTGGCTAATTTCTGTCTTATTCCATATAAATTCATTCAGTTGACTTCTAACATATCAGCTTTGTTGATTCTGTTGTCTATTTCCATATTTAATTCACCATCTTCACTAAAAATTGAGCCTAAGTAGCTGAAATGTTTTACTTGTTCCACAGGTTCTCCATTCACAATGCAGTTGATATTTTCAATTTTCTTCCTATTTTCATATTTTTGTCTTTTTAATGCTGATCTTCATACCATATCTATTACAACAGTTATTCACTTTAGTCAGGGAATCATGCAGACTTGTAGTGGATTTATTTAGAAGTATAACATCATCTGCATAAAGCAAAGAGCTGAGACTAACATCTCCAATTTTGATGTCAGGTTTAATACCACTTTCCTTCATAATGTGCATCCTCATCTGACACCAGATTTAAAATTAAATCACCTTCCTATACTTCCTTCAATTCTAACTGCTGACTTATAACTCAAATAAAGACTAAGTATTGCTTGATATAATGCCCCATTGACACCAGGTAACTGTAGCATTTTGAATAGCTTCTCTCTTGGCATCTTGTCTTATGCCTTTTCCAGATCTACAAAACTTAAAAACAAATCTTTGTTATATTCCCATGCTTTCTCAGCTATCTGTCGTAAAGTGAAAATCTGATCCTGATAGGCCTTTATTTGGCCTGAATCCAGCTTGTTCTTCACCAAGATTCTCTTCCAAAATCCTTCTCAACCTTTTCTCAAGTATTCTTGCATTTATTTTACCAGACACTCAGTAGAGAAATACCTATGTAATTCTCACATTCAGTTTTATTTCCTCTTTTATATATGGGTACTATAAGAGCTCTACTACAATCATCTGGATTTCGTCCTTCTGTCCAGACCTGCTGACCTATGTAGTGCAGCCACTGTAAGAATTTTATACCTCTACACTTGAGCATTTCTGGTCAAATATCATCTATTCCTGCTGCCTTTCCACATTTAAGGCTTTTGATCGATTTTTCTACTTCAAGTATGTATATGTATTCCTGACTGCATACCTGGTTAGTGTTTTTTACCACTGTGCTGTCATCACTACTTATTTCATTTAGCAATTTTTCAAAGTAATTACTCCATATTTCAAGCATATCTTTTTCTCCAGTTTTTCATGCTACCTTTATCATCTCGAATTCATTTTACAACACTCTTTCCTCCATTTCTGAGCTTCTTCAACAACCTCCAGCTGACTTATTTGCCAGGTACTTTTGATATGCTTTCTTCTTTTCCTTCACTGCCTCTTTAACCTCCTGTGTGCACCTGGGAGTTCTGATTTTTCTATCCTTACAGACAACCTCACCACATGCCTCTCTGGCTGAATCAATCAGTGTTTTCTTCAGGGCTTCCCACTGAATCTCTAAGGTTTGGTTGCTGTTCTCAAAATCTTTCATTTTTAATTCAGTCATGTTTGTGTATTTTAGTCTACAGTTCACATCTGAGAGCTGCTCAACATTTATTCGCTTCAAAACT
This sequence comes from Typopeltis vanoorti, assembly GCF_054136105.1. Lineage (NCBI taxonomy): Eukaryota > Metazoa > Arthropoda > Arachnida > Uropygi > Thelyphonidae > Typopeltis > Typopeltis vanoorti. The sequence goes on from NC_143557.1 coordinate 134,310,759, forward strand.
TTCTTACATGTTCTTCTTTTCAATATGAAATTCAATTTTATCCTGCTCAAAACTAAATGGTGATCACTTCCAATTTCAAATCCTCTGTACACTCTGGTATCCTGCCCCAGGGAGGAAACATCACTATCAACAATAACATAGTCAATGAGACTTTTCTTATTCCTTGCATCTTCTCTCCATGTGAATTTGTGCCCATTTTTATGTTGGAAGAATTATTATTAGTAACCAGTCCATGTCCTGAGCAAAAATCCAACAGGTATTTGCCATTATTATTAGCTTTTCTCTTTTCTCCAAATTTTCCCAAAATATTTTTGTATGTCTGACAATAATTTCCTACTCTGCTATTTAAATCCCTAACAAGGACTAAATTTTCCTTTTTCATTCTCTAAGGCCTCAAATATATCCTCCACTTCTACTTAGTATAACCTTCTGTGGGACCATAGGCACAAATAAATCTCATTGTCCAGTTTCCCATTTTCATGTTTGCCCACATCACTCTACTTGAGACTGCCTACCATTCAAGAAGATTAGCCTCATATTTAGTACTATGGCTACTCCTTCATTTCCACGATTGTCATTGCCTGAATATAACATTTTGAATTTATTGCTCAGATAGATTTTGACCAGTGTGTGTTTTTGACTTTTTTGTTTCAGTCGACACTACTATGATATCATATCATAGATACACAGAATACACAGCTGGCATGTACATCCACCAATTTGAAAGCAAACCCATATCATCCCATTTCAAAAATAACAGAGATAATAGTCTGTCCTCAAACTGACCTCCTACTTCCCTTACCTTAGTACTCTAAAATAATGGAGAACATCATAAACCATAAACTTCATCACCTGTGGATTCACTAGTCCATCAGTAATTACCAGTATGGATTTCATCACTAGAACCACATGTCATGAAAATGTTTTGGAGAAATCACTTTCTGTTTCCAAAGATTGGGTCTGGCATGGCCTGCAATTAGGGTATGAAGGTAAAGCATGTCAGTGAAGTTGTGAGTTTGCAGAAGGGAGAAGAGTAAAAGAGTTAATTGTTTTAGCAATTAACTCTTTCTTCTGTCTTGGTATGATAGGACAGAGTAGACACAAAGAACGTTGATTGCTAATCAGTGTCAAACAGAAATGGTGTGAAGTATGAATGATGTATAGAATGATTTTGATGGATGAAAAGATGTATATATGCCTTTGAGAAACTACATTTAAATGTGTATTCTACACTGGGATCATTTAATTCCATAGCTATTGAAATGATTCGATTAATGAGTAGTAATCTCAGCCATGCTGTGTATTGTTATTACTGGCTGAGGATGAGGGGAATTGGGGTTGTTACCAATGGTTCCTCTAAACTGTGCATGTGTGTGTGTGTGCACGCGCGCACACACACACTGGTCATAAAGGGAGGGAGTACACATTCCTAGTAATTGCATGCAAATATTTTTGCTCTTTCAGAATTTCTAATTTACAATCTTTTTATTTTATTTATTTATTTATTTATTTTTTAATTGGTTGCTTAAGGGTCAAAGCTGTATAACTCAGAGGAGACCTCCACATAGCCTTTAAAGGAATGTGGAGAACCGACCAGGGCTTCTGACCTAATGTCCAATCCTCACCTTCTCATGGAGCATCCTGTTAGGTATCTACCTGGATAGTGAATGAACAAGGATGGCTGGCAATTTGGAATTTAGCTAACCAAATTGTATTCTTATTGGCTTAAATCGCAATGTTAAATGATGGCACAACATGATAGAATTTCATGCCGGCTGGGGCGTCGCCCGGTTAAACAAGGCCCCAGTTGTTTTCACCAGGGAACCAGGGCGAATAGCGAAAAGTCAGCTACTGGAACAAATCCTAAAACACACTCCCAACTCAATATCACCAGAATTGAAGATCGGTACTATCAACATAAGAAGCCTGAATGGCAAAGAAATGGAGCTAGCTGAGGAATTAAAGTACCAGATCGACATAATAGGGGTGACTGAAACAAAAAAGACAAAACTGGTGAGCTCTCTATTTGAGCAATAAATACAAAATGATATATTCAGGCAATGACAATCAAGGAAAAGAAGGAGTACTCATAGTATTCAACACTAAATATGAGGCTAATCTTCTTGAATGACAGGCAATTTCAAGTAAAATGATGTGTGCAAATATCAGAATGGGGAATTGGACATAGACATAATTATGATCCCACAAGTTCTCCTAAGATAGAAGTGGAGGAATTTTTTGAGGCTTTAGAAAAAGCAACTGACACAATGAAAAAGGAAAAGTTGGTCCTTGTTGGGGATCTAAATAGCAGAGGAAATGATTGTCAGATATACAAAAATATTTTGGGAAAATTTGGAGAAAAGAGCAAGCTAATAATAATAGCAAATGTTTGTTGGATTTCTGCTCAGAACATGGACTGGTTATTACTAACACCATGTTCCAACATAAAAATGTGCACAAATTCACATGGAGAGAAGAGGCAAGGAATAAGATGAGTTTCATTGACTGTTATTGTTGATAATGATGTTTTCTCCCTGGTGCAGGACACCAGTGTACAGAGGATTTGAAATTGGAAGTGATCACTATTTAGTCTTGAGCAGGATAAAATTGAATTTCATATTGAAAAGAATAACATGTAAGAAAGTTTTAAAGCGAATAAAAGTTGAGCAGCTCTCAGATGTGAGCTGTAGACTAAAATACACAAAGATTATTGAAGAAAAAATGAAAGAGTTTGAGAACTGGAATCAAACCTTTTAGATTCAGTGGCAAACTCTGAAGAAAACATTGATTGATTCTGCCAGAGAGGCATGTGGTGAGGTTGTCTGCAAGGATAAAAAAATCAGAACTCCCTGGTGGACACAGGAAGTTAAAGAGGCAGTGAAGGAAAAGAAGAAAGCATATCAAAAATTCCTGACAAATTAGTCAGCTTGTGCTCTCAGGGAATACACTGTGTAAAATTAGCTAAACAAAAGTCGTGGGAAGACTTTGGTAAGAAGATGGAAAATAAATATCAAGAAGGTGGCAAAATATTCTGGAGGTTGTTGAAGAAGCTCAGAAATGGAGGAAAGAGTGCTGTAAAAGGAATTCGAGATGATGAAGATGACATGAAAACTGGAGAAAAAGAAATGCTTGAAGTGTGGAGTAATTACTTTGAAAAATTGCTAAATGAAATAAGTAGTGATGACAGCACAGTGGTAAACAACACTAACCAGGCATGCAGTCAGGAATACATATCCATGGTTGAAGTAGAAAAAGCCATCAAAAGTGAAATGTGGAAAGGCAGCAGGAGTAGATAATATTCGACCAGAAATGATCAAGTATTGAGATATAAACGTTTTACTGTGGTTACACTGCATAGTTCATAGGGCCTGTACATAAGGACGAATTCCAGATGATTGGAGTAGAGCTCTCCTAGTACCCATATATAAAAAGGGAAATAAAACTGATTGTGAGAATTACAGAGATATTTCTTTACTGAGTGTTTCTGGTAAGATAAATGCCAGTATACTTGAGAAACGGTTGAGAAGGATTGTGGAAGAGAAGCTTGGTTAGGAACTAGCTGGATTCATCAAGATCAGATATTCACTTTACGATGAATAGTTGAAGTCATGGGAATATAACAAAGATCTGTATTTAAGTTTTGTAGATCTGGAAAAGGCTTTAACACCAGATTTAATTTTAAATCTGGTGTCAGACGAGGATGCACATTATCCCTTTGTTATTCATTATACATGGATCACATTATGAAGGAAAGCGGTATTAAACCTGATATCAAATTGGAGATGTTAGTTTCAGCTCTTTGCTTTATGCAGATGATGTTATACTTCTAAATAAATCCGCTACAAGTCTGCATGATTCCCTGACTAAAGTGAATAACTGTTGTAATAGATATGGTATGAAGATCAGCATTAAAAAGACAAAAATATGAAAATAGGCAGAAAAATTGAAAATATCAACTGCATTGTGAATGGAGAACCTGTGGAACGACTAAAACATTTCAGCTACTTAGGCACGATTTTTAGTGAAGATGGTAAATTAAATATGGAAGTAGACAACAGAATCAACAAAGCTGGTATGGTAGGAAGCCAACTGAATACATTTATATGGAATAAGAGAGAAATTAGCCAAATCACTAAATTAGCTGTATACAAGCTAGTGTACAAACCAATTTTAACTTATGGATCTGATAGCTGGTCAGAAGTAAAACACTTGATCAAAGACTAGTGACCACAGATATGAGAGTCCTGAGAAAGATTTAGGGCATGAACATATGGCATCAATGGCAATATCATATTAAAAATGAGAATATTAGGAAAGAACTTGACATTGTCTGCATCCAGGAATGCGTTAGCAGAGCTAATCTCAGGTGTTATGGTCACTTAAACAGAATGGGCGGGGAAAGATTAGTCAAACAAGTGTTCTCTGCCCTGGTTGGCAGGAAAAAGACCCTGAGGAAGACCAAGATATAGGTGGATTTGTACAGTAAAAAGTGCCTCAGAAAATAGAAATATAAGATCTGATAATGTTGGAGTCTTGACAAGTAACAGACTGATTTGGAGTAAAATTGTAGATAGGAAGTTAGTAATGATGTAAATTTTTCATGTAGTACTATCATATCCTGTACATCCTTTGAGGATAAATGTCAGGAATTTGATGATGATAATTTGAAAGGGGTAAGAGCGGATTATAGAAGAATTATAGTAAGGTTTATAGAGAGGGCATAGTTGTAAGGCCAGAAATGAAAAGACCCCATGGCCATCGAGTACTCTAATAGCATAAGGGTCATAAAATAAGAAGAGTTGGCTAATAAGGCCTTATAGGAAAGATTGTAGGAAAGTAAGTGGATCTTCCTTAAAGTTGAAGAAGAAGAGGTTAGATCCAGCTAGGGGTCCATGGGTGTCTCACTTCCTTTATGATCAAGATGATTGCCCCTTATGGTCCTGTTGGTCCACGAGTCCTTATTCAATATATTCAGACCACCCCACCATATACACACACATACACACATATGGTGGGCTCCCCTATCTGCCACCCAGCGGACATGCTCTCTAGGGGTTACAGGTCCCCCCCCCCCCCAATGAGTTAGGAAAGCAAAAGCCATTAGGAAAAAGAAAACCCAGGACGTCCTCTTGAACAATTCAACAATGACTTCTAAGGCCCAGCTCATGCTAGGCCTAAATCCTTGATATGCATGATGATGATGATTTTTGAACGTACTATAAAAATGAATTTTGTAATAAATCATACTTGTTACTTATTTTATTTAATAATTCCTCTAATGTCTCCATTCCAATATTACTTTAACCCATTTCAACTTAATACACTCTAATTAGTGACTTTTAGCCTGCATCATGTGGATTAACTGTTTTTGATATCAATTGCATAGGCATATTTGTTTAATGTCTGCTGTTTAGACAATAGTCAACTTGCACTTATGCAAATGTGATGGATTTTTGTAGCTTACCAGATTTAAGTGAATTAATGTAGTGATATTAATTAATGTAATTAATATCAATTGCATAGGCATATGTGTTTAATGTCTGCTGTTTAGACAATAGTCAACTTGCACTTATGCAAATGGTGATGTATTTTTGTAGCTTACCAGATTTAAGTGAATTAATGTAGTGCATGTAGTTGCATTGTTACAGCTAGATTTTTAAAAAAATGGCAACATTAATTTGAAAAATATTACATTAGCAGATTTAGTACATTAAACATTGCAAATTCATTTAAGTTTGTGGCTAGACAAATGTGACATCATCTGTTTATTAACTGTATGTATATGCAATATTTAGGTAGCTGAAGGAGCAAGCATTTAGGTTGCCCTTATGCAAATATTTAGCATGCAACATATAAGATAACATCTTCAGTATAGGTACATAAGCCGTCATGTTTATAAAAATTTGAAAATCAGAAACTAAACTTATGTGAAATAAATTTATTAGTTGTAAAATTTTTGTGTGTATCATTGGCATCTTCGGTATGATTGTGTACCATTGTTGTTATCATACTGAAAGATACCTAGGATATTTAGGTGAAAATTTTACAGCTAATTAAATTTATTTCATTTAAGTTTAATCGCATGAAGATGATGAAGTAGGAACTTTCTGCCAACAACTACAGGATGTTATTGATCAAAAAAACAAAGAGGACCTCCTAATAGTGATGGGAGACTTCAACCAAGGTTGAGCGATTTCTACCAGGCATGAAAGATGTAATGGACAAATTTGGAGTGGATGAGAGAAACAAAAGAGGTGAAAGGCTGCTGAAATTCTGTTCATCTCAAACACCATATTTTTCCATAGACCATCACACAAACACACATGAAATCTCCAGATGGTATGATTAAAAATTGTATTGATTAAATTCTGATTTAAAAAAAAAAAAACTGGAAATCCTCAATTCAAAATGTAAGAACATTAAAAAAACAAATTTTGACTCATGAATTACTGACTGCAAAAATTGAAAAATAGCAAACCAAAGACCCTAAGCAATTCTGTTAACATAGCAAAACTGAAAAATATAATTATATAGTTATATTTATATCTAAATATAACTATAACAGTATTACAAAACAATACAGAAACATAATAGAAACAGTGTTAAAGAAAATAACCTTAGACAGTGTAGAAAATACATGGAAACAGACAGAGCAGTTATGGTAAATGCTGCAAGAAAAACATTTGGTAAAACAATTAGAGCAAATAACAAGTGGATAAACATAGAAATTTTAGAAACTAGAATAAAAGAGAGTTGCAAAAAAATTACTTTGAACAAAGAAAATACAGAAGAAAATAAGCAACATTATAAAAGACTAAATAAACAAAATTAATAGAATTTGCAGTTCTGCCAGAAATGCTTGGTTGGAAGAAAAGGTAAACATGTGTGAAGAAGCCAATAAAAAAAAAAAAGGATAGCAAGATTGTATTTAAAAAAATTTTAAAAGAATTAACAAAAACTTCAAAACAGATTACTAAAAATGCAAGATAAAAATAATATAACTGGAACAATTCAAGAGATTAAAAGGAAAAAAAAAATGGAAAGAGTATTACCAGATACTCTTCTGGAGGGAAGAAGACTGGGAAAACAAATGAAGAGACATCATTATCATAAAATTCCTGATATGTACTATCAGGGGAACAGGATAATTATGATAGTACTGCATGGAAAAGTTACACCATTACTATCGCTCATTCAACAAGACAAAGAGAAAATGCAACATCTAAAATAAAAGAAGAAATTTTGAATGCAGTAAACCAAATTAACTTGTCTAAGTCACCTGGTTATGATGAACTTCCTACTGAACTGTGGAAATATACCTGCATAGCAGCTATCAATTTCCGGCTTGAACTTTTTAATCAAATGCCATATACTGGTGAAATTCCATATGACTGGAAGATAGGCATCATAATATCAGTTTTCAAAAAGGGAGATAAAGGTGTGAAAATTATACATCTATAACATTGCTAAGTCATAACTACAAAAATTTTCACATGTATTATACAAAATAGAATCCAGACTTTAATGAATAAGACAATAGGAGAAGATCAAGCAGGCTTTAAAATTAGGTCTACTAAAGACCATATTTCTATAGTTAATAGCCTGAATGACAGTACTGATACTGGGAATACAGCTTACCCATATACTCCAGTTTTATTGACTTCAAGCAAGTATTTAATTCCATTTCAATAGGAAAAAAAGGAATTATGCAGAGTTGCCTGCTTCCACCAAATTTTATTATCTAAATCGAGGAAATAATCAAAACCATAACTGAAGAACCAGGTCTATAAATAAATGGCACGAACGTCAACCACATTAAATATTGTTAACAATATTATTATTCTTGCAGAATCCAGAGCACAATTGGAAAAGACAATAAAAATCTTAAAGGTAGAGTAAAAAAACTTTTGGAATAAATCAATCTAAGCAAAACTAAAACACTGAAAATAGGAAGTGATGAAGAAATTTCAATAAACTTAGAAAATCATATACTTGAATGGATAAAGCAATTTACATATCTTTATTAATCATAACCTTGAGAACACAGAGAAACAGTAAAATACAGACTTGACATAGGATGGCCTAATATGAATAAATTAACAAAATATGGAAAAATAACAGCATTTCACAAACCTGAAACTAAAACTCTATAAAACCATTATTATGTCTATGGCAGCTTATGGAGCCAAGACATGAAGACTCAATCAGAAAGAAATACAGAAAATCAGGGCATATGAAATGAAATGCTTAAGAAAAATAAATAAATCACTGGTCAGAACACAAAGCAAACGTGCAAGTCAAAGTCAAATTAAACTACATAGAAGATATAGATATAATTCTTAAGCATCAATAAGGATAGTCTGGACACCTCAATAGAATGTCCTCTCAGAGATTACCAAATTTAGCCTTGAATGGAATTATTGGAGGAAGACAACCAAAAAGAACTTTGTTACAGTCTTTGAAGGAAAAGTCACAATTATCGAGCTTCAGAGAGATGATAGGAATGGCTACAGATAGCCAGATGGGGTAGAGATTTCTTATCATATGGAACTCACCCCATCATCTGTTGGATGAGAAAGAAGTTTTAAGTTTCCATCTTTAATGTTTTACAAACACACAAGATCTTTTAACAGAGATGTTGACACCAGTTTTAGACATCAGATTAAATTGAATACTCATTTGGCCTGTGTGCTTCCCTTGACCCACAGATATACTAATTTCATAAGTAATAAAATATGTCCTACTTTGTAAATTTCTAAAGTTGGTCACTCTACTCCTTATTCTCTTCCATAATTAGTCTGCAGATTCATTATTTAAAGTCAACTCTGCTTGTAACACATCTGTCATAAATCTTAAATCTGTTCTCACTAATTCCACTTGCACATCACTCATTCTCTGAAAGGAGGGGGTATTCTTATTCAACACAACCTTCTGCAACTTCTAGGAATGCCCCTAGTACTTGTTTCTTACTCTAGTTCTACCATTTGAAAAAAAAAAAAAAAAAAGAAATCTATCTCTTTTCAGTAAATACCTCTCAACAGTTTAAGCACCATTACAATCATGTTCTTTGCAATCGTACATGAAAAAATGACAGCCATTTTTCAAGGCATTGAATTTGGATTAGTAGACTAAATTGAAATATGAAATAGTCAATTTAAGAAAATATAGGTTTCACAAGTTGACTGTGCAGCGTGTGGGAGGGACTGGGAAGGATCAATAGCATGAAAACATACACAGTTTCTTGACATGTGACATTTTTCATTGTTTTTAAAGAGCACCACACTTCTAAATTTGTCATTTTTTTTCTCACTTGGCCAAACTATACACATGATATTATACTGTATATCATGTGTATTCAGTCATGTAGCATCATTCTGGAGCAATACACTGTCATTTCAGTTTTAGGAGAAAATGACATGCTACTTTCCTGATTAATTTAGCACATCCATTGGCATGCTTCTGCATGGTATATCTAAAATTCAGCAATTTTTGACTTGTGCAGTATGTAAAGAGATTATATAAATTAATATATCTTAGAAATGAAGTACATATTGGTGTATTTTAGCTTCAACAGAAAAATGTGTCTATCATAACACTTGAAGGTTTTTGTGATATTATGTGTGATATAATCGACCAACCTTTGCTGGCAAAGGGTGGTCGATTGGTAGAGCCTCTGCTACTAATGGCTTACGCAAAAAAGTTAATCAAGTTTGAGCATGGTTAGTAGTTGTGGATCAATTGTTCAGTGCTGTTGCACACTCTCCCTTGATGAGTCTTTCAACTCCCTGGAGGTGTCACATAATAATACAAATGAACACAAGTTAAAAAAATAATTTATTAAGAAAAGATAAACATGGATTTGTTTGCTGCGTAACTTTAGTTTACAATTACTTGTCTTGTTAGTAGGTATACAGCTACAGTCTAAAGTTCATTGCAGATCAATATCGTTATTGTCAAAATAACGCTCTATTTCTAAAAAGAAATCTGCCAATCCTCTGGCCTGGTTGGCTGAGTGATTAGCATATCTGCTCTCCAGCCAAAAGACTGCAGTTTCAAGTCCCACCATAGGCATGGGTGTTTGTGATTGTCTTTGAAAATGCTAGTGGTGGCTATTGTTGGTAGATGGCATTTGTGTAGATGAAGTTAGTGGTGGAGACAGACCTGTAGAGCAGGAGTCCTCCCTCAATGAAGCTTTGGACTCCCTGGAGGTGTTACATAATAATAATAGCAATAATGTACATTCCTTTAGCAGTCGGCATGATGAATATATTGCAGCAAAGCGAATAACTAGTTTGAAGGAAGTTTGTATTAACAGTTTTTATAAAAGTATACTTTTATAAAAGTGAGCTGTCCAATAGAAAACATGTTTGTTTATTAGGGAAACTTGAGGGGCAGGGAGGGGGGGAGAGAGAGAGAGAGAGAGCAAAACTAATTGCTTGATGTGTCAGGAAAAAAAAAACATAAAAATAAAGTGAGAAAGAAGCTGGGTATGTAATTCTAACTTAACTTGTAGATACTCCTGGAATTCATTTTTGACCATAATTTATCATTTTAGCTACCTTTAAAATTATCACCCCTCCCTCCAACTCTTTAGAAACTAGCAGATGAGTTCAGTGAAATTTCTCTGAAATTTTCAGTTTCTGTTTATTGTAATTTTTATTTCTGGGACTGTACAAAAGAAATTAGGTTTTTTTTTTTTTTTTTTTTTAGATGAGAAGGAAGTTAGAATTCTCTATTTGATTAAAGAAGTACGTAATGAGCAGCTCAGGAAAACAGTGACTTTCTATAGAAACAGACTAAATATAGCAAGTGAAACTACCATTTTTTGTTTACAGTTTGTTGTGATTAATCTTTTTTCCTGATTCAGAAATCTTCTAATTGCTGCCTTCTTGTATGCTTTTGAGAAAGCCATTATGCCAAAAGTGTTATTTATTTTTTTTCAAATTTTCAGTGATGATATTTTTATTTAACGGTAATGCAAAAGTTATTCATTGGTCCCAAGAGCAGTACTTTCTTTCCCTCGGTCCACAAAATGTTCTTTCAAGTAAATATTCTTCCAGAGGACTGTGGGGGGGAGCTTTTCCAACTCAGATAAACCAGTAATTACCATATATAGAAGCTAGCATTCAGACCAATTTTAACTTGTGGATCTGAGAGCTGGGTTAGAAATAAACAGAATTTAGGCTTATGTGCTTGTGTTTACACTCATTAGGTTTAATGGAATGAGTATGGCACAGAGAACTAATTAAAATTAAAAACATAAGTTTAATTATTCTTGTATTTTGTCATGGTCACAATAAGTGGAAGCAGCTTAAAGTCCTCTGTGGGACATTTTCTATGTGTACTGTTGGTTGGCCATAGTGGCTGGGTGGGAGGCTTAAGAATTAATGTTGCCTAAATCTTGGGAATTTTAAAATAACCATGTTTATTTAGATTAGGCTGTTTTTTTTTTTAAATCTACTACTGATTTTTTATTTATTTATTTTTTTTTAAGTCTTTCAAATTTACATTTCTTATGGTGAGGTATGGTAATTTTTCAAAAGCATAATGCTTTCAAAATTAATCTACAGTTAATTTTTATATTTCATAAAATGTTTTGTGATTTCAGTTATGTGCTAAGACGCATTTTAAGGAGAGCCGTGAGATATGCAACTGAGAAACTTGGAGCAAAACGAGGAATGTTTGCAAGCTTAGTGCCTGTTGTAGTAGAACTTTTAGTATGTATATTTTTTGTTCTTTTAAGAAACATTCATATGTTTATAATGAAATTGTACTATTTTATCTTGTATTATTACATTCTCTTGTGTTCTTACAAGAGAATGTAATAGTTCTAGTAAGTGTAATACTAATATAGGTCAAGTTTTATGTTCCTGTTTCAGATGAAGATAATTTTCAGACATTTATGTTACTTTTCTGAGTGTGTGGTGGAGTAATTTTTATGTATTTTTTGATAAATCTTTATTGAATGGTGTTATAATACAGAATAGACAAGCCTGGTTTTAGGGGTGTGCAGAAAATTCACTAAAAACGATTTATTAAAGACAATTTACTGAAAGGCAGTTTATTGAAAAACAATAACCTAAAACAATTTATCAAACAATAGTTAATCAAATAAAATTCATCAAAAGGCAGTTGATCGAAAAAAAAAAATTATTGAAAGGCAATTATTAAAAACTAATAATTCATTGAAAAATCGCAATTCATCAAAACTACAAATCATTGAATGAATGAGTCTCTGAAAAAATTTGAATTATAAGGCATGCGGAGTTTATTTATCAAAAATAACTTTAGTTTTTACTCGATTTGTGATTCTATGTGAACACTTCACAGATTTCAAAAGCACTGAATTGTAAATATATTAGCTTTAGAAAATTATTGAAGTAAAAAATGAAAAATTTGCAACAGATCAACTTACGAGGGTTGTTTGAAAGGTTTGGTAAAAAAATAAGTTAACATGTTCGCTGCCAACTACGAGTATACTCGTAGTTGGTATATGAGCCACACAAGCCAGCTACGAGTATACTCGTATGACGCTTATTGCCAGCAACGAGGTTACCCATACTGACCTTGAAGAAGTGAAAATGCTTAGCTTGTGGAGCTAGCAGCAAAACTGTGTATACTCATAGATGGAAGATGCTCCGCACAAGCCAACTATGAATATACTCGTATGTTGATTACCGCTGGCAACGAGATTACCTTACTGACCTTGAATAAGTGAAATTGCTTGGCATATGGGAACAAACTATGTCGAAGTAGCGTGGCAGCGAACGTGTTAAACACATTTTTTGGAAAAAATCACCTTTATTTCTCAACATAGTCTCCATCGAGGTCTACACATTTGGTCCAGTGAGTTTTGAATTTTTTCGTCCCATCTAAAAAAGTAGGATTTCTCAAATTGTGCAAAATAGTCATTGACAGCTTTGATGACATCCATGTTCGAAGAAAATATTTTCCCACTGTACCAAATTTTTAAGTTTGGAACAAGAAGTTATGGGGGGGGGGCAAGTCTGGAGAATACGGTGGATGTGGAACCAATTCGAACCTCAATTCGTGCAATTTTGCCATTGCAATGGCCGATGTGTGGGACGGTGCATTGTCTTGATAAAAGAGCACTTTTTTGTGCACCAATCTTGAATGTTTTATCTTCAATTCTTATTCTTTCAAATGGTCCAACAATGACACATAATAGATTCCTGTTATTGTCTTACCCCTTTTCAAATAGTCTGTCATGATAATTCCTTGGGAATCCCAAGAAACAGTGGCCATCACCTTCCCAGCTGACAAAACTGTCTTCGCTTTTTTCGGTGCTCTTTCACCGGTCATTGTCCACTGTTTTGACTGCTGCTTGGACTCAGGTGTTTCATCCACAGTCATGAATTGATGCAAAAAATCCTGTGAATTACTATTAAACATTGCTAAACACTGTGTTGAAATATCTTTTCGCATGTATTTTTGATCGACAGTCAACAATATCACACATTTTTCATGTGCAATTTTTCATGCAGGATATTATATACCCTTTCAGTTGAGATGTCTACAATCTCAGTAATCTCACGCTCTTTCACTCGGTGGTCTTCCATAACAATACCATGGATTTTATCAATCATTTCCTTCTTAGTGACCTCAGTTGGCTGTCTGGAGCACTCTTCATCTTCACTGGACTTACAACTATATTTAAACTCATTTATCCAAAAATAAATAGTCTTTAATACTGGTGCAGAGTCCCCATGAACTAAACGTAACTCAGCTTTGATCTGCACGGCTGTCCACTTCTTCAAATAAAAGTGTTTTATTACTGCATGAAACTCGTTTTATTCCATTTTTATGAAAAATGCGAACACGGTCATTTTAAATGTTTGCCAAACTAGAACTATACGTTGCATATGACTAAAATTTTCGCAGGGGTCATGAAAAAGATGATATTAGCTGACACTGGTATGAATGAACGAATTGTGTCGCTGTCTCTTGGAAATTTACTAAACTTTTCAAACAACCGTCATATATACAGTTTTTGGTTGTTTCTGTAGTCATTATCATCAAATTTATGCCATGTACCCTCAAGTACACAATATAATATTACTATATGAAAAACTTACATCATTACTAACTTCCTATCTACAATTTTCTTCCAAATTATTCTGTTACGTGTCAAGAACTCCAACATTATCAAATCTTATATTTCTATCTTCTAAGGCACTTTTTACTGTATCAATCCACCTATATCTCGGTCTTCCTCTGAGTCGTTTCCCTGCCAACCTGTTTTGGTAATCTTTCCTTGCCCATTCTGTTTAAGTGACCATACCACCTGAGATTAGCTCTGCAAACGCATTCCTGGATGCTAATAATGTGAAGTTCTTTCCTAATACTCTTGTTTTTAATATGATATTGCTGTTGGTGCCCCTAATCTTTCTCAGGACTCTCATATCTGTGGTCTCTAGTCTTTGGTCAAGTGTTTTACTTCTGACCCAGCTCTTAGATCTATAAGTTAAAACTGGTTTGAATGCTGTCTTGTATACAGCTAATTTAGTGTTTTGGCTAATTTCTCTCTTATTCCATATGAATTTATTCAGTTGACTTCCTACCATGCCAGCTTTGTTGATTCTGTTATCTATTTCCAGATTTAATTTACCATCTTCACTAAAAATCATGCCTAAGTAGCTGAAATGTTTTACTTGTTCACAGGTTCTCCATTCACAATGCATTTGACATTTTCAATGCTTCTGCCTAGTTTAATTGTCTTTGTCTTTGTATGTTGACCTTCATACCATATCTGTTACAACAGTTATTCAATTTAGTCAGGGAATCTTGCAGACATGTAGTGGATTTATTTAGAAGTATAACATAATTTGCATAAAGCAAAGAGCTGAGATTAACATATCCAATTTTGATATCAGGTTTAATACCACTTTCCTTTATAATGTGATCCATGTAGATAATGAATAACAGAGGGGATAATGTACATCCTTGTCTCACACCAGATTTAACATTAAACCACCTTCCTGTACTTCTTTCAATTCTAACTGCTGACTTACAACTCAAATAAAGACTAAGTATTGCTTGATATAATACCCCATTGACACCATGTAACTGTAATGTTTTGAATAGCTTCTCTCTTCGCAACTTGTCATATGCCTTTTTCAGATCTACAAAACTTAAATACAGATCTTTGTTATATTCCCATGATTTCTCAAGTATTTGTTGTAAAGTGAAGATCTGATCCTGACAGCCTCTATGCCTGAATCCAGCTTGTTCTTAATTATATTTTTTAATTTATATTTATATTATTTAATATTTAATATTTATATTATAAATATTTGGCCTGAATCCAAGCTTTTCTTCCACAATTCTTTTCAGGTTTCTCAAGTATACTTGCATAAATCTTACCAGGAACACTTAGTAGGGAAATACCTCTGTAATTTTCACATTCAGTTTCATTTCCCTTTTTATATATGGGTACTATGACAACCTCACCACATACTTCTCTTGCTGAATCAATCAGGGTTTTCTTCAAGGCTTGCCACTGAATCTCCAAGGTTTGGTTCCTGTTCTCAAACTCTTTTATTTTTTCTTCAATCATGTTTGTGTATTTTCGTCTACAGTTAACATCTGAGAGCTGCTCAACTTTTATTCGCTTTAAAACTTTCTTACATGTTCTTCTTTTCAAAATGAAATTCAATTTTATCCTGCTCAAGACTAAATAGTGATCACTTCCAATTTCAAATCCTCTGTACACTCTGGTGTCCTTTACCAGGGAGAAAACATCACTATCGACAATAACAGTCAATGAGACTCATCTTATTCCTTGCCTCTTCTCTCCATGTGAATTTGTGCAGATTTTTATGTTGGAACATGGTGTTAGTAATAACCAGTCGATGTCCTGAGCAGAAATCCAACAGGTATTTGCCATTATTATTGGCTTTCCTCTTTTCTCCAAATTTTCCTAAAATATTTTTGTATGTCTGACAATCACTTCCTACTCTGCTATTAAATCCACAACAAGGACCAACTTTTCCTTTTTCATTGTGTCAGTAGCTTTCTCTAAAGCCTCAAAAATATCCTCCACTTCTACTTAGTAGAACTTCTGTGGGACCATAGTCACAAATAAGTCATTGTCCAGTTCCCCATTCTCATATTTGCCCACATCACTCTACTTGAGACTACCTGCCATTCAAGAAGATTAGCCTCATATTTAGTGTTGAATACTATGGCTATTCACCAGTTTTTGTTTCAGTCACTGCTATTGTGTCGATCTGGTACTTATCTAATTCTTCAGCTAGCTCCATTTCTTTGTCACGCAGACGTCTTATGTTGATAGTACTGATTTTTAACTCTGGTGATGTTGAGTTGGGGTGTGTTTTCAGATTTGTTCCAGTAGCTGACTTTTCACTGTTTTCCCTGGTTCACTGGCGAAAATAACGGGGTCCTTGTTTAACCGGACAACTCCTCAGTCAGCATGAAATTCTGTAATGTTGTACCATTATTTTGTATTTTGGTTTAAACCAATAAGAATACAATTTGGTCGGCTAAATCCCAAATTGCCAGCCCATCCTCGTTGTTCAGTATCCAGGTAGGTACCTAACATGGTGCACCATGGGAAGGTGAGGATTGGACATCAGAAGTCCTGGTCAGTTCTCTGCATTCCTTTAAAGGCTATGTGGAGGTCTCCTCTCAGGTATACAGCTTTGACCCTTAGCACCCCTTGTTTCTGTAAAGCTGGCAAAAATGGACATGCTCCCTTTCTGCAGTTAGCAATTTGTATATATAGCATCTTTCCTCCTTCAGCTTTTTTTTTTTTTAAGTTCTTAGACTGTAGTCCATCAAACATTAACAGATCTCAAAAATGCTAATCATTAAAAAAAAAGAGTTGGGATCACTGAAAAAGTTTTGAATTTTGCTTCAAAGTTTTTTAAATAATAATAATAGGAAGAAGAGCAAAGGTGACTACTGAGCCCTAGGGCACACCAGCACAAATTGAGAAACCTGATGAAACGAAACCATCTATCATAATCCACAGAGAGGAAGCTGGCAATCTTTTGTGTGTGTGTGTGTGTGTGTGTGTGCGCGCGCGCGCGCGCGCTATAGGTCTTCGTGTGTGTGTGTCACACACACGAAGACCTATAGCACACACTAGGATAGAAGAAAGGATTACTTTGTTCACATTTTGCTTGAACAGCTGAAGGTTTAATCTCTTTGGGGAAGGCAGAGTGGTGGATACTGTTCCAAAGGACAGAAGTAGATAGAGTAAAAGAGGAGGCAGTGAAGTTGGTTCGGTGAGTTTTAAGATGGACTGTAAAAGGGTGTTGGTTAGTACTGGCTCTTGTTTTAATGATTTTGGAAGAGAGTAGGGGAATAATGGTGGTCAATTCAGCAGAGCACTGTCCAGTACCTCTAGAAAAGGCACAGTGCAGAAACTGAACATCTATGAGAGGGATTGAAGTGGGTTTGTGTGAGAGAGAGAGAGGGATCATTAATTAGCTGGATTGTCCTCTTCTGGATAGTATCAAGCAATCTTAGGGTGATTTTTTGTGCACCACCCCAAATATGGGAGCAATATTCCATGGCTGGGAAGATTTGGGCTTTGTATAGAGTTAGCAGCTGTGAAGGCATGAAGTAATGTTTTCTGCAAGTTTTTTGGCAGCTGCAGAAGCTATAGTTGAAATATGGTTGTGGCATGTAAGATTAGAGGCACAAGTCAGTCCAAGAAGAAAAATCTGATCGTGTTTGGATATCTCAGTATTACTGAAGATGGTGGGGGAAGAATGTAAACTCTTTCTTGCGAAAGATAAACAGAACTGAATTTTGCTGGCATTGAAGTTTACAAGGTTGTCCTTTCCCTGACAGATTAAATAATTGTACATATTAAACAACCATTACAGAACTCTGTGGTCACGTGCTTGTTACCTTTTGAGACATTGTACCTATCATCTTACACAACTTATCAGCTCCTGTCAACACCAACCACCATTGTAACTATTTGGTCAACTGACCAACCATCCCCATCACACTCAGTTTCAACAGTGGTTTGTCTTGTGATAACCTATCAAAAGTCATTGAAAAATCAAGAAAAAATTATGTATAAATATCTTCCTTGTCTGATACACTTGTCACTATATTATAAAATATGTCCAGATTACTGACACAAGCCCTCTCCTTAACACACTCATGCTGCTCTCTAACACCTTGACCACAATGTGTTATGCAAACTTACTGTAGTTTCACAGCACTGAATCAGATTCTGCCTTATGCATTGACATTGTTTTTCTCTCCTTCACCTGTTTTGCAGCTCTTCCTGTTGCTAGACTTTTCTGTGTGCAAACAAAGCTAATCTCTGTTTGCACATTTTTGAATACAATCAGGTTCCTTTCTGATATCTATAATTTAATATATTTTTTAATTTAATATGATGCTGTCTGTTCACTCTCCTAGAACTTTTCTTAAAACTCTCATATCCATAGTCTTTACTTTAAATATTTTATTTCTAGCTCAGCTTTTAAATACATAAGTTAAAATTGGTTTGGACACTGTCTTATATCCAGCTTGTTTAGTGTTTTGACTTTAATTGCTCTCTTACTCAATCTAAATTTATTCTTTTGATTCATCTGTTGCTATTTTCACTGAAAATTAAACTAAACAGTGAAATGTGTCACGTTGTATAGTTTCACCATTCAGGATGCATCTGTTGGTTTCAATGTTCCTGTTTATTTCCATGGCTTGAGTTTAGAAATTGTTAAGAAATCTTGTATATTTCTTGTACTGGATTTATTTAACATCATATGGCAGTATAACATACATAAAGAGCTGAGCTGAGATTGACTTTTTTTTTATGAGGCCTCATAATTAGGTTTAATGTAATGAAATAATTAAACACAAGTTTAATAGTTCCAATAGTTCATCTCTGTCAGAGATATCATGCGGGATACAATTGTAATAACACATACATACAACCAAGCACACCAGCAATATGTGGAAGACTAGAATAGAGGTGCCCTCTTTGGTTGCTAGTAGAATAGCCTTGGTTGGGAGGTCTTAGAATTACTGTTTCCCAACTCTTGGGAAGTTTAACACAATTGAGGTATATTTATTTGGATTTGGTTGGTTTAAATCTGTTCTGATTGCAAAAAAAAAGTCATTCGAGTTTGTATTTGCATGCAGTTAAGCAGTTTTTCTTGTGTTCTTCAAGGTGGATGCTGGAGGATCTCTCAGTTTGTTCATAATATGACAAATTACAAAAACCAGAAACTTTTTACATACCTGAAACAGTAAGGGAAAGGTCTTGTTCTTTATCCACTCCTCTGACTTGAGTAGGGCTCTCACAGTATCCATCTGTAAAGAGAGAAGTAAAGGTGAGGGTGAAAATTACAAAGGAATTTTTCCTATTGAGTGTTCCGGGTAAGTTACATGCAAGCATACTTGAGAAGAGGCTAAGAAAAATCTGGAGAAATCTAGATTCATTCCGACAGGGATGTCTGGATCAGATTTTCA
The DNA here is from genome assembly GCF_054136105.1 of Typopeltis vanoorti. NCBI lineage: Eukaryota > Metazoa > Arthropoda > Arachnida > Uropygi > Thelyphonidae > Typopeltis > Typopeltis vanoorti. The sequence continues at coordinate 134,330,241 of NC_143557.1, forward strand.
TTTTACAACCAATACTTCAGAAATCGGGGTGCTTAAGGGTCAAAGCTGTATAACTGAGAGGAGACCTCCACATAGCCGTTAAAGGAATGCGGAGAACCGACCAGGGCTTCTGACCTAATGTCCAATCCTCACCTTCTCGTGGTGCACCCTGTTGGGTATCTACTTGGATACTGAACGGACGAGGATGGGCTGGCAATTTGGGATTTAGCCTACCAAATTGTATTCTTATTGGTTAAACCAAAATATAGAATGATGGTACAACATGACAAAATTTCATGCCGGCTGGGGCGGTGCCCGGTTAAACAAGGCCCCCGTTGTTTTCGCCAGGGAACCAGGGCGAACAGCGAAAAGTCAGCTACTGAAAAAAATCTGAAAATAAACCCCACCTCAACATCACCAGAGTTAAAGATCGGTACAATCAACGTAAGAAGCCTGAATGGCAAAGAAATGGAGCTAGCTGGGGAATTAGATAAGTACCAGATCGATATAATAGGGGTGACTGAAACGAAAAAGACCAAAACTGGTGAGATCTTTCTGAGCAATAAATACAAAATGTTATATTCAGGCAATGACAATCAAGGAAAAGAAGGAGTAGCCATAGTATTCAACACAAAATACGAGGCTAATCTTCTTGAATGGCAGTCAGTCTCAAGTAGAGTAATGTGGGCAAATATGAGAATGGGGAACTGGACAATGAGACTTATTTGTGCCTATGGTCCCACAGAAGGTTCTACTAAGGTAGAAGTGGAGGAATTTTTTGAGGCTTTAGAAAAAGCAACTGACACAATGAAAAATGAAAAGTTGGTCCTTGTTGGGGATCTAAATAGCAGAGTAGGAAATGATTGTCAGACATACAAAAATATTTTGGGAAAATTTGGAGAAAAAGCAAATCTAATAATAATGGCAAATATCTGTTGGATTTCTGCTCAGGACATGGACTGGTTATTACTAACACCATGTTCCAACATAAAAATGTGCAAATTCACATGGAGAGAAGAGGCAAGGAATAAGAAAAGTCTCAATGACTATGTTATTGTTGATAGTGATGTTTTCTCCCTGGTGCAGGACACCAGAGTGTACAGAGGATTTGAAATTGGAAGTGATCACTATTTAGTCTTGAGCAGGATAAAATTGAATTTCATATTGAAAAGAATAACATGTAAGAAAGTTTTAAAGCGAATAAAAGTTGAGCAGCTTTCAGATGTGAACTGTAGGCCAAAATACACAAAGATTATTGAAGGAAAAATGAAAGAGTTTGAGAACAGGAATCAAACATTGGAGATTCAGTGGCCAACTCTGAAGAAAACATTGATTGATTCTGCCAGAGAGGCATGTGGTGAATTTATCTGTAAGGATAAAAAAATCAGAACTCCCTGGTGTACACAGGAAGTTAAAGAGGCAGTGAAGGAAAAGAAGAAAGCATACTAAAAGTTCCTGTCAAATAAGTCAGCTTATGCTCTTAGAGAATATAGAGACAAATGCAAGAATGCTAAACACTGTAAAACTAGCTAAACAAAAGTCATGGGAGGACTTTGGCAAGAATATAGAAAATAAATATCAAAATATTCTGGAGGTTGTTGAAGAATCTTAAGAATGGAGGAAAGAGTGCTGTAAAAGGAATTAGAGATGATAAAGGTGACATGAAAACGGGAGAAAAGATATCCTTGAAGTATGGAGTAATTACTTTGAAAAACTGCTAAATGAAACACTGACTAGGCATGCAGTCAGGAATACATATCCATACTAGAAGTAGAAAAAGCCATCGAAGGCTTGAAATGTGGAAAGGCAGCAAGCATAGATGATATTCGACCAGAAATGCTGAAGTATGGTGTATAAGAGTCTTACAGTGGCTGCACTGCATAGTTCAGAAAGCCTGGACAGAGGGACGAATTCCTGATGATTGGAGTAGAGCTCTCATAGTACACATATAAAAACGGAAATAAAACTGCATGTGAGAATTACAGAGGTATTTCCCTACTGAGTGTTCCTGGCAAGATCTATGCAAGTATACTTGAGAAACGGTTGAGAAGAATTGTGGAAGAAAGCTTGGTGAAGAACAAGCTGGATTCAGGCCAAATAGAGGCTGTCAGGATCAGTTCTTCACTTTACGACAAATAGTCGAGAAAGCATGGTAATAAACAAAGATCTGTATTTAAGTTTTGTCGATCTGGAAAAGGCATATGACAAGGTGCCAAGAGAGAAGCTATTCAATATGCTGCAGTTATATGGTGTCAATGGGGCATTATATCAAGCAATACTTAGTCTTTATTTGAGTTATAAGTCAGCAGTTCGAATTGAAGGAAGTACAGGAAGATGGTTTAATGTTAAATCTGGTGTGAGACAAGGATGTACATTATCCCCTCTGTTATTCATTATCTATATGGATCACATTATGAAGGAAAGTGGTATTAAACATGATATCAAAATTGGAGATGTTAATGTCAGCTCTTTGCTTTATGCAGATGATGTTATACTTCTAAATAAATATGCTACAAGTCTGCAAGATTCTCTGACTAAATTGAATAGCTCTTGTAATAGATAATGTATGAAGGTCAGCAATAAAAAGACAAAGACAATGAAAATAGGCAGAATCATTGAAAATGTCGTGTTGTGAATGGAGAACCTGTGGAACAAGTAAAACATTTCAGCTATTTAGGCACGATTTTTACTGAAATTGGTAAATTAAATATAGAAATAGACAACAGAATCAGCAAAGCTGGTATGGTGGGAAGTCAATTGAATAAATTCATATGGAAAATTAGTCGGAACACTAAATTAGCTGTATACAAGACAGTGTTCAAACCAATTTTAACTTATGGATCTGAGAGCTGGGTCAGAAGTAAAACACTTGACCAAAGACTAGAGACAGCAGATATGAGAGTCCTGAGAAAAATTAGAGGCTTGAACAGATGGCATCAATGGCAATATCATATTAAAAATGAGAATATTAGGAAAGAACTTGACATTGTCAGCATCCAGGAATGCGTTAGCAGAGCTAATCTCAGGTGGTATAGTCACTTAAACAGAATGGGCGAGGAAAGATTAGCAAAACAAGTGTTCTCTGCCAGGTTGGCAGCAAAACGACCCAGAGGAAGACCAAGATATAGGTGGATTGATATGGTACAAAATGCTTTAGATGATAGAAATATAAGATCTGATAATGTTGGAGTCTTGACAAGTAACAGACTGATTTGGAGGAAAATTGTAGATAGGAAGTTAGTAATGATGTAATTTTTTCATGTAGTACTGTCATATCCTGTACACCCCTTGAGGGTACATGGCAGGAATTTGATGATGATGATGATGATAGTAACATCCTGCTAAGTATCTAAAATTCCTGCTCACCTCAACCTCATACTAAATGGTTCAGTTTTCCTGTTTCCTTGGAAGATCCTCCTGGATGTGGCATAACTTTTATGATAACGTGATTAACTGTTAGGATGGATTTTTAGCAGAATTCGAGTTAATTTCTTTCATTACACTTCAATTGCTCGATCTCACGTGGGTCCCATTGACTTTTCAGATGAGCTAATAGCAGCTTTAAATAACACCAAATTTCTTTAAAATGTATTAAAAATAAATAAATAAAAAATGCATCTGATATTGAGGCTCGGATTTTGCAAAAGCAAAATTTAGACATTCACTGTTAATTACTCTTAAAGGTTCAGCATAAAGTTCTGCTAAGGTAGAAGTGGAGGAATTTTTTGAGGCTTTAGAGAAAGCAACTGGCACAATGAAAAAGGAAAAGTTGGTCCTTGTTGGGGATCTAAGTAGTAGAGTAGGAAATGATTGTCAGACATACAAAAATATGTTGGGAAAATTTGGAGAAAAGAGCAAAGCTAATAATAATGCAAATACCTGTTGGATTTCTGCTCAGGACATGGATTGGTTATTACTAACACCATGTTCCAACAAAAAAAATGTGCACAAATTCATATGGAGAGAAAGAGGCAAGGAATAAGAAAAATCTCATCGATTATGTTATTGTTGATAGTGATGTTTTCTCCCTGATGCAGGACATCAGAGTGTACAGAGGATTTGAAACTGGAAGTGATCACTATTTAGTCTTGAGCAGGATAAAATTGAATTTCATATTGAAAAGAACATGTAAGAAAGTTTTAAAGCAAATAAAAGTTGAGCAGCTCTCAGATGTGAACTGTAGACTAAAATACACCAACATTATTCAAGAAAATATGAAAGAGTTTGAGAACAGCAACCAAACCTTGAAGATTCAGTGGCAAGCCCTTTAGAAAACTCTGATTGATTCAGCCAGAGAGGCATGTCGTGAGGTTGTCTGTAAGGATAGAAAAATCTGAACTCCATGGTGGACACAGGAAGTTAGAGGCAGTGAAATGGTTCCTGGCAAATAAGACAGCCTGTGCTCTTAGAGAATACAGAGCACACAGTGTTTAGCTTTCTTACAAATGTAAGAAAGCTAAACACTGTGTAAAATACACCAACTTGCTTACATTCTTACAAATGTAAGAAAACTAAACACTGTGTAAAACTAGCTAAGCAAAAGTCATGGGAGGACTTTGGTTAGATAATAAATATCAAGAAGGTGGCAAGATATTCTGGAGGTTGTTGAAGAAGCTCAGAAATAGAAGAAAAGAGTGCTGTTAAAGGAATTAGAGTTGATATAGGTGACATGAAAATAGGAGAAAAAGATAACCTTGAAGTATGGAGTAATTACTTCAAAAAATTGCTAAATGAAACAAGCATTGATGACACCACAGTGGTAAAAAAAACACTGAGCACGCATGCAGTCAGGAATATATATCCATACTTGAAGTAGAAAAAGCCATCAAAAACCTGAAATGTGGAAAGGCAGCAGGAATAGATGAAATTCGACCAGAAATGCTTAAGTATGGAGGTATAAAAGTCTTACAGTGGCTGCACTGCATAGTTCAGCAGGCCTGGATAGAGAGACGAATTCCAGATGATTGGAGTAGAGCTCTCATAGCACCGATATATAAAAATAGAAATAAAACTGAATCCGACAATTACAGAGGTATTTCTGTACTGAATGTTCCTGGTTAGATATATGCAAGTATACTTGAGAAATGGTTGAGAAGGATTGTGGAAGAGAAGCTTGTTGAAGAACAAGCTGGATTTAGGCCAAATAGAGGGTATCAGGATCAGATTTTCACTTTACGACATTTAGTTGAGAAATCATGGGAATATAACAAAGACCTGTATTAAATTTTGTAGATCTGGAAAAGGCAATTGATAAGGTGCCAAGAGAAAAGCTATTCAAAATGCTACAGTTACATGGTGTCAATGGGGCATTATATCAAGCAATACTTAGTCTTTATTTGAGTTGTAAATCAGCAGTTAGAATTGAAGGAAGTGCAGAAAGGTGGTTTATTGTTAAATCTGGTATCAGACAAGGATGTACATTATCCGCTCTGTTATTCATTATCTATATGGATCATATATTATGAAGGAAAGTGGTATTAAACCTGTTATCAAAATTGGAGATGTTAATTTCAGCTCTTTGCTTTATGTGGATGATGTTATACTTCTAAATAAATCCATTACAAGTCTGTAAGATTCCATGACTAAAGTGAATAACTATTGTAATAGATATAGTATGAAGGTCAGCATTAAAAAGACAAAGACAATGAAAATAAGCAGAAACATTGAAAATATCAACTGCATTGTAAATGGAGAACCTATAGAACTAGTAAAATATTTCAGCTACTTAGGCAGGAATTTTAGTGAAGATGGTAAATTAAATAGACCACAGAATCAACAAAGCCGTTATGGTAGGAAGTCAACTGAATAAATTTTTATGGAATAAGAGAGAAATTAGCCGAAACACTAAATTAGCTGTATACCAGATGGTATTTGACCAAATTTAACTTATGGATCTGAGAGCTGGGTCAGAAGTAAAACACTTGACCAAAGACTAGAGACCACAGATAAGAGAGTCCTGAGAGAGATTAGGGGCATGAACAGATGGCATCAATGGCAATATCATATTAAAAATGAGGATATTAGGAAAGAACTTGACATTGTCAGCATCCAGGAATGCGTTAGCAGAGCTAATCTCAGGTGGTATGGTCACTTAAACAGAATGGGAGAGGAAAGATTATCAAAACAAGTGTTGTCTGCCAGGTTGGCAGGAAAACAACCCTGAGGAAGACCAAGATATAGGTGGATCGATACTGTAAAAAGTGCCTTAGAAGATAGGAATATAAGATCTGATAATGTTGTAGTCTTGACAGGTAACACACCGATTTGGAGGAAAATTGTAAATAGGAAGTTAATAATGCTGTAATTGCTCATGTAGTACTATCATATCCTATATACCCCTTGGTGGTATATATCAGAAATTTGATGATGAGGTTCAGCCTAATTTTTCAGTTGGATTATGTTTTTGGGTGGGTATAGTGGTGCTTGTAGTAGGATGATCTTTTTGCTTTTTTCCTTTGCATCTAACATTGGACTGTAACAATAAATAACAATATTTTAAGTGGCAGACAAAGTATTATTCCATAATACTTTGTCTGCCACTTAAAAATTACTAATTGTCAAATATATAACTTTTAATTTTTCACAGAAAATTATATTGTTTTCTTTCATAATCAGGGTGATATTTTTCCTGAGCTGAGGAAGGATCCACAGAATGTAAGTTTTTGTTTTTTTAATATATATTAATCTCTTTTAACCTTCATAAATTTTTATAAATTAGGAAAGGTCTTTATATTTTATAAATTATAAATTTAAAAAATTAATAAATAAATTAAAATAATTAATCAAAGTCACTAAAATATTATCATCTTCTTCTTCCTTATACCATCTTTTACCTTGCGGTGTCGAGGGTCCATTGATCATCGGACCTCACTCCGTTTTTACAGGATAAGGTGGTCAGCCTTATGCCCTGGTGTATCCTATGGCCTGTAGTGTTGAGTTCTCAAGGCCAGTTTTGCCTGTTTTGCAGGATGAAAAACCCCAGAATAAACTGGGGGAAAAACCCTGCTGTGCACGCCCAAGACTGGCTAACTTGGCTATGGCTGAGGAAGATCCTTCAGCTCCTCACGTCACTGACGGGAATCGAACCTAGGACACTCCTTCCCCAGGCATATGGTTGCGAAGTGCATAGCCACTAGGCTAACCGCGCGGTATATGTCACTAAAATATTAGTTAAACAATCATTCTTTAAAATATTGGAAAAAAAAAATTATATAATCTGCATTATTAATGTTACATTTGTAATTTACTATTCCTTTCCTGAGTGCTAGTATTCAGTGAGTGACAGCAGTGCATACCTGATTGCAGAAAGCCCTGTTCCAACTTTGTTCTGCTATCACACCAGATAAGTTATGAGGGTTGTTAGAAAGGTTTGGTAAAAAAATAAGTTAAACACATTATTTTGGAAAAAATCACCTTTATTTCTCAACATAGTCTCCATCGAGGTCTACATATTTGGTCCAGCAAGTTTCAAATTTTTTCAACCCATCTAAAAAGTAGGATTTGTCAAATTGTGCAAAATAGTCATTGACAGCATTGATGACATCCGGTTAAAAGTAAAGTTAAATCTGAAAGTTAAATGAAGAATTGCTAAACCACAGAAATATTCATATAAACATATTACCATTCATTTTTTATATCTCAGAACTGGGTTAGTCTTAGTCATTTCTGTTTAAATTGGGTTTATTGTTCAGTGTAAATCTGTGTAGCTTCCTTTGTATAATTTTTTTCTATGAAGAACTTTTATGTCAATGGATATCATAAAACTTTTATGTCAGCATCCATTTCAGTCAGTGGATGCTGACTGAATGAAATTACATCATGCAGACTAGACATCTTAAGTAACAGATATTATCTTGGTCTTCTAGGCAGGTACAAGTACTTGCTGATTTTCACTTACACATCAATCTTTCTATCTAGTTAAGCAGCATAAATATATAGCTCATCATCATCATCGATGATGATGCAACATATAATTTTGATTCTTGTTTCAAGTTTGTTGACGTATTAAGTTACTTTATGGACAAGTGTCCTTGTCACATGCGGATGCAGTCAAATAATGAAACATATGAATGACCACTTCTGTTTCTTCAGACATTTCCTTGGCCTTCATCCAAAATGTGTACTGTTGGCTAGTAGATCTACTGTCAATTATGAGTGGTGAAATCTATGTTAATGGTCACTGATAATCAGTACACTTCTAGTCTGTGAAGGAGTTGACTGTTGATAATTTTATTTTTTCCATTATTTCAAAAGAACTAAGTTTCTTGCAATGGGATGATAGGTTAATGACTTTTTGTAGGGGGAGGCTGGACAAAGAATGTAGAGATATTAAATATCATTATCATCTTCTGATGATATATTCTTCTAAGGTGTACCAAATTACAAAGGTCTTATTTGATGATCATTTCAAAAGTTCTGCAGACAATATACCTGTTGTTAAACTGAACATTTATTTAACAAAATACATTTATAGGGCTTCAATATAGTGTACATTCTGCTGTCTCACTTTTGCGTAATGTTTATCAGAAACTTGTCTCTGGTATTAAAATCTTTTCCATAGAGTTATTCTTTCAATTCTGTGGAAACACTTACCAGAGACAAAACAAAACAAGATCTATTCTCTACATAAGACTATTGGGAACAGATCTAAGTCTGTAACAATTTTTTTTTCTTTTCCCCTCACTTAAAAAAAAAAAAAAAAAAAAAAACCTTTCTATAGCTATAAATGGACATTTTTTTTAAATATTTTTTGTAAATGGACAGTTTGATATTGTTACTTTGTCTTTTAACTAGTATGTCCAAGAAGTGTAGCTGTTCATTGTTTTCTATTTCTAGAGTAAATTTGATTTTATTGTGGAGTGCGTTGATTCTATTGACAAACATATGTAGGTTTTCCATGTTGTCTTGCCATATGATGAAGATATCGTCTACATATCTCCACCATATTGAAGGTTTAGAAGTAACGCTGGTGAAGATTTCATTTTCAAATTTCTCTGTGTGATGGGTATAGTGTGTTCAGGAATGACAGGGAGAATAAAATGGGAGGGGGTGGGGGTATTGTTGATGATGGCTGATGAGCTGCAGCCAAGGAGAATAGAAGTTGAATTGCAGGATAGAGAAAAGAGCACATTTGAGGTCATTTGGTGTGAGATTGAGGCTAGCAGAACAAAATATACAATTGGGTGCTGCTATAGACCAGGAGATGGAAAAGATGGTGGTGACAGTATGCACAAGCAAATAGAAGAAATGAGTGGAAGGAGGGTAATTATTATGGGAGATTTCAACTATTTAACTATTTAATGGTCACATTGATTGGAGTGAGGAGAGAAAACACACGGGAGGAAGGAATTGATTTTATGCGGTTATTAAGGGATAACTATCTGCAACAGCATGTAATGGAAAATACTAGGAGTCAGAGAGTGCTTGACCCAGTCATTACATTTGAGGATTTGGCTGTAACAAATATGACCGCATTGCCACCAATTGGTGAGAGTGATCATAGGGTCTTGACTTGGGAGGTGGCTAAAGGTGTGGAATTTACAATTAAGACAGGGTACATGTGGAATTATCGGGCTGGAAAGTATAACATGCTTAGGAGTTTGATTGGTTCAGTGCCATGGCATGTACTACTGCAAGGACTAAAAGTAGATAGTGCATGGGAGGCAGTTAAGAAGTGTTTGCATGAATCAATGGCTGACTGTATACCTAGAGTCCGAATAATAAATCAAGTAGGGGTTAAATGAATGAATAACACCATTAAGCTTGAGCTGCAAAAAAAGAAACAACTATGGAGGGAATTTAAGGAGAAAGGTGACCGGAAGGCACATGAACGGTATAAAGCGCAAGCTAGAAGAGTAACGAGTGTGGTAAGAAAAGCAAAAAAGGATTACGAAAGAACATTTGCCATGCAGACTAAAGAGAATCCTAAACAGTTTTTTTGATATGTTGCAAGTAAAAGGAAAAATGTATATGGCAGAATGATTTTAAAGAATGCCGATGGTAGGGAGGTAACTGAATCAGTTGATATAGTTGAGTTACTGAGTGAGCACTTTGCAAAAGTATATCATCCAGGTGGTGACATTGCAGAAACGGATGAACCAGTAGATTATATGGGAATTGTGGTGAATGAAGTGGAGGTGAGTAGTCTATTGCATAACCTCAATGTCAATACATCTGTGGGATTGGATGGTATACCAGCTCGTGTCGTACAAGAAGCAGCTAAAGAATTGTCAGTACCCTTGACCATTTTGTTTAATTTCGGTCTTGGGTCTGGGTTAGTCCCAAGGGGGTGGAAAGAGGGGAAAATAGTTCCACTGCATAAAGGTGGTTCCAAGACTGCTGTTGTAAATTACCGACCGATTAGCATATCAGGAATCATTGTCAAGGTCTTAGAGAAATTAGTCAAGGAAAGAATACAGGATTGGATAGATGAAAATGGGATATTGTATGGGGGACAACATGGTTTTGTGAAGGGTAGATCATGTCTCAGTAACTTGCTTACGTTTTATAACACAGTGACGGCTGAACTGGATAAGGGTAATGGGTTTACAGTGATTCTACTGTCAAAGACCTTGCCAAGGCCTTTGACAGGATACCACATGGAACCTTAATCAGTAAACTGGAGCAGATGGGGATGGATATAGGGTTGGTGAGATGGATAGGAGGGTGGTTGATGGAGAGATACCAGAGAGTGGTTTATTCAGGAGTGGAGTTTTCAATTTGTTCATCAGTGATATAGGAAGGGATCCGAGAGGAAGTGTTCACTTGTTTGCTGATGATGCAAAATTGGGTATAGCAATTGTGAGTGCACAGGATGTCAAAATTTTACAGGATGATTTGGATAGTTTGGAGGACTGGGCTAGAAAAATGGATGTCAATTTAATGTGGCAAAGTGTAAGTTATGCACTTTGTGGTGAAAAGAATAACAGCAGTATATCACATTGGTGAAAATGTACTCCAGGCGATTGAGGCCAGGGATTTGGGAGTGTTGGTGGATAGGGAATTGAAGTTTAGGGGGCACATTGCAAAAGTGGCTAAATCAGCTCATCAAATCACTTGGCTTCTGAAAAATACTTTAACATGCAGAGACAAACAAGTTGTTGTTCTTCTCTATCGAGCCTTGATAAGACCCCATCTGGGCTACTGCACTCAGTTATGGGCACCAGGGTTTCTTCATGATGAGGAGAAAGTGGAGAGGATCCAGAGATGAGTGACCAAGATGATAGCAGGTCTGTGGAATGAACCTTATGAGAATAGGTTGAAGATTTCTTTCTCTTTTCCTATATCATCTCTTTTCCTATATCATTGAAATGATCACAAAACATGGCCCAAATTTTTGCTGTTATTAAATCACGATATGTCTCTACGTAAGTTGTTATTCTATAAGTTAATTCACTTTTTGCATTATGTTTTCTGCTTAAGTGTCAGTTTTCTGTAATACTCTTATATTAGGACTGTACAAGAAGTGAGGAAGGATTTGTCATGTATGCTTTACCTCACAACACTAAGGCACTGTGTGTGAAACAAGTGGCTTCGAATAGTCATGCATATGAGTGCTCTGGCCATGGACATATGTCAAGTCTTTTGCTGTACCTAAAGGTTCAAAATCCTTGTAGTATATATTTTACAGCCCAACCTGCAGGTTCTCTGTCCTTTGATATCAGTTCATTCTTATTGTAAATCATCATCATCATTAACTTATATTTTTGACCACAATTGCTGATCTTAGAAACTTCACAGAAATCAGTGGTTTCTGCATAGACATTCGATTGCCAATACTGATCCTGTTCAGTTCTGTGCACATAGTTTGGTGAGATATAGGTTGGGAAAGCCTTCGTTAAATGCTTTGATCAGTTGCTGCACACAGGAAGTTCTGTTTGCCCATACAAGCTTTTTCAGATGACTGTGATCTTGTTCCTGAAAGACTATCTCAGGACTCAGTTATGTCTCTTATACAAGCAGTATGGTTTTTTTCTGCTGATTAAACACCAAGGATATCCCACCTTTTAAGAAAAACCAATTAGCTCTGCTGTTTTCAAAATTTGTGGTTCCAGCCAGATGGGTACTTACAGTAAGTTCTTTATCAAACTTTGAAAGATCCTTTGTTTTTCCCATTGTGATCAACACTGTTGACAGTTAATGACCAACAGCATTCTTAAATAGTTGCCTAGAACATATGGTAATGCATATGACCAAGTATTTTGCATATATGTGCGTAAGTGACATACATTTACATAGATCTACGTAAAAGTTTCTGATTCATTGGATGGTATGTGTACACACAGTCCTTCAATGTCATGAGGACAATCTGGTTACCTTCAATGCCATCAAAACACAGTCTTGACTTGTTAAGGGGATAAAAATCCCTTATTGTTTTTCAGCCAGTAAGCGAAACTAAGATCAAAAAACTACGATCTGAACATTTCAAGCCGACGAACTGTCGGCGGATCCAAGCGTAAGTGACCACTTGGTAGTGCCACACCACGGCAACTCGTTGCAAAGGTGGAGCAAGATCCCTCACTATTCTTGATATTTTCTCATAATGTAAAAACACACAGCTCCTAGGAGATGTAGTACTGTTTTACATTGAGGATTACTGGCTGAAAAACAATAAGGGATTTTTATCCCCTTAACTTATCAACCTCGCCAGAAAAATAGCCATTTTGTCTTTTCATCTTAGTTACAGTCTTGACTTCTCTTGCAAAAGAGATCTCAGCTCACCTTAACCTCAGTAATACCCAAATCACCAGACAAGGTCAAATCTTTTCTCTCCCATTCTGTTTAAGTGACCATACCACCTGAGATTAGCTCTGCTAACACATTCCTGGATGCTAGCAATGTCAAGTTCTCCACCAAATATAATTTGGTTGACTAAATCCCAAATTGCCAGCCCATCCTCATTCGTTCAGTATCCAGGTAGATACCTAACAGGGTGCACCGTGAGAAGATGAGGATTAGACATTCACCCTACTATCCTTGTTTGTGAATTTTTGATGCTCCACATATTCTGATTACCTTTACATGAAACAGCTTGAGTTTTAATGGTTTTCTTAAGAATTGACACATCAGAATTTATCAGAAGCCCTGGTCGGTTCTCTGCATTCCTTTAAAGGCTATGCGAAGGTCTCCTCGCAGTTATACAGCTTTGACCCTTAAGCATCAAAATCCTTTCAGTATTTTAAAAGTATTGCCACTGAGCAACAATTCAATTTGAAGATGAATTGATATGCCAGTTAAATTGAAGAGCCTCTAATTAAAAGCTAAACACAGAGTTTTCTATTCAAATTGATAAATTGACAGTTACCAACATATCATTTTGCTGCTGAAAAATATATTTTTAGATTTATTTTCTTTTGAAGTGAAGTCATGGGATGCTGGGTTTGCTAGTGAAGAAATTCAAGAAGACCTTGCTGAATTAGAATGTGATGAAGAATGCAAATATAAATTTGAAAGAATGGCAGAGTTGTGGGAATGAAAAACAACCATGATTTGTCAGTAACTCCATTATTTCAATAATAATTGTAAATTGCAAGAAGAGTTGTTTACAAAATTAGAAATTGATTTAACTCAAGCTCTCATTTTTGCTGCTGTAAAAATTTTAGTGAAAAACAATACCTTGAAAATTTTGGTATCCTGAGCCACTGATGGTGCTACCTCCATAGTTGAAAGCCATTGAGTTTATAGCTAACCTACAGGAAGTATGTCCCAAAGTTCTTGCTATGCACTGCATTGTACACAGACTTTATCTAGTTGCAAAAAATATATATATATATTAGTCCAGCTTTTTATCAGTCTCTCAGTATAGTTATTAAAACCATCAGTTAAAATAAAATCACAAAGCCTTTATGATTTTCTTTTCAAACAATTTTGTGTTGATAATGGAAAACAGCTTGTAAGACTTTGTTTACATACAGAAGTTAGATGGTTTTCTAAAGGAAGGTGTCTGACAAGATTTATATCTCTACCTTTTTGGTATGATAATTGTTTTTTTTAGAAAGTGAAGAAGAGACAGATTTAGCATTGGAGATCTGCAAACACACAAACAACGTATACTATTTAGCTGGGATGTTTTAAAAACTAAATGATGCATCACTTCATCTTCATCAGGAAAATTAATTATAGTGATTTGATTGTAAATGCATATTAAATGTCTTCACTGAAAAACTGGAAATATTTGAAAACGATTTACTGAGAAAACAATTTTATGGTGTGCAAGAGTTAACTGAAATCAATGAATCTCTCACCAATAATTATCTTAAGAATTATTCAGATCATTTGTGTTCTTTAAAAGGTGAAAAGAGAATTAGATTTTTAGATTTATTTTCTTTTGAAGTGAAGCCATGGGATGTTATGTTTGCTAGTGAAGAAATTCAAGAAGCCCTCATTGAATTAAAATATAATGAATAATGCAAATATAAATTTGAAAAAGGTAGAATAGCAGAGTTGTGGGAATCAAAAACAGCTAAACCTCTTTATTCAGCAATGTGATCTGAAATGGCCGAAATACTTCTTTGTTTTATCATTGTTTTATATAGTTAAAAGTGATTTTAGTTCAGTAGATGAAATACTAACAAAAGAAAGAAACAGAATGGATACATGTGTTGAACTCTGAATGGTCTTGTGACTTCGTTTCAGTAGATCATTCAAATTCCAACAAGTACAACTTAGCATGTTGAATTGTTCGTAGTAGAAAATACTTGCATTTGGTAAAATTCAGATAATATTGTATTTAAAGTGTGAAATATAAAGATAATAAACTGTAGCTTATAAAATTGTAAAGATGCATAACAGATTTGGAATTATATTATTTAGAAGTTTTTTTTATGAATTATAAATCAGGATTTAGTATTGTACAGTGTAACTAAAATTAACTTAAATATTCTACTGAGCTAAATGTAAGAGTGGGTCCAAAGGTTTGGTACATGTTAGTGTAAGCGTCTGAGGCTGTGTGATAATAGGAGCAGGTGTGCATAACAACAGTCACGTGATTTCCTGCTGCAAAAAAAAAGTGCTAACATTATTCAGAGTTTGAGACTAACATAGTGCCGCACAAGGTGTTTCAGGAGCTATGTGATGCGTAATATAAGGGATTGCAGGAGGAGGAACAGGGCTTTTTTCCCCACGGGATCTCGTGGTCATAAGGAGAAGGTCGAGGTAGCTGGTTCCAGGCTCAACAGCGGGTGAGGATGTGTGGCAGCGGGAAGTTTGAATCGAGCAGTCCCTGAAATTACGGACAGAGTTCCAACGCGACGCAGCTAACGCTTTCATTACAAGTGGGTGCTGAGTCGTCAATGTTCCCGTGTAGTCCCCAGATGTTGAAGGTGGCCGTAGTGCATATCGAGGATAGCCACGTAGCAGATATATAACTCTGCACGTTGTCCAAACAAAGAATCGAGTCTCAGGTTCTTCCACGACAGTATCAGGCAGCAGACCCATTCAGAAACCATGTGAAGGTAATGTAGATTTTATTATTTATGTTTTGGAGGCCTGTGAGTGAGTGAAGAAATTGTGATGCAAGAGACTTGATAAAGCAGAACAATATTAACTGGTGACTTTTAAGTAATTGTTTCAATTAGGCTTGAGCCTGACAACGAGATTGTTAAGAGGAGTTTGATAAAGTTGCAGAGATAGGAATTGTTATGAGTGAAATGTGTTAAATGACGATTAAGTATAGGCAGTTTGCCAGAAATAAGATTTTGTATGTCTGGGAAAACCCTGAAAGAAACTAGCTTTCCTAACTTAATATTTGTATAAGATTGCAATGTTAATTAGTGTGAATTTATGTAATTATTTAGTGTATATTAAGGTTGTAGAATAAACATGTATTCTCTTTACAAACTGAGTCTTGCCTGATTAAGAATGTCAACTGACCGCTCTAAAAATACGTACTTGTCGCGAGAGGGTAAAATGAGAAATTTTGGCCACGACTGACTAAGTGAGTTAACAGATAGTTACATATTCTGGGTTATTGGAAGTATCTCCCTGAATAGTATAATTTGTTATTATAGAGCATAAACTGGCACAGTCTTTAAATTAAATAAATGTGTTTATGCTTGAAAAGGAGATAGAGCCAAGAATCCAAGTTTGTATTTAGAGTAATCGATTTGTGCATCTGAAGGGTGCGACATAAGTAAATTTGCATATATAACGACACAACATATGTTCATGAGGAGACATTAGAGTTAAATTTACTAACATCGTACCAAACATTGAACTGTTAGTTAAGAAGAATCAGGCTCAGGCTTCCATTAAATAAAAATAGTAAGTATGAAGTATTTTCTTGTTTAAAATTTCATGCGAGGGATTAGAAAAGAAAAAAAAATTGTCTAAAAGGCCATTTATTGAGATGATTGTTAAAAAAAAAATGTTGAGAAACACTGATCTTATATAGCAAGCATCTTAACCAAATTGAAATGACCTAAAAGTAGTCTACAAAAAGAAATAATTGCCTTAGAAAAGTTATATAATAATAAAAAAAATTGTGATAAGTAAAAACTAATTGACTCGGGGTAGTTATTATTATTATGATCATTATATGGGTACCTCCATGGAGAACCATGGAGGTACTGATATAATTAATATTGTTTCTGTGTATATCCTAGTCAGACACCATTTAAAGCTACTTCTAATAATCAAAAATACATTTCTAAAAGGGATGGCATTTTTCTGAAAATTTTCTCCAAAACTTACAATTTTTGGAGAAAATTTACTTGTCATTGTTAGAGGCAAAAACTACCAGTGTGGTGTTGTGATAGTAATATCAGTTAACAGAAGTGAATTAAAAAAGTTTATTTTTAAAAACATATTGCATTTTTAATCAACTTTTAACTTGTTTAGGTGATGGATATAATAAATGATGAAGAAATCCAGTTTTTGAAGACATTATCACGTGGCCGCTACCTTTTAGAAAGAACAATTGGCAAACTAAATGATCAAAAGATATTACCAGGTATTTTATAGTCTTGTTATTAATGAGATTATAATCTTAATGTTGAAAAAAAGTTACTTATTTTAAAATATACTTTAGATCTTAACTAATTGCAGATGTAGAAATAGAGGATGCTATAAATCCATCATTATTTCTTAGCTACTCTGGTCAAAATTTATGAAAAATCTTATGAGAATAAAACCTTCATAAGAATCACCTTGTAATTACATTTCTTAAACTCTGCCCAGAAGCTCTTCTAATTTCACCTTTTTAGTGTTAGTGTCACCTTTTTAGTTTAGTGCTTTTGATTAAGGTTTCACTGACATGATAGCTGTTTTGAACAGTTAGTTCTAGTTCTTCATTAGACACTGGTAGAAAGACTTATGTGTTGGCAGTTCGAGTTTTTTTATAATGGTTTTAATTCACAACACAAAAAACTAATAAGAACATAAATTATACATTTATTTACTTAGTTGCTATTATTATTATTATTATTATTATTATGTGACACCTCCAGGGATTCCAAAGACTCATCAAGGGAGGGCACCTACTCCACAACTCTGTCTCCACCATTCAATCCACCAACTACAATACAGTGAACCACAACTACATCAATGCCATCTACTGCCCACCACCACTAGTATTTTCACAGACAATTACAAACATCCATGCCCATGGTGGGATTTAGACCCATAGCCTTTTGACTGGAGAGCAAATACACTAAACACTCAGCCAACCAGGCCAGAAAAAATCATAGAAAATCACAGAAAACCATATTTCATGGTTTTATACTTGGTATCTTCAGAGCACAATTTTTGTTGCTGTATGCAAACAGTAACAATTAGTTAATAGTGAAAACAGTTTAAAATTGTAATGAACAACACAAAGAACTAAAGTCTTAATTGGTGCCATCTGTTGTTGGATAAAGAGAGAGGTTAACATGTATTAATTTGATCTTAAAATGATTATCTCTCAGATTATTTAAATTAAGAGGATATTTAATCCCACATTATTCCAAAGCCGAATAAGAAAACTCTAAGATAGAAATCATCAAAGAGTTTCATGCCAAATATAGCAAGCTATATTTGTTGGTGGGTCCAAGGGTGAGTAAACACCTGGGTGGTACAATACCGGGCAACTCGTTGTAAAGGTGGATAAAACCAGGATCGCTATTCTTAGTATTTGCCCTAATGTAAAACTCACCCCCTAGGAGATGTATGTTGTTTTACATTAAGGGAGATATGCCACTACCCAGACCAGTTTCAACCTTTATTGAGGTCTCATCGGTGAGTAGGTAGACCAAATAATACCAAGATTATAGTGATAATAGCTTTAATACTTTACAGTACGAGTTGTCAAAAAGTTGCACAGGCTTCACTTTGGCGATGTTAAAATTATTTAATCAAGGGGATATTTAATCCCACAGTATTCCACAGCCAAATAAGAAAACTCTAAGATAGAAATCATCAGAGTTTCATGCCGAATATAGCAAACTATAAAAGTTCGGTGAGTCCAAGCATGAGCAAACACTTTTTATCTTAGAGTTTTCTTATTCAGCTTTGGAATAATGTGGGATTAAATATCCCCTTAATTTAAATAATTTTAACATTGCTGAAGCGAAGCCTTTTGGCTCTTTATTTCATTAATTTATCTGTGCACCTTTTTGACAACTCGTACTGTAAAGTATTAAAGCTATTATCACTATAATCTTGGTATTATTTGGTCTACCTACTCACTGATGAGACCTCAATAAAAGTTGAAACCAGTCTGGGTAGCGACCTATCTCCCTTAATGTAAAACAACATACATCTCCTAGGGGATGAGTTTTACATTAGGGCAAATACTAAGAATAGCGATCCTAGGTTTATCCACCTTTACAACAAGTTTCCCAGTATTGTACCACCCAGGTGTTTGCTCATGCTTGGACTCGCCAAACTTTTATAGTTTGCTATATTCGGCATGAAACTCTTTGATGATTTCTATCTTAGAGTTTTCTTATTCAGCTTTGGAATAATGTGGAATTAAATATCCCCTTAATTTAAATAATTTTAACATCGCCGAAGTGAAGCCTTTTGGCTCTTTATTTCATTAATTTATCTCTCAGATTTTTGCTAAGATTCAGCCATACTTGTTGAGGTTTGGTGAATGTTTTAAAACTGCAGATTTTGAGAAGAATTGTGGAAGAAAAGCTGGGTGAAGAACAAGCACGATTCAGGCCAAATAGAGGCTGTCAGGATCAGATCTTCACTTTACGACAAATAGTCGAGAAATCATGGGAATATAACAAATATCTGTATTTAAGTTTTGTCGATCTGAAAAAGGCATATGACAAGGTGCTAAGTGAGAAGCTATTCAATACGCTATAGTTATATGGTGTTGATGGGGCATTATATGAAGCAATACTTAGTCTTTATTTGAGTTGTAAGTCAGCAGTTAGAATTGAAGGAAGTACAGGAAGATGGTTTAATGTTAAATCTGGTGTGAGACAAGGATGTACATTATCCCCTCTGTTATTCATTATCTATATGGATCACATTATGAAGGAAAGTGGTATTAAACATGATATCAAAATTGGAGATGTTAATGTAAGCTCTTTGCTTTATGCGGATGATGTTATACTTCTAAATAAATATGCTACAAGTCTGCAAGATTCTCTGACTAAATTGAATAGCTGTTGTAATAGATATGGTATGAAGGTCAGCAATAAAAAGACAAAGACAATGAAAATAGGCAGAATCATTGAAAATGTCAACTGTGTTGTGAATGGAGAACCTGTGGAACAAGTAAAACATTTCAGCTACTTAGGCACAATTTTTATTGGAGATGGTAAATTAAATATAGAAATAGACAACAGAATCAGCAAAGCTGGTATGGGGGGAACTCAATTGAATAAATTCATATGGAATAGGAGAGAAATTAGTCAGAACACTAAATTAGCAGTATACAAGACAGTGTTCAAACCTGTTTTAACATGGATCTGAGAGCTGGGTCAGAAGTAAAACACTTGACCAAAGACTAGAGACCACAGATTTGAGAGTCCTGAGAAAGATTATAGGCGTGAACAGATGGCATCAATAGCAATATCATATTAAAAACGAGGATATTAGGAAAGAACTTGACATTGTCAGCATCCAGGAATGCGTTAGCAGAGCTAATCTCGGATGGTATGGTCACTTAAATAGAATGGGAGAGAAAAGATTAGCAAAACAAGTGTTCTCTGTCAGGTTGGCAGGAAAACGACCCAGAGGAAGACCAAGATATAGGTGGATTGATACAAATTCTTACAAGATCTTATATTTCTATCGTCTAAGGTACAAAGTGCCTTAGACGATAGAAATATAAGATCTGATAATGTTGGAGTCTTGACGAGTAACAGACTGATTTGGAGGAAAATTGTAGATAGGAAGTTAGTAATGATGTAATTTTTTCATGTAGTACTATCATATCCTGTACACCCCATGAGTGCACATGGCAGGAATTTGATGATGATGATGATGATGATTTTAAAAACAGTCTCTAAATTGTAATGACTTCTGAGGTAGCAATTTGGTTTTTTTCCATGTAATCTTGTGTGTATGTGGGGGGGGGGGGTTTCAAGGTATGGTCAGCTAGTCCTGACTTGCTGTAACAATGGTGCTGATTATATTTCTTATATTCTCTAAGGTGGATGTCAAGAGATCTTCCTGATGTGTCCTGAATGTATAGAATAGTAATAGTTTTGCTGGTCTAGTGTATTAAGGAGGGCGACATTTAGTATTTTATCTATCTTCTAGGGATTGTACTCATTGGCTAAAAAAGTGTGGTGATGGAGGTGAGTTTGGTAGTAAGAGCAGTATCATTGGAACAGATAGTTCTGACTCTGTATGTTGGTTTTTTTAAGATACCATTCCAGTACATCTTAGGCTTGCTATAAATAGAAAATGATAATGAACCATTTGGAAGGTATGTGAGTAATGAATTTAGGAAAGGCGGACAGTTATTTGATTCTTTTTCCATTGTGAAGTGGATGTTGGGATGTTGGTTATTTAAATGCACAAAAAATTTATTGAATGTGTGTGTATGTGAGAGAAAGAGAATCATTTAGCCAAATAGCAAACTCATCATCTACATAGACCAAACCACTAGTTTCAGCTGCGGGAGGGAGGGTGAATCTATGACTATCCTATCCATTTGTTTATTTTTCCTTTCCATGTGAAATAACCAGCATGTGTTGTAAATTTGAACAATTCTAATATATCTGGACAAGTATCTCCCATATGCAGTGGGACTTTATCAAATCAAGGAAGACAGTTAATGATACATTAGTAAATTCATATCGAAGTTAATCATTATGTCTGAATTTTCTAGAGTATGGCTTTTAATATACTTTTTTATGTGAACAGAATTTTTTATGACAGAAAAAGAATTACCTGTTGGGGGTGAGAGGTGGCTAGTGAATTAGCAAGTTTGTATGTAGGGTTGTTTGCATTATCAAGTAGGGTATATGGGGTATCTTGTTTGCAAATTTTTGATGCTCAACATATTCTGGTTGCCTTTACATGAAACAACTTGAGTTTTAATGGTTTTCTGAAGAATTGTCACATCAATAATTTACTAACTTTATTTTATGTATATTAGTGGGATCACAATCTAAATTTTATATGCAATGATTTTGTAGAAGATTATGTGTTTTGTTATCTTATTCTGTTTAATTCATTATACCTTTGTTTTCTTTGGTTATCACAATATTCTTGTTATTGTATAGCTTTTTGACTTTGTATTATTTTACTGGAATATGCTTTTGGGAGGTTTGGATTTGGTTAGGATACTATCTTTGTACAAACAAATGATACTGGCTATAACTGGAGATATTCCATACATTCAGGGCATAATAATAAATTTATTTTAATCCTTTATCCAAGTGTAAGCAAACAAAGTTTGCACCTGAAAATATCTTCAGGACTGAGGTAAGGTGGTACATCCCTTGGCAACTCGCAGCAAAGGTGGATCAAGCTCTCATCACTCCTTGTCTCAGTATCTCCCATAATGCAGAGCACATCTCCTTGCAGACATGTATACTGCTATGCATTAAGGGAAGGGCCACTACCCAGACTGGTTATGACCTTTATTGAGGTCTCGTCAGTGGGAGGCAGACCCAGAGTGGTGATACTAAGCCAGAAGCAATGGAGAGGTCATATTTGCCTATACGAGTTAACAACCAGTGTACCACCTTATTATTAAATTACTCTGGATTTAGAGAAAGAGGTTGGAAATTTATTTTGCACTTGGTTAGACTATAATAAATTTAGTTTAATCCTTTATCCACGTGTAAGCAAACAAAGTTTGTGCCTGAATATATCTTCAGGACTGGGGTAAGGTGGTACATCCCTTTGCAACTCGCAGCAAAGGTGGATCAAGCTCCTAACACTCCTTGTCTCTTATCTCCCATAATGCAAAGCACATCTCCTTGCAGACATGTATACTTCTATGCATTAAGGGAAGGGCCATTATCCAGACCGGTTTTGACCTTTATTGAGGTCTCATCAGTGGGAGGCAGACTTTTAGGATTAAACTAAATTTATTATAGTCTAACCAAGTGCAAAATAAATTTCTAACCTCTTTCTCTAAATCCAGAGTAATTTAATAATAAGGTGCCTGAATAAGGTACGCTGGTTGTTAACTCGTATAGGCAAATATGACCTCTCCATTGCTCTGGCTTAGTATGACCACTCTGGGTTTGCCTCCCACTGATGAGACCTCAATAAAGGTCGAAACTGGTCTAGATAGTGGCCCTTCCCTTAATGCATAGCAGTATACATGTCTGCAAGGAGATGTGCTTTGCATTATGGGAGATACTGAGACAAGGAGTGTTAAGAGCTTGATCCACCTTTGCTGCAAGTTGCCAAGGGATGTACCACCTTACCTCAGTCCTGAAGATATTTTCAGGTGCAAACTTTGTTTGCTTACACTTGGATAAAGGATTAAACTAAATTTATTATAGTCTAACCAAGTGCAAAATAAACTTCCAAAAAATTCAGGGTATATCTGAAAAGATATCCATCCAGACTCCCATATATATATATATATGAGCTCCATACCACATTTAAACCATATATTAAACTGGCAATGCTCATCCATTCACTGACAAACTCTTTTCTAAAGGATCCAGGAGTATATAAAGTCCCTGTACTTAGCTGCAAGAAAATTATCACCACATCAAAAACTGACTTTGAGAGAGAGCTAAAAGCAATTTGTATCCAGTCCAAATGGCAGCCATGCATTCTGGTCTCTAGCCAAAGCCATTGGTCACAACTTCTGCCCAACACTCCCATCACTATTTTGTCCTTACGATTCTGTTGCATCATTATCTATTAAAAAAAAAAAAGCCAGTCGTAGCTTTCTACTTCCCCATTTCTTGTACTGCTAATTTTGGTAAATGTCCTCCAACTGTCCCTCACACTACACTCAATATCCAGCATGTCCTTTCAGTAGGAAGAGATCAAGAAAATTTTGCTCCAATTGGATACCAAAAAATATCCTGGCCCTAATAGCATTCCTCCATCCAATTGTCCTTAAGGTCTCAGCTCCAGAGTTGACTCCCATTCTGTTGTCTTTTTTACACTCCCCTATTCCACTGGTATCTATCCTACAGTCTGGAAATTAACCCACACACAACCTATCCCTAAAAAAGATAACAAATCCATACCCCTAAATGCAAAGTCCAATCTCTCTTACTTCAGTTCTTTCCAAAATAATGGAAAGAGCTATCAACACTCACCTGCTACACTACCTTGAAGACAATTGGCTAATAAATGACTGTCACTATGCATTCCGTCACTGTTGGTCAACAGGTAATCTACTCACTTATGTCACTATCTGGACAGATACTATGGAAAAGTTTGGCAAGTCCCAAGTGTTAAAAATACCAAGCAATTTTAAACCTGGTTTTACTCCATTTCCCAAGTAAGCAAACAGACAAACAAGTCAAGTTTGCTTACTTGGGAAATGGAGTAAAACCAGGTTTAAAATTGCTTGGTATTTTTAACATTTATTATACCCAAGGTAAAATACTTTCTATAAGTCCCAAGTGGTTTCCCTTGATAATATCCAAGACTTTTGACCAGGTCTGGCACAAAGGCCTGTTAAGTAAACTCTCATAATTTAATCTGCCCCTGACTTCTGTCTGCAGTTGGACTGCTAGATTTCTGACTTGATGCTCACTTTGCTGGAGACCATGGATAGTTCTTTATCTTCTAAGTATACAGCCAATATAGAGGTTCCACAAGGATCTGTTCTCCACCCACCCTATTCCTTCTGTGTATAAATGATTTGCTCTAGCAGAAACCAATACATGGTTTTGCTGATGACAGCAGATTGCATTCCTCTTTTTCATTTGAAAATCTAGCCAATGCACAAATCACTGTTATCTCTAGCACCTTAACCACTACTTCCTCATATAAGATATCCAAAACATTCATCATTTGGGTTTGGATAATTACGTCAATTTCAATGCTAGCAAAACACAGCTCTGTCTTATGTCCAACAAAAATAAATCCTTCTCTTCCAGCCTTACTTTTGACAACACCCAAATCCCTATGCATTGAATGAGATTTTTTTTTTTTGAGATAACACTAACCTCAAATCTTTCTTGGCACAAAGATTACAAATATTGTCTCCTCAGCCTCCAAAAAATTAGGTTTTCTTTTCACTCAAGGCCTTACTTTCATTCTGAACAACTTCTGACTTTATACAAATCCGCTGATCATTGAGTATTGCTCTAATATCTGGAGTGGTTAGCTCTAGCAGGACAAATTTCACATCTTCATTTATCTCTTTCATTGCTGCTCTCTTGTGTAATCTGTGCCATCTTATGTATTTCCCATGGAATATAATTCACAGCTCTTCAAGGTAAATGTTAATAAGTTCCTTCTCATCATTCAATGGTACTGGTGTACTATAGGTTGACTAACCCCTGATGGATTGGTGTTTCCCACTAAAAAAAAAAAAAACAAGGGCAAAAAAAAACCTTGTGACCTAGTTTACTACAGACAGAAATGCATTAAGTACCATTGTAATGGAAAGTGGGGCTAGCAGACCATGCATTGGACACTTCTTCACACAGGATTAAACTTAAGAAAATCAAACTGCTACATAGAAGTCATTACAAGTTAGAGAGAGAGAGAGATTGTTTATGAAATCAGCAACAACTTTAAAACATTCTCCAAACCTCAACAAGTATGGCTATATCAATTTACCAAAAATCTGGGGGACAGTCATTTTAATATCAAATTAATTCTTTTTGACTTCTATTATTTTTAAAGAGCACCCTTGGACCAGAACATGTCTTTTGACTGTAGTTCTTTTAAATTAAAATATTTATGAAATGATCATATATAGGTAATTTATTGCTACCTTTGCTGTTTTTTGGCAATTATGATCTTTGAAACTTGAAGTGGAGATTTTAGGTGGTGATGAATGAATGAATGATATTAATAAACAATGTGTTGGAGGTTTAATGCAGTGCTGACAGCACTAGGAAAGGATTCCAAACTAATTTTAATGATTCCATTATTTCGTCTCAGTCACTGAGAGATCTTCATGGAGTACAACTAATACTTGTAACCACACACACGCACACAAAGACAACACAATACTTAATGAAACACGTGGGTGGCTCTTGAGTCCTGTCTAGGTGGTGTGCCCTCTATGGACATTTGTATGAGGCCTAGGATGTAAATTGGTACCTCTTATGATTATTGTTTCCCAAATTTTGGGAAGTTTTATGCATCTGTATTAGATTAGGTTGATTTCTGAGTGCTGCTAAAGATTCCAAAAATACTTTTCTTTTTAAATTTACTATGATGGAGCATGGTGATTTACTTCCACAAGATCTTGTGAGTTGTGTCTAATACATGGTCTGCAAGGCCATGTAAGATTTGTGCTCATCTAAACGGGTAATGGCTGATCCTACCTATCTGTCCAAATTAATCCAACTTTTGAAAAGTTTCTGGTGGGCTTAAGAGCTGTGTAAAGGTTGTACTTTTTTAATGACCTGGCTGTTTTTCCAATGTGCCATGGATGTAGGGAAGAACCGATTATTTTTTAATTTCGTAATCACTGTAGCCATTGGATAGGAAGGTGCTGTGTATATGATTGAGTTCAATTGAAAGAGGTTCCACTGGAACAATGATTATAGGCTTTTTCAACTGAATGCATCCATATACACAACACCTTCCTATCCAATGGCTACACTGATTATAAAGTTAAAAAAGAATTGGTTCTTTCCCATTCCTTGACCAGCTCTTCAGAAGGATTTCAGAAATTCCATCTCCATCTTCTACATCTGTGGCACATTGGAAAAATAACCAGGTCATTAAAAAAGTACAACCTCAACACAACTTTTAAGCCCCACTGGAAACTTGCTACCCTTATCTGTTCTATCAAAGATCAGGCCCCCCCCCTTTCCTCTCTCAATGCTTGGAGTATATAAATTATCCTATTCCTGCAAGTTGGCTTACCTTGGACAGACAAGTAGATCAGCCATTATCTGTTTAGATGAACATCAATCATCAATCTTATATCTGAAATTACGACTATGTTCAATCTTGCCTTGCAGACTATGTATTAAACACAACTCTCAAGATCTTCTGGAAGTAAATCACCATGCTCCACCATAGTAAATTTAAAAGAAGAGACTATTTTTGGAATCTGCAGCAGCACTCTGAAATTAACCTAATCTAAACAAATATGGATGCATAAAACTTCCCAATATTTGGAAAATAATAATCATAAGAGGTCCCAGTTTACATCCTAGGCCCTGATACAAACGTCCATAGAGGGCACACCACCTAGATAGGACTCAAGAGTCACTCACGTGTTTCATTAAGTATTGTGTTGTCTTTGTGTGTGTTGCAAGTGTTATTTGTACTCCCTGAAGATGTCACAGTGACTGAGAAGAAATATTTGAAGCATTAAAATTAGTTTTTAGTCCTCTCGTGGTGCTGTCAGTACTCCATTAAACCTTCAACATGATGCCTTCCCAGCACTTAAGCCATAACTCATGGATTCATTAACAAAATAGTACATTTTCTTTACATCAAAAGAAAAGGAGCAACATGAACCATGAGTTTAGAGATACTATAAAATGTTAACTTCACTCTTTATCCAACAATAGATTACACCTAGGACTTTAGGTCTTTGTTATTCGTTAGAATTTTCAACTATTCCCTATATTAACTAATAACTAATTGTTGCTGCTTGTGTATTGTGATAAATTGTTTGTGTTCTGAAGATGCGGGTTATAAAACCAGTGAAATGCAAGCAATAAAGTAAGTAAATTTCGTATTTTCTTTGTTTTGTTTTGTGAATTAAAATCTTTCTAAAGACTCATTATCACAGACTGCACTGATGAGAGTTTAGTTATAATATTGAATTCAGATTAGTATTGAGTTGAGATTGCTATGA
This sequence comes from Typopeltis vanoorti, assembly GCF_054136105.1. Classification (NCBI taxonomy): domain Eukaryota; kingdom Metazoa; phylum Arthropoda; class Arachnida; order Uropygi; family Thelyphonidae; genus Typopeltis; species Typopeltis vanoorti. Next base: position 134,357,590 of record NC_143557.1, read on the forward strand.
TATTGAAAAGAGGGTATTTTATTTGTCCTTTTTCTGTCCAGTATATGATGAGAACCAACATTTCTCATGCCAGTGAACTTTGAAAAAAGTGATTATAGAGGGCCAAGTTCATGTTATTTTTAGTAGTGCAATATGAAGATGACTCCAGTGCTAAAAATGTTGCATTCTGATAAAGCTCTATGTTTTTTGAAACTTTAAACTTCAAATTCGGTTATTTAGCTATGAAATAACGAGGAATTTATAATGCCCTTTATTTCTGTAAAGCTTCGGTTTGGAATTATAAAGTTAAACTCCTGTTTCAGCTTTTTGAATTGCAGGCATTTATCACAAAAGCAATCTTTCAACAAAGATAATAGCCAAAAATTCTGTAGTCCTTGACAGAATGGATAATGTGGTTTGGTCTCACATATGCATTATCCAGTTTATGCCTCCTCACCTCATGTACTTATTAACCACTGTACTGGCTAAGATGTGTTTACATGTCCATAAAAACATGGATGCAGAGCATCTATTGAAAGTGAAATAGCATTTGGCTACAATTGAAATAATCGATCCAACACAAAGCATTAATTATTTAATAGTTTTCATCAGGCCAGTTGGGTGGTTAATACTATTTCAAATTTGCATGAAGAAAATTACACCATAATATGTAGCAAAAATTACATTTTATAATGCAATGTTATGTTATTCTAGGTTAACTTAGTTTCCAGCTTGAAAAACCACAATATTTGATGAATATGCTTTAGCTTATCATACATTCCATCTTATTTAAAAATGTGAAGAAGTAATGCTCACCATTTTGTGTAGAGAGAGAACATTGCTAATTATTAATTAAAAATCAAGTCTAATGTCAGAAATACAAGATCATTAATTAAAAAAAAAACGTTTATGCAAAAGTAAAAGGGAGAGAATTTAGCTGTTATCAGTTTCATTGCATTGATTTCATCAGACTAAGTATAATAACTTTTTTCCCCCTTGCATTCACTTTTTAGGCTTGGCTATTACTACATGAATGAGATATGGAAATATTTTATTTAAATATTTAAACTAACCTAGTTAGTCAAGTAAAGATAGTTGTCCTAGCTGGCCAACTGTGTTGTCTATGTTTGTAACATTCTCTTCTGTGGAAATGACCCTGTTGAATTTCAACATGGAATGCATATTATTATAATGCAAGGATTGCAGCAATGTGATTTGGGGAAAATGGAAATGAAAGTTCAACAATATTACCCAATCCAGACAGAGTCCCATTGCCATGTAATTTTTGCACTCACATTTCCTCAAAGTCTTCATTTGCCATCCATTTTCTTAGAAATAACTTTTATAAATTTGTGTTTAGTCTTATATTATAAACTGTTCCTGAAAATCTAATCTTCTCATCTAACTTTCTAAAATGTTATTTAGATTTTTTTTCCTTTTTTTTTTTTTTCAGGTTAAAATATACACGGGTGTTTTGTATATTGTATATTATATGTACTATAATATGATGTGGCATTTCCCTTATAGGTGATGTTGCATGGAGATTATATGATACCTATGGATTTCCTGTTGATCTTACCCAATTAATGGCTGAAGAAAAGGGCTTAAAAGTAAACATGATTACATATGAAGAAGCCAGGAAGCAAGCACAGGTAAGAAAGCACATTGAGTGCAATATTTATAACTTAAAATAAATAAATAAATAAAAGATAAAAAAAATTCTGAATGGCATGTATAAATATTATACATGCCATTCAGAACTTTGTCTAATAAAAGCTCTGCTCAGAGTAAGTAATAGTATAACCTTGGTATTATTAGAGTTTGTGAAATTAGAAAATATACTAAAAATAACATTCATCAATTCCTACTATATACCCTTAGTGTATAACTTTTAAGTTTATAGTAAAATCCAACACAATCAGTTTCATTACAAGTTTTCCCATTATTATTCAAGTTACTCTTTCATCACTCATCATCATTTTCCTGATGATGAATGATGCTCTTAAGTGATATATAGGACACTATGTTAGTATTGCATAATTATGTTAGATTCCTATCAATGATTTTCTTCCAGATTAATTGATTATTTTTAAGGTCAAATGTCAGTTCTTATATTTCAGTCATGTTTGTTTTTGGTTTAAGCCAATGTGGTCTGCCATGTCCTGAAATGCCAATCCACCCTCTTTCAATCAGTAATGGAAACTTACTAATCGGGTACACCACAGGAAATTGACAATTGAACATTATGTCAGAAGCCCTAGTTGGTTCTTTGAATTCCTAAATGTTAGCAACATAGACTAGTCATCACTAGTGCCATATTTCAGCTTAAAGATGTACGCAAATTCACAGGGAGAGAAGACAAGAAAATAAAGAAAAATCATAGACTATATTATCATTGATAGTGATATTTTCACATTGATTCAGGTTACAAGAGTGTACAACAGATTTGAAATTGAAAGTGATCATCACCATGTGAATATCATATTAAAAAGAAAAATATTTATGAAAGTTTTAAAAAGAATTAAAGTTGAACAACTTTTACAGATAAACTGTAGTCATGTGCCTTCAGAGAATACAGAAAAAAATGTAAGAAAGCAAAGCACTGTGTAAAAGTGACTAAACAGAAATTAAGGAAAGAAATTTTGGTAAGAATATATAAAATAAATATCAAGAAGATTGTAGAATGTTCTGGAAAGAGTGCAGTAAAAGGAACTGGAGAATGATAAAAGATATTTGGGATATCTGGAGCAATTACTTTGAAAGATTGCTAAGTGAAACAAGAGGAGGCACATCAGTGATAGAAAATATTCAAAAAGAGAATACATTCAGAAATACATATCAGTACTTGAGGTGGTAAAAGCTATCAAAAACGTTAAATGTGGAAAGATCTGGAGTAGATGATGTTCAACCAAAAATGCTGAAATATGGAGAGTGTAAAAGTTTTACAGTGGTTACACTGCATATTATAGAAGCCCCAGTGAGATGGCCAAATTCCAGTTGATTGAATAGACCTCTCATGGTTCCTATCTATAAAATAAAAAAATAAAACAGTGTCACTACTAAGTGTTTCATTTAAGATTTATGCAAGCCAACTTGAAAAGATTCTAAGAAAAAATGTGGAAGAGAAGCTTAGAAAAGAATAAGCTGAATTCAGGTCAAATAGAGGTTGTCAGGATCAGATTTTCTCTTTAAGACAAACAGTTGAGAAATTGTTAGAATATCACAGGAATCTCTATTTAAGTTTTGTAGATATGATAAATGCATATGACAAAGTGTAAAGAGAAAAGTCATCCATAGTGGCAGTTATATGGGTTAAATTGAACATTATAGAGAGGCTGTGTTTATGTTGTAGATCAGCAGTTGGAATTAAAGAAGTTCAGGAAGTGGGTTGATGAATTTAACCTCAACAGAATTGGAGATATTAAAATTACTCTTTAAATTATGTATACCTAAACACTTATCAAGTCTTTAGTTTTCAGTTAACTAAATTAAATAACAGCTACAATAAATTGGCATGAGAATTAGCAACAAATAGACTAAAACTATGAAAAGTAGGCTGGAATATGGAAAAAAATCATTTGTATTCTCAATGGAGGACATATAGAACATATTTAGACTGTTTAGGCACAATTTTTAGTAAATTTTTATGTAAATTTTTCATATATTATCACTCTCATATCTTTTATACCCTCTGATGGTGTACAAGAATTATGAGAGTACATATGAGGAATTTGGATGATGATGATGGAATAAGAGAAATTAGCCAAAACACTAAAATATACAAGGCAGTATTCAAACAAATTTTAAGAAAGTGACGTTAGAAGTAGAACAGTTGATCAAAGACTAGAGTAGATTAAAGAACTCGCATATTAACAGATGAGAAAATTCTGAGAAAAATTATGGGAGTGAACAGTGGCACAATCATATTAAAAATAAAGATATTAGAATGGAACTTGATATTATTAGCACTCAGGAAAAAGACCGAGAGGAAAACCAAGATTTTAGGGGTATTAATGTAGACAGAACCACTCTGAAAGGCAGAAATGTATGATCTGACAATATTGGAGTGCTGACAATTGATAAGCTAATTTGCAGGAAAATTGTGTAGAACATTAGTAATAATGTAAGTTTAACTGTTGAGTATTGTTATAGTATCCTGTTTATCCCTTTATAGTACATATCAGAAAATTTATGATACATTTCAGTCACCTAAAACTACTAACTACATCAATCTTTCCATACTTTGTCTTTCTTTGGAGTTTCCCTGCCATGCTGGGAAACTCCAAAGAAAGAACATCAGTTGTCTCTTCTTTTAACCTTTCTTCTCCCATTCTGCTTAATTGATCATCCCACATTTAGATAAAATGTGAGTACATACTGTGATGGTACTGCATAATTAGTTTACATTATTACTACCTTACTATCAACAATTTTCTACCGAATCAGTTATTTGTCAGGTCTTGTTAGATCTTTATTTTGCTTTACTAAAGCACTACTAATCCACCTAGAACTTGGTCTTCTCGGTCATTTTTCTGCTATTCTGATATCAAACTGTTTCACTAACTTTTCATCTCCCATTCACTCTGCCTTAGATTAGATCTGCTCACATGTTCTTGAGCAGATCCGCTAATTTTTCTTGTGACTGCATCAGTTGTATCTAGTCTTTGATCAACAGTTATTTCTAACCAACTTTCAGATCCTTCAGTTAAATTTAGTTTTAGCATTATCTTATATACTGCTAGTTTAGTTTTTTGTCTAATTTCACTCTTATTCCAAATAAATTTATTCAGCTCCTTCCCTACCATACCAGCTTTATTTACTCTGTTTATTTCCAAATGTAATTTGCTGTCATCACTAAAAATTGCTGAATAGCTGAATATTTTATTTGATTTTAGATTCTCCATTAAGATTACAATTGTTTTTCATATTATTATTGCACAGTCTAGCCATAAATATGGTTATAACTTGAACTTCACATATACCTTTAATCTATCAGTAAATCATTTACCTCTTTCATTACATACAAACCACATGTGTAACATGCATATAGCAGCACTCGATGTTTAAAATGTCACCATTTTGCCTTCATGCTTGCCCAAAGTCTATGAGGTCACATCTCGATGGCAGTGCACACAACATTCAATAGAAATGTTGCCACTACTCACCCCAGATCCACCTTCAGGCTGGCCATGTTGTAGTGTCATTTCATGCAGGCTACTCTTTGCAAACTCCAACCACAAACTGAAGTCCAACGGATTCAGATTGGGAATTCCAGAGTCAATCAGATGGTGATATGTGGTCAGGCACATTCACTTCCAACCACTGTTGTTTGGTCCTCGCCTTGTGTGCAGGGGCTGAGTCCTGTTGGATGGTTCATTGCTTACCATAAAACAAGGTGTTGTTCATCCAATCCTATTTCAATTTGAAAATAATTGGACGAAATGCCCTGAAAGTGCCTGGGTTTGAGGTTATTCGTCCAATCCTATTTGTACAATTCTTCATAGTAGTCCAAGGAGTTATAATTAACTTGTGATCATTAATAATAGTCAATTGATGTTAACATTTTTTCCCTTAAAATTTGGCAGTGCTGAATATGGCAGAAATTGTGATGAGTGACAAGGGTAAACCAATGCTTTATCTACAAAATTATTGTTATCATTTTTACTCTTATAACAAGAATAAGACTAGACGGTATTGGCGATGCGAGGTTCGTGATAGTTGCAATGCTAGGTGCATCACAACTGTCAGTTTAGACAACATTCTGGTGTACAAAGACGGCAAGGACGATCACCAACATGAATCAGGAGTGGACGGAGAGTTTAGGAAAGTTAAAAATAATCTAAAGAGAAGGGCGCAGGACAATATGCATGGTCCACCCTCACATGTTATGTGTATGGTTATAGGACAAGTTCAGCAAGATGAAATATTACTTATCTTGCCGGAGAGGAATAGTTTACAGAGGCAAGTCAATAGATGGCAGAACACTGTGAGGCCTCATACTTCCGAAAGTTTGGTTGGCATTGAGATACCGAAGAATATCAACAAATCTGTCGTGAATGTTATATCACGACAGATTTCTTTTTTTATGATTCTGGTGTACAGGACGAGGATCGTCTTCTTGTTTTTGCCATAACGGAGAACCTAAAGATTACTTGGAGCGTGTTGTGACATTATCTTCTCTGATGGCACATTTAAAACTGCGCCCTCACAATTTGCTCAGTTGTTTACTATGCATGGAATATTTTGAAAGCATGTCATGCCTCTGGTGTACGTTCTAACTTCCGCAAAAACTGAGACTACATATCGGTCAATATACCAGCATGTTGTCAACACCGTGAAACAAGCAGGAATCATTGTGAATCCACATAATGTTATGATGGATTTCGAACTGGCGAATATAAATGCTGCCCTGGAGATATTTCCTAATGCAAATATAAAGTGTTGTCTATTTCACTTTTCTCAGGCCCTTTGGCGACATATGGCAGCTTTTGGTCTGTCACAGCAGTATAAAGTTGCAGGAAGTCCTATATGTGAAGAAGCATCAATGCCGTTTGGCTTGCCATTCTGCCGATCGACGACATACTCGAGGTATCTGACTACATTGCAGAGTATTTCGGAAGACCTGGAAGGAATGATAGAGTATGTTGAACGTGTTTACATCAGAGGGCGTCGAGCTCGATGGCGTAGGGGAGCAGAAAACCCTCGCTTTCCACCCGAGGTATGGAATGTCCATGATTTGGTCATCGATGGGATACAGAGAACCAACAATTCTGTAGAAGGTTGGCATAACAAATTCCAAAAGTTGATGGTGGTTTACCATCCATCACTTTGGAGGTTCATCGATTCCCTGAAGGAGGAACAGAGGCAGAACGAACAAGATATAACATGCCTTCTTGGAGGTCAAAGAAACATCAGGGCTCCTGTGAATAGCCAGTACCTACGTAACCAAGAACGCATTTTCTCCCTAATACAGCAATATCCGCAGTACAAGGCTGAAAACAGACTCAACACGTATCTGTGGTCAATCGCTTATCGTTTGAAGGTGAACCCAGCCGAGGAAGTCAGTGAGGAAGACTAAATTCTCCAAACACCTCAGATTTCAAAATCCATTATCTCGTTTTCATATACTGTTTCACATAATTTCCGAATTAATTCTGTTGTTTCCTTATTTGATTTGTTATAATTAAATACTCACATACATATCTTGTGGAAATTAAAACGAGTGGCTCAGAATTACTCTGGCGTTTTCACTCAGAAAAAAAAAAATCTAGATTGGACATAGTAATATATAAGACAGTGATATGTAGAACAAAATGTCTGATGGGACAAATTGAGATTGGATGAAATGTCTGACCAGACTAGTGTTCCCTTGGACAAACTTATAAAAGGACAAAAAATCTTGGATGATCTGCCCTCAAACTGGTATTACAGCTAGAAGGTTCTCATAATCTCCCCACTCCATGTTAACTCATAGCTAGACCTCTCTTTCTCTCTACTGATAAACATGCGAATGTTGGCTGCCACTAATGGAACAAGGCTTGCACAATTCTGTGGTCAGCATGAGTGTGTCGAAGTGTAGCAGTATTTATGGCAAGGCTAGGTATTATCTTAAACTTCCAGAGAGTCAAGGATTCAAACGAAGAAGACCATATATCGCCCACACTACTTGTCATATCTTCTCTTAAACTCGTTCACACTAGATGAACCAACAACTTCAACAGGCATACTGTCCCACTCTCTTTGCTGTATGAGAGAAAAATCCAACTTTTCCCCCTTTCTTAACTGCACACAAACTTAACTTCCATAGAGGACTGTGTTCTCTTCCTAACTTATATATATATATATCTGATGTTGTGTTTTATAGTGTCTATTAAGATCATATATTTTATTATGTGAGAATGTGTTTTCACAAACAATGCACAATGGTTTTTCTGATGGATTTGCTATAAATAACTCGTTTTCCCACTATTCATTGAATTCACCTTACTGTTACCTTCTACACTGTGATGGATATCTGAATGTAAAAAGAAGACTTAATTTTCTAAAAAGTACAAAACTACAAATGTTCACAAAGGACAAACAAAGCTCAACTTCACAGGGCATGAGTATCAGTTATAAACTGGCTGACAAAAACCTGTGACACACTGCTGTTGCTAATGCTTGGCACTTCAGGATCAAACAAATGAATGTGCATGAAACACTAAAATCACTAAAAATAATTACTAGGTTCTTTCTACAAATCAGTATTTGGTTAATACTTTTTGCATAAATAGGCTTACTTTTTTGTTATTATCATTGAGGTCCAATGTGCCACTTTTTGCACATGTGCCATAGGTTGGCCATCCCTGATGTAGATGATGTGTTTGCATTTGGCCTCATTCTGAAAATGAACTAATCACCTTCTTCTTACATCATGCCAACAATCTACATCCATGTTCAGTTCATTGTGGAAAAGTGGGGTTTATCCTTCATGGACATCCTACTTACTTGTACAGCTTCTGGTATCTTGTGTCAGCCAGTGTATATCAGAACCCTACCTTCAGAGCAGATATGTATCATGCCTCCCATCAAACCAGAGTTATTAAATCCTTTATTAACATAGTATATAACATTTGGTTGTCTGTCATCTTTACAACAGAGCTTCTCACAATCAAAGCATTAACAGAATCAAATAGCTATAACTTTCATCATATTTGATGGATATTGCACTCTTTTATAATTCTACTCTTAAAAAGGAAACTATAATGCAGGTTACTGATCACATACATTTCAGATATTTCCAAACTTTTCCAAAAAGTGTCACCCAATACCCACTTAATTGCTGATCAGCAAAATTTCTAATCTGTCACCAACTACAAAAACTAAATTGTCATCTCATTCACTCACTGGTGTTTGTCAGGTTCCTCTTGAGTGTAATCTAACATACTTTAGATGGACAGGCCATTGAGAGGAAAAAAAGGGGTTAGGGAACATTAGTACTTCATTCAATACGTTAGTCTCCAAAAGTTGGGTCTTATGCAACATGGTATCTTAGGAAGTTTTAAATATAAATGTCTTTTCAAGGAAAGTTCAGAGGCTCTGTGGCACCATCCAGATTTAAATCTTAATGACTGCCTCTCCATCCCAAAAAAATCAGATAGTCTCTAAAGCACGTGATGCTGTTTCATTGACCAGTTGTATTTGTTTTGTATTGATGAAACACTACCACCCTGCTCTTTTTAAATTTTTGTTTGTTCTGCACTTATGTGTTGTTGGTTTCATTGCAAAATATTTGTTTGTTAATTTTCAATAAAGTTAAATACTGCATCTAACATGTTTCACTCTCAATTACTAATACCATGTTCCACTATAAAGATGTGCATGAATTCACTTGAAAAGAACACAAAAGAGAAAGCTCTGTGATACAGAGTATACAGGGGATTTGAAATAAGAAATGATTGATTGTTTTAAGCAGGATAAAAATGAATATCATATTGGAAAGTAAAATATGTATAAAAGTTTGAAAATAATGAAAATTGTTTTTTTTTAGAGGCAAACTCTAAACTCAATTGGAAAAAAAATTAAATAGCATGAAAAGTTTGAAAATAAAAATAAACTTAGTGACTCCCTGGCAGGATGAGAAGTAAACATTGATTAATTCAGCCATTGAGGCAAGTGGTCAAGTTTTGCCAGAATAGAAAATCAGAGCTTCAGAGCATTCTCTCAAGTGTCCTGAGAGAATACAGAGGTCAAATATATATATATATATATAAAAAGGGTAAAATTAGATAACAAAAGCCATGGCAAACCTTTAGAAAGAATATGCAAGGTAAATTTGGGCCTCTAATGGGCAGCATGTAGCCTTCCCTTGTTCAGTTGTCCTTCATTCTTGTGGAGTAGCTGGTTGCCACAAAAAGGGCTCTGAAAAAACATCAGTAAGCATTCCTCCTGTATAAGGATATTTTCTTAGTTGAAGGTTTGAAATGAAACCACTCCTATTTTAGTCTCCAGAATGTAGATACCAGCTTCTATTATTGTCAAATCCTTTTTCATTCATTGTTTAGTATGCCCTTCAAGGGCATACCAAACCATGCATGGAAAAGGATGAAACAATTATAGAAGCTAGTATCTATATTCTGGAAACTAAAATAGCAGTCCTTCAATTAAAAATCCCCCCCCCCCTCTCTGAAACAAACCAAACACCCTGCTAGAAATAATCATTATTTACAGACATCCAGATCACACATTTTTTGACAGAAATCCATATTGCATCTGCATTAGATTAACATCTCCCATTTTTATATCAGGTTTAATACCACTTTCCTTCATAATGGGATCCATTTATAATGAATAACAGGGGATAATATACATCCTTGTCTGACACCAGATTTAACATTAACTATCTTCATGTACTTCCTTCAATTCTAAGTATTACTTGATATAATGCCCCATTGATGCCATACAACTATATAGTTTTTTTTTTTCCCTTTCTTTTAGTGTTGCACGGTGATCAGCATTCATTTTAGAAATTATGGACAAGGATAAGACAACAGCTTATCCTTGCAACAAATATGCAAGGATAAGCTGAGTTACATTTCACACAGTAAGCTAAAGAAACAATAATTTTGATCAGGAGTTATTCTACTGGCATGACCTCTAGTGAAAAAAAATATATATACAGATAAAACTACAAATTAATTATTTAGAAACTACAATAAAGCTAAATTCTATTTAAGATAACCTGAAAGAAACATTCTTTCTTATAGATAGTTTTCTTACAGTAACAATGATGTCCTATTTTTAACATTACAGTTGTTATATTGGATTTAGGATTCTTGCTTATCTACAGTCCTGTTTATAGTTCACTCTTAGGGAGAAAGGCCTCATGGGTAGAATATGTGCCTTCCATATGCTTGGAAGGCACATATTCTACTTAACCATAATAAGTATACTGTCATTTTAATTTTTAAACCATATTATAAAACTGTATTGTGTGTTACTGCCACTATAAAACAGGAGAATAATCACCAAATCTTCCTCCACAATCACATCTTCATTACCTTTCCTGTGTGAACGATCAGGCTGTGGCTCTTCTGGTGTACCCTTTGTTTTATGGATGAAAATATCCAATGTACTTTGCTTATTTCTCTCCTCCTTTTCATCATAAATTTGTTCATAGCAAGCATATGCACCATGTACTTTCGTTTCTATTATTAAGTAGCGTTCAACACTGGGGTCCATGTCTTCAGACATTTTGAGAACATCGCTAACTGCAAAGACCCTTTACTTCAACACATGTTGAAGGGACTTAGTGCCTTAGCAGTTATGGTCACAGTGCTAAGGGGTATGTGCTTTTGGTTCAGGTCCTCTATCCATGATGCAAGTAGCTTTTCCATATCACCGATAGGACCTTGTCGTTGCTTCGTCAGTATCATCGATTTAATGGAAGCAAGATCCTTTCAGCGTTTATGATTTTTCAAAACGATTGTCACTGTAGAATGAGACCATCCGAAGTCATGTGCGATCACAATGACAGGCTTACCAGTTTCATGTTGCATTATAATTTGCAACTTCGTTTCAAGATCAATTCCTTACCTCCTTTTCTGTGATTCTTCCCTAGGTTTTTTTATTGTGCGTGTAGGGGCCATGTTGCTGAAAGCATTGCGAAATATTTAATGATAAATACACAAATAACCCATTTCTCAAACACAAAATCAACAGCGGAACTATTGAAGACACGTGTCGACTGTCAAGGGAGATTGCTGCTGTTGCCACTATGCATGCTTTACCTTACGCTCGCTTGTGTCTTGTTCAAAAGTTTAGCCAAAAATGTTATTTATTCCCTTATGGGATCATGGACGTATCTTCGAAAGGACGTAAGTCGAGGGATGACTATATATTGTCCAGTGTGTCGGTTTTTGGTAAACAGTGAAGGAATGACTGTCAGAAAGAAGATGTGTGACAAGTCTATCTAGAAACACTAGTGTGTTCTGTTTCTCAATCTCAGTTGTGAACTGCATGCATTTGTGTCGTTTGTTTAGGTGGCTAAGGAAAGTGTCTAGTGTCTGGTGACCATGGGGCCAGATCGCAAAAACATCGTCAACGTATCTAAGCCAGACTTTGGGTTTTAAAGGAGGGGAATCTAGAGCATGTTGCTCAAAATGTTCCATATAAAAGTTAGCAATGGGGGTGGGGGATAATGGCTGTGCATTCTTTTTTTTTAGGTAGAAAGCATTTTGCCATACAAAATAACCAGAACGTAATACATGTTCTGGAGGGAATTTGTTTCTGTAAAAGAAGGATTGTGTCATTGATTAGGACATTCATAAAGAGGGCAGAGACATTAAAACTGACTAATAAATCATCTTTTTCTAACGTAACGTCTTTGATTATGTTTATGAAGTGTTATGTGTTTCTGATATGGGGGGGGGGGGTGATGACCTACCAACGCCTTGCGTGTTGCTGCTAATTTCTTGGCTTGTATCTTCGACTATCAGCCGGAGTGGTGTGTTTTATTTGTGTATCTTTGGTAGACCGTAAATTCTCAGGGAATGAGTATAGTGCAGAAGTAATTTAAGTAGTTTCTCTGTTTTCTGTTTTATTCTATTGGTTGGGTCTAGTTAACAAGCTGGTATGTACTATTGTCCGAGACTAGCAGATTCATTTTTTCTAAATAAGTGGTTTGGTTTAGAATAACGGTGGCACTTCCTTTATTGGCTCTAGTTATTACAATATTCGGATTTGATTTTAACGATATCATCGCTGTTAATTCATGTTTCGTTAAGTTGCTTGTTATTGTTTTCTTATGATATTTTCTTATATTTAAAATGTTGGCGGTTCCTAAATGTATTTTATCTGCTATGTTAATTGGGATGAATCTTAAGCTTGTAATATTTGAAAGAGGCTTAAGATTCATCCCAAATTACCCTTCCTATCTTTGCATCATCAGCAAATAGCTGTATGTTGCTTGTCAAATTCTTCCCAATATCATTAATGTACAGATTGAAGAACAGTGGACCAAGCACTGATCATTGTGGTACACCACTTGTTACCTTAAATCTTGCATACTCACATCTGCAATGTTGTACCGTCATTTTATATTGTGGTTATAAAATGTGGCCAATAAGAATACAATTTGGTCGGCTAAATCCCAGATTGCCAGCCCATCCTTGTTCGTTCAGTATGCTGGTAGATTCTTAACAGGGTGCTCCATGAGAAGGTGAGGATTGGACATTGGTCAGAAGCCCTGGTTGGTTCTCTGCATTCCTTTAAAGGCTGTGTGAAGGTTATACAGCTTTGACCCTTAAGCACCCCAGCAGGCTGAACAATTTGGGGTAAATTTTTGTAAATAGTTCACCATTTCTAACAACCTTCTGATTTCCCTATCATTTGTTGGATTATTTAGAGAAATAATTGACTTAATATTTTCATCATTATCTGGTGTGATACCTTCCTTATCTACGTATGTGTCCAAGGTAATTCGGTTTCTCAAGAAACAGCTGATATTTTGAGGTGTTTAGTTTCAGTGTTTGCTTTGTGAATCTCATTGATTTCTGCCTTTTGAACAGTTTTGCATGTAGTTTAAAAATTAGGAAAAAATAGCATGAAAATCATCTTGAATCATCAGTAAATCTTGAAATACTGAAATATTGATTCCTAAAAATTCAGATAACACTAAATTCATTAGTACCTGAAATGACTGATTGATTTTTTTACATCTTCAGGTAATCTGGTTAATTTGTACTTTGACAAAGGTGTATGAAAGTAAAATACTTTCAATCTTCCTTTCTCCAAGTTATCTGATAGTAGCCATTATTAAAGTCAGACTTTGAGAATAGGTCAGCACAATGTAAAGTAGCCAAAAGTTCTTCAATCTAACAAAGTAGAAAATTAATAGACTCAGTCACTTTGTTTATTGCTTTCAAGTCAGGCAAAAATCTATGATTGCCATGATGTTTCCCCAGTAAAAGAAATGGAGGGTTCCTTAATAACTGAAAATGATTATTTATTCTAGCTTCTAACAATTGCTGAAGCAAGATTTTTGAGCCTTTTAGAGTTATATACAAATCTGCATTAGAACTAAAAGCTTATATTCTAAAGAGAAAAGGGCCAAGGAACTTAAACATCATCACACAACATTACTTTTTATAGAGAACTTTACTAAAGAAATTAGTAATTACAAGAAATAATTCATTCCCACATTTCGTGAATGTTTACATAATATTATAAAACGTATACTTTCCTTTTTAATTAATTATTTATTTTTAAATCAGCATTGCTAAATTTTTTTTAAAAAAAGTAAGATAATCTAATATTGCTAAATAGTAGATATCCTACAAAACCATCTTCCTGTACCTCCTTCAATTTAACTGCTGATTACAACTCTTAATTCAGTGCAGCCAATGTAAAACTTTTATACTTCCATATTTCAGCATTCCTGGTCGAATATCATCTACCCCAGCTGCCTTTCCATATTTCAAGCTTTTGAAAGCTTTTTCTACTTTAAGTATTGGTGTGTATTCCTAATTGCATTCCTATTGAGCATTTTCTACCACCTCTGTGATGTCACTGCTTATTGCATTTAGCAATCTTTTGAAGTAATTACTCCAGACATCTAGAATAACCTTATCTTCAGTTTTCATATTCCTTTATCATCTCTGATTCCTTTTACAGTACTCTTTTTTTCATTTCTAAGCTCTTCCAATAGTCCAGAATATTTTGCTACCTTTCTGGCATTTAGTTTTTATGTTTTTACCAAAGTCTTCCCATGACTTTTGTTTTTCAACTATTTTTACATAGTTCTTCGCTTGAGCTATGAACTATTTTTACATAATTCTTCGCTTGCTTACATTTTTATCTGTATTCTCTAAGAGTACCAGCTGACTCACTGGCCAGGAACTCTTGATATTTCTTGTTTTCCCTTCACTGCCTCTTTAACTTCCTGCATTTACCATAAGGTTCTGATTTTTATATCTTTGTAGACAACCTCATCAAATGCCTCCCTGGCAGAATTAATGCTTTCTTCAGGGTCTGCCGCTGAATCCCCAAGGTCTGGTTCTTGTTTTTCAGCATCATTTTTCTTGAATAATGTTTATGTATTTGAATGTACAATTCTCCTTTGAAAGTTGTTAAACTTTTATTCTTTTTTTAACTTTCCCACATACTTTTATTTTTATTGTGAAATTCGGTTTTAGCCTGCTGAAAATGAAATAACTTCTTTCATATCTTCTGTATACTCTTGTGCCCCAAACATCATGAACTTATCTCTATCATTAGTAACATGGGATGATAAATATCCATAATGTTTTTAATTTTATTCAGTTCATCTTAACAAAAGGGAGGGAGCTGGTTTGAAGGAAACATATAAATCGAATTTATGAGGAGGTCCTTGCTATTTGTTCAGAAGTTCCTTTAAGTTAGGGTATTGAAATTTTTTTCATGTTGGAATGGTTTGGTAGAAGGAAGATAATTATCAATAATTTTGTATATAATGGATACAGCAAAACTAACATTCACAAAATTATCAATAATTATTATCCTTCTACCAGACAATCCAATGTGAAAAAAATTTCAGTACCCTACTTTAAAGGAACCTTGGAACAAATAGCAAGGATTCTTCATAAATTCAATCTATATGCTTCCTTAGTACTAAGTCTGTTGGAACATGTGCAGCTGCCACCCGACATCTCTTCGCAGTACACCTTGAAACCTGCAGAATATATTTCTTTTCCTCCTCCTTCATCTCTGTTACTGTTGTATTGTGGAATGGTCTTCCCCCTCTTGTTTCCCAAGGAATACAACATACAGGATTTTAAATTAAATGTAGGCAAGTTTCGCCTTTCACAACCCTCTACTCATACATGCACTAACGGAGTTAACCAACCTCTCATGTATGGGCTCAACATAAACACATCTACAAAGATACATTACCACCTCTTTCCAGGTGTCTACCAAGTATCCTGCTCATGTCATTTTGGATGGACTGGCCATTCTGCCTTGATTAGACTGAAGAACATCAAGAGTATATTACATTTTTGGAATCCATCAAGTCTGGCCTTGCTTCTCATGCTGTTGAAGTTAGTCATAGAGTTCTTTGGAACCAGAATAAATTTCTTCATTACAGCAAGTTCAAATTTAGTCATCTTTTTCTGGAAACATGTGAAATGCTACAAAATCATCCAAACCTCAACCGATCAGATTGAATACCAATCTCTAAGTTTTGGAAAGCAATCACTATTAATTGTTCATCAGTTTTTTTTTTAATTAATAATTATTTAAAAATATTTTTTATCTATATAACTTTTACAGTTGTTCCTTCATAGTGTAATCATATACTTCAGCTGCAACTAAGATATGAGCTGATGTATGCATGAATTATGACTCATTGTGATTTGTGTTTTGATTGTAATTAATGGTATGTTTTTCTGATGAAGTCCATGTAACATTGGATGAAATGTATTATTATTATTATGTGACATCTCCAGGGACTCCAAAGACTCATCGAGGGAGAGTGTTCCAACAGCATCGAATGATTGAACCCCTTCCAACTACTAACCGCACTCAAACTTGCTTAATGTTTTGCGAGCCATTAGT
Organism: Typopeltis vanoorti; assembly: GCF_054136105.1. Classification (NCBI taxonomy): domain Eukaryota; kingdom Metazoa; phylum Arthropoda; class Arachnida; order Uropygi; family Thelyphonidae; genus Typopeltis; species Typopeltis vanoorti. Next base: position 134,374,141 of record NC_143557.1, read on the forward strand.
AGCAGAGGCTCTACCAATCGACCAACCTTTATTTTAGTTTTTAAATAAGTCTATGTAATTATTGTTACATGTGTGAGCCATGAAAAAATTATATAAGTAAATGTGTGGCTCCATGGTGGGTGGGAACTCTGATGCTGAATCACGCTTCCTTCAAGTATGAGTAATTTTTCATCCTCTTGTATATCAGGATGGCCTCAACAAGTTCCAACCAGGTTTAGAAACTATTGCAACATCAACAGAAAACTAAAACAAGAAACAGAAAACATCAGAGACAACAGCAATACCGACATTCTTAATATTACATTCAACTGGTGAACTTGCATTTGTTACACTTCATCCAGAAGGGTGTGAGAAATGTTAGCCTTCTTCATCCAGAAGTGTTTGGAAGGATGGGCAGGATCTCCAAAATCTGTTTGAAACTCTGTTTAGAGGATATTCTGGTCAAAACAGCAATATTGTCTAAATCATGGCATCTCTTCTTTGCAACATCTTTTGGGGAACTAATCATGGTTATCACTCACACAATTTTAAAATTATTCTTTGATATAAGGAGTAGAACTTCCTCATTGTCCAAGAGGAAGAGGTCTGCTCTCAGGTGAAAGACCATGACAGCGATGAGGTGAATACTCATGTGTAGGGATGGTTATCTGGCTCTTACCAGGAATATCATCCTTACTTTTAACACACCCAAATCACCACAACATCTGTGAAAGCCAGATATCTAAAAAGGCCACAAGAATGAGGACTAAGAGAAAGAGACAACAGAATGCTCTAATTGTGAGAGTGATCACCCTGCTTACTCTTAAGCATGTTGATGGTGAAAGGATGAAAAAGCAATCCAAAAAATATAAACTGAGCTGTGCATCCTGTAACCAGCAGGAAAGGAAGTAATATACTACAAATATATCAGCATCTAGTGGTAAACTTTTCTATGTTGGGAACTTTGATATGTACCATCACTCCTTCTCATATCATTCAGGGATTCAGATGCATCCCTGAATGATATGATTTGCTTGCTGTCTCTCTTGAACACATAAAAGGGAAAAAAGATATGGACTCACTCCAGACATGCCAGAAATGCTTCAAATATATATATAAGAACCCACTAATGAAAAAAATAATGGCATGTGCACCATGGAGTGTCAAAGATGCCTCTTGACCCTTCTATTGATGGCCTGTAATCAGATAGCATGGATACCTATGCTTCTCCTCCAGAATGAGGTAAAATAGTTTATATACCTAGTGCCCTGGAGGAAGTCTTTGATGCTGTCTTGGATATTTTTCCTGATGAAGAAGAAATTATGGACATTGGCTGTCCATAATTTTCTAAAAAGAAAAAAATCTGAGGCTGAAGAAAATAAAATAGGAAGCCAGATGATACCACCAAAAAAGTAGTTTAAACCAATATGCTTTTCCTTGTGGGAAACATACTTGAAGCCAAATGATGACCTGGCACTATAAAATCGTACCATCATTTGTAAGGACAGGATGGGGAATGGACCTACCCACTCCTCTTTGGGCAACCATATCCCCCTTCCAGTAAGTCCCACTTAATACTAATGTAGAAGCGGTTGCTATCTGCCTCTTGGCCTGAGCTCTAATGACAATAGGCTGCATCTCCTTTCCTCCTTGCAGCAGATAACTTGATGACATCATATTGTTGTTACCTTCTCTCTTACTTTTAATGGGGGAGGATTTAAATGGACACTGTGAGATAGTTCCTGTACAAACACCTGAGGAAGAGTTGTTGAGCGTATGGTAGACAATCTCCTTCCTGACACAGTAACACTTTCCTTATGCTTACTCAGTTATTTGCTACTATCAACTTAACTGTCTGCTCACCCTCCCTTTTCAACTTTCCTGTGATATCCACTTTTCTACATGGGCATCCACGCACTACATCATAGATATCACAGTGGAAAATTGAGCAAGCTGATTGGTATTTATTATATTATGGAATTATATCGTCTCCAATTGGTCAGTGTGAGGGTATTATATGAAACCAAATTTTAATAGCTATCCATGTACTTACGAGTGAATGCAGACTTTTCTTCTGTGTGCTGGTGGTTTTCTCCTCCTTTTGTACATCCTGGAGATCGCGCTGTAGGCTTGAGGCGGATGAATCACTATTTGTTGCATGACAAACACCTTCAATAAGAGATTTCTTATCACCAAAATTAAACAAAAAGTTCCTTGTTTCTTATTCATGTTAAAATTTAAATCTGTAGGCCTGTTACTTTTAAAAAATCATGACACTCAGGTTTCGAAACAAGCACTTGCACACTGCAATGCGAAATTGCGAAGAAACAGTATTCAGTATTAATAGATTTGAGAACTGGATGCAGACTGCCTTGATCTTCAATTTCAGTGGAAATATTTTCTTTATACTTCCTTGCTGATTGGTCACCGACATTTGCAACACAGATGTTATTTCATTTAGCTTTGAGAATAGAGGATACGACACTCATTGTTGTAATCGGCTTGCACAATTTTTATGACTGATCATAAACAGCGGTATTCCTTTTCCCAAATGTTGAAAGATTTCGATGTCTGAAAATTTCCAATCATTCATGAATACTTCCATGTTTAAAAATATGCGTCTTGGTCACTGACATTTGCAACACAGATGTTATTTGGGTGTTCTGGGTCTGAGCTTATTGACACATTCACGAATATTATTCTCCTCAGAATATTTCCACTATAAATTATTTATTCATGAAAAATGCTTAGCTTCTAAAATGACAAATTCCAGGACCTCTCATGGCCAGTATAATTGATCCCAGGGTGGTTAAGAAACGCTGGTATAGAGCTTGCACTAAAATGTATAAGATTGAATTGCTACCAAAGATGCATAAGGTACACAGATTCATGAAGTTCTCTACAGTCAGATATCTAGAGCTACAGAAACATCCATGGCTTTCATGTATCTAGCATCTCCCCCCTCCCTCTCTCTCTCTCTCTCTCTCTGTTAACAAATCTACACTTGGATGTATGCTTCTTTTGGTTCTGAGCCATGTTGGAATCAAGGGAAATAAGGCTGCAGATACTGAGGCTAGGGCAGCTTTTTCCTCAGTTCTCCTTCATCTACTCTATTCACTGGCTACTGGCAGATTGTCAGAAACAAACTTTTATCCCTGAGCCCAGTAATAAACTTTATCAATTTAATCCTGAAATTAAATTGTGGCATGGTCTTTAAAGAGGAAGTTGTTCTTACTTGGCTCCACATAGTTTATAGTCATTTCATATACTCCTTTTTGTTAGAGGGTGATGACATGCCTCTGTTTGAGTTCTGTAATATCAATGAACCATTTTTCGTATTTTAATTAATAGCTTTTCTTTTACCAACAAGCACAGTCATTATTTTAGCTGTATCCATAATCTGTCTGAGCCCTATACACTGATAGATTTTATGAGATTCACCTCTTATGGTCTCACACAGTATGATTAGACAGGATGCTCAGCATGAATATGCAAAAATGATCAACAGAGATATATTAGATAACTCTAGCTTAGAAACATGTAGTTGAAATATGCAACATGTTCCAGTGGAACAAGATGACTCTAATACATCACTATAGCTTTCTTTTGAAAAGATTGTTAAAAGAGAACTGTGGGAAGTTAACCTTGCCCCAACAGGCATGATAGATTAAGACTTTCACAATTTTTGATATGGTCTTACAGAATTCTCATCATATTGTTAGCCCACTCACATAGCATACTACTGCAAACATGCACTTTAACACCAGCTGAAGCTGGGAAAGAAAAATTAAGTTGATGTCTAAAAGAGAGTTGTTAAAAATGTCAGCCCTGCTGTGCTTTTTGTTCTGTGTTTTGATATAAAAATATTAAATAATAATAATAAATGTTTAATTATTGCATGTTTACAATAACGTTATGTTTCATCACAGTGTTCATTATTATCCATAACCTGCTATTTATTATATAAATCTGTTTTTTTTTTATCAACTACACAACTTGTAATTGATTTTATGTGGTGCATATGGTTGCAAATTGATGCACTAGCTGTCTGTGCCACACAAATTAGAGTACCATTGTTTTTTTTACTATGATAAATTTATGAATTAATTAATAATATAACGTGGCATTGCAGTGTTTTAAAAGGCTCTAATTGTGAGTGCATTTTAACATTGTTTTCCCACATAGTTGATATCACAAGCAAAATGTGAAGATCAGGATGATGGAGTCAAGCTTGATGTTCACGCAATATCAGAACTCCAAACAAGGGGTATTCCTCCTACAGATGACATGCCTAAATACAATTATCATGCTGCAAGCGATGAAATGGATGCCAAATATAGTGAGGGAATTGTATATTGTATAAGTGATTTCTCTCAATTGTTGCAATATATTTAGATAAAAACATGTTGTGACTAAATATACTTGTTTTGTGTTCTCAATCTTAGTTCATATTGCTCATCTAATAATAGCTTAAAAGCAAATTGTAATATACTGGTTAAGTATGTCATTATGCATTAACTGTTTTTTTATGACAAGCTATTCCATGAACACAATAGCCTATTTCTATAGTGAATTGTCAGAGGTGGTGAGTATGAAATTGTATACTCCTGAATAAGTTTCTATCCCAAAACAACATTTATGTATAAGAAAATTCCTGTATGTGCTAGCTAATATTTTGAATATTAATCTTTAACTCTAAAAATTAGTTTTTATAGAGAATCTTACTGATTATTAACAACAGCAGAAAAACTAGACTAGATACTGTAGTGTGTAATGAAATAAATGAAAGACAAAATAAAATTGATTATCAAAAACTGTACTTAATAAAACCATAAACATGCTATTTAAAATCTAAACTTTTTATGACTGAACATGAAACTTTATACAGATAAGCTGTAATATATTATTATTATTATCATCACTCCTAACACACAAGAGGCTGCAATACCTATAGCAAATTAAGTGCCATAAGTAATTGGGATCAAAGGAAAAATAATCCATTAATATTATGTTTGATAAGTTGGAGGTTATTGCATTTGGGATTACTTCATGGAGGGAGGCTGTTCTGCAGAACCAAAGTAGATGGAATGAAAGGTATCAGGGAGTATCAGGTTTGGTGAGTCAGTATTTCATCTTCAGCAGCTGTTGCTTATGTTGCTGTAGGTTTAACAGAAATGGTTGCATGAATGATGTTCCTATTTCTGCTAAATTAACGATGATCAGTGGGATTAATATTGAAGGTTAGTGTTATCATTGTTTAGGATACTGATATTAGATAATCTTGAAATTTGAGAGATTTCAGCACTGCAAGGTGTGTCATATAGGTAGGAGGAATGCTGTTATTAGTATAACTGTGAATATGGTTTGAGACCCATGAGAAGAAGGTAATTTGAGTGTATGAGGAATAGAGTGAGTGAAATAACAGAGTTCTGAGGATTTTGTTGTTTCACCCGCTCTCATTTATTAATAACCTGCATTAATAAGAAAATCTGAAGAAAGAACATGATCTACCATAACACGTACTGAACAATCCAAGGAAAAAACTGAAGGCACTTACAGAAGGTAGAAGGCAGACCATAAAATTGCAATTTGCTGAGAAACTCTTGATGTCAAATTCTATCAAATGTCCTTGAAATGCAAGTGCAATAGCACATATTTCTCCAAACCTTTTGATCGCACTAGGTCATAGATGGCGAACGTATGGCACGCGTGCCAGAGGTGGCATATCTGAGAATTTTGCTGGCATGTAAATGATTTATAGGTGATATCCTTTTATATGCTTATAAATTATTCAGCTTTTTTTTTTTTTTTTTTTAATTATTCCAATATGTACAAGTTAAATTTTGTTTTACATGAGAGAGCAGCTATGAAGACGTGCATGTGATTGGTGCGGTATTAACAAAAGATCACGCGACCCAAAGACATTATTATTATAAAAAACCTCCATGGAGTCAAAGACTCATCATGGGAGGTCCATTGTTATACACACAGTTTATCATACTACGCCTTAAATATATTCACTATCTCTGTGCTCACCACACTCTCGGGCAATGCATTCCAATCACTCACCACTCTCCATGCAAAAAACCTGCTCCTCACTCCCTTGCTCACACCCTCCTTATACAGCTTCCAGGGATGACCTCTTGTTCTCCTGCTATCCTCACCCATTCTGTGCAAAACCTCCCTGACATTAATCTGGTAATAACCTTAACAGTTTATATGTCTTGATCATATCCCCCCCCCCCCCCACCTTCTATCCACCAATTTCTGCAAATTGCATTTTGTCAATCTGTCTTCATACTCTACATTCCAGAGACCAGAAATCACCTTAGTCAATCGCCTCTGAACTTTTTCCAATGCATCTTCATCTTTTTGAAAACCAGGTGACCAGATCTGTGCACAATAATCCATATGTGGCCTGATCAAAGCCTTATACAAAGGAACCATAACATCCTTACTTCTATGCGTCAGTGTCCTCTGCATAATTCCCATTATCCACCGTGTTGTCTTCACAATTTTAGTAACATGTCCCCGAAATTTTAGGTCCTTGTCTGCATTCACTCCCAGATCTCTCATCTCCTCTACCTCCTCCAAGATATTTCCATCGATTGTGTACTTTACATCCCATCTCTGCTTCCCAAATTTCACAACCTTACACTTTGAAACATTGAATTGATATTCCCACTCATTTACCCATTCAGCCAGTGTATTCAAGTCCTCTTGCAAAACTACAGCATCTGCTCTACTCCTGATAGCTCTCCCCAACTTTGCATCATTTGCAAACAGCTGCATATCACCATTCAGACCTCTCCAAATATCATTTACATACAAATTAAACAGCAATGGACCCAAAACAGACCCTTGAGGTACACCACTAGTAATTTTCCTCATCCGGGATATCGCTCCTGCATAGACAACTTGCTGATACCTATCAGACAGCCAATCTTCAATCCAGCGAACCAATCTACTGTTCAGCCCCATCCGTTCCAATTTAATTACCAGCTTGTCATGTGGCAATTGATCAAACGCCTTTGCAAAATCTAAATATACCACTGTATATGTAACACCCTTATCCAACGCATTTGTCACTTTATTATAAAAAGTAAGCAGATTGCTAAAGCACGATCTTCCTTTAGTAAATCTATGCTGGCTTCTAAAGAGAATTTTTCCGTTGTCAACCCAATTCTGAATCTTAGTCCTAACTAACTTCTTTAATACCTTGACTACAACTCCAGACACACAGACTGGTCTATAATTCAAAGCCTTACTCTTATCACCTCCCTTATGAATTGCAACAATTTTACTATCTTTCCTCTCTTTTGGAACTTGACCCATTGAGAGACTTTTGTTGAAAAGATATGCAAAAGCTGTTAACTCTCTCTGGCACATTCCCTCAAGACACGTGGTGAAATAACATCAAATCTATTCAATTCCTCATATACCTCCTGTTCACTTACTAACAGTTCCTCCTGCTCCTTTCCCACTGCTTTCAAGTTCTGCTTGATGCCACATTCACAAGAATGAAATACCTTTATCAATTGCTCACTAAATATCTCAACTATATCCCCCGCAGCGGTTATCATTCCTCCGTTTTCATCTATCATTCTTTTTTCTACTGGCCACATATCGAAAAAACTCCTTAGGGTTTTTTTTGGTCGCTTTAGCTAACGGCTGCTCATACTGCATTTTTGTTACCCTTATCAAGCTAGTCACCTTCTTCGCCTACTCTTTGTACTTCTCATGCAACTGGTTGTTATAAATACTCATTTTATGTTTCTTCCATAATACTTTCTTCCAGGTTGCATACCTTATCTCGTGATTCATCCATTTTATACCTACTCTATTTACCCTCTTAACCTTTGGAATACACTCTGATATTGCTTCCACCAAATAGTTCTTGAGTATGGCCCAAGCAGCATTGATATCCTTTCCATCCAGTTCCTCTTTCCAATTTATTATCACAAGCTGTTTCCTGAGCTTTTCGTAATTACCAGTCTTATAATTCCACATATATCCCTTTCTAACAGATGTCCTCGAATGACTGGTCACCCTGCAAGTGGTCACTCTCACCATCTGGTGGAAGATTCGATACCTCATTTATAATGACATCATCTGATGAGATGATCAAATCCAATACTCTTGATCCTTGTGTACCCTCCATTACGTGCTGCCTAAGGTAATTATCTTTCAAAAACTCCAAATATTCATTTTCTTTACCTGCAGATGCAGTCTCTTGCTTTCAGTCTATATTACCATAATTAAAGTTGCCCATAATGATAACTCGTTTCTTGCTAGGTAGGCCAATTTGCCTATACATTTCCTTCTCATTACCCTCCATATTACCGGGTCTATAGCAACATCCAACTAAATATTTCATCCTGTTTACTTCTACCTCACACCATACTGCCTCAAAACTGACCACTATTTGCACTTTGCAAATCCACCTTAGATGGGCACAACTCATCTGCTACCATTAACAGTACTCCTCCTCACTCACTACATGAAAAATATCATATCCATTCATCTCTATTCCTGTCAGGATGTCATCTAACCACATCTCACTTATACCAAGAATTTTGGGGCGAATAAACTCGAGCAAAGCAACAATTTCATACCTCTTATTTCGAATACTTCTAGCATTAGTGAATAAACATAAGAAATCATTACCACTTCTACAAGTCCTATGAACGTCACTCCTATGATGTGACTCTTCGATACCTTCCCTGGTCACTTCCCCTATATTACCACCAATTCTACAACTTTCCTCACACCTAAACTCTTCCCACCCATCCAAGGCCATCTCCATTTGTGTTTGCCCGCTTACACATTCACCTTTGAATTCAGCATCTGCATGTTTCATAAAGTGTCTCCCCGTCCACCCTAACTCCCCATTTCCCTGTTTGTGTTGTACCTCCACTCTCTCATTTACTTCATAATATTCACCTCCCCATTTGCAAGTGAGCAAATACCTCTCCCTACCCTGCCTTTTTGCTCTTTCATATCACTTTGCACCACCTCAGATCTATTCATTAGTCATTACCTCTCCTGCCAGTAACAATCTTTTCAGCTGACTCACACCAAAACCATTTAAATGCAGCCCATCTTCTTTATACAATTCCATCCGTCCCTCAAATTCCTCCCACACTCACAAAATGCACTTCATTCTCCTCACATAACCGCGCTAACATACATAATCTTTACTTGCCTGCTCAATTCATCACTGTCATACCTTGGCAACAAACACATTGACTACCTTTCCTACCACACTGTTATCTTTTACTCTCCTTATTCTCGTGGAAAGGCTTAGACGTTGGTTATGCATTTTTACTACAAATTTACTACATTTTTGCTCAAAAATTTGGTTGCATGAGACTGCCCCAAATTTGGGAAACCTACATCAGATGACCTTCAGCCCAATCGCCCAAGAATATCAACATTGCCTGGTAGGGGGCACCATCAGGACTTTTAGGAGAAAGAATAGCTTCCTGCTTCGTCCTCATTTACTGTTAGTTGTGCTTGTGTGCACGTGTCTTGTTTTTAAGTTCCTCTGAAAATGGCAACGTGACGTTGCCAAAATATTGGAAGTATATTAAAATTTATTTTAATGTATATCCTAGTATACGTTGTAATTTCCTTAAGCTATTTAGTAAAAATTTACTCTCCTTAATAATCTCCTTGTATCCAATCTGGCATTGTCTTTATTCCCATCCAAATCATTTGTTCCTACTACAACCACCAACTCTTGTGCTCTCTTATTCCTCATGTCCAATGCTTCAATCACTCTCCATTCTACCCCCAGGAAAATAAACCTTATGCATCTTCTCATTCACCATACCTCTAATAATGGAATCTCCATAGAGAGCCATTCTCGAATCATTCAATATATCTTTCCAATTGGAAAATTGGACAATAGTTTTTAGTTAGATACTGTGTTTCAGTGCAATATATGGTTGCACTGAAACACAGTTGTTGACTTGAGTCTGTACAGCATAGTTTCTGTGGGAGGGGACATAATAGTGCAATTAGAGACAGCTGGAATAAAAATGGCGCTAACTAATGAATCACACTATTTATTGAGAAATATATTACACAGACTGCAAAAGCCTCTACCTTATTCAGGGATACAATAAAACTACACTTGTTTTTCTTGCATCTGCAGTATAATGGCTTTGGGGAGGGCGTGTTTTTAACCGAGGGGGGAGCGAGTTACTATCGCCTCGACATGAAGATGTTTAAACATTTTTCCTATGCGAGGTAACATGCAAAACCTTTTGATGTCTTTTTTTGTAAAGTAAAATCAGGGGTGCGAGTTATGCACGAGGGTAAGTTATATTCGAGTAAATATAGTAAGCATTTCATTGACATGTTGAGCTTCCCCTGCTCAGCTGACTTCTATGGTAAGTTACAATGCAAAAATATTTTCCTCACTACCGCTTTTTTTTTTTTTCAAACCAACATTAAAATCAATTTTACACTGAATAATATTATAAATTTATATATAAATAAATATTATAAATAAATTAAATATTATTTATAAAATATTATATATTATTATAAATTAATTAATAGATTTTCTATTCATTTTTCCCCTACTAAAAACTGCCCAGCACGTCATCAACTTGATTTTTAAATTTTGGCACATACCGGCATGTCAGCAACTCGATTTGTAAACTTTTGGCATGCACACATAAAAAGGTTCGCCACCACTGCACTAGGTGATGCAGGTAAGGTGATCTAATAACAATGTTATTATATTATGTAAGCTATTTCATCAGGGACTCATCAAGAGGGTTTCTTTGCCATCACATAAGGCCTAATTGTCTATCAAATCTCTTTGAAAATTTCACTGAAATTGCACTCACACCATCCATCATGTCCTGTTAATTCATTAATGTACCTTTGATAGGGACCTTGATGTCATTAAGCTATATTTCCTTCTTCACATAACTGAATTATTCAGATTCACCATATATGCAGGTTATTTCCTATGGAAAGGAAAAATAGACAAGCTGTTGGATGGGACTGTTATGCCACTCCAGCTAGCTTCTGTATGGAACATTTTAAAAACCAAGCACTCAGCACAGCCCCACTTAAACCAATAGTTTGTCTGCAATATGTTGATGATGTGTTTGCCATTTGGTCCCATGGCCTAGACACATAAGATACATTTTTGGCACATCTTAACAGCCAACATCCTAAAATAAACTTCACCCATAGAAAAAGATAATTATCTTCCCTTTTTAAATACACTAGTGACATGACTTCCTAACAACCCATTATCCTTCTCTGTTTACAGTGGGAATAGGTGTATAATTAATTAATTTAAATGATAATAAAAAAATAAAAATATAAAAAATGATAAACAATTAACAGCAATCACTTTTCAAAATGTAGAAATAGGCATACAATCTGTCCACTTAACATTACGATGGTTGCATATGGCTTCACATGATTCAAAAAATAGACTTGGAACTTTAAACTCGAATTTGAACTTACTGAAGTATAGGATCTTGATACATTTCAAGTGAATTCTGTGGCTAGTATCGATGGTATGAGAAGCAACGCCTGAATCTTCAGAATCCAAAAATCTTATATAAACTTGATGTTCTTCAATTCTTATAGTAGCAGAATGGCCCATCTTTTTCTCTCAACAGAAATTCCTTGTCTTCTGGAATTTTTATCATGTTCAAGGTATTGCCTTGGGCTACGTCAAAGAGATCTTAGAGATTTGCTTTCCACTTGTTTGTCCTTCATTAACACCTCTGAATTCTTCAGAGGTGTTAATGAAGAAGTGTTAATCAAGAACAAGGTGCTTGAAGCTACCTTCAACTACCTTGTTCTTGCTCTTGCCAAGATTTTCTCATTCTCTAAAAACCTTCAACTTTGTCCACAATATGCTTTTTTCGCCTTAATAAGTATTCTTGCCTTTTCTCATATTGCTAGAACATCCTATGTTGTGGAATGGGTAGTTTTCCTTGTTTATTTGTATAATTGCCATTTTGTAATGAAAAAAACATCATCCCTTCTTTTGTGGAAGAGAGTTTTCAGTAGGGCAGAGTGGTTGATGTCTCTCCAATTAGCAATATTTCCATTTCTTCCAGGTAGTAGTGCTGCTCCCTGATGTGCTTACCATGTTATTTCAGTATGCAATCTTTGACACATTGTCATGATCCCTAAACATTCAGTAAAAATTTTTACTGAAATTTTTATTATATAGAACCAAATGTAAAGCTGTATAACTGAGAGGAGACCTCCACATAGCCTTTAAAGGAATGCGGAGAACTGACCAGGGCTTCTGACCTAATGTCCAATCCTCACCTTCTCGTGGTGCACTCTGTTGGGTATACCTGGATACTGAACGAACGAGGATGGGCTGGCAATTTGGGATTTAGCTGAAAAAATTGTATTCTTATTGGCTTAAACCAAAATACAAAATGATGGTACAACATGACAGAATTTCATGATAGCTGGGGCAGTGCCTGGTTAAACAAGCCCCCCCCCCCCCCCCCCCCCCATTGTTTTCACCAGGGAATCAGGGTGAACAGCAAAAAGTCAGCTTCTGGAACAAACCCTAAAACACACCCAACTCAATATCACCGTAGTCGAAGATCGGTACTATCAACATAAGAAGCCTGAATGGCAAAGAAATGGAGCCTACTGAGGAATTAGATCCAAGTACCAGATCAACATAATAGGGGTGACTGAAACAAAAAAGACAAAAACTGGTGAGATCTTTCTGAGCAATAAATACAAAATGTTATATTCAGGCAATGACAATCAAGGAAAAGAAGGAGTAGCCATAGTATTCAACACAAAATACGAGGCTAATCTTCTTGAATGGCAGTCAGTCTCAAGTAGAGTAATGTGGGCAAATATGAGAATGGGGAACTGGACAATGAGACTTATTTGTGCCTATGGTCCCACAGAAAGCTGTACTAAGGTAGAAGTGTAAGAATTTTTTAAGGCTCTAGAGAAAGCTACTGACAGAATGAAAAAGGAAAAGTTGGTCCTTGTTGGGGATCTAAATAGCAGAGCAGGAAATGATTGTCAGACATACAAAAATATTTTGGGAAAATTTGGAGAAAAGAGCAAAGCTAATAATAATGGCAAATACCTCTTGGATTTCTGCTCAGGACATGGACTGTTTATTACTAACACCATGTTCCAACATAAAAATCTGCACAAATTCACATGGAGAGAAGAGGCAAGAAATAAGAAAAGTCTCATTGACTATGTTATTGTTGATAGTGATGTTTTCTCCCTAGTACAGGACACCAGAGTGTAGAGAGGATTTGAAATTGGAAGTGATCACTATTTAGTCTTGAGCAGGATAAAATTGAATTTCATATTGAAAAGAATAACATGTAAGAAAGTTTTAAAGCGAATAAAAGTTGAGCATCTCTTAGATGTGAACTGTAGACTGAAATACGCAAAGCTTATTGAAGAAAAAATGAAAGTTTGAGTACAGGAACAAAATCTTGGAGATTCAGTGGCAAACCTTGAAGAAAACCCTGATTGATTTAGCTAGAGAGGCATGTGGTGAGGTTGTCTGCAAGGATAGAAAAATCAGAACTCCATGGTGGACACAGGCAGTGAAGGATAAGAAGAAAGCAGATCAAAAGTTCCTGGCAAATAAGTCAGCTTGTGCTCTTAGAGAATATAGAGACAAATGTAAGAGAGCTAAACACTGTGTAAAACTAGCTAAACAAAAGTCATTGGAGGACTTTGGTAAGAACATAGAAAATTAATATTCAAGAAGGTGGCATAATATTCTGGAGGTTGTTGAAGAAGCTCAGAAATGGAGGAAAGAGTGCTGTAAAAGGAATTCGAGATGATAAAGGTGACGTGAAAACAGGAGAAAAGATATCCTTGAAGTATGGAGCAATTACTTCGAAAAATTGTTAAATGTAACAAGCAGTGATAGCACAGTGGTAAAAAAACACTCAACAGACATACAGTGAGGAATACATATCCATACTTGAAGTAGAAAAAGCCATAATAGGCTTGAAATGTGGAAAGGCAGCAGGAGTAGATGATATTCGACCAGAAATGCTTAAGTACGGAGGTATAAAAGACTTACATTGGCTTCACTGCATAGTTCAGGAGGCGTGGATAGAGGGACGAATTCCCGTTGATTGCAGTAGAGCTCTCATAGTACCCATATATAAAAAGGGAAATAAAACTGACTGGGAAGATTGCTGAGGTATTTCCCTAATAAGTGTTCCTGGTAAGATTTATGCAAGTATACTTGAGAAATGGTTGAGAAGAATTGTGGAAGAAATGCTTGGTGAAGAACAAGCTGGATTCAGGCCAAATAGAGGCTGTCAGGATCAGATCTTCACTTTACGACAAATAGTTGAGAAAGCATGGGGATATGGATCTGTATTTAAGTGTTGTCGATCTGGAAAAGGCATATGACAAGGTGCCAAGAGAGAAGCTTTTCAATACGCTACAGTTATATGGTGTCAGTGGGTAATTATATCAAGCAATACTTGGTCTTTATTTGAGTTGTAAGCCAGCAGTTAGAATTGAAGGAAGTAAAGGAAGATGGTTTAATGTTAAATCTGGTGTGAGACAAGGATGTCATTATCACCCTCTGTTATTCATTATCTATATTGGTCACATTATGAAGGAAAGTGGTATTAAACATGATATCAGAATTGGAGATGTTAATGTCAGCTCTTTGCTTTATGCAGATGAGGTTATACTTCTAAATATCTCCACTACAAGTCTGCAAGATTCCCTGACTAAATTGAATAACTGTTGTAATAGATATTGTATGAAGGTCAGCAATAAAAAGACAAAGACAATGAAAATAGGCAGAATTGCTGATAATGTCAATTGCATTGCTAACAGCGAAAAGTCAGCTACTGGAACAAATCTGAAAATTGTAGATAGGAAGTTAGTGATGATGTAAATTTTTCATGTAGTACTATCATATCCTGAGCACACCTTGTGAGGGTACATGGCAGGAAATTGATAAAGAAATAATGTGTTCATATTTCAGTAAGTTTAACACATTCATCATCATCATCAAATTCCTGACATGTACCCTCAAGGGGTGTACAAGATATGATAGTACTACATGAAAAGTTTACATCATTACTAACTTCCTATCTACTATTTTCCTCCAAATCAGTCTGTTACTTGTTAAGACTCCAACATATCAGATCTTATATTTCTATCGTCTAAGGCACTTTGTACCGTGTCAATCCACCTATATCTTGGTCTTCCTCTGGGTCGTTTTCCTGCCAACATGACAGAGAACACTTGCTTTGCTAATCTTTCCTCGCCCTTTCTGTTTAAGTGACCATACCACCCGAGATTAGCTCTTCTAATGCATTCCTGGATGCTGACAATATCTAGTTTTTTCCTAATATCCTCATTTTTAATATCATATTGCCATTGATGCCATCTGTTCACGCCTCTAATCTTTCTCAGGACTCTCATATCTGCGGTCAAGAGAGTATAGATATGATCAGTAAAACACTTGACCAAAGTAAAACACTTTGGTCAAGTGTTTTAATTCTGACCCAGCTCTCAGATCCATAAGTTAAAACTGGTTTGAACACTGTCTTGTATACAGCTAATTTAGTGTTCCGACTAATTTATCTCTTATTCCATATAAATTTATTCAATTGACTTCCTATTTTACCAGCTTTGTTGATTCTGTTGTCTATTTTCATATTTAATTTACCATCTTCACTAAAAATCGTGCTTAAGTAGCTGAAATGTTTTACTTGTTCCACAGGTTCTCTATTCACAACAGGGTTGACATTTTCAATGATTCTACCTATTTTCATTGTCTTTGTCTTTTTATTGTTGACCTTCATACCATATCTATTACAACAGTTATTCAATTTAGTCAGGGAATCTTGCGGACTTGTAGCGGATTTATTTAGAAGTATAACATCTCCAGTTTTGATATCATGTTTAATACCACTTTCCTTCATAATGTTATACATATAAATAATGAATAACAGAGGGGATAATGTACATCCTTGTCTCACACCAGATTTAACATTAAACCATCCTCCTGTACTTCCTTCAATTCTAACTGGTGACTTGCAACTCAAATAAAGGCAAAGTATTGCTTGATATAATGCCCCATTGATACCATATAACTGTAGAATATTGAATAGCTTCTCTCTTGGTACCTTGGAAAAGGCATATGACACGGTGCCAAGAGAAAAGCTATTCAATATGCTACAGTTATATGGTGTCAACTGGACATTATATCAAGCAATACTTAGTCTTTATTCCAGTTGTAAGTCAGCAGTTAGAATTGAAGGAAGTACAGGAAGATGGTTTAATGTTAAATCTGGTGTGAGACAAGGATGTACATTATCCCCTCTGTTATTCAATATCTATATGGATCACAAATTCTGATATCATGTTTAATATCAGAATTTGAGATGTTAATAACACATTGGTTTTTAAGGAAGCTGTAGGTCTTACTGTTATGGTGCATAGTAGATTTATTTTTATTTTTATTTTTTTATTCGCGTGTTGTTTCCAAGGATTATATTATAATAATGCAATCACTATTCCCCAATTCTGGACTACATAAGCTAAAATAGCCAGAATGAAAAAATAAATGAATAAATACAGTCTAGACAACGCCTTCGTCTCCCGTTTCAGAATTGACTGACCTCATCCATCCTCTGACTATGACCTACCTTCTTCCTCTCTCAGAGCCTTGTGAGTATCTAGTTGTTCTGCTAATTGACTTGCTATGGAAAATCAGCCACCATCCACTTAGAAGAACATAAAATATGCATCCAAATCATGAACAGTAGATAGTCAGAGCTAACATGCCATCTTTTGGACACTACAACCAAAAAAAAAAAAATTTCTTCAGTGTTGCAAGTTTAAAAGTGAAAGACTTAAAAACCAACCTTATTTAAACTTGCCAAAATATGGGACTCATTTCTTTGACACAAAAATCTCTAGTTTTTGGTATGGTTTTACTTGAAAACTTTCTGTTCCTTTTTTACGTTTGTTACAACTCCCACATTCAGCTAAGATGTATAGGTTTCATCTTTTTGTGAGTAGGATTAACATTATAATTCGCTAGTAATGACAGTGTCCTTTACTCGGAAAGCGATCTGGTTCAAATCCATCCAGAATACAAAGAACCTGTATAGAGACTCTTCAGCTATAGGTGTATTTGCTAGTCTCATACAAAATGGCTATTGTTTTTTTTCCTCATAGAAAAAATGTCCCTGCAAACTCTTTTTTTAATACTGCAACACAGACAAACCATAACTGCCCTATCATAACATTAATTAATCTTGTATTTGGAGCTGTAACTGGACATTAAGCCTAACATCTAAGGGAAAGATCACACACATATAATTATGCAACTAATTAATGCTTAAGTAATTATGGCAATTAACTCTAATTGTTAATTTAATTAGCACCACCAGTTTTGTCCTTCATCCAGAGGAATTCGTATTTTTGAGCTCAGGTGTATGCTTATGCTATAGCTAAATAATAGGTTGGGTAATAGATAAGTTAAAGTGAAGGTATGCATAATTATACGTGAAAATATGCATAATTTCTGTAAATAACTTTCTTTAAATCTTTAAATAACAAGCGTAAGATCTCTGAGACATTCTGTCTAACTTTATGCCTTGTGAACTGGTCATTGCTTAACTCATATATGCAGAGTCCATCAAAAATGTATATACACTTCAGCAAAAGAAAAACCAATTGTAATATTAAATTTATACAGACATCAAGGGATGAATACAAGTTACCTTTGACTTCTACAATTATACGAGGTGCTCATAGTGGTTGGCATTAGTGTCCAGACTTTATTATTACAGCTAACTACTGCTTGGGCAACGTTGGCCAAAAGGTCCAGTGGGACTGCTGTGCATGCCATTTCAATTTCTTTCTGAAGGGCCACTAGCGTAGCTGGTTTTCTACAATATGCACTACATCCTTTAGAGTCCCCCGTAGGTAGAAGTCCAAGGGTGTTAAATCAGGAGAATGTGGGAGGAACTCAACTGCACCTCTTCGTCCTATCCATTGTCCCTGCAAACTCTTATCGAGATAAGCTCTCACGTCTCAGTGGTAGTGCACGATCTTGTTGGAAGAGAACTTGATCATTCCCATAAAGTGCATAAATGGCAGGTAAAATGGATGTGTGTAGCATGTTTAGGTACACTTGACCAGTAACAGTACCTTCAAAGAAGAAGAATGGTCCTATTAAACCCCTAGATGACAATCCACACACCAGGTATCGAGCCCCAGTAAATTGACTGCCTTGTCCACATGAACGCCTGGATTTTGTGGAGCCCAGTAAACAATTTATGCCGATTCACTATTCCATTAAATTGTGCTTCATCAGATCAAACCATCCTCCTCACAAACTTCTCATCCTCATCTATCATGTGTTGAAACCACTCAATACTTTGCATTCTTCAATCAGGATCGTCTTCATTCATTGCATGTAATAATCTTGGGATGTAAACTTTCCATTTAGCTGCTTTAAGAATGCACTGTATGCTTGCACTGCTAACTCCTGTCTCACATGCACATTGTGTGTTAGACTTCTGTGGAGAGCATGTAAACTGTTTCAACTCCATAACCAAGGAAGCTGGACTTGTTGCTGTGTGAGGCTTTCCGGATCTTCCCTTCTGCACATCACACATGGTACCATGGGTTTCAAACTTATCACGAATACATGCAATTGTCAGGCATGTTGGAAGTTGTGTTGAAAACTCACCCCTCCATTGTCGTTGAACTTCAACAACATTCTCAAATTTGAAATACCACTTTAAAATGCTTGCGTTCCTCTAACAATAATCGTGCATTGGCCATTTTGTTTGACTGTCCTGCCGATCACGTGTTCATGCTAGTATTTATGCGACTTATAACATCTTTTGAGAGAACATCATACTACACATTACTACCATAATTTGATCCAACTTTGAAAGAAGTTCATAGATGACATCTGTTAAAGTGTATATACATTTTTTTGACAGACTCTGTATATATGAAGTGTGTATACATTTTTTTTTTTGACTGACTCTAGATATATATAGACACACACACACGAGGTGGGGAGGGTGTCTGGAAAGTTCTGACATACACCTAGAACAAAAAAAATGATCTTAAAGCAACTGATATTACCACCAGAAAGAACATACAAGAATATAAGAACATAAGTTACCTTCATAACTCTGCTGCTAGTATGTTCTTTCTTGTGGCTGTATCAGTTGCTTTAATATCATTTTGTTCTAGGTGTTTATCAGAAATTTTCCAGACCCCCCCCCCTCACATGTACACAGTAAATGGATATTGATAAGCAGCTGCTCATGTTCTTCTTATTTTTCACCTCTAGGCAGTCAACGGAGGGCACCTACTCTACAACTCTGTCTCCACCACTCAACCTCATTCACCAACTGCATCATCTACACCAACGCCATCTACTGTCCACTATTACCACTAGTATTTTTCACAGACATCCATGCCCATGCAGTCTTTCCGCTGTAGAGCGGATATGCTAACCACTCGGTTATTGCTTGTAGAAGAATAAAATTGGCAGCAGTTCAATGGAATTTTTTTTTTTTTTTTTTTTTTAATTCTTATACAATCATTTAATTGAACCACTCAGAATTTTTGCTAATTTTATTGTAATGGAGCTAATGTATGTGATTATATATATTTATATAGCGGGGGGAGATTCTGGAAAATTCTGATTAATATCTAGAACAAAAATGATATTAAAGTAACTGATATAACCACAAGAAAGAACATACACTAGTAACAGAGTTAGGAAGGTAACTTACATTCATTATAAAATATTAATACCAGTAACACTTATGTTTAATATTTTTATTATAAAATTTTTGGCTAAGTTTCATAGCCATTGTCAATACAGTTATAAGAAAAGAACTCAGAAAAGAACAATTTAATTGAAATCACGTGATATTATGTGCAACATCGGCTGCAGGAGAATAGCTCCATCTGCATTAATAGATATTCGAAATAAATTACAATAAATTGATTCAGTTAATTATTTTAAAATTATAAACAAAATTTAATTACAATTATGGAACACATGAATGGTGAGTATGGTTAATATAACTTCCCCTTAATTGAGAAAGTTTTGGGCAATCGTTTTTGTTCAGATTCGGGTTATGAATATGTGCTTCACAGCTTTGTTTGTCGAGTCTTTCTAGAAGAAAGTAACCTTTGTGTAACACTTTGGTTTTGTTCCACTGAATTTGTGTTTTGTAGATTAAAGCAGGGTTTGCTGAATCGTATTTATTGGATTTGTTAAGAGAAATGTATTCTTGACGTTCTTCCAGACGAATTTGACTAGGTGCAGATTGACCAGTTTGTTCATAATAGTTGGTAAGAATTTGCATACAGAAATGGGTAGACAAACAAGCTATATGCTGCAAGGAGTAGCATGGGTTTACTAAAGGAAGATCATGTTTTAGCAATTTGCTCATATTTTATAACAATGTTATGGCTGAGTTGGATAAAGAGAATGGATATACTATGATAATATTGGACTTTTCTGGGGCATTTCATAGGATACCACACGAAAAAGGCTGTTGCATAAACTGGAGAATATGGGATTGTAATATAAACTCTCGACTTGGGGAGATGGTTGTCTATCAGAAAGTGGTATACAGTGGGTGTGAATCTGCAAGATTTAAGGTGGCCAGTGATACTTCAGAGTTCAGTCCTTGGGTCACTACTGTTCAGTCTGTACATTAATGACATCAGGCAGGATCTAACATCAGATGTGCAATTGTTTGACAATGATGTGAAGAAAGGCAGAGCAATCAGGGATGCCACTGATAGTCAGCACTTAAAGGGATCTTGGCATATTGGTAGATAGGAATTTGAAGTTCAAAGGTCACATAGCAAAAGTTGCAAATACAACTCAGGATAATTGCGATGTTGAAGTGAACCTTGACATCTAAGGATGACTTCCTTATCCTTAGATGTCAAGGTTCACTTCATTATAAAGCCTCTTTATAAGGCTTTGATAAGACCACACACCTGGATTATTGTGCACAGATTTGGTCTCCCAGATTCCAAGGGGATAAAGAAGCTGTGGAAAGGATGCAAAGAAGAGTTACAAAGATTATATCTGGATTACGGGATTTAGATTATGAGAACAGATTACAGATTCTAGTTAACGGGAGGAAGAGGGGTGATATGATACAGGTCCATAAACATTTGAATGGGCATTATAGGGTATCGTCTGATGGATTTTTTTATGTGGAAGATGGGGAGAGAACATGAGGGCATCCATGGGGGTTAAGTTTGTTCACAGTCAAGAAAGGGATAAGAGCTAGGTTTTTCTCTCGCAGAGAAAAACCTAGCTCTTATCCCTTTCTATTTGAATATCAGTGATGGAATAATTTGCCTTTATGGGTAGTGAGTGCATCTAGTGTGAATGAATTTAAGGGAAGGTATGACAGCTGGTTTGGGTGATTTATAGCCTCCCTCAATGAGTCCTTGACTCCTTGGAGGTCTCATATAATGTAATATAATAATAACAATAACATGAACCACAAGAGCAGGAGATTCTATAAACTCCAGGATAAGATAGAGGAGAATATTTGTCTTTTGGTGAAATAAGGAATATGTTAAGTTTGCAAACCGGATGGAAAGCAATTTGTACATTAATTGTTGAAGTAATCTTGCTATTTTTTCAGAAAGTCCCTTACATATGGAATACAAATTCTGGTAATTTCTTCTTGAGGAGGGTTAGGACAATGGCCATAATTATTAATTATTTTTTCGATAGTTTTTGCATAATAACCATTTGCACTAAAGATAGCTCTGATAATAAACAGTTCTTTGTTTCAAACAATAATGAATTCTTTTGATTTATAATGAATATGATGAATAATTAAAATTTATTCTTCCACTTACGCATTAATTTTCAGATGAATTTGTATCTTATATTCTTATATCCTCATATGTTCTTTCTTCTGGTTATATCAGTTGCTTTATAACATAATTTTTGTTCTAGGTGTTTATCAGAAATTTCCAGACCCCCCCCCCCCCCGTGTGTGCGTGCGTGCGTGCGCGTGCATGCGAGAGAGAGAGAGAGAGAGAGAGAAGGTGTATCTGTTTTGCACGGATTAGCTTCCTTATCATAATTTTTGAATTTTTGACCTGTTCAAAGAGTTGAGTAAGTTCACCTGTCAAACAAGTGATTTCTGTAAATATGATATTTTGGGATCCTGGTTTTGTGTATATATATCTCATCTCCAACATGTTAGGCTTAATTAGCCTGACATGACTAAGTAACTTGTCATCACTGGCTAACTCGCCTTCTATCGGAGGAGAAGGGTATGGTGATGAGTACTGCTATGACGTCTAATACATAGTTATTCACATTTGGTATATGTATTTATCAGTATATATTCTTACTTTCTTCAATTTTAGTCTCATGTCTGGATACTGTCAGTGTGTTCTACATTCAACCATATTTTGTTTGTCTGATTGTTTGATAGTTAATGTATCTGCTTTGCAGACTTTGGGTTTAAATATTTTGTAAATGTTTTTAAATGGTAGATGCATTTCATACTTGGTGTGAGACCATCACTTGTTGTTTTTTTTAAGATCATTTTTGCCATCCATTTTGAATATAAAAATTATCATAATTATCTTATTGTCAATTCAGAATACTGTTTTGCTAATCTGTGCTTAATCCTTAAAATTTCTTCAACTTAATATTTTATTATTAAATTCATTATTTCACTAATTTATTAATTTATTAATCCTTCTGAGCTTGGAACTCAAATACAGGATACTGGGATTTCTATAAGTTTATCATTAGTATACAAATTGAATATTTTAATAAATTTTGTACTTGAATGATTTGCCAGATAAAGCCTTGTTTAGACAAGAGGATAATTATATATGCAACATATTTATTAGTATATAATTAAGTTTAAATAATTAAATTACACATAATATATTTGCAGTATTTGAGCCATGTGTAGGCGAAGTAGTTGCTATTCGTTCAGATAACCGTTTTGTTGAAGAAGTGACTACTGGCCAAAAATGCAGTGTAATACTAGACAAAACTTGTTTTTATGCTGAATCTGGAGGTCAGATTTATGATACAGGCTTCATAGTGAAAGATGATGATGAGGTAATTTATCTCTTTTTTGTTTACTTATTTAGATTATGTGTACTGTTCTTATGTAGAATATAACAATAAAAGTCAGTGATTAATTGTTTGCTGTTCACATCCTGAACAATTTTTGAAGAAATCATATGTATGAGACTAAATTACATATTTCATGATATTTGCCAAGATCTTTGATGTTCTTCATATTAATATTTTTCCTATCTTTTCTGTAGGATGTAGAATTCAATGTTACAGAAGTTCATTTACAAGGTGGCTTTGTAGTTCATATGGGTAGTGTTGGAGGTGTCCTTAAAGTTGGAGATAAAGTTAAACTCTTCATTGATGAGGTAATTCATTGCTTAATTCATTTATTTTACTAAAGTTTATTTCTGTTTAGTCCTGAAAGGAATAACACAAGCACCTGACATGAGAAAATGAGAATCATTCTGTAGCAGATTATTTAAAAGTATAATGTCACCTGTAGAAAGAAAAGTAACCTTAATATATCTCCTATTTGAATATCAGTTGAATACCACTTTGCTTAATGATGTGGTTCATATGCATTATAAATACCAGTGGAAATAACATACAACTTTTCCTTATACTCAGTTTAACATGAAATCATTTTCTATACACCTTTTAATACCACTGCTGATTTTCAGTGTAGCTATGTATTGCTCTGTTCTTCATATGGTATTTTTAATAGTTTACCTATCTTGAATTCTTCTGATGCTGAGTTTGTTTAAAACGTCACCGATCTTAAATTAAAAAAATAAATAAATACAGGGAGAAATCATCATCAAATTTCTGATATTTATCCACATGGAGTGTACAAGATATTATGATAGTACTACATGAAAAAGTTACATCATTACTAACTTTTGATTGACAATCTTCCTTCAAATTAATTGATTATCTGTCAACACTCCAACAGAATCAGATCTTATGTTTTCTCTCCTGACACACTTTTTACTGTGTCAATCCACCTACATCTTAGTCTTCCTTTGAGTATTTTTCCTGTTAGCCTGGCAAAAAATACTTGTTCTGCTAATCTTTCTTCTTCCATTCTGTTTAAGTGACCGTTCCCTCTGAGATTAGCTCTTCTAACACATTCCTGAATGTTAAGAATGTCAAACATTCAGGAATGTCTAACACATTCCTGAATGTTAAGAATGTCAAGTTCTTTCTTAATATCCTCATTTTTAATATGATGCTGCCATTAATGCCATCTGTTTGCTCTCTTGATCTTTCTCAGAACTCATAATTCTGTGGCCTCCAGTCTTTGATCAAGTGCTTTATTTCTAACCCAGATCCATAATGAAAGAAATGAGAAAGAGGTGAATGAAAGAAAGAGTGAATGAAAAAGCATAAAAGTGCAAGAAACGGGGGGGGGGGGGGGGAGATAGTATTGTATGGAGATTTGATGATAAAAGGTATACTTAATCTTAATGAGAAAGTGATGAAAGAATGTTTTCCAGGTGTGAAGATAAAGGATGCTAGTGAAGCTGTAAGTTTTCAGAAGAAAGAAAATAATGAATTAATTGTTTTGGCAGGCACAAATGATTTGAAAGGTGAGAAATATGCAATGAGAGAAGATATGAAAGAATTGCTAAAAGAAGTAAAAGTGAAGAGTAAGAAAGTAAAGCTCATGAGTCTGCTGCCTCAATATGATAGAGTGAATTGAGAAGGGCCATGATTGTCAATGAGAAGATTGTGCACGAGGAATGGTGCAGTTTATAGATCTGTGGATTGAATTAGATGGACATAAGGACCTGTATGTCACTGATGGACTGCACTTAAATGGGTTTGGAGTTGGGTGCTTGGAGAAAGTGTTGTTCGGAAGTGCAAAATCAGGGAACCCAGAAACAGCCAGCCTGGTTGGCCGAGTGGATAGTGTATCTGCTCTCCAGCCAAAAGGCTGCGGGTTGGAATCCTGCCTTGGGCATGGATGTTTGTGATTGCCTGTGAAAGCACTAGTGGTGGTAGTTCGGCAGTAGATGACGTTGGACTCCCTGGAGGTGCGATATAATAATAATAATATTGGGATAGGAGCAATCAAGCATGTGTCTAGCCACCCTTGGGATAAGTATGAGTCCAGGAATGATGGAAAAGCTGAGTGCAGTTCCCCAGGTTTCGAATCAGAATGGACAAGTAATGACATCTAATGTCATTACCTGTAAGGGTAACTGTGGCCCAAGAGGATGTTGAAAAATGCATGTGCATGAATGCTCAAACCATCAAAAATAAAGGAGAGGAGGTTTTAACATTGGTTAACTCATCTTGACCAAAAATTATTGGCATTGGCGAGACCTGGTTGTCAGAGAATGATGTAGTTACAGGGATAGAATGTAATGGATATTGTAGTTTCAGAGAAGATAGAAGAAATAGGACAGGATAAAGGGTATTATTAATGATAGCTGAAGAATTTCAACCAACAAAAAGTTAAAGAAGATTGTAGAAGTGATCTAAATGGTTCATTTGAGGTTGTCTTGTATGAGATAGAGGCCAATAATGCAAAATATATTGTTGGTTGCTGATATAGACCTGGCAGTCCAGAAGAAAATGTGGATGACATGCATCAGCAGATTAGTACAATGATTAGTACAACCGAGCAATTATCATGGGAGAGTTCAACTATGTTGATATAGATTGGAAGGGGCACGTGCCAAAATGGAAATGGAATTTATACAGTTACTAAGGGATAATTACCTGAAACAGTATGTGATCGAAGGGACCAGGGATATGAGAATGTTGGCTCTGCTAATAGCATTGGAAGATCTATCTATGACTGCGGTAGCAATTCTATCTCCTTTCTGGGAAAGTGACTATCCAGTTTTGTTTTGGGAGGTTGATCAACATGTGCAAATTTCAGTAAAGAATGGTTTTATATGGAACTACAAAGCTGGTGATTATGTTACTAAGTTCAGTTATTAAGTCATCACTTTGTAACGGTATATCATCCAGGTGATGACTTTGCAGTTACTGAGGTGACAGAGACTGATGTGAGCATTGGGGTAGATGAACACGAGTTACTCAGTATATTGAAAAATATCAATGTAAATACATCATTGGGTGTGGATGGTATGTCTGCTCGTGTGCTACGAGAATGTGCAAGCGAACTGGCAGTGCCTCTGCCAATTTATTTAAATCGTCTTGTAAGAAATCTATACACCTTTATCAACTATTGTCCTCCCTAGTTTTGCATTATTGGCAAACAACTGAATGTCTTCCTTCAAATCTTCTACAATATCATTAATATGCAAATTAATATGTAACATGCCCAATCTATTACAACAGTTCTTCAATTTAGTCAAAGAGCCTTGCAGACTATTGTATTTATTTAGAAGTATAAACATCATCTGCATAAAGTAAACAGCTAAGCTCATCACCAATTTTTATATCAGGTTTAATACCACTTGCCTTCATAATGTGATCCATATAAATAATGAATAACAGTGGAGATAATGTGCACCTTTGTTGCACACATGATTTAACAACAAGCCATCTTCCTGTGCCTCCTTCAGTTCTAACTACTGACTTACAACTCAAAGGTAGACTAAGTATTGCTTGATGTAATGTCTCATTTACATCATATAACTGTAGCATTTTGAGTAGGGTTTCTCTTGGCACCTTGTCATGTGCCTTTTTCAGATCTGTGAAACTTAGATACAAGTCTTTGTTATATCCCCAAGATTTTTCAACTATTTGTCTTAAAGTGAAAATCTGATCCTGAAAACCTCTATTTTGCCTGAATCCATCTTGTTCTTCACCAAGCTTCCCTTCTACAATAGCCATTTCTCAAGTATGCTTGCATCAGTCTTATCAGGAACACTCATTAGGGAAATACTTCTATTATTCTTATGCTCAGTTTCATTTCCCTTTTTATAGATGGGTACTGTAAGAGCTCTACTCTACTCTGGAATTCGATCCTGTGACCAAGCCTTCTGAATTATGCAATACAGCCACTGTAAAACTTTTATACCTCCATATTTGAGCATTTCTGATTGAATATTATATACTATTGCTGCCTTTCCATATTTCAGGTTTTTGAAGACTTTTTCTGCTTCAAGTATGGATGGATATGTGTTCATGATTGCATTTCTGTCAAGAATGTTCTTCCATCAGGCTGTTTCTGCTTGTTTCATTTAGCATGCTCTCAAAGTATTTACTTCAGATATTTCTTTGCAGTACTCTATCCCCTCCATTCCTAAGCTTTTCCAATAGTCTCCAGAATATGTTGCTACCTTCATTTATTTCTGTGTTCTTACCAAAGTGTTCTCATGACTTCAGTTTAGCTAGATGCACTTTCTTCTTTTCCCTTGACTGTTTCTTTAACTTTCTGAGTTTGCCGCCATAGAGTTTTGATTTTTCCATCCTTGCAGACAACCTCACCACATCACATCCCTCTCTGATTCACTCAATGTTTTCTTCAGGGTTTTCCACTAAGTCTCCAATGTTTGGTTTCTGTTTTCAAACCCTTTCATTTTTTCTTGAATGATATTTGTGTATTTTAATCTACAGTTTACCTCTGAAAGCTGCTCAACTTTGATTTGCTTCAAAACTTTCTTACATATATATATTTTTTTAAATACGAAATTCATTTTTTTCTTACTCAAAACTAAATAGTGATCACTTTCTATTTCAATATCCTGAAGTAGTGGAAAAACATCTATCGACAATAACATAGTCAATAAAACTTTTCTGATTTCTTGCTTCTTCTGTCCATGTGCATTTGTCCAAATTTTTATGTTAGAACATGGTTTTAGTAATAACTAGCCCATGTCCTGAACAGAAATCCTGCAGGTACTTACCATTATTATTAGCATCACTCTTTTCTACAAATATTTCCAAAATATTTTAATATGTCTCTTAATCTTATCTTACTCTGTTGTTTAGATTTTTAACAAGGACCTACTTTTCTTTTTCTTTGACAGCTGCTATCTCTAATTCCTTGAAAATTTCTCCATTTCTTCTTTAGTAGAGCCTTTTGTATTTTGTGAGACCATAGATATAAATAAGTTTCACTGTCCAGTTCTCCATTTGGACATTTGTCCATGTCACTCTACTTTATATTGCCTGACATTCAAGAAGATTATCCTCGTATTTAGTGTTAGATACCATAGATACTCATTCTTTTCCCCTGATCGTTATTGCCTGAATGTAATATTTCATTTATTTGTTAGAAAGATCTCGCCTATTTTTGTCTTCTTCATTCCACTCACAACCTGTTATGTTGGTTGGGCATTTATCCTGTTTCTCTCTGCTAGTTCCATTTCTTTTTCATTCATGCTTATTACATTAATGGTACTAATCTTGAACTGTAATAATATTGTGTTCCAGGATTTGGTTCACTAACTGACTTTGCTCTGTTCATGCTGCTTCCCTGACACACACAAAAAAAAAGAAAGAAAAAAAAAAGGGGGGGAGCTTGTTTAACTGGGTGACACTCCAGTTGACATAAAATACTGTCATATCATCATCACTCTGCATTATGGTTTAAACCAGTAAGTATACAATGTTTTTTTTTTTTTTTTTTTGGTGGTGGTGGGGGGGGGTAAATCCCAAATTGGTAGCTCATCTTCATTCATTCACTATTTGGGTAGATACTTAACAGTGCACGATGAGAGGGTGAGAACTCGACAATAGGTTACCCTAGTCATTTCCATGTATTCTTTAAAATATTGCATGAAGGTCTCCTTACAATTATACTGCTTTGAATTAAAGATGCTAAGAAATATATTCCTGGTTTAATTCCTTATCCAAGCATAAACAAACAAATTTGTGTGTGAAGTATCTTCACAATTGGACTGTTTGTATATAGAGACAAATGACTTCAAATTATTTGCCTTGGTATTCCATAATGCTATGCATTATGGGAATGGCCACTGATGAGACCTCACTAAAGGGTCAAAACCAATCTGGATAGTGCCCCTTGCCATAATGCACAGCATTATACACACCCAAATGGATGTGTGTTTTGTTATGGAATACTAAGACAATTGATGTGAAGTCATTAGCCTCTATATACAAGTAGCCCAGTCTTGAAGATACTTCACGTGTGCAAACTTTGCTTGCTTACACTTGGATAAAGGATTAAACTAAGAATATAATTTCTTGGCATCTTTAATTTATAATTTAACCAAGTGGAAGAACTTTCAACAAAATCCCCTTAGGTCCAGTGCTATCTGGACCTAAGGGGATTTTGTTGAAAGTTCTTCCACTTGGTTAAATAGCACTGGACCTAAGTGAAAGAAACTTTCAGCATACAGCTTTGACTGTTAAGCACCCCCAAATATAAACATAGCATGAATATAAAATACAAATACATGCATATGAATTTTCTATAGTATTTTCTTTTTTTAATGGAATTTGTGCCATTTTCGCAATTATTATACACACGTATTCACAGGAATATAGTAATTTTATTACTGCAAGTATTTCAACTAGAAACTAACTGGTCATCATCATCACTGTATCAGCATGATCACAAGCTTAAGCTACAACAAAGAATGTTTTACAGAACTGAACCACATGCTGGATGCCACCTAGTGGGTGGTTACAATATAAATAAGATTACAATTAAGGCCTAAATTTAAAATTAAGTCATTTGCAATAAAATTAAATTAATTACATAATGAAATAATACAGCATTGTGTTAAACTAAAATAATAATTAAAATTAAAATGGTGGGGGGATCATTATTGCTTGCCATTCATGAGGATGAGACTCTCCCAAACCTTGGGAGTGACAGTCATTCTGATTTAAATTTTGACAGTGTAGAAGTGGTTCCACACTTCTAAAACACCCAAAACTATACCTTCACAGATGTAAAAAGGCAAGGATTAGACCATAGGATACCATGGTTAGGTTTATTGCTTTTCATATAAGATTAGTGTTCATGATAGTCGTTTTTCAACAGAACATCCTGTTTGGCCAAAGTATGAGTTTAAGCACTCACACTGAACTTGGTACGCACCACGGAGAGGGGGGGGGACTGTTTATCTTTCGTGGGTGGTAGATTTTGTTGATTGGGGAAAAAAAAATATATAGGAAGCGCATATACTTTTTTCCCTAAAAAGTATAAAGGAACTAAATTATATCTTTTCAGGATCTTAGTAATTATTTCAGATGTCTGCAATATGCAATATATATGCGATAGGGACACACAATACAGGTTCAGGAATTTTGGCAATGAGCTTGTAAGAGTCAACGATGCATTTAAACTTCCTTGAGGTGAAATTCTTCTGTGGTAAGATGCATTGGATGGTGTTCAATTCTTGTTATAGAGCTTGAGAATTCGAGTAGATAACATAGGTCCTATTGACGAAAGCTTTGAATATGTCGATTTTTTTTAAATGGATGACATGCTGAATCTTGCTGTGTATAGCAGCCTGAGAAGATAGAGTTAATGTCCAGGAAATCTAATTGTTCATCCTTTTTCTTTTTCCATAGTAAAGTTGATGCATGGGTAAGATTAGAAAAAGTCGGCTGTTGATTTTGAAAGAGAATCCTTATTGCCCGTGATTTCTTAACTGTTTGTTGCAAAATAAAAATCTGGTTTTGACTTTATTTGGCCACTCTAGCTTAATCCTTTACCAATTCAATAATTTTTCTTAGTTGTTTCTCAAGTATATTTTCATTAATCTTTCTTGGGACATTCACTAAGAAAATTCCTTTATAATTGTCACATTCAATCTTATTTTCCATTTTATGAAGTGGCATAATGACATCTCCGAGATTTGTTGTTATGATCAAGTTTTCTGCATTATTAGAGAATGACTTTAATCTGCAATTCTCTTGACATATACAAATTACAAATCCATCCAGCAACTGAATACTGCTCTCACCTGTGAAATAATGTCAATACCATTGTAATATATTATTCTTTACTTTAATTTATACTCTATCTCTCTTAAACTTGATTAATTTCTTTGTCCACTAAAATTTTCCTTCAGTTCTACTCATTTCTCATATACGCTCGCATTTAATACCTTATTCAACTTAGCAATAATCTGCTTATCTTAGGCCCTTCAATTAATTTTTTCTAATCATACTTATATCCATACTGTTAGTGAAAGACCCTTGGTTTTTGTATATCCACTATAACAGGTTACAAACTCCCACACTGTGTAATTTAGAGAAATTTATTTGTTTTTCGACTATGCCACTCTAAATTATATATACAGCATGAGAATTTGTTTCAACATATATAAGATCTGAATCTTAATTTACTCCATCATCATCATAATCATCAAATTCCTGACATGTAATCTCAAGGGATGTACAGGATATGATAGTACTACATGAAAAATTTACATCATTACTAACTTCCTATCTACAATTTTCCTCCAAATCAGTCTGTTACTTGTCAAGACTCCAACATTATCAGATCTTATATTTCTATCATCTAAGACACTTTGTACCGTATTAATCCACCTATATCTTGGTCTTCCTCTGGGTTGTTTTCCTGCCAACCTGGCAGAGAACTCTTGTTTTGCTAATCTTTCCTTGCCCATTCTGTTTA
Organism: Typopeltis vanoorti; assembly: GCF_054136105.1. NCBI lineage: Eukaryota > Metazoa > Arthropoda > Arachnida > Uropygi > Thelyphonidae > Typopeltis > Typopeltis vanoorti. Next base: position 134,405,766 of record NC_143557.1, read on the forward strand.
AGTGACCATACCACCTGAGATTAGCTCTGCTAGCGCATTCCTGAATTGAATTCTGACAATGTCAAGTTCTTTCCTAATATCCTCATTTTTAATATGATATTACCATCGATGCCATCTGTTCACACCTCTAATCTTTCTCAGGACTCTCATATCCGCAGTCTCTAGTCTTTGGTCAAGTGTTTTACTTCTGACCCATCTCTCATATCCATAAATTAAAACTCGTTTGAACAGTGTCTTGTATACAGCTAATTTAGTGTTCTGACTAATTTCTCTCTTATTCGATATGAATTTATTCAATTGACTTCCTACCATACCAGCGTTGTTGATTCTGTTGTCTATTTCCATATTTAATTTACCAACCTCGCTAAAAATCAGCTACTTAGGTATTGATAGAATGCCTAAGTAGGTGAAATGTTTTACTTGTTCTATAAGTTCTCCATTCACAATGCAGTTGATAATTTCAATGTTTCTGCCTATTTTCATTGTCTTTGTCTTTTTAATGCTGACCTTCATACCATATCTATTACAACAGTTATTCAATTTAGTCAGGGAATCTTGCAAAGTTGTAGAGGATTTATTTAGAAGTATAACATCGTCCGCATAAAGCAAAGAGCTGACATTAACATCTCCAATTCTGATATCATGCTTAATACCACTTTCCTTCATAATGTGATCCATATAGATACTGAATAAGAGAGGGGATAATATACATCCTTGTCTCACACCAGATTTAACATTAAACCATCTTCCTGTACTTCCTTCAATTCTAACTGCTGACTTACAACTCAAATAAAGACTAAGTATTGCTTGATATAATGCCCCATTGACACCATATAACTGCAGCGTATTGAATAGCTTCTCTCTTGGCACCTTGTCATATGCCTTTTCCAAATCGACAAAACTTAAATACAGATCTTTGTTATATTCCCATGCTTTCTCAACTATTTGTTGTAAAGTGAAGATCTGATCCTGACAGCCTCTATTTGGCCTGAATCCAGCTTGTTCTTCACCCAGCTATTCTTCCACAATTCTTCTCAACTGTTTCTCAAGTATACTTGCATAGATCTTGCCAGGAACACTCAGTAGGGAAATACCTCTGTAATTCTCACATTCAGTTTTATTTCCCTTTATATATATGGATACTATTAGAGCTCTACTCCAATCATCGGGAATTCGTCCCTCTGTTCATGTTTTCTGAACTATGCAGTGCAGCCACTGTAAGACTTTTATCCCACCATACTTCAGCATATTTGGGCAAATATCATCTACTCCTGCTGCCTTTCCACATTTCAAGCCTTTGATGGCTTTTTCTACTTCAAGTATGGCTATGTATTCCTGACTGCATGCATGGTCAGTGGTTTTTACCACTGTGCTATCATCACTGCTTGTTTCTTTTGGCAGTTTTTCAAAGTAATTACTCCATACTCAAAGGATATCTTTTTCTCCTGTTTTCATATCACTTTTATCATCTCTAACTCCTTTTACAGTACTCTTTGCTCAATTTCTAAGCTTCTTCAATAACCTCCGCAATATCTTACCTCCTTCTTGATATTTATTTTCTATGTCCTTGCCAAAGTCCTCCCATGACTTTTGTTTAGCTAGCTTTACACATTGTTTCGCTTTCTTACATTTGTCTCTGTATTCTCTAAGAGCACAAGCTGACTTATTTGCCAGGTACTTTTGATATGCTTTCTTCTTTTCCTTCACTGCCTCTTTAACTTCCTGTGTCCACCATGGAGTTCTGATTTTTCTATCCTTGCAGACAACCTCATCACATGCCTCGCTGTCTGAATCAATCAGGGTTTTCTTCAATTTTTAATTTACTTAATTCCTTAAAAGCTAATCGTGGCAATTCCTACTTTAATCAGCCTCACAGGTTCGATATCTATTTGGAAACAGTGCATTGGCTAATAGATCAGGCAAGAGAGTTACACAGACAAAACATGTTTATTTTAAGCTAAGTCAATAATACAGTGCATTAGACAAATTCCAAACAAAAGCTCTTAAAGGCATATCACGTACTCAGCATGCAACATATATGTTTAGACATGACATATACAATACTTAACCAAATGGTTTACAACACTTTGCTATCTTGAGCTGCCTCTTACATTATACTTAGCTAAACATCCTATTTGGGCATAGACAAGTTAACGTTTAGCTTATCTCTGTATAGCTAATCACAATTTAACCTCAGTAAGGATATATATACTGTCTCTAGTACAACTACTGTAACATTAACAGATCAGAGCTTACTCACATGCGCGTTTCACATACAGTCCTAACAACTTGAACTATACTTCTGTAAGTTCTGCTACACTTTGCCTTTGTTCCTGGGTGCTGGCTATAATTTGGACAGCTCTTTGCGGTCTTTTGGTGGCAGTATTAAATATATAGATTGAATCTCCATCAGTAAACTGGAACCTCTTGTTGATGGTGCAAATTCCACACATATGCAGCACATTCAACGGCTACTGGAAATACATTGGACGGGAACAGCCTCACCTGGATCCTCCCTGCACCTGTGATCATGCCTTGACATGAACAAACTCGAGAGAGAGAGAGTGAGCCAGCCAGCCTAGAGCCCTTTTATAGCTCTGTTTATTCTTTGTTCTGTAGCTGTAACGCCCCCAGATCTTCTGTGTACATGATGACGTCACTTGGGCTACCTTCGTTTTTGATGGCAATTTTCTACATATGATCATGAAGAATATACAAATATACACTTGTATATTCTTGCTGGGTCAAACATAATCTGGCTAATCCCTTATTTTCCGTTACACATGCACTTACAATATACATTTTTTTTTAACCCTAATAGTAGAATTATTACATTAGTTTAAAAACTTTACAGATTCTGATTTCTGTAACAGTTTCCCCGTGAGAGATTTTACACACCTATGGGATGTATCCCTGTGAACTCCTAAAAGATCTTGACGTACTTGGGGGGGGATTTCATTTCCCAGCTTGCTTGAAGTGGCTTGAAAAAGTCGTGGCATCTAGATAATGCTTTTCATAGTTTGGCTTTAGACTGAATGAAACGTTTCTTCCATTTATTAATTTCCTGTACTTCTGTCTTTTTGGAATAGTCTCTCCCTGCTGTGTATTTTCTGAATTATATAATTCTTGGCTACCTTTTATGCTTCACTGTATAAACAGTGAACACCTGCTGATTTTATATATATATATATATATATACACACATACATACACTAAAACCCTGAAGTTACGCGGTAGGTGGGACCAACAAAAAGTGCTTAAGTCGAATTCGCGTAACTCGGGGTATAATTTTGCATGTAATTTATATATACAAACATACAATTGGGACCAGAGGTTTACAAAAACACCTATATTTTTAAAGAAATATAATCATAAGTGTAGTTTTTCACACACAAAAAAAAAAGAAAGTTATTTCGATGTTGATGGTTTCATAAAATCTAATAGATTCGTCTGACGGCATAATGTCTTTTTCTTGTCATGCAAAATTTCTTCATAGCAAGCTAATGATTTTTTTATTCCTTGCCTTCTGGTTACAGTTCGTTCCTCATTAGAATCTATGTCCTCCAAAATCTGTAAACCTTTCTTTTATGATTGTTCTTACTGTGGATTCCTGTAGATCGAACTTCTTTGCTAGCTGACAAATTTTCATTCCGCCTTCAAAATCCTTAATAATGTTGAGTTTTGTTTCCAAAGTCAACGTTTTTCTTTTCTTGCTAGCTGTAGAAGAATCGGACTTGCTTCTTTTGGACGATATTATTTTTTATGTGATAAAATTTTTATCAAGAACATAACATTAAACAATCTCCAGGTTTGTAGACTATAAAAATCATGTATGAATGGAGACTGTGCGAAACACATCAGTGCTTGTTCACAGCATGTGCAACACTGGCGAATGCGGCCGGCAACTGAAAGATACGATTAGTGGCGAGGCGTGAAGCGGGATGGGAATACGTACATATAAGAAACCGCGTAAGTCGGGGTATGACTGTATATATATATATATATATATATATATATATATATTTTTTTTTTTTTTTTTTTCCTTTAAGTTTTTCTTATATTTTCCTATCTTCTTTCCCCTCAACTTTCTTTCCATTTATGGTACTTGATGTGCTATAAGTTTAACAACCTCTGGATTTTATTCATGCAATAGACATAAAAAGGAAAAATCAATCTATCCTTATATTTTAACTTTAAAATAAAAAATTTAGATATTCAATACCTTGTTGAAAGCAGCATTTTGATTGTTTATATTATTTTAATCATTTAGCATTGTTTATTATACCCATTATATTTCTGTGACCTTTGTAGTTTGTAAATATTTAATTTGTTAAATGCAGCATTAATTGATATTTTTTGTTGTGAAACCTCTAAGAATTTCTTTATTGTTTAGGAACGGCGGAAATTGATCATGAACAACCATACTGGCACACATATTCTAAATTTTGCTCTTAGAAAAGTATTAACAGCAGAAGCTGATCAAAGAGGATCACTTGTGGCTCCGGACAGACTACGTTTTGACTTCACTAACAAGGTACTCATTATTTTAGAAACTCAGCTGAGTAGTGTTTAAATATTGCTATATCTGAAGAGTTTCGTGTCATTATAACTTTTGCCCTTCTTATACTTTTAAAACTTACCAGTGCTGAGAGGTTCTTGGTTTTGCTAACCTCATTGGCCAAAATGCTTAGTATGTCTGCTCTCTAGCTAAGAGACTTTGGACTCAGTCCCACCATGAGCAAGGGATGGTTAAATGAAATTCTTGGTTGATTGTAAGATGCCAACTTATTAGGATCCTTAAGTGGTTGACAAAATTTTATGTTTGGTTAACATAATCCAGAAATCTTTTAAGAGTAGATAATCCAGAAAGGTTTCTGGATTATCTACTCTTTCCCCACCCACTATAATAAGCCTGTGTACTATAGACTATGACTGCCTGTCATGATTGGGATACACTTTTAAAAAAAATCTATATTTGAGTTAAATAATACATAGTTAGGAATAGCTTACCTTTCAGTTTGCCTTCAGCTTTTCTTAACTAAAGGCAAAATCTTCTCAACTTGTAAGTGATAAATTGTGAGTAGAGAAATATCTGTACTTAACTTCGAAATCGGATTCCTTCTGTCATAGAACCCATTAAATTCGTTCACCATCTATGCAGTTATCCTTTTTTTGGTAGTATATTTCAATCACCATGCACAAAATCTATAACTCGCTCCCTCACTTGTCTTTTATGCAGTTGTGAAGAATGTTCCTTTTTTATCATCCCTACTTTCTCTGCAAGTAGTCAGAATAGTATTGTATGGTCAAAATAATGACCCTACTTCTGTTACCTTATTTCTTTATATTCAAAATTTAGCAGATTAGATCTCCCTTATCCTATCCTTAATGCTAATATTCCTCTACCGTTATTCTTCTTTTGTGTTAAACAAAAGTAAAAACTTTTGTGGAAACAAAGACTGATGAAAAATGTTAGAAATTTTTAACACTACACTCATTTTCTTACAAATAGAACAATGGTGAGAAAATGAGTATCCTGCTAATGTTCAACTAAAATTTAAAATATTTGAATATAGTTGGTTTTTATTCTGTTAATCTTTTGATTTTAATTTGTGCCTCAAGAGTGTCAGATAATTAATCATTTTAAGAATTCATAAGAGGACAAAGCCATTTGCATTCTAGGCAGTAGTTTTAATTAAATTTCCATTAGCCCACACATGGCATTTATTTGCTACAGGCCTTGGGGCCTCTCATATGGGAGTGATATATACAGGGTGTTCGGGATAAATTTGACAGTTTCGTAAGGAAAAAGAAAATCTTCTTTGTATCTATTAAATTTAATGAATTGACAAAAAAACATTACAGGCAGAGTTAATTACAATACTATCAACAAGATTTACTCAAAATAACCACCATTAGCATCGATCACAGCTTCAATTCTGCTTCGGAACCTCGAACAAGCTGATGCTACATTCTCCCTGGGAAGGGCCGCAAAAACTGTTTTAATTTTATCCATTAACTGGGCTTTTGTATTACTGGAAGTGCGATTGGTGTCTTTTTCAACTGCGCCGCATACAAAATAATCCATGGGGTTAAGGTCTGGGGAGTTTGGAGGCCAAACATTTGGACTGGTGAAGTCGTAGAAATTTTCAGACAACCATTTTTGACTTTTCCCAGAGGTGTGGCAAGGGGCCGAATCCTGCTGCCATACATACGGCCTACCATTGGCTACCCTTGTTATCCAGGGCTTGACTACAGTTAGCAACTCCACGAACAAAGCCCGAATTCCAATGCCAGGGTTCTTCAACACCTGTTCCTGCAGATTTGCGAGGAATTCTGCTGTACGAACGCAATCAGATCGTCTGCTAGGGATCTTTCTTCTTGCTACATCCTCGTAGTCACCATTGCAAGTCTCTAGTTCATGCCTGATTGTTTTTACTGTATTCAGGGAGCATTGGGCAGCAGTCGTAATATCCTTATTTTGATGGCGGGCACGAATCATCATGATACAAGTTATTCTCTTCCATGATTCAGGTGGGTTCCAGCTATCCATCCTTTCTGACATCTTGTATATGAATGAAGAAGGGTCCAAACTTTTAAATGAAGAGAAGTGTGTGTTAATACATGTAACTTACGGAAAAATATAATTAATTATAAATATGTCAAATTTATCCCGAACACCCTGTATATATATAAAGAATTATGATTGGTGGCGGTTAACACAGTATGAGATGAATAACATTAAGTCAGCCATTTAATCACTTTATACTGTACAACAGTTTAAATGCAACTAGTATTATCGATAAATGAATAATATCATAATGCCTCCTTATTTATAAATATCATGCTGAATTTTGAAAATTAGAAAATTATTGAACTAGTCTTCTAGTATTCTAAAAGTTGCTCATAATGAAGGCTCATGTGCTTGTGTTATTGCAAATGTGCTTACTTCAATTTGGTGCAATTTCTGATACTATATATTTGGATAAGTTTTAAAAGAGGTATACTGTGAGTAGACATATAGATACAAAATTCATAACGGAAAACTCACGTACAAAGATTATTTAATACAGTGTTTCTCAACCTGTGGTCTGTGGCGATGGGACAGGTGGTCCGCAGGGACACTTAAATTAATTAAATAAATATATATTTTTAATTATCCAAACAAAACAAATTAAAATTGAATAAGTAAGTAAAATTTATTGAAATCATATGGAGACAAAAAAAAAAAAACCAACAAATAGCTTCAGAATGTTCAAAGGCGGAAGCAATAAAACTATATTGTTGTTCACTTCACCCCTCTTTTATTATTCGTCTTTCTCCCAAATAATAAAAGAGGGATGAAGTGAACAACAATATAGTTTTATTGCTTCTGCCTCCCCTTGCTGTTTTGTCAGATTTCAAGTGAACATGTTTTATCCACATTTCAACCAATTCCTTGTTGTTTATTGAATTTAATTATTGAAGGTTTCCCTCCTTCAACCAAGGCTTAGTATATCTTCAGAAGTGCTAAGTGATACTTGGACAAAGTGCGTCGTTAGTTAACCTCAGTATTTATATATTTATATATTTTTCGGAAACGTTTTTAAATAATGGAAAAGTGGCTTAGAACTAGGACTTAGAAGAGAAGAGCAAATGAAACAGGTGATGCTAACCCTAATTGTGATGCACGTGTGTAAAGGCGAGTAAATATGATACTATTAAAGTAGAAGAAACAAGCAGCTCAAAGAAAAAATACAATAGGAAATATAACAGTTCATTTATTCAAATTAAGTGGATATTGAATCCAACATTATTTCTTAGCCGAATAAGAAACTGAAAGATAGAAAATCTAAGAGTTTCATGCCGAATATAGAAAATTATAAAAGTTCGGCAAGTCCAAGCGTAAGCCAACACCTGGTACATGCTGGGGCAACTCGTAGTAAAGGTGGAGTAAGCACGATCACTGTCCTTAGTATTTTCCCATAATGTAAAACACAACTCCTAGGAGACGTATGTTGTTATACATTATGGGAGAAGGTTTTGACTACCCAGACCGGTTTTGACCTTTCTTGAGGTCTCATCGGTGAGTAGGTAGACCCAGATGTAAATACTGAGGTTGCAGTAATGCAGAGCTATTTTTTTACTTTACGAGTCACCAAAAGGTGCACTACTAAATTACCGAGATAAAGAGCCAATAGGCTTCACTTCGGCGATATAAACGATTCATTTACTCGTTTACCTCGACTCGCCAAAAACGACTCGTTTTTGGCGACTCGTACAGTAAAGAAATAAGCTCTGCACTACCGCTACCTCAGTATTTACATCTGGGTCTACCTACTCGCTGATAAGACCCCAAAAAAATGTCGAAACCGGTTCGGGTAGTGACCTTCTCCCATAATGTATAACAACGTTCCTTTCCTAGGATTTTCCCCTAATGTAAAACATTAGGGTAAAATACTAAGGACAGTGATCGGAGCTTACTCTACCTTTACTACGAGTTGCCCCAGCATGTACCAGGTATTGTCTTATGCTCGGAGTCGCCGAACTTTTATAGTTTTCTATATTCGGCATGAAATTCTTAGATTTTCTATCTTTGAGTTTCTTATTTGGCTAAGAAATAATGTTGGATTCAATATCCACTTAATTTGAATAAATCTGCCTTGCCGAAGTGAAGCCTATTGGCTCCTTATCTCAGTAATAACAGTTCATATTTGGCATTCGGGTTTACTTGGTGTGGAGGTGAAAGTGAACAGAAACCTCAATGTGTTTTGTGTTATGAAGTATTGTCGAACAAGTGCATGAAACCTGCAAAACTTCGATGACATTTAGAAACTAACATTGCGATGTGAAAATTAAGCCAATTGAATTTTTTCAGCGACGCTTAGGAACATTAAATCATGGGAAAGATATAGTTTCGGCCATGGGTTCTATTAATAGCAAGGCACTGGAAGCATCCTATCTCTTAAGTTTGCACATAGCGAAAACAAGGAAACCTCATTCTATCGGGGAAAATTTGCTACTTCCAGCTATAAAAGATGTGGTAAAAAATATGTTTGACAACAAGTTACTAAAAGATGTTTATCTGATTCCTCTTTCAAATGACACTGTCGGTCGCAGAATTAATGATATAGCAGATGACGTAGAATCTTAGTTAATTGAAAGAGTTAAGAAGAGCTCTTATTATGCGTTACAAATAGACGAGACTACTGATGTTACAAATGATGCGCAGTTAATATGCTACGTAAGATGTGCACATGATAACAATATTTAAGATATTCTATTTTGTAGAACTTTGCCATTCCGAACAACTGAGAAGAAATATTTCACACTCTCGATAATTACATAATACACCAAGGGATCCAGTGGGAAACATGTATAGGCTTCTGTTTGGATGGAGCTCTTGCCCTTATGGGCAGGCATAGTGTAGTTGTTTCTAAGGTCAAGAAAGTAGCTCCAGATATGAATTACTATAATACATAGGGAAGCGTTAGCCTCCAAAGGAATGCCACCAGAATTTAAAACTGTGGTATACAACTGTAAAGCCAGTTAATTTTATTAAAGCTCGACTGTTAAATAACAGGTTATTTTCAGTACTCTGCGATGAAATGGGCAGTGTATATATACAACTTTTGCTTCAAATTCGCTGGCTCTCCAGGGCAAAGTACTAACAAGGTTATTTCAATTAGGCACGAAGTTTTATTATTTGTAAATGAACGTAATTCTGATTTTGCATCACTCCTTGTTGACGAAGCATGATTATCAACACTATCCTATCTTTCAGACATTTTTTCGAAATTAAATGAACTAAATCTCTCCCTTCAGAGAAATTCTTTAACTGTTCTTGATGCGTATGACAAAAGAAAGGCATTCGAGAAAAAAAAATGGTTTTATGGATTAATTATGTAAAAGACAGACAATTTGCACCTTTTCCAACATTGGAATTTATTTTAGTGGAAAATGATATTTTTGTTAATTCTGAGTTTCTGGAAAAAGTTTGATCACCTCAGAAATCTGAAACGGAATTTCGAAACACATTTTCTGAATAACTTTCATAAGAAATTTCTGTGGGTTTGTGATCTATTTCAGGCTTGCAGTCACAAGAATGATCTTTCGTTATCGAAAAAAGAACAGCTAATTGAGCTTTTAAGTGATAGTGGACTTAAAATGCAATTCCGTGATCTTCGTTTGGCTCGATTTTGGATCTCGCCTTCAGTGAGAAATGAATTTCCCAAATTATCTGAAGACGCATTGAAAATCGTCATGCAGTTCTCTACAACCTATCTTTGTGAGAAAGGATTTTCATCGCTCCTTCAAATAAAAACAAAATACAGAAATCGTCTTCGTGTGTGTGTGCCGATCTTCGACCAGTATTGAGCCAAATATTCAGCAACTCTGCAAGTGCCGAGTAGCTCAACCATCTCATTAAAAGTAAATAGTAACATAATTATATCATATTATTTATTCGCTTAATAAAAATTTAAACCTTGTCCAATGATGATACACTTTTAATCATTTACTTCCAATTTAATTAATTATGATTCCATATATGTTCAAAACATGCTATTAGATTTATTATGTTATAAATGGCACATTTTTTCCGAAAAAAATTATAAACAGTCAAAACAACGTATAGGGAAATAAATTAAAACACTATGTTTATTTTTGAAGTAAAACTTTATTTTCAACATTCTAAAATGTTATTTTTCTTACTTTTCTGTTCGCAAAATCGTCGATGACATTGTCGAAGTCATCTATTCATCACTCAGTTGCTGTTTTATAGACAGTATGGCAAGATTTCTTAAACGCCCCAAACCTTTAAGTCACTTTTTTGGCGTTTAAGAAATCTTGAAAAGTATCCCCCCCCCAATGCCTCTGTAACTTAGTGGTCCATAGAATTGTCTTAGGCATTTTACTGGTCCTTGAAATTAGAAAGGTTGAGAAACGTTCCTTATTTATAAATATCATGCTGAATTTTGAAAATTAGAAAATTATTGAATTAGTCTTCTAGTATTCTAAAAGTTGCTCATAATGAAGGCTCATAATCAGCTCATGTGCTTGTGTTATTGCAAATGTGCTTACTTCAGTTTGGTGCAATTTCTGATACTATATATTTGAATAAGTTTTAAAAGAGGTATACTGTGAGTAGACGTATAGATACAAAATTCATAACGGAAAACTCATGTACAAAGATTAAATAATCTTTGTACGTGAGTTTTCCGTTGTTAATTTTGTATCTATATATTTGAAATTTTTTTTCAGATTAGATCTCCCTCATCCTATCCTTAATGCTAATATATCTCTACCCTGATTCCTCTTGTTTGTGGTAAAACTTCTTTCACTTATAAGTGCCAACACCATTACAGTAGCCCTTTTGTTTCCACTCTCTGACTAGGAAACAAAGACTGATGAAGTCTTTCACTGCACTCATTTTTTCTAAATTAGGAGGAAAATTGTTACTTATCGGCACAATAAATATTGTCACAGTAACATGTCAATCTTCTAAGGCATTTGTGATGGAATCAATTAATCTAGTTCAGAATTTAATTACATCTCTGAATTTAAATGCCATTGTCAGGCATTTAATCGCAATTTAAATGCCTGACTTAACATTATTGCACTTCTTATAAATCGATTTATTTATTTATAAATTAAATCAAAACAATTTAATTGTGTCTGTAGATAATGTACAAACAAATAGATCTTGTCAGAAATATGAGTAAGCATAACATCCAGTTATTCTTTAGACACTGAACCATCTAACTTATAATACATGTGTTAAAAGAATTATTAATTAATAAACATTTATTCATCAGTACAAAATTAACTAGCTTATTAGTGATATACATACAATTCTCCATGACTAGAAACTTAGCTTATGTATTGCTCTCAAAGTATAAGATTATTATTATTATTATCTGAGACCTCCATGGAGTCAAGGACTCATCGATATACATACTGTTGGAATGTCCTACTTAGCTGACTGTTCCAATTATGTTGGTTTGTTAATCTTATCTTTACCTCTTTAAATTCCTTTTTACTCCATTAGTTGTTGATTGATGCTCATCTGAATATAAAGAAATTTGTATTATACTGTACCACCCTATATTCAGATTAGTCTAAATAATATAGAGGAATCGATCATAAACTATACTTATATTATTATTTTATCTTCAGGCCGAGGTTTTAATTGCAATTAAGGCTTCCGCAAAGGTCTAATTAATTTTATGAGCGGCGCAATGAAAGAAAATCAGGCAAACACCAAGTTTAACTCAACAAAAGAAAACATTTAATGTGGAATAGTACAACATATACATTCAAGTATAACTATCTGCAAAATATCAATTGAACAATTACAAAAATTAACATTCAGACATTAATAACTTCTCAATTAGGTTTGAGGATCATGACTAATGTCAACACTTCTTAATTCTTAAAGTATTAGTATTTCCTTCACATAGTTCTCTCCATCGAATTAGATGAGTCATATTACAAATATATTAGCTCAGTTTAAAGTGTTCAGAATAATTAAAATCCATTAACCATCAAACATTCACTTTTCAGTTTTTTATGCTCAGTCAATCAAGTTGAGAATAGTTCTTAAAAGTTTAAGCTTCCTAATGTTACAATAACTAATTTTATGAGGCTACGCTATATTCTTTCTCAGTCAGCTAACACTTATTATTTCGAGGGGAAAGTACTTTAGTACATCTTACATCCGAACATTGATTGATATAATACCACAGCTAAGGTCAAAATATATCTGACAGAGTTAACAGTTATAACTTCTCAGGTTATAGAAAGGGCAACTCTTACCGGGTTGCTGCTTCTACACATCGAAGTTGCATAGGCACATTTGAAATTCTCGTTGACTTTTACTTAATGGCAACACAATTCAAAGGAAATCTTCCACTATAATGACTGGATTGTAGACACAGAAATACACAAATCTTGATGCACTTGGTTTAAGTTATCTACTAATTCCTTATTTTCTTCTATGTATCAACTTCAGTTCTGCACTATTCTTCCACTAAACATTTGGAATTTATCGTAGTATCAGAACTCCCATAGAAATGATTCGAAATGCCTATTAATTCCCGGTCCTTCCTAGTCAATTTACGGCATATATAAATCCCCCCTTTGCCACTCGCTACCCACTCTATGCTCTCTCTATGGCTTCTTCCTATATCTTACTCTCGTTTTTGAATTAACTCTGTTCTCTTTCCTGCCAAAATCCGGTTCTGACCAATTCAGCTCATAACAACTCGCTTCTCCTCTTTCTATACAGTACTCATGTGCTACTTAAAAATAACTCCGTTTCCTTGACAGTGACAATCAAATCTCATTAGCAGAATTGCTTAAATTTACTTTCTCTTTCATTTACAATAATAAAAAACATATATCACAGTTCATTTAGGATATATTTACAAGTTATATAAAGAATTTATACAGAATAAATAACTAAAAAAAAATTACAATTATTATTTCAATAAAAATTTAACAATAAGTGTTTAGTTTACAATTTACTTAGGAGCAAACTTAGCTCAGGAAATACAATATATGTTAAATCATGAATGAAGTATTAATAAATCATAAAATTCTTCATTCACAATTTAGCAATACATATATGATACAATACATATACATACGATATAATTATGTATCGAAAGTGCTAGATTTTTTTTTTTTTTTAACATTTTGTTTCTTAGTATTGCAGTGAGCATAATTAAGAGAGTCAGTATCCATCTGACAAAGCAGCATTTTAATGTTAATGAAATTACACATAAAATAGGTTCAAACTTACTTGGACTGACCTCATCATCATAACGCTAATTACAGGTATAGACCATATTGATCTGTTCTGGTCTCATTATTCATCCAATATCCATTTTTGAGGTCTTTTCTTTCCAAATTGGCTTATATTTTAGTATTTGTTTAGGATATTGGGTGTTGGCCATTCGGTTTATATGTTCTATCCTTTGTTTATAATTGTTTAGTCTATTGATTTTGTTTTTAGTTCTTTTAAAATGTCTTCATTCCTTTTTTGGTCTAATAATATATATTTTGCAGTTCTCATAAATCTCATTTCACTTGTTCTTATTCTTTGTTTATCTTGTTTATTTCCCAAATTTCACAGCCATATAATAATGTGGGCACTGCTAAAGTATTGTATATTTTCAAGCATGTTTCTTTTTGTACTATATTTGGATCGAGTGTTTTATTTATCAGGCCTGCAATCTATAAAAATTTTGAATTTTTTTAGTTTGTCTTTTTTCTCCTTCATGTGCTATTTTACATCCAAGATAACTGAAAGTATTTATTTGTTCTATTTTTAGTTTTATCTATGGAAATTCTATGGAAATTGTCATTATTGCTCTTTGTAAATTGTCTTCCTTATCTGATATTATTACCTGATCATCTGCGTCCTGTATATTGTCAGTTTTCGTTAAGTATTCTACTATATATTCTGTAGCATGTATTCAATTAACTAATACTTCAGTAATTAGCAGGTTTTGTTTTATCCCCTTTTTTTAAATATAGGTATTACTATACTTGTATTCCATTCTATTGGTATTTGTCCATTTGTATATATTTTATTTAAAAATTTTAATAATCTTTGATGAATTTTTTTTCCGGCAAATTTATACAATTCGGAGTTTATCCCATCTTCTCCTGCTGATTTGCCATATTTTATTTTATTTAAGTTGTCCTTTAATTCTTTCATTATTATATCATTTAAAGTATTTAGTAAGTTTCTGGTGTAAATTTTTTTTGATGCCAGTATTATTACTTTACAGATCCTTCCAAAGATCTGTAAAGTAATTCAAGAATTCTTTTACAGATATGCAGATATAAAAGAAACTGCAATTATAAATTTCACAATTTATAATTGCAGTTTCTTTTATATCTGCATTCATGTGTTTTATTCTTTTATACGCATTGGATCTTATTTTGTATATGTCATTTTCAAGATATGATACAAATTTTTCACAGCTTTCTCTGCATCTCTTTCTGATTTCTCTTTTGGCTATTGCTTGTCTTTTTTTTTATATTCAATTTCATCTTGTTTTTTGCTACTTAACCATCTTTTTCATGCGTGAAGCATTGGATGAACTCAGGACAGGAATTAGGATAGGAGGCAGATTGATCAGTAATCCGAGGTATGCTGATGATACAGTACTCCTTTGTAATGACATGGAAGAACTAGAACTAATTCTTGACAAAGTTAACAAGATCAGTAATAACAGAGGACTTCAACTCAATCCTAGCAAGACAAAGATTATGGTTCTCAAAGGTAATACAAACAAAGAAGCTCTTGAGAAACAAGTGTACCTTAATGGAGAAAGAATTGAGGAAGTCAGTAAGTTTGAGTACCTGGGATCCATTATTAATGTGAAGAATTGCTGTTCAGAAGAATGTCAGAAAAAGGTTAGGAATGGCTAAAACAACAGCCAGAGACCTATCTAAAATCTGGAAGGATGGATCTATTTCCATGGGAACAAAGTTGAGGATTTTGGATGCAGTTGTTTTTTCAACAGCAACTTATGGATGTAAGACTTGGAACCTAAAGAAGTCAGATAAGAAACGGATATCTGCTTTTGAGATGTGGTGTTACAGAAGGCTGTTGAGGATATCATATACTGAAAGGTGTACAAATTAATGGGTGTTAGAAAAGATCAATAGAACTTTAAGGCTCCTTAAGGATATTGACAGAAGAAAGTTAAAATATTTTGGACACATAGAAAGGATCGAAGGAGGAATTCTTAGAACAGTTATAGAAGGTAAAGTTCCTGGAAAAGAGGAAGGGGTAGACCATCAATGAGATGGATGGGTGGTGTGTGTGGAGTGACTGATCTTCAGAGAGTTGATGCTGCCAGAAAAGCAAACAACAGGACTATGGTGAGGCCTGGTGTGGCACATCACCAAGCATCGGAGTGACCGTACGGCATCTGTAGATGCCCAGTGAACATAGAGAGTGAAACCATCTTTTAAAAGCCGGCTTTTTATATTTAATTATTGTTTATTCCATTGTCACCTATATGTAATTTTTTTATTTATATGATATTTTTTGTGTTTTCCTAGACTTTCATATGCTGCTGATGCAATAATTTCTTTTATATTATTCCATTCTTTCTCAATGTCTTCATTTTCTTGTATTTTTTCTAGTTATGAATCCTCTGTTGGTATAAATTTCTTATACTTGAGTCATTTAGTAGTCTTATTTTGTAATTAGATTTTGCTTCTCTAGTTTATTTTTTTTTTATTTTTTGTAACCAGTTTGGTGGAAACCTTAGTTTTGCCTGCACTAAATAGTGATCTGTGTCGATTTCTAGTCCACTTCTGACTTTAAGCAGCAAATCTCTAGGAAGAGCTTGCTGCTTTTTCTATATATAATTATATAGCAAATGCATATATAAATATATGCATTTGCTATATGTAAAATAGGTTCAAACTTACTTTGACTTACCTGCACATCTAAAACAACTGAAGAATTCATTATTTAAAAATATAATGCCCCAACAATTTCATGCTTAACAAAATACCTTCTGCATAGCTTGCATGATAACAAATGTTCAGTCTCATCCAGCTGAAAATAAACAAATTAGCAAAAGTTAGACTGCATATAACTTTAATAACTTGCAATAGTGAACCTCAACCTATTGTTTCATTTATAAAATCTTCATTACATAGTTATTTAGTAGTATAAATACGTTTTTGTTGCAATTTAAATTTAAATTTTTGTTTATATGTGTATGATGATCATATGGACAGCCAGTACTACAGATCATAATACACAGCAGTACTGCATATAGGCAAGAAGTTAAAAAGATGGAAGAAAACCAATAATGTTTCTTTAAGAGCTTATGATTCTGAGAAGGATGGATTTGGCTGTTTCTTCCTGAGGACAAAGGTAGATGGAATGAAAGTGTAGTAGGAGGAAAAGTTATTTCATTGAGATTTTGAATGGATGACATCACTATCATAATCTTGATATGGGCCCTCAAGAGGTGTACAGGATACTAAGAGTACCATATAATTAAGTCTGCATTATTCCAATTTGCTGTTGACAATTTTGTTCCAAATTGATCTTTATTTATCAGATCTCCAATATTTTCAAATCTAACATTTCATTCTTCTGAGGCAATACTAATAGCATCGCACCACTTAGCCATTCTCTGGGTCTTTTTTCCTGGCTCACCTGTTTTTCTTTTCCTCTTCCATTCTGTTTAATTAGTCATGCTTAGATTATGTTAGCCTACTTCCTTGTCTCAGTTATTATTTATTTAGCATTTGGCTGAATACATGCATATGCTATCACACACTCAAAAAAACCACATACAAGATAACAAAATGCATAAAAGAATACAATAGTGTGAAGTGACACTGTAGTCATATAAAAATATACACATAAGCATAAAATTAAAATTGAATATCTAAGTTCGACAACTAGTAACAGCATCAGTGGAAACTGTTATAAAGTGAGATACTGGTCCCATGAAGGCTCTGTGAGGAGAGTCAAATGTGATATGTTGTATAGTTTGGTTATCCTCACTACAGTCACAAGATGAGTTTGGTCTTATTCCCCAAGTAAATAAGGAAGCTCCGCACCTACCATGGTTGGTGCGAATCCTATATAGGGAGGCACATATTTTTCAAGGTAGGTCAAACCCTGATGGAGGGCTGTTTAGGTTAAAGACTGCCAGATTACTGGGGCTTTGGCAGTCCATTCCATCTGCCATGCTATTGTTGCATCATAGTCCTCTGAGATGTAAAACTGTCAATATCAGAGTGTATAGGAAGCAGTGGGTTCTGGCAAAATTTGTTATATTCACGAATCAGGTTGTCTTGGTGTTGTACTTGTGGTGGTATGTGGCTCAGAACTGGTAGCCAATATGATGGAGTAGTCTTTATTGTTCCAGAAATGATACGCATTGTCTGATTCTACATAGTATCAATTGATTTAATGTGTGTACTGTTCATTCAGGCAGCTGAGCAGTATTCAGCAGTTGAGTAAACGAGGCCCAGAGCAGATGTCCTTAATGTGGGAGCACAGGCCCCCCCCAGGTTGTTCCAGCAAGTTTATGCAGTATGTTATTTCTAGTTCCGAGTTTGGCAGCAATATTGGAGAGATGTCTATTAAAGGAGAGGGTTCTGTCCAGATACTTTGGATTAAAATTGTACAGTAGTATGTTCCCATTTAGTGGCACTCTTGAGATGTCTTGTGCCATGCTATTGTTCAAATGGAAACCGCACGTTTCAGTCTTGGTAGTGCTTGGAATAAGACGCCACTTCTCAAAGAAGTGTTTTAGCTCCTCTAGGTCACTAGTTCTTATGTGCTCTATAGTACAGAAGTTCTAGTGTTGGAATGTGGTGCATAAATCATCAGCATATGCGAATTTTCTAGACATTGTCCTTGGAAGGTCAGAAATATACAAATTGAAAAGAAGAGGCGCAGAACTGACCCTTGTGGGAATCCATTGTTAAGTGTTCTTGGCTTGCTCATATCATCATCATCGTATTAACACCTGTATTGTTCAACACCTGTATTTACATTTCAGTATTTTAAGGAGCTTGTAGATCATACCATTCCTTCATACGGTGTCATATGCAGCCGTCAAGTCTATAAAAATTGTACCAGTTTTAAGGCATTTTTCGAAACCAGATTCATTAGGGCCAAATGATCTTCACAATTGTGCCCGGGCCTGAGACTGGCTTGTTCATGAGGGAGAGTGTCAATAGTAATAGTACTAATTCTATTGTAAATAAGTCTTTCTGGTAACTTAAGACAGACACTGAGCAGTGCTATAGGTCTATAGCTTTCAGGTTTATCAGCGGGCTTTCCAGGTTTCAGGATAGCTATTATCTTTGATTTTTAAAATTCTGCTGGTAATTTACCACTCTGTAGAATATTAGAAAAGAATTTTGTCAGCCATTCCACTGTATTTGGTCCAGAGTTTTTTAAAAACTCAGGGTGAATATTATCAAATCCAGGTGCTTTACCAGTTTTCACTCCCTGGAGTGCAGCTAGGAGTTCTTTGGTGAATGGATTCGATAGATTGGTTGCTTCAGAACAACCTTCTTTAAGTCTGGTCAATTCCTTCCAAATTATTGTAGTGTGGGTTTTTTCTGATTTAGCTCTGGACAGATTCACTATCCGATTGGCAATACAGTTGGCACTAACAGCAGCTTTTGCATTGGGATGATGGGAATTACCACCCAACTTTTTAAGGAGGCTCCATGCCTTCCTGTTTGAATGTTTCAAGTTCAGCCTTTCCATGGTGTCAATCCATTTGTTTTTTCTAGCTTCATTTAAGCTGTCAATAAGATCATCTGCAACATTCACTATTCAGAAAGTCATAAAGTGCTTTGCTGGTTTTTCCCCAGTCAGGTATGTATTCTTTCCTGGCACCTCTAGGGCTGTGTTTTTTTGGCTGTAGAAATTACTATTTTCACAAATCTTCGATAATTATAAGGTTGTGGTGGAATCCAGCACATGTTTTTATCTAGATCTGATGAAGAGCTGTTCCAGTTTGCCTTGGCAAAATTGCAACATGGCATTGATGTAGTTTCAGTAATTGGGATTTGAGGGTCCATCTCAATAAAGACAGGCAGTGTTGACTGTGTGGGAATCTTCCTAAAACATGTCACTGGGAGTCCCCTTTGATTGGTTGTTACACAATATAAGCCAAGATTGGTGCCACTATTCCATCTAGCTGAGTTAAAAGTGCAGTTATTCTTGGGATCGAAAATCAGCTGTATGTTGTTTGCCTCTGCCCAATCAGATATCTTGGCACCATTTGCATCAGTTTCTCTCTAACCCCATTGGGTATGATGACAGTTAAGGTCTCCAATATAAACATCAGGATGCATTAAAGCTGGCAAAACTTCATCAGGCCAGCTTGTAGACATTAATTATTTTTAGATTGTTAACTTCTATAATAACTGTAGATATATTTGAAACATCGCTAGCAGAAATGAAACGGGCCTTAGTAAGTGAATTTCGGGCATAGGTGGCTCCCCATGCATCTGATGGTATGTTGCTCCTATACGATTGAAACCTGGTATGGAGTCTCTTTCTTGTAGTTGTGACTCATTGCTTGCATGGGTTTCTTGTATGATGGCAATGTCAATTCTGTTGTCATGAAGAAGTCTAGTAAGACATTCACTCTTAGCCCTGCTGATACTTTCTGTATTCAGCTGGCAGACTCTGAGCAGTTGTCCAAGGGACCGAGTCTTAGGGCACTTCTGGTTGACAGGATGAGTCCTAGTTTCCGTCATTGTAACCTGATAAACTGTTTGCACATGCATGTACACTAATCCAGGAGATCCTAAGATAGTCTGGATGGCAAGTCGTTCTAGCTCTTTAGCGTTACACAGGATGCACCACGTGGAGGCGAGCTAGAGTTGCATCCCTTTGTCTCAGTCAGTATCAATAATGTCCTTTTATTGGAAAGACCTGGGGTTTGAATCTGGTCTGTGACACAAAGAACCTGTATAAGAGCTTTTCAACTGAAGGTGATTTAGTGACTCATGCAGAATTAGCAAGTTTTTTTCTCCTTGAAACTCAGATTTTTCATCCAGTAAACAGCAATATGGCCACAAGAACACACACAGTTAATGATATAATGCATCCTTAGTTGCTTTGACCAAATCTCAAATAACAAGCTCTGCTCACACATTCTTAAACCCTAACAATTTCAGGTTTCTCATATTTTTATTTTTAATGATTCTGCTAGGGATGTCATATACTCACTCCATAATTTCTCTGTGAATGTAGTCTCTAGTTTTTGATCAACTCTATTATTTTTAATCTATAAGTTAAACTTTTTTGAACACTTTATTATATACTGCTAGTTTAGTGTTTAGCTAATTTCTCTTGTATTTCACATGAAGTTATTCAGCTCACACCCTACCAAGCTAGCTTTGTTTATTCTGTTTTCTGTTTCCAAATTTAATTTGTAAACTTCACTGAAATTTGCATAAATAACCAATATGTTTTCCTTGTTCTTGAGAATGTAGTTACAAAATGCTTTCTCTACTCCTGCCTATGCCAATTGTGCCCTCATTATCTTTTAATTGCCAATTTTCACATCACACTTGTTACAGCATTTATTGAGTTAGTTTAAAGAATCTAAAGACTTATATGAATTTATTTAGTATTTCATAAAATAAGAGTTAAATATCTCCAATTTTGATATCAGATTTAATTATACCTTCTTTTATAATGTAATCCATGTAGATGATGAGTAGAAGTGAAGATGCATATATCATTGATTCACACCTGATTTGCATTAAGCTGAGTTACAACTTAGTATAAGTTATATATTGCTCTGTGTAATGTCCCCAAAACTTACATTCACAGATGTTGGGTTTTGAACATCTTTTCTCTTTGCAATTTATTATGTACATTTGCCAGATAAACAAAGCTTAATACAGATTCTTGTTATGTTCCCATGATTTCCTTTGCTTTTCTCATAATCATCATCAAATTCCTGACTTGTGCCCTCAGGAGGTATATAGAATATTATGATAGTAGTACATGAAAAAGTTACATCATTACTAACTTCCAGTCAATAATTTTCCTCCAAATTAGTTATCTCTCAAAACTCCAATGTTATCACATAGTATATTACTGTCTTCTAAGGCACTTTTTACTGTATTGGTCTCCACCTAGATCATGGTCTTCCTCTGGGTCATTTTCCTGCCTGCCTTGCAAAGAACATTTGTTTTGCTAACCTTTCCTCTCCCATTCTGTTTAAATGACTATGCCATCTGATATTAGCTCTGTTAACACATTCCTTAATGCTAACAACATTAAGTTCTTTTCTCATATCCTCATTTTTAATAATTCTGCCGTTGATTGTACTGTTCATTACCCTTACACTTCTCACAACTCAATATGTAGTCTTTGACCAAATGTTTTATTTCTAACCCAGCGCTTAGATCTGTAAGTTAAAATGGGTTTGAACAATGTCTTGTACGACTAGTTTAGTGTTTTGACTAATTTCTCTATTATTTGTTATAAATTTATTCATTTGACTTCCAATCATACCAGTTTTGCTTATTTTGTTGTCTGTTTCCATATTTAATTCTCTTCAGTCAGGTTGCACTTGATGTTTTTGGTGATCCTGACTGTTTTCATAGTCTTTGCCTTGTTAATTTTCATACCAAATTTGTGGGAGCATTTATTCTGATAGTTAAGTAAACCAGCAGACTGATATTGGATTTATGTAAAAGTATAACATCATCATCTGCATAATCTAAAGAGTTGAGATTAATACCTCTAATTTTGGTATTAGACCTAATGCCACTTTCCTCCATAATGTGATCCTTATAAATGATGATTTCGTCATCTATAAAAAGACAGGTGATATGAAAATAGTTTCTCTTGTCGCATATCTAATTTTATATAAAACCATTTTCCTGTACCTCCTTCAATTCTAACTGCTGACTTAAGACTCAAATATAGACCATATATTTCTTGATATAATGTCCCATTTACATCATATAACTAAGCATTTTGAACAGCTTTTCTTTTGGCACCTTGTCATATGCTTTTTACAGATATATAACTGTATAAAAGAATAAAACTGAATGTGCAATTCTCACATTCAGTTTTATTCCTTTTTTTTATAGATGAGTACTATGTGAGCTTTACTCAAAACATCCGGAATTTGATCCTCTGCTCAGTCTTCTGAATTATGCAGTGTAACCTCCATAATTATATTATATACTTCCATGGAAGGTATAAAACTTTTATACCTTCCATGTTTGAGCATTTCTGATCAAACATAATATTCTCTAGCTGGCTTTTCACATCTCAGGTTTTGATGTTTTTTTCTACCTTAAGTATTGATGTGTGATCCTAATTGCATTCAATGGACATTTTCTACCGCTGTTCTTTCACTCCTTGGTTTATTTAGCAATCTTTCAAACTTATTATTTTAGTTCCCTGCAATATCTTCACTTTTCACCATGCCACCTTTACCATCACTAGTTCTTTTTACAGAACCCCTTTCCTCCATTTCTAAGCTTTTTTCAGTAGCCTCCAGAAAAGTTTGCTGCCTTACTTATATTTATCTTCTATATTGTGACCAAAGTCTTTCCATGGTTAGCTATTTTTACACATTGCTTCAGTTTCTTCTTTTTTTTTCTATATTCTCTCAGAGCACATGCTGGCTTGCTAGGAACTCTCAATATTATTTCTTCTTTTCCAACTTCCTGAATTTTCTTTGCTTACAGACAGCTTACAAGGGTGGTCTGAAAAGTTCTCGGCCTTGACCATAGATGGCAACACTATCGGCAAGATTTTTTTTTTTCTAAGTTGCTACATCTGTCATAAGCATCCATGTGAAATTGCAAGTCATTCTATCAAGTAGTTTGTGTTATACAGCTGTCTGAAGCAAAAGTGTTCTGTATCCCTTAAATTGGATAAAATTGGGTATTGTGCAGTTATAAAATTCTTTGTAAAAGAAGGTTTAACGCTAAAAGAAATTCATTCAAAATTCATAAAAGTTTATGGGCACTCTTCTGCTTCATTTTCGACAATTAAGAAATGGACTGCCGAGTTTAAAGGTGGCCGTACCAACCTTGAAGATGATCCACGTGAAGGATATCCAAAAAGTGTAACAACACCAGAAATCTTTGATCAAGCGTACGATATGGTGTTGGATGACTGGCGAGTCAAAGTACATGAAATTTCTGAGAATATAGGCATTTCAAAAGAACAAGTAGGATATATTTTGCATGAAGAATTGCATATGGTAAAAGCTTTGCGCAAGCTGGTGCCATGCTTGCCCACAGCAGATCAAAAACGCACTCGCATGAAAATCTCTGAACAGTGCTCTGAACAGAAATCTCAGAACATTGATGGATAAAACTGATTTTATCCATCAATTTATTACTGTGGATGAGACTTGAATTCACCATTACACACTAGAATTCAAACAGCAGTCAAAACAGTGGACAGAAGCCAAAGAAGCACCAAAGAATAAGACAAAGTCTGTTCCATCAGCAGGAAAGGTCATGGCATCGGTGTTTTGGGATGCTAAAGGCATTTTGTTTTATTAATTATCTTGAAAAGGGTAAAACAATAACCGGGGAGTATTACTCCAATCTTTTAACCAGACTAGTTATAAAAATTTGTGAGAAAAGACTCAGTTTGCAGGAAATAAAATCATCTCTCATCAGGACAATGCATCTGCCCACAAAGGTGTTTTGGTAATGGGAAAATTAAGGGATCTGCACTATGAATTATCAGAACATCCACCCCTATTCCCCAGATTTGGCTCCCTCTGCCTTGTGTCTCTTCCCAAAACTAAAAATCTTCCTCGCTGGTCTACCTTTTTCTTCGAATCAAGAGGTGATTGCTGCTGTAGCAGGATTTTACAGATCTTACTAAGAACCACTACAGGGATGGGATTATGGTGCTGGAGCATCTTTGGAATAAATGTATTAGTCTTAAGGGAGATTATGTTGAAAAATAAAAATAATTTTAAATTGTGGCCGATAACTTTTCAGACAACCCTCCTATGTATTCCCCCAACCAAATCAGTCTGGTTTCTTTAGAGCTTATCACTGAGCTTCCTGTTTATTATTATTGTTTTCAAACTTAAATTTTTTTTTTAAACTTTCTTGAAAATATCTTTTAGTGTGATATTCTATTTGATACCGCTGAAAACCAAATGATGAGATTTCCTTTCATCAGATCCACTGGCAGAATCTTTCTTCAGATCTTTCCTGTATACTCTGTGTCCTGAACTGGCATGAATATATCACTGTCAACTATAAATAGTCAGACTTTATTTCTTGTATCTTCTCTCCAAGTAAATTTGTTCACATCTTTATGTGAAGAAATGGTGTTAACAATATCTAGTCATCTTGAGCAGATATCCCTTAAGTACTTAACATTATTAATAGCTTTGCTCTTTCTTCAGATTTCCTTCAAACATTTTTGTATATTGTCTAACATTCATTATTACTTGGCTGTTTTTATGTCTGTTGCTTTCTCTAATGGCTTGAAAAAATAATTCTGTTTCTTTCTTAGTAGATCCTTCTGTGCAATCATACACTTAAATAAGTAATTGTCCAATTCCTCATTCTAATATTTCCTGCATCATTCTGCTTGAAACTTCTTGCCATTCAAGCAGAATACTGTAGCTACTCCTTCCTTTCCCTGACCATTTGCATTTACTGATATTTTTTCTAAACAAATTTCATATTAGTTTATTTGATATTTTAATTATTTTTCTGGTTATTTAGGGTGCATTGACAACTTCCCAAGTTAAAGAGACTGAACTAGTAGCTAATGAAATTATAGAAAAAAATGAACCTGTATTTGCAAGAGAGGCAGCTCTTCCCTTAGCGAAAGCAATTCAAGGACTTAGAGCCGTATTTAATGAGGTAAAAATTATTGGAAATAGTGTTTAAGAAATGAAGATTATAATAATTTAAATATCAGTTTCTATTCGTTAATTGTATTAGTATTGGGTATTAACTAATTAATATATATAATCAGGTTAATTTATGATCCCTGTTATAATGTTGTTCGTGTAGTAGTAGTATTTAATATTTACTTAATATGGTTTAACTCCTTTACTTAACTGTCTCTTGAATAATTTGTCCTATCTCAGGCACCTATAATGTGTCTGTCTTTGTCTTACTATTATATACTTCAGCCCCTCAGATTATCATGTGTGCGAGTCTGATCTACAAAGAGATTGTCTCAAAGTTAAGCCAACTCCTTAGTAACAAAGCTTCTGAAGTTAACTTCTCTTAAGGTTCTGGGAAAATTTATTTGTTCCCCTGCACCACCCAGAACCCTTAGATTGGAAAAACTTCTCAGTCAAGAAATGAACCTTCAGATATGGACGTGGTTAATCTAATCTATTTCTATACTAAGTTAACAATTATCAATACCTTCTATAACCAACCATGTTTGCATGTCTCAATCCCCCCCCCCCCCAAAGTAAACAGTGAAACACATCAACAGATTCCCTCTTCTTAATCACAGATATGTCATTGATATGCTGTAAGTTTTGCAACCTCTTCTGTTGAGTTGGTGTGTGTGTGTGTGTGTGTGTGTGTGTGTGTGTTAAAGATACCAAGAAATTTTATACTTGGTTTTAACCTCCCTACCGGCTAGGACGTCTATAGACGTCCAGATAAATCTGGATACGATTCAATACACCTGTTGAAAGAACATGGGATAAGAAGTGCAATTCGGCCAGCATGTCCATTAGAAAGTGTGATAATCCCTCATGCTGAAGAGAGCACTTAATCAGATTATCTCAGGCTCATAGCTGTGTCTCAGTTACCTATAACAAGAAATGCACTTCCTTGTTCTATGCTGGGTAACTGAATTTTAGTTATATTGGATAAACTAAAAATATAGAAATTATTTTTATTTTCTCTTTTTTATTGTAAAAAACAATTTTAATGCCTGGATAAAATAAAGATCCTTGCCTAATTTCTTCACTTAAATATTGCATTACATTCCAGAACCAATTTAGTTTTTAATTTTTTTGCTAATTTTTTTCTAATTGCTTACTCCACAAACCATTTTCTTTGTTCTCGAAGAAATTAATTCACAATAATTATTTGAAATATTATTTAACAAAACCAGCTGCCGACGTTTGATATTATATTATATTTTTGTTCAAAATCATGATTCGAAGTATACTTCCCAGATTTCCTGAAGGACATGCTTGAGCAACTTTGCTTTATAAAGAATAATGAAATTCTTTAAACATATCACTAATTTTTTTTCTTTATATTGTATTCTACTGTTCTTTTCACTTTCACCTTCTTGGTTTCCCTGTATAATTGGTCATTACAAAATAAAATTAACGGTTATGATTTAAATTGATATGTATATATTTTCTGCTAGTTCAGATATTATGCTCCAAATTTATAATAAGCAATACTTTTGCTTATATATGTATATATTTAAATGACAAAGTTTTGTATTAAAAATTTCCACTATAAAAGTTCGACAGAATCAACAATATTATTGTCATATTTCTTTTTCTCGTGTGGGAGGAAAACGGTAAAATGCCACTCTTGTAATTGTATCAGATGTTCTAATGGCAAAAATAGTAAGAAAAAAAAAATAATTTGTACTTTCTTTTCAAAACACAATGTGAGAACATTGTAAATTCACCCAATGAAAAAGAAAATACTCCCTATTTTTCTTGTGCTATCTGATTTTTTTCTTGTAGTACAAAGAAGAAATCACTTCGCATAAGATGGTAGAATACAAGAGGGCAGAAATCTGTAGATTGATTACATTATAGCTGATAGAGAATTCATGCCAGAAAAATTATTTATGTAAGAGTTCTAACATCAGCAGATATAATGATATTTTCTTCTAGTTTAGATAGGTGACATTATTAAAGTAGCTAAATCTTTGCTACTATTTACACTAAAATGAATGGGCATGTTTCCCAAGTGATTTACGTTCAAAACAGTTGTCTTGCGAACGATTTATAAAATAAATTCTCTGAAATATATGCAAATTGAATAAGTCTTCAATATAACCTTCCTGCCCTCCCCAAAAAATAAGATTATGTGAAGTATATGGTCCTTTTCTTTTAAAATAATTCAAGTCCTCTTTTTCAAGATAATTATATGAAATAATTTATAATTTTTCGATAATAAAAATGAAACTGATCGTTATAAATTAAGAACTTATTTCAACATAAATACTGTATCAGCCTTTTAAAGAAATGTCTGTATTTTCTTCTGTGTTATATGTCTACTAATCAACAATTGAAAACAAAACACGACATTCTTGAAGTATCTCGGACTATAGCTTGAGGCACTTTAGTGTCCCTTCTAGCTTAACGTTCTCAATTTTCTTCCTCAATAGCACTGAGAGTAATCTAAGCCTTTACCTTTCCCACCAGCTAAGAGGATTACTACAAGTATTTCTAAGACGTAGATTACTTCAGATATAGCACCCAGAAGCATAAGTAAAAATATTTAGATTATTTTAAGAAAAAGAAACTAAAATAATACTACTGAACTTTCTTTTGTGTGGTATGCATATAAACAATTTTATATGGTGAAAATATAGCATAGTATTTCTAAAATTTCAAATCATTTCAGCAGACAGTAGAACAGCTGGTTTTAGATTGCAAAGAAATAGTGCAGAATTAGAAGCTTCAGGGTACAACAATCTTATTGCCTTATTTCTTTTGTTGAAACGGTAAAAGAAGTAATAGATTTTGAATACTGTCTAGAAATGTTTTCTAACCTGTAGAAATTTAGAGTGGTTATATAATTGAATTCCAGGAGAGGATAAGGATGGGGAGGGGGTAAGCATTAGCAAATATTCAAAATGAGCATAAATGTTGAATTATTCTGTATATGATATCCTTCATATTATATTTTCAACATATCTACGGTGGTTACGCACTGGATATTATAGTAATGTGCATCCTACAAAAAAAAGAAAGAAAAGGCGAAGAATCCCTGCTAAAACATCATTGGATATAAATTTTTGATACTAAAAAGATTCACAATCGGAAACCGAGTTATGCAATATAACATCGTTTGTTGTTCATAAAACAAAACAAAAAAAATTCGTTTCTAAAACTGAAATGTGATGATCCATATAACAGTATTTTGCTAGGAAAGAAAGCAAAAGGTCATATTAATTTCAATAAATATTATTTAAAAATATAAATATGTGACATAATATGTTCAATGCAAACATCTGAAAATTCGCGAAAAAAGTTGTTTCTATATTGGAACAACCAGTGCAACTGTTCCGTTGCAGTGATTTGAAGAATAAATTTAAAATACAGCAGAATTTGCTACTTCTAAATAGATTCATTGCAAAGGCTGATTGATGGTCATTTCAGGATTAATTATTTTCGCACATGTGAAATTCGTTTCAAATTTTGAAGAAACACAATAAATCATTTTAGAGGCAAAAAAGTCAAATATTTTAAGACAGTAAAGAAAATTCCAAGTAAAACAGTGTGAGTAAAGACAGGTGACACAAACTGTTAGTCAGACACAAACAGTTAATCCACGAATGGCTCTAAAATAACCGTGAAGGGATTAACGGTGGAGGGAGGTAATGGCATGATGAAAGGGACAATGCCGATGAAGTTTTGATCCATGCAGGATGCTATGGTGGGCTGGATATTTCATCCACCTCAGCCGGTAGGGAGGTTAATCCTTTTTCCAAGTAAGCAAAACAAAGTTTTGCACGTGAAATATATTCACATCTGAGCTACTTGTATATAGAGGCTAATGACTTCATACCACTTGCCTTAGTATGCATTCCATAATGCAAAGCACCCCCCCCCCCCCTTTCAGGCATGTATAATGTAATGCATAATGGGAAGGGCCACTACCCAGACTGGTTTTAACTTTTATTAAGATAAAAAAAAAGTAAAGGGTTGCTCATCATAGGCCAAGAGTAGTTAATATAGCAGTGCAAGAAAGCCTGATAGTATTAGGAGAAAGAAAGACAGATAGATAGCATGAGAGATAGAGAAAAGGCTTCAGCTCTTTTATATCATCATATAGCCAAAGGCTATCAGTTTTCCTTTTTCACCAATCTCATATACATGAACAACCAAAAGACTAATTGAAACTAAAGTGCAAAGATGATTAATACCCAGATGGTTAGCCCCATCTGAATTACTTCCTTGAGTTGGCCTTCTCTGTCTAGGATTGCGCTCCAGTCATCCCTGCAATTGACTATAAGACCACATTGAATTAAGAGGATGAAACTATTTAAAAAATCTCTCATAGCAAGAATAGGCAGAATTTTATCTCCCCCTGGTGAGTATTGAATAATGTGGGTGGTCTACACCATCTAGTGATAAATTTGATTTCTCCTAGAATGCTTCTTTCTAAATACAAAATTGTCTGACTGAATAATAAAATTTCCACAGTACAATATTGTAAAGCATTTGGATGTCATATTGCTGGTTT
Source organism: Typopeltis vanoorti (assembly GCF_054136105.1). Taxonomy (NCBI): domain Eukaryota; kingdom Metazoa; phylum Arthropoda; class Arachnida; order Uropygi; family Thelyphonidae; genus Typopeltis; species Typopeltis vanoorti. The sequence continues at coordinate 134,435,700 of NC_143557.1, forward strand.
TCAAATCAATGTTTCTTTCTAACCTTCCATAAATGGTATTTTAAGAATTAGTTGAGGATTAGTTAGCCAAAGAACTTCAATTCCTTATTAATCTCCTTACAGAATTGTAATTTGATATTATGGACCACCTGTTTCCTTTTTTTTCCAGACTTCTTTTTCCATGTTGGATCCACTACTATCCAGGTAGATCCTTACTTTGCACTCTGTTCAAGTGCAAAGTAAGTGATGATGTTTAAGGATTTAACAAATCCTTGAACATCATCAAATTACTGAGATGTACCCTCAAGTAGTGTACAGGATAAGATAGTACTACATGAAAAATTTACATCATTACTAACTTCCTATCTACAATTTTCCTCCAAATCATCTATTACCTTTCAAGACTCCAACACTATCAGATGTTATATTTCCATCTTCTTAAGCAGTTTTTACTGTATCAACCCACCTATATCTTGGTCTTAATCTGGGGCTTTTTCCTGCCAACCTGGCAGAGAACACTTGTTTTGTTAATCTTTCCTCTCCGATTCTTTAAGTGAATACTACCTGAGACACTAGCTCTGCTAACAGATTCCTGAATGCTAACATTGTCAAGTTCTTTCCTAATATCCTCATGTTTAATATGGTATTGCCATTGATACCATCTGTTCATGCCCCTAATCTTTCTCAGTACTCTCATATCTGCGGTCTCTACCTTGGTCAAGTGTTTTATTTCTAACCCAGCTCTCGATTCCATAAGTTAAAATTGGTTTGAACTGTCTTGCATACAGCTAATTTACTCTTTGGACTAATTTCTCTTATTCCATATAAAGTTATTCAGTTGGCTTCCTACCATACCAGCTTTGCTGATTCTGCTGTCTTATTTCCATGTTTATTTTATCATTATTACTAAAAATCATGCCTAAGTAACTGAAATGTTTTACTTGTTCTATAGGTTCTCCATTCACAGTGCAGTTGATATTTTCAATGATTCTGCCTATTTTCATTGTCTTTGCCTTGTTATTGCCTGACATTCATACCAAATCTATTACAATAGTTATTCAATTTAGTTGGGGAATCTTGCAGACTTGTACTGGATTTATTTAGAAGTATGACATCATCCACATAAAGCAGGGAGCTGAGATTAATATCTCCAATTTTGATATTAGGTTTAATACCACTTTTCTTCATAATGTGATCCATATAGATAATGAATAACAGAGGGGATAATGTACATCCTTGTCTGACACCAGAATTAACATAAACCATCTTCCTGTACTTCCTTGAATTTTAACTGCTGTCTTACTTATCAGGTAAAGACTAAGTATTGCTTGATATAATGCCTAATTGACACCATACAACTGTAGCATTTTGAATAGCTTTTCTCTTGGCACCTTGTCATATGTCTTTTCCAGATCTACAAAGCTTAAATACAAATCTTTGTTATATTCCCATGATTTCTCAACTACTACTTCTTCTTTTCAGCCATCTTCTGTCCACTGCTGGACGAAGGCCTCCTCCCATTCTTTCCACCTTTCTCTGTTCTTGGCAATGGTTGACCAAATTTTCCCAATAAAATTTGACAATTCATCACTCCACCTTCTTTTACGATATCCTTGGCCTCGTTTCCCTTCTTTAGGAATCCAGTTCGTTAGTATGGTGGTCCATCACTCATCTTCACTTCTGGATAGATGTCTGGCCCATTTCCATTTTAGTCGCTTCTGGTGAAGAATAATGCCAGTGATGGGAGTCTGGCTTCTTATCCCGGTGTTTCGCTTCTTATCTTTTAATGTGATGGCTAGCGTCAACCTCTCCTTTTTTTTTAAGTTGTTAATTTATTTGCCAGTGCTTTTGTTGGCAACCAAGTTTCACAACCATATGAGATGACCGGAATTAACACTGATTAAATGTCTTCCTTTTTAAACAGAGTGGAACATCATTGTTTTGAAAAATGCTTTTCAATTTTCTGAATGCACTCCAAGCAAGTTGAACTCTTCTATTTATTTCCTTTTGGAGTCCACAGTTTAGATCAATGAGATGACATAAATATGTATATGAAGAGACTCTTTCCAAGAAATTGTTTTCTATTATTATGTTTTTTGATATTACAAAATGATTAAACATGATTTTAGTTTTTTCTCTGTTTATGTTTTGACCGACTTTTCTGCTTTTGTGATATAGGTCTTCTATCATTATATTAATTCATCGCAATTTCTCAAATACTTGTCTTAAAGTGAAGATCTGATCGTGACAGCATCTATTTGGCCTGAATCTAGCTTGTTCTTCAAAAAGCTTCCTTTCCACAATCCTTCTCAAGTATACCTGTATAAATCTTACCAGGAACTCAGTATAGAAATACTTACGTAATTCTTCACTGAGTGTACATTGTCTACTGAAATATTGTGGGGTTATCATGCATGGTGTAGTTATAACACCCAGCATTGTGGATAGATGGAAAAATCTATTTTACATTGTACTGAAGCATATGTCAGATATAAAGTATCAGAGACTCAAGGACACAACTCTTTCAAGATATGTTCTTTGGCTAACCCAAATGATTTCCAAGCTGAAAAGTACCAAGCATTCTGAAATTTCCTCAGATATCCTACACTGTTGCTGTTTTGAAAAAATAAAATAAAAATTAGAATCTGTAGAAATTATGTTAAATCAATGCATTTAAATGTCTAAGAAGTTTTTATCTTTCTGATTACTGCAAAGTGAATTTGGGGCTTTGGCGAGCATTGTTGTTGCAAAACAATATCTTCCCTAGTTGGAGGAAATGCCAAATTAACCTGTAGGTGGAATGTCTTTCATCATCTGGTAAAATACCACCACCTTGCTTATTAGAGACATGAACTGGCTGCAGTGATATTTTGTCTCTAGAACAAGGATCCTGGTTTCTGTCCCCCTCCCCTCTTCTTACATGTAGTAAGAATAATACCCTCAAAAACATACCAACTCACTGTAGGCGCCATGACTCTTCCATTTGAGGGGACAGCAGTAAAAAAACGGTTCTGCAGGTTGGCTACTGGTTAGTACACAGGACTGAACCTGGAGGCTTCCTGAACAGCTAGCAAAAAATCCTGCAACCACATATTTTGCTAAAAGTTTATTTTTCACTAGGTTAGACTATAATAAATTTAGTTTAATCCTTTATCCCAGTGAGAGCAAACCATTTGGCAACTCCTATAGGTAAAGATGACCTTGTTACCACTTCTGCCTGGTATCTCCAACTCTGGGCCTGGCTCCCACTGAAGAGACCTCAATAAAGGTCGAAACTAGTCTGGGTAGTGGCCAATCCCTTAATGCATAACAGTATACATATCCACAAGGAGATGTGTTTTGTATTATGGGAGATACTGGGATAGGAGTGTTGGTAGCTTGCTCCACCTTTGCTACGAGTTGCTTGGTGTTGTACTACTTACCCATGTAAGATAGTACAACACTATATTCAGTCCTGAAGATGTTTTCAGGTGCAAACTTTGTTTGCTCTCATTAGGATAAAGGATTAAATTAAATTTATTATACATATTTTGCTAATTCGTGACTGGAGGGAGATCAAATGCTGTGGCCGCAGGGGTAACTGTCGAGGCCAAGTATGGAAGGAGACAGACTCCCCTCTGTGTTGGCAGTATGTTTGTGAGTCTGTCACCTCTCACTGTATGCCCCACTTCCTTTTTATCTCTTCCTCACCAAATACAATGAACCACAACTGAAAGAAATGCATTTTTACTGCAGATCTCAAATTCTCCCACACACAAAACTTGGGGGAAAAAAAACCACAAAAACACCAAAAATCCAATAAAAAATCATTAAAGACAGAAATCCAATGAAGCAACCCCCCAAACTAATTCTTACCAATAGAAAAGTTTGTTTCCACATCCACTAATCATCTAAATCAGAACTACTATTCCTTTTAGAATCCTCAACTGCCAACCTCAAACTCAAGCACTTCATGTCTCTAATAAGCAAGGTGGTGGTGGTATTTTACCAGGTAATGAAAGACATCCCACCTATTTGTCTTAAAGTGAAGATCTGATTCTTACAGCCTCTGTTTGGCCTGAATCCAGCAAGCTTCCTTTCCACAATGCCAGGTTAATTTGGCATTTCCTCCAACTAAGGAAGATATTGTTTTGTGACGACAATGCTTGCCAAAACCCCAAATTCACTTTCAATAATTAGAAAGATAAAAACTTCTTAGACATGCATTGATTTAACATAATTTCTACAGATTCTTTTTTTTTTTTTTTTTTCCCCTCTCTCATAGTATCAATAGCGTAGGATATCTGAAGAAATTTCAGAATGCTTGGTACTTTACACTCAACTTCCAAAACTACACATTACACAGTTCTTTCTGCTACAAGGATGGCACTTTTGTATTCGTGAGAACCGTCATAACCATGCCAGAGACTGCAAATCCTTGAATCCCCCACTGTTTGATCTTCTTTGGCTCAAAATTTCTCTACCAAATCAACCTGCCCTTTTCATATGCTCCCTCTATCACTCTTCAAACTCTGTCAACTACTCTGACCTCTTCAACTTTCTCTCTCTCTCTCTCTCTCTAAAGCTCAACTTTCTACATTCTAAACCCAAATAGTGAAGTCATGCTTCTTGGGGGACTTCAGTCAACTCATGTCGGCTTCCCCTTCTCCAGTTTCATTGATGAAGCAGGCAGGGATGCTGAGGTGTTCACCATCAGCAATTACCTATCTCAGATCTTCAATCTTCCCAACAGAATATCAGACACCCCCCTCCAATTTGCCAACACACCTGAACTCTTCTCAACAAGTTTCTCTTCCAGGTATACCATGTTTGTCAGTTCTCCTCTTGGAACCTCTGACCACAACCTCATATGTCTCTTTTGCTGCAGAACAACCCACACTCACCAGTTCACAGTCCTGTGGCACTAAGGGTGCCAAATGGGAGGATCTCAGTGACTTATATTCCTCCTTCCCATGGTTCAACTACTGCTTTACTTCTTCTGATCTAAACACCTGATCAGACCAAATAACAGAAATCATTCTCACAGGAATGAAAGCTTTCATACCTTCCGCCCAAATTATCAGCCACCACCCAAGCCTTGGTTCTCAAAAAAGTGTGCCAGTGCTGTAAAAAGGGAAAAAAACCCTGCTTAACCACAATTGGCTGAAGACCAAAACTCCATTTGCCCTCTCTGCCTATACTGCAGCCCACAACAGTTGTAAAAGAATCATCACCAAGTCCAAGTGAGACTTTGAAAGGGCCAAATGCTGCAAACTTGCCTCCTACTCAAATGGCAGTTGCTCCTTCTGGTCCCTTTCCAAGGCCATTGGGTGCAACTTCTGCCCACCCATTTTCCACCACTCTCACATCCAGATGGTACTGTAGTTACCTCACCTAAGGACAAGGCAAACTTACTAATATCACTCTTGATGACTTGGGCAAAGTTCCCTCCACTCCAGAACAGTTAACTTTGTGTCTCCGACAAAAAGAAACGTGAATAATCCTTAACTCAAACACAAACAAGGCATCTGATCCTGGTTCTATCCCACCTATTGTTAAAAATTTGTGTCCCAGAACTAACATCTATCCTGTATCGCCTCTTCGGTCTATCCTACTGAACTGGCATCTACCCTACAACATGGAAACAGGTTCACATCCAGCCCATCCCAAAGAAAGGTGATAAAAGTCAACCAACAAACTAGCATCCAATTTCTCTCGCTTCTGTTCTCTCAAAAATTATGGAGAGGATCATCAACAACCAGCTCTTGAACCTTCTAGAGACATACCAACTAATCAGTGACCAGCAGTATGGATTCAGCCAGTTGTAATCTACAGTTGTTTGTGCTTCCACCACCCGCCTATGGACTCAAGCCATGGAGAAATTGGAGATACTCACGTGTTTGCTGTCAACATTTCATAGGCATTTGATTGGGTTTGGCACAGGGGGCCTACTCGCCAAACTGCTATCTTATTGTTTGCCTTTCCAATTCTGAAACTGGATTGCCAATTCTCTCACTGGTCACTTTGCTGAGAACAGTACACTATTCCTCCTTTTCATTTGACAAACCTGTTAGTGCTCAAGTATTAGAATCCTCAAGATCTACCTTGACCAGGGACCTGAACTCGGATCTCCTAGCTATATCCCAGTGGGGCAAGGACAGCCTTGTAAACTCTTCACTGCTACAAAAACCCAGTTCTGTCTGATCTCTCACAAGAAATAGCTTACATCCATCCTTCAGTAATACTGAAATGTCCAAACACCATCAGATTTCTCTTCTTGGACTGATGTGCACCTCTAATCTTTCCTGGCACAACCATATTTCAACTATAGCTTCTGCAGCTACCAGAAAAACCTGATGTACTTTTTCACATAAGATGCTATTTCAAGATGTTTTTTCATTCTTCTGCAAAATCATTAAACCAGTACCCTTTTACAATCCATCTGAAAATATACTGAACTAACTTCACTGCCTCCTCTTTTATTCCATCTACTTCTGGCCTTTGGAACAGTTTCCCCCACTCTGACTTGCCCAAAGATTATGACCCTCAGCTGTTCAAACAAAATGTGAACAAACTCCTCTCTTTTATTCCTCTTGTCCACACATGACACTACTGTACTATAGATCCTGTGGCCTTTTGTGTGTGGACCAGATATAAAAAAAAGAAAGTGGGGGTAGTGAGAGAGAGGACAAACCCTAACAATAGGTTCATGCATAGAGTTTTTTTAAATTAGCAGAATTATTATTACGTGACACCTGCAGGGAATCCAAAGACTCATCGAGGGAGGGCATCTTCTCTACAACTCTGTCTCTACCACTCACAATCTGCCAACTACAATGAACTGCAACTACCTTCATCACCTACACCAACACATTATTTATTAACAACACTGGTTATGATGTTTGTTTCTGTTTCCTATAAACAGCTTTTTGTGTAATTTTGAATACCTAAAGAAATTGTTTATAATAAGGGAAAACTAATCATATTTATATATATCATTCCCACATATGAAAGTTAGCAAAATGTAAATACATCAGTGTATTCTGTTGCTGCCATCTCATTTATATTTTATATGGAAAATATGATAAAATATCATATAAAAATACTGAGGATCATTTTTGAACATCTGGTTTCCCCAACTAGTGAGAGTAATGGTTTATACTTGTGTAGATGTCTCACACTTCTTAGTACAGTATAGTTGATTATACTATGCTCTTAGCTGACCTTTGTGTAGCATTTAAGAATTAAAATCAATGAAAATTATTAAAAGAAGCATAATAAATAACCTACCACCCTTTAAGTTAGTTCATGATGAGTATGTTAATTTTTTTCATCAAGAAAACTAATGTAATAAAAATATAACTAACTGTGGGTTTATAGGTCATAATAATTATTTAATAAACCTGCTAGTTTTGTTACTTAAGCTAGTGGCTTTGTCTGGGTTAGGATAAACACACAAATAAATATACAACAAGCGTTAAATATGAATCATTACATATTACATGACTAAAAACACCGAATGTGTAGGAACACGTCGAAACACATGATCAGTCATTGTCCAGCAGCTGCGCCTGATAGTTTGTTTGCAGAAATATCAAAGTCCAATGTGTTTAAAGATCTAATGAGTGACTTCCAAATGTCACTCATTTGGAAGTCACTTGGAGTCTTGTCCCATTCACTGTTGTGGTTGAGTGTGGGAGAAATTTAATGCCAGGCCTGAGCTGTCTTCTCTGTTGTTATTAATGTCTCCAGTATACTCCTTTTGTCTTATTTCTAAACTTCTTGATGTTTTCCCTATGTAAGGCCACAAGAACATGGAATATTGTAAACTACTTTAGGATGTTTGTTGAAAGGGTTGTGATCCTTGAGCGGGTGTAACAGATTTCATACTGTCATAATAGGTTTGAAGGCTACCCTAATATCAGGAGATTTGCAATTTTTAGCAAAGGTTCACCTATAAAAGAGATGCAAACCAAGGTTCCGTAATCTGTCATTGATCTGTTGTGGAGAGGGATTAGAAAATAGCATTCTTTGTGCCATTTTTTTTAGGATATCCATTTTTTAGGTATTGTACATATGCTGAAAAAGAGGATGATCTCTATTATAAGAGATGAAGAAACTCTCTCTCTCTCTCTTTCTCTGTCTCAGATATGAGGTATCTGAGACAGAGAGACAACAGAGAAATACCCTTACTATATTTAAGAAAGACTCAAAATTAAATTCAGATAACTTCCTAAAATTAAACAAGATATATTATTAATTTCATTGTTCAGTTGCCTGTCTGCAACAAAAATATCTTTTAAATTCACTCATATGTTTGTAATGCTTGCTGAAGTTGACTTATGTGTATTATATTCATAAGGCTGATTCAAAGAATTTATACTTATGTCTACTAATAAAATGTAGAGCTGTCAGGGATCATCTTTCTAAGACAGCAGCAGTAATGGGGGGGGAGATCATTCACTAACAGAGAACTTATAACCGCCTCTAGCAATCCATTTTATTCATTAAGCACACTCCATGCAAAAATTCTAGTCTTGTCCTTGCTAACTACACTGCCACACAACTTTTTTTTTTTGGGGGGGGGGGTTATCATTTTGTCCCGCCCTGTCCTGCCTGAAAAATTTCTTCGGCATTTACTTTATAGAGCTCTTTTAGTAACCTTTTTTCTATCAAGTAATATCATTGGATCCCAGAAACCTTCAGTTTATCATCATATGGAACACCTATGAAGTTTTGTTTTAGTTAGGTTGCTATCATATATCTTCATTTATGCTTATCATCCATACTTTATAACAACAAACCTTCTATCTCTCCTCATAGATACTGTATGGATACTCTCCATTCCCATCCTTCCTCATCTTTAAGAAACTCACAGGACCAAATCATCCACTGTAGACATTTAGATGTAGCTATATTAAAGGCTTGTAAAGGAGACTAATAACTTCCTTATCCCAACTTATCGATATATATATCACCCTTCAAATTCACATTGCTGATGCTGAGATTCTAACTAAACAGCCTTAAATTAAATAAGACACATTGCCATATCTCTTATTTTCTCATAACACACATGTCACTATCACATCCAGTCCCATTGCTATATTCACATTGGGATTTGTTAACATCCTAAAGACCTCAGATCATCATCTCCTGTTTTAACAGCAAGTCATTATCACATCAGTCTCTGCATTATCCCTCAGTAATTCCACAATTTCTTCTACTTCTGTTGCCTCCCTCCATGTGCATTCATTAAAGTCATCCTTCCATAAGCATTCTTTTACATGCTTCATGGCAAAACATTTCTTTGGATTGTTCCTTAGTTGGCATGCTAGTTTCCACCCTTCTTGCCTGTTCCTTGTACAGTAATACCCTACCTTACAATGCTTTATTTATGATGCTTTTCAATTATGACCAGTGCCCATCGATATGATGTTGCATTTGTTTGCATGATGGTTGTAGCAACACGACACTCCCATGAATCAACCTATGTATTTTTTTTTGTGAACTGTTTGTGATATTGTTGCTCACTACATTCTCTGTGTTTTAATGTTTTGCTGTGAATAATGAACTGTTTATAAGAATTATTTTATTTTATTGTTGCTAATGGCAGATAAAATTCAAAATAAGGGTGTTGTTGTTACTTTGGGTGAATAGAAGAAGATGAGCAGTGCTATTACTTTAGATACTAAGATTAAAATGATTAAATGGTGTATCAAACTTTCTAGCACTGCTGCTATTACAGTTGCTAAAAACAAAGGTAAAGTGAAAAGTGCTACACTAGTTAATACTACAGTTATCCGTAAATGCAACAATTTTATTAAATGGAAGAATTTTTAATCATTCAGACTGATGACAAAACTCTGTCATATTTCCTTAATAAATTTTTCATTAGTGAAAAAAAATTATTCTAAATTTTTCATTTGCATTTATTTAAGCCAGTTATGTGCATAAATGACCACTAAAAATGTCATTAAATCATTATATGCATCTACGAGGGGGAAAAAAAAAGTAGTGATACACTATACAATGGTGGTCGGGACTTAACATGCCTTATAACCAGAGTATGCTTGTATAAGCAAAATAGCTGATTCTTGTTAGATTTCTAAACTTCAGGGTAAGAAATATTGGACCAATCTTAGTAATAAGCATCTGCTTATTACTATGATTTCTGCTCAGTAAATGGACTGGTCATTACTAGCTTCATACTCTAATATATAAATATAAAAATTCATGTAGAGGAAAGAAGAAATAAGAAAGTCTCATTGATTATGCTATTGTTGATAGCAATACCTTCATATTGGTCCTAGATATCAGTTTTAACTTCACATAGCATTTTCAGTGATATGTGAAGGTGCAATGCATTGTATTGTTCTTCATAGTTCTGCCTTGTAGAGTAGATAAGGATCCATACAAAATATTTTCCACAATTACTGAATTCAAATCCACAGTTTTTCTCCTTTCACTCTCTCTCTCATATTAAGATGTAGAGCAAAAACTTGACAGAATGCTTACTGCTATTAGTATAATTACATGATTTAATGACTACTATAGAAAAATGCATACATAATATCAATATGAAACACCCTAAGGATTACAATATTAAGTTGACTGTTTAAAATATATTTCAGTTTTCCTTTTGTATCACCACTGCTTAATCATATGGTGGTGCCAGTAATATGAGGTATACAATTGTACTAAGAAATGTCAATAAGATTTTAAAAAATGTTTACATCATGTAGTTAAACTTTAATGTTAAAGCCTATTTATGAAATTTATACTTAATATTTATAATACAGTTAAAAAAAATCAAAAACAAGAAAATTATAATTATGGGAGATTTTTACGTGATCTTCTTTTACATCTCTTATCTAGCAGTATAACCATTAGAACTTGTCATTAGATGTAGGATAGGTAGATAAGTACATGCATTCAGATAATAAATAAATTTGCTGTGATGCATATAATATTCATATAATACATTAGTATCATAGTCATGCTCTGAAGACCAAATATGGAACTTTTTCAAGCTGCCTCAAACTAGGATAAGCAAGATACTGGTTTCACACTTGGCAGTGAGTCATTTAATACTTAAAGATATTCATAATCGTCCACACATAGAGTAGGGGTTTGAATCTGCAGACTCAATTGTAGCATAGAGCAAATTTAACAGCCTAGTTGCTTAGTCAACCAGACTAGAAATTTTCTGATATTTACAAATCCTGAGAGTAGATTTGGGTTGTTATACTGAATGTTTTGAGCTTTGTATTAACAGTGGTGGCTTAATATAGCTGTCACTTTGTTCAGGACTTTTTGTTAGATTGCTATCGCTGTGTTGCAATGGCAAACTTATAAGTTACAAGCTAGATGATGTATTTTTTATATCTCTAGTAACAAGAACTGTGAAATTTAGTTTATGCAAAACTTGTGTGATGAAAATATTTAAAACAGTTAAAATATGAATATAATCTTTATACAGACATATCCTGATCCTGTTAGAGTAGTATCTATTGGCATTGCTGTTGATGTTTTGGTCTCAGATCCTTCTGGGCCTGGTGGCTCAGTTACATCTGTGGAATTTTGTGGTGGAACGTAAGTTACCTATTGTAAACTATATTATTTTATTGCAGAGAATTATTGATTTCTGCAGTAACCATTGTTTTGTTATGTGGTAAATGGTGTTTTAATTGTCATTTGAATTGACAGCATTTGTAGTCTCCTAGAGAACTATAACTTTTTTGAGTTTTTGTGTTTAAAGGCTTAAGTGCTGTGAGGACATCATGTTGGAGGCTCAATAGATTTTTTACAACACTCGGAAAGGATTAAAACAGAATTTAATACTTCCTATATTTCGTCCTAGTCACTAGGACATCTACGGGGATTACAAAAATAATTAATGTAACATAACCCAAATATCAAACAATACTTAACCCAACTACGTGGGTGACACTAAAGTCCTGTGTAGGCGGAGCACCCTCTAAGGGCAGTTGTAAGTGGCCTGGAATGTAAGGTGGGACCTCTGGTGATGAGTGTTTCCCAAATCTTCGGAAGCTTAATGCAACCGTATTTATTAAGATTTGGTTGATTTCAGAGAGCTGCTGCTGCTTCTAAGAATAGTGTCTCTTTCTTGAATTTGGAGAATTCAAGAAAGAGACACTATTCTTTGTGGAGAATAGTGTGGAGAAGTGGTGGAGAATGGTGGTTTTCTTCCATTATACTTTGTGGGTGGTGTCCAAGACATGGTCAGCCAAGCCTGAATGACCATAGTTGTGTTTATAGATGTAAGACTTGTGTTCCTCCAGGCAGATGGATGCTGATCTGCCTGTCTGTCCAAAGTATGCCAGCTTACAGGAACAGGGTACTTTGTAAACTCCAGGCAGAGAGAGAGGAGGAAGCTGATCTTTCATAGAACGGATAAGGGTAGCAAGTTTGCGGTGGGGCTTATATGCTGTGTGTAGGTTGTACTTTTTTAGTATCTTGGCTATTTTTTTGGATGTGCCACGGATGTAGGGTATGGTGATGGCATTTTTAAAATCTTGTTGACAAGAAGGATGGGGAATGGGGGAGGAACTGATTATTTTTTTGATACTGTGATCGCTGTAGCCATTGGAGAGGAAAGTGCTGTGTATGTGGTTAAGCTCACTAGTGGGGGCAGTTCCATTGGAACAAAGATTGTGGGCTCTCTTGTTAAGAGTTTTAATAATGCCATATTGTTGAGAGGGGTGGTGATGTGAGAGTTTGTGAATGTATCTGCCTGTGTGTGTGGGTTTTCTGTATACAGTGAAGGCAAGTGTATCATTAGGCAGGCGTGTAACTAAGGTGTCTAGGATGGATAAACAATTGTTCTTTTCCTTTTCCATAGTAAACTGGATTCTTGGATGTAGGCTATTGAGATGACTGAGGAAGGAGTCTAACGTGTCTGGACCATGAGGCCAAATAGAGAACACATCATCTACATATCTTTGCCAGATATAAGGTTTGAGTGGGGCTGAGTCTATGGCTCGTTTTTCGAAATCTTCCATATAGAAATTGACAAGAGGGAGTGAGAGGGGGGAACCCATGGCGGTTCCCTCTATCTGCTTGTAGATTTTTTTCTTCCAAGAAAAATACCCAGAGTTAATGGCAAAGGAAAAGAGATCTAAGATGTCAGATGGAAAAACGTTTTCTAAGAGAGATACTGTGTTAGTTAAGCGAATATTGGTAAACAAAGAGGAGATATCAAAGCTTACCAATATGTCTGCATTATTCAAGGTTAAATTTTCTATGAGGGCTTTAACGTGCGTAGAGGAGTTTTTTATATGGACCTTCCAGTGAGGGAGGGGGGGGGGTCAGGGAGTTGGCCAGCTGTTTAGACAGTCTGTAGCAAGGTGCATTGATGGCATCTACTATAGGTCTGAGTGGGGAATTGGGTTTGTGAATTTTTAGTAAACCGTATATTCAGGGGGGGGACGGGAGCGGAAAGGTTTAAGTTTTTTCATGATGTCAGGGGGCCAGGAAGATACTTTTTTAAGTAAGATTTTTAATTTCTTAACTCATGTTTTTGTGGGGTCGTGTTCTAGTGGGATGTAGGTAGCACAATTGCAGAGGATGATATTCATCGACTGTATTCACTGGTATTAAGAACTACTGTGGCATTATCCTTATCCGCTCTGGTGATGACGATACATTTTTCTTTCTTTAATTTCAGGAGCCGTGCATTGGGCATATGATAAATTACTTTTTGGAGGCAAAGAATGAGCGAGGATGTTGGCTACGTCAAGTCTGATGTTGTTGGCTATCTCCGACGGTAAGCCACCGATCCCACGTTCGATGTTAACCAATACATCAAGCACCGGCACTTCCTTCGGAGCGATGGCAAAGGGTGCTGACGGCATAGTCGTTGAGCCTTTTGGAAGAGAGGTTTACTACTGTCTGGAGCAGTTGAATTTGTGGTTTGTCTATAATCAGGTTATGTTTCTTGACATGTTTATTTTTTATTTTTTGAAATTCTTTCTGTGCAGAAGTTTCTGAAATGCCAGAGAGAGAGAATCAACCAAAGTTCAGGGTTAAGAATGGTGTAGAGCTCTGAATGTAAGGAGCCAATGGCGGCGTTCATCACTGGAGGGTGGCACAAATAGAGGTGATTTGCTCGTGTAGTAATGCCAGGCTGGCACAGTTATATATGCGGAGTGCTTTTTTGGAATGGAAATTGGTCTTCATTTTAACGCAGTTTGGTATCACTCTTGTATCCTGACATCTTTTTAAAAAAGATGTTTTTAAAAACTTTTTTGAGTTTATAAAGCTTATTTGCCGTTTCTTTTGATGATGCATCTTCGAAACAGAGCCACCATGTTCTTCATCTATCCTTTGCTATTCTTGTATATCATGTTATCCTTCTACCGTCGGGTTTCTTTCTTTTCTTGTCTTGTCTTTTACGTTCTATAGGCAGTAAGATTCCCATTATCCTACCCTTGTTATAGATCATGCCATTTCTACCTTCCTTTTTATCAAGCTATTAACAAGTAATTTATCTTCTATTTCAGATGACTTCATTAACATTTATTCTTCTTCCTCCTCATATTAAAGTTCCCAAATAATGATTGCTTTTAGTTTGAGAAATGGTTTTATTTAATTTGTTCATTTTTTCTAGTTTCTTTTTTTTAGCCTTGTAAATTTTTTTTTTTTATTTTCAGTACCAAAACACAGACTTTTCCATGGTTTTTCTGGTAAAGATTTTTGTTCAGTTAATAGCCATTGTTTTATGCAAAATATCATTAGCATAGCTGATATTTTACTATATGCTATTAATTTGGAATCTAGTTTTGCTTATTTTATTTTCATAAGTTTCTCAGTATGTGTGTTGAATAGATTAAATGTCAATAAGGATTCTTGTTATATTCTTTTTAGGATGTCTATTGCATTTGATAGTATGTCACTTATTGTGAATGGTTGTTTCCAATAAAGTTGAATTATTAATTTGAGAGTGGTCTAATTTTCCCAATAAATGTATAAGTTTCTCATGTTTTACTTTATCTGAAATCAGTGAAGAATGAGTAATTCTAACTTTCTTTTGTATTATTAGGAGAAATATTTTGGAAATATGTAATTACACAAAATGATCAGTAGTCTCCACATTTGTTTGCATTATTTTTCCTTGGGTAACATACAATAACAAACAAATTAATCCAAACAAGCTGAATTTTCATCAAGTTTTTGTGTTTTTTTTTTCAGTTTTGGTTTTAGTTCACTATTTTGTTGAGTGCTGCATGTTTTAACTGTCTCTACAATGCTTATTAATAGTGCTAACAAGTTGACATTTGTAGTGTTTTATTCATTTTATGTAACTAAAAAATGGATAGATCTCCAAGAAAGCATTCAAAAATACATATATATTCTTTCTCAGCACACATTCATGACTCAAAGACAAATTGCCAATGAGTGTGGTGTTGGTTTGGGTACTTAATGCAATTTTAAAGAGGTTTAGGAGACAGGTACCTTTTCTCCTGACAGAAAAGAAAAATGTGGGTGAAAAAGGAAAACTACACATACTTAGGATTGTTTACTGGTTAGAAAAAGCAAAATGAATCCAAAATTGTCTGCTGTAGACTTGAATAGAGATTTGGTAGCTAGTGGGATTAATGTTTGACATGATAGTCTGTTGAAGAATGTTGGAAGCAGGGAAGACTGCTCACAGATCAAAAAAGAAACAACTGTTAATGAAGGCTAGTTATGCAGAAAAAGAGGTGCCAGTGGGTAAAAGTGTATAAAGATTGAACTGTTGAGAAGTGGAAGAATATCATATTCTTAGATGAGAGTCATTTCTTTGTCCAAGGAGAGCGAGCACCTTATGTTGGCAAATCAATGGCTAAGAAGACTTCTCCTGCCCACCTTCAAGAAGCTCCTAAACACTCAACTAAAAAGATGTTCTATTGTTTTACACATAACAGTCCAGTCACTTGTACCTGTTGACGGCATGGTGAAAAGCAACTAATACATAGTGGTCCCACAGATCCAGAAAGACAAAACTCATCTTCCAACAGGATCTCTCTCCATGCCACACTTCAAAAAAAGTGAAGAGTTCCTCAAAAATCACGACATCTAATTGCTTTAATGGCCAGGTAACTCACCTGACATTAACTCCAATAGAAATTTTGCAGACCATAGTGAAAAAGATACTTGGAAAATTAAATTGTGATACAAAGGATAACTTAACTTAATACTTAATACAATCCATTATAAAAGTATAGTTTCAAGATGCAGAAATAAGAGAAATGTGTTCTGCATTGGTAGAGTCCGAGCTTAAGTGAATTAATGAACTTATTAGGAACAGAGAGGAGCACACATATAAATTATTAGGTAAAGTTGGAATTTAATTTTTGTACTTATTTTCCTGCAAAATTAAAATTTTTCTTTAAAATGTTGAGCGTTTAGATTAATTTATTTGCTCCTGCACATTTGAATATGTAGTCTTGTTATAAGATCCAGTTTTGTAACAGTAGTGATTTTCATTATCTCTAAGGCTTTTTTTTTTTATTCATTTGTATTCTCATTAGTTTCTGTGATCTGAAAGAGAAGAAATAAGGAATCTTGTGCAGTGTTTATTTTCTTTAGTTTGTTGGCCATTCTCTCTCTCTCTCTCTCTCTCTCTCTAGATTATAAGTTTTATAATGTGGATTCACTTAGTTACACAAAGAGGAATGATAACTTCTTTATCTCTTCCTGTCAGTGTTCTTTAATAACCACATAATCTTATGAGCTACCTTCACCACCTTTGCAGTATACTCTCTGAACTTCTCTCTATCTACTAATGCTCTCAAATCCATAGCCCCATGAATTTCTTGGAGTACAGTTCCATCAGTGTAGTACACAGCTTACAATTTTTTCGTCCCAAAATGCGTAACTACACTCTTTCAAATTAAACTGGTTCCATTTTCTGTTGCTCATACTGTCAACTTATTTAAATAATTTTGCAGGGTCTCTTTACCTTGCCGGCTCTCACTCTCTCTCTCTCTCTCCTAGAAATATAAACTTTGTAAAAGCATGCTATTGACTGGTTATATATAACTGTATGGTGTTTGGACATCAGCCACCCTTTCACTTTTAGCAATTCATACTACCCACTTCATATCCATTTCCATTTGTCCCAATTTTTATAACAAAGTTCCATGTGGCATCTTGTGAAGCATCTCAGAAATCCAGCAGTATTATCATGTAGCCTTTTATCCAACTTAATGATCACTTTATTATATAAAAAAAAAAGTGAAAAAATTTCTAAAACATGACCTATCCTTTACAAAGCCATGTTGTTGCTCATATAGTATCATATTCTTATTCACTCATTCCTGAATTCTGTCTTTGACTAACTTGTCTTAATACCCCTGTACTACTCTCGAGAACTGATTGGTCTGTAATTCATTACCTCTGTCTAGAGTCTTCTTTATGCAGTGGAACTATGCTGTCCTTCTTTGGAAATTTACGAAAACTTAAATTAAGCAGCCTTGTTAGAAGCAGTGCCAATTCCTCTCTGATTATAATCTAATCTCATGGTCATATTTGCATTGAAATTCTGCAATATCTTAAGTACTTCCAGCTCAACCTCTTCTCCCATCAGTTCATGTGCTATCTTTTCTGTAAATTAAAGGTCTTTATATTTTTATTTTATCTTGTCAGAACTCCTATACTGTCATATCTAACCTTTGTTTCTAAGGCACTTCTGACTGAATCAATCTACCTAGACCTTGGTCTTCCCCTGGGTCTCTCTCCTGCCATATTTGCATCAAACACGTGCTTTGCTACCTTTCCTTACCCATTCTAAGTGGCCATACAATCTTAGGTTAGCTCTGCTTACACAGGTATTATTTCTGGGAAAATTCCTATTTTACTCCTCTAAATTAAACTATTATTTTAATGGCTAATATAGCCTACTTTTGTTTAGGAGCCCTTTTTTTACATTGTCATTGGCTCTTTACCCAAATCTTAGGGCATTACTAAAGTGTTATAAAACGAACATATGAAGAATAATATAGGAAGGAAAATTTGGACATACCTTTTTGGATGTTGTTTTCTGTCTTCTTATCCCAGCGATATGCATTCATCTGCTGTTAAGCTGTTAAAGGAAGGGGAGGGGGTAAAAATAATGTGGGGGAATTATTTGAAAAAAATTGGATTTTTTATATCTATAATATTATTATTAAGAGTGGAGAGTGTTTGGGGGGGGAGGTAAGGGAAGGATCTGAAGATAAATTATTTTTTTTGGGGGGAAGAGGAGGGATTTATGGGAAAAGTCAGGGATGGGAGTAACGAGGTGTGTGCCGTTTTGACAGGCATTGTCTTTGGAACTCGGGGGGGGGGGGGGGGGGCTATGTTGGCTAAGTGTTTCTGTCTTTAGTGTGCTTGTGTTGTCACCTATTGGTCAGAGTCGTGACCTAATTTTTATGTTATTGAGCTTCCAACTCTCGGAGATTATATAGGGTTGGTGGACGTTTATTGAATTTTCATCACATTTTATGGCTATCATTTCCGATATTTTAAGCACTGTTTTGTTGTCTTGTATGTCTAAAGCCCCCCCCCTTGTCGATTTGAAAGGTATGTTTTTGTTCCAGGGCATAGATTGATATTTCAGTTTTTTCTGTACTTTCTATCCTGTTTTTCTTTTTGTTGTTGTATTTTTTATTGTTTAAATGTTCTGGAATAGGGATGTTACAGTCACGGAAGTGTACTTGTAGTCTTGCCCATAAAGACCTGATAGTAGAACCTGATTAGATGACATCACAGTCTTTTCGGCAGGCAAATTTGTAAACAATGTGGTGTTCCATTGTTTCTTTGTGTGCATGTGAGATTTTGTAGGTTTTAAAAGTGTTGCCAATTTTTGGTTTGAGTGAAGTGTTCTTGTAGTCTTGCCCATAAAGATCTGATAGGAGAACCTGCGTAATTGACATCACAGTCTTTTTGGCAGGGAAATTTGTAAACAACATTGTGGTGTTCCGACGTTTCTTTGTGTGTGTGTGTGTGTGTGAGATTTTGTCGGTTTTAAAAGTGTTGCCAATTTTTGGTTTGTGGTGACCACCAGCTTATAGTCTGTGTTTGAAAATGTATTTGTAGGCTTTGTATGTGTTCTGGATGTATGGAGTTTGATAATTTTTTGTGTTGGAAAGTTTGTTTTGGTTATCAGGTTGTTTTGCTTGGTTTTTGTTGTCGTAATTTATTAGTTGTGTTTGGGTAATTCCAATTTTGAAAAACTTATGTTGAGATAATTACGGTTAATCGAAAACTTGTAAGCATTTATGAATTGTATTAGGATGACTGATTTTTTAATTGAATAAGGATGGTATGAGTTAAAATGTAGGTAGTTCCCGATATGCGGCTAGTTTATTGTTTTGTTCTGACTTATGTCAAGTTTAGGATTCATTTTTGAAATTATGGATTCTACAACCGTGTTAAAAACTCTTTTTTATTATCCCTACGTTTCGATCTTCATATCAATATCATCATCTGGAGCATACATAAATATACAAGACAAGCTGCATTACATTTCAAACTGAAAGCTAGAGAAACAATGATTTGATCACATGCTGCTCACTGGCATGACCTCTAGTGGAAAAAAAAAAATTACATCAAGCTAGATTTAATTTATGATTACATGAATAAATATTCTTGCTTACAGATAATTTTCCTTCCAGTAACAGTGATGTCTTATTTCTATTATTATAATTGTTATTTTTGATTTAAAAAATTATTTATAAATTACATGAATAAACATTCTTTCTTACAGATTTTTTCTTTAACAGTGATGTCCTATTTTTTAGTATTAAAGTTGTTATTTTAGATTTAGGATCCTGGATTTTCTACAGTCCTATTTATAGTTGTTCTTAGAGAGGAAGGATTCGTGGGACAAATATATGCCTTCCATATGTATGGGATTTTTAGACCATCATTGTTTAGATTGGAGTGGTTGATAATGATCTCACAGGCTTCCTTAAATTTGCATTCATACCATGTTTTGGTGTGATGTAGTCAACTAGTGCTTTTCCAATCAATTCTATGTAAGGTGTTCAGGGCATGATCAGAAAGGCCAGCTTCACCATAATTATTATTGTTTATTCTTTTTGTGTGATTGGAATTGTGCGTCCTGTTTCTCCCATGTATGGTATGTTGCAGGAGTAATAAATACAGTATACTCCAGGGTGGGCCAGTGGAGGAAGTGGTTTTTTGGATGAGTTGAGTAAGCCTTTTAATTTTGCAGGAGGTTTAAAGGTGGCTTTGAGGTTGTATTTTTGTAGTCTGGTTTGCCTTTGTTTTTTATTGAGGTCTTGTGGAGAATTTTGTTAATAGTGTTTTGGCTGTATCCATTTTTTTGAAAAGTATTGCTGATCACTTTAAATTCATCTTTCAGTGCCTGTTCACTGGAGCAGATCTTCAGAGCCCTGTTTTTTAGGGTATTGATGACACCTAGTATTTGTGTTGGGTGGTGGTGGTCGGAGTTCCTGTTGTTAAATTCTGAATGAAAGAAAATTTAATCCATAAATTTTTCATTCAGATTTAACAAGCAACAACATTCCAGGAGCTAATATTTGTATATCAGAAAATATGTGACTGATTGGAAACTGCCAACAACGTTTGTAATTTAAGTAATATTCTCTATACAATATGTTATAGTTATTCATTGGAAATTCCAGAAATTAAAACTATGTGAGCTTTGTATAAATATTTGTGTCATGAAGAGGATAATATAATCGGATTAAGAAGTGAAGGCCTGAAACAGAACACGTGCGTCAGAGAGGAATTGCGAGTGGAAGTTTCCTGCAGAGCCTGCTAGGGGAGACAGCGGCACTAGGTGCAAGGGAGAAGTGAAGTGCCGTGAGCAAAAGAGAAAGAACGTGACGTAGGAAGGTAAACATCACGGCAGTGATATATAGAGTGTGGCGGCGCCGGCTCGGGGTTTTTCCCCTTTGTTCGACTCGTCATCAAGTTCGGGAGATCCCTTGGAAGTCATAGGAGCATGCGGAGATGTCTCCAAGTAGCCCATCGGTCAAGAAGTACTTCAGCGAACACTAATCCCGATCCTGCAGACGGCCCAGCACAGATCGACAAGTCATGCCAAGCCACTTGACCCGATAGTGGTGAGCCAGAGCTATTTACTTGGAAGGTGGTGAGTCATGTCCGAGCCCACCGGTTGATTCTCTTACAAATAGGAGCATAACCAGTGAGACGGAGGTACTACCGAGACAAGTATAGAGAAGGTCATGTAATTCCACAGTCCCTGGTAAAGTAAACTTTTGTTCTGTTATGTAATTGTGCTAAAAGGGATTATCATTGTTCGCACAAAGAACTTTAAGTTATTCATGTTCCATTAACGAAAGGACTCTAGGACTTATGCAAAGTGAGAAAGGGGAACCTCATATTCTAGGAAAAAGGGATTGTGTATGAATATGTTTATATAATAAAGTGCTCTCAATCTGTTATTACAATAACCTTTAGGAATGTTGATTACTGAGTGAATGGTTAGCCAATAATAGAAGCTCTAATCTAGATTCATGTTGAAGATGTTAAGAGAGAGGTTGCATCATTTAATTAATTAAGCTTATTCTCAAGATAGTTGATTCTATGCCAGTATTTCATTGTACTTGTAAATTACTTGATTTGATAATTAAATGTCTTCCTTTTATGTTAATCTAATGACTTGCCTGACTTTATTCCTATTGCACTGCTCATAAAACTGAACCAAGGCGGGAGGTAAAACATAAAGGTGGCTACAACTGCAATTGAAATTTAGTTGTTTTATGAATTAAGTACTTAACGAAATTATCTAGGAGTTATATAATAGTGGACTATTCTGAGTGTGAATTCCCCAATTTTGAGTTATTCTCTGGTATAGGATTTAGGGTGCCGCAGCATAATATAAATTTTCTCTAAATCCAAAAAGGGATTAGCACCAGGAACTAAAAAAAGGAATTGGCACTACCCAAGGGCAAAACCCTTTGTCTTCCTTATTTTGACCACTATTGTTAAATTAAATGGCGGCCTAGAATTGAAGCAGTGACTGCAAGCGAATATTAAAGCTAATAATAAGCAATAAGAAATTATACAAAATCAAGATAACAGAAAATATTACGATGTGTCTATATTGACCAGTATGTGTCGGTTTCCGGTAAACAATGAAGGAAAGATTGCCCGAGGGGAGACGTGTGACAAGTGTATCTAGAAATGGTAGTGTTTTATGTTTTTCAATCTCAATTGTGAACTGTATATGTTTGTGTTGCTTGTTTAGGTGGCTAAGGAATGTGTCTAGTGGCCATGAGACTAGATCGCAAAAACATCGTCATTGTATATACACCAGACTTTGGGTTTTAAAGGGGAGAAACCTAAAGCAAGTTGTTCAAAATGTTCCATATAAAAGTTAGCAATAGGCGAGTATAATGGTGAGCCCATGGATGTGCCTTCTTTTTGTAGGTAGAAAGTGCTTTGCCATACAAAATAACCAGAACGTAATACATGTGCAAAGAGCGTTGTGATATCTGGAGGAAATTTGTTCTGTAAAAGAAGGATTGTGTCATTGATTGGGACATTTGTAAAGAGGGCAGACGTCAAAACTGACTAATAGATCATCTTTTTCTAATGTAATGTCTTTGAAGTGTTGTGTGTTTTTGATGTAGGAGGGGGAATGACTTACCAACTCCTTGAGTGTTGCAGCTAATTTTTTGGGTAAGTGATAAGTTGGGCTATCAATCCCTTCGATTATAGGCCTTAGCGGTGTGTTTTCTTTGTAAATTTTCGGTACCCGTAAATTCTCAGGGGACTAGCATAGTGTGGAAATAGTTTTTTGACCATATCTTTGGGCCATGTGGTAATTGACTTAAGTAGTTTCTCTGTTTTCTTTTTTATTCTATTAGTTGGGTTATAGTTAACTAATTGGTATGTGTTACTGTCCGAGACTAGCAGATTCATTTTATCCACATAAGTGGTTCGGTTTAAGATAACAGTGGCACGTACTTTATCTGCTCTGGTTATTACGATTTTCGGGTTTGACTTTAGTGATTTTATTGCTTTTAATTCGTGTTTAGTTAGGTTGCTTGTTATTGTTTTGTTATGATTTAAAATGTTGGCGGTTTCTAAACGTATTTTTTCTGCTATGTTATTTGGGATGAATATTAGGCCTCTTTCAATATTACAAATAAATTCGAGTTTGTTTATCGATTTGGGTGCTATGGCATAATTTAAGCCTTTGTTAAGTATCGAGATTTCGTCTTTGTTTAAAGCGTGGTTGGATAGGTTAACTATGTTACTGTTACCTGTAGGTGATTGGTGGCTCCTGTTGTTTCTTATAAATTTATTTATAGTTGTAGTTGTAATTTATAAATAATTTTTTAAATCAAAAATAACAATTGTAATAATAGAAATAGGACATCACTGTTACAGGAATGAAAACTATCCGTAAGCAAGAATCTTTATTCATGTAATCATAAATTAAATCAAGCTTGATGCATTTTTTTCCCCACTAGAGGTCATGCCAGTGAGTAGCATGTGATCGAATCATTGAAATTACATTTCAAGCTTTCAGTTTTAAATGTAATGCAGCTTGTCTTGTATATTTATGTACGCTCTAGATGATGATCTTGATATGAAGATCGAAACATGGGATAATAAAAAGAGTTATTTTAACACGGTTGTAGAATCCATAATTTCAGAAATGAATGCTGATTACCGTGTAACACTAAAAGAAAGGATTATGATAATTCATGGAGATTCAACCCACAAGCGATGCAATCAATGTGGTAGGCTGAAGAATCAGGTTTCTAATTTGATCAATCGATGGGCCTTTTTAAAACTACGTAGGGACAGCAATATCATTCCGAATTACATCAGGCAAAATAGAAAATTTACCTCGGCAAAAGTGCAACGAATATGCTTCTGCATGAAGAAAGCACTTCTCAGAGAACAAATCCAAGCTTCCAGAAAGAACTTAACCGCTACACAAAACCAGCTACAAAAAGAAAAAATGGAACTTTCAAGCTATGTAAATGCAGATATCTTGATGATCCTGGAAACGATTACTGACAACATGCCGAACCACATCCTCCAAACGAAGAATGAAAACCTAATTTCCAAATTCCAAAGACTAAAAGATCGAAAGAACCAGCTGGCATATTCAGATTGTTCCACAGTGAACAATAACAACCAACCAGAAGCAAGAAACAACAGGATCCACCAAACACCTACAGGTAACAGTAACATAGTTAACCTATCCAACCATGCTTTAAACAAAGATGAAATCTCGATACTTAACAAAGGTTTAAATTATGCCATAGCACCCAAATCGATAAACAAACTTGAATTTATTTGTAATATTGAAAGAGGCCTAATATTCATCCCAAATAACATAGCAGAAAAAATATGTTTAGAAACTGCCAACATTTTAAATCATAACAAAACAATAACAAGCAACCTAACTCAACACGAATTAACAGCGATAAAATCACTAAAGTCAAATCCGAACATCTTAATGACCAAAGTAGATAAAGGAAGTGCCACCGTTATCTTAAACCGAACCACTTATATGGATAAAATGAATCTGCTGGTTTCGGACAGTAACACATACCTATTAGTTAACTACAACCCAACTAATAGAATAAAAAAGAAAACATAGAATCTGCTTAAGTCAGTTACCACATGGCCTGAAGATACGGTCAAAAAACTATTTCCACACTACACTCATCCCCCGAGAATTTACGGGACTACCGAAAATTCACAAAGAAAACACATCGCAAAGGCTTATAGTCGAAGGGATCGATAGCCCAACTTATCGCTTAGCCGAAAAATTAGCGGCAACACTCAAGGAGTTAGTGAGTCAATCCCCATCCTCTATCAAAAACACACAACACTTCATGATCATCAAAGACATTACATTAGAAAAAGATGATCTATTAGTCAGTTTTGACGTCTGCCCTCTTTACGAATGTCCCAATCAATGACACAATTCTTCTTTTACAGAACAAATTTCCTCCAGATATCACAATGCTCTTTGCACATGTATTACGTTCTGGTTATTTTGTATGGCAAAGCACTTTCTACCTACAAAAAGAAGGCACATCCATGGGCTCACCATTATACCCCCCTATTGCTAACTTTTATATGGAACATTTTGAACAACTTGCTTTAGGTTTCTCCCCTTTAAAACCCAAAGTCTGGTGTATATACAATGACGATGTTTTTGCGATCTAGTCTCATGGCCACTAGACACATTCCTTAGCCACCTAAACAAGCAACACAAACATATACAGTTCACAATTGAGATTGAAAAACATAAAACACTACCATTTCTAGATACACTTGTCACACGTCTTCCCTCGGGCAGTCTTTCCTTCATTGTTTACCGGAAACCAACACATACTGGCCAATATGTACACATAAACTCCTACCACCACCCAACACAAAAACTAGGTGTCATCAATACCCAAAAAAACAGGACTCTGAATATCTTCACCAGTGAACAGGCACTGAAAGACGAATTTTAAGTGATCAGCAATAATTTTCAAAAAAATCGATACAGCCAAAACAAAATTCTCCACAAGACCTCAATAAAAAACAAAGACAAACCAGACTACAAAAATACAACCTCAAAGCTACCTTTAAACCTCCTGCAAAATTAAAAAGCTTACTCAACTCATCCAAAAAACCACTTCCTCCACTGGCCCACCCTGGAGTATACTGTATTTACTACTCCTGCAACATACCATACATGGGAGAAACAGGACGCACATTTCCGATCAGACAAAAAGAACATAAACGACACATCAAATATAATAATTATGGTGAAGCTGGCCTTTCTGATCATGCTCTGTGAACACCTTACATAAAATTGACTGGAAAAGCACTAGTTTTCTACATCACACCAAAACATGGTATGAACGCAAATTTAAGGAAGCCTGTGAGATCATTATCAATCACCCCAATCTAAACAATGATGGTCTAAAAATCCCATACATATGGAAGGCATATATTCGTCCCATGAATCCTTCCTCTCTAAGAACAACTGTAAATAGGACTGTAGAAAATCCAGGATCTTAAATCGAAAATAACAACTTTAATACTAATAAAATAGGACATCACTGTTAAGGAAAAAATCTGTAAGAAAGAATGTTTATTCATGTTGTAATTAATAAATATTTTTTAAATCAAAAATAACAGTTGTAATAATAGAAATAGGACATCACTGTTACTGGAAGGAAAATTATCTGTAAGCAAGAATATTTATTCATGTAATCATAAATTAAATCTAGCTTGATGTAATTTTTTTTTTCCCCTAGAGGTCATGCCAGTGAGCAGCATGTGATCAAATCATTGTTTCTCTAGCTTTCAGTTTGAAATGTAATGCAGCTTGTCTTGTATATTTATTATGCTCCAGGTGATGATCTTGATATGAAGATCGAAACATAGGGATAATAAAAAAGAGTTATTTTAACACGGTTGTAGAATCCATAATTTCAAAAATGAATGCTGATCACCGTGTAACACTAAAAGAAAGGTCAGGTTTAGGAAATTGATGGATTTGTCCTGTTTGGTTTCTATGGCGAATTTTAGTTAGTTCTCCAATGCATAGAATATCGGCCATAAAAGGTGATGTGGAGGGAGGGAAGGGTTGAATAGGAGTGATTTTAGGTGTGCTAGGAACAATTCATCTAAATGTCTGCTGATGTTTTGCCCGATAGGAGTTCAAAAATTTGGATGTACATGTTGTTAAAGTTGAAGTAGTTTGCTGCGATTACTAATTTGATTAGGTTTATGATATCACTGGGTGTTAATTTTGTTTGTGAATGTAGTTTGTGGTCTACTTTTACCCTCACTTTCCCACAAAAAACCTTCCTTTAACAGCTTAACAGCAGATGAATGCATGTCGCCAGGATAAGGAGACAGAAAACAATATCCAAAAAGGTGTGTCCAAATTTTCCTCCTGTATTATTCTTCATATTAGTTTTATAACTCCAGTAATGACCTAAGATCTGGGTAAAGAGCCAATGGCATTGTAAAAAAAGGGCACTCCTAAATGAAAGTATTCTATATTAGCCATTAAAATAATAATCTTCTTACACATTTTTGAATGCTAACAGTATCAATTTCTTTTCTAATATCTTCATTTTTAATGATATCCATTGATGATATCTATTTACTGCTGTAATTTTTGTCAGAATCCTCATATCTGTGGTCTATTCTTATCAAGTCCATTATTTCTAACCCAACTCTCAGATTCATAACTTAAAACTGGTTTGAACATTGGGAAATTTCTCTCTCTCGTTTAGTATAAAGTTATTCACCGGAAATATTTTACATGCTCTATGGGCTCTGCATTAAGAATGGAATTGATATGTTCAATATTTCTACCTATTCTCTTAGTTTTGGTCTTTCTATTACTGATTTTCATATAAAATTTGTTACAGCCGTTATTCAATTTACTTAGAAAATCCTAAAGACTTGCTCTGGATGTGTTTAAGGAGTACAATATCATCTACATAAAGCAAAGAGTTTGACATCTATTCTGATATCAGACTTAATACAACTTTCATTCATAGTGTGCATCCTTGTCTTTCTCCTGATTTTACATCAAACTATCTTGCTGTATTTCCTTCAATTCTAGCTGCTGACTTACAACTTAAATATAGACTATGTATTGCTCTGTATAATTTCCATAATATGACATAAATATGATATAAATTTCCATAATATGACATAAATATGACATAAATTTCCATTTATGTCATATGATTGTAGTGTTTTGAAAAGCTTTTCTCAAGGCACCTTGTCATACGCTTTTTCCAGATATATGAAACTAAAGTACAGATTCTTGTCATATTCCCATGATTTCTGAAATATTTCTTGTGAAACGAGAATTTGATCTTGACAACTTCTATTTGGTCTGAATCCATCTTGTTCTTCTCTGAGTTCCTCTTCCACAATCTTTCTCAACTCTTTATTTCAAATATGCTTGCATAAATCTTACATGGAACATTTAGTAGAGAAATTCCTCTCTAATTTTCACATTTAGATTTATTCTCTTTTTTTATAGATGGGAACTATTTGAGCTATACTCCAATCATTTGGAATTTGACCTTCTAACCAGGCCCTCGGAATTATGCAGTATAGCCACTGCAAAACTTTTATACCTCCATACTTAAGCATTTCTGGTTGATTATCATCTACTCTAGCTGCCTTTCACATTTCAAGTTTTTGATTACTTTTTCTACCTCAAGTATTGATATGTACTCATTTTTTCATCCCTCTTGAAAATGTTCTAGAATGGTTCTGTCGCCACTTGTTTCATTTAACATCTTTCCAAGTAATTACTCCAGACATCTAGGATATCCTTATCTGCAATTTCATGTCACCTTTATCATCTTTGATTCTTTTTACAATACTCTTTCCTCCATTTCTAAGCTTTTTTAATAGCTTCCAGAACATTTTGCCACCTTCCTTATATATATCTTCCATATTCTTACCCAAGTCTTAACTTTACTTTTGTTTAGCTGCTTTTACACATAGCCTAGCTTGCTTACATTTTTCTCTGTATTCTATTAGGACATCTGCTGATGTATTTGCTAGGAACTTTTGATATGTTTTCTTCTTTTCTATGACTGCTTCTTTAACTTCTTGTGTCCACCATGGCATTCTTACTTTTCTATCCTTGCAGACTACTTCACTAAATACCTCTCTTGCTGAATCAATTGCTGTCTTCCTCAGAGTTTGCCACTGAGATTCCGAGGTTTAGTTCTTATTTTCAAACTGCTTCAAGATTTTTTCAGTACCATTCGTGTAGTCAAATCTACAATTTACCTGTAAAAGATGCTCAACTTTAATTCTTTTTAAAACTTTCTTCCATACTGTACTTTTCAGTGTAACATCCATTTTGATCCTGCTTAGCACTGAGTAATGGTCAATTCTAGTTTCTAATCCTCTGAACACTCTCGTATCTTGAACTAGCATTAAGATGTCATTAACAACAATGATGCAGTCAATGAGGTTTTTCTTATTTCTTGTCTTTCCTCCATGTGAACTTGTGCACATCTTTATGTTGGAACGTGGTGTTAGTAATGACTAGTGTGTGTATCCTAAGCAGAATTCCAACAGGATACTTGCCATTATTATTAGCTTTGCTGCCCTTTCCTCCAAATTTTCCTAAAACCTGTCTGTGCCTGGTGGGATTCACTTCCTACTACAAGTACTACTTTTTTTTTCATTTTCTTTATGTCATCTGCTTGCTGACTTAGAAAATTCCTCTACTTCTTCCTTAGGAGATCCTCCTGTAGGACTATAGGCACAAATAAGTTTCATTGTTCATTTCCCCATTGTGAAGTTTTTCCACATAACTACTTAAAACTGCTTTCCAATCAAGAAGTTGGTGTTGAAAGCTATTGGTACTCCTTCCTTTCCCTGAACATTATTGCCTGATTGTAACATCCTATACGTATTATTTAGTAAGCTCTCACCTATTTTTGTCTTCTTTTTCTCAGTAATGTCAATTACATCCACATGGTACTTTTCCAATTCTTCTGCCTGTTTGATATTCCTTATATTGATGCTTCCTATCTTCACTTCTTCTGGCATTGGGTTTATTCTTCTAGATCAGTGTTTCTCAAAGGTCTTCAGGGGGTATGTGGCAATTTTTGGCTATGCATCATTAATGCATGGAATCATTATGTTTCTCAACAAATAATGCAATTGGAGACAACTGAGATAAAAACAGCACTAACTAATGAATCACGTCTCCTCTCAAACAGAAACTGCTGTATAGACTCAAGCAAAACCTTATGTTGCTGGTGCAACATATGGTTTTGCTTGACACCACTCCGTTGTGAACGTGTTAAAACTAAGAAATATATAGTGAATGTGTTTCAAATATTATAGAATTCGGTTGAAAAGAATTAGCATTTCAACTCAAACTCTATATCTGCTTACATATAAATTCAAATAAAATAGAATTTACAATGAAATATACTTCGTTTATTTATTATTTGATAAGAGGGGTACTTGGTAATAATGAAAATTTAAGAAGGGGGTACATGGATATCTGAAGTTTGAGAAACACTGTTCTAGATGTTGAATAGGAGCTTTTTCCAGTAGCTAACTTTTCACTTATCACCTTGGTTGGCTGACAAAAACAGCAAGGGGCCTTGTTTAACCATGGGATGCTCCAGATAGCATAATTGTATGTAGACAAATGTTGTTTGTTTGTCTGTATACAATTTTCTTTGACCTTCTTGGTTAATTTCCTATCGTAATCTGATTTTGCCTTTCTTACTGTGCTGGTCACACCCTTTTTCCCTGCGCCTTGTACTACTCATGAAGTTACTGTTCTCCTTTCATTCCTCTTCTATTTTTGCATCTCCTGCTTAATAATACTACTCATCCATTAAGCCCTACTCGATTTATCCTCCTGGTTTTGGGTATGCGGTCTGATATTGCTTGTTTTCTGCTATGCATTGAGCTGTAACTTAAGCCTTTCATAATTACTTGCCCTGTTCCACATATACCTTATCCCTTCTTAATTGAAAATTCCATGTTTGGCAACCTCCCAAGTCAAGGACTTCATTATCACTTTTCTCATTTGGAGGCAAATGTGATAACCTAGCTTATGGACATATCCTTTATCACCAGGTCCAGCACACTCTTGCACTGCATCCCCTCCATCACATGTTGTTTCAAGTAATTTTCTGCCACATGATCTTTCCTCCTTCCATACTATATATTTTAAAGCATAATGAAAAATTCTGTGTTTAATAGATTGGAGAAGCCTGTTATCATTTATTAGTTAGTAGATGATATGGCTGAAAACTGTTTCCGCTTTAACTGCTGTAGAATAATGTTATTGAATTAACTTTTAAGAGTTTCCTTCAGAAGTATTATAAATAAAAAATAACCCCCTTGTAAAAATTGTAAAACTTCTACTATATTACTCAAGATTTTTGTTGAGTGGATAGTGCATTCACTCTTTATCAACAGACTGGATCAAATTGCACTGTTGCAATGGATGTTTTTTTAGATGGTAGATGAATTTCATCACCCTTACTGTAGGCCTCAAGTGGATTGAAATAGTTCCATGTTTAGTCCCTATAGGAGGGACTAAACATGGAAAGAGTAGTAACTTATAATACATTAGTACTGTGGACTAAGGGCCTATAAGCTACTGCCTTGTATGGATAGGATTCTAAGCCTTTCTACATCTAACAAAATTATCTTAAATACTCCAGTTGACATTGGGAACAAAGAGTGTAAAGATAATAATTTTGTTGGATGTAGAAAGCTTAGCTGTTAGTAATTACTTGTATTAAATATTTTTAATACAAGGGACTAAACATGGAAAGGGTAGTAACTTATAACTTAACGGTCGCTTGGTGTCACACTGATTAGATCGTCGGCTTGTCGAGAGCTCCTGAAAAGATTAGTATTATTTTGTGTTAACATTAGATATTTTACTAGAATTTAAGTAGTATTGTTTGCTTTTTGTTTCTTGGTGTGTCTGTGCAATTTTTGCGTGTTTTCTGTTATTTTAATTATTATTTTTAAGAAAAGATAGCATACACATGGCACCGATAAAGAAAAAAATGGCGCCAGGTCGCCATGTTTGTTTAAGAGTTTTATGTAAACGAATTTATGCAATGTGCTGTCTGTGAGATGTATGCCTTGCGAAGAGCGGTGGGAGTCTGGTTAGAAAGTAATAGTGGAGTTAATATGTGTAGAAAGTGTAAAGAGAATGAGGACTTCAAGCGTGTTTTGTGTGTCGAGACTGATATCGTTAACGATAATCAGAATGTAGAAAATGGCGGTGTGCTAGAGAATTGCGTGGTAGATAGGTGTGCCAGATAGGTGTGAGAGCGTCGCTGAAAGTGTAAATGAAGGTAGAAACACAGAAAGAATGGATGATTTGATCGATAATGAAAATGGTGAGGTAAATGCGGGTAGCAAAATTGCCCGTTTGAATGGTGCGATACACAGAGCCAAAAGACAACTGGTGCGTATGGAAAAATGTGTGTTGAACGTACCGACAAATAACCGGCGGAAGTCTGTGACGGCAAATAATAGAATGTTCGTAAACGTCAATAAAATGAAGGAGCGAGTGCTGTATGGGGATTCGCTATTAAGAGGCATAATAATTGAGAGTTTAACGAAGTCGTACCAGCCGGGTGCGAACATAAAGGACGTCAGCGAATCTATTCGACTGCAAAAACAGAGGGTGAAAGAGATGATAATCGTGGCAGGAACGAATGATTTGAAAGAGGACAAAATGGAAATGATAGAGGATGTGAGGGAGTTGTTTAAGGTAGCAAAAGAGAAGAGTGAGAGAGTTAGGATTATGAGTATCTTACCGCGGTATGACAGCGAAGTGTTTAGAAGGAGGGCCATAATTGCCAATGACTTTATGCGTGGGTTATGCATGGAGAGTGGTGTGGAATTTGTGGATGTGTGGAATGAGTTCGATGGGCGAAAGGACTTATATAAGATGGATGGGTTACATTTGAATGGAGTTGGTGTACGGAGACTTGAAAGAGTGTTGATGAATGATGTGGAAGTGGATGTACAGACTCAGGGAAACTAGATTTATTAAGAGGGGGGAAGTAGATATGCAGACTTTATGGGGGGGCAGTTAAGTGTATGAATGAGTATATTATGCCCGGGCGAGTACGACAGACAACAAATCAGAATGGGATAGTTAGTATAAGGCATCAAAGTAGGGATGGGACAAATGGGCTTCTGCGATTCATGTACACTAATGCCAGGAGTATTAGGAACAAGAAGGAAGAGTTTTTGGCCATGGTTGGCACTTCCAGGCCACAGGTTGTCGGTATTAGTGAAACATGGCTGACAGAAGATGATAAAGCTAGTGGGATTGAATGCGATGGGTATAGCGTGTTCAGGAGTGACAGGGTGAAGGGGGTAGGAGTGTTATTGATGATAGCTGATGAGCTTCAGCCAAGGGGTATAGAAGTTGAACTGCAGGATGGGGAAAAAAGCACATTTGAGGCTGTTTGGTGTGAGATAGAATCTAGCAGAACAAAATATACAATTGGGTGCTGCTATAGACCGGGTGATGGAGTGGATGGTGGGGATAGTATGTATAAGCAAATAGAAGAAATGAGTGGAAGGAGGGTAATTATTATGGGTGATTTCAATTATGGTAACATTGACTGGAAAGAGGAGAGGGCACATGGGAGGAAGGAATTGGATTTTATGCAGTTATTAAGGGACAACTATCTACAGCAACATGTCTTGGAAAATACCAGGGGGCAGAGAGTGGTAGACCTAGTAATTGCAGCTGAGAATGTAGCTGTAACGAACATGACCATGTTGCCACCAATTGGTGAGAGTGACCATAAGGTCATGACTTGGGAGGTGGCTAAAGGAGTCGAATTTACAATTAAGACAGGGTACATGTGGAATTACCGGGCTGGTAAGTATGACAAGCTTAGGTGTGTGCTTGGCTCAATGCCATGGCATGTAAAACTGCAAGGGCTGGATGTTGATAGTGCATGGGAGGTGGTTAAGAACTGTTTGCAGGAGGCAATGGTTGACTGTATCCCAAGAGTCCGAATAATAAATCAAGTAGGGGTTAAATGGATGAATAACACTATTAAGCTTGAGCTGCAAAAAAAGAAACAATTGTGGAGGGAATTTAAGGAGAAGGGTGACCATCAGGTGCAGGAACAGTATAAAGCTCAGGCCAGGATGGTAACAAGGGTGGTAAGAAAAGCAAAAGCAGATTACGAAAGGAAATTGGCCATGCAGGCTAAAGAGAATCCCAAACAGTTTTTTCAATATGTTGCAAGTAAAAGGAAAAATGCTCATGGTAGAATGATCTTAAAAAATGCTGAGGGTAGGGAGGTAACCGAATCAGTCGATGTTGTGGAATTACTGAGCGAGCACTTTGCAAGAGTATATCATCCAGGTGGTGACTTTGCAGAAATGGAAGAACCAACAGCTTATACTGGAATTGTGATGAATGAAGCAGAGGTAACTAGTCTATTACAGAACCTCAATGTCAATACATCTGTGGGATTGGATGGTATACCAGCTCGTGTCGTACGTGAAGCGGCCAAAGAATTGTCAGTGCCCTTGACCATCTTGTTTAATTTGAGCCTCAGGACTGGGTCAGTCCCAAGGGGGTGGAAAGAGGGAAAAATAGTTCCACTGCACAAAGGTGGTTCCAAGGCTGTTGAAAATTACCGGCCAATCAGCATAACAGGAATCATTATCAAGGTCTTAGAGAAAATAGTCAAGAGGAAAATACAAGATTGGATAGAAGAAAATGGGATACTGTATTGGGGATAGCATGGTTTTTGTGAAGAGTAGGTCATGCCTCAGTAACTTGCTCACGTATTATAACACAGTGACGGCTGAACTGGTAGGGTAATGGGTTTACAGTGATTCTACTGGACCTTGCTAAGGCCTTTGACAGGATACCACATGGAATTCTAATCAGTAAATTGCAGCATATTGGAATGGACATAGGGTTGGTGAGATGGATTGGAGGGTGGTTGATGGAGAGATATCAGAGAGTGGTTTACTCAGGAGTAGAGTCCACAAGACGGCCTGTGACTAGTGGTGTGCCACAAGGTTCTATTCTTGGACCACTGCTGTTTAATTTGTTCATAAATGATATAGGAAAGGATCTGAGAGGAACAGTTCATTTGTTTGCTGATGATGCAAAGTTGGGTAGGACAATAGTGAGTACAGAAGATGTCAAAATCTTGCAGGATGATTTGGATAGATTGGAGGTCTGGGCTAGGGAGAATGGATGTCAATTTAATGTCGCAAAATGTAAGGTTATGCATTTTGGGGTGAAAAGATTGGAGGCAGTTTACTGCATTGGTGGAACCGTGCTCCAGGAAATTGATGAGGCATGAGATTTAGGAGTGTTGGTGGATAAGGAATTGAAATTTAGGGGACACATTGCAAAAGTGGGCAAATCAGCTCATCAAATCACTTGGTTGCTGAAGAATACATTGACAAACAGAGACAAGCAGGTTATTGTTCCTCTGTATCGAGCCTTGATAAGACCCCATCTCGACTACTGTGCTCAGATTTGGTCACCTAGGTTTCTTCTTGATGGGGAGGAGGTGGAGAGGATCCAGAGGCGAGTGACCAAGATGATAGCAGGTCTGTAGAATGAACCGTATGAGAACAGGTTGAGGATTTGTGGGTTACAAAAATTGGTTGATAGGCGGAGGAGGGGAGATATGATTGAGACATTCAAATTATTGAAGGGTTTCTATAAAATTAATTCAGAAGATATTTTTGAGAACAGGGCTGGTTGTGGGAGGACTAGAGGACATTCATGGAAACTGGGCAAAAGTGTGGTTAGTAAAGGTGTTAGAGCTGGGTTCTTTACTTTTAGAGTAGTGAATGAGTGGAATGCGCTCCCTGAGTCTGTGGTGGATGCTGTGACAGTGAATGAGTTTAAGGCGAGGTATGATAGATACTGTATGAATGTCGAATAGTTGTGATGAATATGATTTGGGGCCTCCCTCGATGAGTCTAATGACTCCCTGGAGTTGCCTGTAATAATAGTAATAATAAGCTACTACCTTGTATGGATAGGATTCTAAGCCTTTCTACGTCCAACAAAATTATTATCTTAAATACTCCAGTTGACATTTGGAACAAAGAGTGTAAAGATAATTTTGTTGGATGTAGAAAGCTTAGTTGTTAGTAATTACTTGTATTAAATATTTAACAATGCTGACTCACAAGAACAAAATAAATCTGATGGATATAATATATATTAAAAATTTATTTCATTTTTTTTCTACTTTGAAATCCTATAAATAGCATCTTATCCAGACATATTTTGTTTTTATGAGATTGTGAGCCTCAACTATTAAATAGATAATATGTATTGGTCTCGGTGTTTTGCTCTCTTATTTAACTAAATTAAGAAAATTAGGAAATATGAAATATTGCTTTTTGGAGTTAAATTTTTTACAAATTGTTTAGTATTAATTTCACTATATGAATTAAGTGAATTTTTGATACAATAATATCTAATATGTATTTCTTTAGCCACTTAAAACGCAGTGGTCACATAGAAAACTTTGTCATAGCTAGTGAGGAAGCCATTGCCAAAGGTATTAGAAGAATCGTCGCTGTTACTGGACCAGAGGCAGCTAAGGTAATTGAAATTTTTTTTATACCTTCATTTTTAATATTTTAATTAATTAAAAGTTTAATTAAAAGTTTTACGAATGACAATCTTTAAATGTTTGCTAAGTTTCAATTTAAATAGAAATCTTTTGTTGCAGAAATTTATACATTAAAGGGAATACTATATTTGTGCATGTATGTGTATGTTTCTGATGGTTTACTTCTATTTGTTCACTATGTACGTAAAAACTAATATATATAGTTTTTGTTTTTCATATTTATTTGTTAATAAACTCACTGCTGCAGCTCTAGTAAGCCAGTAGCGATGTAAATGGATTAATGTTATAAATGGAATTTTATTTATAGCAAACTAAATTTTCTTTTAGGCACAGAAGCGAGCTGGACTCTTTCAGCATGAGGTTGAGAAACTCCAAAAACTCATTGCAAATAATAACAGAAATGTTAATGAAAAGGAAATGGTGAAAAAAATTGTTGAACTGACTGAAGTAAGTTCGTCTTTTAAACTTTTTATTTCAAAATTCTGTGTTTGGCAGGGGCGGGTATACGGTTAAATACTGACTTTGTCAGGTTACACATACATGAGAAATAATTTGTGTCTGGAAAGAAATCAGAGCCGAATTTAAGATGAATAAATATATGTATTTATATAACATGACTTGTGTCATTCTTTAAAAATTGCATTAAAAAAAAAAAAGCAATATACAATATTACAATGCTAATAAATACGATGTTGAATATGGTACTACAGGAATCTGGTCATTTAAAATAGCTCTCAATGCATGCTTCCTATCTCAAAGTAGTTGAATAATAATTTTTTAGCAATCAGAAAGATTAACACATGGATTTATGTGAATTAATGTTGGAATACTTGGTGTCTTTTGTTCCACTCAGTGAATTCAAATTTTCTTGAATTACAAGTTGAATTACTACTTGAATTCTGACAAGTAGGTCATCATCACCATTATCAAATTCCTGACATGTACAGGATATTATGACAGTACTACATGATTATGACAGTACATTATCTGTCTAACATTATCAGATCTTATATTTCTGTCTTTTAAGGCACTTTTTACTCTATCAACCCAACTATATATTAGTCATTCTCTAGGTTTTTTTTTTTTACTATCAACCTGGCAGAGAACACTTATTTTGCTAATCTTTCCTCTCCCATTTTGTTTAAGTGACCATACAACCTGAGATTTGCTCTGCTAACACATTCCTGGATGCGAACAATGTCAAGTTCTTTCCTAATATCCTCGTTTTTAATATGAAATTGCCATTGATGCCATACATTCACACCCCTAATCTTTCTCAGAACTCTCATATCAGTGGTCTTTAGTCAAGTGTTTTCTAACTGAAAACTCTTAGATCCATAAGTTAAATTTGGCTTTAACACTGTCTTATATACAGCTAATTTAATGTTTTGACTAATTTCTCTCGTATTCCATATAAATTCATTCATTTGACTTCCTACCATACTAGCTCATCTTCACCAAAAATTGTGCCTAAGTAGCTGAAATATTTTACTTGTTCTATACTTTCTCCATTCATGAGGCAGTTGAAAATTTCAATGCTTCTGCCTATTTCTATTGTCTTTGTCTTATTATTGCTGACCTTCATACCATATCTATTACAACAGTTATTCAACTTAGCCAGGGAATCTTGCAGACTTGTAGTGGATTTATTTAGAAGTATAACATTATCTGCATAAAGCAAATAGCGGAGATTAACATCTCCAATTTTGATGTCAGGTTTAATACCACTTTCCTTCATAATGTGATCCATATAGATGATGAATAAGAGAAGGGATAATGTACATCCTTGTCTGACACCAGATTTAACATCAAAAAATCTTCCTGTACTTCCTTCAATTCTAACTGCTGACTTGCAAAACTCAAATAAAGACTAAGTATTGCTTGATATAATGCCCTATTGACACCATATAACTGTAGCATATTGAATAGCTTCTCTATTGGCACCTTGTCATATGCTTTTGCAGGTCTACAAAACTTTAATACAGATCTTTGTTATATTCCCACAATTTCTCATCTATTTATTGTAAAGTGAAAATCTGATCCTGACCACTTCTATTTGACCTGAATCCAGCTTGTTCTTTGCCAAGCTTCCCTTCCACAATCATTATCAACTGT
Organism: Typopeltis vanoorti; assembly: GCF_054136105.1. NCBI lineage: Eukaryota > Metazoa > Arthropoda > Arachnida > Uropygi > Thelyphonidae > Typopeltis > Typopeltis vanoorti. The sequence goes on from NC_143557.1 coordinate 134,473,934, forward strand.
TTCTTAAGTATACTTACCAGGAACACTCAGTAATGAAATACCCCTGTAATTCTCACATTGTTTTATTTCCCTTTATATATATAGGTTCTATGAGAGTTCTACTCCAATCATCTGGAATTCGTCCCTCTGTCTAGGCCTTCTGAACTATGCAGTGCAGCCACTGCAAGACTCTTATATCTCCATAATTGAGCATTTCTGGTCGAATATCATCTACTCTCCTACCTTTCCATATTTCAGGCCTCTGATGGCTTTTTTTCTACTTAAAGTATGGATATGTATTCAACTGACTACATCCCTCTTGAGTATTTTTTTACCACAATGCTGTCACTGATTATTTCATTTAGCAATTTTTCAAAGTAATTAATCTGTACATCAAGGATATTTTTTCCTCCAGAGTTTGTCATATTTCATTATGATCATCAAATTCCTCCCATGTACCCTCATGGCACACAGTACAGGATATGATAGTACTACATGAAAAATTTACATCATTACTAACTTCCTATCTACAATTTTCCTCCAAATCGGTCGGTTACTTGTCAAGACTCCAACATTATCAGATCTTATATTGCTATCATCTAAGGCACTTCGTACCGTATCAATCCACCTATATCTTGGTCTTCCTCTGGGCCGTTTTCCTCTCAACCTGACAGAGAACACTTGTTTTGCTAATCTTTCCTTGCCCATTCTGCTTAAGTGACCATACCACCTGAGATTAACTCTACTAATGCATTCCTGGATGCTGACAATGTCAAATTCTTTCCTAATTTTCTCGTTTTTAATATGATATTGCCATTGATGCCATCTGTTCATGCCTCTAATCTTTCTCAGGACTCTCATATCTGTGGTCTCTAGTCTTTGGTCAAGTGTTTTACTTCTGATTCAGCTCTTAAATCCATAAGTTAAAACTGGTTTGAACACAGTCTGTATACAGTTAATTTAGTGTTTTGACTAATTTCTCTCTTATTCCATATGAATTTATTCAATTGACTTCCTACCAGACCAGCTTTGTTGATTCTGTTGCCTATTTCCATATTTAATTTACCATCTCCACTAAAAAGCGTGCCTAAGTAGCAGAGATGTTTTACTTGTTCCACAGGTTCTCCATTCACAATGCAGTTGACATTTTCAACGATTCTTCTCATTTTCATTGTCTTCGTCTTTTTATTGCTGACCTTCATACCATATCTATTACAACAGTTATTCAATTTAATCAGGGAATCTTGCAGACTTGTAGCAGATTTATTTAGAAGTATAACATTGTCTGCATAAAACAAAGAGCTGACATTAGCATATCCAAATTTGATATCTGGTTTAATACCACTTTCCTTCATAATATGATTCATATAGATAATGAATAAGAGAAGGGATAATGTACATCCTTGTCTCACACCAGATTTAACATTAAACCATCTTCCTTTACTTCCTTCAATTCTAACTGCTGACTTATAACTCAAATAAAGACAATGTCCCATTGACACCATATAACTGTAGCGTATTGTATAGCTTCTCTCTTGGCACCTTGTCACATGCCTTTTCCAGATCGACAAAACTTAGTACAGATATTTGTTATATTCACATGATTTCTCAACTGTTTGTCATAAAGTGAAGATCTGATCCTGACATCCTCTATTTAGTCTGAATCCAGCTTGTTCTTCACCAAGCTATTCTTCCACAATTCTTCTCAACCATTTCTCAAGTATACTAGCATAAATCTTACCAGGAACACTCAGTAGGGAAATATGTCATATTTATCATCTCTAATTCCTTTTACAGCACTCTTTCCTTCATTTCTGAGCTTCTACAACAACCTCCAGAAGATCTTGCCACCTTCTTGATATGTATGTTCTTACCAAAGTCTTCCCATAACTTTTGTTTAGCTTTCTTTGATTTGTCTCTGTATTCTCTAAGAGTACAAGATGACTTTTATGCCAGGCATTTTCAATATGCTTTCTTCTTTTCCTTTACTACCACTTTAACTTCCTCTGTATACCATGGAGTTCTGATTTTTCTATCCTTGCAGACAACCTCACCACATGCTCTCTGGTCGAATCAAGCAGTGTTTTCTTCAAGCTTGCCACCGAATCTCCAAGGTTTCGTTCCTGTTTTCAAACTCTTTCATTTTTTCTTCAATAATGTTTGTGTATTTTAGTCTACAGTTCACATCTGAGAGCTGCTCAACTGTTATTCGCTTTAAAACTTTCTTATATGCTCTTCTTTTCAATATGAAATTCAGTTTTATCCTGCTCAAAACTGAATGGCGATCACTTTCAGTTTCAAATAATCTGTACATTCTAGTGTCCTTCACCAGTGAGAAAATTTCACTTTCAACAATAACATAGTCAATAATACTTTTCGTATTCCTCCTCTTCTTTCTGTGAATGTATTCTCATTTTTATGTTGGTTCATTGTGTTAGAAACATACAAAATATTTTTGTATGTTAGCCAGTTATTTCTTACTCTGCTATTTAGATCCCCAACAAGGACCTACTTTTCCTGTTTTTTGTGTCAGTTGCTTTCTTAAGGCCACAAAAATTTACTCCACTTCTACCTTAGGCACAAATAAGTCTCATTGTCCAGCTACAACAAACTGTGCTGATGCGATGAATAATATTCTTGAATAAGATATTGATTGGCATCCTCATATCACATTAGTTTATGAAACCATTTATTGTGCATTCACATGCTAGATTATGCACGTGGTTTTTTGCCTATGTTAAAACATTATTGTTTCTAAACAATTAGAAAGAATAAGTGTTCTAATTGTTTTATATCTCAAATGGCCTGTCATAATCAGCAATTTATGTTTCAGGAAATTTCTCAGTCAAGCATTTCATACTGGAAGAAGGAAGAAATGAGAACAAATCTTAAAAATCTAAAGAAACAGTTAGATGACATGGATCGTGCCAACAAAGCTGCTGTGTTGCAAGAAGTAAGGAGACATTTATTATTTTTTTCAGTAAATAGCTATTATCATTCTAAAGAAGAATAAAATAATCATATTTTATAGCTAGTAAGCCAGGTATGAAACTTTTACAGAGGTTGAAAAGTAATCGATAGCTTCATAATGACTTTTAGCATCAACTGATGTAATATTCCACTACTTAAAAGTTAAGTTGTGGAATCATGTACAGTCCCTTATGGATGGGTTCCGTTCTGGAGAGCTGTCCATAAGTCAGATTGTCCTCTAAAGCTTATATCTGATAGATAATATTTTTACCATATATGCCAGAAATGTTTATAATGTGATGTTAAGTGATAAAAAAAAAAAAGCTAAAACCAAACTGTTCATGCTAAATAGCATAAATAAATATAGAAAACAAATTGAAACAATTTAAAACATTGTTTTTAAACATTTGTAATGATACATTCCAGTGATTCAATCATTTAAAATATTCTTTAATGCAATCTCATCATTGCGGAGAACCGACCAGGGCTTCTGACCTAATGTCCAATCCTCACCTTCTCGTGGTGCACCCTGTTGGGTATCTACTTGGATACTGAACGGACGAGGATGGGCTGGCAATTTGGGATTTAGCCGACCAAATTGTATTCTTATTGGTTAAACCAAAATATGGAATGATGGTACAACATGACAAAATTTCATGCCTGCTGGGGCGTCGCCCGGTTAAACAAGGCCCCCGTTGTTTTCGCCGGGGAACCAGGGCGAACAGCGAAAAGTCAGCTACTGGAACAAATCTGAAAATAAACCCCAACTCAACATCACCAGAGTTAAAGATCGGTACTATCAACGTAAGAAGCCTGAATGGCAAAGAAATGGAGCTAGCTGAGGAATTAGATAAGTACCAGATCGACATAATAGGGGTGACTGAAACAAAAAAGACCAAAACTGGTGAGCTCTTTCTGAGCAATAAATACAAAATGTTATATTCAGGCAATGACAATCAAGGAAAAGGAGGAGTAGCCATAGTATTCAACACAAAATACGAGGCTAATCTTCTTGAATGGCAGGCAGTCTCAAGTAGAGCAATGTGGGCAAATATGAGAATGGGGAACTGGACAATGAGACTTATTTATGCCTTCTATGGTCCCACAGAAGGTTCTACAAAGGTAGAAGTGGAGGAATTTTTTGAGGCTTTAGAAAAAGCAACTGACACAATGAAAAATGAAAAGTTGGTCCTTGTTGGGGATCTAAATAGCAGATTAGGAAATGATTGTGAGACATACAAAAATATTTTGGGAAAATTTGGAGAAAAGAGCAAAGCTAATAATAATGGCAAATATCTGTTGGATTTCTGCTAAGGACATGGACTGGTTATTACTAACACCATGTTCCAACATAAAAATGTGCACAAATTCACATGGAGAGAAGAGGCAAGGAATAAGAAAAGTCTCATTGACTATGTTATTGTTGATAGTGATGTTTTCTCCCTGGTGCAGGACACCAGAGTGTACAGAGGATTTGAAATTGGAAGTGATCACTATTTAGTCTTGAGCAGGATAAAATTGAATTTCATATTGAAAAGAATAACATGTAAGAAAGTTTTAAAGCGAATAAAAGTTGAGCAGCTCTCAGATGTGAACTGTAGACTAAAATACACAAAGATTATTGAAGAAAAAATGAAAGAGTTTGAGAACAGGAATCAAACCTTGGAGATTCAGTGGCAAACTCTGTAGAAAACATTGATTGATTCTGCCAGAGAGGCATGTGGTGAGGTTGTCTGTAAGGATAAAAAAAATCAGAACTCCCTGGTGGACAGAGGAAGTTAAAGAGGCAGTGAAGGAAAAGAAGAAAGCATACCAAAAGTTCCTGACAAATAAGTCAGCTTTTGCTCTTAGAGAATATAGAGACAAATGCAAGAATGCTAAACACTGTGTAAAACTAGCTAAACAAAAGTCATGGGAGGACTTTGGCAAGAATATAGAAAATAAATATCAAGAAGGTGGCAAAATATTCTGGAGGTTGTTGAAGAAACTTAAGAATGGAGGAAAGAGTGCTGTAAAAGGAATTAGAGATGATAAAGGTGACATGAAAACGGGAGAAAAAGATATCCTTGAAGTATGGAGTAATTACTTTGAAAAACTGCAAAATGAAACAAGCAGTGATGACAGCACAGTGGTAAAAAACACTGACCAGGCATGCAGTCCGGAATACATATCCATACTTGAAGTAGAAAAAGCCATCAAAGGCTTGAAATGTGGAAAGGCAGCAGGAGTAGATGATATTCGACCAGAAATGCTGAAGTATGGTGGTATAAGAGTATTACAGTGGCTGCACTGCATAGTTCAGAAAGCCTTGACAGAGGGACGAATTCCCGATGATTGGAGTAGAGCTCTCATAGTACCCATATATAAAAAGGGAAATAAAACTGCATGTGAGAATTACAGAGGTATTTCCCTACTGAGTATTCCTGGCAAGATCTATGCAAGTATACTTGAGAAACGGTTGAGAAGAATTGTGGAAGAAAAGCTTGGTGAAGAACAAGCTGGATTCAGGCCAAATAGAGGCTGTCAGGATCAGATCTTCACTTTACGACAAATAGTCGAGAAAGCATGGGAATATAACAAAGATCTGTATTCAAGTTTTGTCGATCTGGAAAAGGCATATGACAAGGTGCCAAGAGAGAAGCTATTCAATACGCTGCAGTTATATGGTGTGAATGGGGCATTATACCAAGCAATGCTTAGTCTTTATTTGAGTTGTAAGTCAGCAGTCAGAATTGAAGGAAGCACACGAAGATGGTTTAATGTTAAATCTGGTGTGAGACAAGGATGTACATTATCCCCTCTGTTATTCATTATCTATATATAGATCACATTATGAAGGAAAGTGGTTTTAAACCTGTTATCAAAATTGGAGATGTTAATGTCAGCTCTTTGCTTTATGTGGATGATGTTATACTTCTAAATAAATCTGCTACAAGTCTGCAAGATTCTCTGACTAAATTGAATAGCTGTTGTAATAGATATGGTATGAAGGTCAGCAATAAAAAGACAAAGACAATGAAATTAGGCAGAATCATTGAAAATGTCAACTGTGTTGTGAATGGAGAACCTGTGGAACAAGTAAAACATTTCAGCTATTTAGGCACGATTTTTACTGAAGATGGTAAATTAAAAATAGAAATAGACAACAAAATCAGCAAAGCTGGTATGGTGGGAAGTCAATTGAATAAATTCATATGGAATAAGAGAGAAATTAGTCGCAACACTAAATTAGCTGTATACAAGGCAGTGTTCAAACCAGTTTTAACTTATGGATCTGAGAGCTGGGTCAGAAGTAAAACACTTGACCAAAGACTAGAGACCACAGATATGAGAGTCCTGAGGAAGATTATAGGCGTGAACAGATGGCATCAATTGCAATATCATATCAAAAACGAGGATATTAGGAAAGAACTTGACATTGTCAGCAACCAGGAATGTGTTAGCAGAGCTAATCTCAGGTGGTATGGTCACTTAAATAGATTGGGCGAGGAAAGATTAGCAAAACAAGTGTTCTCTGCCAGGATGGCAGCAAAACGACCCAGAGGAAGGCCAAGATATAGGTGGATTGATACGATACAAAGTGCTTTAGACGATAGAATTATAAGATCTGATAATGTTGGAGTCTTGACAAGTAACAGACTGATTTGGAGGAAAATTGTAGATAGGAAATTAATAATGATGTAATTTTTTTCATGTAGTACTATCATATCCTGTACACCCCTTGAGGGTACATGGCAGGAATTTGATGATGATGATGATGATGACAATTCTATTCACAGTCAGTATATATTCAGTTTCGTCTTGAGATTAGTTTTATTACATTTATCAGTGGGTGCATTGCTCATATCTCTTCGTGTTTTAGTTCTCTTATTTAACCCTTTCAGTCACAGCACAAGAAAAAAAGATAACATAGCTAACTATTCATTTTTTTAAGAGTGGAAAAGGACAGAGAGAGAAAGCAAGAAGCCAAGAGGGTTGTGGCACAGGCGAAGGCCACGGCATATCAAGATCTGTATGATCAATTGGAAACAAAGGAAGGACAGAGAAAAATTTACCAACTAGCAAAATGTAGAAATAAAGCAGCAAAGGGCATCTTACATGTGAGACAGATCAAAGACGCTGAAGGAAGAGTATTATGGAGGGATGTGGACATAAGAAGCAGATGGAGAATATACTTTGAGGGAATTTTGAATGAGGAAAATGCAAGGACTTACAGAGAAGATGGGCAGCTTTCTGAGGGGATGGTGCAGAACATCAGTAGCGTGGAAGTGACAGAGGCCATGAAGAGGATGAGGAATGGAAAATCGGTAGGCCCTGACAGGATTCCAGTGGAGGCATGGAAGACACTGGGGGAAGAGGGAATTGACTTGCTGTGGGACCTGTTCATGAAAGTTTGCCAACAGGAAAATATACCTGAGGAATGGAGGAAGAGTACTCTTGTTCTCATCTACAAGGATAAAGGGGATGCACAAGACTGTAAAAATTACAGAGGAATAAAGTTGATGTCTCACACAATGAAAATCCTAGAAAGGGTTCTTGATGGAAGATTGAGGAAGGAGGTGGAGATTGCAAAGGAACAATTTGACTTCATGCCTGATAGATCAACAACAGATGTTATATTTGGGTTGTAGCAGATGATGGAAAAGTTTCAAGAGAAACAACTGGAGCTACATCTGGCATTTATTGATCTGGAGAAAGCATACGATAGAGTGCCAAGGCAAGAAGTCTGGAGGTATCTGAGGGAGAAGAAGGTTCCGGAGAAATATGTCAGGTTGGTGCTGGAGATGTACAGAAATGTGAAGAAAAGTGTTCGGACCTGTCGGGGACAGACAAAAAGTTTTCAAGTAACAGTTGGCTTGCATCAAGGGTCAGCATTAAGTCCGTTTCTGTTTAATATTGTGATGGAGGTGGTGACAGAGGAGGTGAGAGAAGATGTGCCTTGGACAATGTTGTATGCAGATGACATCTTGCTGTGTGCAGATTCAAGAGAAGAAGCGGGAACTAAAATGGAAAGATGGAGAAAAGTACTGAAAGAGAGAGGTATGAGACTGAGCAGAAGTAAAACAGAGTATATGTGTTGCACAGTGGGCGGCGGTCAGGAGACAGATCTGGAGCTGGAAGGAAATATCATCAGGAAGGTGAGGGACTTTAGATTCTTAGGTTCAACAGTGGAAGAAGATGGAGGAGCTGAGAAGGAAGTGGGATGCAGGATACAAGCAGATTGGAGGAACTGGAGGGAGATGGCTGGAGTGTTATGCAATAAGAGGGTGTCATTCAATCTGAAAGGCAAAATCTATAGGACAGTAGGGAGGCCAGCTATGACGTATGCTATAGAAACTGTGGCCCTGAGGAAAAATAACATCAGCAGGATGGAAGTAGCAGAGATGAGAATGATTAGGTGAATGTGCGGTGTGACCAGAAAGGATCATCTGAGAAATGACTATGTGAGGGGAAACAGTGAAAGTTATGAACTTAGGAGCGAAGATACAGGAGGCAAGGTTGAGATGGTTTGGTCATATGATGAGGAGGGAGAACGAATATGTGGGAAGAAGGGTCATGCAGATGGATGTGCAAGGAAGGTGGAAGTGTGGGCAGCCAAAGAAGAGATGGAGGCATCTGGTAGAAGAGGACTTGAAGATGAAGAACTTGGATGCGGTGACAGCCCAAGACAGGTGGATGTCGAGGAGACTCATCATCAACAACAGTGACCCCACTTAAGTGGGGGAAGCTGCAGAAAAAGAAGAAGAGTCACAGCACAATAAAAAAGATAACATAGCTATATATGTGGAGACCATAGTAAAAAAATGAGTCTTTCATTAATTGAACATACTACCAACATGCAGTCCCACCGAAAGTTGCACTTATATTGTCTGTAACCTAATCCCTGATTAGTGTAGTAAAATTTCATTGAAACTTCCTCAATATTTTCTGTAAAACACCAGATCAGACATAAGCAGTGCTACATGTTGGGGTTTCTACCTTCACCTTCAAATACAGGCACTGTATTTGAAGGTGAAGGTAGAAACCATTTATTCCCTTTTAGTATTTTTTAATAAAATTGAATAGCCTGACTGCACTTATTATTATTGTTGTTGTTCCGGGAAACTCAAGGAGTCGACAGACTCATCGAGGGAAGCCCTAACATCATGTCTGGAACAACTATTCAACATTCACACAGTATCTATCATATCTTGCCTTGAACTCATTCACGGTCGTAGCACCCACAACAGACTCTGGAAGCTTATTCCACTCATTCACCACTCTCCAAGTAAAAAACCTAGCTCTAACACCCTTGTCAACCATGCTCTTGCCCAGCTTCCATGCATGGCCCCTAGTCCTCCCACCACCAGTCATATTTTCAAAAATATCTTCTGGATCAATCTTATAAAAACCCTTCAGTAATTTGAATGTCTCAATCATATCACCCCTCCTTCGCCTATTGTCCAATTTCTGCAACCCACAAATCCTCAACCTATTCTCATAAGGTTCATTCCACAGACCTGCTATCATCTTGGTCACTTGTCTCTGGACCCTCTCCACTTCCTCCCCATCACGAAGAAACCCTGGTGCCCATAACTGGGCACAGAAGTCCAGATGGGGTCTTATCAAGGCTCGATACAGAGGAGTAACAACTTGCTTCTCTCTGCATGTTAAAGTATTTTTCATAAGCCAAGTGATTTGGTGAGCTGTTTTAGTTACTTTTGCAATGTGTCCCCTAAACTTCAACTCCCTATCCACCAGCACTCCCAAATCCCTGGCCTCATCAATCTCCTGGAGTACGGTTCCACCTATGCGATATACTGCTGCTATTCTTTTCACCCCAAAGTGCATAACCTTACACTTTGCCACATTAAACTGACATCCATTTTTCCTAGCCCAGTCCTCCAAACTATCCAAATCATCCTGTAAAATTTTGACATCCTGTGCACTCACAATTGCTCTACCCAACTTTGCATCATCAGCAAACAAGTGAACACTTCCTCTCAAATCCTTTCCAGTATTATTGATGAACAAATTGAAAAGCAGTGGTCCAAGAACAGAGCCCTGCGGCACTCCACTAGTCACAAGACGTCTTTTTGACTCCACCCCTGAATAAACCACTCTTTGATATCTCTCCTTCAACCACCCTCCTATCCATCTTACCAACCCTATATCTATCCCCATCTGCTCCAACTTACTAATAGTTGGTTCTCTTTCCAAGATATCTCATGTTCTTTCTTTTAAATAATTATAATATCTTGCCCACAGTGCAAAGTATATAACAGATTTGAACTTTTTTTTAAGATTGTCACTTCATATAATAATGGACTTTTTCTTTTAGGAAATAAAATTATCTTCAGATGCATAATCCTCTTATGTGTTTTTTAAATCATTTCGGTGCTAATCCTTAATGAATTGTTAATTTCGTTGTGCTATGGTATTCACGTGTTAATGTCTGTGAATATTTTACTGCTTTGCATCTTCACTAATATCAGTTAATATGAATAGGAGGTCTCAGAATAAAAGAAAAAAATTTTAAATGCAACAAAGAATCCCCCCCCCCCCTTTTAAAGAAATAAAAATGAGAATTCTGCATAAATTTGAATGGTTAAGGTTTGCTTGCTAGTTCTCATTTAGCCATGGTGAATTTGTAGCATTACTGAGTACATTGTTACAGCTGTAATTTTTATTTGCATTATTATAAGTACATTAAACATTGGTGCATCAAGTGCTATTTAATAAGTATAGTAAAAAATAAACTTGTGAAATTTATAAAGTAAAAATGTTGATCAGTAGTAGTGAAAGCATAATAAACTTTTTAAAATAAGAAGGTGTAGAAATCTAAGAGAGTAACATTGGAAGTTATAAAATGGAGGCGAGTGATGGAAAACTGGTATAAGTTTACAGACTTCTGAATATAGTCTATGCAGCTATCATCCTTATCAAATTCCTCACATGTACCCTCAAGGGGTGTACAAGATGTTATGATGGTACCACATGAAAAAGTTACATAATCACTAACTTCCTATCAACAATTTTCCTCTGAATTAATCTGTTGTCTGTTAAACTCCAATATTACCAGATCTTATATTTCTGTCTTCTAAGACACTTCGTACTGTGTTAATCCACGTAGATCTTGGTGTTCCTGTAATCTTGGCAAAGAACACTTGTTTTGGTAATCATTCTGTTTATGTGACCATACATCTGAGATTAAATCTCTAACACTTTCCTGAATGCTAACAATGGCAAGTTCTTTCCTTATAGGCTCATTTTTTATATGATACTGCCATTGATGACACCTGTTCACTTCCCTAATCTTTCTCAGAACTAGTATCTGTGCTCTCCAATCTCTGATCAAGTGTTTTATTTCGAACCCAGCTGTCAGATCCATAAGTGAAATTCGTTTAAATACTCTTGTACAGATAGTATACTGTTTTGACTATCAGCTTTGCTAATTCTGCTGTCTATTTTCATATTTAATTTACTATCTTCACTAAAAATTGTGCCCTAAATAGCTGAAATGTTTCAGGATACAGTTGATGTTTTCAGTGTTTCTTTGTCTTTTCATTGCTGATTTTCATGCCAAATTTATTACAACAGTTATTCAGTTTATTCAGGGAATCTTACTTCTAAATAAATCTGTTGGATTTCTTTAGAAGTATAAAATCATCTGCATAAAGTAAAGAGATGAGATTAATATATTTGATTTCAATATCAGATTTAATGCCACTTGTCTTCATAAAGGGATCCATATAGATGATGAATAACAGTGGAAATATAATGTACATCCTTGTCTCACATCTGATTTAACATCACATCATCTTCAGTTTTACATGAAAACTATCATCCTGTACCTTCTTCAGTTTTAACTGCTGACTTACTTGATTAAATGTCCTATTTACACCACATAACCGTAGCATTTTTTTTTTTTTTTTTAAGTTTTGTTTTTAAGTTTAAGTGAAACTCTGATCTAGACAACTTCTGTTTGGCCTGAATCCAGTTTGTTCTTCTCCAAGTTTTCCATTCACTATTTTTTTAGCTGCTTCTCAAATGGACTTGCATAAATCTTACTGAGAATATTCAGTAGAGAGAGAAATCGAGAGAGATTTTTCTGTTTTATTTCCCTTATTTTATAAATGGGTATTATGGAGCTCTGGTCCAGTCATCCTGAATTCAACCCTCTGACTAGGTCTTCTGAATTATGCAGCAGTGTAACCACTGTAAAACTTTTATACCTCCATATTTGAGCATTTCAGATATCATCTACTCCAGCTGCCTTTCCACATTTTAGGTTTTTGACAGCTTTTTCTACTTTAAACATTAATATCTATTCCTGACTGCTTTCCTGTTGAGTGTTTTTTATAATCATGTTCTTACTGCTTGTTTCATTCAGTTGTCTTTCAAAGTAATTACTCCATACATATCTTTATCGTCTCTAATTTTACAGTATCCTTTCTTCCATTTTTGAGCTTTTTAAATAGCCTTCACAATATTTTACCACCATCCTGATATTTATTTTCTGTGTTTTTATTAAAGTTTTCCCATGGCTTCTGTTTAGCTAATTTTGCACAATACTTTGCTTTCTTACATTTTTCTCTGTATTCTTTATGAGCACAAGCTGACTTACTTTGGCTCATAAATGGTAGACTTTTAGTTAAAGAGGCAGTCAATATGCTTTCTTCTTTTCCTTGACTGCCTCTTTAAATCAAAGTCTACCATGGGGGGGGTTCTGATTTTTCTATCCTTGCAGATAACCTTACCATATGCCTCTCTGGTTGAATAACTCAGTGTTTTTTTTTTTTTTTTTTCAGGGTTTGCCACTGAATCTTGATGATTTGGTTCTTGTTTTCAGTCTTTCATTTTTTATTGAATGCTTTTGTATTTGAATGTACAGTTCACCTCTGAAAGCTGCTCAACTTCGATTCGCTTTCAAACTTTCTTTCACACCCTTCTTTTCAGTATGAAATTCAATCGTATCCTCCTCAACACTAAATGGAATCTAAAAATCTAAAAGGAATTGCCTCTCTTCCAATTTTCTTTATACTCTTGTGTCCTGAACCAGTGGGAAAGCATGGTATTCTCACAGGTTCAGTTTGGCACCTAACAATGTCAAAACGAGCAGAAGCTAATCTAAGGTGGTAGGCAACTTAAACAGAATTGGAAGAGAAAAGGTTAACAATATATTGTTTGATACTGCTGGGCATCAAAAACACTAAATGGAAGACTAAGATCTAATTGGATTTAATGCATTTAGAATTGTCCCTGGAAGAAAGAAATATAAGATCTGACAATAAATATAATAGATAAATTTGGAGAAAAATCATCAATAGGAAGCTACTAATAATATTAACTTTTCATGTAGTACTATTATAATATCTGGTACATTTCCTGAGGTATATATAATGAATTTGCTGATGATAATTCTACTGCATAAGGTACAGATCAATGCTGATCTTACTGCAATAGTCACAGTTTCTGTGACCATTGCAGTAAGATCCCACCTGATGGCAGTAATTATTATATACAGCAGAGTTACATTCTATTCAGCTTACACTTGTGCATGTAAAAGAAAACCACTTCCAAAAGTGTGTAATTTATACAGACTCATTGAGCTCTTTACATCCAGCTCTATAAAGTGTTGCATCAGTTGTACAAAATGAAAATCCTTAATTTTGGTGTTCATTTGTGTTGGATTCCCAGCCACATTGGAAGTAAGAGAAATGAGACTGCAGATGCAGTTGCTAAATGAGCTCATTCTTTCTCCATGTGCTATTTGACAGTAGGATATACAGACAGTTTATGAGATCAAAGCTAATTGCTCAATGGCAGTCATCATGGCAGGAAGCATTGATAAACAAATTATATGATATTAAGCTTGAAATTAAGCATTGGCATTATAGTCAATGTATAAAGAGAAGAGAAGAAGTTGTTCTTGTTAGGTTCTGCATAGGTCACAGTCATCTTACACATTATTATTTACTGAGGGCTAATAACCCACCCATGTGTGAAAAATGCCATACACATCTCACTATTCTGGTGCCAGCACTTTACACAAGAGAGGAATGAAGTTTTTACCTATCTAGCCAAGCCTTATACACTCAGGCAGATTTCATGATGTTTTTAACTTTCTACAAAGAATAAATTTGTACAAACATATTTGACTGTATTGTTTATATGTAGATACTGCATTGCTTAACTTAACTTTTGTACATATATTATTTACTCATTTGTTTTTTGAATAATTATGTATTGCTGTAGCCTTTGACCTTATGTATTTGTGTAACCTTGTTGCAGTTTTGTTTATATGTACATCCTACATTGCTAAACTTAATTTTTATGCATGCATATTAATATTGTGTCAAAAAGGAATTATGTATAATAATCCCTTTTTGATTGTTTATGTACTGCTGTAATATTTGCTATAATTTTATCTATATGTAGATACCGCATTCTTTGGCTTGGTTTTTGTACATGTATTTTGTTTATTACTTTGTATGCTGTTGAATATTTATGTACTGCTGTAACTTTTGACCTTGTGGGTTTCTGTGACCATTGCAGTAATTTTGTTTATATGTATTTGCTGCATTGCTTGGCTTAATTTTTGTATATGCATTTATGTATAGCTGTAACCTTTACTATGCCACAGTATGACCTTTGTTATTTTTGTGCCAAAAAACTATAAAACAACCAACCAATCAGATCCATCAGTTAATACCGGTTTGGGCACTGTCTTTATAGAGCTAATTTGGTGCTTTCACTGATTTTTTCCAATGGTGGCTCGTGGCTTGAAATCGTGGGGGTGCTGCAACTTTCCAAATATACATGCACACTGTAAGTATAGTGTGTATAATATATTTATACACAGCGGTTTAATATATTCCTTTAGTTGTAATTAAAGAAATGGATTTACAATTTTTGCTGTAATTTGGATGTTTGGACATTACAATTAAATCCTTTAATTGTAATGTCCAAATATTTAAAGAGACGGAGTAAACACGATAAGCATTACCAACACTCTACTACTGGCGCAGACTATATATAAACGAGTGGAACTGCACGACAGACAGTGCCACATTACGCTAATAGCTCGCATCTTACTATGACGTGCATATACTTGCATGCGTAGCAATATGGCACTGGAAAATACAGTGTTGCTAGCATCCCCCTGCTGAGTGCTACAAGATGGATTTTTATTATTTTTTATACAAAATAAGAGAATTATATAGGATTATTGATTATAAAATTAAATATTATGAGCAAATGTAAATAAGTTAATAAATATATTTATATATCGAGAAAAATTGGGGGTGCTGCAGTGCCCATGCACAAGCCACCCATGCTCTTATTCTATTTAAACTTATTCAGCTGACTCCCCACCATAATAGCTTTGCATATTCAGTTAATAATTTGCCATCTTGTCTAAAAATTGTGCTAAACAGCTGAAATATTTCTTGTCGAAAGTTTTTTCACTTGGTCATACTATAAATTAAAGATGTCAAGAAATTATATTCTTGTTTTCATCCTTTATCTGCATGTGAGCAAACAAAATTTGCATGTGAAGTAACTTCACGACTGGGCTACTTGTATATAGAGACTAATGACTTCACATCAGTTGCCTTAGTATCCCATAATATAACACACATATCCTTACAGACATGTATAATGCTGTGCATTATGGGAAGGGCCACTACCTAGACTGGTTTCACCCTTTATTGAAGTTCTCATCAGTGAGAGCCAGATGCTGAAGTGATACCAAGGTTGAAGTAATGCAGGTCATATTTCCATATACAAGTAGTCAAAATGTGTAACACCTTATTACTAAAATACAACCCATGGATTAGATAAACATGTTGAAAGTTTTTTCACTTCGTTATACTATAAATTAAAGATGCCAAGAAATTATATTCTTAGTTTCATCCTTTATCCAAGTGTAAGCAAACAAAGTTTGCACAAGTCACTTCAACTGGACTACTTGTATCTCTTATATTCTCCAGTTTATGGTGTCTTCTATGGTGTATCCATTCTCCTTGTCTAAATCCATGGTAACATTATTATAAAATGTGAGTCAGTTGCTCAAACATGACTTTCCTCTTAGTATGCTGTTCATTGCAGAGTATAGGTTTTCTGTCAACCCATTTCTGTATATTGGAAAAGCTGTTAAGCTCTCACATACAGAAATGGGTTGACAAAGAATAAAATCTATACTTTGCAATGAACAGCATGGACTTTGGAGTGGTGGTGAAGTTATTGCGTGTGTGTGTGGGGGGGGGGCTAGTAAGAGATCACAACTTCACCATCACTCCAGAGATACTGATAAGTTGAGAGTTAGATATAATACTCTTTCTGTTCCTTTAGAATCTGTCTTTTGAGACTCAAATTATATAATCTAGTCAAAGAAACAGTCAGTTCAGTTGAACACTCTTTTTTGCATTCATGTTGATAATTCCCTCATTTCCTATTGCCAAATTCTTATTCAGTTTATGCAATAGCTCAAGTAACTCTTCCTTGTTATGCCAGAGTTTCTTCATTCGTTGACGATGCACCAAAGAGCTCAGTGTTGATTACACTGGGTTGATAGCTTTTAGAAAAATGGGCATTCATTAGTTGAGCAGTTTCTTCTGCATCTGTCACCTATGGATTAACTCTGCTGCACTCACTAAATTAGATCCAGTTATTCTTTCGCATTCATTCTTTTTTTTACTTTCAGTGTAATATTAGAATTCTTTTGGGCTGTCTTTAGCTTGCATAGCCAGTTTCATTTCATACTCAGATTTAGCTTTCCATACAATAGTTGCAACTCTTCTGGCCTGCTCCTTCTAATTTTCATAACTGGTATAAGTTATGATATCAGTTTGAATTTGAATTCTTACCTTTGTATAGATATTTAAGAGTGTTCCCAGTTCCCTAACTCACAGTACCAGTGTCTTAAGCATTTGCATCCTGCAATAGATGATATTTTCATGATTTTTATGGGATGGCATTACCTATCCAGGGGAGGAAAAAAATGATTTAGGATTTATTAAGATCTCTAGTTTATCTTTACTTTCCAGGTTGTGGAGCAAGCTAAACAGTTCCTTCAAAATCATCCAAACCAGAAATTCATTGTGCATAAGTTCATGGCAGGAGCTAATGCAAAGGTAATTTAAAACTTTTTTGTCTCCTTCTTCATAATTCCAAAGTAACTTATCTGTAAAAAAATATTAAATGGAATGAATGAAAATTCAAGTTTTGTTATTATTTTTTTCTCCTTCAAAAAATTTAAAATGAAATCTTCAGCTTTATTTAACTTTAGTATCCTGTATGCCGTTTGAGGGCTTCAAGAACAGTTCTTCAAAAAATGACAACTTGAAATGCCTAAGTAGTGTAATTTGTAATAACTTCCTATTGGTATGATTACTATCTGGTTTGTCTTAGATGAAGGGTCTTTTTCCCAGTGCAAAATAGATACCTGGATCTGTTTTGAGAACATGCAATGGTAGACATAGCAGACTTTTAGAAATTTTGTATAGTAAACTTTCCATAATTACAAATTCTTTTAGCAGCCATATTAAGTGATACCTATTATTAGATTTATTTTTATTCAATATGCTCTAGTTAACCCATCCCATCTTCATTTAAATAATAGGCACAAAGGTCTATTGAGGCCAAGTGAACTTAGTTTCACTTGTCAAACTATCACAATATGAAAGACAATTAATCCAATAGGATTAATAACCTCCTCTTAACCCTTTGAGCAGCAGTGCTATATACATCATCACAATACTTCATCATCATCATCAAATTCCTGCCATGTACCCTCAAGGGGTGTACAGGATATGACAGTACTACATGAAAAAATTACATCATTACTAACTTCCTATCTACAATTTTCCTCCAAATCAGTCTGTTACTTGTCAAGACTCCAACATTATCAGATCTTATATTTCTATCGTCTAAGGCACTTTGTACCGTATCAATCCACCTATATCTTGGTCTTCCTCTGGGTCGTTTTCCTGCCAGCCTGGCAGAGAACACTTGTTTTGCTAATCTTTCCTCTCCCATTCTATTTAAGTGACCATACCATCTGAGATTAGCTCTGCTAACGCATTCCTGGATGCTGACAATGTCAAGTTCTTTCCTAATATCCTCATTTTTAATATGATATTGCCATTGATGCCATCTGTTCACGCCTCTAATCTTTCTCAGGACTCTCATATCTGCGGTCTCTAGTCTTTGGTCAAGTGTTTTACTTCTGACCCAGCTCTCAGATCCATAAGTTAAAATTGGTTTGAACACTGTCTTGTATACAGCTAATTTAGTGTTCCGACTAATTTCTCTCTTATTCCATATGAATTTATTCAATTGACTTTCCACCATACCAGCTTTGCTGATTCTGTTGTCTATTTCTATATTTAATTTACCATCTTCAGTAAAAATTGTACCTAAGTAGCTGAAATGTTTTACTTGTTCCACAGGTTCTCCATTCACAACACAGTTGACATTTTCAATGATTCTGCCTATTTTCATCGTCTTTGTCTTTTTATTGCTGACCTTCATACCATATCTATTACAACAGCTATTCAATTTAGTCAAAGAATCTTGCAGACTTGTAGCGGATTTATTTAGAAGTATAACATCATCCGCATAAAGCAAAGAGCTGACATTAACATCTCCAATTTTGATATCAGGTTTAATACCACTTTCCTTCATAATGTGATCCATATAGATAATGAATAACAGAGGGGATAATGTACATCCTTGTCTCACACCAGATTTAACATTAAACCATCTTCCTGTACTTCCTTCAATTCTAACTGCTGACTCACAACTCAAATAAAGACTAAGTATTGCTTGATATAATGCCCCATTGACACCATATAACTGCAGCGTATTGAATAGCTTCTCTCTTGGCACCTTGTCATATGCCTTTTCCAAATCGACAAAACTTAAATACAGATATTTGTTATATTCCCATGCTTTCTCGACTATTTGTCGTAAAGTGAAGATCTGATCCTGACAGCCTCTATTTGGCCTGAATCCAGCTCTTCACCAAGCTTTTCTTCCACAATTCTTCTCAAACGTTTCTCAAGTATACTTGCATAGATCTTGCCAGGAACACTCAGTAGGGAAATACCTCTGTAATTCTCACATTCGGTTTTATTTCCCTTTTTATATATGGGTACTATGAGAGCTCTACTCCAATCATCGGGAATTCGTCCCTCTGTCCAGGCTTTCTGAACTATGCAGTGCAGCCACTGTAAGACTCTTATACAACCATACTTCAGCATTTCTGGTCGAATATCATCTACTCCTGCTGCCTTTCCACATTTCAAGCCTTTGATGGCTTTTTCTACTTCAAGTATGGATATGTATTCCTTACTGCATGCCTGGTCAGTGTTTTTATCACTGTGCTGTCATCACTGCTTGTTTCATTTAGCAGTTTTTCAAAGTAATTACTCCATACTTCAAGGATATCTTTTTCTCCTGTTTTCATTTCACCTTTATCATCTCTAATTCCTTTTACAGCACTCTTTCCTCCATTCCTAAGCTTCTTCAACAACCTCCAGAATATTTTGCCACCTTCTTGATATTTATTTTCTATATTCTTGCCAAAGTCCTCCCATGACTTTTGTTTAGCTAGTTTTACGCACTGTTTAGCTTTCTTACATTTGTCTCTGTATTCTGTAAGAGTAAAAGCTGACTTATTTGCCAGGAACTTTTGATATGCTTTCTTCTTTTCCTTCACTGCCTCTTTAACTTCCTGTGTCCACCAAGGAGTTCTGATTTTTTTATCCTTGCACACAACCTCACCACATGCCTCTCTGGCAGAATCAATCAATGTTTCCTTCAGAGTTTGCCACTGAATCTCCAAGGTTTGATTCCTGTTCTCAAACTCTTTCATTTTCTTTTCAATAATATTTCTGTATTTTAGTCTACAGTTCACATCTGAGAGCTGCTCAACTTTTATTCGCTTTAAAACTTTCTTACACGTTATTCTTTTCAATATGAAATTCAATTTTATCCTGCTCAAGACTAAATAGTGATCACTTCCAATTTCAAATCCTCTGTACACTCTGGTGTTCTACATTTGCCATTTTTTTGACTATAAGAAAAGTCTGATCGTCAATGAGACTTTTCTTATGCCTTGCCTCTTCTCTCCATGTGAATTTGTGCACATTTTTATGTTGGAACATGGTGTTAGTAATAACCAGTCCATGTCCTGAGCAGAAATCCAACAGATATTTGCCATTATTATTAGCTTTGCTCTTTTCTCCAAATTTTCCCAAAATATTTTTGTATGTCTCACAATCATTTCGTACTCTACTATTTAGATCCCCAACAAGGACCAACTTTTCCTTTTTCATTGTGTCAGTTGCTTTTTCTAAAGCCTCAAAAAATTCCTCCACTTCTACCTTAGTAGAACCTTCTGTGGGACCATAGGCACAAATAAGTCTCATTGTCCAGTTCCCCATTCTCATATTTGCTCACATTACTCTACTTGAGACTGACTGCCATTCAAGAAGATTAGCCTTGTATTTTGTGTTGAATACTATGGCTACTCCTTCTTTTCCTTGATTGTCATTGCCTGAATATAACATTTTGTATTTATTGCTCAGAAAGAGCTCACCAGTTTTGGTCTTTTTTGTTTCAGTCACCCCTATTATGTCGATCTGGTACTTATCTAATTCCTCAGTTAGCTCCATTTCTTTGCCATTCAGGCTTCTTACGTTGATAGTACCGATCTTTAACTCTGGTGATGTTGAGTTGGGGTTTGTTTTCAGATTTGTTCCAGTAGCTGACTTTTCGCTGTTCGCCCTGGTTCCCTGGTGAAAACAACGAAAACATCACAATACTTCTATCCTGAAAACAGTATTGATGTAAATATGCATTCGTCACATTTTAACTGCTGTAGTATAGTAGTAAATTTATTTTGGCTTTTGAATTTTTGCAGGGAAATATTGTCATTTCTTTGCAACTTTTTTTTCCTCCTCTTGTATTTATAGTCAATAGAAGGTTCACAGTGAACAGTTTCCTGTCACTGTGAAAATAGTAAAGTGAGTGAATCAAGTGGTTTGTGAAAGTCTGATTCAAGATGACCGCTCACCACAAGTGTACTGTTGCCACATTTATCCTGTTGAATCTTTCTTGAATTCTGTTTTAACAGGAATCAAGTCAGATTATAAATACTTGTAGCCAAAGGAAAGTAAACAAGGTTCAAATAGTAATGTTTCATATCACTAAAAAATTTGAGAGCAGTGTGCAAAAGTTGCCAATGACAACACTGCCAATATCCATGCAATTTTCTGCAATTCAGATTATAGCACTTCACTGTTCTCAGGCAATGAAAATGATGAAGTTCAGCAACCAAAATATAAAATAATAATAATGAGGACTGAATGGTCCCAGAAAAAAAGGTATTTTTGCAGAGAAACAATTTGATTTGGAGATTATTTCAAGCTTTTGCTTTTTACTATGAATTAACTTCTAAAAAACATTGCTGCTGAGACAAATTGGTATCATAATTTTGTCATAGAAAACACCAAAGGAAAAGAGATCCAAAACAAAGAAAAGGATGAATATCAAATTCTGAAACTATATTTTTTTCTTTGATAATGTTGATAGCAAATGTAAAAAATAGCACGCAGCATTTACTAGGCAAACTATCTTTTACTTTCAATGCTCGTTTTCATAAAGCTGCAACTAGATAGATTTCAGCTACTTCTGAAGCTGCTGCATTTGTGATAACAAACAGCACAAGGGAGACAAATTGTATCAACTGAAAAGTGTAATTGATTATTTCAAAATAAAATTTGCAGAAATGCTTTACCCATTTAGAAACCTGTCTGTTGATGAAAGTAGATTGGAAGGATAGTTGAAGAGAGATTTTTCACTTGGTTCTAAACTAAAGTTGGCAAAAAATAATATTCTTGTTTAATCCTTTATCCCCATGTAAGAAAACAAAGTTTGCACTTGAAGTATTTTCATGACTAGGCTACCTAGAGGCTAATGACTTCACATTAATTGCAGTGGTATCCCATAATGCAAAACACACATCCTTTCGGGTGTGTATGGCCAGTATACCCAGACTGGCTTCAACCTTTAGTTTCCTCCAAAAACTCTTGAGTGAACTACAAGACCATTCTAAATCTCACTGAGTGATGACCTAAAAGGATCACTACTAAACTCATCAAACTCTTATTAGACAGGTAGGCAAAAACTTGCCACCAAGCATAACCACTCTACTTTCTACTTCCCGGAATAAAGACCAAAGACAAACATTATTAAAATGTCACCAGTGGGAGCCAAGACCAGAAGTGATACCAAGGTTGAAGTAATGTAGGCTTCGTATATTTCCCATATACAAGTGTTAAAAAAAAAGGTTTCACACCTTATTATTATTAAAACACACTGAATTAGAGCTAATTGTAGAAAGTTTTTCGCTTGGTTATAAGCTAAATTAAAGTTGCCAAGAAATTATATTCTTGCTTAATCCTTTCTATAATGACTTTAGTAACTTAAGTCATTCGAGTCTGTGTACAAGGAGCCTAGTCTTGAAGATACTTCATGTGCAACCATTCAAACTTTATTTGCTTATACTTGAATAAAGGATTAAGCAAGAATATAATTTTTTGGCAACTTTAATTAAGGGTAGATTGCATTTTAAGCAGTTCATTTCTTCGAAAAAACAAAACATTGTTTTGGATTAACGATGCTTGTTCTTTGTGGCTGTGATGCAGGTTGTATGTTAGACAATATTGCTTATACTGGTTCTACCACAGAAGTTGTAATCCATCACTATGGTTTGTTATATTTGGTAATGTGATCATGACACTATTAGAGCCATATTTAATTAAAGGCATTATTTATTTTTTCATAATTGGTGTGACCAGATCACACTGGTCAAATATTAGCAGCATGATAAACAACTGCATGTTGGACAGTTTGAGCAAATCACAAAAAAAGAAGAAAAAAAACAGTTTAATGGAAAACTGAAGTAAGGTGAATATAAGTCAATAATATGTGATGAATTGCTTTCTGTCAAATGGTTTGATAAATGTGATGTGCTTACTTTGACTTCATTTTATAAGGATGTTATGGTGACTATGGATAACATTGACAGAAAGACAGGGTAAAAACATTGGAAAACCTGCTCATGTGCCAGATTATAATGTAAATATGGAGCTTGTAGATAAAAGCAATATGCAAAAGAGTTTCTCAGAAACTATAAGAAAATTGAAGTGGTACATAAAACTTTTCTTTCATCTACTTGATACTTCATCCACAGGTTCTCCTTTTCAAAACGCAGTTTACACTTTCAACGATTCTACCTATTTTCATTGTCTTTGTCTTTTTATTGCTGAAATTCATATCATATCTATTACAACAGTTATTCAATTTAGTCAGGGAATCGTTTAAACTTGTAGCGGATTTATTTAGAAGTATAACATCGTCTGCATAAAGCAAAGAGCTGACATTAACATCTCCAATTCTGATATCATGTTTAATACCACTTTCCTTCATAATGTGATCCATATAGATAATGAATAAGAGACGGGATAATGTACATCCTTGTCTCATACCAGATTTAACATTAAACCATCTCCCTGTACTTCCTTCAATTCTAACTGCTGACTTGCAACTCAAATAAAGACTAAGTATTGCTTGATATAATGCTCCATTGACACCATATAACTGTAGCGTATTGAATAGCTTCTCTATTGGCACCTTGTCATATGCCTTTTCCAGATCAACAAAACTTAAATAAAGATTTGATCCTGACAGCCCCTATTTGGCCTACATCCAGCTTGTTCTTCACCAAGCTTTTCTTCGCAATTCTTCTCAACCGTTTCTCAAGTACACTGGCATAAATCTTACCAGAAACACTCAGTAGGGAAATACCTCTGTAATTCTCACATTCAGTTTTATTTCCCTTTTTATATATGGGTACTATGAGAGCTCTACTCCAATCATCTGGAATTTGTCCCTCTGTCCAAGTCTTCTGACCTATGCAATACAGCCACTGTAAGACTTTTATACTGCCATACTTTATAGCATTTCTGGTCGAATATCATCTACTCCTGCTGCCTTTCCCCATTTCAAGCCTTTGATGGCTTTTTCTACTTCAAATATGGATATATATTCCTGACTGCATGCCTGGTCAGTGTTTTTTTACCACTGTGCTGTCATCACTGCTTGTTTCATTTAGCAATTTTTCGAAGTAATTACTCCATACTTCAAGGATATCTTTTTCTCTTATTTTCATGTCACCTTTATCATCTGTAACTCCTTTTACAGCACTCTTTCTTCTAAGCTTCTTCAACAACCACCAGAATATCTTACCACCTTCTTGATATTTATTTTCTTTGTTCTTGCCGAAGTCACACCATGACTTTTGTTTAGCTAGTTTTACACAGTGTATTCTCTAACAACACAAGCTGATTTATTTGCCAGGAACTTTTGATATGCTTTCTTCTTTTCCCTCACTGTCTGCTTAACTTTCTGTGTCTACCATGGAGTTCTGATTTTTCTATCTTTGCAGACAGTCTCATCACATGCCTCTCTGGCTGAATCAGTCAGGGTTTTCTTCAAGGTTTGCCACTGAATCTCCAAGGTTTCGTTCTTGTTCTCAAACTCTTTCATTTTTTCTTCAATAATCTTTGTGTATTTTAGTATACAGTTCACATCTCACAGCTGCTCAAATTTTATTCGCTTTAAAACTTTTTTACATATCATTCTTTTCAATATGAAATTCAATTTTATCCTGCTCAAGACTAAATAGTGATCGCTTCCAATTTCAAATCCTCTGTAAACTATGGTGTCTTGCACTAGTTAGAAAACATCACTTTCAACAATAACATAGTCAGTGAGACTTCTCTTATTCCTTGCTTCTTCTCTCCATGTGAATTTGTGCACATTTTTATGTAGGAACATATTGTTAGTAATAACAAGTCAATGTCCGCAACAGGTATTTGCCATTATTATTAGCTTTGCTCTTTTCTCCAAATTTTCCCAAAATATTTTTGTATGTCTGACAATTACTCCCTACTCTGCTATTTAGATTCTCAACAAGGACCAACTTTTCCTTTTTGATTGTGTCAGTAGCTTTCTCTAGAGCCTCAAAAAATTCCTCCACTTCTACTTTAGTAGAGCCTTCTGTGTGAGACCATAGGCACAAATAAGTCTCATTGTCCAATTCCCCATTCTGATATTTGTCCACATCACTCTACTTGAGACTGCCTACCATTCAAGAAGATTAGCCTCATATTTAGTGTTTAATACTATGGCTACCGCTTCTTTTCCTTATTTGTCATTGCCTGAATATAACATTTTGTATTTATTGCTCAGAAAGATCTCACCAGTTTTGTCTTTTTTGTTTCAGTCACCCCTATTATGCCGATCTGGTATTTATCTAATTCCTCAGCTAGTTCCATTTCTTTGCCATTCAGGCTTCTTATGTTGATAGTACCGATCTTTAACTTTGGTGATGTTTAGTTGGGGTGTGCTTTCAGATGTGTTCCAGTAGCTGACTTTTTTGCTGTTTGCCCTGTTTCCTTGGCGAAAACAACGGAGCCTTGTTTAACTGGGCAATGCCCCAGCCAGCATGAAATTTTGTTATGTTGTACCATCAATTTATATATTGGTTTAAGCCAATAAGAATACAATTTGGTTGGCTAAATCCCAAATTGCCAGCCCATCCTCGTTCGTTCAGTATCCAGGTAGATACCCAACAGGGTGCACCACGAGAAGGTGAGGATTGGAGATTAGGTCAGAAGCCCTGGTCTGTTCTCCGCATTCCTTTAAAGGCTATGTGGAGGTCTCCTCACAGTTATACAGCTTTGACCCTTAAGCACCCCAGACAGGATAGATTTAAGAGGCAATACAGGATAGGTGTTAGTTCTTATGCACAAGTTATTAACACAGTTGGTAGGATACCATCAGGACTGGAATGTCTTTCTTGTGTATAGGTTATTAAGGATTCCTTGGATTTCTTTCTGGCATAAGACTGTGGGTGACATGGAGAGCAATTTTCTTGGCAGAGTGGAGGAACTTAGTCCAGGCCATCAGTGCAAGAGTTCAAATAGAAGAGTAATACCAAAAAGTTGGTCTTGTCTTTAGGTGAGGTTACTATAGTACAATCTGAATGTGAGAGTGGTGGAAACATAGGTGGACAAAAGTTGCACCCAATGACCTTGACAAGAGACTGTAATGCTCAACTAATTTGAACAGGAGGTGAGTTTGCAGTATTTAGCATTTAAAATCTGATTTGGATTTGTTGATGACTTTTACAGTTGTTGTAGGCTTCAGTACAGGCAGAGTGAGAAGTTGGGGTTTTGATCTTGGCTACTCATGGTATGCAAAGTTTTTACTGCATTGTACACTTTGAGAACCAAAGCTTGGGTGATAGTTGTGGAATGGGGAGGATGAAGATTTTCATTCCTGTGAGGATGATTTCTGTAATTAGGTGTGGCCAGGTGTTTGGATCAGGAGAACCTGAAGCAGTAGTCAAACATGAGGAAGAGGGTTAGAAGTCTTGTAGTGTCAAAGGATGCAAAACTAAGAACTAATGGGTGAATGTTATTCTGTTGCAAAGGAGATATCTGAGGTGATTTGAGCTACCAAGAAAAGAGCTGACATCCACAGTCTTATTGGAAGGGGAGCTTGTTAGGAAGAGATCAAGTGTGCTGGCAGATTAGAGTGGTTTGTTAGGTATTCTGGTAAGAAGGTTGACGATCTTTGTTAGATTGTTGTTAATGGCAAACACCTCAGTATCCCAACCAGCTTATTGGTGAAACTGAAGAAAGGAATCCATTTTGAGGTGTGGATGTTGAAGTCTCCAAATAGGATGACCTCACTATTTGGATATTTCAACTGTAGAAAGTCATTCTTTAGAGAGAGAAAGAGGAGAAGAAGTCATGGTCGTTAAAAGATTTTGAGATAGCAAATGAATGTGGCATATTGGTTTGGTAGTGAAATTTTGAGCCAAGGCAGATCATGGAGTGGAGGTTTGGAATGTCAGTTCTGATGAATGCAGAAGTGCTGCCTTTGTGGTGGACAGGTTGAAAACTGGGAAGAAATCCAGTTGGTCAACATCAGACTACAGATTACTCGGTTCTTGATGATTGCATGACTAAATTGTGCTTTCTTAGTGCAGAGATTAAAGATATTAGTGTTGCCATTGGATTTCAAAAAAGTGCCATAAAAGAAAAGGTAATAAGGCAAAAAAAATACAAGCTTGCTAGAATTGTAAGTGAATATAAGTAATTCCAGCAAGCTTATTATACTTTTTTATTGTAATTTTGTTTGATTTTATTGTATATTGTTTTGAAATTACTTGTATTACTTATATTGAAAGATATAATAATTTTGGCTGGAATAAGTGATTTACAAGGTGAAAAGTATGGAATATGAAAGGATATGAAAATGTTAATTTGGGAAAAAAAAAAAAAAACGTGTGAGAATAGTCTCTTCTCAATGTATGATAGGACTGAATTAAGAACAGCGCTAATTGTAAATGAGTTAATGTGTAAATTTATAGATGCTTGAGATAAATTTGATGGATGAAGAGATTTGTGTATGCCTGGTGGATTACACACTTGAATTGGTTTGAAGAGATTTTGTCCACACTGTATTACTAATTCTTTTGTGGATAAGGCTGTTAGCTAGTATGAAGTTTCTTCATTGGTAGTCTCCTAATTTCTCATCATCACATATGTCCAAGGTATCTCAGAGTGGCTTTATACCCAATTAATAAATTTTCCTTTTCTCTAAGCTGCAAAGGACAAGTTCCTCCTTTAGACTACTCTGGTATCAATCCAATTCTGTGCACCTGTTGTTTGTCATATTTTGGCCAAACCAGTAGATCTGTTTGTTGTGATGAACAACTAAACTGTATTAGATTCCATCTCCTCTACATAAAGCTGTTTTCTTATGGAATAGTTGTGTAAAGAAAGTTGTGAAACCATGTAACATCGCCTGAACCCAGATAGATTTGATGGGTTATGTTATCCCAAAAATTATTCTTCTTTATACAGCCTTTATTTTTTATTAACATAAATAAAAACATTGTTAGCACTTTTGAGCAGTTTGGACCATGCTGCTAATAAACTATAAAACAGAAAAGCTCATTTTAAAACTTTTTATTTGTAGAATTATGTTTCCTAGGTATCTTTAGTACAAAAAACTGAATGGCAATTAAACAATAACAGAAAATTCTAAAAAGTGCAACTTTAGTAGCTAATGTAATGTAATGTAGACAACTAAAATGGTCAATATTTTCCTAATTGGAACACACACACACACACACGCGCGCGCGCGCGTGTGTGTGTGTGTGTGTGTGTAAAGTTCATATGTTAGTACATTTATGTTCATATGTTAGTACATTTATTCATATGTTAACTTCATATGTTAGTACATTTAAAATGTACTAACATATGAAGACCATCAGATCTGTTTAAGTTGGGACAGTGGAGTAGTATCACACATTTCTTTATAAATATATTCCACACATAATCAATTTTTATGAAGGATTCTTGTCTTGTTCCAGTGAACTTTCTTAGTGGAGATAGTAAGCTCAACATGTCTATACTCTTCAGGGCTCATGCTGTTTAATATAAAACTTAGGCCATTCACAACAAATAAAAGCAGATCCTCCTGTTTATCCATAATAAGATAAACCACAAGAGCAATAAAACCTAGAGAAGGTAGCTTATTTTTAGGAGATATGAACAAGATGGAGATTTTTCTGACTGGGCAAAAGGCAACAGAAATGTGCAGTGGTTTTAAAATTTGTTGTTATTGGATTCATTCAGAGAATACCTTGCACATAAGGGAAGGAATTCAAGTTATTTCTTCAGGAGCTGAAGAGGCAGAGATTCTATAACTGTTAAATGCTTTGATGAAGAAATCATTAAAACCATTTGATAAGGTAGATTTAATGTGTTGTAATTCTTTCTATAAAAATGGTCATGATGTATTAAGGTCTTAATACACCATGCCTTTTGACTAGAATGATGGCGAGATTCAGCACGGAAATTAGCAGCCTATAAGAGTCATTCCCGAAAAACTGAAAATTATCGGCTGCTATTTGGTTGATGAAGAATTAGTAAATCTAAAAAGACTATTTAGTTATCTACTTCTTTTTCTAAGGTGAATTGGATCCTAGGATGGAGTACCTTTATTTTGAAAAGAAACTGCTGTAACTTAGAGGAAGAGCCATTCCAAATTGCAAAAAGTCATCCACATATCTGTATCAGTTTGTTGATTTAGGTGAAATGTTTTCAAAAAGATATTATTCAAAGTGTTTCATGACAACATTTGCAATGGTTGGAGAAATAGAACTGCTAATTTAATCTGTTAATTTAATTTGTTTTGAAAGGTGTAATAATCCAAGTATGACAAAATCAAATAGTTTTACAATACCTAATGGAATTCTTGTGGGAGTAATTTAATGGTATCTGATAAAGAAATGTTAGTAAATAAAGACACAGCATCTAAGCTACAGAAGGGACTAGGTGAAGATTTCAAATTTTGTTTTTAAAATCCAAAGCATTTTTATATAAGTTGAAGATCTTGTAAAGAGTAGCAAGTAAATTTGATAAGTGACGAATCCTGTACAGTCAACAACTAGTTTTAATGGAACACCAGGTTTATGAACTTTAGGTAAACCATATAATCTAGGTGGACAAGCACTGAAGATTTTAAGCTTTTTCTTCATCTAAACATCAACAAGAAAATTAAGCCTATTCTTCTAGATACCAGTTGGATCGAAAGAGAGAGAGGCCTATATAAGAAAAAATATAAGTAGAATAGTCTCTAAGTAATGGTGACATTTTCCCATCATATTTTCTTTTATCTTAAACAACAACAGCAGCATTTTCTTTGTCTGATTTGTAATAACATGGTTTTTCTGCAAGGTTTTCAGAGCATTAAATTCAGAAAAACAAAAGATTAGGATAACAAAATTTAGCATTGAAAAGAATTGTCACACTCTCAAACTGAATCCTGTTAGCTGTTTTTAGGAGATATGGATTGAAGGCCTGCTTCTATGCTGTGAAAAAAAAAAATCCATAAGAGGTATCATTTTTAGGAGAAACAGTAAAGTAGCTTAATTTTAATAAAACAATAAGCTCATCCTGTGTTAACGGACAGCTGGAAATATTGATGACATTTATCTTTGTCACTAGAAACATTATGAGTACTGATCCTAATATGGCTTTTTGGATAAATCAGACCTGCCTTTTAAATTATCGTGGTTTGAATTAAGAGCTCATAAGAGCTGCAAAGAATACTGTTAAAAAATTCAGCTGCTAAAACAGATTCAGTGGCATTCTTTATAGAATCAATTTTCTCATTTAAGAGGACTGAATTTTTTACTTCATTTAGTTGATAAATTAAAAATGACCTGCTAGCCCTTGTAAATTTGATGCACTTTAGGCGACCGATAAGTTTATTTTACAGCAGACAGGAATAACCTGGGCCTATCTTAATACTTTTTAAAAAATTATTCAGTTGGTGTATTTAATCTTCTTCACTAAAAGCATGATGTATCTAGCACATGTTTGAAGTAGACTCTCCATAAAGTTTGTCGATTTGTTTTAGTACTGGAATACCATGAATGGTCATATTAATAACAAAGTATAAAATGGAAAAAATATTTTAAAACTTATTTATTTGTAAAATTTTTGAGTTTGTTTCGTAGGCATCTTCAGTACAAAAAAAAGGATGGCAATAACAGAAAATTCAAAAAAGTAGTACCTGACTTTTTGCCATATAATGATTCGCTTGTTTGTAGCCGGTATAAATTGGAGGAATATGATGCTCCCAAGTCAGTGCAACTGTGTCCAGGTGAAATGGATGTGTGAAGGGAATTGACTGAGTTTCAAAGAGGTGTTGTGATAGCATGCTATGTTGCAGGCCTATCTGTTTGGCAAATTATTGACAAATCAGGCCATCCTAGATCAACAGTTAGTGAAACCATACCGAGGAAGTGTAGGGAGCTGTAAGTCTGCCCACAGTGGATCACCCACCACAATCACCAAATGTAACCTTAGGGTGTAATACGAAGGATATGTAAAAACTGCCATTCGTCGGCCAACAAATTGAATGCAGAGTTCCAAGCATTGACTGGAACATGATCTGCACAAAAACATTCAGAACTGAGACTCAGAACATGGGTTTCCATGGTAGGACTGCAATATGCAAGCTCCACATTACCCAACATGTTGCATCATCTGTGTACGTTGCTTCATTCAGACTTCAACTGAATGGAGCATCGAATCACGCTATACCCTCTACTGAGCAGATGGATGGGTGTGGTGGAAGCCCCATGAACGTGACTTACCAGTGTGTAATCCCAACTGTGAAATTTGGAGGTGGTTGTGATGGTATGGCCTTGTTTTTCTTGGTTTGTCCTTGAACCTCTATTTGTAATGCCACAAATATTGAACTCTGAGAGGTATCTGACATTCTGCACAATATGCAGTGCTTCCTACTTTGTGGAAGCATTGCATATTTCTACAGAACAGACCATTGACTATTTCATTGACCATATCATAAGGCTGCTGCTGTAATGTGTTTGTGGACATTGCCACACTTGTCTGGCCTCCACAGAATTCTGATCATTTAACATCCCTGTTATCTGTGGGATGAACCGGAGCCTTGGGTGAGGTCAAGAGACATCTGCTGCACAACAGTGCAGGACCTCATTACATGCCTATAGGAAGAATGGTCAAAAATTTGCATGCCCCCGTAGGTTTGCTATAGTCATCATAGTGAAAAGATCTTATAAAGTTGGGCACCATGGCTGTTTGTTCCTCACATTATGGCGTCCATTGACCTCTTTCCAAGCAGGTGTGTGTGTATATATATATTTGTTTATTTACTTGGCTATATGACATAATTAAAGAAATTTAACAGCACCATGGCTGTTTCCTCACACTATGGTGTCCATTGACTTCTTTCCAAGCAGTGTGTGTGTGTGTATTTACTTGGCCGTATGACATAATTAAAGAAATTATTTGCTAGAAGCAGAGAGATACCAAAATAGTAAAAAAGCTATTTATTATTTGAATAACAAATTGCTTTTTTTTTATTTTAGTACCTCTGAGCTTCTAGTCGTTAAATTTCTTTAATTGTATATACAGT
The DNA here is from genome assembly GCF_054136105.1 of Typopeltis vanoorti. Classification (NCBI taxonomy): domain Eukaryota; kingdom Metazoa; phylum Arthropoda; class Arachnida; order Uropygi; family Thelyphonidae; genus Typopeltis; species Typopeltis vanoorti. Next base: position 134,505,986 of record NC_143557.1, read on the forward strand.
AAAAACCTCATTTTACGAACTTAATTCATTCCAGAAGGCTGTCCATATAATGAAAAGTTCGTAATGCGAAACTACTTTTACCGTAGTAATTAATGTAAAATAAATTAATCTGTTCCACAGGAAAAAAATTTCACTTATTATCATAATTCAAATAAAATAAGAATATAAGATGAACTTTACCTTTACTAAAGATATATGGAGAAGAGGAGAGAGGAAATTATTGTTTTGAAGGTGAGCCACCCTCCATAAAAATGTCGGGTAACTGCCCCCTCAGGTATCACTGCTCTTTTCTGTCTTTTTGTGGGTGGACTAGATGGTGATTCTTTAGCTCTGATTACAAACTTATCTAGAGTTGTGTGGGTTTGTCTTGTTCTTAAAATTTTTCTAAAATGTGCAATGATATTATCATTAAACATCTTAAACTGTTACTAACCATTGATACATCAGGGTGCTACTTTTATACAGTAGTTTGGATTTTTTCCCAATGGAAGTACAATTCTTTAATTTCAGCTGTGGAAATCCACATCCAGTGGATTTCCACTGCTGAAATGAGGTGTTATACCTGTTGTATAAAATAAAAATCCTTAATTTGATAAGTTGTGTTGGATTCTCAGCCACATTGGAATTAAGGGAAATGAGGCTATAGATTCAACTGCTAAATCAGCTCATACTTTCTCTATACAGACTACACACAGTTTATGAGATTAAAGCTAATTGCCCAATAGCAGGAAGCATTGACAAACAAATTAATCCAAACCAATCCTTGATTTGGGTGAAAACAATCTAGTCAACTTCAGTACTTCTAAAAAATAGTTTCACATGCCTTGCAAAACAGACCTTCTCCACTTGTTTTTGATAATTCTCAGCTCAACAGTCAAGACTCAATCTCTCTTTTCAGACTGGCTAAACTTTCCTGGCATAATCATATCACTTTTATAGCATCACCATCTTTCAAAAACTTGGCATCCTTTTTTGCTCAATATGGTACTTTTTTTTTGCTGAATAGTTATTTATAAATCCCAAATGACAGACTTGGGATGCATCTTGAATCTGAGCCATGGATTGAGAAGTTATGAGGGAAAATGTCAGTAGTGCACGAATGGTATTATTATATTATATTCAGAAGATAATTTATAGGGCCAGATTCATGCTTTTTGTCAAATGGTTGATGTATACTCGCTCTCAAACCGACAGGTTATGAGTTGAATGCTGCTGTGGATATTGTGATTGTCTTTAGGTGCGATATCAGTTTCATTCCCTGGCAGTGAGTATCACTACCTTTTTATTGGAAGCTTGAAGTGACTTGACCATGTTTTGTCTGTATAGCAGGATTCTTATGGCTAAGTTAAAACAATAAATAAATAAAAAGTACAAAAAAAATTAAAAAATTACAAAAAACATTCTTTAATCTGCCCATTATGTGTGATGTACTGTAGGTTTACAACCATTCATGGATGAGAGATACTTAAGTTATGTCTTTGTTTTCCAATCAGATATAGATATGAATCGCACTGTGTCATGGGGACAGTTTTTAGCTGAGATAGTTTTCATTACGTGGTGTGAGACTGCAGAACTGTCCTAATAAGTAATTAGCTTATCATCCATTAAAGACAGAGAGAGAGAGAGAAAAATACCAGCTCATTATTTTGTGACCAATTGCCAAGATAATGCAAAGATATTGAGTTTGGTTTAAGTGTAATTATGGCTGATGAAGCACAAGCTTTGAGACTAGTATCTTATATCTGTTAATCGCATCTCTTCTTATGGCCAGGTTAGCCTTTTGTGCATGTGTTTGTGTGTATGGGGGGGGGGGGTTGGATTTGTGTGGCCAGACATCACATCTGCTACTAAATTTAAAGTTCAGCTCATCTTAGTGCTTTGTTATGGTGACAGAAGAGACCATCATATATCCATTGTTATAAATATTTAGAATAATTCTTTGTAGATAATGTTTTTTTGTAATTAGTGTATTATATTAAAGGATGTGCAACCATTTTAGAACCTGGGTCACACAGGACTCATCATATTCAAGTGATAATGGTTAAAATCCTGCTGTTAAACCAAGTTATGCATGCCAGTATAATGTGTAAACTTTTTTTTTATGTTATTAAATTACCCCCCCCCCCCCATAAATTTTGTAAGATAAGGTAGGTAACTAATTCATAGTTTGTATTAAAATGAACATGTCATCAGAGACTGCAAACTATATCTTGCATGCGGTAATGGATCCACATACTGCAGAAAGCTGGTGTAGAATAATCTGAATAATTAATCAAAGAAAAATTATTGTTATCACACTAACCTCCATGGAATCAGCACTCATTATAGGGGGTTCACTCATCTAGTTATGTTGTTTACTTTATTATTATATTAATTTGTTCAAATAGGCTTTGGATGCAGCACTGAAGCAAGTGAAAGCATTATCTCCAGCAACTGCTGCCATGTTCTTTAGCTCAGATATAGACAATGGGAAGATACTTTGCCTGAGCTCTGTTCCAAAGGTAAGCTATTGTTACAATGAATTGCAATTTTTGAATTATTTTCTTCTGCTTAGGAAGAAAAAATTACAAAATAAAATAAATCCTTCCTCTATAAGTTTTATAGATTTCAAAAGCATATGCTGCTTGGAAAGAAGTCAAATGTACACACCCTTAGATAAGGTGCATCATACCATGTAACATTGCATGTTTGTAGCCAGTATAAATTGGAGAAATATGTTGCTCCCAGATGACTACAAGAAGGGAAGTGATGGAGTTTAAAAGAGCCGTTGTGATAGAATGCCACGTCACAACGGCTCTTTTAAACTCCATCACTTCCCTTCTTGTAGTCATCTGGGAGCAACATATTCCTCCAATTTATACTGGCTACAAACATGCAATGTTGCATGGTATGATTATGGACCTAGGATGGCTAATTTGGCAACAATTGACCAAACACAGACCTATGTGTTTGGTCAATTGTTGCCAAATTAGCCATCCTAGGTCCATAATCAGTGACACTGTAATGAGAATGTGACTGTAGGGTGCTACGAAGGATAATATATAAAAAAAACACAATTTGTCAGCTGACAAGTTGAATGGGATTTCCAGGAACCTGCTGGAACACGAATCTGCATAGAAACATTCAGAACCAAGGCACATAACATGGGTTTTCATGATAGGACCGCAATATGCAAGCCCCCACATTACCCAAACCAACATGCAACTTCATCTTCAGTGGAGCAAAGAGCATATACAGTTAGATATGGAAGCTTGGAAAGCTGTGTTATGGAGCAACAAATCATGCTACACTCTTTCCTGAGCAGATGAATGGTGTGATGGATGCCCAGTGAATGTCTCTTACCAGAGTGCATAACTCCCAACTATGAAATTCGTAGTTGGCCTGTTTTTCCTGTCTTGGCCTCGTACCTCTGTTTGTGATGCCACAAATAGGTATCTGAACAATGCAATGCTTCCTACTTTGTGGCATTTATACAGAACTGAGCATTGCTTCTTTCAGCAAGACAATGCACTGTGTCATATAGCTGCTGCTGTAATTGCACTGTTTGTTGACACGACTGTCGCCACACAACTGGCCTCCACAGAGCTCTGATCTCTACCCTATTGGACATCTGTGGGATGAACTGGAGTGCTGAGTGAGGTCAAGGGACATCTGCCTCACAATAGTTCAGTATCTCATTACATGCCTACAGGAAGAATGGTCCAAAATTCCCATTGATCACTATGCTTGTGGAAAGTATGCCACGTAGGATTGCTGCAATCACTGCAGTGAAAGGTGGCCCTACGTTTATTAAGGTGAGTGCCATGTCTGTCTATTCCTCGCATTTGGTATTCATTGACTTCTTTCCAAGTAGTGTATGATATGATTTTAAAAACACAAGAGAAAACTGTTTTGAAACAACATGTGTGTTATAAATAGATATGATTATTGCAGCCTTGAAAGAGCCTCTGTAAGTCAGTCAGTTAGTATTGATAATGCCCTTTGGGTGGAATTACCTGAGTTTCAGTCTTGTTGAGGATGTGAAGAATCTTTATAAGGACTTGATAATGATAATAAGATTAGATGATTTAGCCAGTTTCATGCAGTGGTGGTAGGGTTTCCTTCTCCTAGAAACTTGGGATTTTTCAAATTACTTCAAAATAATCTTCTGTTCAAATGGTAATTATGGTCAATTTGAGTCTAAAAGAGAAACTTATTACATAATTCTCTAGATAACCACACTCGTATCCATGTTCAGGACTAAACTGCAAAAGTCCAAAACTGATGTTCTGCTTACTCCTTCACGAATAGCCCTGGATATGTTTCTCAGCTAGTATCAATTAAATCATATTAGTTCACTCATAGGCACACACACACACACACGTCTCAGAGGAAAGGCCAAGCCTCTGGTATACCACCCCCACTTTGCTTGCTTCATACTCAAAGTGGCCTGAAGTCATAACTGAACCCTGTAATAAAGAAATGGTTTACTATTTCTCTATTTATTTCACCATCTAACATGAGTGATGTTTTCAGAATTACATCAGGTATCATACAGAAAACATTTATTCTTTTTGAGTATATAACTTTAAAACATTTATTCCACAGTGTTAACTACTAGTTAGTGTAATGAACTGAATCTCATTATAATACTTTAGGAGGATTCCAAGTCAGCTAGCTAATAATCTGGCTGCCATCATTCTGCAAGCTATGGAGAAATATTGTGAGGTGGGTGTATCACAAAGTGGAGGCAATGCGAAGGTCACAATATGCAGATAATTTAGGTGAAATTCTCCATGTGTATGCCTTACTGAAGAATTCGTTACTGTATATACCATGTCTCTCAAAAGTCAAGAAAAGAGACACTTTCTTTTACTAAGAGGAAACCTTCTTATTTAAGTGCTATTCATTTAAATTCCCAGTCTTTGGAAATTGAAATAAAACTGGAAAATTAGGAACGTGAACAGATGCCATCAATATCAGTTTCATATTAAAATGAGGATATTAGGAAAGAACTTGACATTGTTAGTATTCAGGAATGTATTAGCAAAATTAATCTCAGGTGGTATGGACCCTTAAACAGAATGGGAGAGGTATGGTTAGCAAAACGAGTGTTCTTTGCCAAGATTGAAGGAATACTAAAACACCTAGAATAAGACCAAGATCTATGTGAATTGTAGGCAGTGTCTTGGAAGACAGAAATATAAGATCTGATAATATTGGGGTCTTGACAGGTAGCAGATTAATTTTGAAGAGAATTATTGATCAGAAGTTAGTAATGGTATAACTTTTTCATGTAGTGCTATCAGAATTTATACTTCTGCCAAGGAATAATTACCTAAAACAGCATGTTATGGAGGGGACCAAGGGTTTAAGTATGCTGAATCTGGTAAAAGCATCAGAAGATGTATCCATAATCAAGGTAGACACTGCCTCCAATTAGGGAGAGTAGCCATGCAGTCTTGTTCTGGGAGGTTGCTACACACATGCAATTCTCTGTCAAGAAAAGGTCTCTGTTAACCTATAAAGTTGGTAGTTATCACATAGGAAGAATCTTGGAGCAGTGCCATGGCTTGAGAAACTACAAGGAAAGAATGCCAATCAATAATGGGAAGTGGTCAGGGATTGTACAAGAGAAACAGTTAGGAGGATAAACCAAATGGAGGTTGAGTGGATGAGTAGTGATATAAAGCAAATACTACAGAATAAGAAAACATTATGGAGGGAATATAACAAAAAGGTGATTAGCATACTCATGAGCAGTATAAAGTGAAAGCAAGAAGGGTGATTAGCATGGTAAGAAAATCAAAATCAGGTTATGAGAGAAAATTAGCTAAGTAGGCCAAAAAATCCAAAACAATTTCATTATGTAGCAAGCAAGAAGAAAGATGACTGTAATCAGTGCTGATGTTGGAAGGTGACACAAGCAAAAGAAATAGTTGAGTTACCAAGTGATCATTTTGCAAAAGTCTATCATACAGGTGGGGATTTTGCAGTTGGCCAATGTCAAAATTGAGGTAGGTGAAAGGGAAGTCTTATCCATATTGAAAAATGCTTAAGAACTGGCAGTAGCTCTAATGAAATGGTTCAGTCTAAGTCTCAGTTTTGGCGAGGTTCCAAATAAGTGGAAAGCAGGTAAGAAATTCCATCATGTAAAGGTGGCTCCAAGACAGAAGTAACAAATTACAGACCAATTAATATCTCAGGAGTGGTGGTTAAAGTGGTGGAAAACTTGGTCAAAGGTAAAATTCAGCAGTGTTGCATAGGAATATGATACCATATGGTGGGCCATGGCATTATAAAAGGTAGGTCCTGAGAGGAGATCTCCACATAGCCTTTAAAGGAATGTGGAGAACAGGCCAGGACTTCTGACCTAATGTCCAATCCTCACCTTCTCAGGGTGCACCCAGTTAGGTATCTACCTGGATACTGAACAAACAAGGATGGGCTGGCAATTTGGGATTTAGCCGACCAAATTGTATTCTTATTGACTTAAACCACAATATAAAATGATGGTACAACATGAGAAAATTTCATGTTGGCTGGGGTGTCACCTGGTTAAACAAGGCCCCTGTTGTTTTCACCAGGGCAAACAGCCAAAAAATTGGCTACTGGAACAAATCCTAAAACACATTCCAACTTAACATCACCAGAGTTCTAGATTGGTACTATCAACATAAGAAGCCTGAATGGCAAAGAAATGAAGCTAACTGAGGAATTGAATAAGTACTGGATTGACTTAATAGGGGAGACTGAAACAAAAGAGACCAAAACTGGTGAGATCTTTCTGAGCAATCAATACAAAATGTTATATTTAGGCAATGACAATCAAGGAAAAGAAAAAGGAGCTGTAGTATATTAAACACTGAATACAAGGCTAATCTTCTTGAATGGCAGGCAATCTCAAGTAGAGTGATGTTGGCAAATATCAGAATTGGGAACTGGACAGCGAGACTTATTTGTGCCTATGGTCCCACAGAAGGTTCTTCTAAAGTAGAAGTGGAGGATTTGAGGCTTTAGAGAAAGCAACTGACACAATGAAAAAGCAAAAGTTGATCCTTATTGGAGATCTAAATAGCAGAGTAGGAAATGATTGTCAGACATACAAAAATATTTTGGGAAAATTTGGAGAAAAGAGCAAAGCTAATAATAATGGCAAATTATCTGTTGGATTTCTGCTCAGGACATGGACTGTTTATTACTAACACAATGTTCCAACATAAAAATGTGCACAAATTCACATGGAGCGAAGAGGCAAGGAATAAGAAAAGTCTCATTGACTATGATGATAGTGATGTTTTCTCCCTGGTGCAGGACACCAGAGTGTACAGAGGATTTGAAATTGGAAGTCATCACTATTTTTTCTTGAGTAGGATAAAATTGAATTTCATATTGAAAAGAAGAACATATAAGAAAGTTTTAAAGCAAATAAAAGTTGAACAGCTCTCAGATATGAACAGTAGACTAAAATACATGAACATTATTGAAGAAAAAATGAAAGAGTTTGAGAACAGGAACCAAAGTTTGGAGATTCAATGGCAAGCCCTGAAGAAAATACTGATTGATTCAGCCCGAGAGGCATATGGTGAGGTTGTGTGCAAGGATAGAAAAATGAGAACTCTCATAGTACCTATATATAAAAAGGGAAATAAAACTGAATGTGAAAATTGCAGGGGTATTTCTCTACTGAATGTTGCTGGCAAGATTTATGCAAGTATACTTGAGAACCAGTTGGTGGACATCGGAAGTTAAATAGGCAGTAAAGGAAAAGAAGAAAGCATATCAAGAATTCCTGGTGAATAAGTCAGCTTGTAGTCTTAGCGAATACAGAGACAAATGCCAGAAAGCTAAACACTGTGTAAAACTAACCAAACAAAGGTCATGGGAAGACTTTGGTAAGAACATAGCAAATAAATATCAAGAAGGTAGTAGGATCTTCTGGAAGTTGTTGAAGAAGCTTAGAAATGCAGGAAAGGGTGCTGTAAAAGGAATTAAAGATGACAAAGGTGACAGAAAAACTGGAGAAAAACATATCCTTGAAGTATGGAGTAATTACTTTGAAAAATTGCTAAATGAAACAAGCAGTGATAGCATAATGGCAAAAAAACACTCAGCAGGGATGCAGTCAGCAATACATATCTATACTTGAACTACAAAAAGTCATCAAAGGCCTTTAATGTGAAAATGCAGGAGTAGATAATATTTAACTAGAAATGCTCAAGTGTAAAAGTCTTGCAGTAGCTGCACTGCATAATTCAGAAGGCCTGGACAGAGAGACGAATTCCAGATGATTGGAGTCTAGCTCTCATAATACCCATATATAAAAAGGGAAATAAAACTGAATGTGAGAATTACAGAGATATTTCCCTACTGAGTGTTCCTGGTAAGATTTATGCAAGTATACTTGAGAAATGGTTGAGAAGAATTGTGAAGGAAAAGCTTGGTGAAGAACAAGCTGGATTCAGGATCAGTTCTTCACTTTATGACAAATAGTCGAGCAGTCATGGGAATATAACAAAGATCTGTATTTAAGTTTTGTAGATCTGGAAAAGGCATATGACAAGGTGCCAAGAGAGAAGCTATTCAATACGCTACAGTCATATGGTGTCATTGGGGCATTATATCAAGCAATACTTGGTCTTTATTTAAATTGTAAGTCAGTAGTTAGAACTGAAGTAAGTGCAGGAAGATGATTTAATGTTCTCGGCCTCAACCATGGATGGCAACACTACCGGCAAGATCTTTTTTTTTTTCCTTGTAAGTTGGTATATCTGTCATAAGCATCCATGTGAAATTGCAAGTCATTCTATCAAGTAGTTTGTTTTATGCAGCTGTTTTGAAGCAAAAGTTGTTTGTATTCTTGAAATGGATAAAATCGGGTATCGTGTGATTATAAAATTCTTTCTAAAAGAAGGTTTAACAGCAAAAGAAATTCATTTGAAGTTCATAAAAGTTTATGAACACTCTTCTCCCTTCTCCTTCATTTTCAACAATTAAGAAATGGACTGCCGAGTTTAAACCTGCCTTATAAATGATCCACGTGAAGGATGTGCAAAAAGTGTAACAACACCAGAAATCATTGATCAAGTGCATGATATGGTACTGGATGACCAGCAGCAAGTCAAAGTGCATGAAATTGCTGAGACTATATGCATTTCAAAAAAATGTGTAGGATGTATTTTGCATGAAAAATTGCAAATGAAAAAGCTTTGCACAAGATGGGTGCCACGCTTGCTCACAGGAGATCAAAATCACAGTCGCATGAAAATCTCTGAATAGTGCTTGGAGCATTTTAACAAGAATATAACGGATTTTGTGCTTTGATTTATTACTATGGATAAGACTTGGATTCACCATTACACACCAGAATCCGAACTGCAGTCAAAACAGTGGACAGAAGCCAGTTGTGAAAAGGGTAAAACAATAACCGGGGAAAATTAATCCGATCTTTTAACCAGACTAGACGAAAATATTTGTGATTAAAGACCTGGTTTGCAGAAGAAAAAAAAATCATCTTTTATCAGGACCATGCACCTGCCCACAAAGTTGTTTTGGCAATGGGAAAATTAAAGGATCTGCACTATGAATTATTGGAACATCCACCCTATTCCCCAGATTTGGTAGAGGAGTATTTTGCAGATCTCACTGAGAACCACTTCAGTGACAGGATAATGGCACTGGAATAAATGTATTAGTCTTAATGGAAGTTGTGTTGAAAAATAAAAATAATTTTGAGATTATAAATTCATTTTTCCATTGTTAGGCCGAGAACTTTTCAGACCACCCTCGTATATGGATCACATTATGAAGGAAAGTGGTATTAAATCTGATATCAAAATTGGAGATGTTAATCTCAGCTCTTTGCTTTATGCCGATGATGTTATACTTCTAAATAAATCTGCTACAAGTCTTCAAGATTCCCTGACTAAATTGAATAGCTGTTGTAATAAATATGGTGTGAAGGTCAGCAATAACAAGACAACAACAATGAAAATAGGCAGAAGCTTTGAAAATATCAACTGCATTGTGAATAGAGAACTTATAGAACAAGTAAAACTTTCATCTACTTAGGCACAATTTTTAGTGATGGAAATTAAATATGGAAATGGACAACAGAATCTACAAAGCTGGTATGGTAGGAACTCAACTGAATAAATTTATATATGGAATAAGAGAGAAATGGGGTGCAAAGTCCAACTCTACCTCCCCATGGTGCACCCTGGGTGTTGGGAATCCTAACCATTATTGGACCTGGACCCCAACACCACTAACAGAGCTCTAGCAAACATTTCAGGACCCTGGTCAGGAGGAGTGTATATGCGACCACAGCAAAGATGCCACTGCAACAACAGAAATGGCCCACAGCTTTCTGCGGCGGCAGTAAGGAGTGAGGCTAGGGGTGCTAAGAAACTCTGCAGATGAAAACAGGCCACCTTTTAAATCTATGAAAATGGCAATCGGTACCCTTAATACTCGAACTTTGTCAAGGGACTGCAGAATAGATTTATTAATCAAAGAACTAGCCAATATCAATTTGGATATCCTGCTAGTGAATGAAACAAAAAGATTGAAAGAACTGACAGCAAGGTGGTACAATGGGTCACAGAGATTACTCGGAACATCCTCAAACAATGGCAAACAAGGCAGAGTGGGCTTCATTGTTAAATCTAAGCTCACCAAGCCAATCCTTTCTTGTAACATCATATCTTAAAGAAAAGGTGTACTCGTAATTGGAATAGAGAACAATATAACAATAAAATTAATATCCTGTTATGTTCCAACATCTGTAGCTGATAATCAAGAAATAGAAAAATTTTACATGAATAAACAGGCATTAAATTACAACTCAACATACACATTCTTTGGTGGTGACTTTGCCAAAATAGGATGTGGAAAAAAAAATGAAAAGTTTATAAGACCACATGGCCTGGAAGCAAGAAATAGAAGAGGAGAGAGATTAGCTGAATTTGCTGCAGCTGAACAACTCTTTAGCATGAACACTTTTTTCAACAAACACCCAGGAAGAAGATGGACTTGGCAATCACCGAATGGAGATACAAAAAATGAAATTGACTACAGTTTAACAGACTGTAAAAGATTTACAAAATGTTGGTACAAGGCGAAACATACTTCAACATAGATTCTGACCACAGACTACTCAGAGCCATTATAAGAATAGACCACAAAAAAGAACAACATATCACAGCAACATCAAACCACAAATGACAACCCAAATAAATAGACTACCACAAATTCAGGAAGTACATAGAAGAGACCAAATAGACTATTAAGAACTGTTTCATGAATGATGACTATATTGACTTTATTATTAAATTCAACGAGTGCAAGAAAAAAATCAGAAATTCCTGTGAAAGAAAAGAGAACGACACTCACCTCAAACTATAAAACTACTGAAAAAGGAAAAGAACTGAAGAAATCTGAAGAAAATTTTATAGAATACAAGTTATCTGTAAGTTACTAAAGAAAAGAATTCTAGAAGACTACGAAGCTTTCAGGATACATAAACCAGCCTGAAAAAAATAGAGAAAGAATTAAATTTTAAACAGTCAATTCCATCTGCTTTACAGGATCAAAATGGAGAAAAACATTCTAGAACATAATAGATAAAGGATAGAAGAAATTGTTCAGAATTTTTCTAGTGATCTCTATGCAACTAAGTGCCAAGTTTCAGAACCTGTCATCCCAAAATGAAGCAATATACCAGATGTACTTCCAGAAGAAATAGAACATGTCCTTAAGAAAATGAGTAAAGGTAAAGCCTCAGGACTTGATCATGTTAAGGCTAAAGAAATCCAATAAGGTGGACCAATTATTTTCAAAGCGTTGGCTGCCAGATTCACGTGGTATTTCAAAGAAAGAAAGATTCCAGAGGAATGGAAGACCTCAAAAGCCATACTTCTATTCAAAAAAAGGGAACAAGAAAGACATGAAAAACTATCGTCCAATCTATCTACTCTCTCACATATATAAAATCATGAACAGAGTAATATTGAACAGAATCCAAAACACACTCGAAGACAACTCCAGTAGAGAGCAGGCAGGATTCAGAAGAGGCTTCTCCACAATAGATCATATCCAGGTCATTTCACAATTAACAGAAAAATGCAGAGAATACCGAATCCTTCTATGTTTCCTCTTTATTGATTTTAAAAAAAGCATTTGAAGCCATAGAACATAATGCAGTCATCAGTGCCTTACTGGAAATAAATGGGGACCCTACTTACATGCACATGATAAAAGAAATTAACAAAAATCAGACCACACAAATAACCCTATTTGATCAACCTATAAATATAGTTATAAAGAGAGGGGTCTGCCAAGGCGATGTGATCTTCCCAAATCTATTTACCATCACTTTAGAATACATTCTGAAAAAAATAGACCTAAACAGAGGAATAAGCATAGATGGTGAAAAACTACAAATCCTTATGTTTGCCAATGATCTAGTACTGATATTCCACAGCCCAAAAGACCTAGAAGAAATGGGTGAAAAAATATACACTAACAGCAGTAAGATAGGTTTAGAAATTAATCTAGAAAAAAGAAAATGAATCAAAAATATCTACACAAGTGACAGTCACCTGTGTATTTTTAACATTCCTATAGAACAAGTTGACTCCTACAATTACTTAGGACAAACACTAAAAATGAATAACGATTTATCTGAAGAACTAGCAAAAAGAAAGAAAGCTGCATGACTATCATTCAACAGACTAAAAGAAACACTTACTGATCCGAATGTTGACATCTCTGCGAAGGCAAAACTATTTAATAGTGACATTCTTCCATCATTCACATATGGATCAGAAACATGGAACACAACAAGAAAAGAAGAAGAGACTCTCCGAATAACTCAGCGTGCAATAGAACGCAGGATTTGTAATATCAGCAAAATGGAACATGTTAGAAACACGGAACTAAGAAAGAGATCAGGCATAAAAGATGTGGTAACTGCAGTATATGAAAGCAAGATGAGATGGACAGGTCACATGACCAGACTCATGGATAACAGATGGACATATAGAATACTCAGCTGGCAACCAAGAATAAAGAGAAAACCTGGAAGACCACCTACAAGATGGGAAGATCCACTAGTGAAATCTATGGGTATAACATGGAAGAGAGAGGCTCAAGATCGAGATCGTTGGAGGCATATTTGTGACCTGCACTCAGAGAGAAATACTGAGTGAAACACAGGTCCATCAAGAGAGAAATTAGTCAAAAGGCTAAATTAGCTGTACACAAGACAGTGTTCAAGCCAATTTTAACTTATGGATCTGAGAGCTGGGGGAGAAATAAAACATTTGAGTAGAGACCGCAGATATGAGAGTCCTGAGAAATGGGGGGGCATGAACAGATGCATCAATCGCAATATCATATTAAAAATGGGGATATTAGGAAAGAACTTGACATTGTTAGCATCCGGGAATGTGTTAGCAAAACAAGTGTTCTCTGCCAGGTTGGCAGGAAAAAGACCCAGAGGAAGACCAAGATATAGGTGGATTGATACAGTAAAAAGTGCCTTAGAAGATAGAAATATAAGAACGTTGGAGTCTTGACGTTGGAATCAGCTAATAGATTGATTTGGAGGAAAATTGTAGATAGGAAGTTAGTAATCATGTAAGTTTCATGTAGTACTATCGTATCCTGTACATCCATCCCTTGAGGGTACATGTCAAAAATTTGATGATGATGATGAGGTCCTGCCTTATTAGTGTACTAATGTTTTTTTAATAGAGTGACAACAGAATTAGATTAGGGAAAGGGCTATACCATGATGCTGCTGGACTTTGCAAAGGCATTTGACAGAATACCATATGGAAAACTATTACAAAAATTGGAGCAAATGGGAACTTGAGGAGATTTAGGGTTACTAATATTCTGGTAGGCAGTGAACAATTTGTGTAATAACTCTTGGCATCTCTAATTGCTTGATCTGTGCAGTTGGTAAGCCATTTGGAGTTCTAAGCTTTAATCTTCAAGGAAGATGATCTCATAATTGAGAAGCTTGAACAGTTGGATGTATTAGGATAACAGAATAGTTGGCAAATGGAGTTGACTGAATGAGATTTTTGGCAAATGAAGATCAAAACATGAGATTCCAAGTTGTGAAGCCTGACATGATACATAAAAACAAATATAAGTAGAAATATACCACTTTTTTTTTTATATGAAAAGTGTGTATAATTAGGAAAACTGAAATTATCGCATTATATTCCTCACGTGCTGCAGAGGTTGTACAGGATGTTATTATATTGGTATCTCCAGGGAGTTAGGCAACTCATTGTGGGAGACCCACACCAGCCTTTATATGCACAATATCTACTCCTTTCCTTAAATTTATTCAGTGTGGGGCCACTCAGCTAATTCTGACAATCTGTTCCACTCTCCAAGCAATAAACTTAGTTTACATACCTTTACTAACCACATTCTTACACAACTTCCAGGAGTGATCTCTAGTTCTCACTCTATTTGTCATGTATTTGATAAGAGGAAAAGAGGTATGTGATAGAAACGTATAAGTTATTAAGGGATTTTCTTTGTGTCAAACACAAAATTTCTATATGAGTCATTCTCACATAAAACCCCCTCCCCCTCCTTAATAACTTATTCGTTTCTATCATGTCCTCTCTTTTCCACCTATCGACTCAATTTTGCAAGCCACACAACTGTTACCAACTTGGTCACTAATCTCTGGATCCTCTCCATCACCTCCTTGCTAGGTAGTCAAGATGTGGTTGAATAACCTCTCTACAGTGGCGCACCCAGGGAGGGAGCCAAGGGGCCCTTCCCCCCCCCAAAAAAAAGGAAAAAACACTAGCAAATTTTCCAAAAATCTTTTCCTAATTAAATTCTTTTTTTTTTTTATTTATATTGTGTCGTGTCTTCTATTTCTATACTACTTATGAAATTAGCGGTCACATAAGGTGGGAATACCCTATAGCTCTCAGGAATCATGGCCACTGTTCAACGCGAGCTGAACGAAGTATTGCTCTGTCGGACCGAGCGCATACCTGTTTGCCCGAGCCGGGCCAAATGAGATCATGGGTATCATGTATTGGCGATCACTGCAGATGCTCAGTCATAGGTCGTATGCAATGCGTAGTGTATATTCTCAAATCATATACTTAAATATACTTAACCCCCCCCCCACACACACACACACAAGATTAAATCCTGAGTGTGTCACTGCCTCTCTATATTTACATTTTTTTTTTGGTTTTACAAAATCCAAGTAATCCTTTGATCTACTTTATCAACTTTTGCAATTGCCTTCAGAACTTCAACTTTCTGTCCACTATTATCCCCAAGTCCCTGGCCTCATCAATTTCTTGCAATCCAGTACTATCAATGTGATGCACAACATACAACCTTTTCAACCTGAAGTGCATAACCTTACATTTTGGAATACTGAATTGGCAATCATTATTCTTTGCCCACAATACCAATGTGTTTAAATCATCGTGCAGGATATTTACATTACCTTTATTAACTACTGCTTTCCCCAGTTTTACATCATCAGCAAACAACTGAAATTCCCCCTTCCCTTTTTATCTTTCCCTACATCATTAACATACCAATTAAAAGGCTACTTCTCTTTAATTACAGAAATCTGTATGTTAAGGCTAAGTGCTGAGAAGACATCATGTTGGAGGTTTAATGGAATATAGACAACACTAGGAAAGGATTAAAAAACAATTTTAATGCTTCCAATATTCCTTCTGTCACTGAGCCACATCTTCAGTACACCCACACACACACAAAGACAACACAATACTTAATGAAACACATGGGTGACTCTAAGTCCTACCTAAGTGGTGCACCCTCAATGGGCATTTGTAGGCAGCCGAAGATGTAATCTAAGATCTCTGACAATTATTGTTTCCCAAATTTTGGGAAGGGTTATTCATTTGTATTTGTTTAAATTATATTGATTTTTGAGTGCCGCAGCAGATTCCAAAGACAGTCATCATCATCATCAAATTCCTGCCATGTACCCTCAAGGGGTGTACAGGATATGACAGTACTACATGAAAAAATTACATCATTACTAACTTCCTATCTACAATTTTCCTCCAAATCAGTCTGTTACTTGTCAAGACTCCAACATTATCAGATCTTATATTTCTATCGTCTAAGGCACTTTGTACCGTATCAATCCACCTATATCTTGGTCTTCCTCTGGGTCGTTTTCCTGCCAGCCTGGCAGAGAACACTTGTTTTGCTAATCTTTCCTCTCCCATTCTATTTAAGTGACCATACCATCTGAGATTAGCTCTGCTAACGCATTCCTGGATGCTGACAATGTCAAGTTCTTTCCTAATATCCTCATTTTTAATATGATATTGCCATTGATGCCAACTGTTCACGCCTCTAATCTTTCTCAGGACTCTCATATCTGCGGTGTCTAGTCTTTGGTCGAGTGTTTTACTTCTGACCCAGCTCTCAGATCCATAAGTTAAAATTGGTTTGAACACAGTCTTGTATACAGCTAATTTAGTGTTCCGACTAATTTCTCTCTTATTTCATATGAATTTATTCAATTGACTTCCCACGATACCAGCTTTGCTGATTCTGTTGTCTATTTCTATATTTAGTTTACCATCTTCAGTAAAAATTGTGCCTAAGTAGCTGAAATGTTTTACTTGTTCCACAGGTTCTCCATTCACAACACAGTTGACATTTTCAATGATTCTGCCTATTTTCATTGTCTTTGTCTTTTTATTGCTGACCTTCATACTATATCTATTACAACAGCTATTCAATTTAGTCAGAGAATCTTGCAGACTTGTAGCGGATTTATTTAGAAGTATAACATCATCCGCATAAAGCAAAGAGCTGACATTAACATCTCCAATTTTGATATCAGGTTTAATACCACATTCCTTCATAATGTGATCCATATAGATAATGAATAACAGAGGGGATAATGTACATCCTTGTCTCACACCAGATTTAACATTAAACCATCTTCCTGTACTTCCTTCAATTCTAACTGCTGAGTCACAACTCAAATAAAGACTAAGTATTGATTGATATAATGCCCCATTGACACCATATAACTGCAGCGTATTGAATAGCTTCTCTCTTGGCACCTTGTCATATGCCTTTTCCAAATTGACAAAACTTAAATACAGATCTTTGTTATATTCCCATGCTTTCTCGACTATTTATCGTAAAGTGAAGATCTGATCCTGACCGCCTCTATTGGCCTGAATCCAGCTCGTTCTTCACCAAGCTTTTCTTCCACAATTCTTCTCAACCGTTTCTCAAGTATACTTGCATAGATCTTGCCAGGAACACTCAGTAGGGAAATACCTCTGTAATTCTCACATTCAGTTTTATTTCCCTTTTTATATATGGGTACTATGAGAGCTCTACTCCAATCATCGGGAATTCGTCCCTCTGTCCAGGCTTTCTGAACTATGCAATGCAGCCACTGTAAGACTCTTATACAACCATACTTCAGTATTTCTGGTCGAATATCATCTACTCCTGCTGCCTTTCCACATTTCAAGCCTTTGATGGCTTTTTCTACTTCAAGTATGGATATGTATTCCTGACTGCATGCCTGGTCAGTGTTTTTTATCACTGTGCTGTCATCACTGCTTGTTTCATTTAGCAGTTTTTCAAAGTAATTACTCCATACTTCAAGGATATCTTTTTCTCCTGTTTTCATTTCACCTTTATCATCTCTAATTCCTTTTACAGCACTCTTTCCTCCATTCCTAAGCTTCTTCAACAACCTCCAGAATATTTTGCCACCTTCTTGATATTTATTTTCTATATTCTTGCCAAAGTCCTCCCATGACTTTTGTTTAGCTAGTTTTACACACTGTTTAGCTTTCTTACATTTGTCTCTGTATTCTGTAAGAGTAAAAGCTGACTTATTTGCCAGGAACTTTTGATATGCTTTCTTCTTTTCCTTCACTGCCTCTTTAACTTCCTGTGTCCACCATGGATTTCTGATTTTTTTATCCTTGCACACAACCTCACCACATGCCTCTCTGGCAGAATCAGTCAATGTTTCCTTCAGAGTTTGCCACTGAATCTCCAAGGTTTGATTCCTGTTCTCAAACTCTTTCATTTTCTTTTCAATAATATTTCTGTATTTTAGTCTACAGTTCACATCTGAGAGCTGCTCAACTTTTATTCGCTTTAAAACTTTCTTACATGTTATTCTTTTCAATATGAAATTCAATTTTATCCTGCTCAAGACTAAATAGTGATCACTTCCAATTTCAAATCCTCTGTACACTCTGGTGTCCTGCACCAGGGAGAAAACATCACTATCAACAATAACATAGTCAATGAGACTTTTCTTATTCCTAGCCTCTTCTCTCCATGTGAATTTGTGCACATTTTTATGTTGGAACATGGTGTTAGTAATAACCAGTCCATGTCCTGAGCAGAAATCCAACAGATATTTGCCATTATTATTAGCTTTGCTCTTTTCTCCAAATTTTCCCAAAATATTTTTGTATGTCTCACAATCATTTCCTACTCTACTATTTAGATCCCCAACAAGGACCAACTTTTGCTTTTTCTAAAGCCTCAAAAAATTCCTCCACTTCTACCTTAGTAGAACCTTCTGTGGGACCATAGGCACAAATAAGTCTCATTGTCCAATTCCCCATTCTCATATTTGCCCACATTACTCTACTTGAGACTGACTGCCATTCAAGAAGATTAGCCTCGTATTTTGTGTTGAATAGTATCAAAAACAGTCTCCTTTTTAAATTGAGTATGGTGGTTTTCTTCCAGAAGATCCTGTGAGTTGTGTCCAATACATGGTCTGCAAGGCCAGATTGACATAGACGTGATTGCAGATGTAAGATTTGTATTCATCCGAACGAATAGTGGCTATTGATCTACCTGTCTGTCTGAAGTAAGCCAACTTGCAGGAGCAGTTATTTTATAAACTCCAGGCACTGAGAGAGAGAGAGGGGGGGGGATCTGATCTTTGGTAGAAGAACGAATAGGGGTATCAGGTTTCCAGTGGGGCTTAAAAGCTGTATGGAAGTTGTACCTTTTTAAAAACCTGGCTATTTTTTCCAGCGTATCTCAGACATAGGAGATGGTAATGGCATTTCTGAAAGGATTGGAAAGAATTGATTATTTTTTTAAATTCTGTAAGCACTGTAGCCATTGCATCTGTGTATATGGTTGAGTTCTGTTGAAAGAGAAGTTCCACTGGAACAAAAATTTATAGGCTTTACTGTTTACAGTTTTAATGATGCCATATTGTTGAGTGAGAGGGGTGGTAGTGGGATAATTTGTAAATGTATCTGCCTGTGTGAGTGGGTTTTCTATATACAGTGAAGGTTACCATTCGGAAGGTGTGTCACCAAGGTGTCTAGGAAGGGTAAACTATTGTTATTTTCCTTTTCCATCGTAAACTGGATTCTTGCATGTAGACTATTGAGGTGCCTAATTTGTCTGGCCATGAGGCCAAATAGATAACATATCGTCTGTGTATCTTAGCCAGACAGAACGTTTAAAAGGGAGTGAGTGTATGGCTTGTGTTTCAAAATTTTGGATGTAAAAATTAGCAAGTGAGGGTGAGAGGGGGAACCCATAGCAGTTCCCTCTATCTGTTTGTAAATTTCCAAGAAAAATAACCAGAATTGATGGCAGTGAAAAACAGATCTAAGATATCAGGAAGGAAAACATTTTTTAAGAGTGTTAAAGCATCATTTAAGGGAATATTGGTAAACACTGTCAACTGTTTTGGCAATTTGTAGCATGGAGCATCAGTCACATCTGCTATAGGTCACGTGTTTCATTAAATGTTGTGTGTGCGTGTATTACAAGTGTTATTTGTACTTCCTTAAGATGTTTCAGTGATAGACGAAATATTGGAAGCATTAAAATTTGTTTTTAATCATTTCCTGGTGCTGTCTATACTCCATTAAACCTCCAACATGATACAGAAATCTGAGGCACTGCATTAGTCACCCTCAATGGACAGGTCATATTGCAAGATGTAACACTCAAAAATGGACGAAGTTGATATCTGGATGGTATCTCAGAGATGGAATGAGAGCTACAGGAAGACCAAAGAGACATTGGTAGTGTGTGTTTAAAGAGACAGCTGGAATTCTGGTGTCTGTCACCAGAGAGTAGTGGTATATATGGCCCCTCTCCCAGTCCATGCTTTATATTTTGAGCTTTTCTATGCCACTGGTGTTATGACCTGTTTCTACAAACAAACAGTCTGTGATGTGGAGTACATTGCCATTATTTCATGTATTGATGATCTTGACCCTGCAGAATAGAAACAGAAAATGTAGACCCTACAGAGCCACAGTTTCTGTCCCACCTCCCATCCCTTTCTTTGTGCAGTACAGATGGTAGTGTTGTCATTACTGTTCATGCTCTCTGCACCACGATTATTTGAGGCGGCCAGCATCTCCCCACATTTTGAGGATACTGCAGTAAACCAGTTGCTGTAGGCCAGCTATTCAGGAACATTGGAAGTTCCTGAACTACTTTAGACATAGACTGTAGATGAATCAATTCTGCTTATTGTTTGCAGTAATTGGTACTGGGATAGGTTCAATTAAAGACAGAACAGGTCAGCCCGTTTTGATATCAGATATTAGTCAAGTGGTGTTTCCCAAGGAATATATGTATGTATGTATAAAAAAAGGTTTAATGACTATTACCGAGAGAAAAGATGACAAGATATATTTAACAAGATACTACTAGTTTACTAGTTTCGTTACATGAACATCCTCAGCTATCATAATCAAAGAAGTATATAAAAAATTACAGAGACTTAAAATTGTACTAACAGAACAAGTATAAAAAACAGTAGCGTGTTTGAAAAATGCAAGTATGAGTTCCAAACAAACGAATACTACGCACTGTCACGAGTGCACCAGTACTGAACAGAAGCAATGTGTGCGTCAGAGAGATTGTAACTCAGGCTGTTGTTGATATGAGAGGAATCTAGAGAAATTTCCCTAGATTCAACAATCTTTCTTTCGAGTTCATCGTAGCACACATGGATGTTAGCAGTTTGAGTCCAGTTTACAATGTGCTGGCGGCCTTCGTCTGAGTTAGCTGAAAAGAGAACGTGGCTAGAGAGAGCGCTAGCTCTAGTCCTGTTATAGGAGATATCTCTACGGTGTTCATCCAAACGTAGAAGGATGGATTTAGCAGTCTGTCCATAGTATGGCTTTCCGTAATCACACAAAATCTTGTATACTCCTGGAAACTGAGTAGGAAGATGTTTCTGTTTATGTTTGCAAAGTAATGAACGAAGTTTTGGAAGCGTAGTGAAGCACGTTTTGAAGTTGAATTTCTTGAGAATCTTTGCCAGTTTTGGTGTAAGGCAAGGAGATGAAGGCTCTTGGGGAAGAGGGATCTTCAGAAGTAGTTGAGTGCCTGGGGGAAAGAAATTTGTCAATTTTCTTTGGAGAGAAACCATTGTTAATAAACGTTTTTTTAAGAAAACGGAGTTCATTTTCAATTTCTGTTTCTTCTGTAAGTAATGATTTGGCTCGGTGGGCTAAAGTGGAAATAATACCACATTTTTGTGGGGGATAATGATGGGAGGAAGCATGACGGTATCTGTCAGTATGAGTAGGCTTTCTAAAAATTGAGATTTTAATGCTCTCAGCACATCTGGTAAGTTTGAGGTCTAAAAAGGGAAGGCAGTCATCTGATTCCAGTTCGAGGGTGAAAGAAATTTTTTTCATGGCACTTGTTTAGGTGGTCTAAAAATAAATAGAGGTTATTGATACCGTCTTCCCAGATGAGGAAAATATCATCAGTATAGCGGTACCAGGCTTTTGGTTTAAAGTGAAAGGAGTTAATAGCTTTTCCTTCAAATTCGTTGAGAAATATATCCGCAAGAATTGGAGAGAGTGGGCTGCCCATAGCCAGACCTGAGTTTTGTAAGTAGATCTTGTTATCATATTTGAAGTATCCTGACAAATTTCTTTCCCCCAGGCACTCAACTTCTTCTGAAGATCCCTCTTCCCCAAGAGCCTTCATCTCCTTGCCTTACATCAGCTCTCTTTCACCAAAACTGGCCAAGATTCTCAAGAAATTCAACTTCAAAACGTGCTTTGCTACGCTTCCAAAACTTCGTTCATTACTTAGCAAACATAAACAGAAACATCTTCCTACTCAGTTTCCAGGAGCGTACAAGATTTTGTGTGATTGCGGAAAGCCATACTATGGACAGACTGCTAAATCCATCCTTCTATGTTTGGATGAACACCATAGAGATATCTCCTATAACAGGACTAGAGCTAGCGCTCTCTCTAGCCATGTTCTCTTTTCAGCTAACTCAGACGAAGGCCGCCAGCACATTGTAAACTGGACTCAAACTGCTAACATCCATGTGTGCTACGATGAACTCGAAAGAAAGATTGTTGAATCTAGGGAAATTTCTCTAGATTCCTCTCATATCAACAACAGCCTGAGTTACAATCTCTCTGACGCACACATTGCTTCTGTTCAGTACTGGCGCACTCGCGACAGCGCATAGTATTCGTTTGTTTGGAACTCATACTTGCATTTTTCAAACATGCTACTGTTTTTTATACTTGTTCTGCTAGTACAATTTCTCTGTAATTTTTTATATACTTCTTTGATTATGATATCTGAGGATGTTCATGTAATGAAACTAGTAAACTAGTAGTATCTTGTTAAATATATCTTGTCATCTTTTCTCTCGGTAATAGTCATTAAACCTTTTTTTATAATATTCCAACTGAGTAAAAATGAATTTTGAAAGTATGTATGTATGTATGTATACAAGGAATGTATTTCCCAAGGAATACAATATACAGGTTTTTAAATCAAATAAGTTTCTCCTTTCTTAACCTGCTACCCATAATGGTACTAATGTACTATAGGTTGATCAACCAACCTCTCATGTATGGGCCCAACATAATAATATTAATAAGTGGGTAATGATGCCTGCTCTCCAATCATCTGGGCTGTGGGTATGAGTCCTATGCTCACTTAAGGTTCTAAACATGGAACCTAGGTGAGCATGGATGTTTTTGAATGTCTAAGTTAGAGGTGAATTTCATCACCTGTGACTCACCATCCTGCTTACTGGACATCTGAAGTGGCTTCAAAAAGTTGCCTGTTTGGTTCCTAGAATTGGATATTTCAACCTATGTTGACAAAATAATAAAAAAATATAAACAAATGAAAATAAATAAAAATAAAAAATCCTTAACTCAGCCACAGTACTACTGTGGTATATTTTTACACCCTCGGCAGGTGCCACGTTTTTTTTTTTTTAATATAAATGTATTTTAGCCTACTTAGATCAAAGAAGATAGAGGAGTAGCAATGAAATCTTAGATTAAGTACGCAGTTGATCCATGGTAGAAACATTGGGTGCTAGGAGATTGGATTATGTATCAACTCGTGATCTGGTATGAAAATGGATGGTTTTCAGTAGTTTGTTTTTTTTTACTTAAGAATAATAATCAATATGTTAATTTTTTTTTTTTTTTATGCATCAACAATTATTCTAAAAATGTTTTACAGGCAGCGATTTCAAAGGGACTAAAAGCCAATGAATGGGTTGAACAGGTGTCCCAAGTAATTGGTGGGAAAGCTGGAGGCAAAATGGAATCTGCCCAAGCTGTGGGAACAAAAGTGTCAGCAATGTTTGAAGCTATGGCCCTTGCCACCCAGTTTGCTGAGATGAAACTTGTCCAATAGCACTACAAGATAAAATTTCTTGAATTTGCTGTAAATTCGCTCATTAATTTATGTTTTATAAGAATTTTATATAGTGTTGATTCTTTTTTTCCTAGGAAAAACAAAATTGGTTGATATTCTTGAAATACTTTTTTTTATTTCAGTAGATATATTACAAAAAAAGTGTAAAAAATGCATTTCAGAACATAATCATTAGAGCATTAAAATCTTAATAAAGTCATAAATTTTTTCTCATTTTGTGTTGCAGTTTATAATTTTATTTCCATTCACTTGTACTGTAAGATAACTGTATTGTGCTACTATCTAATACAGCTATCAAGGAGGGGCAGGTCTAGAGAGTTCTGATAAACATCTAGAACAAAAATTATATTAAAGCAACTGATATAACCACAAGAAAGAACATACAAGGATATAAGAATATAATAACATAAATTACTTTCATAACTCTGCTGTTAGTATATCAGTTGCTTTAATATCATTTTTATTCTACATGTTTATCAGAACTTTCCAGACCCTCTTCATAATAAAGGATGTGGTAAGGCTTTATATTTCAAAAAAAAAAAAAAAAAACTTCATAGTAAATGATATGGGTAGGGTTGGTTATGTAATAAATTCTTTTTAAGTCACTGTGTGACTGCTAATTTTATTATTTATCTTTCTTCAGTTTATGAACAGTTAAACAGCTTGGATATAATATTTGGTTTTATTTTTATAAATAGCACTCTGTACAGATTGTATTAACAAAGCACAGCCAATTTTTCCTTTGTAAAAATTTGTATTAAATTAAAAATTATATGAAATATCTAATATATATATTTGGTTAAAAAAGAAAGATGTAGAAGAATTTGACCCAAAATACATCCAGAAAATAAATTTTTAAAGTTATTAAGTTTTTTTATGTTTAAATACCTAATATATGTTTGATTGGTAGTTATCTTTGATTAGTATTTCATGGTAATTTTTAAATGCATCATTCATAACACTAACTCAAGTCAGTGAATGTACTCTTATAAGAATCATTAGGGCCAAAATTTGATCTTTATCTCTCACCAGTTCTGGATTGAATTGTTGTCACTTCACCCCTTTTTCTTTGACTGAAGTATTGAAGAATTGACTGGCCTAATTGTTAGCATACCAACTCTCTAATTAACAACTGCAGATTTGAATTCTATGATAAACTTGGATATTTGTGAATGTTTTTATGTGGGAGATAAATTTCATTGCTTGGTGGGAGTTCACCACCTACTTATTGAATGCCTGAAGTGGCTTGAAAAAGTTGTGTGTACTCTCTAGAGCAATGATCTTCAACCTTTTTTCAATTCATAGCATACTGAACAAGGCATTAAAATTGTCTGACACACCATCAGTTTTATAAGAGATTTTATCATTTAAAAAATGAGTATTAAGATTGTGCTTAAAGGTTTGTTAACTAAGATTTTAATCAGTCTCATTTTTAAAAATAATGTTGGTCATAGCTTTCAAAAGATTTATTTTTAAAATTTATGCTCATATTTGTTATTGAAAAAGATCATTTATAAAAAAAATTGTTATCATTTCATTAGCCTCAAAAAAGTTTTTTTTTTTTTTTTTTTTTTTTTTCAATGAAATAAAGAAGTCAGGCAGGTTTTGAATAAAACAGTCTGCTGTATGAAAAAAAATTTTTAGTGCTATGTTAATGTTTTCTGTTGACAATAAGTATAAAGGTTAGAAATTTAAAAAAAAATAAATAAAATAGAAAAAAGTCGCACAGAATGACATACCCAATCCAAACAGGAGTAAATAAACATTAGGGTGGTAAAAGTACATTGCAGAGTTATTTTAGAATCAGGAAAATGGAGATTTGAGTTTCTTGGAATTTTACTATAAACTTTTTTATTAGACTGTCCACCTGCAGAAGAAGGGGAGGATGCCCAAAACACATTGTTTTTGCTAGATAAAAAAGCAAAGCTTTTGACAATGGTACAGTCCCATAATTAAAGGATAATAATTTGATATACCTGTGTGAAATTTTTTCAAGGAAAAGATGATAAATAACATAGTACAAAACTTGATCAGATCTGAGACAGTATATAATTAAAAGTGCTGACCATAAGGTACTGTAGACAGTGTAGAAATAGATAACGGAAAAAGGTGAATTAAACTAATACTGAAAAGATGAATTATGCAAACTATGAATCTAAAATAACCACCTTACCAGCCATTATGGATCAAATATGCTTTGTATCCATCATATATTTCAATGTAATATCAATGGTATTACAATTTTAATATGCACTTTGCATCCATGGTAACCTAACGTATATATACGTCTTGGCCGGTAGCGTGGATAATTAAAAAAAAAAAAAAAAACTAAATATGCACAGTAAGCCAGCAATATAATGGGTGCTAGCAATTTCATATTAAAACTTCATCAGGTGTTGATAGTTGAAAACTGAGCTTGCCACATGGTTTTATGAAACATGTCTCAAACTAAGTGTGGTTGGTTTGAGCGTATTGGGGAGTGAGGTGGTTTGGCTTGAGATTAGACAATTTATTTTGTTTATTTAAGATAAGGGATATTATATCCCATATTGTTTCTTAGCCGAATAAGAAACTCAAAGTTTCATGCCAAATATAGAAACTATATAAAGTTCGGCGATTCCAAGCGTAAGCAAATACCTGGATAGTGCAGCACCTGACCCTTGAGGGTAGTGCAAGCTGAGGCAACGCATATAAAGGGTGGAGCAAGCTCTGATCACTATTCTTGATATTTACCCATAATGTGAACTTTTGGCTAAGAAACAATATGGGATATAATATCCCTTATCTTAAATAAGTTCATGTTGCCGAATTGAAGCCTTTGGCTCTTCATTATAATTAATTATTTTGTTTAATTGTTGGGGGAACAGTAATTAGGATCTTTGTATTTATGTCATATTGGGTAGTTGTTATCACTAGGCATTCAGAACAATATAATTTTGTTTCATTTTCTTGGAAAGAGATATGTTCTGAATAACTTCATTAAATTGTGTGGTTAGCTGAGTGACTATGTGCTTCGCAACCATATGCCTGGGAAAGGAGTGTCCTAGGTTCGAATCTCCGATTGCTGACTTGAGGAGCTTATGATCTTTCTCACATGGCCAAGTTAGTCGGTCTTGGGCGTGGACTGCAGGGTTTTTCATCCCACAAGCAAGCAAACCAGCCTTGAGAACTCAGTGCCTCTACAGACATAGGATACACCGAGAGGCATAGGGCTAACCACCTTATCCTCATGTACGGTTGAGGTTAAACAAATAGAAAACCCTTGACACCTCAAGGAAAAAGGGGGAAAAGGAAGAACTTTAAATTCAGTGACCACTATTACGTATTTTCAGTTTGCTTTGGGCTTCAAGATTAGGGGTATGCTTGCTGAACTATTTCTTACACATATACAGGGTGTTCGGGATAAATTTGACATATTTATAATTAATTATATTTTTCCGTAAGTTACATGTATTAACACACACTTCTCTTCATTTAAAAGTTTGGACCCTTCTTCATTCATATACAAGATGTCAGAAAGGATGGATAGCTGGAACCCACCTGAATCATGGAAGAGAATAACTTGTATCATGATGATTCATGCCCGCCATCAAAATAAGGATATTACGACTGCTGCCCAATGCTCCCTGAATACAGTAAAAACAATCAGGCATGAACTAGAGACTTGCAATGGTGACTACGAGGATGTAGCAAGAAGAAAGATCCCTAGCAGACGATCTGATTGCGTTCGTACAGCAGAATTCCTCGCAAATCTGCAGGAACAGGTGTTGAAGAACCCTGGCATTGGAATTCGGGCTTTGTTCGTGGAGTTGCTAACTGTAGTCAAGCCCTGGATAACAAGGGTAGCCAATGGTAGGCCGTATGTATGGCAGCAGGATTCGGCCCCTTGCCACACCTCTGGGAAAAGTCAAAAATGGTTGTCTGAAAATTTCTACGACTTCACCAGTCCAAATGTTTGGCCTCCAAACTCCCCAGACCTTAACCCCATGGATTATTTTGTATGGGGTGCAGTTGAAAAAGACACCAATCGCACTTCCAGTAATACAAAAGCCCAGTTAATGGATAAAATTAAAACAGTTTTTGCGGCCCTTCCCAGGGAGACTGTAGCATCAGCTTGTTCGAGGTTCCGAAGCAGAATTGAAGCTGTGATCGATGCTAATGGTGGTTATTTTGAGTAAATCTTGTTGATAGTATTGTAATTAACTCTGCCTGTAATGTTTTTTTGTCAATTCATTAAATTTAATAGATACAAAGAAGATTTTCTTTTTCCTTACGAAACTGTCAAATTTATCCCGAACACCCTGTAGAAACAGCTGGCATTTCTTATTACAGTAGATATATGGACAGTGTTCTGTGCATTGGAAATGTGGATGCCATACAATAGCACATAATTTTCAATACTTTTAGATCCCGGTTACAAATTTTCTATTGGATACAAAGAAAATAAATTTATAAACTTCTTAAATTTGACCCTATAAAGGCATTAGCTGATTTATTTTTAGATTTGATCATCGTATCAGTACATAGTACAATACCTACAAATATTAGAAATTATTTACATTTCACATCCTATCAAACTTAGTTCGTACACAGTTCATTAATGCCTACAAATACTCATTTTTTGCTCTCTACATTATCTCAAACAACTTATGTACTTCACTAGATCACACAAAAGACCAAGTCCTGTACTATCGCAAATGCGGAGCCTGAGAATAAATATTGCACAGAATGAGTTGTAATAATTAAAAGAGAGAGACGCATTCAGAAGAAGAAAAGTGAGAGCAAATGAAAAGTTGGCGATTTTTTTTGTAGTAAATATATTTAGAATGCAAAATTATGGAAGATTAAAGAAAGAATAACATTTAGGAGAGAATCAGTTATCGAGGATGTAAAATCCAACTTGAAATAAATTGGTCAGTTCAAACTGACTTGAATGACAGGCTCAGGAAAAAGATGGGAAATTGTAGGTGTATTGAAACAAATTATTTGTTGGATAATCTAAATTACATAGCACACAATTTGACCGTGATATTAGCAGTTTTTATCACAGCAGAATTGAAGTTATAAAGAGTACATTGGTAAGAGAGTGATGCATTAACAGTTCATTTGAGGCCATCTATTGTGAGAGGTTGAAGAGATTAAATATATAATTGGTTGCTGCTATAACCCAGGATTATAATAGTGAATGTCAGTTCAATATTATATCCCTGAATTAGCAAAAAAACTGGAGATCTGCCACGTTCTGGTATTCAGAATTTTAATATTGCTACCAGTTCTGCCTGCTCCTTGAAAGAAGCTCATTACATAGTGAGGCCTTTATAACTGAATGAAATATATAGGAGTAATAAATTGATCTTGAAAGAAAATTACAATCAAGATTTCTTAAATATTATTAAACACTTTTTGTTTAATAATATTTAGTAATTATTGTTTAATAACATGTTTATTTCTTTAATAACATAACTAATTGTTAATGTTTGTTTTGTGTAATAAAATTGGTTTATTAAAATTGTTGGTTGATAAAATTAAAAACGTATTAGGAGTTAATTTGCGAGGGGTCCCGAGATTTCGACTGCCTAAGGGCCTTCACAACAAAATCGGGTTATGAAATGAAATTGGCTATGCAGTCTAAAGGTTATCCAAAAGGCTTTTATCATGCCGCAAGTAAAAGTAAGAATGAATGTCGAAGAATAATTTCACTGAATGCAGGTGGAATGATAGTGTCAGAAGATAAGTTTGTTCAATTAATGAGCACCCACTTTACTAAGAAATATCAACCAGGTGTAACATGGTGCACAGTGCTACTACTCTGGATGAACCGTTAGATGTGCATGCAAATGAGGTAAAATAGTTGTTACACAACTTGGAGAAGGATCTGGCAATAACGACAGGTGGAATATCAACACATGCTAACGGCATGTTCAGCTGAATTGGTTGGATGTTTGACATATGTATCTTTCTTGAGCTAACTTAAGTTTGATAGTTTTGTTACACAAGTGTTGGGCAAAAACCCATACATCAGTATTTTTTGTGTGGTGAAGACGAAGCTAGTAAGAACTTGCATGCAAAAATCGGTAGACAAAAAAAAAAAAATCTACAATCTGCGAGAAGCATTGGTTTACTAAAGGAAAGTCATGTTTTAGCAATTTGCTAATATTTTATGACAATGTTACGACCGAGTTAAAGGATATGGTTACATAATACTGTTGGATATTGCTAAGGCATTAGATAGGATACCACATGAAAAGCTGTTGCATAAACTGGACAATATGGGTTGGAAATGTAAACTCTTGTCTTGGATAAGTGGGTTATTTACACAGATATTCAAAATTAATTTACAGTAGGTGTGAATCTGTCGGATTTAAGATGACAAGTTGGGTATCACAGGGTTTAGTTCTTGGGCCATTGTTCCTCTATACATTAAATGACTAGGGAGGGGTCTAACTGGAGATGCCGAATTGTTTGCTAATGATGCAAAGACAAGGACAGCTATCACAGATTCTACTGATATGCAGGAATAACAGAATAGTTTGCATAGGCTGGAAATTTGGGCAAAGGACAAAGGAAAATTAGTAACAATTTAATGTTGGTAAGCATAAATTTATGCACTTTGGTGTGATAAGATATTATATTACATTATAATATAATATAATATAATAGAGAAACTGATGAGGCTAGGAATATTGGCATAATGTTCGATACTTATTTGAAGTTCAAAGACCGCATTGATAAAATTGCAAATACAACTAGGAGGATTATTGTGATATTGAAACGATCATTGCTGTATAAGGAAGTAATTTTTCCTCTTTATAAGACTATCTAGACTACTCTGTACTTTTGGTTCGAAGGAGATAAAGGTGCTGTAGTGAGTGCGCAAAGAAGAGTCGCAATGGTTATATCAAAATTATGGTTACGTAAGAGTATGGATTGCAACTATATGGACTATAGACTGGTTAATGGGAGAGAGATATCGGTGATGTACAACCTCTGAGCAGAAATGTTTTACGATTTCTTCTGATGAAATATTTTGTTATGTGGAAGGTGGACAGAACAAGGGGACATTCCCGGTGTCTGCGGTTAAGAAAGGAAGAACCTAGATTTTTCTCTCAAAGTGAAGTGGAACAGCTTTCTTACTTATTGAAGTAGTGATTGCACCTGGTTTGAAAAAGTTTAAGCGAAGGTATGACAGCTGGTTTAGGTGATGTATTGTCTATAACGATCTATCGTTGACTCAGTAGATGTCTCAGATAATAATGAGCTAACCCCTTTTATTCCCTTGTAGGGAGTAGGCGATACCTTTTATACATATCTAGTTTTTTGGAGACTGAGTAGGCAGTTCAACTTCTACCAGTAGCCAATCAGAGTTAGCTGGCTCATGACTATCACTGATTATATGCGTCAACTGATGAAGAGACGGAAAACAAATGCTACCATCTCTTGGTACCGAACCCTAACAGGATGTGTTACTATCTGAAATAATGTGAGTTCTAAGATCGATTTTCTTGAGTTTATGGGACCATAAACCCTAGTTTCCGGGATAAAAAAACCTGATTGTCCATGCCAGAGATCAACTAACTCGGGAACTGGTCGAAAAAAGGTTTAGAAAAGGTTACTCCAGTCAGCAACTAGACTTGAACTGTAAATCTATCTTCGGGCAGCATAACAAAAAGAATGCACGTCCCTGTTCCACTGAGCTATACAAGTACTGTAATAATAATAGTAATATTAGCTCGCTTTTAACGAGAATCAATTGGCAGTGACTCTGACTAGACTAGTTTAAGCCACAGTACAGAATTCCAGGTGAGTGGAATGAGGGACAAATGGAATCCATAACTTATGACAAACACTTTCTGAAGATTACAGCCAGAAATTCAGATGAATCAGCCTGTAGCAATTTGAATAACTGACAATTCTGAGTTAAAAGCAGGTACATGTAACAGGATAAAAATTAGGAGGCTGCTCTAAGCGAATTGTGTTTGAAGAAAGTTCTTTTCTTGTAGGTATAAAGTTACAGATTTTGATGTCTTGTAATGTCTCAATGATATTGAGATTATTTCACGGGGGAAGGATTTGGAAAGCTTGAAAAAAGGCTGCAGAATTTCTGATATTGCAGAGTTTGGGATCTGACATGGCATTGTATCCAGACTCTGGATAGCATTTCAAACTAATGAAATATGTTCCAGTAAATATGGCAGTGCTGGGGTAATGGTGGGAGGAGGCATTATGCTTCACAGACGCACTGAGCTACAAGTGGTGGAAAAATTAACTGAGTGGTGAACAATATCACAACGTTGTTCTTCAACATCAGGATTGTTTCATAGTGCTGTAGGTGAAGAATTCATTTCTATGGATGACAATGTCACCATATTGTGCATGAGCAGTGGTTATATTTCTGGAGACCGAGGAAATTAATCGAATGACCAGCACGGTTCCCAGATTTTAACCCATGGAACTCATATGGGACACAATACAGAGATGTACAGCTGCTTGAAATTCCCCTCCAGAAAACAAACAAGGCCTTTTTCTTGCTCTGAAAGAGGATTGGCTAGTTTGTCTCAAAAACTCCTGAATCACTTATGGTACAATGTTGTGAGAGCTGTATCGCAGTTCGATGTGGATATATTCCATACTGAAATCTCTCTCTACATAGTTTTCTGTAAACACTGTACATTAATTCCTTAACAACATCTTAGGAAATTTGTAACTTTTTCCAAAAAAAAAACGTATTTCAATTTAATTTCTATGAAATTGATAACAGATATTTTGTGTAATATTATTTATTAGTATGCCATTAACATTAATAAAGTAATGTCTGCATTTGGCTATATTCATGTAAATGTTTTCATATATATATATATACAGTATATATATATATAAATTTAGTTTGCCCTTTGATTTTGGACACTGCTGTACTTCCTTCCATATCGTAGCTGTATGACTTCAGGAGCAAATTCTAAACCAATCAGTTTCTCATGGGTAGTGATAAAAGTGTTGGTCAAAAGAAGAATTCAGGATGGGTCGAGTAGACTATGATATTCTGTGTGCTGCAACATTGCTTTTAACATTTTGTAATAGCATGGACAGCTGAGTTGAATAAACGGAATAGGTACTTATTGATTCTGCAAAATTTTTCAAAGGTATTTGAAAATGCCACATAGTTTTATGAAATTAGAATAAATGGGGATGGATACGACGGGGTGCTTAAGGGTCAAAGCTGTATACCTGAGAGGAGACCTCCACATAGCCTTTAAAGAAATGCGGAGAACCGACCAGGGCTTCTGACCTAATGTCCAATCCTCACCTTCTCGTGGTGCACCCTGTTGGATATCTACTTTGATACTGAACGAACAAGGATGGGCTGGCAATTTGGGATTTAGCCGACCAAATTGTATTCTTATTGGTTAAATCAAAATAAAAAATGATGGTACAACATGACAAAATTTCATGCCGGCTGGGGCGTCGCCCGGTTAAACAAGGCCCCCGTTGTTTTCGCCAGGGAACCAGGGCGAACAGCGAAAAGTCAGCTACTGGAACAAATCTGAAAACAAACCCCAACTCAACATCACCAGAGTTAAAGATCGGTACTATCAACGTAAGAAGCCTGAATGGCAAAGAAATGGAGCTAGCTGAGGAATTAGATAAGTACCAGATCGACATAATAGGGGTGAGTCAAACAAAAAAGACAAAAACTGGTGAGATCTTTCTGAGCAATAAATACAAAATGTTATATTCAGGCAATAACGATCAAGGAAAAGAATGAGTAGCCATAGTATTCAACACAATATACGAGACTAATCTTCTTGAATGGCAGTCAGTCTCAAGTAGAGTAATGTGGGCAAATATGAGATTGGGGAACTGGACAAAGAAATTTTTTTTTGGCTATGGTCCCACAGAAAGTTCTACTAAGGTAGAAGTGGAGGAATTTTTTGAGGCAAAAAAAAAAGCAACTGACACAATGAAAAAGGAAACGTTGGTCCTTGTTGGGGATCTAAATAGCAGAGTAGGAAATGATTGTGAGACATACAAAAATATTTTGGGAAAATTTGGAGAAAAGAGCAAAGCTAATAATAATGGCAAATATCTGTTGGATTTCTGCTCAGGACATGGACTGGTTATTACTAACACCATGTTCCAACATAAAAATGTGCACAAATTCACATGGAGAGAAGAGGCTAGGAATAAGAAAAGTCTCATTGACTATGTTATTGTTGATAGTGATGTTTTCTCCCTGGTGCAGGACACCAGAGTATACAGAGGATTTGAAATTGGAAGTGATCACTATTTAGTCTTGAGCAGGATAAAATTGAATTTCATATTGAAAAGAATAACATGTAAGAAAGTTTTAAAGCGAATAAAAGTTGAGCAGCTCTTAGATCTGAACTGTAGACTGAAATACACAAATATTATTGAAGAAAAAATGAAAGAGTTTGAGAACAGGAATCAAACCTAGGAGATTCAGTGGCAAACTCTGAAGGAAACATTGATGATTCTGCCAGAGAGGCATGTGGTGAGGTTGTGTGCAAAGATAAAAAAATCAGAACTCCCTGGTGGACACAGGAGTTAAAGAGGCAGTAAAGGAAAAGAAGAAAGCATATCAAAAGTTCCTGTCAAATAAGTCAGCTTTTACTCTTACAGAATACAGAGACAAATGTAAGAAAGCTAAACAGTGTGTAAAACTAGCTAAACAAAAGTCATGGGAGGACTTTGGCAAGAATATAGAAAATACATATCAAGAAGGTGGCAAAATATTCTGGAGGTTGTTGAAGAAGCTTAGGAATGGAGGAAAGAGTGCTGTAAAAGGAATTAGAGATGATAAAGGTGAAATGAAAACAGGAGAAAAAGATATCCTTGAAGTATGGAGTAATTACTTTGAAAAACTGCTAAATGAAACATGCAGTGATGACAGCACAGTGGTAAAAAACATTGACCAGGCATGCAGTCAGGAATACATATCCATACTTGAAGTAGAAAAAGCCATCAAAGGCTTGAAATGTGGAAAGGCAGCAGGAGTAGATGATATTCGACCAGAAATGCTGAAGTATGGTTGTATGAGTCTTACAGTGGCTGCACTGCATAGTTCAGAAAGCCTGGACAGAGGGACGAATTCTCGATGATTGGAGTAGAGCTCTCATAGTACCCATATATAAAAAGGGAAATAAAACTGAATGTGAGAATTACGGAGGTATTTCCCTACTGAGTGTTCCTGGCAAGATCTATGCAAGTATACTTGAGAAACGGTTGAGAAGAATTGTGGAAGAAAAGCTTGGTGAAGAACAAGCTGGATTCAGGCCAAATAGAGGCGGTCAGGATCAGATCTTCACTTTACGACAAATAGTCGAGAAAGCATGGGAATATAACAAAGATCTGTATTTAAGTTTTGTCGATTTGGAAAAGGCATATGACAAGGTGCCAAGAGAGAAGCTATTCAATACGCTGCAGTTATATGGTGTCAATGGGGCATTATATCAAGCAATACTTAGTCTTTATTTGAGTTGTGATTCAGCAGTTAGAATTGAAGGAAGTACAGGAAGATGGTTTAATGTTAAATCTTGTGTGAAACAAGGATGTACATTATCCCCTCTGTTATTCATTATCTATATGGATCACATTATGAAGGAATGTGGTATTAAACCTGATATCAAAATTGGAGATGTTAATGTCAGCTCTTTGCTTTATGTGGATGATGTTATACTTCTAAATAAATCCGCTACAAGTCTGCAAGATTCTCTGACTAAATTGAATAACTATTGTAATAGATATGGTATGAAGGTCAGCAATAAAAAGACAAAGACAATGAAAATAGGCAGAATCATTGAAAATGTCAACTATGTTGTGAATGGAGAACCTGTGGAACAAGTAAAACATTTCAGCTACTTAGGCACAATTTTTACTGAAGATGGTAAACTAAATATAGAAATAGACAACAGAATCAGCAAAGCTGGTATCGTGGGAAGTCAACTGAATAAATTCATATGGAATAAGAAAGAAATTAGTCGGAACACTAAATTAGCTGTATACAAAACTGTGTTCAAACCAATTTTAACTTATGGATCTGAGAGCTGGGTCAGAAGTAAAACACTTGACCAAAGACTAGACACCGCAGATATGAGAGTCCTGAGAAAGATTAGAGGCGTGAACAGATGGCATCAATGGCAATATCATATTAAAAATGAGGATATTAGGAAAGAACTTGACATTGTCAGCATCCAGGAATGCGTTAGCAGAGCTAATCTCAGATGGTATGGTCACTTAAATAGAATGGGAGAGGAAAGATTAGCAAAACAAGTGTTCTCTGCCAGGCTGGCAGGAAAACGACCCAGAGGAAGACCAAGATATAGGTGGATTGATACGGTACAAAGTGCCTTAGACGATAGAAATATAAGATCTGATAATGTTGGAGTCTTGACAAGTAACAGACTGATTTGGAGGAAAATTGTAGATAGGAAGTTAGTAATGATGTAATTTTTTCATGTAGTACTGTCATATCCTGTACACCCCTTGAGGGTACATGGCAGGAATTTGATGATAATGAACATGATGGATACGACTTATTTGGATGTGATGGTGACTGACGAATAGATACCAGAAAGTCGTATAGGAGGAGTAGAATGCAGGTGAGTATGGATGTGCTGCAGGGTTCTGTGTTGCTACTGCTTAATTTGTACATAAATATAGTAAGAAATCTGAAGCCGTATTCTGCCAGATGCTGTTTAGAATTTTTTTTATCTTGTAATGAGCCTGTGTAGCTCAGTGGATGTGACGTTTGCACAACACGGCACTTGGCTGCACAAAGGAAGACTTGATTTCGAGTCTAGTCGGCGACTAGATGAAATTTTTCTAAGCTTTTTTCCACCGGTTCCCGAGTTAATCGATCTCTAGCACGATCGAGCGGTTTTTTTTCCCTGAAACTCGGGTTTTTCGTCCCGTAAACCCAAGAAAATCGACCATAGAACCCCCACTATTTCAGACAAAATATATTGTGTTACGGTTAGGGACCACGAGATGGTGACACCTTGTTGAACCATTCTTTTCACTACGTGCCACTTAATTAGTGATAGCCTTGGGTCAGCTACCTTTGATTGGGTACCAGTGGAGATTGAACTGCCCACTCAGCCTACAAAAGTTAGATAGTGCTAAAGGCCTCGCCTACTCCCTATACGTGATTAAAAAGGCGTTACCGGATTTTGTTTTGTAATATATGTGTATACCCGGTTTATTTCCGATTTTTTTATATCTGTTATTTAAAATTAAGGTCTGTGTAGCTCAGTGGATGGCGCCTGCGTCCTCTACGCGGGGTCGCTCGAAGTCAGACTTAAGTTCAAATCTAGTTGCCGAGTAGAGGAACTTTTTCTAAGGCTTTCTTCGACTGATTCCCGAGTTAGTCGAACACTGACACGGGCCAGCCGGATTTTCCTCCCGGAAACTCGGTTTTTTTATCCCATAAACTCAAGAAAATCGATCGTTGTACCCACATTATTTCAGGCAGTAACATATCTTGTTAGGATTATGTACCAAGAGTTACCTGTTTGTCATCCCCTTCATTGGTGGCTGCTATAATTAGTGATAGACAAGGGCCAACTATCTCTGCTTGGCTAGCGGTGGAGATTGAACTGCCGTAGATCTCTCCCAGCTACTCGATACAAATGAAACAACAATAATAGTAGGAGACCTAAACGCTAAACATCCAGCGTGGAATAGTAGAAACAATGGGAGGAGCTTACACAAGTTTGCTATGACAAAAAACATTACCATAGCAAGTCCTTCCTAACCCACAATATGGACCGCTGGGCAAACCTGATGTGCTGGATATAGTCATCTTCAGGAATACCTCAGACCATTCCAGTTACAGGTTGTTAATGATCTCAGTTCCGACCATCACCCAGTTCTATTAAGCCTAGGTGGGGAAACATAAATTATCCTAACCATTTCTGCACAAATTTTAAAAACTTCAACGCAACTCTTTGCAACATCACAGGCCCTGTTCCAGCCATCTCCTCACCCAAAGAAGTAGACGCAGTGATCAATAAACTGGAAAGCACAATCCAAACTGGCCTTGCAACAGCCTTCACCGTTACCACTCCAGCTCAAGCTCACCTGCTCCCAGAAGAGATTCTAAAGTTTATCCGCAACAAAAACAGGATCGAACGTCGCTACCAATCAACTCTATTCCCCCAGGATAAATAAGAGTTGAACAGGGTGACAAATCTAGTTCGATATGCGATCAAAGACCATAAGAACCAGTTATGGGAGAGGAAACTACGATCACTAAACGCCGAAGACAAATCATTATGGAAAATGACTAACACCCTTCACAGCGACCGCCCCAACATACACCCAATCCATGGAGAAAGAGGCATAGTTTACCGAGACGATGATAAATCAGAAGCCTTTGCAGACGCCCTGGAGCTGCAATTTCAATTAAACTACACGCATGCAGACTTGCGCTTCATCGAAACAATCCATGGGCAAATACGCACTTTATCATTCCACCATCTGTGACAACGCAAGCTATACTACGCCAAAGGAAATATACCAAATCATCAAGAACCTCAACAACAGAAAAGCACCAGGTCCTGACCAGATTTCAAACAAAATTATAAAGGCACTCCCAAAACAATAATGCATCTAATGGCTACCTTCAACGCAATGCTAAGACACAACTGCTTCCCCACTCGCTGGAAGCAGGTAGATATAATCCTCATCCAAAAGTCGGGGAAAGCACCTCAGTTTCCCCAGAATTACAGACCTATCAGCCTCTTGTCAAGCCTGGGAAAAATAGCAGAAAAAGTAATACTAAAACGCCTACAAAACGAAACGGACAAGCTAGACGTTATCCCAAAAGAACAATTTGGTTTTCGAACAGGTCACTGCACAACTCAACAGGTTCACAGACTTATAGAATACATAATTACCGGATTCAATTGGTAACAACATATAGGGGCAATCTTCCTGGACGTGGCGAAAGCCTTCGATAAAGCATCGCACAATGGCCTCATCCACAAACTAATAACAGCAAAATACTCACTAAACCTCATCCAAATCATAGACTTTTATCTGAAAGACTGGAAATTTCAAGTGAAACTGCATGGCCTCAGATTCTCTGCAAGAAATATTATAGCAGGTGTCCCACAAGGCTCACTTCTATCGCCACTACTCTTCGATATTTACATCTCAGATGTCCCAAACACTCCATCAACCATCATGTCTTTTTATGCAGATGACATGGTGATACTATCCAGATCACTCAGGCCATACCTAGCCACACAACGATTACAAAATGCAGCAAGAAATCTTGAAAAATGGTTTGGTTTCAAAAATGGAGAATAGACGTCAATGCAGATAAGAGCATGGTCCTACTATTTACAAGGAAGAAAGCAAACCACTATGGAGCTGTCATAATGTTCCATACTGATATCCCATGGCAAAAAGAAGTAAAATACCTGGGAATCAAACTAGATAACCGACTCAACTTCAACTCCCACATCTCTCATGCCTAACAAAGCTAACTCAGCAATAGCTCTACTCTACCCTCTACTCAACTGAAGAAGCAAAATCAGTCCAGAAAACAAACTATGAATATACAAAACAATCGTCAGACCCACATTAACTTACGGTTCACCAGTATGGAGCCACACCTCTTCTAGCAATATCAAAAGATTACATATAATCCAAAATAAATGCTTCCGAATGATCTTCGATGCCCCATGATTTGTAAGGATCACTATCCTCCACCAAGACGGAAACCTGCCAGACATACCTACGTTTCTCTTTCAGATAGCAGCCAAGTACTTTGCTCAGGCATCACTCCATCCCAACCAACTCACTCGTGAATCATCAGATTACGATGAAAATGACAGATGGAAACACAAACGCCCAAAGACGGCTCTGATCACAGATTTAAATTATTCTATACAGCCTTATTAAGGCGAGCCAGGCGCTCAAAAATTTTTCATTAAATAATTAAGACATCGTTTATGGGATAAAAATCTAAGGGATCGATGTCCTTCTTGCCATAGAAGTTAACAGTTAACATAAAAGGCGTTAGCTGATTTTTTTTATTTTATTTAAAATTTTGTCACAGATCATTAAAAATACAAACTGGTGGTTCTCATTATGACTGAATTTTCTTTAGTTGTTACTTGATCACAGATGGCGCTCATCAAAAAACGTGTTTCTGGTTATTGCTCTCACGTTATGTTTATGTTATGGTACATGCGTAGGTTGATGTTATTTTGTAGAAATCAAATCTGCGTGTTGCCTGTTTATGGATTATCCTCACGTATATTTGTTAAAAACTGCCATAATGGCTCGATATATATCATTTTGTGAAATATTGTGTTGAAGCGTTATTAGCCGTTAATATTTACATATATAAAAATACCAACCAATGATCTTTTTGAAATGACAACAGTTAACATTCCTTGCACATCTGTCAAAGACACAGAAGAAAAACAATGCCACAAATCTTCGTCGACGTCTTTAGCAACTGATAATGAGTTATATTTGTTTTCGTTATTGCAACGTGAGCCATTTGAAGTGCCGAAGGAGGACAAGGTATGTATTAATTTGTAAAAATATATAAAAAATTATGTACACTGTACACTTAAGCTGTTTTAAAATACATTTTAGAAAATCTGTGTCTATACTGAGGAACTGTAAAATAAAATATATAGCTTCCATAGTGCAGTTATATCGACAGCGCTCTTAAAAAAAAAAAAAAAAATCGAGCATGCGAAGAATCTTTATAATGACTTATCATCTGAAGACGGACTCAGGCGGTGTAGTTTTTCAGCTTGAATTAGATAAAGCAACCAACACAACACACAGTTTACATACGAAACTATCTTCTATAGGCATAAGACTATTCATTTTGTCGTGTTAAAATAATTATCGTTGTGAAATCAAGGATACTTATTAGATCATAAGCTTGTAAAAACTTGCCATGAATGAGCCGGAAAATATATTTTCAGAATCGTGAACTTGATGTCGAGTAGTTTTGAAATTAATTATATTCTGCATAACCTAATGAATGGAATAACAATGAGTATATATTAAAAAGAATAATATGTATCATATATCTATTTAAAAAAATCAAATATGAACATTTGCAGATATGAATTCCACACTCATATACTTAGTCTAGCTATAAATATTGTTAAACTTCAACAGCAGATCATTTATAGCGTTCAGCACATGTAAACCACATGTATAACATACATATAGCAGCACTCAATGTTTGAAATGGCTCCCTTTTGTTTTCACGCACACTCAAAGTCTGTGAGGCCAGATATCGATGGCCACACACAATATCCAAACGAAATACGGCCACTGCTCACTCCAAATCCAACTTCAGACTGGTGATTTTGGGGTGTTGTTTCTTGCAAGCTGCTCTCTCAAGCTCAGACCACAATTTGAAGTCCAACAGATCAGATTGTCACTTTCAGATGGTGATATGTTGTTGTGTCCCAGTTTACGATTTCTACTCTAATCTTACAAATTCCTTTTATCTATATTCTTCTAACTTCTATGCCCGAGATTTTACCAAAACTTATACCAATATCTAAGTTATTGCTCCCCGTAGTACCCCTAATATTTGTATTTATACTGCGCCTTTTGGGATATTTAGTTTAGGATATTACATACATAAACAAGGAGAAAGAACTCGGATATATCTGAAAGTGTAACTATTGCAGTCGTGACACTTAACTCAATTCTCAACTTAAATTTTCTGCGTGACTAAGTACAATATTTTCAAGTGGTTATCAATTTTCCTGCATGATTAGGTACGATGATTTTAAGCGGTGCATTGGATTAGCAACATCAGACAACTCTTTTTTCACAGAACAAAAGGTTTATTAAGTTTCTAAACATGGTACAATTCAAATACTAAACTAAAATACTTATAGACTAACATTGAATTATTACAAGCAATATGGCTATTTGTGATTATGCCGCCATACACATTAATTCATAAATTCACCTGATGTAAACAAATTAGATCAATTCACACTATCTGATTATTCATACTGAAGTAGATTAACAAATCATTCATTGCTAACACATACTTGTGACATTTCAATTATTTTATGCATTACATTAGGCATTCAATTCTTAGGATACGTAATTACTTAATTTACACTATTCCGTTATACCGTTATTTGCACTAACACACAATTATGTCATTTAAATATCTTGTGCAATATAATAGACATGCAAAAATACCTTAGGACTCTTAATCATTCACAAATCTTTAACACTAGTCAATCTACACATAACACATTCTGTCATATACTAAAGTCCTAGTATAACTTCAACAGTTCTGTATCGGAATCACGATACTTTTCACAGACAAATTTCTAGCTAACATAGGTTATGATTTACAGTACCTTTCTTGAGCTTTTCATATGGGCCTTTATCCTTTTCCAAACGAACCTCTGGTATAACTTCTCGTAACTCTGGAATTCTTTAACACACATATATTTGCTCTACTATTAGCAACGAGGACATCGATCTCTTTACAGCTTTCTGCTTTGCGTAGTTATCATTAGCGTTGAAACGAAGAAGATCCCTCCTTTTCTAGGACTCTATGGCAATTTTTTCTTTGCTTCCTACTCGGGAAAACGGGAATCGAAATCCCGCTCACTTTCGTTTCCATGTTGTGATGAGGAGATATCACCCCTGTCGCCACTCAGGAAAACCCCGTGAACTCCACCGGAACCAAAACCAAACTCCAAGGCCAAAAGCGACTATCCAAAAAAGGTCTTTTTTCTTTTGTGGGGGTTACCAACCCTTTTATAGCTGCTCTCCTAACGGCACCTTTTCTTACTTCCTTTCTTCTCCTTCTACTTGTTTTTTAATCATCGACCAATTAGGGTGGCGTTTTCTCGCCAAACGTCATTTGATCGGCAAGCCCGTTCTCAATGTTTCAATCCGGGGATCGGCCCTAATCGATAGCTTTGCTTTTCTTGTGCTAGCCTGACTTAATCCCCTTTCAAACTTTTTCTATGAATTCTACTTAATAACTTAATCTCTCACATAACATATTTTATGACTCACCCCTTTCTACTTATTTACTTAACTCTCTCATTTTTAATCGTATTACAATATTAATCTATACTTTCCTTTGTTAGCTACTTATTTAGTTAGAATTCCTTATTTTAAGTCATATTACAATATTAATACATTCCTTCCTTTATCAGCTACTTTAACAACAACCCTTACGTTTTATACATTTTACTGGATGCAAGAAATTTTCCATTAAATAATTCATTTTTTTATGTAGGGGTTTTAATTTATGATATTTATTCTTCATGTTACACCATGATGGCTGAGAATACTATATTCCTAAGATATCAGGTGTAACAATGTGTTCGGGCACGTTCACCTCCAGCCACTATTGTGTGGTCCTTGTTTTGTGTGCAAGGGCTGAGTCTTATTAGAAAGTCTTACCTACCATGAAACAGTGTTGTTCAGATGCCACACCAGAGGTTTTGACCCCTTTCTTGGAGAAGTGCAACTTGGATACTCCCCCCAAAAAAAAACTTACCCCCACTAAACAATCATATGTGGTGATGACCGCTCTGAATCACACAGCACCTGGTACTATGGCAGGTGCTGTGTGACTGTCCTTGACATATATTGTTTTGGCAATTTCCCAAGCATATCTCCCCTCTTTCTCCTATTCATGAGGCTTTGCAACTTACATTCTCTCAATCTGTCCTCGTACTCCACATTCCAAAGACCACTGACCACCCATTGTGAATTTTCTAGGAAGCCTTTCCAACATATCCTCGTTACCCTGAAAACCCAACAACCAAATCTGTGCATAATAATCCATATGAGTCCTGATCAAGGCTTTATACAATGGTATCATAACATCTCTATTTCTGCATTTCAGGGTCCTCCATGTCATTGCTATTATCTAATGTGACATCTTCACAACTTGTGCAATGTGGCGCCTGAATTTCATGTCCTTGTCCACCATCACGCCTAGATCTCTCATCTCCTCTGCTTCCTTTTAAAGTTTGCCCACCAAGTGTATACTTCGCATCCCATTGTTGCTTATCAAATCTCAAAACCTTACACATGCAATATATTCAAGTCCTCTTGTAAGGCCATAATATCTGCTTGACTCTGCATCGCTCTCCCCAGTTTTGCATCTTCTGAAAACAGCTGCATATCACTAGTTAAACCCATCCCAATATCATTAACATACAAATTGAACAACAATGGTCCCAAAACTGACCCCTGTGTTACACCACTAGTGACCTTCCTCTTTCAGGATACTGTATCCCCATATACAACTTTCTGATACCTATCTGATCACCAGTCACTGATCCAACTCAGAAGTCTGTTATCCGAACCCATTTGTTTCAATTTATTTATCAGCTTGTCATGTGGCAGCCTATGAAAAGCTTTTGCAAAATCCAGGCACACCACTGTATATGCATCGCCCCTCTCCAAGGTATTTGTCACCTTGTTCTAGTACATATGTATGTTGGTAAAACATGATCTTCCTTTAACAAACTCATGCCGTTAACCATAGAGAATACTGCTGTTATCAACCCATTTCTCTATCCTACTTCTCGCCAATTTCTCCAGTACCTTCACCACAACTCACCTGGAGTTGTGGTGAAGGTACTGGACTCACTTACAATACAGATTGGTCTATAATTTGGAGTCACTGTCTTATCACCATCTTTATGCAGTGGAATAATTTTACCTTCCTTCCATTTCCTTGGAACCTGTGTTGTTACAAGATTCTTATTCAACAGGCATGCCAATGCTATTGCCATTTTCTTGGAACATTCCCTTAAGATGCGTGGTGATATGTCATCAAGTCCTGTCACCTTATTGACATCAAGGTTATTTATTTTCTCAAATACCTCCTGGCTCACTTACAATTAAGCCATCCTCTTGTATGTCCTCTACACTTAAGTTCCTCATGATTCCATCCTGATCAGGATAATATGCCATTATAAATCGATCTTCTAATAAATCTTCTACAGTAGTTACCATTCTACCACTTTCATTCATTAACATCATCTTACCATGATTATTCTTGCTTTTACTTGCCACATATCTAAAAAAGACACTGTAGGGTTTTTCTTCACCTGATTTTCCAATTTCTGCTCATGCTGTGCTTTTGTTTTCCTTACTAATCATATTTTTGTGTGTCTTTTGTTCGTGTATTGTCTGAGAAGTGCCTTTGATTTTATCATCCTCTGCAACATAA
Organism: Typopeltis vanoorti; assembly: GCF_054136105.1. Lineage (NCBI taxonomy): Eukaryota > Metazoa > Arthropoda > Arachnida > Uropygi > Thelyphonidae > Typopeltis > Typopeltis vanoorti. The sequence goes on from NC_143557.1 coordinate 134,550,942, forward strand.
ATTGTGACCTTCCTCTTTCGGGATACTGTATTGAATGACGATCTCATCCCCAGGTCATCAAGTTAGTACATGTGACATCGTTCTCCGCAAAACATTCATCTCTTGCAACATCACTTTCTGCATGCTCACAGGATTATGGCAGAGGCATGTCTTCACAGCCCTCACAAGCTGTTGCATCATAATGCAACATGGTTAGGCTGTTCTTTGGTAGTCAGATACAGATATGTCTTCTGTATCATTATAACAGTTAATCTGATACACAAACATCCTACTGATCCTGAGTGTTTTTAGTAATTTGAAAATAACAGGTGGCTGTATTCCAAACTTATGAGGTGCTATTACAGCTACATGGTTCTCATAATTTCCCAACTGCATGTTAACCCATACAGATAGACAATCTGTCTCTACTCATAAACATGAATGTTGGCTGCACACAGCGCCACTAACAGAATTGAGCTTGCATAATTCTCTGGATAGTGCAGGGGTGTGTGCAGGTGTAACAGCATTTATGGCAAGACTGTGTGTACAAATATTCGGAAAAAGGTAGGGATGTTTTAATCAAACTTTAAAGATTGATTAAAACATCCTCCCACCCTCTGGCTTGGCAAAAGGCCTGCTGGGGACACCTCTTGTGGCATTCTGACCAGGGTTGAGAGATCACACGGAAAAGCAGCGGTTGAGTATTGAGGGTTTCCCGAATTGCAGAGCTTCGGACCCTATCGAGTCTTGTCAGCCCTGCAACCCCCTCTGAGGAACCTCATATCATCCAAGCTGCTTGGATTCGTGTCCGCATTCTTTCAGTCATTACCCAGCTCTCATGACCATAGGTGAGGATGGGGACATAGACTGTATTTAAAACAGCCAGCTTTGCCTTCTGGCATAACTCTCGCTTTAATACTACTGAACGGCCCAGTACCTGCGATATTGCACTTGCTGATCTAATTCGAGTATCTAGCTCTATGTCCCACTTTCTGTCAATCAGGAATATGGACCGAAGTTATTTAAGCTTCTCCACCTGCCTCAGTGGGACTTCACTCACATGTAGAGTGCACTGGGATGGTTGAGGCCACAAATGTTTCTGTTTTCACCATACTGATCTTCATCACAGCTTCTGCACAAACAGCTACAAACATATCCAGGGTCCGCTGGAGGCATCTGTGGCAGAGCTAAGCAGAACTAGGTCATCTGCAAAAAGCAGACATCCAATGCTACATTGATTCAGACAGAGAAGCATGTGGTGAGGTTGTCTGTAAGGATAGAAATATCAGAACTTCATGGTGGACACAGGAAGTTAAAGAAGCAGTGAAGGAAAAGAAGAAAGCATATCAAAAGTTCCTGGCAAATCAGTCAGCTTGTGCTCTTAGAGAATATAGAGACAAATGTAGGAAAGCTAAATACTGTGTAAAACTAGCTAAAAGGAATACTTTGGTAAGAACATAGGAAATAAATATCAAGAAGCTGGCAGATATTTTGGAGGTTGTTGAAAAAGCGCTCAGAAATGGAGGAAAGAGTGCTATAAAAGGAGTTAGAGATGATAAAGGTGACATGAAAATGAGAGAAAAAGATATCTTTGAAGTATGGAGTAATTACTTCGAAAAAGTTCGAAACGAAACAATCAGTGATAGCACAGTGGTAAAAAACACTCAACAGGCATACAGTCAGGAATACATATCCATACTTGAAGTAGAAAAAGCCATCAAAGGCTTGAAATGTGGAAAGGCAGCAGGAGCTGTAGATGATATTCGACCAGAAATGCTGAAGTATGGTGGTATAAAAGTCTTACAGTGGCTGCACTGCATAGTTCAGAAAGCCAGGACAGAGGGATTCCCGATGATTGGAGTAGAGCTCTAATAGTACCCATATATAAAAAGGGAAATAAAACTGAATGTGAGAATTACAGAGGTATTTCCCTACTGAGTGTTGCTGGCAAGATTTATGCAAGTATTACTTGAGAAGAATTGTGGAAGAAAAGCTTGGTGAAGAACAAGCTGAATTCAGGCCAAATAGAAGCTGTTAGGATCAGATCTTCACTTTACAACAAATAGTTGAGAAAGCATGGGAATGTAACAAAGATCTGTATTTAAGTTTTGTCGATCTGGAAAAGGCATATGACAAGGTGCCAAGAGACAAGCTATTCAATACGCTACTGTGATATGGTGTCAATGGGGCATTATATCAAACAATACTTAGTCTTTATTTGAGTTGTAATCAGCAGTTAGAATTGAAGAAAGTAAAGGAAGATGGTTTAATGTTAAATCTGGTGTGAGACAAGGATGTAAATTATCCCCTCTGTTATATATTATTTATATGGATCACATTATGAAGGAAAGTGGTGTTAAGCATGATATCAAAATTGGAGATGTTAATGTTAGCTCTTTGCTTTATGCGGACGATGCTATACTTCTAAATAAATCTGCTACAAGTCTGCAAGATTCCCTGACTAAATTGAATTACTGTTGTAATCAGTGGTGAGCTATGGAAATTTTAACAAAGGGCTCGCATCGTCGAGCAAAAAAAAAAAAAAGGCCTAACTTAGCCTTATAATGCTTATATTGCGACTTTGTAGAGCTACTGATATGATAATTCCTGTGGGATATCAATCATTAATGCTAGATCTTTTAAAAATTTCAAATTGAGAAGTTGGTTTAAAAAACCTTGTATTTATTGTTCGATGCAAAATGCTTGCATAAAGCTGGGCAATTTCTCTACAAAGCAAGAGCCGTTCGTAAACTGCAAGCTGCCCATGATGGTCCAAACACACTGCCGATCTTTAAATTTTCGATACGGAGGTCTTTTGCAATTGTATTTAGGTGAGGAATGGTTTATTTACATGGAGTGTGGATGAACCATGGAATGCATTGCCTGATGGAGTGGTAAAAGCACAAATGGTCACTGAGTTCAAGGAATGGTATGATAGACTGTTTTCTAGGCTGGGCCTCCCTTGTTGAATCTTTTGACTCCATGGAGGCCTGAATCATAATATAATATTCAGACTATTTTAGCTTGTAGATTTTAAGTAGGTTAGAAATAGAGCACAAGAAGAATTAGAAAAATAAACAAATGACATCATTTTCAGAATGATATAAATGAGGATATCAGAAAATGCCTTATTGATATTCAGTAATGTGTGAGGTATCACTTAAACAGGACAAGTGTTAAGACAAAAAAGGACAAAAAAAAAAAATCCAAAGGATGGCTAGGGTGGTAGTATTATTATTAACACGTTCACTGCCAACTATGAGTATACTCATAGTTGGTATATGAGCCCCACAAGCCAGCTATGAGTATACTCGTATGAAGCTTACTGTCAGCAACGAGATTACCCATACTGACCTAAGAAGTGAAAATGCTTGGCGTGTGGGGCTAGCAGCAAAACTGTGTATACTCATTCGTATATGAGCCCCACAAGCCAGCTACGAGTATACTCGTATGACGCTTACCGCCGGCAATGAGATTACCCATGCTGACCGTGAAGAAGTGAAATTGCTTGGCATATGGGAACAAACTATGCCGAAGTAGCGTGGCAGCGAATGTGTTAAAGATATCTCCACGATCTTAGAAGACCCACACTAATTCACAAAGTGCCTATCATAGCTCTCCTTAACTGATTCACTTTTAGATCAGTTACAACTACTTATGATAGTCCATTCCAGTCATTCACCACTCTCCAAGCAAAAAAAAAAAAAAAATTATTCCTCACATCTTACTAACCACACCGTTCACAATTTCCAGGGGTGGTTATTATCATCATCATCATCATCATCATCCTAAAATCCCATGATGTCACAGGCTCATCTAGGAGGTAACTTTTGTCACACACACAGCTCATTGTTATGATGTTGTAGTATTTTATATTTACTTAATATGGTTTAACTCCTTTACTTAACTATCTCTTGAATAATTTATCCTATCTCAGGTGCCTATAATGTGTCTGTCTTACTATTATATACTTCAGCTCCTCAGATTATCACGTGTGCGAGTCTGATCTACAAAGAGATTGTCTCAAGGTTAAGCCAACACCTTAGTAGCAAAGCTTCTGAAGTTAATTTCTCTTAAGGTTCTGGGAAAATTTATTTGTTCTGCTGCACCACCCAGAACCCTTAGATTGGAAAAACTTCTCAGTCAAGAAGTGAACCTTCAGATATGCATGTGGTTAATCTAATCTATTTCTATACTAAGTTAACAATTATCAATACCCTCTATAATCAACCATGTTTGCAGTCATGGTTTTAATTAACAATTACCTCCTGCTTAGATCCGAATAATTTATGAGTGGTGCATCGGATTCTTAGACACTGGCAACCAAATTAATAAGAGCAAAAGGTTTATTTAACATAATGATCATCATCATACAGAATAAAGAACTTTCAATTATCACTGTACTACTAGATTACAAAGTACAATTAATCAATATACATCACACAGTAATTAATACTACAAAAACATTATGTTCAAAGATTCAAAGCTCGCATTCTTAGATTATAAAACCAATAATGACCTTTAGGTGTTAATCAAGCTGTCTGGATTAGACATCTCTACAGCTCTTAAACATAGCTAGCAATCAACACAAATACAATTATAATACATAGCACATATTGCTCACCAACTACAATTAAAATATCATAGTTCTGTCTTAATTTTAGATAGAGTCTCAAAACTTTATGAAGGTCTAAGATTCTTAAGTTACAATTACCTTCCTCTCTCACATTACTTGATTAAAGGTTTACTATACCGAATTCGAGGATTATTCATGCTTGTCCTTTCGATTCTTGGATTCCTTTCCTTCCAAACATTTTCTTCCCTCTATGTTAAGGCTAAAATTCCTGTCAGCTTAGGTTGGTCCTCATGGTGTCTGCATACCGATCATCTATGCCTAGAATATTCTTAGCGTGAGGTGATTCTGAATCCATAAGGCACGCTACCTGGCCACTATCTTTTCCGGGAGTTGCCTGTTGCTTTGAAATTCTACTATTTGTTCATCATAGGGCTTGGAATCCGCGATTCTCTAATCACGACCTGACACCTCAGACTTCTGTCACCAAGAGAGAACAGATTCCAGACAAAAAGCTTTGTGTGTGTGTGTGGGGGGTTCCAGCCCTTTTATATCAACCCCTATCAGGACTCGTAACCCTAAATTTTCACCCGACACGTTATTCCTTTGCACTCGTGGGTCTTGCCTTTTCGTAGTGTCTTCCATGAAAACTTAGGTCACCATGTGCCAAATGCACGTGTGACCGCTTGAGGCAACTTACTAATCCGATGTCTTGCCCGCTTACTTCGACCTTATAATCTCAGTTGGTTATATGCAATTTACACAATAATTCTTTTATATCAATTCTAACAGAAAATATGTATATAACAAATTCATTGTCTAACATACAATTTAGTAGGTATTTTACACTAATTATGGTATCCAACATTTGTCAGGCTATATACAACTTATACTTAAATACAAGCATATCCTTTTCAAGGGTTTTAACTTGTCCATTTATGAATGAAACATTCCTTAGTGAATTGTATTCATTCACAATTTAACATCATCATACCATGCCTTAAACACATTGAAATTCTCTGCAGACACCACACTCTCAGGCAATGCATTCTAATTACTCACAGCTGAAGAGCGTATTTCCAAAGTGACATCTGTGTCAAATACAAAATTTCAGAAAACCACAAAGTTCAGTATCAAGAAAATAATTTAATTTTTTGTACATAACTCAAAATTTTAATTATAAATAAATGTGTAATAATAATGAAAAAAAATCCTGAAGCAAAATAATCAGAGAAATTGAATTTCTAGCAGTAGAATTAAGTCAATTGGGGACAAAAAAAAAGTCTCCTTTTTTAATAAAAAAACAACAACAAGAAACTGTATTATCAGTTTTATTATATTAAATAATTCAATTAAGCTCTGTGCTGTCAATAACAATAGTACTAGTATGATTCTTAAAGTACAAACAAATTTAATTCTAACTTAGAGTAATCACTGCATTCATAATTTGAATATAACTGAGCTGAACAGTCATGTCATTTAAATATCATTACTTGCTGATAAAGAAAATATATTTGCATAAAATTTCATTGCAGACCATTTGCTCCAAGGTTGTTTAAAAGACCATTTGCATCATCAATCTTTTCCTTCTTTAATGCATAACCTAATGATAACGGCTTAACCTCAATACAGGACCATATTTTACCCTGTTTTAACAAAATATGTTTGCACATCCCAAGTAAATCAGAGTACTGTACGCCCACAGATGCGAGACCCTTCGACACTTCTGTGCATGTCAAAAGCAGGAGAATCCATTCGGATAAGAGGGTAATCAATCTGTCTTGTGGGATGAGTTCTTTATTATTACATGTCGGAAAATTAACTTTTATTTTATGAACATTGTAGTTTTTAAAGTGATAACTGTTTTGTTTGTATAACAGTTGGAAAATTTTACTTATAAAGCACTTGATTTCATGTGTTGTGACCAATTCGTACATCCTTTATTTCTTTTCCCCTTCAGCATGAATTAACTCTGCTTGGCAGGTTGCCAGACTAGGCTCTCAGATCTGTGGTCGGACAGTATTGGGGTTTACAACTTACTGATTTTGAGTTGATTCTAATGACTTTCATAAAATTTGAAATCTAACTTCATTTTAATGCATGAATTGACTGCGAGCTTCCTGTCAAAAAATTGCTAGTTATTACCAAGAACATGCATTTGTCCCACTCTTTTAAAAATATTATAATCTTCAGGAAGAAGTAGTAGTTCAGTCTTTCTTATCATCTTTTCAACTCTTTCCAAGGCTTGATCAACAGGCAAATAGCTATGACTGCAGACAAGATAGGTAATCTCAAATGTGACATTATACAGATCAGTAAGCTTGCTAATCATTGCTAATAGAACATAGTTCTTATTTTGAGTACTGCACCCATCACAAAAAAGAGTGATTCTATTTATTTTTGGATTATTACTACAAAAATCTTTTAGATGGCAGAAAACTGCACTAGCAACCTTAGTATGATTCAAAAGACACCTCTTTTGGCATCACATTCAGACCAAGTGTAAATATGCACATCATCATGCTTTTGTTTTGAATCTGCACTGTAATGCTCAATGATGCCCAAATAATGCTGTCATATCTGACATGCATAAAATGCCTCACCCAGAGGAGTATGGGGCAGTGGTTGGTTCTGCATTATATCAAAGTTAAAACATGCAGTGTTATCTCGTGGTGACTCACTCATTAAACATTAGAACTGTTTTGCTCTCTGTTTATGAACAAAGAGCTCACACACTATTTTCTTCTTCTCTTCTTCATCAGCTTCATTTTAAGTTACTGATTATGTTCTTCACAATAGCGACAAATGTTAGTCCGAGGAGTGCCAAACCATAGGTTGAATTCTGTTGTGAAGATTTTGTAGTAGAAATGATAATTGCAGGTCTTGGCTTTGTGATTATCACTGTGTGCCTCACGGAACATTTGCCATATGGTTCTAATGTGCTCAGCTCTGAAGGCAGATATTTTCTGTGTGGGGTATGAAAATATAAAATAAATATAATTTAAAATATGATCTTTTGATTAGGTAGTTAACCTATACCAGGCCTAAACACATTTAAATTATAGCATTAGCAACTGGGGTTAAAATTAAAAATATATATATAATACTAATTTATTATTAAAGGAGCATTAGTATGATATCCCTAAAATTATTATTCTATGATTATTTGGGGCTACACATTGAATGTTTTTCTAAAAATAATACTATAATGCCTACCTTCTCTTGGCCATAATGTCCTGAGGTGCATTTGAAGATCTCGATGTGCTTCTGTATCAACTGTCTGATTAGTTTATTCCTTTGATTAACTCTTTTTTTCACCTCTTCCTTCTTCCCTTTCCAACACCATTGTCTTGTCTTAAGTTTTCATGAACCCTTAAGGTTCTTAGCTGTGGACTTTGCAACCACAACCATTGCAACCATTATTATTCAGGCCTCCATGGAGTCAAAAGACTCATCGTGGGAGGTCCTTCCTAAGAAACACAAAGCTATCAAGAGACTCATCGAGGGGAGATCTCCCCCTGCATACTCCTCCCATAGAGTATGCAGTGTCCCATCGATGTTTCCCAAGCCTCAAGACCTTACATTTTGCTGCATTAAACCGACACCATTCATTTGCCCATCTATTTAGCTTATTCAAATCCTCTTGCAGGGCTGCCGCATCTGCACTATTACTAATAATCCTTCCCAGCTTTGCATCATCTGCAAACAACAATATCCCTTTGCAATCCACTGACAATGTCATTGATATAAAGGTTAAACAATATAGGTCCCAGTACTGAGCCCTGTGGGACCCCACTTGTAACCCTCTGCTTCCTTGAAACTGCCCCACCATACACAACTCTCTGATACCTATTGGACAGCCAAACCTGAATCCAGTTGACCAATCTGACATCCAGACCCATTAGAATAATAAAATACTGCAAGACGTACTCTTTTATTGTTGATTCTGAGAGTACTACAGAATGTTGTGCAACACACTTTCAGGTTATCCCCATCATAAGTTTGGACAGAATATGTCACAGAAAACTGTCACCGTTCTTTATCATTCGCTCTATTTCTTTCCATATTTTTCACCAATATTGCATTTGTAATAATTATTATTATTATTATTATTATTCAGGCCTCCAAGGAGTCAAAAGACTCATCGAGGGAGGTCCTTCCTAAGACATAAAGTCTGTCAAGACTCATCGAGGGGAGGTCCCCCCTGAGAAACACAAAGTCTATCATACTACTCTTTAAACTCACTGACCGTTCTCGCTCCCACCACTCCATCAGGCAATGCATTCCACAGCTCAACCACCCTCCACACAAAGAAACCACTTCTTACCCTCTTGCTCACAGTTTCCTTTCGTAACTTCCAGGGATGGCCTCTTGTCATCACTCCTTCCCGCTGTTCAACCAAGCGAAAGAACTCCCCAGTGTCAACCCTGTAACCATCTCTCAACAGTTTAAAAGTCTCAATCATATCGCCTCTCCTTCTTCTATCCACCAAACTCTGCAGTCCACATTCTCTCAGCCGATCCTAATAACTATCCTTGTACAGTCCTGAAACCATCTTTGTCATCTGTCTTTGTATCCTTTCCACAGTTAATTTATCCCCTTCAAATCCTGGGGTCCAAATCTGAGAACAATAGTCCAAGTGTGGTCTGATCAGAGACTTATACAACGGAATGATAACCCTCTTATCTCTGCAGGTCAGTGTCCTTCTCATAATAGCAGCAATCCTCTGTGTTACCTTCACCACCTTTGCAATATGTCCCCTAAACTTCAGGTTTCTATCAATCATCAACCCCAGATCTCTTGTCTCCCCAACTTCCTCCAGTATAACTCCTCCCATAGAGTATGCAGCATCCCATCGATGTTTCCCAAACCTCAAGACCCTACATTTTGCTGCATTAAACTGACATCCTCATTAATTTTCATTTGCCCATCTATCTAGCTTATTCAAATCCTCTTGCAGGGCTACCACATCTGCACTATTACTAATAAACCTTCCCAGCTTCGCATCATCTGCAAACAACTGAATATCCCCTTGCAATCCACTGGCAATGTCATTGATATAAAGGTTAAACAATATAGGTCCTAGTACTGAGCCCTGTGGGACCCCACTTGTAACTTTCTGTCTCCTTGAAACTGCTCCACCATACACAACTCTCTGATACCTATCAGACAGCCAATCCTGAATCCAGACCCATGTGTTGCAACTTAAATATCAATAAAATTAAATATAATGAAAGAATCTTGTTTCACTTTAGTCTTAGGATCATAAAACTTTTCATAAAACTTCTCAAAATCTGAATCTTGTAATATAACTGCTTTACATTTTCAATGATTACTTGAAAGTACCGGCATATGACCATATGCCGGTACTTTCTCAAAAAAAATAAAGAGCTTTCTCTTTATTTTTTTGCCACTCTAATGATGTACTTTGTCTCTTTCTTGTATATCGACTTGATATTTGTTCAACTTTTTTTAAATGAAGACATTATTGGAAATAAACACTGAAAAACGAATAAAACAGATCAAGAAAGAACTCATTTTATGTACTAATTTATGTTTCTTTCTTCACCTGTTTTAAGTTGTTTTTTATCACCTTATGTATGCCCAGATGAAGCCAACAGTCAATTGGTGAAACTAGTCAGCTTAATTTGTTATTAAAATCTTCGGCCAATATATCCTAGTCTGATTTTATTATTGAATTAAACTGTATATCTCCATCCAATTAAACTGTATATCTCCAAGGGTTGACAATGGAGAGTTCTTTCATTTGGTAGAACAGGGGGAAGGAGCAGGACAAGGAGCCATCCCTGGACGTTACAAAAGGAAGTGTGAGCAGGAGGGTTGAACCATGGAATACATTGCCTGATAGATTGGTGCGATCATGAATGGTCAGTGAGTTCAAGGAGTGGTTTGATAGACTTTGTGTTTTCTAGAATGGGCTTACGATGATGATTCTTGTGACTCCATGGAGGTCTGAATAATAATAATAAAATCATATTTTAGTTACTAGACATTTTCATAGAGATGTGTTAGACATAGTATAATTTTATAAATAACAGCTTCAGACATGTAAGAAAAAACTAAATAGAATTTATTACGGCTATATATTTTGCTCAAATATGTCATGAGCTTCTTTCACTGACCAGCAGAACTAGTAGCAACATATAAATTCTGAATGTAAGAACATGTCATACAGCATGCATTATAATATCATATTTGGCAGCGGTCCTGTAGGAGGAAATACTAACAGAGTTCAGAGATGTTGGAATAGATGTATAATTAATTAATTTAAAAATAATAATAAAAATATAAGAAATTGTAAACAATTAACAACAATCACTTCCCAAAACTTAGAAATAGGCATAGTCTGTCTGATTAAGATTAGGACACATCGCAGTATCCTCAGTCTGCTGAAATAATTTATTATGCCAGGTAAAATAACTGGCATTGATAGTAAACTTGAATAATTTTATGTTATCATCAGGGAAATCTACTTGTAAAAGTTGTAGAGTTTCTTGAAGTGGTATATTTGTAAACAGTGAAACTACATCAAACGAAACCATCATTTCAGACTCTTGAAGATAAGATCTTTAGTTTTTTTCTTTGAAGTCAAAACCATTTTTGATATAATAAGAGGTGGTTTTTCCAGTAAAGTGTCGTAGAATTCTTGAAAGATATTTTGCCAAATATTAAGTAGGAGATTTTGTGCATTCAACTATTGGATGTAATGGATAATCAGATTTAGTACTTTAAGAAAGACCATAAATATGTTGGGCATGAATATCATGAATCAACAACTTTTCAATAGTATTAGCATCTAAGGAATATGTTTGATCTCACAATTTATTAAATTTGCTTAACTGGCTTTGTGGTGGATCTCTGTCACTTATAAGTAGATCTATCCCTCTGTAAAACATTAAGTTTGTGATTATAGGCAGTGGTATCCATGAGTACTATAGTATTTCCTTTATCAGAATTTGTTAATACAGTGTTATTATCATCTTTATCATATTATTCAGGTATTTGCTAGCTGTTGGTTGACCCCACATTCAAACATGAAGAAAATTTTTATTATACTGTGCCACTCTATGTTTGAAATTACACAATTGTTGTGAAGGAATCAAGCATCAAATAGCACTACAGGCCGATAATTTCTTAACTATATTTAGAATGATATAATCACGTAATCACAAGAAAGATATTTATTTAACCAAATATTTCGGTCTGGAAATAGCAGACCATTATATTTTTAAACTTATATATTTGTATTTTTTAAACTGTTCTTGTATTACCACTGACGATGGTCTGCTATTTCCAGACCGAAATATTTGGTTAAATAAATATCTTTCTTGTGATTATATCATTCAGCCTTATGTCGCAAGTATCCTTGAAACAACAGATTCTTATCCTTCACGGGGAAAATGCTACCAAAATAACTGGTAAATTAGGAAAACTTTCAGTTATTCAAGGTAGGTTACGAGCAAAGATTAATTTCTTAAAAATGTGCTGCGACAACAAGATTATTCCCAATTTCGCTAAGATTAAAGAAACAATAAAATCTCCTGGAGCTCATAATATTTACCGGAACACTAGTTTATCTCTAATCCGTAATCAACTTAAAGCTGCTAAACGTGACTTTGCTTTTCACAGTCATCAGATTTCTGATTTACGCAGCTATATATCCACAAATATGGATTCACATCTTTCTCACATAGTTCTAAATGTGGCTAAACGTTCTTCTCAACTTGCTTATAATAAACTAAGTCAACATCTTTACCGTAAATATGAAGCTCTTTCGTCTAGACAATCCAAGCCATTCATAACTCCAGATAATTGGATTGTGATTATATATCCGGACATCCTTTGACTAAAAGCGAAACCCTCATCCTGTCAAAAGGACATGATTTTTCTATTGTTCCAAATAAAATACCATATCTAGATTTCCTAGTTAATATTGAGAGGAATCTTAATCATCTAACCAGTGATAAAGCTAATGCTCTTCGCCTAGAAGTCGCTTCGTCTCTACTTAAGGCTAAACTTCCTCCTTCCAACATATCTCCTTCTGAAATGAAATCTTTACAGTCCTTGAGAAAAAATAATCACCTCATTATCATTAAGCTGACAAGGGAAAAGCAACAGTAGTTATGGACTCAGCAAATTACAGAAGAAAACTTTCTCTTTTGCTTCGAGATCGCTCCACATATCAAGAAATTGATTATAATCCAACCAACAGACAACTAAAGAAATTAAATTCTCTCCTTGATGAAGTCATCAGTTTGGATAAAGACACAATTTAAAGACTTAAAACTCATTTTGCAAGACCTCCTAGATTTTATGGACTTCCAAAAATCCACAAGATTGACTATCCTCTTCGTCCAATAGTAGATTGTATTGATTCTCCTACTTACCGTATAGCCAAATATCTAGCTAAATTATTGAAATCTCACTTTGGCAACTCTAATTCTTTTATAAAAAACTCCTCAGATTTCTTAGAAAAATTAAAAAATGTCTCATTACAACCTACAGATCTTATGGTTAGTTTTGATATAGAATCTTTATATACCAATGTACCTCTCAAGGAAACTTTAAAATTACTTGCTGACATCTTTCCTCAAGATATTATAAAACTTCGATTTCGTAATACATTCTGGATATTTCGTATATCAAAACAAATTTTATAGCCAAGTAGAAGGAATGGCCATGGGAAGTCCTCTTTCTCCCGCTTTGGCCAACTTTTATTTAGAACATTTAGAAAAAGTCCTCTTCGCATCTATTTTCCCTCAACCATCTTTTTTGGGTAAGATATATAGATGACATATTTACTATTTGGCCTCACAGCAAAAATGCTTTACCTTCCTTTTTAAACAGTATTAATTCCTTGAATCATCGCATAAAGTTTACTATGGAATTAGAAGAAAACAACCAGTTATCTTTTTTAGATGTTCTCCTCATCCGATCACCTTCAAATATTCTTACAACTACAGTATACAGGAAACCAACATTCACAGGTCGTTATATTCTTAAAGAATCAGCCTATCATCCATGTCAAAAAACAGGAATTTTAAAATGCCTCATCAGAAGAGCCAAAACTAATTGTTCTACTTTTGATTATCTACAGAAAGAACTTTCTACTATCCAACAACACATGAAACTCGATGGCTTTTCTGAAAAAAATACTCAACGTCTTCTCAATTCTTATAATCCTATACAAAACAACAAAGTTTCAACACGTTGAGTGCCTATTCCTTATATATCCAGTATTTCAGAACCTATCGCAAGAATTTTAAAGAAATATGATTTAACAACTACGTATTCACCTATTAATAAATTGTCTTCTCATTTTCCTTCTCCTAAAGACAAACGCTCAACTTTATCTCTTCCTGGAGTTTATCAAATTCCATGCAACTGTGATCTCTCTTATTTTGGACAAACTGGACGTTCTCTTGAAAAAAGAATCCAAGAACATCAATCATCCATTCTTCACAACAAACCTGAAAAGTCTGGATTGGCTCAACACGGGATTGAAACTAACCACAGCATCCTTTGGTCCAAGACTCGCCACTTACATAGATCCCGTTATAGGTTCGAATGTTTGTTCAAGGAAAGCGTGGAGGCCTTGCTCCATCGCCCCAACCTGAATCGTAATGACTGTATATCTGTATCAAAAATCTGGGAAAGTCTAATCAAGATTACTCATTAATTAAATTTTTTTTTTTTTTTTAATAGCAAATTCAATCATGTTTGTACTTCAAAATATTCCGTTTCATACTTAGTGATTTAACATCGCGTGGCGTGTTATAATTTTAACGATGTGCTGTTAGTATTCGAGCTTGTATTTTTTAAACTGTTCTTGTATTACCACTGACGATGGTCTGCTATTTCCAGACCGAAATATTTGGTTACATAAATATCTTTCTTGTGATTACGTGATTATATCATTCAGCCTTATGTCACAAGTATCCTTGAAACAACAGATAACTATATTTAGGGTTTCCCTGCAAGATTCGTATTTTAATGAGCGGTGCAATGAAACTGAAATTAGGCAAGCACAAGAATCAAGTTAAACAAGATATTTAATTCTCTCACAAAATTATTCTTACATAAGAAACAAGAACTCTATTAAAGATCAATACAATTAGAAAATAATTTATGCATTCAATAAAGTATTAAGATTCTACTCAGGCTGAGTGCATCATTTACTGCTAGAACTTATATATATGACTTTCACAATTCACATCCATTAGGATTTCAACTTAGTTTCACTTTAAACAATATCAATTGGGCGCTAGTGTCCTTGGTAAATGTGGCGGTCGAGTTTAGCTAGTCTAGAAAACGTGTTTTTAAAGTTAAATATAGTGTGGCTTTTTGTCACAAATTATGCTGCAATTGTGCATCGGTTAGAAACAAGTGTCCTTCAGTGGTATTATTGTTTAGAACTGTGTTGTATATATTGTGTTTTCACTGCCGTTTGTTTCACTATAACAACGTGTAAAGATGGCGTCCAACAAGAAACGTACATCAGCGGCGCGCAGGACTTCTACTACTACACGAAAGGCTGGCTCAGCGTTAGATTTTTCGCAATGGATGCGGTGCGGAAACTGCTACATGTATGCACCGAAAAATGTGAAGGATCTGTGGTCGGTCTGGCAAAATGAGAAGAAAGAAAATGTCGACGTATGTGAGAAGTGTCGGGATAGGCTGGAGCGTTTAGGAATGGAAGCAGACATCGGGACTGTAGCGGAAGAACTTCGGCGGGAGTTTATGAAAATGAAAAATGACCTTCATCTTCTTCATGAGGAAGTGGAAGTGATCGGTAAGGAGATTCTGGAAGTTAAAGCTGAGTTTAATGTGTTAAACAGAGAAATTAGGACTATAGAGATTACTTTAGCTGAAGTAACTAGAACAGGATTACATATGGGTGAGTCTTTGAATGATTCAGTAATAAATAGAATGGGAGTGATTGGGAGTCAACATAATAAAACCACAAGTGGCCTAGAAGAAATGAGATGTAGTGAGAGTGGGGGGGTAAGTAATAGAGAGTTGAGTAATGAAGCTGGGAGAGTCATGCTGAATAGTGTAGAGAATGAGTCCATGAGTGTGGACTTGAATGAAGTTAAGAATGGTAAAATATATGGTGATTCTATGATTAAGGGTATGGAGAGTGGTATGCATGAGGAGTGCTGGGCTGATGGGACAATAGAAAGAGTGGCTTTAGCGATAAAGAGAGGGCATGAAACAGACAAGATGATAGTTATGGTGGGTACGAATGACCTGAGAGGTAGTATAAATCGGGTAGGAAAATATTTAAGAACATTATTAGATATTGTGAAGAGGAAAAGTGTCAATGGGAGAATAGTGTGCGTGCTGCCTCGTTTTGACAATTACGAGTTAAGTAGACGAGCAATGATAATGAATGATATGATTGCAAGAATGTGCAGAAAAAGAGGTCTGGAATTTGTTGATGTTTGGAGTGTGTTTGAAGGAAAAAGGCAGTTGTATGCTAGAGATGGACTGCATCTTAACATGGAAGGACATAAGCGATTGAAGGTGTTATTGTTTTCTGAACAGGTTGAAGTTATTGGGCAGGGAAACTAATATTGAAAAGGTTGAGTGTAAGAGAGAGAAACTTTAGCACTGATTGTGTATTTATTGATCCTTATAGGCAGAATAAATTGCAGAAGAGAGGGGATAAAAATCGGCATAGGACTACGGTAGTTAGTGACTTATATATCAGTTCTAAAGCCGGTACAAGATCTAGAGGGAATCTGCAATTTTTGTATACCAATGCTAGAAGCATTCGAAATAAGAGAGAAGAATTTTTGGCATTAGTCAGTGAAATCTCACCAAAAGTTGTAGGCATTAGTGAAACTTGGCTGTCAGCAGAAGATGTGGTCACTGGAATTGAATGTGAAGGGTACAGTATTTTCAGGGAGGATAGAGAAGATAGAACAGGAGGAGGAGTACTGTTGATGATAGCCGATGTGTTGCAGCCAAAGAAAGTAGTATATCATGATGATAGACATGTGAATGAGAGTTCATTTGAGGCAGTCTGGTGCGAAATAGTGACCAACGCAACCAAATATAGAGTTGGATGCTGCTATAAGCCAGGGAGTACGGGGGAAGATATTGAATTCATGCATCAGCAACTTAGTGCAATGAGTGAAGGCTTAGTGATTATTATGGGGGATTTTAATTATGGTGATATCAATTGGAAGGAGGAAATATCACGTAGCAAAAAGGAAATGGAGTTCATACATCTCCTACGAGATAATTACTTGAAACAGCACGTAACTGAAGGGACACGTGGTGTGAGAGTGTTGGACCTGGTTATTGGTTCAGAGGTTATATGCATAAGTAAGGTGTCCTCGTTACCTCCAGTTGGTGAAAGCGATCATGTGGTATTGACTTGGGAGGTTGCAAAATCTGTGGATTTTTCTATTAAGAAGGGGTATGTACGGAACTACAGGTTAGGCAATTATAACAAGCTTCGGAGTGAGCTTGCAGCCATCCCATGGCAAAACATATTGCAAGGGAAAGATGTTAGCAGTGCTTGGGATAAAATCAGCGGGTATCTGAGGAAAGCAATATCAGATTGTGTCCCTATGGTTAGGAGGTCAAACAAGGCAGGCATTAGATGGATGAGCAGTAGTATCAAGCTTGAACTGCAAAAAAAGAAAATGTTATGGAGAATTTACAAGGAGAAGGGCGATCAGGACACCCATGAGCAGTACAAGGCTCAAGCTAGGAAGGTTACCAGCATAGTAAGAAAAGCTAAATCAGATTATGAGAAGACCTTAGCCAAAGAGATCAAGGGTAATCCCAAAGAGTTCTTCCGCTATGTGGCAAGTAAGAGGAAGAATGACTTCGGAAGGATAACCTTAGTGGGTGCTGATGGTATTGAGGTGACAAAATCAGATGTAATAGTCGAGTTACTGAGTGATCACTTCTCAAAAGTCTATCACCCAAGTGAGGATATCTCTATACCTATAGCAATACCTAATGTGAGAATTGAAGCTAAAGAATCAGAGGTATTAAATATATTGCAAAACTTAAATGCAAACACTGCGGTAGGCTTAGATGGAATATCAGCTCGGGTGTTGCGTGAATGTGCAAATGAATTGTCAACCCCTCTTACCTGGATATTTAATTTAAGTTTGAACTCTGGTATGGTCCCTAGGGAGTGGAAGTTAGGCAAAGTGGTTCCTTTGCATAAGGGTGGCTCTAAAACTGCGGTATTGAATTACAGACCAATCACCATCTCAGGAGTAGTGGTAAAAGTATTGGAAAAGTTGGTTAAAGACAAAATTCAAGAATGGGTGGATCAGGATATGATACTCTATAGAGGCCAACATGGTTTTGTTAAAGGTAGATCCTGCCTTAGCAATCTATTAACTATTCATAATAGAATAACATCCAAGTTGGACAAAGGAACTGGCTACACAGTGGTACTTCTGGATTTTGCTAAGGCTTTTGACAGGATACCCCATAGAACACTGTTACGCAAATTGGAGCAGATGGGAATGGATATTAAATTGGTGATATGGATAGGAGAATGGCTCAGGGAGAGATACCATAAGGTGGTGTATGGAGGAGCCGAGTCCAGAATGAGGCAGGTGACCAGTGGTGTACCTCAGGGCTCAGTGCTTGGGCCAATGTTGTTTAATTTGTATATAAATGATATAGGAAACGGCTTAAAGGGAGATATTCAGTTGTTTGCTGATGATGCAAAGTTGTGTAGTGCAATAAAAAATCAAGCTGATGTTGAAAGTTTGCAGGAGGATTTAAATAAGCTGGTAAAATGGGCAAAAGAAAATGGATGTCAGTTCAATGTGGAAAAGTGTAAAGTCATGCATTTTGGGATTAAAAGATTACCAGCTGTGTACTACATCGATGGAAAGGTACTCCAAGAGATTGATGAGGCTAGGGACTTAGGGGTATTGGTAGATAGGGAGATGAAGTTCAGAGGACACATTGCTAAGGTGTCCAAGATTGCACATAGGATTACTTGGTTGTTGAGGAACACACTGACATCCAGAGATAAAGAGGTTATTATTCCCCTTTATAAAGCATTGATACTTCCACATTTGGATTACTGTGCTCAGGTCTGGTCACCTGGATTCCTTGGAGATCAGGAGGCTGTGGAGAGGGTTCAGAGAAGAGTGACCAAGTTGGTGAGTGATATAAAAAATACTCCCTACATTGATAGATTGAGAGCTTGTGGATTGCAGAGATTGGTTGATAGGCGAAGAAGAGGTGATATGATAGAAACATTCAAATTACTAAAAGGTTTTTATAGGATTGATGCAGGGGAAATGTTTCAGCTGTGTGATAGTGATGGAAGAACAAGAGGTCATCTCTGGAAATTAAAGAAGAGTGTGGTTAACAAAGGTGTCAGAACAAGGTTTTTTGCCTGGAGGGTGGTGAATGAGTGGAATTCATTGCCTGACTTAGTTGTGAGCTCTTCGTCTGTAAATGAATTCAAGAAGAGATATGACAGATATTGTTTTGCTAGTTTGGGTCTCCCGCGATGAGTCTACTGACTCCATGGAGATACCCATAATAATAATAATAATAATAATAATAATAATGTTCAGCAAAACATTCAAAAGTTAGTTCTTTTTAGTCTCAGTGAAATATTCGTAAACTTCAATTTATCAAACACTTAACAAATATCATCAATATTTATCAGAGGATTAAAATAGTTCTTAAAAGGCTCAGTCTTGATTTTACATATACATAGTGAGATATCACATTCAAACACGAACTAATTCTTCAATGAAGTTTCTCACATTAATTTCACAAGGAAATGTTTTATAATATCACTCATTCAAGCTTGACTAGCTGGCTCCAGCAACACGAAATTTGACCAAGTTCTCCAGACACAAGTAACACTATCACACGTTAGTTATAGAATAGATATTCTTACCGGTATGATCATCATAGCTTGCACATTACGGAAAACCCTTACAACACTTCTAGGCACTCGATAATCTTCCACTATAGACGACACAAAACTTGTAGTATTCCTGAGATCAACAACTTATTTGCCAAGACTAGAAAAGATATTTTCTTGCTCGTAATAAATAACTTGTCTTACGATAAATCTCAAACATATTATTATTATCCATTCACTCAGGTAAATTCCTTTACAAGGTGACAGGAAACTATAAATAATTTTGAGGTCGAAGTAAGATTCGTTAAAATCGGAACAAGCTTCCAAATCCTTGTTGCAACGTTCGATCTCAGGTTAGGTCACGTCTCACTACCTATCTATACTCACACCATTTTTCTTCTTGTTCCTTCTTCCTCTATCTCCTAAATCCTCTCTCCTTTTTCCCACCCAAAACACGCAATTCTCACGTGATCGTTGTATAGTTCTCCATAAGCCAAGGCACGTGCTATCTAAAAATAACTTGGTTTACTGACAGCAGCCAATCAAATCGCATTAGCAGAGTCCGTTAGAAATATTTTCACTTTCTGTGACAACAAATAAAATGCATATATTAAATGTATCACTTAGGATATATTTACAAGTTATATAAAGAATTTATACAGAATAAATAACTAAAAAAAATTACAATTATTATTTCAATAAAAATTTAACAGTAAATGTTTAATTTACAATTTACATAGGAGCAAACTTAGCTCAGGAAATACAATACATTGTTAAATCATGAATGAAGTATTAATAAATCATAAAATTCTTCATTCACAATTTAACAATTTGCTTAACTGGCTTTGTGTTGGATCTCTGTCACTTATAAGTAGATCTATTCCTCAGTGGTATCCATGACTGCTATAGTATTTCCTTTATCAGAGTTTGTTAATACAGTGTCATTATTATCTTTATCATATTATTCAGATTTAGCTTTATACAAAATCTGTGCTGTCTCAAACTTGAGCTTGTTAGCATCGTCTGTCATAATTCCCCAGTGCCCTTTTCTACACCTACCATAAAGTCTAACTGAGGCAAATAATGAAGTGTTACAGCAAAATATGTGCCTTTTAATGATACACTTAATTCATTATTGGTGAAAGGACTGTTAGTTAAATTTATGACCTATTTTTCATGGACAGAGGTGGGTGGTTGCTGCACGAACTAGCAACTTTGTTCTAATAATTCAAACTATAGTTCAAGTGAACATGGCTGAGGAAATATAAATTCTACAGATTAAGTCAAAATGTTCAAGGCTAAGATTATTCTGTGGTATAGTTTGAAGTTCAGAAATTTTATTGATAGTAGAAAAGAAGAGCTTCTTAACATAACATATCCTTTCTGCAGTAGGGCCTTGCTGGCTCTTTGGTAAATATTATGAGCAGAGTAAGGTTTGATAGCCTTCTTCATTTTGATAAAATTGCAAACTAAACCAGCATTATCACAACGTTTTAGAAATGCAAGTTGGTTATACAAGTGTGACTTCTTTATGTAGCTTACCAAAATTTCTGACATACCTCCAGTAATATTCACTGAAAGAATAAGTCATTAGATGTTTAATAGAGACATGCACATTAGACATAGTAGAATTTCTTTAATAATGGCTTCACTCATGTAAGAGAAAGCGAAATAGACTTTATTACTCCTATATATTTCGCTCAATTCAGGAAGCTTCATTAGCTTCATTCAGGAAGAGGGCAGAACTAGTAACAACATTTAAATTCTAAATACAGGAATGAGTCATACAGTATGTGTATAATATCATGTCTCAGTTGGAGCTCTACACTATTGGAGTTCAGAGATGCGAGTATAGACATGATTAATTAATTAAAAATAAATAAACAGTTAACAGCAATCACTTCTCAAATCTTAGAGATAGGCATACAGTCTGTCCAGTTAAGATTAGGACAGTGGCATAGGACTTCACAGGATTTAAAAATAGATGATCAAATTTGAACCTACTGTAATGTAACATCTTGGTATAGCTCTAGTAAATTAAGTCAGAAACAACACAAACTCTCAACAAACATCTGTGATCTTTTCCTCACTAGTCCTCCCTTATGAGTATACTCTGGATGTTATTTGACCTCTAGGCAATTCAGATCAAAATGTAGTGTTGATTTCTGCTCCTGTGAATTAAATCCTGCATGGTTGAACCATGGAATGCATTGCCTGATGGAGTGGTGAGAGTGAGAACGGTCAATGAGTTTAAGGAGTGGTATGATAGACTTTGTGTTTCTTGTGGGGGGGGGGACCTCCCACGATGAGTCTTTTGACTCCATGGAGGCCTGAATAATAATAATAATTAGTTGGGCTATAGCTTTCAATCTTCTCGTCCAAACATTTGCAAAGAACATATCACTGAAATAGTTATTATTTCAGTATATGAATGAATGTTTCCATTTGTAAAAATATTCATTTATTTCCCATTCCACTTTAAACTTTTGCCTCTAATATAATCCTTGGTTCTGCATGAAGTATCCCAAGACAATACCAGAGAAGAATCAAGCATATCTCAGTTGGCTTTAATCAGAATTTCCATCTTCTCTTTTCTGCTTATACTAAAGCTCAAAACAGTGGTTTGCAAGTTATTTATTTTCATGGTATGATAGGAAAATAATATTTATTAACTTATTCGCTGATATTTTGCTGGTATTATATTCAGCATATTCAGAGCACAAAAATAATTTGTCACAGTATGCAAGACAACAACAGTTTGGTATAACAGTAGGACTAGTTTAAGTCCCACAGTATTGATGACAACACAGAATGAAAATAACGTACTGTGAACATATAAGCCTTTCCATACGTTTGAGTGGCTTGCAAATTCTCAACACTTCCAAATCTGATTTTCAAATGGCTTGCATCATGTCAAAACAACAGTTATGCTTTTTGGTTTCTTGCCATAATTGACCTAATAATTGGTATAAAAAACAATTGCTGGCTTATTAAGTTGCCTCCAATTCTTGCATTAATGTTGGTGAATGTTCCCTTACCATTCCAGATATTGCAACATTCATTACTTTTAATTTTTCAGCAGAAGGAGATTAGAGAAATCTTGTCTAAACCAAATACCAAAAAGTCTCCTCTACCTGAAGCATTTTTCCAATTTTTCTGAGTGCTTGTGCGTCAAAGCTCAGTCCTCTTCTATGTCTTCATTTCTTCCACTAGTATCTTCCCTGCAGCCAGAAACTAGTCCCGTATACAATCCATTCTGTGTGACAAATCTTTACCATCAAAGTATTGTTACATTTTGATTTCTCTTACTTCAATTGCTGTATCTCTAAGCATAGATGTGCTTTGGCACAAAGGCCTATTTAAGTAATCTCCCAGCATGTGGTCTGTCTTCTGACATTTAGACAACTGAGTTATCAGCTTACTGTCTAGATACACATGATGATAATGGATGGTTATCCTCAAACTTTGTAACTACTGCTTGGATTCTACACGTTTGTTCTTTCACCCACTTTTTCCTTCTGTGCATTGACAACCTTCTGTAATTGACTCAGTATCCTATCTGCAGTTTTTCTGATTAGGGGACACAGCATTACTCTTTCTCATTTGGCAAAGTTAGCTCTATACAAATCAACAAAATTCCTACATTCCCGAATTTTCATCTTGAAACTGTTTTTCAATGTGCTTCTTGATAACCTTTGCTAATTTTAGTGCTCAGTAGTGTATTTCTCCCCCTCTTCTCTCCCCCAAATCTTTTTCTACCAGTTTTATAAAATCTTGATTTCTAGTAAACATGAGATTGCTCCTCAAGATTTCTTTTTTATAAACATTTTAAATATCACCTCTTCATCAGACAAGAAATCAGATTTTTTCTACTGTCCAAGGCATTAATTTACCCTTGAGTAAAATATGCCTTGCTGTTTTTGCATTCAAGTAGATAAAATTTGAGTGCAAATTAAAAAAAAGCAATGCCAAGAAATCTGCTATACAGGGTGTTCGGGATAAATTTGACAGTTTCGTAAGGAAAAAGAAAATCTTCTTTGTATCTATTAAATTTAATGAATTGACAAAAAAACATTACAGGCAGAGTTAATTACAATACTATCAACAAGATTTACTCAAAATAACCACCATTAGCATCGATCACAGCTTCAATTCTGCTTCGGAACCTCGAACAAGCTGATGCTACAGTCTCCCTGGGAAGGGCCGCAAAAACTGTTTTAATTTTATCCATTAACTGGGCTTTTGTATTACTGGAAGTGCGATTGGTGTCTTTTTCAACTGCGCCGCATACAAAATAATCCATGGGGTTAAGGTCTGGGGAGTTTGGAGGCCAAACATTTGGACTGGTGAAGTCGTAGAAATTTTCAGACAACCATTTTTGACTTTTCCCAGAGGTGTGGCAAGGGGCCAAATCCTGCTGCCATACATACGGCCTACCATTGGCTACCCTTGTTATCCAGGGCTTGACTACAGTTAGCAACTCCACGAACAAAGCCCGAATTCCAATGCCAGGGTTCTTCAACACCTGTTCCTGCAGATTTGCGAGGAATTCTGCTGTACGAACGCAATCAGATCGTCTGCTAGGGATCTTTCTTCTTGCTACATCCTCGTAGTCACCATTGCAAGTCTCTAGTTCATGCCTGATTGTTTTTACTGTATTCAGGGAGCATTGGGCAGCAGTCGTAATATCCTTATTTTGATGGCGGGCACGAATCATCATGATACAAGTTATTCTCTTCCATGATTCAGGTGGGTTCCAGCTATCCATCCTTTCTGACATCTTGTATATGAATGAAGAAGGGTCCAAACTTTTAAATGAAGAGAAGTGTGTGTTAATACATGTAACTTACGGAAAAATATAATTAATTATAAATATGTCAAATTTATCCCGAACACCCTGTATATTAAAGAAGAGGAGAATGGATTTTTTGACTAATTAGAGAGCACTTCCAAAATGGGGTGTGTGTGTGGGGGGGAGACACCCTTCTTTTTGAGACCTAAACAGCAGAATGGTAAATGAATCATAGGCATTTAAGAATGTCAATAAGTTTCTTCTTTCTCAACCCTCATCTTTACCTCACACATGACACTGATGTGCTATAGATTCTTGTACCTCTCGTGTGGGATAGATATATAAAAATAAAAAATAAAAAAATGAAGTATATAGAAATGTTCTGGAAAAACTTGGAGAAAAGCATAGGCTCATGGTAACATTATTACATACCTGCTAGATTTTTCTGTAGACATGGAATGGTAATAACTCCATATTCCAGCATAAAAATGTGCATAAATTCACATGGAGGGAACATACAATAAGAAAAGTCTTATCAGTTATGTTGTTGATAGATATATAGAACAGCAAGCATTTGGCATTGGTTGAGCAGGTTAAAAATTAATATCACATTGTAACGAAAGTGAATAAGTGAAAGGGTTTTGCTTTTCCAAAAACACCCTAAAATCCTAACAAAGAGTAACATTTCTGAAAGCTTAAACCTGGTTGGCAAAGAATTTAAGATTGCTATGTTATGCAATAGTCCACTTTTGTTTGCTTTAGATGACTATAATTTAGTAGTTGAAATGTTCAGTTATAATTTAAATTCATTTTTTTTAAAAACAGCAGAAATTTTATTTAATCCTGCAAGAAGTATGTCTAGTTTGTCAGGAAGAAAAAATAACAATAAGTTATTGTTTTTAATAATGGTTTTTATTGCATTAATAAATTATTAATTATGTATGTTTTTTTTGTATGCAGGATTATGTTAAGCTATATTTGTAGGGAAACCAAATGTAATAGAATAGGATGGTTAGCCATTATACTGTAGATTTCCATCTTGTCTATCTATAATATATGTTTCAGTCTGATTTGCTAGAATGAGTGAGGGTGGGAACTTGATATTTCAGTTTTCACAGGTAAAGAGCACTGTTTCTTGCTCAACCCTATAGGTGCTTCATTATCTAGATGTGTTATAACAGAACAGAACAGAGTTATTTTAACGAATTTTGACTGTTATGTTTTAATCTAGGTTAAATCTCGGCATCATCCACAGGCTGATATTTTCACTTTCTTGAATAGCAGATTATCGTACATTGTGGGGGAAGGATAAGGGAAGGGAAGTGGAGTGAAAAGTTGTGATAAACACCTAGAACAAAAATTATATTAAAGCATCTGACATAACCACAAGAAAGAACATATCTTAAAAACCCTGTAACCCATGTTTCCTTGAATTGTAATAATTTGTTCTTTTTCTTTTAGGATATGTAAGAAGACAAGTCAGTGGTTTTGAAGAAATTCGAAGGCCTAGAGGTGCAAGCCATCATCAAGTTTTTATGTGCTACAAGAAAAGTCTGCAACTGAGATTCACCAAACTTGATGTGAGACTTTAGGGGACTGTACCCCACCATATCCAACTGTTGCCAGATGGGAGGCCAAGTTTAAAACTGGGCATTCTGAGACAACAGATGTCACATCAGGAAGACCTTCCACAGTGATCACACCTGAAAACATCGATGCAGTGTATGCCATGACAAAAACATTGCAAAGACTCTGGGGATATCCAAGGGATGAGTTGGGGGTCATTGTCCACCAACATCTGGACATACAGAAGCTTTCAGGAAAGTGGACCCCCAAATGTTTATATGCTGAACAAGAGAGAGAGAGAGAGAGAATGTGTGCTGTCATCTCAAGAGATTTTGGGTCATTTTGAGATCTCAGGTGCAAATTTTTTTGGCTCGCATCGACTATTGATGAAATAGGACTTCATCACTATGACCCAGAAACTAAACAACAGTAACTGGATTGGAGACACAAAGATTCTCCACTGCCAAGGAAGTTATAAACCCAAAAGTCAGCAGGGATGGTTCTTTCCATATTCTTTTGGGATATAGGTGGTGTAATCCTTATCAAGTACCTCAAAAAAGGTGAAACTGTTACAGTAGCAGTTTATTCAACAGCTCTGAAGGAATTGCTACTGTAACAGTTTCACCTTTTTACTGAAGGAAAAACGTTGTGGGGAACAGCTGAAGCTTTTACTGAAGGATTGGTGTCGAGGCTAGCTGGTGAACGGACGTGCTATCGGAGAGCTCCTGAGAGATTTGTGTTTTTTGTTGATTTATTGATGTTTTGGATTCAATTTAATGGACTTAAGTGTGTAATTTTGGTATATTATTGGAGCTTTATTAGCGTGGTTAGTGTAATAAAGTATTTTATAACATAATCTATGTCGGGAAGTCGCCGCTAGATGAATTCGTAATGTGTAGTGTTCGTGCAAGCTCCAGATAAGATAAGTATCATTTTCAGTTATCGATACAAATTACTTAATATTGTGAAGTTTTGTTTTGTTTGCCTTGCATATTTTAGTGCGTCTATTTTTGGTGTGTTATAACATATAATTTGACAAAACACGTTGCAAATAAGTATGGCACTTGTGCGAAGGAAAATGGCGGCCAGTAATGAAGGTTCGCCATCGTTATCAAAGAACGGTAGCATAAAAGAAATGAGTCAGTGTACTAGCTGTGAAATGTACGCTTTGCGGAGTGCGGTCGGAGTGTGGTTAGATGATAATAAAGGATTGAATGTGTGTAGAAAATGTAGGGAGAAGGAGGAATTGAAGTGTATTTCGGATCATGAGTGTGATATTTTTGTCAACCTTCAGAATGAAGGAAATAGGGATATGACAAGAAACGGCAAGGTTGTACATGAAAATTGTGAGAGTGTGAATGATAGTATAAATGGTTTCTCAGAGAACAAAAAAGATGAGATAGATGCATTGAGTGAGATCGCGTTGTTGAATAGTGCGCTAGAAAGAGCCAAACAGCAGCTAGAGTGCATGAACAAAAGTAGACTGAATGAACCAACCAATAATAAAAGGTATGACAGGAAAAATAGACGTATGAATGTGAACATGAACAAAATGAAGGATAGAGTGCTGTATGGAGACACGTTAGTACGAGGTGTGTTAGTAGAGGATTTGACAAAATCGTACCAACCGGGTGCGACCATAAAGGACGTAACTGAGTCTATTAGAGAGCAAAAGGAAAGGGTGAAAGAAATGATTGTTGTGGCAGGTACGAATGATTTGAAAGGAGATAAAATGGAAATGATAGAAGACCTGAATGAATTGTTTGAGGTAGCAAAAGAAAAGAGTGAGAGAGTTAGAATGATTAGTCTTTTGCCATGGTATGACAGTGAAATGTTTAAAAGGAGGGCCATAATTGCGAATGACTTTATGTGTGGGTTATGTATGACGAGTGGTGTGGAATTTGTGGACGTGTGGAGTGAGTTTGATGGCCGAAAGGATCTGTATAAGATGGATGGCTTGCATTTGAATGGTTACGGTGTAAGAAGACTTGAGAAAGTGTTGCTGAATGTAGTGGATGTGCAAATTCAGGGAAACTAGATTTGTTAAGGGGGGGGGTAGAGATACAGTCCTTATGGAAGCAGTTGAATGTAAGAATGAATATAATATGCCAGAGCAAATAAGGACAACAAATCTGAGTGGGATAGTTAATATAAGGCATCAAGGTAGGGTTGGGGCTAATGGGGGTCTTAAATTCATGTACACTAATACTAGGAGTATTAGGAACAAGAAGGAAGAGTTTTTGGCCATGGTTGGCACTTCCAGACCACAGGTTATAGGTATTAGTGAAACATGGCTGACTGTAGATGATATAACTAGTGGGATTGAATGTTGATTTGATTGAATGTTGATTGAATTGATGGGTATAGTGTGTTCAGGAATGACAGAGAGAATAAAATGGGGGGGAGGAGTATTGTTGATGATAGCTGATGAGCTCCAGCCAAGGAGAATAGAAGTTGAATTGCAGGATAGAGAAAAGAGCACATTTGAGGCCATTTGGTGTGAGATTGTGGCTAGCAGAACTAAATATACAATTGGGTGCTGCTATAGACCAGGTGATGGAAAAGATGGTGGTGACAGTATGCACAAGCAAATAGAAGAAATGGATGGAAGGAGGGTGATTATTATGGGAGATTTCAACTATGGTCGCATTGATTGGAGTGAGGAGAGGACACACGGAAGGAAGGAACTGGATTTTATGCGGTTATTAAGGGATAACTATCTGCGACAGCATGTAATGGAAAATACTAGGGGTCAGAGAGTGCTTGATCTAGTAATTACATCTGAGGATTTGGCTGTAACAAATATGACCACATTGCCACCAATCGGTGAGAGTGATCATAGGGTCTTAACTTGGGAGGTGGCTAAAGGTGTAGAATTTTCAATTAAGACAGGGTACATGTGGAATTATCGGGCTGGAAAGTATGACAAGCTTAGGAGTTTGATTGGTTCAGTGCCATGGCATGTACAACTGCAAGGACTAGAAGTTGATAGTGCATGGGAGGTAGTTAAGAAGTGTTTGCATGAAGCAATGGCTGACTGTATACCTAGAGTCCGAATAATAAATCAAGTAGGGGTTAAATGGATGAATAACACCATTAAGCTTGAGTTGCAAAAAAAGAAACAACTATGGAGGGAATTTAAGGAGAAGGGTGACCGGCAGGCACATGAACGGTATAAAGCGCAGGTCAGAAGGGTGACGAGTGTGGTAAGAAAAGCAAAAAAGGATTACGAAAGAACATTGGCCATGCAGGCTAAAGAGAATCCTAAACAGTTTTTTAGATATGTAGCAAGTAAAAGGAAAAATGTACATGGCAGATTGATTTTAAAGAATGCCGATGGTAGGGAGGTAACTGAATCAGTTGAGATAGTTGAGTTACTGAATGAGCACTTTGCAAAAGTATATCATCCAGGTGGTGACATTGCAGAAACGAATAAACCAGTAGATTATACGGGAATTGTGGTTAATGAAGTGGAGGTGAGTAGTCTATTGCATAACCTCAATGTCATTACATTTGTGGGATTGGATGGTATACCAGCTCGTGTTGTACGAGAAGCAGCTAAAGAATTGTCAGTACCCTTGGCCATTTTGTTTAATTTGAGTCTCGGGTCTGGGTTAGTCCCGAGCGGGTGGAAAGAGGGGAAAATAGTTCCACTGCATAAAGGTGGTTCCTAGACTGCTGTTGTAAATTACCGACCGATTAGCATATCAGGAATCATTGTCAAGGTCTTAGAGAAATTAGTCAAGAAAAGAATACAGGATTGGATAGATGAAAATGGGATATTGTATGGGGGACAACATGGTTTTGTGAAGGGTAGATCATGCCTCAGTAACTTGCTCACGTTTTATAACACAGTGACGGCTGAACTGGATAGGGGTAATGGGTTTACAGTGATACTACTGGACCTTGCCAAGGCCTTTGATAGGATACCACATGGAACCCTAATCAGTAAACTGGAGCAGATGGGTATAGATATAGGGTTGGTGAGATGGAGATGGATAAGAGGGTGGTTGAAGGAGAAATATCAAAGAGTGGTTTATTCAGGAGTGGAGTCTAAAAGACATCTTGTGACTAGTGGAGTGCCACAGGACTCTGTTCTTGGACCACTGCTTTTCAATTTGTTCATCAATGATATTGGAAAGGATCTGAGAGGAAGTGTTCACTTGTTTGCTGATGATGCAAAGTTGGGTAGAGCAATTGTGAGTGCACAGGATGTCAAAATTTTACAGGATGATTTGGATAGTTTGGAGGATTGGGCTAGGAAAAATGGATGTCAATTTAATGTGGCAAAGTGTAAGGTTATGCACTTTGGGGTGAAAAGAATAGCAGCAGTATATCGCATTGGTGGAACCATACTCCAGGAGATTGATGAGGCCAGGGATTTGGGAGTGTTGGTGGATAGGGAGTTGAAGTTTAGGGGGCACATTGCAAAAGTGACTAAAACAGCTCACCAAATCACTTGGCTTCTGAAAA
Source organism: Typopeltis vanoorti (assembly GCF_054136105.1). NCBI lineage: Eukaryota > Metazoa > Arthropoda > Arachnida > Uropygi > Thelyphonidae > Typopeltis > Typopeltis vanoorti. The sequence goes on from NC_143557.1 coordinate 134,581,218, forward strand.
ATACTTTAACATGCAGAGATGAACAAGTTGTTGTTCCTCTGTATCGAGCCTTGATAAGATCCCATCTGGACTTCTCTGCCCAGCTATGGGCACCAGGGTTTCTTCGTGATGGGGAGGAAGTGGAGAGGGTCCAGAGAAGAGTGACCAAGATGATTGCAGGTCTGTGGAATGAACCTTATGAGAATAGGTTGAAGATTTGTGGGTTGCAGAAATTGGATGATAGGCGAAGGAGGGGTGATATGATTGAGACATTCAAATTACTGAAGGGTTTTTATAAGATTGATCCAGAAGATATTTTTGAAAATATGACTGGTGGTGGGAGGACTAGGGGCCATGCATGGAAGCTGGACAAGAGCGTGGTTGACAAGGGTGTTAGAGCTAGGTTCTTTACTTGGAGAGTGGTAAATGAGTGGAATAAGCTTCCAGAGTCTGTTGTGGGTGCTACGACCGTGAATGAGTTCAAGGCAAGGTATGATAGATACTGTGTGAATGTTGAATAGTTGTTCTTGACATGATGTTAGGGCCTCCCTCGATGAGTCTGTCGACTCCTTGGAGTTTCCTGGCCCAATAATAATAATAAGCATGCTTTTGCAGGACAACACAAAACTGCTCATGAAACCCCAACAGACAATACACAACTGGGCTTTCAATGTTTGCTTTGTCCACCCTGTTCACTAGACCTGGCCCCATCTGACTATTTCCTATATCCCCAAATTTAAAGGAACACTTGAAAGGAACAAAATTTACCAATATGATGAAGTGGTATCTGCAGTTGAGGGCTGGTTTGTCCAATAAGGGAAAGACTTTTTTTCTCAGAGGATTGCAAATGATGAAGCAGCATTGTAACAAATGTATAACACTTCATGGGCAATATATAGAATAATGTGTAAGTTACATGGTTCTACCTCAGTTCCTTCATGATGATTATGACTTTTCAGCACACCCTCGTACTCTTTCCAAGTACGAGGTGAAAGAGTACGAGGAAGGTGAAAGAATATCATGATCTTCTTTCACCTTCCTGCCTTTATTCTAATTGTATGAATTACTTATAGCATGGTCAAATTTGTGATGAAAAATTATAAATTATTCACTGTTATATAAGAAGCAGGGGTGTATATTTAGGGTGTGTAATGCACACCCAAGAAATTCATGGAAAAATTTATTTGAAACAAACAGTCAAGAACTTACAAATATCAAGCCATTCCAAATGTGACTGTAAATCAAATAAGCATTGCTGTTGCAGCACACGTTAACTAGTCCTATGTAAAGCAAAAGAAATGTGGTTCCTTATGTGTAGTCTGTAGCTAGGAATCAAAGTTCATTTACAACTAAAGGCAACCTTAGGATTAGCAGCACACATGCACATGCATGCACACTGGCACATGGGCACTGACTGAATTCTTGGGAATTAAACGTGTGCAGGCTCTCAACAGCACACATGGCTTAGTTCTATTCATTAGCTTACCTTCAATCAAGAAGTGCAATGCATTTCTTGCCTGAAGTTATTCCTTGTGGTTTCCTATTAGATAACTATGTATTTTTTAATAACTAATATTTATCCTTCTCGACAAAGGGAAACACTGTCGAAGATATTTTATGTACATGTTTTTCAACCTGAGAATATGAAATCAAGTTAACATTTGTTAAAGACAGTAAATCACATCTGCCTCTTTGAAATTTGTATTGAATTTACATCTGAGAAATGAAGGGATGATGTGATGTATAAATAGAATGTTTTTTCTTATTGATTTTTTAATAATGTTGCCTTACAACTGTATATCACTGATAAGAAGCAATGCTAGTCTGATTTTTTACAAAAAGAGAAAATTGTTATGTTTTATTTTTTTTTTTAGATTTCTTCATTCTTCTTTTATTACTGGACAAACTTGCAGCAGGCTTCTGGTGATTTATATCTCCTCCTACTTGTTTAACTTCTGCAATGTTTGGATATGTGATATAAGTTGGGAAAATTTTTCAATGAAAAATTAATGGCCTGCAGATTTTCATACAACTTGATCCACAACTGGTCTGTGTTTGAGATTTCCATCCTATATTGAAACTTTAAAAAATTAGATTTTTTTGTTGTTGTTAGTATGTCAGATACAGAATTCGCTAATAGTTTAGTATGTCTATTTTTCAGTATGGAAGATGCCGCGTAGTTACAGATTTTGAAAAATTAAAGAAAGTTGGTGAAGGGGCGTATGGTGTAGTATGTAAGTCCTTATGCACTTTATACTTTGGTTACTGTTCCATTATATAATAATATCAAAGATATTTTTAATATTCATTCTATTAGAATTTCTTGAAAATTGATTGCAAAATGTCCTCGACAATTCACCAGTTTAGTGAAAGTTGGTGTTGGGAACATGAAAACTTCACTAAACTGGTGAATTGTGCTTTTACTTATCATGTGCAAGACACAAGATCCCTGACTTAAATACTGTAGTCACTTAATAAATATTTTAAACTTAGGTCTAACATGTCAATGTGGTCTCGTTATAGCTTGGTCTTGTAGATAGTGAATTCAAAATAATTATGAAAATCATTTATTATGAAGAGGTCCTATTGCAAGATGTTATTTTCTCCCTTTTCCCCCCAACAAAAGTAATTAAATATTAAGCTGCATTTAATCTTAATATTCAGTTCACTGAAATTAGACTCAGGAATGTGCTTCTACAAGACAGATTTTGTAAAATCATAAAAATGCCTTGTAAGGCAAATTACTTCAATAACTGTTACGTCTTCCATAGTTGCAGTAGTATACAACATTTAGAGTTACCCATTCAGTAACATTTGATTAAATTTGGTAAAATATTTACTTAATAAAATTCATTTAGCAAGGTTTAAGCTGGATAAGTCAGTTATTTACAAGAACTTAGCATTTTATATTATCTTAGCAAGCACTTTGTACTTAATTTGGACATTACTTAGAGCATAAAAAATAACCTTATATGGTGTTTATGTTTGTCTCTGACTATTGGTACTCTGATACTACAGCAGTATAAGCTGGGAAGAGGAAAATTCATGTATTAATAAGGAAATGGAATTTATAGAATTCTTGAGGGACAAGTGTTTTAGGCAAATAGAGGGAAGAAGAGGTTCAAGAGTTTTTGGATTTGGTCATAGCATCAGAAAAACTGATAATAACCGTGATGACATCTCTACCCCAGTTGGAGAGAGTGACCATGTGGTTTTGACATGGAACATGAATAGACATGCAGGAGTATCAAAGAAAAGGGAACATATGTGGAATTACAAAGCAGGTGATTATAATAGTCTTAGCTATCAACTTGTGGCAGTTATATGGAGGGCAGAATTGGAAGGTCAGGATATCATTAGTGCTTGGGAAATGGTGAAGGAATATTTGTTATCAGAAATAGTAAGCTGTATTCCATGAGTGAAGAAGCAGACACAATTTGGTGTAAAGTGGATGACAAACAATATCAAACAGGAACTTCAGGTGAAAAAGAGATTATGGGAGAGATATAAGGAGAGGGGGGGGAGCAGATACATAAAGAATATAAGACTCATGCCAGGAGAGTGACTAGTATGGTGAGGAAGACAAAGCTGGAATATGAGAAAACATTGACACTAAGATCCAAAGAAAATTCTTGGGAATTTTTTAGCTATGTGGCCAGTAGGAGGAGAAATGATTGTGGAAGAATGACATTGTGGGACAGAAATGGGAATAGAGTGACTGACATAGTGGAGTTTGTTCGATGAGCACTTTATTGGAGTATTTCATATTAGAGGAGTAGGACAGTTTAGAGGTGCAAGAGGAGAGAAAGCAGTGGGACTGGATGGTATATTTCACCATGGGTTTTGAGAGAATGTGCTAAAGAACTGGCAGCTTCTTTGATCTGGCTACAGGAAAGGTACCTAAGAAATAGAAGGAAAGTAAGATAGTGCCATTGCATAAGGGTGGTAACAGACTGGAAGTGCCTAATTAGAGGCCAGTTTGTGTGTCATCAGTAGTTGTTAAGGTCTTGGAGAAATTAGTGAGTGACTATATACAGCATTGGGCAGATGAGGGTAATGTTATTTGTGAGAATCAGCATGGATTTATTGTTTAACCATTATATCAATGACATGGTCAATAGATTGCATGGGGATATTAAGTTGTTTGCAGATGATGTTAAAGCTGTGGAAGGGTTATTAGTAATAGTACAGATGTGGCAGCCCTGAAAGAGGTTTTGAATAAACTAGACAGATGGGCAAATGAATGCATTGTCGGTTTAATGCAGCAGAATGTAAAGTCTTGAAGTTTGGGCTACATTGATGGGAGACTGCATGCTCGATTGGAGGAGCTCTACTGATGGAAGTAGAAGAGACGAGATCTGGGGGTGTTGATTGATAGAAAACTGAAATTCAGATGGCATATTGCAAAAGTGATGAAGGTAACCCAGAGGATTGCTGCAATACTGAGAAGGACGCTGACCTGCAGAGGTAGAAGAGTTATCATTCTGTTGTATGAGACCCTGATCGGATCACACTTAGACTATTGTTCTCAAATTGGTCCCCAAGATTTGAATTTGATAAATTAACTGTGTAGAGGGTACAGAGGCAGATAACAAAGATGTTTTCCGGACTGTACAATGTTAATTATGAGGATCGGCTGAGGGAACATGGACTGCAGAGTTTGGTGGATAGAAGAAGGTTGAGAGGCAGTTACAGGGTGAACACTGGGTTCTTTCACTTCATGGAGCAGTGGGAAGAAGCGATGATAAGGGGCCATCCCAGCCATCCCTGGAAAGTACGAAAGGAAGCTGTGAGCAAGAGGAGTGGTTTCTTTGCATGGAGGGTGGTGGAACCATGGAATGCGTCAATGAAACAGTCAAGGAGTGGTATGATAGACTTTTTGTTTCCTAGGAGGGACCTCCCACAATAAGTCTCTTGACTACATGGAGTCCTGAATAATAATAATAATAATAACTATTAAATTATTTAAGGAATTTACAACGTATACTGGAATATTAATTAAAATAAACTTTAATAAATACTTCCTATATTTCGACAATGTCACATTGCCATCTTCAACGGGAACATATAACTATGACACGTGCATGCAGGCACTACAAAAAGCAAATGAGGCAGAAGAGAGAAACTACTGTTGTTCATAGAGTCCTACTGGTGCCACCTAGCGGACTATATTGAGTTGTCTTGGCTGATGTTCTCGTGATGCAAGCTTCCCAAATTTGGGGCAGTCTCATGCACCCAAATTTGTTGAGGTTTGGAGAGTTGTTTAGAACTGAGGCTGAGTCTATGAATAATCTTTCATATTTAAACTTGCTTCGATGTATTAACGTGGCTTTCTTCCAACGTATTCTGTGGCGGGTATCTAGAGCATGGTATGCAAGCCCAGAGTGGCTGTACTGGTGAAACTGGATGTAGGCTTTATGTTCTGAAATCCGGTTTCAACAGTACAGAGTGGCCTGTACTGGTGATTTTTTATATGGTTTGTAACAAGAAGTTAGGTCATATTTTTTAAAAATTTTGATTATTTTTTTTCTAGGTGCCCCAGATATAGAGAATGGTGATGGATTTAGTGTAATCTTTGTTATACAGGAGGGGAGGGGAGGGGAGGGCGGTTTCAATATTTTTTTTTATTTTTTGAGAGTTGTAGCCATTGGCTAAGAAAGTATTAAGGATGTGGTTTAGTTCAGTGGTTAGAGCATTGTCATCTGAACAGATTAATTTTGCCCTGTTATATAGTGTTTTTATAACCCCATATTGTTGTGTGTGGAGGGGAGAGATTGCTGGTGAATGTATCTGCTGTATGGATGGGTTTTCTGTAAACAGAGAATACCAAGGATCCATCAGGCTAGCCAGTGAATAGAGTGTTTAGGAAAGAGAGACTGTTGTTTTCCTCTTTTTCCAAGGTGAACTGGATTCTGGGGTGTTGGTTGTTTAAGTGTGTTAAGAAGGAGTGGAATGTATCTGAGCCATGTGGCCAAATAGTGAACACATCATCAATATAGCGAAGCCAAACAGTGGGTTTTTTGTGGGGCAGAGTTTAAGGCTTTCTCTTCAAAAGTCTCCATAAAGAAGTTGACCGGGGGTGGGGAGAGTTGTGAACCTATGGCTGTCCTCTCTATCTGTTTGTAGAATTTTCCTTGCCAAACGAAATAGCCTGAGTTCATTGTGAACTGAGATATCAGGAGGAAATTTGGCTCGGATGAGCTCTTAGGTTTCCTTGAGCGGGACATTTGTGAATAGGGAGATGTCAAAACTGACCATTATGTCAGTATGTTGGAGTCAGAGGTTTTCTTCACCATCTTTTGTCAAGGATTTGAAATCCTCTAGTGTAAAGACAACTCTGCCATAGGTGGAGCATATGCTCGTCCCTATGCCGGTCCTATACCTGGTTAAAAGAGGAAGGTTGAATGATGAGCTAAGTACCCATCCTAATAAAAATACCCATGATTACAGAAACCATGAGTGAAGCAAGAAATCCCTTGGGGCAGAGTGCTACGACCTATGGTCCCTCAACAGACGAATATTTATGGTTGAGCTGGGGGAAAGCAAGAGAAGCAGCACTGAACTGCAGAGGATGACATGCTAAACTCGTGGCCTCATGCAGCTTATAGGTGTAAATAGCAATAAGTCAGTAAGTAAGTGTAAAGCGCTACTTTGCCTTCCCTTGGTGATTGTTCTGAAAACTTGAATGACTAAACAGATGTTGTCCTACTGGGAAGTTAAGAAAGGTAACAGGAAAAAAATAAATAAATAAACAGCACAGCTCTAAATTATTATTATGTGACACCTCCAGGGAGTCTAAGGACTCAGCATGGGAGGGCACTCTACTTATCATCATCAAATTCCTGCCATGTACCCTCAAGGGGTGTACAGCATATGATAGTACTACATGAAAAATTTACATCATTACTAACTTCCTATCTACAATTTTCCTCCAAATCATTCTGTTACTTATCAAGACTCCAACATTATCAGATCTTATATTTCTATCGTCTAAGGCAGGGGTCGGCAACTGGCAGGCTGCACGTGGCCCAAACGTGCATTTTTGGCGGCGCATAAAAAGTTGACCATACTTACATGGCATGTGGCCCGTATGTTGAATTATTTAAATGATACATTTTATAATATAATATGAATAATAAATTTAAAATAATTTTATACCTATACTTCGTGATATCACCTGTGCAACTTGGAAATACAAACAAAAGGAAACTTTTGTTGGTATTATTGAAGATTTACAAATGGAAGTTTCAACAAGATTTCTTGATTTTCATTAAAATAGCATTGAAATGCAATTATTTTTCAACACTTTTAATGTGACATTGATGATATACCAAACCAACTACAGAAAAGATGGAAGTTTTGGAATTACAGCACAATGAAACATTAAAGAATGCATTTTCGTTAGAAAATATCCAAAATTTTATCGATGCTTACCAAAAAAATTTGAAGGATTAATCAGTTTCGCAAAGAAGATGATAGTTGCATTTGGAAGCACATACATTTGTGAATAAGCATTTTCTACCATGAGTTTTAGAAAAAATAAATTTTCTTCTCGATCTGACCAAAACTTTGCATGCTTCGATTTGAATTTGCATTTAAGGATATAAAGTGGATCTAGATAAATTGGCTAAGGTAAAACATTCACAGAAGTCACATTAAGCAGGGAGACACATATCATGATACATAAACTATATTACTTTGTTTTTATGTGGTAATAATTTTTCATTGAGTTTCATTTTCATGCTTGTTTCATATCTGATACTTTAAATCTTTCTGTTTTTGTTTTTTTAATTGATATAATTAAAATTGTAACTTAAGTATCTTTTCACTCACTATTTTCTCTTAATTAAATGCTTGCGGCCTGATTATTAAAAATAAAAGTTGAATATGGCCAGCAAGTCTGAAAAGGTCGCGATCCCTGGTCTAAGGCACTTTGTACCATATCAAGCCACCTATTTCTTGGTCTTCTTCTGGGTCATTTTCCTGCCAACCTGGCGGAGAACACTTGTTTTGGTAATCTTTCCTCGCCCATTCTGTTTAAGTGACCATACCACCTGAGATTACCTCTGCTTTCCTGGATGCTGGCAATGTCAAGTTCTTTCCTAACATCCTCACTTTTAATATGATATTGCCATTGATGCCATCTGTTCACACTCTAATCTTTCTCAGGACTTTCACATCTGCGGTCTAGTCTTTGGTCGAGTGTTTTACTTCTGACCCAGCTCTCAGATCCATAAGTTAAAATTGGTTTGAACACAGTCTTGTATACAGCTAATTTAGTGTTCCGACTAATTTCTTTCTTATTCCATATGAATTTATTCAGTTGACTTCCTACCATACCAGCTTTGTTGATTCTGTTGTCTATTTGATATTTAATTTACCATCTTCATTAAAAATCGTACCTAAGTAATGTTTTACTTGTTCCACAGGTTCTCCGTTTCACAACGCAGTTGACATTTTCAACGATTCTGACTATTTTCATTGTCTTTGTCTTTTTATTGCTGACCTTCATACCATATCTATTACAACAGTTATTCAATTTAGTCAGGCAATCTTGCAGACTTGTAGCGGATTTATTTAGAAGCATAACATTGTCCGCATAGAGCAAAGAACTGACGTTAACATCTTCAATTTTGTTATGATGTTTAATACCACATTCCTTCATAATGTGATCCGTATAGATAATGAATAACAGAGGGGATAATGTACATCCTTGTCTCACACCAGATTTAACATTAAACCATTTTCCTGTACTTCTTTAATTCTAACTGCTGACTTACAACTGGAATAAAGACTAAGTATTGCTTGATGTAATTCCCAGTTGACACCATATAATTGTAGCGTATTGAATAGCTTCTCTCTCTCTTTTCCAGATTGACAAACTTAAATTCAGATCTTTGTTATATTACCATGATTTCTCAACTATTTGTCGTAAAGTGAAGATCTGATTCTGACAGCCTCTATTTGCCATGAAACCAGCTTGTTCTTTACCAAGCTTTTCTTCCACAATTCTTCTCAATCATTTCTCAAGTATACTTGCATAAATCTTACCAGGAACACTCAGTAGGGAAATACCTCTGTAATTCTCACATTCAGTTTTATTTCCCTTATTGCAGCCACTGTAAGATTTTTATACTACGATACTTCAGTATTTCTGGTTGAATATCATCTATTCCAGCAGCCTTTTCACATTTCAACTTTGATGTCTTTTTCTACTTCAAGTGTGGATATGTATTCCTGTTGAGTGTTTTTTTACCACTGTGCTATCACTGCTTGTTTCATTTAGCAATTTTTCTAAGTAATTACTCCATACTTCAAGGATATTTTTTTCTCTAATTTTCATGTCACCTTTATCATCTCTAACTCCTTTTACAGCACTTTTTTCCTCCATTTCTAAGCTTCTTCAACAACCTCCAGAATATCTGCCAGCTTCTTGATATTTATTTTCCATGTTCTTACCAAAGTCACTGCATGACTTTTGTTTAGCTGGTTTTACATAGTGCTTAGCTTTCTTACATTTGTCTCTGTATTCTCTAGTAGCACAAGCTGACTTATTTGCCATTTTTTTGCCCCTTATTTGCCGCTTTTAATATGCTTTCTTCTTTTAATTCACTGCCTCTTTAACTTCCTGTGTCCACCATGGAGTTCTGATTTTCTATCTACAGACAATCTCACCACATCCTTCTCTGGCTGAATCAATCAGGGTTTTCTTCAAGGCTTGCCAATGAATCTCCAAGGTTTGGTTCCTGTTCTCAAACTCTTTCATTTTTTCTTCAATAAATTTTGCATATTTTAGTATACAGTTCACATCTGAGAGCTGCTCAACTTTTATTCACTTTAAAACCTTCTTACATGTTATTCTTTTCAATATGAAATTCAATTTTATCCTGCTCGAGACTAAATAGTGATCACTTCCAATTTCAAATCCTCTGTACACTCTGGTGTTCTACATTTGCCATTTTTTTGACTATAAGAAAAGTCTGATCGTCAATGAGACTTTTCTTATGCCTTGCCTCTTCTCTCCATGTGAATTTGTGCACATTTTTATGTTGGAATATTGTGTTAGTAATAACCAGTCCATGTCCTGAGCAGAAATCCAACAAGTATTTGCCATTATTATTAGCTTTGCTCTTTTCTGCAAAGTTTCCCAAAATATTTTTGTATGTCTGACAATCATTTCCTACTCTGCTATTTAGATCCCCAACAAGGACCAACTTTTCCTTTTTCATTCTGTCAGTAGCTTTCTCTAGAGCCTTAAAAATTCTTCCACTGCTACCTTAGTACAGCTTTCTGTGGGACCATAGGCACAAATAAGTCTCATTGTCCAGTTCCCGATTCTCATATTTGCCCACATCACTCTACTTGAGACTGCCTGCCATTCAAGAAGATTAGCCTCGTATTTTGTGTTGAATACTATGGCTACTCCTTCTTTTTCTTGATTGTCATTGCCTGAATATAACATTTTGTATTTATTGCTCAGAAAGATCTCACCATATTTTGTCTTTTTTTGTTTCAGACACCCCCATTATGTCAATCTGGTACTTATCTAATTTTTCAGCTAGCTCCATTTCTTTGCCATTCAGGCTTCTTCTGTTGATAGTACTGATCTTTAACTCTGGTGATGTTGAGTTGGGATGTGCTTTAAGATTTGTTCCAGTAGCTGACTTTTCGCTGTTCGCCCTGGTTTTCTGGCGAAAACAACAGAGCCTTGTTTAACTATGCAATGCCCCAGCCGGCATGAAATTTTTTCATGTTGTACCATCATTTTGTATTTTGGTTTAACCCAATAAGAATACAATTTGGGCGGCTAAATCCCAAATTGCCATCCCATCCTTGTTCGTTCAGTATCCAGGTAGATACCAAACAGGCTGCACTATGAGAAGGTGAGGATTGGAAATTAGGTCAGAAGCCCTGGTCAGTTCTCCACATTCCTTTAAAGGCTGCGTGGCCGTCTCCTCTCAGTTATACAGCTTTGACCCTTAAGCACTCAACTCTACTTTGCTAAATACATCTCTCCCTCTTCTTCTTCTTCTGCAGCTTCTCCCACTTAAGTGGGGTCATTGTTGATGATGAGTCTCCTCCTGTCTTGGGCTGTCACGACATCCAAGTTCTTCATCCTCAAGTCTTCTTCTACTAGCCCCCTCCATCTCTTCTTCAGCTGCCCACGCTTCCTCCTTCCTCGCACACCCATCTGCATGACCCTTCTTCCCACATATTCGTGCTCCCCCTCATCACATGACCAAACCATCTCAACCTTGCCTCCTGTATCTTTGCTCCTAAGTTCGTAACTTTCACTGTTTTCCTCACATAGTCATTTCTCAGACGATCCTTTCTGGTCACACCGCACATCCACCTAAGCATTTCTCATCACTGCTACTTCCATCCTGCTGATGTTATTTTTCCTCAGGGCCACAGTTTCTTTAGCATACATCATAGCTGGCCTCACTACTGTCCTATTCATTTTGCTTTTCAGATTGATCGGCACCCTCTTATCACATAACACTCCAGCCATCTCCCTCCAGTTCCTCCAACCCGCTTGTATCCTGCATTCCACTTCCTTCTCAGCTCCTCCATCTTCTTCCACTGTTGAATCTAAGTATCTAAAGTCCCTCACCTTCCTGATGACATTTCCTTCCAGCTCCAGGTCTGTTTCCTGGCCGCCCACTGTGCAACACATATACTCTGTGTTACTTCTGCTCAATCTCGTACCTCTCTCTTCCAGTACTTTTCTCCATCTTTCCAGTTTAGTTCCCGCTTCTTCTCTTGAATCTGCACACAGCAAGATGTCATTTGCATACAGCATTGTCCAAGGTGCATCTTCTCTCACCTCCTCAGTCACCACCTCCATCACAATGTTAAACAGAAATGGACAATGCTGACCCTTGATGCAAGCCAACTGTTACTTGAAAACTTTCTGTCTGTCCCAGACAGGTCCAAACACTTGTCTTCACATTTCTGTACATCTCCTGCACCAACCTGACATATTTCTCCAGAACCTTCTTCTCCCTCAAACATCTTCAGACATCTTGCCTTGGCACTCTATTGTATGCTTTCTCCAGATCAATAAATGCCAGATGTAGCTCCCGTTGTTTCTCTCAAAACTTTTCCATCATCTGCCACAACCCAAAGATAGCATCTGTTGTTGATCTACCAGGCATGAAGCCAAATTGTTCCTTTGCAATCTCCACCTCCTTCCTCAATCTTCTATCAAGAACCCTTTCTAGGATTTTCATTGTGTGGGACATCAACTTTATTCCTCTGTAATTCTTACAGTCTTGTGCATCCCCTTTACCCTTGTAGATGGGGACAAGAGTACTCTCCCTTCATTCCTCAGGTATATTTTCCTGTTTGTAAACTTTCATGAACAGGTCCCACAGCAGGTCAATTCCCTCTTCCCCAAGTGCCTTCCATGTTTCCACTGGAATTCTGTCGGGGCCCACCGATTTTCCATTCTTCATCCTCTTCATGGCCTCCGTCACTTCCACTCTACTGATGTTCTGCACCCCCTTAGAAGGCTGCCCATCTTCTCTGGGAGTCCTTGCATTTTCCTCATTCAAAAGTCCCTCAAAGTATATTCTCCATCTGCTTCTTATGTCCACATCCCTCCATAATACTCTTCCTTCAGCATCTTTGATCTGTCTCACATGTAAGATGCCCTTTGCTGCTTTATTTCTACATTTCGCTAGTTGGTAAATTTTTCTCTGTCCTTCCTTTGTTTCTAATTCATCATACAGATCTTGATATACCATGGCCTTAGCCTGTGTAACAACTCTCTTGGCTTCTTGCTTTCTCTGTCTCTACACCTCTCTGTCCTCTTCTGCTCTTGACTCATCCCACTTCAGCTTTGTTTTCCTCTTAACTGTCACTACCACTTGTACATTATTATTCTACCACCAACCCTCCTTCTGCTCTCTAATCTTTCCAGATGACTCACCAAGCACCTCGATTGCACAGCACATATGCACACTTACTTTTGAATTATGTTTTCACCAATCTTGTACACTTTCCAGCCATCCGAAATCCTCTCAAACACCCTCTCCCTAAAACGATTCCTCACACTCTCTTCTTTTAAGCAAAACCACTTAATTGTCTTCATCCCATGACTTTTAGAGGTTCTTATCTTCGATCTTATTTTAAAGTTGCGCATGGCAGTCGGTGTTGCTGTGCCACTTGATCTGTTGGAATTACTTTACAATTTGACATTAAGATGTTTTCTTCTACTCAAAATGTAGTCAATTTGTGAACTGTTGTTACCACTCCTGAATGGTATCAAATGTTTTTCCCTCTTGTAGAAAAACGAGTTCACAATTGCCAGATCAAACGCTACTTCAAAGTCCACAACCCTCTCTCCTTCCTGGTTCATCATTCCCACTCCGTGGCCACCATGCACCCTTTCACAGTCTCTATTCTGTCTCCATATGTGTCCGTTCAAGTCTCCTCCAACAATCACCATCCCATTTGCTTCCAGTTCCCTCATTTCTTCATCTAACACGTTCCAGAACTCATCTTTCTCCTCTGCTGTACAGCCAACTTGCAGGGCATATACACATAATACAACCACCTGCTCTTCTCCAAGACCCAATTTCATTCACATCATCCTGTCGTTCCTTCTACCCACTTCCAGTACTTCACCCTTCATTCTGCCACACACCACAATTCCTACACCATTTCTTCCCTTGTTATTCGCTCCAGAGTAGAACAATTTATATCCATCTTCCAGTTCCTTTACCTTTCCCCCCTTCCACCTTGTCTCCTGCACACATAAAATGTCCAACTTCCTCTTCCTCATCATGTCTGCCACCTCTCTTCCCCTTCCAGTCATGCTTCCAACATTCAGTGTTCCCACTCACAACATCCTCTCCACCTGCTGGGCTCGCTTCTTTAACTGCACCCGCCCTTGATGTGGTAGCCCTCGTCCACTTCTCGCAGTTGTAGGGCTATGTGGCTGCGCGTCGCTTATGGGGTATGCCCTAGCCCTCATATCATTTTCTCTTTGTCTCATATCATAGCTAGAGCTGGCAGTGAAGTTTTACGACAGGATGCCCTTCCTTACATCAACCCTCTCCATTTATCCGGGCTTGGGACCGGCACCTATTGAGACTAGCTTGCCTCCTTTGGTAGTTGCATAAGACGAAATGACTTAGCAAGATAGGAAAGATTCACCCCTAGCCCTCGAATATCTAATAGCATCAGGGGGAAGGAGTAAGGAGAGGAGAAAGAAGCAAAGAAAGAAGGGGAGGGACCAGTCTACAGAATAATATAACAGATGTATATTACATGAAGTAAGGCATGGTCCAGCATCTGGTACCTTGGGTTTGCCATGCCCGTACTCACTAAAGTGAGCCCTTGAGGTAATTAATTCTCCTACTATGACACTGCTATCATCAACACCAGCTACTGCTCCTCACCACCACCAAAAGTATTTTTTATATGTAAATTGCATGTGTGTTCTGATGGCTGATTTGTCTGTATGCAGACAAATCGGCCATCATAGAAAAATACATGAAAAGCCTGAGTTTCCGGGAGAAAAAATCCTGCTACCTCTGTTTGAGATCAATTAATTCACCTTCAATTGACAAAGCCCATATAAGGATTCCTCTTGTCATGACAAGAATTGAACCTAAGTCTGTTCCAATCGAAAGATGCAAGGGATTCAGGGGGCATCTTGATGAATAATTTATAAGGAAAACAACCAATTTGTTCAGGCAAAAGTGTTACTTGGCAAAATTTCTGGGACAACATTAGAACTTTAAAGGGTTTTAGTAGGCATGGACAAACTTATCTACTGTACTGAGTTGCCGGTACATCTCTATTTTTTCCTTCTTCAGCCCCAGGATATGTGGTATTCAGAAACAATGTTAAGCATCATGTCTGTTTGATGTATGCCTCCGGCTTTAAAAAAATGTGGTATGAGATTAAGGATGATATGTATATATTTGAACATGTGAGAAGTGTAACTTTATTGAAGAGATGATACATGAAAGCATGAGGAAGAATGTGAGTGAAAGTGAGACAATTTTTGTGGTCAGTAAATAATAGAAGTTATGCTCACCAACAACTGTTCTGTGTGTTAAGGCTTAAGTGTTGTGCAGAATTCATGTTGGAGGTTTAATGGAATATTATCAGCACTGAGAAAGCATTAAAAATAATCTTAATACTTCCAATATTTTGTCTCTCTCACAGAGACATCTTCAGGGATTACAAAAAACTTTATGTAACAACACGCACACAAAAACAGTACAGTAGTGAATGAAACTTAAGTTCTATCTAGGTGGTGTGCCCTCTATGGGCATTTGCAGGTGGCCTAGGATGTAAAGAGGGATCTCTAATAATTAATGTTTCCCAAATTTTGGGAAGTTTAATGCAACTGTAAAAAAACAGTCTTTCCCTTTTGAATTTACTATATTGGAGCATGATGGTTTTTTTCCAGGAGATCCTGTGGGTTGTTGCCAAAACATGGTCTGCAAGGCCAGATTGACCCTAATCGTGATTGCAGATGTAAGACATGTGTTCTTCTAACTGGATGGATGCCGATCTGCCTGTCTGTCCAAAGTAAGCCAGTTTACAGGCACAAGGTACTCTATATACTCCAGGCACTGAGAGAGGAGGGAGCTGGTCTTTGGTGGAATGGATTAGGGTAGCAAGTTTACGGTGGGGCTTAAAAGCTGTATGGAGGTTGTACTTTTTTAATGATCTAGGTATTTTTTTTGATGTATCACGGATGTAAGGTATGGTGATGGCATTTCTGTAGTCCTTCTGAAGAGGTGGTCGGGGAATGGGGAAGGATTTGATTATTTTTTTAATCCTGTAGTCATTGCAGCCATCGGAAAGGAAGGTGTTGTGTATGTGTGTGAACTCAGTTGAAAGGGCAGTTTCACTGGAACAAAATTGTGGGTTCTATTGGTTAGAGTTTTAATAATGCCATATTGCTGAGAGGTGTGGTGGTGGAAGAGTTTGTGAATGTATCTGCCTGTATGAGTAGGTTTTCTATATACAGAGAAAGAAAGGTGGCCAGGAAGGGTAAACTATTGTTATTTTCCTTTTCCATCTTAAACTGGATTCTTTGATGTAGACTATTGAGGTGACTGAGGAAGGAATCTAATGTGTCTGGGCTATGAGGCCAAATAGAGAGCACATCATCTACATATCTTAGCCAGATATAAGGTTTTAGAGGGGAAGCATATATGGCTCGTTTTTCAAAATTTTCCACGTAAAAATTGGCAAGAAGGTGTGAGAGGGGGGAACCCATGGCAGTTCCCGCTATCTGTTTGTAGATTTTGTTCTTCCAAGAAAAATAACCAGAGTCGATGGCAAAGGAAAATAGATCTAAGATATCAGAAGGAAAAACATTTTTTAAGAGTGTTAAGGTGTCAGTTAGGGGAATATTGGTAAACAATGAGATGATGTCAAAGCTGACCAATATGTCTGTACTATTTAAAGTAACATTTTCAATTAAGTTTTTAAACTGGGTAGAGTTTTTTATGTAAGATGTGGTAAGACCAGTGAGGGGTGTCAAAGAGTTAGCTAGTTGCTTTGACAATTTGTAGTAAGGTGCATTGGTGGCATCTACTATTGGTCTTAGGGGAGAATTAGGTTTATGGATTTTAGGTAAACCATATATACGGGGGGGGGACGAGAACCAAATGGTTTGAGTTTTTTTGTAATGTCAGGAGGCCAGGAGGACATGTTTTTAAGAAGGTTTTTTAATTTGAGTTTTTGTGGGAACGTGTTTAAGTGGTATGTGGGTAACATGATTGCAGAGAATAATATCCATTTTCTGATTATATTCTAAGGCGTTAAGAACGACAATGGCATTACCATTATCAGCTCTGTGATGACGATACTTTTTTCTTTCTGTAATTTTCTGAGGGCAGAGAGCAGATCAGCATCCATCTGGTTAAAAGAACACAGGTCTTACATCTGCAATCATGATTATGGTCAATCTGGCCTTGCAGACCATGTTTTGGATACAACCCACAGGATCTCCTTGAAAAAAAACCACCATGCTCCACCATAGTAAATTCAAAAGAGAAAGACTGTTTTTTTTTTAAACTGCATCAGCACTCAGGAATCAACCTAATTTAAACAAATATGGTTGCATTAAACTTCCCAAAATTTGGGAAACATTAATTATTAGAGATCCCTCATTACATCCTAGGCCACCTGCAAATGCCCATAGAGGGTGCACCACCTAGATAGGACTTTAGTTTCACTCACAACTGTATTGTTTTTGTGTGTGTGTGTGTGTGTGTGTGTGTGTGTGTGTGTGTGTGTTGTTACAAAAAGTTTTTTTAATAACTGACAAAATATTGGAAGTATTAAAATTATTTTTAATCCTTTCTCATTGCTGATAATATTCCATTAAACCTCTAACATCAACAACTCTTCCATAAAAAATCTACTCCCCACAATCTTCTTCACCACATCGTTATATAACTTCCAGATATGACCTCTCGTTCTTTCAGTCTTAATCCACTCTTTTTTATAATTCCTTCTGTATTTATCTGGTAGAATTCCTTAACTAACTTGAAGGTCTCTGTCATATCTCCTCTTTCTATAATATCTAAATTCTGTAATCCAAATCTACATTCCCTCAACTGCTCTGCATAACCAATACTCCAGAGTCCCAATATCACTTTGGTCATTTATCTTTGGATCCTCTCTAGTGCTTCCACATCACAATGAAAACTAGGCAACCAAATTTGAGCACAGTAGTCCATATACTTTTTATCATAGCAGTATATAATATGATGTACATGCTTACTAAATAACTTAAGGAATTCACAATGTACAATAGAATATAAATTAAATTAAACTTTAATATATTCATATTTATAAATTTAAGGACACAAAGACACATGTGTTGAAAAGATTATTTTATTAATTACTAATAAAATAAAACTTGACATTTCGACCCCTGTATTGAGGTAATCATCAGAAGGATACATGCTTATAAGGAACCAAGCTACATGCTCTAGCCCTGTATACTGGTAAACTAAATCTACGTACTTAATTAATCCTTTTTCCTAGCCTGACCTCTAGTGATAAAAAAAATAATAAATAAAAAATAAATAAAACACATAGAAAAAATAAATAAAAAAATAATAATAAAAAAATTACAACTACAATAAACTGCTAAAGTCCTCGTGTATTAACATTCTTCTGGATTTGTACAGTTCTGATTGTTATAATATGATTTCCTTCAGTTGCTGTTGAATGTTACAAAGACGTCACCAGGTTGTCTTCTTGTAGTGGGATTTTTCTTCAGCTAGTTTAGGTTGTTATACAGGTTGTAGATGGGTCCTCCACATTCTTGGAATGGTTAGGCCATCATTTTTGTTGAGATTTGGGTTATATTTGAGCATTTCACATGACTCTTTAAATTTCCTCTCAAAAATGGTTCATTTTTTCAATGTATGTTGTACAGTCCAAAAGGCATTGAAAAAATTAACCATTTGATATCAGACCACAACACCTACCAAATGTTAAACTACAACCCCACAAAATGTAATAAAAAGAAAACAGCTGAATTAATCAAATCCGTCCACACGTGGCCCGAAGAAACAACAAAAAAATTAATACCTCATTATGCCTGCGTGCCCAGAATTTATGGCCTGCCAAAAATACACAAAGCAGGCACCCACTACGTCCGATTGTTGAAGGAATTGACAGCCCAAATTATCACTTAGCCAAAAAATTAGCGGCCACACTCAAGTAATTGGTTGATCAGTCCCCTTCCTACATAAAAAAAAATACACAACATTTCATAAATAAAATTAAAAACATTACACTCAACAACCAAGATTTATTAGTCAGCGTTTACATAACTTCCCTTTTCACCAGTGTCCCAATCACTGACACTATCTTGCTCTTACAGAACATATTTCCACACGGCATCACAGCCGTCTTTATCCACATACTTCGCTCTGGATATTTCGTGTGGCAAAACAATTTTTACCTTCAAAAAGAAGGTACAGCCATGGACTCACCGCTTTCCCCCCCAATAGCTAACATTTATATGGAAGACTTTGAGCAACGTGCTCTAGAGACAGCATGTCTAAAGCCCAAAATTTGGCTCAGATACGTCAACGATATTTATGCCATTTGGTCCCATGGCCGCGAAGCTCTAAATACATTCCTTAGCCACCTAAACAAACAACACAAACTTATCCAATTCACCATTGAAATGGAAAAAAACAACTCTCTTCCATTCCTAGACACACTTATCACACGTCTTCCCTCTGGCTGTCTCTCCTTCTCAGTTTACCACAAACCTACACACACACATACACAAAACTTCTTAATACCACCCAACACAAAAACTAGGTGTCATAAGCACCCTTAAACACAGAGCTCAAACTATTTGTTCTAATGAACAAGCTCTAAACCAGGAATACAAGATCATCAACCAAACATTTATAAAAAATGGATACAGTGAAAAAAAACTATTCACAAGCTCCTCCATAAAGATACCAGTAAGAACAAAAAAGATTTCAGGAATGCTATTGCCATTCCTTATGTTAGAGGCATTTCTGAAAAAATAGACAGAACACTACGCAGATACAACATTAAAACCACCTTTAAATCCCCAAATAAGTTAAAGACACCTACTCAGTTCTTCTAAAGATCCTCTTTCACACCTAACCCACCCAGGAGTATACAAAATACAATGCACATGTAACATACCATACATAGGGGAAACAGGGCGAACTATCCCAATTAGACAAGACGAACAGAAATGACACATTAAATATCTCCATTTTGGAAAAACTGACCTTTCTGACCACGCACTCCAAACATACCACAGAATTGATTGGAAAAATACCAAGTCCCTACACCGCACCAAAACCTGGTTTGAGAGGAAATTTAAAGAGTCATGTGAAATGCTCACACATAACCCAAATCTCAACAAAAATGATGGCCTAATCATTCCAAGAATGTGGAGGACCCATCTACAACCTGTATAACAACCTAAAGTAGCCAAAGAAAAATCCCACTACAAGAAGACAACCTGAGGAAGTGTTTGTAACATTCAACAGCAACTGAAGGAAATCATATTATAACAATCAGAACTGTACAAATCTAGAAGAATGTTAATACATGAGGACTTTAGCAGTTTATTGTAGTTGTAATTTTTTTTCTGTTTTATTTATTTTTTATTTATTTTTTATCACTAGAGGTCAGGCTAGGGAAAAGGATTAATTAACTACGTCGATTTAGTTTACCAGTATACAGGGCTAGAGCATGTAGCTTAGTTCCTTATACGCATGTATCCTTCTGATGATGACCTCGATACAGGGGTTGAAACATCAAGTTTTATTTTATTAGTAATTAATAAAATAATCTTTTCAACACATGTGGCTTTGTGTCCCTAAATTTTTAAATATGAATGTTGATCACCGTGTAACCGAAAGAAACTTTAATATATATTTCCAGTATTTCGGCAATGTCACGTTGCCATCTTCAAAGGAACCTACAATAAAGACGTGCACGCAGCCAATAAACACAGTAAATGAGAACGAAGTGAGAAAGCTACAGTTTTCCTAAAAGTCCTGATGGTGCCCCCTAGCAGGCTATGTAGGTATTCTTGGCCGTTGGGCTTAAGATCACCTGATGTAAGCTTCCCAAATTTGGGACAGTCTCATGCAACCAAATTTGTTGAGGTTTGGATAGGGCTGAGGCTGATTCCATGAATAGTCTTTCAAATTTAAACTTGCTACGGTGTATTATTGTGGCTTTCTTCCACCTATTCTGGGGCATGTATCCAGAGCATGGTCTGCAAGACCAGAGTGTCTGTACTAGTGAAACTGGATGTAGTCCTTGTGTTCTGAAATTCTGATATTCGCTGTCCTACCAGTTTGGCTAATGTAGGACAGTTTACAGCTGCAAGGGACCTGATATACACCAGGCAGGTCTAGGGGGAGTGGTTGGTCTTTAGGGGAGCAGATAAAGGATGCCAATTTTCTATATGGTCTGTAACAAGAGGTCGAGTCATGTTTTTTTAAGATTTTGGTAATTTTTTCTGAGGTGCCTCGGATGTAGGGAATGGTGATGGATTTAGAGTAATTCTTGTTATGAAGGGGGGGGGGGGTTACTGTGGTTCACAAATTGCTGGAATCTTTCAGAAAGCCAGTCTTCAATCCATCTAACCAATCTGTTATCCACTCCCATCTTCTGCAGCTTATATACCAATCTATCATGTGGTAATCTATCAAATGCCTTTGCAAAGTCTAAGAAAATCATTGTATACGAATCTCTCATATCCAACACATTTATCACGTTATCACGAAATGTAAGCACAATGCTAAAACAAGACCTACTCTTCACAAATCCATGCTACTCATCATAGAGTATCTTATGTCCTTTAACCCAATTTCTCCAACATTTTGACTGCAACTGCAGATATACAGACCGGTCTAGAATTGGAAACTTCTCTCCTAGAACCATACTTGTGCTACTATTTTGCCTTCTTTCCACTTCTTATGTACTTTCCCCACTGCAAGACTTACATTAAATAACCAAGGTATGGCTGACTCTCTTGCACATTCTTTAAAAATACGTGGTGATATGTCATCCATTCCCACACCCTTATTAACATTTAACCAAAGCAACACTTAATACACCTGTGCTTTCACCTTTAATTATCCTAATACTTTCCTCCCTTCTACATGTTGCATAGCATTATTCATACCAATATGATATAGCAGTGGTGTTCAACCTTTTTTACTACACGAGCTACTTTTCTATAAAAAGTTATTCGGCGATCTACTCTCTTATATAGAAGTTATTCAGCGATCTACTCTCTTATATAGATCACGTTCCCCCAACCTGATATCTGATTATGCACAAATAAACAACTAAAAAAAAATACACAACTAAAAACTTTATTTGTGTATTTAAATATTTATTTATCACTTTTAATTATTTTAATACAACAAAAAAAACAACAACAAATATATAGGAATAAAATATTTATTTCTCTATGTTGGAAAACCAAAGTTAGAAAAAACAACAGATTGATTTTTCGTGCAATATGATTTTTCGACTGAATTTTTCTTGCAATATCAGTTAATATTGGGATTTATTCATGTGCATTCTTCCAAATAACTTCATTGTTTATTGATTTTAAATGTAAACTATTCTGAATGTTTATTATCTCAAGTTCTACTTCAGCTTGGTTTATATCAAACAGCCCACTAATTTTATTTGAAATTTCTGTGATGTTCAAGTTTTCTTGAAATGGATTATTGATAAAAGATATAATCAATTCAGTTTTATTAAAATCTTTAAATCTTGAATTTATTTCTTCCTCAACTAATTCTATTTCACGAATAAATTCTTCTAAATCATAGCGAAGCATTTCTTGATTTTGTTCAAAAAATTGTAATAAATATGGGAGATGTCTAAATTCGCGGTCATTTATATTTTTCTTTAATAAAGTAAGTATTGTTGGAAAGTTTTTATTGAACTTAACATGTCAATTAAATTTTTATCTCTACCTTGTAACTCTAAATTTAAATTGCTTAATTTCATACAGAAATCTACTAAAAATGATAAGCGTAACAACCATCTTTTATCACTCAATTGTGGATAAATATCTCCTTTTTCATCAAGAAAATTTTTATATCATTAATTAATACAAGAAATCTTTCTAAAAATTGACTTCTGCTGAGCCAGCGAACATTATCGTACAACAGAAGTTCCCTATCATCATCTACCTGTAATTTAAATAACTGCCATTGCAGGGCTTTTCCTCGAACAGAATTTACAATTTTAAATGTAATATCCAAAACATCTTTTGTGTTTAATCTTTTACTACACAATATTTGTTGGTGAATAATACAGTGGTACTTTAAAAAATCTGGATATTTGTCATCGTTTTTACATAATGAAATGAAGCCTGATTTATTACCTATCATTGCAGGAGCACCATCAGTAGTAATAGACACAAGTTTAAAAAGCAGAAGTTTGTGTTATTTTACAAATTCATCAAATGCCGAAAAAATGTCTTCTCCTCTAGTCCTTCCCAATAATGGTATAATTTTCAAAAGTTCTTTACTTGAATAATCTCGAAATACCATGTGAATAAATACCATTAACTGAGCAATATCAGTGAAGTCATTTGATTCATCAAATTGTAATGAAAACACAACACTGGTGAATGTCTGACATTAACTGAGTATTCAGATCTGCAATTAAAATTTCAACTCTTCTCATAACCAATGTTCTGGAAAGTTGTAAATCTTTAATATTCGAAATGATTTCATTTTTATTTTTAAAATCAGAAAATAAAGATTCTGCTGCTGCAAGAAACAATTCTTTTAACTCTCCATTAGTAAAAGGCTTTTTTGTTTTTGCACACTTTTAAAGATGCAATAGTGACTGATATTAGTTTATTTATTACTTCTGAAATCATATTTTGTTGTCCAGAAAGTCCTGCCTTTAAATTTATAATTTTTGATTTACATATTTCGGAATTTTTGGGAAAATCTTCATCATATTTTGCATGTAGCAATCGAAAATGTCTCTCAATATTATCTTTTTTTGGAATTGCTACAGATGAATTACAAATCAAACAACAACACTTTCCATTTACCATTGTAAAGAAAAAATCCTTTTCCCATGCTTTGTGAAAATGATACGGCTTCTATTTCTTTGATACACTCATGATTATCTTCAAATTAAATGAAACGCATACGATGTGCTTTTGTTATACGTCTACTTTTGCTATCCAGTCGTTACTGCGATATTGTAAACTTTTATTATTATTTAACTTTGTATACTTGTAATTTCTATTAATTACTTGTGATGTGTTTTACTCTATACTTTATTCTCTGTTATTCTAATTTGCTGTATGCATTTTCTCTCTCTCAGAATCTCTCTTGTTTGTCTTATTACATGCTATGTTTATCTACCTTTCGCATTACGAGTCTTATGCCTAAGATATTAGAAAATTTATTTAAAATGAGACTGCGTCACTAATATCTTTGATTAGTGAAAAGAACTCAAATATACGGCTGGTAGATTTCTCTCTCTCTTTCTCTAACACAAATTCCTACATTAAAACTTTCACAAACAGTCGTGGTCTATTCTTTTTCTTAATTTCACGCTTTGGCCAACTCACTTATGTTCCCGCTCAACAAGTCCGATTTATTTTAGAAACAGTGCAGTTGTAAATAAACAAACAGGCAGCACTCTTTTAACAAGAAAGTCAAATGACAATTATTTACATTATTATGAAATATACACAAATTCAACATTAGGGAGATTGCTTTCTCTATCCATCTATAAAAACTCTTTAGCAAAAATTAGAACCTTCTTTCTTCAACATTAAATACTTTCTTTAACACATAAGGTTACCTACTCTCAGTTTACAAATTTTTACTTATTAATCTCTAAGCTTACTCGTAAAGAGGTTACCTAAAGCTGTGTTAAGTTATCTTTACACATTTGATATCAACCTCTAACATGCCAATTGATTCTCTTATGGACATTTCTTAACTCTATTAAACATATATCTCAAAAGTCTTTCTTGTGAAAATTGTGAAAATTGTGAAAATTATATAAACGTTTTGAACTTATAAAGGCTCTGTATCTCACATTCAGTCAAAAGTCTTTCACTAAAAGTTCTATGGCAATTCTGCAATTCTTTAGTCTCAGATTTTTTTTTATGAAATTTTGGCTCGGCTTCATCTCATTGGGAACATAGTGGGCTGTAGGCTCATTCAGTTTATTTTTTTATAATATTCACATGGGACTTAACCTAAGTAAAAAATCAATGTAATGTGCTTTGGAATATTTAATATTTATGCTACAATCGAGTTTTTTACACTTTGCTTATAATCATGTTCACTCGGCTCGCTGTTTGACTTCCACTGATCCAAATTAATTCATTTACCCGGACTTATAAGAAAATGACTGATTTGGCAATTTTAATGAAAAATAAATAACCTATAGCAATACACTTAAAGCGAATTAAAAATAATACAAAATAATGATAAATAAAATATTATGTTTCCATTTTTAATTAAATTTGTAAGGAGGAATACACAAGAGATCGATCACGATCGACGGGTTGAACACCCCTGTGATATAGTATGTACTCTGATGAATTGTTCATTAAATAATACCACTATATTATTCACTATGGTTATTCTACCATAATTATTTTTCCTCTTGCTTGTTACATAGCAGAAAAATTCCCTTGGATCAGCTTTGACCTGACTGGCTAATCACCTCTCCTATTCTACTGTTTTTTTTTTTTTTTTTTAACTAGTTACTTTTCTGGCCTGTATTTTATATTCTTCATGCATCTTTTCACTACAAACTGTCTTGTACCCCATCCTTAAAAATTTCTTTTGCCATACTGCTTGCTCGATTTCACATCTTACTCCTACTCTGTTTATTCACTTAACTCTTGATATGCAGTTATCTATTTCTTATGTCAGAAACTTATTGCCATATCATTTCCCATGATATGGCAATAAGTTAGCATAATAGAAATTTCCGAGGTGTTAGTCATGTTTTTTGTTTTTGTAAAATTCATTTCAAGTCTCATCAATTTGCTTTTGTTATTCAGTTCATTTTATCATCTCCATCATTCCGTTGAGATTTTCTGAGAAGATGGCAACATCATCAGCAAATAAAAGATTGCTTAGTTTATTTCTTAAGATACCAATACCTTTGTTAGTCCGGTCAGGTTTTCTGAATGCTTGTTCAGGTGTAGCTATAAAAAGTCTAAGGGAGTTACTGGATTATCTTGTTACATGCCTTTATTAATGTGGGAGGTAATTTACTTTTCTGCATTCATCAACTCAGTGTATTGATGCTAGCTGACTATGGAACTTCTCATAATCACCCACCTTATAGTTCCACATGTATACCTTCTTGATAATCTTTTCCTGTTTAACTACCTTCCAAACCAGAACCTCATGATCACTCTCACCAATAGTTGGCAGTGTTAATACCTCCTTCACAACCACATCTGAGGATATCACAAAGTCCATCACCTGAACCTGAAAATCTTGTGTTGCTTCCACCACATTCGCTGCTGAAGATAGTTCTCCCACAGAAACTCAACAAATTCACTCTCCTTGTTACCATACACCTCGCTCTCATTCCCTCTCTCCTACTGTTTCCATTTTCTCCTCTTCTAGCACTCCCATACCTCTCTCTCTCTCATTCCGTCTCTCCTACTGTTTCCATTCTCTCCTCTTCTATGCTAACAACTCATCCAGCCAGGCCGACAGGTTATTCTAGACTGTTCTAGATCTTGTTTATTGTTGAAGGATATTATTTGTGCAGATAGGTATGCTCTGGTACATATTCAATGTTGATACTATGTAGCATAATAGAAATTTCCAAGGTGTTAGTCATGTTTTTTGTTTTTGTAAAATTCATTTCAAGTCTCATCAATTTGCTTTTGTTATTCAGTTCATTTTATCATCTCCATCATTCCGTTGAGATTTTCTGAGAAGATGGCAACATCATCAGCAAATAAAAGATTGCTTAGTTTATTTCTTAAGATACCAATACCTTTGTTAGTCCAGTCAGGTTTTCTGAATGCTTGTTCAGGTGTAGCTATAAAAAGTCTAAAGGAGTTACTGGATTATCTTGTTACATGCCTTTATTAATGTGGGAGGTAATTTACTTTTCTTTCTGGACAAACAGTTACTTGGCTTTTAATTGTAAATAGCTTAGATTTCTCAGATAGCAAATAGTGTAGATTAGATTTAACATTTATAATCTAAAATATTAGCATGAACTAACATATCAAATGCTTCATAATAGATAAAACCAAATAAAGAGATTTGTTATTTTCATTATTAATTCAATTAAACCTAATGGAATTAATATACAGCATAAAAAAGTAATTAAACTCATAAATAGCTTAGATTTTTCAGATAGCAATTTTTTTTTAGGTATTCCAGTATAAAAATTGTAAATAACACACACACACACCTACCTACCTACCTACCTTTTAGGCTCAGCATGTCAAAAATTAGAAAAATGCCTAACAAACTCAGACACATGTAAAATAATAATAATGAAAAATCACTAATTTACAATAGAGAAAATAATATGCACAGTGATAATTGGGCTTAAAATAATGCACTAAAAATTACCCTGTTTTTAATATTAATTTTGAATTGAACTGGAAAAAAAAAAAGGAACACTTGACCAACGATTGGAACTGCAGATATGAGAGTCCTAAGAAAGATTAGGGGCGTAAACAGATGGCATCAATTTCCTCGTTTTTAATATCATATTAAAAATTAGGAAATTAGGAAAGGACATTGTTAGCATCCAGGAATGTGTTAGCAGAGCTAATCTCAGGTGGTATGGTCACTTAAACAGAATGGGAGAGGAAAGATTAGCAAACCAAGTGTTCTCTGTCAGGTTGGCAGGAAAAAGACCCAGAGGAAGACCAAAATATAGGTTGATTGATATGGTAAATAGTGCCTTAGAAGATAGAAACATAAGACCTAACAATGTTGGAGCCTTGACAGGTAACAGATTGATTTGGAGGAAAATTGTAGATTGGAAGTTAGTAATGATGTAAATTTTTCATGTAGTACTATCATATCCTGTACACCCCTTGAGGGCACATGTCAGGAATTTAATGATCATAATGATGCTGAACATCAATTAATGGATTTTTTGTTGTTGAGTCTTAATGGATAAGTCTGAAATTGAAGGTAGGTACTTTATGCACTTAAGCCCAAACAAGCAGCACTAACTTCATCTGTCAGTCAGTTTTTTCTCTCCATTTTAGTGTTGTTTAATACCAAGAATGCAGTTTTGCAAGAGTATGTAGAGGGAAAATTGTGAGTAAAGCCATTGCTAATTCCCTAGTAATGTATACTACTACATCCGAATACTTAATTATTTTAATTGTCTGTTCTAAACTTCTGAGTTGATTAAACCTTCTGCCAAACTGATCATTTATTGAGTTTAAAATGTTCTGGTAATTTATATTGCAAGGGCTCCATTTCATTTTGCACTTCCAAGCTCACCTCCTTGTAATGTTTTTTTTAGTCGAGGAAAATACTTATAAGTTTTCCCCACATCTCATTTGAAAATTTGAAGTTTAGTTTCAAAGGCAATGTCAATACTTTGGCCATTACCTTGTAACTTTAAGTTTAGTTCATTCATTCATAAACTGAGAGGTTTGTAAAAAAATCAGTTTGCTGATCCATGTCACTGAGCTGCGGAAACTGTTCCAAATTTTTATTTTCCGCATGTAACTTAATTTCTTCATAGCACTTTACAAATCTTTCGAAGACTTCCCCTCAGATCAACCACCTCACATTGTTGTGCATCAGTAGTCTGCTGTAAATTGATTCAACTTCCTGCAATAAGTAGAAAATTCTTTCATGTGAAGGGGTTGAGTCTATTAAATTAACTAGTTTTGTTACAACTCTCATTACATCATGTAGTTCTGAGAATCCTGCCTTGGCACACAACACCTCCTAGTGGATAATGCAATGAAATGGCACAACTGGATGTCCAATAGCTTCCATAAACAGTTTCACAAATCCCACCCTTTCTCCCACTATATTGCATTCCCCATCTGTTGTCACCGGCACAACTTTAGTAATGATGTAATTTTTTTTTGCATAAAGGAGACATATTTATTTATTTACATAAAGGAGACATCCATGGTTTCCCTGCTTTCACCACTGCTGCCGAACTACTTTGTGGAGGCCTTTGCAGAGAAAGCGTTAAACTTTGTCCTACATGAACCCATTATTTGGCTATGCTACATAGATGATATGTTCTCCATTTGACCACATGGCCAGGATACTCTCAACATTTTCTTAACAGTCTGATAATCCCTGGCTTTTTTCATTTACAGAAACCCACACATGCTGGTAGGTAGATTCATTCACCAACAGTCCCCCCCCCCCCCAACAATATGGGATTATAAAAACCCCATAATGTAGTGCAAAATTAATCAGTTCTGATAACAGTGCCCTAACTACTGAACTTGACCAATTCTCAACACTTTCTTAGCCAATGGGCAATCCTCACCAAATCCAAAATCCCCCCCCCCTCTCCAGAACAGACCACACAAAATCTATCACCATTCCATATATCTTTGTGCATCTGAAAAATGAACAAAAATCCTAAAGAAATACAACCTTACAACTGCATAAAAAATTGGCATCACTTATCCACTCACCAAAGACTGCAACATTTCTTAAACCTGCCTGGTGTTTATCAGGTTCCTGTCTTGCTACAGCCAAAGAGGCAGAAGAGCCAATGTCAAAATTTCTGAAAACATAGACTACTTCCAGTTCTACCATAACAGCCACTCTGAACTTGCTGGCCATACTTAGTACACCCACCACAGGATACACTAAAAGAAGGCCACTCTACTCCTCCATTTCAAATATAAATATGAGAGGCTATTTCTGGAATCTGCCTCAGCCCTGAGAAACTTTCCAAACTTCAGAAAATTTGAGTGCATGAAACTGCCTTAAATTTGGATAGCACTCATCCTCAGATCTTCAGCCCAGTCTTGGCCTAGTGGCCAAGACCATCCAATTTAGCTCATTAGGAATACCGTTTAGGACTCTAGGGCCAACTTTGGTTGCATTTCTTCAGCCTCCTTTATCCAGTGTTAGTGCTTGCATGCACATATCATTGTTCTATGTTCCCTGATGATGGCAATTTGACTTTGGTGTAATTATGGTCTAATTTTCTCAAAAATAATGACTATTCTTAACATGACTGTTTCAGCTAAAAACTAGTCTCTTACTTTTGTATTGGCATCTATATAATACTGTAGTTTCTTTTTTTAATATATTCTTGTGGGAATGGATGTCTTCAACATATTGTCTGCAAGTCCTTACTTGCAGACAATACTGTCTGCAAATATTTGTCTGATGGTATCTGTGTTATCCAAGGTCACTGTTAACAAATCTTTGTGTCTGTCCATAGATGGCTAAGTTGCAGGCACAGGACATTTCATTCACTCCTAGGTGTGATGGAGATTGGAGTTTGTCTTTGGGAGCAGATGAGGGTTGCTATGATTGGAAGTCTAGTTTGAATATGGTATAGAGGTTATATTTATTTTTGTATTACAGTTAGCTTTTCAGATGTATCCTTGATGTAGGGGATAAAAAAGTAGTGCTTGTTTTATGTGTTTGTGGAGGAGAAAAATGATGGAGATGGACTAGATGATGACTCGATTGTTTTGTGTGTGTGCATGTTGGCTTTATGAAGAAAAAAGATAATGAATCACTTGAAAGAACTGTGACTAATGTGTCAAGAAAGGGCTGACAGTTATTTGATTCTTTTCTATTATGAAGTATATTTTAAAGTATTTGCTGTTTTTAATTGCATTAAAAATAAATCTAATATATTTAATCCACATGGCTAAATGACACTGCATCATCTACTAGCACAGACTGAAAAATAAAAACTAGTCTAGTAGTGAAGTAACAAAGTTCTTCCCACTTCCAGAAGAACTTGAAATATTGACTATCAAGTATATCAGTATATATATACTTAAATATCCTTTTGTATTGTTATTTTATTCTTCTTCTTTCTCATCCATCAGTTGACAGGTTGAGTCCTCTATTAAAAAAATCTTTGCCATCTGTTCTATCCCTGCCCATTTCTGTCATCTCTTTCTCTCTGAAGCTCACTAATTGTGACCTTTCCTTCAAAGACTGCTGCCAAGTTCTTTGTGGTCTGCCTCTTGATCATCTTCCTCCAATGATTCCATTCAGGACTATATTTAGTAATCTTTGAAAGGACATTCTCTGAAGGTGTCTACACCATCTTAATTGCCATTTAAGAATTATAGCTATAGTCTCTAGAGTTTAATTCATGGTTGCTTTCTCATTTGTTTTCTGTTCTGACCAATGAGTCTTTATTTTTCTTTAGCATTTCAATTCGAATACTCTGATTTTCTGTGTATCTTTCTGATTGAGTCTCCAAATCTCAACTCCATACATTGCTGTAGGTATAATAATGGTTTTATAGAGTTTTAGTTTGAGGCTTTTGAAATGCTATTATTTTTTCATATTTTATTTTATTTATTCATATTAGAACATCCTTTGTTAAGATTGTATTTTATTGTTTCTGTGTTATCAAGATTGTGAGTAATGAGACTACAAGGATATGAAAATTACTTTACTTGTTCGAGTATATGATTTTTTGAATTTATTGAAATATTTTCCTCATCTCGTCATATTTTCATTATTTTAGTTTTGCTTAGACTAATTTTCATTCCAAAAGTTTTGCACTCTTCATTTAAAATTCTTATTTTATTTTATTTTTTTTAATTGTTCTTTAGATTCTGCAAGAATAATACATGGTGTGAGATAGAGGTAGGGTTACCATATTCTAAAATGCCAAAATGCTGACACCCCATCGTCTGACCAACTCGTTCCAGACACAAAAATCTAACATAAATTACTGATTAGATTAAATTTCCTATCTTTGAGTTTCTTATTCGGCTAAGAAATAATGTGGGTTTCAGTATCCACTTAATTTAAATAATCTAACACAAAAATAAATACATATGTTTGAAATCTTTACCTTTGTAAACCTTTTCATTAATTAGATGTGATGACTATGCTTAGAACACACAAAAATATGAGATTTTAAGTGTCATCATAAGTCATGTAGTCCTACATGAAAAAGAATTAGACTTATCACACTACATACATTACTTTGCAGCCCATGCATATTTTTCACTATATTTAATTTCCTTTAGCAGTTCTTTGTTTCGACACAAATAGTTTAACATATTTTTACATGTAAAATGTCTGTAATTAAATTTAACTATAGCAAGTCCTTTCACAGATTCTGTGGTAAGTCTATTTCTTTCCTTGGTCCACTGAGATTGTTAATACACTTTCAACACTGGCATTGTGACCTGGAATTGCAAACAAGAAACTGAGCCATCATTAAAATTTCATTGTACTGTTCTTCACTCTTGCAGAATTCAGTGTAGTCACACCATTTTTTCTGACGACACTTCTGAAAGAATATTTGTTAGCAGCAATAGTAAGCTGTATTCCATGGGTGAAGAAGCGGACACAATTTGGCGTAAAGTGGATGACAAATGATATCAAACAGGAACTGCAGTGGAAAAAGAGATTATGGAAGATATACAAGGAGAGGGATGGAGGACAGATACACGAAGAATATAAGACGCAGGCAAGGAGAGTGACCAGAATGGCGAGGAAGGCAAAACTGGAATATGAGAAGAGATTGGCACTATGATCCAAAGAAAATCCTAGGGAATTTTTTAGCTATGTGGCCAGTAGGAGCAGAAATGACTGTGGAAGCATGACATTGTGTGGGATAAAAATGGGAATAGAGTGACTGATGCAGAGGACATAGTGGAGTTGTTCAATGAGCACTTTATTGGAGTATTTCATCCTGGAGAAGGTTTTAATACTAGAAGGATAGGGTAGGATCAGGATTTAGAGATGCAAGAGGAGAGTGTGTTCCAAATACTGAGTACTCTGGATACCAATAAAGCTGTTGGACTGGATGGTATTTCACCATGGATTTTGAGAGAATGTGCTAAAGAACTGACTGCTCCATTGACCTGGCTTTTCAATAAAAGTCTGGCTGAAGGAAAGGTACCCAAAGGTTAGGTTAGGTTGTACCTAACCTAACCTATCTTACCTTCCTTCCAAAGAATGGAAGAAAGGTAAGATAGTGCCACTGCATAAAGGCAGTAGCAGACTGGAAGTGTCTAATTATAGGCCTGTTTGTGTGTCATCAGTAGTTGTTAAGGTCTTGGAGAAATTAGTGAGGGACTATATACAGCATTGGGTAGATGAGGGTAACATTATCTGTGAGAATCAACATGGATTTGTTAAGGGGCGCTCTTGCTTTAGTAATATGATTGTCTTTTATAATAAAGCGACAAGAGCAGTTGATGGGAGAAAGGCATACACTGCCATTTTTTTGGATTTTGCAAAGGTGTTTGACTGGATGCCACATAATAAGCTGATATTTAAGTTGCAGTACATGGGTTTAAATGTCGTGTTAGTTAAATGGATTCAGGATTGGCTTTCTGATAGGTATCAGAGAGTTTTGTATGATGGGGCAATATCAAGAAGGTTACAAGTGGGGTTCCACAGAGCTCAGTACTGGCTTTTTATATCGATGATATTGTCAGTGGATTGCAAGGGGACATTCAGTTGTTTGCAGTTGATGTGAAGTTGGGAATAGTTATCATCAGTAACAGTGCAGATGTGGCAGCCCTGCAAGAGGATTTGAATAAACTAGACAGATGTGCAAATAAACGAGGTTGTCTGTTCAATGCAGCAAAATGTAAAGTCTTGAGGTTTGGGATCCATCGATGGGAGTATGCGTACTCGATTGGAGAAGCTGTACTGGAGGAGGTAGAGGAGACAAGAGATCTGGGGGTGATGATTGATAGAAAACTGAAATTTAGGGAGCATATTGCAAAGGTGGTGAGGATAACTTAGGGGATTACTGCAATACTAAGAAGGACACTGACCTGCAGCGATAAAAGAGTTATCATTCCGTTGTATAAGGCCCTGATCAGACCACACTTAGACTATTGTTCTCAGATTTGGTCCCGAGGATTTGAAGTGGATAAATTGACTGTGGAAAGGATACAGAGGCAGATAACAAAGATGGTTTCAGGACTGTACAATATGAGTTATGAGGATCAACTGAGGGAATGTGGACTGCAGAGTTTGGTGGATAGAAGGAGAGGTGACACGATAGAATCATTTAAACTGTTGAGAGGCAGTTACAGGGTAGACATTGGAGAGTTCTTTCATTTGGTGGAACAGCGGGAAGGAGCGGTGACAAGTGGCGATCCCTGGAAGTTACGAAAGGAGGCTGTGCGCAAGAGGATGAGAATTGGTTTCTTTGCGTGGAGGGTGGTTGAACCTTGGAATGCATTTCCTGAGAGAGTGGTTGGAGTGAGGATGGTTAATGGGTCCAAGGAGTGGTATGATAGACTTTGTATTTCCTAAAAACGACCTCCCACGATGAGTCTTTTGACTCCATGGAGACCTGGATAATAATAATAATAATATGAAGCAACAAATCTCTTCAAGTTGGAAAATTGGTCAAAACATTTGCTGTCATCAACTTGCACACCTCGCTCCATCAGGAAGTGTATGCATTCTTCTACACTTTCTCAAGAGAGTTCTTTAGGACCTAGCCACTTAAAACAAGAAAATTCATTAAACTGTTGCATCCACATGTTCAAATAGTCTAAATATCCTACATAGAGTGTTTACACATTACACCAAAACTTTTTACCCCAGATTTGAAGCCATCACTTTCCATTTTCTTCAACATGTCCTTTGCTTTCCATGAAGATTATATTTCCATTACATCGATAAGGAAATATTGTCTTCTTTCTCTAGCCTGCTAATATGTGAATCAAACACACCAATTAGAGACTGCAAATGCCATAGATAGATTTCACAGAAAGGGTCTTCAAAAAAAGTTCTTTATTACAGCTGATGGTCTATTTTGAGATAAAAATAATTATTTAAGTGCTGGATTCATTTGAATTAGTTCTTTGAACAGCATGGTGCAAGGAAAGCCAACATGGTACAGACCTGCTTGACATTGTCCGTGTGAAGTCTCTCAAGGAGTTCTGTGCTGGTATTCTATATCCACAGACTCACAGAACTCCTTGAGAGACTTTGCACGGACAATGTCAAGCAGGTCTGTACCATGTTGGATGCAATTATTAAGGATGTGTGCAGGGCATCCCACTCCAACCAATGATTGGTTAACCATCCTCTTCAAGTTTGCAAATACAGTCGTACCCCGACTTACGTGAATCCGGAGTTACGCAGTTTCTTATATGTATGTATTCCCGTCTCGCTTCACGCCTCACCACTAGCCGTATCTTTCAGGCGGAGGCTGCATTCGCTAGTGTCGCACATGCTGTGAACAAGCACTGACATGTTTTGCGGAGTCTCCATTCACACATGATTTTTATAGTCTACAAACCTTGCAATTGTTTAACGTTATGTTCTTGATAAAATTTTTATCACATAAAAAATAATAATGTCATCCAAAAGA
Source organism: Typopeltis vanoorti (assembly GCF_054136105.1). NCBI lineage: Eukaryota > Metazoa > Arthropoda > Arachnida > Uropygi > Thelyphonidae > Typopeltis > Typopeltis vanoorti. The sequence continues at coordinate 134,616,252 of NC_143557.1, forward strand.
AGCAAATCCGATTCTTCTACAGCTAGTAAGAAAAGAAAAACATTGACTTTGGAAACAAAACTCAACATTATTAAGGATTTTGAAGGCAGAATGAAAATTTGGGAGCTAGCAAAGAAGTTCGATCTACAGGAATCCACAGCAAGAACAATCATAAAAGAAAGGTTTACAGATTTTGGAGGACATATAGATTCTAATGAGGAATGAATTGTAGCCACAAGGTAAAGAATAAAAAAATCATTAGCTTGCTATGATGAAATTTTGCGTGACAAGAAAAAGACATTATGCCGTCAGACGAATCTATTAGATTTTATGAAACCATCAAAATAACTTTCTTTTTGTTTTATGTACGAAAAACTACAATTATGATTATATTTCTTAAAAAATATAGGTGTTTTTGTAAACCTTTGGTCCCAATTGTATGTTTGTATATATATAAATTATATGCAAAATTATACCCCGAGTTATGCGAATTTGACTTATGCGCTTTTTGTTGGTCCCACCTACCGCGTAACTTCAGGGTTTTACTGTACATTATTGCCTTCACCTCTTGCAAGATCCCCCAAACATGGTATTGCAATTATCACCCCAAAAAGCAACACATTTATTTTGAAGTCCCAAATTGTTTAGTGTTTCCCATAAGTTGAAATAGTTTCTGCAGTTTCATTTGGTTTGCTCTCAACATTCACTACTTTAATCTGTAAACCTCCATTCTTGTAGTCAAAATATTGAATAAGGATAGGAAATACTTTCACGTTACCATAGTTACTAGCATCTATTGAAACACCTATAAAGGGAATATCTGCCATGGATTTGATTATAGTTTCTATCGAATGGGGAGCAAGAACAGAATTTACAACGGCTTGTGTTTTTTGTGCGACCACTCGACACTTTGGCTGAATCACTGAAAATTTGTTTCAACAATCCAGGAACACAGTCCATGTAATTGTAACTGTTGTGATGAACAACAGTATGATATGCAAAGGCCCCTTCAGCAGCACTTACTCTGTCTTCCAGTTCTGAATTTTGCTTGATAAAATAATCACTTAATTTTCCTGTTGAACTCTGTCCTCTAACACACTTTAAATGCTTTTCTGTTTTTGCATGTAGTTCCAAGTCTTTTATCCCATGCTGTGCAACCAAAACGTATGTACCAGGATTGCATACTGTACATGCAGCCTCCCACGGTTCACGTCCAGGGCAAAAACATGGAAATTTATCCTATGATTATCATTGAAGGAGCACTTTCTTTTAGCTTTAGACATCCTCCAGATAATCTGAAATAAATATAAGGTGATATAAAATTATAAGATGATATAAAATTATATCGTAATGTTTAGGCAGGCCTACATGATGGCTATGTCGTAACCTAAAATGTGGTATATATTTTAATTCTAATATAATTTGATAATTTATTATCTTACTTACTTGGTAAGGTCAATAATACTAATTAAGAATGAACAAAACTAAGGATGTGTCTTGATTTCCACTTCAAACACCACCACTGTCATAGCACTAAGCATACAGTAATGCCATTAACATGAGGCCAGCGCCAGTGAGAAAGAGCAAAACGTTGAAAAAAAAAAACGAATGCAGATATCTAAAAGCGCAATTTGATTTGATTATTGATTCAATTGTTCTATAATATAACCAACCTTCTGCATTCTTGTTTCAGCAATGTTACCAACACAAGAGCCTGGGGAAAAAATCTAAAATGCTCCCACAGAAATGCGGACAAATCAGAGGGTTTTCGAAAATGTATGTGGACAGTATTTTCATTATCAAAATGCAGACAAGTCCGCATAAATGTTGATGCATGGTAACCCTAGATAGAGGTGAATAGAATGATATACTTAGTTTTAATGTTGTTATAGATCTGGTGATGTGGATGATAGTGACTATGAAATGTATAATCCAATTAGCCGAGCAAATAAGAAAAGGATGATCATTATAGGCCATTTTAATTATGGCAATATAGACTGAGATGATAAGATAGTAACTAGAAGTAAAGAAAATGAGTTTTTAAGTTTTTGAGGGACAACTACCTCAGACAGTATGTAACAGAGGGCATGAGGATTGAGGGTCTTGGATTTGATCATCTCATCAGAAGATGTAAGCCTTAAAGTACAAGCCATTAGGAAAAAGAAAACCAGGACATCCTCTTAAAACGATTCAACGATGACTTCTAAGGTCAGAACAGGCTATTGATGATGATGATGATCAGAAGATGTAATTATAAATGAGGTGATTTACCCGCCAGTTGGCGAGAGTAACTATGAAGTGAGTATATGAGAAGAAAAGAAAAGAGTATATGTGGAACCACAAGGCTGGTTATTATGAGGAGCTGGGAGACAGCTTACAGGTGTAGCATGGAATAAGGAGTTAGCCGAAAAAGAGATCATTACAGCTTGGGGAATATTCAAGAACTATCCAGCAATGTCTAAATGTATTCCATGGGTCAGAAGGTTAAATAAGATAGTGTGAAATGGATGAATAAAGAGATGAAGCATGCGATACAGAGAAAAAAAGTCATTAGGCAGACAGCATAAGAGAAGTGGTAATAACCAATTCCATAAAGATTACGGAGCGCAGGTAAGGAGGGTGACTTGGTTGGTAAGGGTAGCAAAAGTGATGTATGAGCAGCAGTTAGCTAATGAAGCCAAAAAGAATCCTAGGGAGTTCTTTTGATATGTAGACAGCAAAAGAAAAAAGAATGATTATGGAAGGATGACATTGACTGGAGAAACTGTTATAAGGACAACTACTGCGGAAGATATAGTGGAGATACTTAATGAACAGTTTATAAACGTCTTTCATTCTTGTGAATGTGAGTCATGAAGAAGTTGAGCACAGTTGATGATGAGGAGGAGAGCCTGACTCTGAGTGAGAGAGGCATATGGGGAATTGAGCAAACTTGATGTTAATAAAGCTGTGGGACTTGATAATATATCACCATGCATTTTGAAGGAATGTGCCAAGGAGTAAGTAAATAACTGAATATCCCCATCCAAATCTTCACTAATATCATTAACATACAGGTTGAACAGCAATGGCCCTAAAACAGAACCCTGAGGCACACCACTAGTGATTTTCCTCTTCCATGATATTGCTTCCCCACATAATTTTTCACATAATTTTTTAATACGAGTCTTGCACTGATTCCAAAGGAGTGAAGGAGGAAAAGATTGTGCCACTTCATAAGGGAAGTGATACTCAAGCATCAAATTATAGGTTTATCTGTATGTCAGAAGTTGGTTAAGGATGCTGGAGAGGCTGTTGAGAACTGGGATCCAGAATTGAGTTGACAACAATGGTATTATCTTTGATGGACAGCATGGATTTGCTACAGGGAGGTCATGTTTTAGTAATCTACTTACTTGTTGGAAGTTTTTCCCACTTGGTTAGACTATAATAAATTCAGTTAAATCCCCTGTCCAAGTGCAAGCAAACAAAGTTTACACCTGAAGCAACTTCAGGACTGAGGCAACTCGTGGTAAAAGCGAACCAGGCTCTCATCTCTCCTTGTCTTAGTATCTCCCTTAATGCAAAGCATATCTCCTTGCAGACATGTATAATGCTATGCATCAAGAGAAGGGCCACCACCCAGAGGTTAAACTGAATTTATAGTCTAACCAAGTGGGGGAAAACTTCCAACATCTTTCTCTAAATCCAGAGTAATTTAATAATAGGGTGGTATACCCTTTGGCAACTCGTATAGGTAAATATGACTTCTCCATTGCTTCTGCCTTGCTGTCACCACCTGGGTCTGACTCCCACTGATGAGAACTCAATGGGTGTCAAGGTCGGTCTGGGTGGTGGCCCTTCCCTTGATGTATAGCATTATACATGTCTGCAAGGAGATGTGCTTTGTATTAAGGGAGATACTAAGACAAGGAGAGATAAGAGCTTGGTCCACCTTTACCACGTCGCCTCAGTCCTGAAGTTGCTTCAGGTGCAAACTTTGTTTGCTTGAACTTGGATAGGGGATTAAACTGAATTTATTATAATCTACTTACTTATTACAATAAAATAATGGGTTCATTGGACAGAGGAGAAGAATACACAGTAGTATACTTAGATTTTGCAAAGGCTTTTGATGGACAACCGCATGATAAGTTGATAGTCAAACTAGAGCGGATGAGGTTGGATATTCGATTTAGACTGGAGACTGGTCATCTGATATGTATCAGCAAGTCGTATATGGGGGAGCAATATCCTGGAAGAGGAAAGTCACTAGCGGTGTGCCTCAGGGATCTGTTTTAGCACCATTGCCATTCAACCTGTATGTTAATGATATTGAATGAAGATTTGAATGGGGATATTCAGTTGTTTGCAGATGATGCAAAGTTGGGATGAACTGTGAAGAGTAGAGAAGATGACGTGGCCTTTCAAGAAGATTTGAATAAAAGAGGAAGGAGGATATGTATCAGCAAGTCGTGTATGGGGGAGCAATATCCTGGAAGAGGAACGTCACTAGTTGGTGTGCCTTGGGGATCTGTTTTTGTGCCATTGCCGTTTAACCTGTATGTTAATGATATTGATGAAGATTTGAATGGGAATATTCAATTGTTTGTAGATGATGCAAAGTTGGGATGAACCATGAAAAGTAGAGAAGATGATGTGGCCTTTCAAGAAGATTTGAATAAAAGAGGAAGGAGGATATGTATCAGCAAGTCTTGTATGGGGGGAGCAATATCCTGGAAGAGGAAAGTTACTAGCTGTGTGCCTCAGGGATCTGTTTTAGCACCATTGCCGTTCAACCTGTATGTTAATGATATTGATGAAGATTTGAATGGGGATATTCAGTTGTTTGTAGATGATGCAAAGTTGGGATGAACCATGAAGGGTAGAGAAGATGATGTGGCCTTTCAAGAAGACTTGAATAAAAGAGGAAGGAGGATTGAGTTCTATCAGTTCCCTTATGAAATGGCACAATCTTGCCCTCCTTCCACTCCTCAGTGTTGCAAAATGTAAGGTTTTAAAATATGGGAAACAAAAATGGGATATAGTATTTATGCTTGGTGGGGATATATTGTTGGAGATGGAGGAAATAAGAGATCTTAGGGTGATAGTGGATAAGATTTGAAATTTAGGGGACACATTTCTAAAATTGTGAGGATAACACAAAGAATTATGGGAATGATGCAGAGGACACTGCATCATTCCCATAATTCTTTGTTTCCATAATTCCCATAATTCTTGTAGGAATAAGGAGATTCTTGTTCCATTGTATAGGGCTTTGATTAGGCTATACATGGACTACTGTGCACAGATTTGGTCACCTGGTTTTCAAAAGGAAGAAGAGATGTTGGAAAAGGTCCAGAGGTGACTGACTAAGGTCTGATCTCTGGAAAGTCGAATATGAGGAAAGGTTGAGAAGATGCAGTTTACAGAGCCTAGTGGATAGGAGGAATAGGGGTGATATGATAGAGACATACATGTTAGTAAGGAGTATAGGATCAGTGTTGGAGAAGTTTTACAGAAAACAGTGGAAGATCAGGGAAAAACCAGAGATCATCTCTGGAAGCTGTATAAGGAGGGTGTGAGCAGGGAAGTGAGAAGCAGGTTTTTGCATGCAGAGTTGTAAATGATTGGAATGCCTTGCCTGAGAGTGAGGTGTTTGCAGAGAATTTTAGTGTGTTTAAGGTGCAGTATGATGAGCTGTGTGTGTGTGTGTGTGTGTGTGTGTATGTATGACTAAAGGCCTCTTAGATGAGTCATTGATTCCTTGGGGTGTTGAGATAATAATATTGCCTGCATATTTAATGTGGCTGATATTCGTGCCATTTATTTTTTTGTCGACCTGGTTCTTCAGTTATGATTTGCATATTTCTTCGAGATAGATAATAATAAATTTGATGAGAGTGGGCAACCCTTCATGACTCCTTTTTCTACTTTGAATTTGTCTGTTTTTTATTTTATTAAATTTGACAGTTGCTTTGGTAATTTTATAATAATTCACAATAAAGGTTTGAGTACCGAATCTAACATCATACATTTTAAGATGTTATTTTATTATATGCTTTTACTGTTATTTTATTATATGTTATTATTATAATAAAATCATAATTTTATTATAGACAAAGCAAAAGATCTTAGAACCAAGGAGATTGTAGCTATGAAGAAAGTTAGGGTAGCAAATAGAAGAAATGGTAAGTACAAATTCTATACCTGTCCCCCTAGAATTACAAAAATTAGAGTACTATTTTTTTGTAATCAGGTAGGTACTGTAATAATTCCAAGTTGTTGCTGACCTGGTTATCTGCCATAGGAGAGCTGCCTTTGGTGGTACCGTAGCTAACAAAAAGGGAAAAGATTATTTTATCATTGTATCTCCAAGAAGACCATAGTTTATCCATACTAGGCACTGATGTGCTATAAGTTTTGCACCCTCTGTTTATGTATGTATTTGATTAAAATTTTTAAGGCAGAACACTGGAATAAGTGTTCTGCCTTAAAACATTTATTCCAGTGGCTACTAAATAAACATTTATTTATTTAGTAGCATGATGTTTCATCCCAATTGCACAGGATTTCTTCAGGTGTAAATAAACAAACTAGTAGGACTAGCAGGACAAACAAAGGTGACAACTGTAATACATTTATATAAAAGAGACTGATGTTATTTTTTAAAAATTATTTCTAAAATTGTTCCGAACATTCTGCGTGTTTACGCATCATGCGAATGTTCTTTACTATTGAAGGCTACGATGTATTCAGACAAGTTAATATTTGGATTAATATTTAAATGTTTAGGATCTAATGCTATTTCCAAAGATTCCCATCCCATATTTTTCTTTCTATTGTAACATAGCAACAGTGTAATAGTTCTGATTTATCCCTTAAAACTTGATGTCTCATTTGCAAAGCATCTTGTCGCCAGCTGAAGAGATCACATGATGACAAACTGAGGCTTCATTTCTATGGTATTCAATATCTATCTATATATCCCCCCCCCCCCCCCCCCCCCCCCCACACACACACAGTGTCCAAAACCTAAGGATTGATATAAATTAAAGATACCAAGAAATTATTTACTTGGTTTAATTCTTTATCCAAGTGTAAGCAAATAAAGTTTGTGCTTGAAGTATTTTCAGGACTAGGGCAACTCGTATAAGGAAGCTAAGACTTCATGTCACTTTTCTTAGTATCCCATAATGCAAAGCATGTCTCCTTGCAGACATGTATAATGCTATGCATTATGGGAGGGGTCACTACCCAGACTGGTTACAACCTTTATTGAGGTCTCTTACTTATATGAGTTGCCCTAGTCCTGAAAATACTTCAGGCACAAACTTTGTTTGCTTACGCTTGGATAAAGGATTAAACCAAGTATATAATTCTTGTACCATCATTTTTTTTATTTTGGTTTAACCAATAAGAATAGAATTTGGTCGGCTAAATCCACAGGTTCTCCATTCACCACACAGTTGACATTTTCAATGATTCTGCCTATTTTCTTTGTCTTTGTCTTTTTTATTGCTGACCGTCATACCATATCTATTACAACAGCTATTCAATTTTCTCTGACTAAATTGAATAGCTGTTGTAATAGATATGGTATGAAAGTCAGCAATAAAAAGACAAAGACAATGAAAATAGGCAGAATCATTGAAAATGTCAACTGTGTTGTGAATGGAGAACCTGTGGAACAAGTAAAACATTTTAGCTACTTAGGCACAATTTTTACTGAAGATGGTAAATTAAATATAGAAATAGACAACAGAATCAGCAAAGCTGGTATGGTGGGAAGTCAATTGAATAAATTCATATGGAATAAGAAAGAAATTAGTCAGAACACTAAATTAGCTGTATACAAGACAGTGTTCAAACCAGTTTTAACTTATGGATCTGAGAGCTGGGTCAGAAGTAAAACACTTGATCAAAGACTAGAGACCGCAGATATGAGAGTCCTGAGAAAGATTAGAGGCGTGAACAGATGGCATCAATGGCAATATCATATTAAAAATGAGGATATTAGGAAAGAACTTGACATTGCCAGCATCCAGGAATGCGTTAGCAGAGCTAATCTCAGGTGGTATGGTCACTTAAATAGAATGGGAGAGGAAAGATTAGCAAAACAAGTGTTCTCTGCCAGGTTGGCAGGAAAACGACCCAGAAGAAGACCAAGATATAGGTGGATTGATACGATACAAAGTGCCTTAGACGATAGAAATATAAGATCTGATAATGTTGGAGTCTTGACAAGTAACAGACTGGTTTGGAGCAAAATTGTAGATAGGAAGTTAGTAATGATGTAATTTTTTCATGTAGTACTGTCATATCCTGTACACCCCTTGAGGGTATATGGCAGGAATTTGATGATGATATAATTCTTGGTATCTTTAATTTATAGTATAACCAAGTGAAAAAACTTCTAACATCTATCCCTAATCCAGAGTAATTTAACAATAAGATGTGATACCTTTCGCAACTCGTATATGAAAATATGATTTCTGAATTACTTCAACCTTAGTATTATCTCTGGGTCTGGCTCCCACTGAAGAGGCCTCAATAAAGGTCGAAACCGGTCTGGGTAGTGACTCTTCCCATAATGCATAGCATTATACATGTCTGCAATGAGATGTGCTTTGCATTATGGGATACTAACAAGTGATGTGAAGTCTTAGCTTCCTTATACGAGTCGACCTAGTCCTGAAAATACTTCAGATGCAAACTTTGTTGTAATAGGTTTCATGGTATGATAAGAACACAGATGGTTAAGAAAATAACTATTTATTAACTTAAAAGCTAATATTTCGCTGGTATTATATCCAGCATCTTCAGAGCACACAACACAAAGTTTGTTACAAATGCAAGACAACCACAATCCGGTGTAACAGTGGGGCTAGTATAAGTGATTGCAGCGTGCAACGCAAGACTAAAGTCCTAATATGGTGCCATCTAGGTTAACAAAATAAAAAAATAAAATTCAAGTTTTGAAATAGTAGTCCAAATGATAGTCTTAGAAAGTTTGAAAAAATATAAATTAAAAAATAAAAGTAATAAATATTAATTTGGTCTTAGGATGACTGTCTCCCAAATCTTTGGTAGATTTATACAGCCATACTTGTTAAGGTTTGGAGTATGTTTTAAGGCTTCTGTTGATTCCAGGAACAACCTCTCTGACTTGTAGAAGCTTCTGTGCATTACTTTTGTTTCTTTCCAATTGATCCTGTGTGCAGGGGTATCCAAAGCATTGTCTGCCAGACCCAACTTACCATAGCGAAAGTGTCAGATATATTTTTTGTGTTCACTGAGGCGGATGTCCACATTTCTTCCTGTCTGTCCGTAGTAGGCTTGATGGCAAGAACAGGGCACTTCATAGACACCTGGATGTGATAAAGGAGTGCATTTGTCCTTAGGTGAACGGATGAGAGTTGCTAATTTTATATAAGGTTTAAATACTATGCGTAGTTGGTGTTTGTTAAGCACCCTAGATATCTTTTCAGATGTGCCTTTAATGTATGGGATGGTGATGGTTTTGTTGTAGTCTTCTGTGGTAGATAGAGGAGATTTATGGGTAGCATTTAGTATATTATTTATTTTTATGGGGATTATAACCATTGATTAAGAAAGTTTGATGTAGGTGAGAAAGTTCAGCAGTGAGAGCAATGTCATTGGAACAGATTGCTCTGGCTCTATGGGTTAGTGTTTTTAAGATACCATATTGTTGAGAAGGGTGATGGTGTGATTGTTTGTGTAAGTATCTCCCTGTATGTGTGGGTTTTCTATAAACCGAAAATGATAAGGAACCTTCTGGAAGACGTGTGATCAGTGTGTCCAAGAAGGGCAGGTAGTCATTGGCTTCTAGTTCCATTGTAAAGTGGATTTTAAGTTAATAAATAGTTATTTTCTTAACTATCTGTGTTCTTATCATACCGTGAAACCTATTACAACATGTCTGACGAACACATAAGCCTATCCACGCGTGTAGGTGCAAACTTTGTTTGCTTACACTTGGGTCAAGGATGAAACCAAGTATATAATTTCTTGGTATCTTTAATTTATAGTATAACCAAGTGAAAAAACTTCTGAGGATTGACAGTAGTTCAGAAGATTGTAGCTGCAAGTTCAGATGAATCAGCCTGCAATTTGTGTAAGTGACGATTGCAAGTAGAAAGTAGGTACACATTCAAATTTGAATTGTGTACTAAGGGGTCCTGTGATAGCACTTCAGGATAAAAGGCAAAAGGCTCTGATAAGCAAATTGTGCTTGAAGGAAACTCTTTTTGTGAAGGAATAAAGTTGCAAACTTTGGATTTCTTGTAATGTCTCGAAGACATCACTAGATGATTTCACGTGGGGAAGAATTATTAGAAACCTTGAAGAAGTTCACTGAATTACTGATATTGCCAGAGAGTTTGGGATCTCACATAACATTGTATCCAGGCTCTGTGCAGATTTTAAACCAATTGAATGTGTTCTAGACATATGCTAAGAGGTTGTCATTGCTCTACCACAGAGCAAGAAGACAAATTTTTGATTATAACTGCAAAACATAATCGACATACAACAGCAGGTCAGTTTGCAAGTTGGCTACATTCAAGCACAGGTGCATAGATATCTCGACAAACTGTGGCAAGATGTCGGCAACAAGCAAGCCTATATGCATGAAGGCCTGTAGTCTGCATCCCTTTATCCACAAAAATTGGACAAGACATCAATGGGCTAATGTACTCTTTACAGATGAGAGTCATTTTAGTCTTTCCTCTGATTCTAGACAAAACTTGATCTGATGTGAAAGTGATACTGCTCACCTTTGCAAGAATGGGATAGATATGGTGGTGCTGTGGCCATGGCATGGGGAGGCATTATACTTAATGGACGAACCTAGCTACAAGTGCTGGAAAAAAGGGACTATGACTGGTGAAGCAATATTGCAAATATGTACATCAATGTCATGTTTATTTGTTCCATAGTGATGTAGGCAAAGAATTCATTTTTATGGATGACAGTGCCACACCACATCGTACATGAGCAGTGGAGATATTTCTGGAGACTGAAGATGTTAATCGAATTGAGTGGCTAGCACACTCCCCAGATCCCAATCCATAGAACCCGTTTGGGATGCAATATGGAGGCGCATTGTTGCTCGAAATTCCCTCCAGAAAACAAACAAGGCCTTGCTCTGAAAGAGGAGTGGGGCAGTTTGTCTCAAGAACTCCAGAATCACTTCGTGCTAAGCATGTACAATGTTGTGAGAACTGCATCGCAGTTTCTGGTGGACATTCCATACTGAAATGTCTCTCAGCATAGTTTTAGGAAATTTTTAACTTTTGTCAAAAACATTGCAGTTTAATTCATATGAAATTAATACCATATTTTTTGTGTAATATAATTTATTAGTATGCTGGCAATAAATTTTTGTTCAAATTTGGCCGCAGTCAGAAAATGTTCAGTCAGAAAAGCTAATAATAATGCCAAATATCTGTTGGATTTCTGCTCAGGACATGGACATGTTATTACTAACACCATGTTCCAACATAAAAATGTGAACAAATTCACATGGAGAGAAGAGGCTAGGAATAAGAAAAGTCTCATTGACTATGTTATTGTTGATAGTGATGTTTTCTCCCTGGTGCAAGACACCAGAGTGTACAGAGGATTTGAAATTGGAAGTGATCACTATTTAGTCTTGAGCAGGATAAAATTGAATTTCATATTGAAAAGAATAACATGTGAGAAAGTTTTAAAGCGAATAAAAGTTGAGCAGCTCTCAGATGTGAACTGTAGACTAAAATACACAAAGAATATTGAAGAAAAAATGAAAGAGTTTGAGAACAGGAATCAAACCTTGGAAATTCAGTGGCAAACTCTGAAGAAAACATTGATTGATTCTGCCAGAGAAGCATGTGGTGAGGTTGTGTGCAAGGATAAAAAAATCAGAACTCCCTGGTGGACACAGGAAGTTAAAGAGGCAGTGAAGGAAAAGAAGAAAGCATATCAAAAGTTCCTGGCAAATAAGTCAGCTTTTACTCTTACAGAATACAGAGACAAATGTAAGAAAGCTAAACAGTGCGTAAAACTAGCTAAACAAAAGTCATGGGAGGACTTTGGCAAGAATATAGAAAATAAATATCAAGAAGGTGGCAAAATATTCTGGAGGTTGTTGAAGAAGCTTAGGAATGGAGGAAAGAGTGCTGTAAAAGGAATTAGAGATGATAAAGGTGACATGAAAACAGGAGAAAAAGATATCCTTGAAGTATGGAGTAATTACTTTGAAAAACTGCTAAATGAAACAAGCAGTGATGACAGCACAGTGATAAAAAACACTGACCAGGCATGCAGTCAGGAATACATATCCATACTTGAAGTAGAAAAAGCCATCAAAGGCTTGAAATGTGGAAAGGCAGCAGGAGTAGATGATATTCGACCAGAAATGCTGAAGCATGGTGGTATAAGAGTCTTACAGTGGTAGCACTGCATAGTTCAGAAAGCCTGGACAGAGGGACGAATTCCTGATGATTGGAGTAGAGCTCTCATAGTACCCATATATAAAAAGAGAAATAAAACTGAATGTGAGAATTACAGAGGTATTTCCCTACTGAGTGTTCCTGGCAAGATCTATGCAAGTATACTTGAGAAACGGTTGAGAAGAATTGTGGAAGAAAAGCTTGGTGAAGAACAAGCTGGATTCAGGCCAAATAGAGGCTGTCAGGATCAGATCTTCACTTTATGACAAATAGTCGAGAAAGCATGGGAATATAACAAATATCTGTATTTAAGTTTTGTCGATTTGGAAAAGGCATATGACAAGGTGCCAAGAGAGAAGCTATTCAATACGCTGCAGTTATATGGTGTCAATGGGGCATTATATCAAGCAATACTTAGTCTTTATTTGAGTTATAAGTCAGCAGTTAGAATTGAAGGAAGTACAGGAAGATGATTTAATGTTAAATCTGGTGTGAGACAAGGATGTACATTATCCCCTCTGTTATTCATTATCTATATGAATCACATTATGAAGGAATGTGGTATTAAACCTGATATCAAAATTGGAGATGTTAATGTCAGCTCTTTGCTTTATGCGGATGATGTTATACTTCTAAATAAATCCACTACAAGTCTGCAAGATTCTCTGACTAAATTGAATAGCTGTTGTAATAGATATGGTATGAAGGTCAACAATAAAAAGACAAAGACAATGAAAATAGGCAGAATCATTGAAAATGTCAACTGTGTTGTGAATGGAGAACTTGTGGAACAAGTAAAACATTTCAGCTACTTTGGCACGATTTTCACTGAAGATGGTAAATTAAATATAGAAATAGACAACAGAATCAGCAATGCTGGTATGGTGGGAAGTCAATTGAATAAATTCATATGGAATAAAAAAGAAATTAGTCGGAACACTAAATTAGCTGTATACAAGACAGTGTTCAAACCAGTTTTAACTTATGGATCTGAGAGCTGGGTCAGAAGTAAAACACTTGACCAAAGACTAGAGACCGCAGATATGAGAGTCCTGAGAAAGATTAGAGGCGTGAACAGATGGCATTAATGGCAATATCATATTAAAAATGAGGATATTAGGAAATAACTTGACATTGTCAGCATCCAGGAATGTGTTAGCAGAGCTAATCTCAGGTGGTATGGTCACTTAAATAGAATGGGAGAGGAAAGATTAGCAAAACAAGTGTTCTCTGCCAGGTTGGCAGGAAAACGACCCAGAGGAAGACCAAGATATAGGTGGATTGATACGGTACAAAGTGCCTTAGACGATAGAAATATAAGATCCGATAATGTTGGAGTCTTGACAAGTAACAGACTGATTTGGAGGAAAATTGTAGATAGGAAGTTAGTAATGATGTAATTTTTTCATGTAGTACTGTCATATCATGTACACCCCTTGAGGGTACATGGCAGGGATTTGATGATGATGATGAGGTAAAAATGTACTTTGTGTGTGTGTGTGTGTGTGTGTGTGTGTCATCTCATCTTCATTTTCCCCTCTTTTACCTGGCGGTATTGAGGGTTTATTAATCATCAGAACTCAAACCGTTCACAGGAAAAGGTGGTTAGTCCTACACCCCAGTGTATCATATCCTGTCCTGTAGTTCTCAAGGCCGGTTTGCCTGCTTTGCAGGATGAAAAACCTCAGGATAAACTTGGGGAAAACCCTACTGTCCACGCCCGAAACTGGCTAACTTGGCTATGGCTGAGGAAGATCCTTCAGCTCCTCACGTCATCGACGGGAATCATCGAACCTAGGACACACCTTCCCCAGGCATATGGCTGCGAAGCACACAGCCACTAGGCTAACCGCACGGACATATATATATATATATATATATATATATATATATATCATTATCAGCTATATTGACTCGGTATGTAGATATGTTCTTATTATTTACTGGCTGAATTCTGAGAATTAGAAAAACAAATTAATTTAATCTAACACACAATATGTTTTGTCGGAATGCCAGTTTCTTCAGGTGTGAGAACATTAAAAGCAAACACAAAAAAAAAAAACACCATAGAGAAACATTGTACACTATAATAACAGACTATGAACTGAAATTAAGTTTGAACTGAAGCTACAGTCCAGGCTAAAGTTCTATTGTTAGGCATATGCGAGCGTGTGACTTCACGGGTGCGCCAGTATCTGATAGCAGAGCTATGTGAGTCTGGCAAACTATAACTGAGGTTACTGTTTATGTGAGAAGAGTCTAGGATAATTTCTCTGGATTCAACTATGCAGCGTTCTACTTCATCGTGGTATATATGAATGTCTGATGTTGTATTCCAGTCTATTTTGTGTTGGCGGCCTTCATTGTTTGTGTTCACCGAGAACAGGACATGGCTTGAGAGGACGTTAGCTCTGATTCTACTATAAGTGATGTCTCTCTCTGATCAAGACACAGGAGGATGGATTATTCTCAGTTTAGTCATAATATAGCTCTTCCTACAGTCATATATGATTTTATATACACCTGGAAACTGAAGATGGTTGTGAGCCTGTTTTGGTTGGCTTAGAATTGACCTGAGTTTAAGAAGAGTGGAAAAGCACATTTTTATATTAAATTTTTTCAAAATTCTTCTTAGTTTCCGGGAGAGCAAACTGATGTAACGTAAAGAGATATAACCCTTGGAGTTGTCCTGTGTCTCTGTGTTGTTTTGAGGATGGCGGTATAGTTGTTTATTGATGGTTTTTGAAGAGTAGCCGTTATTTGTGAAGGTTCTTTTCAGTTCTTTTGCAGTTCATTTTTCAGCTCCTCCTCATCTGACAATACAGACTTGGCACGATGAACCAGAGTGGAGGTGATACCTAACTTCTGTGCTGAATAGTAGTGTAAGGATGCATGCTGGTATCTATCTGTGTGCATTGATTTTCTGAAGATCAAGATTTTTAAGGAGTCAGACATCTTAGTAAGTTTGATGTCTAGAAATGGCAGAGATCCATTTCTAGACATCAAACATTTGTATATGCCATAATGAAGTAGAACGCTGCATAGTTGAATCCAGAGAAATTATCCTAGACTCTTCTCACATAAACAGTAACCTTAGTTATAGTTTGCCAGACTCGCGTAGCTCTGCTATCAGATACTGGCACACTCGTGAAGTCACACGCTCGCATATGCCTAACAATAGAACTTTAGCCTGGACTGTAGCTTCAGTTCAAACTTCATTTCAGTTCATAGTCTGTTATTATAATGTACAATGTTTCTTTATGATGTTTTTTGTGTTTGCTTTTAATGTTCTCATGCCTGAAGAAGTCGGCATTCCGATGAAACTGTGTGTTAGATTAAATTAATTTGTTTTTCTAATTCTCTGAATTCACTCAGTAAATGATATGAACATATATATATATATATACTAGGGGGCTCTTCCCCCTGACGCCTTCGCCTCCCCCCCCCCTTCATGTTCCGGACATGTAGGCCGGTTCTCCTTGAATTTTGAAGACTTGACACTCAGGGTTGCCCCTGAGTTTCAAAACGTTTCAAATAACTTGATAAAAACGTTACAGCCTACATTCGTTTCAAGCTGACGTCACATCCGTTTCCAATTTCAGCTTATCATTTTATAGCATAGAGTAGATATATATAAATGACTTGCGTGATGAGTGTCTGAATATTGAGAAATTACTGCTATTTGTAATGCAATAAAAATTTTGGGAATCATAATAGTGATTGATATGACACTGGTTGACATTAAGAAGTTGAGATGCTAAGAGATAGGATGTTCACAAACTGTAGATGACCACCAGGTATATAGTTTTTGAATATGTTGGATGAAATTGAGGGACATTTAGAACTGTATACATACGATAGATGGATTTTTGTGCGAGTGTCTTGACAGAGTAACAAGGAGAGTCTGAGGTGAATGGGAGATCTTGGGGAAGTAATAGGAGTTATTGAAATTGTTGAAAAAATGATGTTGAAAGAATAGTTGTGAATCGAAAGGGACAAAGGAACTGCAAGCAATCAGTGAGATGAATGAGATTTGAGAATGGACATATATATGTGCAAAATAAATGGGAAAGGTGAGATGGATAGCAAGATAAGATGTAGGAATCATGGACTTGGAAAGAGGAATGAATGTGAGGTTGGCCAACTTGAAGAAGAGATGGCATGGGGTATGTACACATGTCAAGTGTGAGAAATACATGATGGGTTATAATGAAGATGGGCGAAGGTCTGGTGAAGAGGGGTGGATGTTGAGAAATTTGCGATATAAGTAAAACATGGCAAATTTATTAATGCATTTTTATTTGGGTCTTTTATTTCTGCATTGGCTTTGAAAGAAGCATAAAAGAGATTGTAATTCTTGAAATAGCCTATCAGCTATCTCAAAAAGATTTGTACTGCTTAATTAAGATTGACTTTAATGGATTAACCAGTTGTTTTATTTACTTAGTATTCTGTCTCTTTGAATTGCTTCTTTGTTCCACAGTAATGGTGATGAACTACTGATTTGGCCTGAAATGATTGTTGCCTGTCTAAACCTTGAAGGCTGCTGCTGATGGAACTAATGCATCAAGCCATTGCATCATAAGTCTGTACTGAACTTTGAAATAGCCTAGTTGGTCAGCAGCAAACAGATCTTCTTCCTGTATTTCTCAGTGACCTGTTTGTAGCTCTGGATATATCTCACAGCTGACATGCATTCGACCACCTGTGGTTATACAATCTAGAAGTGGTCAAACATAACGAAGGTCAAAACATGGATACTATCAATTATTCTTCCACGCTCCCTTCAGGGGAACAATCAATCCTCTGTGGTATTGAGGTATAGAATATGGTAGATAGTTTCATTGCCATAAGCAGCACTTCCCAAACTGTGGGCTGCGACTCCCTTGGGGGACCGTACGTTTTGTTGAGGGGGCTGTGAAATAATGAAAACAAATTTTAAATGTTTTAAGACTGAGTAGATTTTTTTTAATCTTAAAAGAAACATATTTAATTTTTTTTATTTATTATTTATTTTTTGTTCTTTTTTATATTTTAATGGAAAAAATCACACATTGGTGTTGGTTCACAAATTTTGCTTCTTGTGTATTTCGGCGATTAATGAATATTAGTAAATATATGCTTATTCATATAAGTTTCATTTCAAAGGTATAAGAAACACAAAAAATATTACAAACGCAAAATTTTGAATATAAATTGTATTGAATATAAATACAATAAATATTATAATAATATATGTCTATATTAGGATTTTTTTTTTTTTTTTTTTCTATGGGGGCCATGAAATATTTTAATTTTTCCAAAGGGGCCCTTGGCATCCATAAGTTTGGGAAGCACTGGCCTAATGTAATAGCACTGTTTTGCTTATTTTAGACCTTTCAAGTGGCAAACACCATAAAAAAAAAAAAAAAAAGAAAAAAAAAAAAAGAAACAGTTTTCCCTATTTTTCCAGCATACAATATAAGTGTTTACATCAGACATCATAGAGGGACCCAAAACTTCTTCCTTTGAGGATACTTGAAAATGGTTCTGTTCTGTTGACTAGCCAGGTGACATACTAATCTATGTTTAATGGCAATATTTTAAGAGACCTTCCACGTCAGCTTGCAAGTAATCTTGCTGCCAGTATTTTTTACCAAACTCTTCCTGGAGGAAGTTAAACTAATGGTGTAGAGAGAGCATTGCTGAGGCTATGATTTTTACTCATGGGTGAAATTATTTATTTATATGGCTTAGCTGAGAATCAGTTACACATGAACACAGTATATTATTTAATTAAAACTAATTAAACTACAGATATTTAAATTTACGTATCATGAACCATCATCAGTGTATTCCAATTTGAAACAAAAAATTTTACAAAGAAGATATGTAGTTTACCATACACTACAAAACGTTATTTATTTCTGTCATCATATGATAAATGAGAAATGTTTTGTTGGTATGGTATCATATGATGACAGAAATAAATTATGGTTTGTAGATGCTAAAATTAATCCTAAACTTTCATCTCTAAATATCGTATGCAAAATCAAAAGTTTTACATGATATTAGGATACTGTGTTTGAGGTTATATTGTAGTGTTCGTACAAGCTCCTGATAAGATAAGTATTATTTTCAGTTATTGTTGATAAAATTACTTAATATTGCGTAGTTTTGTTTGCCTTGCATATGTTAGTGCGTTTGTTTGTGTGTTTTTGGTATGTTATAACTTATAATTTGATAAAACACTTTGCAAATAAGTATGGCACCTATACGAAGGAAAATGGCGGCCAGTAATGATGATTCGCCATCTTTATCAAAGAACGGTAGTATAAAAGAAATGAGTCAGTGTACTAGCTGTGAAATGTACGCTTTGCGGAGTGCGGTCGTAGTGTGGTTAGATGATAATAAAGGATTGAATGTGTGTAGAAAATGTAGGGAGAAGGAGGAATTGAAATGTATTTTGGATCGTGAGTGTGATATTTTTGTCAAACTTCAGAATGAAGAAAATAGGAATATGACAAGAAACGGCAAGGTACATGAGAATTGTGAGAGTGTGAATATAGAAAGTGTGAATGATAGTATTAATGATTTCTCAGAGAATAAAAAAGATGAGATAGATGCATTGAGTGAGATCGCGTTGTTGAATGGTGCGGTAGAAAGGGCAAAACAGCAGCTAGAGTGCATGAACAAAAGTCGACTGAATGAACCAACCAATAATAAAAGGTATGACAGGAAAAATAGACGTATGAATGTGAACATGAACAAAATGAAGGATAGAGTGCTGTATGGAGACTCTTTAGTACGAGATGTGTTTTGTAGAGGATTTTACAAAATTGTACCAACCTGGTGCGACCATAAAGGATGTAACTGAGTCTATTAGAGAGCAAAAGGAAAGGGTGAAAGAAATGATTGTTGTGGCAGGTACGAATGATTTGAAAGGAGATAAAATGGAAATGATAGAAGACCTGAATGAATTGTTTGAGGTAGCAAAAGAAAAGAGTGAGAGAGTTAGAATGATTAGTCTTTTGCCATGGTATGACAGTGAAATGTTTAAAAGGAGGGCCATAATTGCGAATGACTTTATGTGTGGGTTATGTATGACGAGTGGTGTGGAATTTGTGGACGTGTGGAGTGAGTTTGATGGCCGAAAGGATCTGTATAAGATGGATGGCTTGCATTTGAATGGTTACGGCGTAAGAAGACTTGAGAAAGTGTTGCTGAATGTAGTGGATGTGCAAATTCAGGGAAACTAGATTTGTTAAGGGGGGTGGGAGTAGATATACAGTCCTTAGGGAGGCAGTTGAATGTAAGAATGAATATAATATGCCAGAGCAAATAAGGACAACAAATCTGAGTGGGATAGTTAATATAAGGCATCAAGGTAGGGTTGGGGCTAATGGGGGTCTTAAATTCATGTACACTAATACTAGGAGTATTAGGAACAAGAAGGAAGAGTTTTTGGCCATGGTTGGCACTTCCAGACCACAGGTTATTGGTATTAGTGAAACATGGCTGACTGTAGATGATATAGCCAGTGGGATTGAATGTGATGGGTATAGTGTGTTCAGGAATGACAGAGAGAATAAAATGGGGGGAGGAGTATTGTTGATGATAGCTGATGAGCTACAGCCAAGGAGAATAGAAGTTGAATTGCAGGATAGAGAAAAGAGCACATTTGAGGCCATTTGGTGTGTGATTATGGCTAGCAGAACTAAATATACAATTGGGTGCTGATATAGATCAGGTGATGAAAAAGAAGGTGGTGAAAGTATGCACAAGCAAATAGAAGAAATGAGTGGAAGGAGGGTGATTATTATGGGAGATTTCAACTATGGTCGCATTGATTGGAGTGAGGAGAGGACCCACGGGAGGAAGGAATTGGATTTTATGCGGTTATTAAGGGATAACTATCTGCGACAGCATGTAATGGAAAATACTAGGGGTCAGAGAGTGCTTGACCTAGTAATTACATCTGAAGATTTGGCTGTAACAAATATGACCACATTGCCACCAATCGGTGAGAGTGATCATAGGGTCTTGACTTGGGAGGTGGCTAATGGTGTAGAATTTTCAATTAAGACAGGGTACATGTGGAATTATCAGGCTGGAAAGTATGACAATCTTAAGAGTTTGATTGGTTCAGTGCCATGGCATGTACAACTGCAAGGACTAGAAGTTGATAGTGCATGGGAGGTAGTTAAGAAGTGCTTGCATGAAGCAATGGCTGACTGTATACCTAGAGTCCGAATAATAAATCAAGTAGGGGTTAAATGGATGAATAACACCATTAAGCTTGAGCTGCAAAAAAAGAAACAACTATGGAGGGAATTTAAGCAGAAAGGTGACCGGCAGGCACATGAACGGTATAAAGCGCAGGTCAGAAGGGTGACGAGTGTGGTAAGAAAAGCAAGAAAGGATTACGAAAGAACATTGGCCATGCAAGCTAAAGAGAATCCTAAACAGTTTTTTAGATATGTAGCAAGTAAAAGGAAAAATGTACATGGCAGAATGATTTTAAAGAATGCCGATGTTAGGGAGGTAACTGAATCAGTTGAGATAGTTGAGTTAGTGAGTGAGCACTTTGCAAGAATATATCATCCAGGTGGTGACATTGCAGAAACGAATAAACCAGTAGATTATACGGGAATTGTGGTGAATGAGGTGGAGGTGAGTAGTCTATTGCATAACCTCAATGTTAATACATCTGTGGGATTGGATGGTATACCAGCTTGTGTTGTACGAGAAGCAGCTAAAGAATTGTCAGTACCCTTGACCATTTTGTTTAATTTGAGTCTCGGGTCTGGGTTAGTCCCGAGCGGGTGGAAAGAGGGGAAAATAGTTCCACTGCATAAAGGTGGTTCCAAGACTGCTGTTGTAAATTACCGACCGATTAGCATATCAGGAATCATTGTCGAGGTCTTAGAGAAATTAGTCAAGAAAAGAATACAGGTTTGAATAGATGAAAATGGGATATTGTATGGGGGACAACATGGTTTTGTGAAGGATAGATCATGCCTCAGTAACTTGCTCACGTTTTATAACACAGTGACGGCTAAACTGGATCAGGGTAATGGGTTTACAGTGATACTACTGGACCTTGCCAAGGCCTTTGATAGGATACCGCATGGAACCCTAATCAGTAAACTGGAGCAGATGGGGATGGATATAGGGTTGGTGAGATGGATCGGAGGGTGGTTGAAGGAGAGATACCAGAGAGTGGTTTATTCAGGAGTGGAGTCTAAAAGACGTCTTGTGACTAGTGGAGTGCCACAGGGCTCTGTTCTTGGACCACTGCTTTTCAATTTGTTCATCAATGATATTGGAAAGGATTTGAGAGGAAGTGTTCACTTGTTTGCTGATGATGCAAAGTTGGGTAGAGCAATTGTGAGTGCACAGGATGTCAGAATTTTACAGGATGATTTGGATGGTTTGGAGGACTGGACTAGGAAAAATGGATGTCAGTTTAATGTGGCAAAGTGTAAGGTTATGCACTTTGGGGTGAAAAGAATAGCAGCAGTATATCGCATTGGTGGAACCGTACTCCAGGAGATTGATGAGGCCAGGGATTTGGGAGTGTTGGTGGATAGGGAGTTGAAGTTTAGGGGGCACATTGCAAAAGTGACTAAAAGAGCTCACCAAATCACTTGGCTGCTGAAAAATACTTTAACATGCAGAGACAAACAAGTTGTTGTTCCTCTGTATTGAGCCTTGATAAGACCCCATCTGGACTTCTGTGCCCAGTTATGGGCACCAGGGTTTCTTCGTGATGGGGAGGAAGTGGAGAGGGTCCAGAGACGAGTGACCAAGATGATAGCACTTCTGTGGAATGAACCTTATGAGAATAGGTTGAGGATTTGTGGGTTGCAGAAACTGGACGATAGGCGAAGGAGGGGTGATATGATTGAGACATTCAAATTACTGATGGGTTTTTATAAGATTGATCCAGAAGATATTTTTGAAAATATGACTGGTGGTGGAAGGACTAGGGGCCATTCATGGAAGCTGGACAAGAGCGTGGTTGACAAGGGTGTTAGAGCTAGGTTTTTTACTTGGTGAGTTGTGAATGAGTGGAATAAGCTTCCAGAGTCTGTTGTGGGTGCTACGACCGTGAATGAGTTAAAGGCAAGGTATGATAGATACTGTGTGAATGTTGAATAGTTGTTCTTGACATGATGTTAGGGCCTCCCTCGATGAGTCTGTCAACTCCTTGGAGTTTCCCGGAACAATAATAATAATAATAATTATCACCAAAGGCAATATCACTGTTATTTCTGACTCTTCTGATTATAAATGGAAAATGGATATGTAGCTGCTAAATCATAAAACCTATGTGCAAATCTATAGAGATACAACCAAGAGTCAGATTAACAAACCTTAACCCTTTATTGGATAATGTATATTTGTTTGACTTGCCTAAGTTGCATAAATCAGGATATCTTCTTCAGCCAATTGTAGATTGCATGGGAAGTCCTATATACAAAATTTCAAAGTTTTTTTTTTTTTTTTTTTTAAATCTCCTCTCTCCCTTTACCTGCTAATCCTTTTCTTATATTAAAAGTACAAGCAACTTTATATCAAAAATCAAAGATTTGTTTTTAATTAAATTTCAAAATCATCATCAATTTCCTGATATGTACCCTCAAGGGGTGTTGAGGCTACTATGACAGCACTATTGTTTACATTATAATTAATCTCCTATCAACAATTTATCTTCAAATTATTTTATTACTTGTCAGCACTCCAATACTGTTGTATGAAACATTTCATTCTTCTAAGGCATTTCTGACTGAATCAATCCATCTAGATCTTGGTCTTCCTCTGGGTTTCTTTCTTGACATCAGACACCTGCTTTGCTCACCCTCACCCATTCTATTTAAGTGGCCAATACTACCTTAATTAGCATTGCTCACACATTCTTTAATGCTAAGAATGTTGAGTTCCTTTCTAATATCTTCAATTTTAATATGATTCTGCCTCTGATGCAACTGTTCACTCCCATAATTTTTCTCAGAACTCTCTTTTCTGTGGTCTAGTCTTCGATCAAATACGTTATTTCTAACACAGCTCTATGATCCACAACTTAAAACTTGTTTGAACACTGTCTTGTATACTGTTACTTTGTCATTTTGGCTAATTTCTCTCTTATTCCCATGCATATTTATTTAACTGGCTCCCCCACCAGAATAAGCAAAGCTGGTAAGCTTTGCTTATTCTGTTGTCTACTTCTAAATGTAATTTTCTATCTTCATTAAAACTGCATCTAAATAGCTGAAATATTTTACTTGTTCTATGCGTTCTCCATTGAGAATGCAGCTAAAGTATTTCTATGTTCCTGCCTATTTTCAGAGTTTTGCTATCTTTTTTCTGCTGATTTGACAAATTTGTTACAGCTGTTATGCAAGTTAGAATCCTGTAGAGTTTCACTAGATTTGTTTACAAAAACAACATCGTTTGTATAAAGTAAAGATCTAAGTTTGATATCTCGAATTCTAATATCTGGTTAAACCTAATGCAATCCATATAGATGATGAATAAGAATGGAGATAATGTGCATAATTGTCTTACTTCTGAATTTACATTAAAATATCTTCCTGTATTTCCTTCATTTCTAACTTTCAACTTACAATTTTAATATAGACTAAGTGGAGTATATCATTGGCTTTATGCAAATGATGTTGTAAAATAATAATCTTATCTTGACAACCTCTATTTTGCCTGACCCCATGCATATTTATTTAACTATATTCAAGTATGTGCTTACATAAATCTTACCTGGAATGCTTAATGCAGAAATTCTTCTGTAATTCTCACATTCAGCCCTATTTCCTTTTTTTGTTTTTAACGGGAACTATTAGAATTTAACTCTTATCATCTGGAATTCGACCTTCTGACCAGGTCCACTGAATTATGCAGTGAAGCCACTGCAAAACTTTCATATCTTCATATTTGAGCATTTCTGGATAAATATCATCTATTAGAGCTGCCTTTCTACATTTTAATTTTTGATGGCTTTTTCTACCTCAGGTATTGATATGTGCTCATTTGCATTCCTCATGAAAATTTTCTACCTTCTCTGTCATTGCTTGTTTTGTTTAACAGTCCTCCAAAGTAATTATTCTAGACATCTAGGATAACCTTATCTTCAGTTTTTATGTCACCTTTATCATTGTTGATTCCTTTTACAGTACTCTTTCCTCCATTTCTAAGCATTTTCAATAGCCTCCAGAACATTTTGCCACCTTCCAGATATTCATTATCATCATATTCCTGATATTTACCCTAAGGGGGTTGTATAGGATAATTATTATAGTACTACATAAAAAAATTACACCATTGCTAAATTCCAATCAACAATTTTCTTCCAAATTAATCAGTTATTTGTCAAGATTCCAATATTATTAGATCTTATATTTTTGTCTTTTAAAGCACCTTTTACGGTATCAATCCATGTACATCTTGATTTTCTTCTGGGTCTTTTTCCTACCAAACTAGCAGAGAACATTTTTTTTTTTTTATTCTTTTCTCTTCCAATCTGTTTAATTGACCATACTGCCTGAAATTAGCTCTACTAACACATATCTGAATGCTGACAATGGCAAGTTCTTTCCTGATATCCTCATTTTAATGTGATAATCGATACCATCTATTCACTCGAGTAATCTTTCTCAGAACTCTCATATCAAAGGTCTCCAGTCTTTGATCAAGTGTTTTAACTTATGGATAAGTTAAAATTGATTTGAACAATATTTTCGCTAATTTTGTTCTTATTCCATGTAAATTTTTTAAGCTGACTTCCTACCATACCCATTTTACTAATTCTGTTGTCTGTTTCCATATTTAATTAACCATCTTCACTGAAAATTCGCTGTTCAGGATACATTGCATCATCAAATTCCTGCCATGTACCCTCAAGGGGGTCTACAGGATATGATTGTACTACATGAAAAATTTACATCATTATTAACTTCCTATCTACAATTTTCCTCCACATCAGTCTCTTACTTGTCAAGACTCCAACATTATCACATCTTATATTTCTATCGTCTAAGGCACTTTGTACCGTATCAATCTACCTATATCTTGCTCTTCGTCTGGGTCATTTTCCTGCCAACCTGGCAGAGAACACTTGTTTTGCTAATCTTCCTCATCCATTCTGTTTAAATGACCATACTACCCAAGATTAGCTCTGCTAATGCAATCTTAGATGCTGACAATGTCAAGTTCTTTCCTGATATCCTCGTTTTTAATATGATATTGCCATTGATGCCATCTGTTCACACCTCTAATCTTTCTCAGGACTCTCATATCTGCAGTCTCTAATCTTTGGTCAAGTGTTTTACTTCTAGCTCTCAGATCCATAAATTAAAACTGGTTTGAGCACTGTCTTGTATACAGCTCATTTAGTGTTCCGACTAATTTCTCTCTTATTCCACATGAATTTATTCAATTGACTTCCTACAATACCAGCTTTGTTGATTCTGTTGTCTATTTCCATATTTAATTTACTATCTTCACTAAAAATTGTGCATAAGTAGCTGAAATCTTTTATTTGTTCCACAGCTTCCCATTTCAAAACACAGTTCACATTTTCAGCGATTCTATCTATTTTCATTGTCTTTGTCTTTTTATTGCTGACCTTCATACCATATCTATTACAACAGCTATTCAATTTAGTCAGAGAATCTTGCAGTCCTATAGCAGATTTACTTAGAAGTATAACATCGTCCACATAAAGCAAACAGCTGACATTAACATCTCCAATTTTGATATCATGTTTAATACCACTTTCCTTCATAATGTGATCCATATAGATAATGAATAACAGAGGGGATAATGCACATCCTTATCTCACACCAGATATAACATTAAACCATCTTCCTGTACTTCCTTCAATTCTAACTGCTGACTTAAACTCAAATAAAGACTAAGTATTGCTTGATATAATACCCCATTGACACCAATATAACTGTAGCGTATTGAATAACTTCTCTCTTGGCACCTTGTCATATGCCTTTTCCAGATCAACAAAACTTAAATGCAGATCTTTGTTATATTTCCATGATTTTTCAACTATTTGTCTTAAAGTGAAGATCTGATCCTGACAGCCTCTGTTTGGCCTGAATCCAACTTGTTCTTCACCAAGCTTTTCTTCCACAATTCTTCTCAAATGTTTCTCAAGTATACTTGCATATATCTTACCAGGAATACTCAGTAATGAAATACCTCTGTTATTCTCACATTCAGTTTTATTTCCCTTTTTATATATGGGTACTATGAGAGCTCTACTCCAATCATCGGGAATTCGTTTGTCTGTCCAGGCATTCTGAACTATGCAGTGCAGCCACTGTAAGACTTTTATACCATCATACTTCAGCATTTCTAGTTAAATATCATCTACTCCTGCATTTTCACATTAAAGGCCTTTGATGACTTTTTGTAGTTCAAATATAGATATGTATTGCTGACCGCATCCCTGCTGAGTGTTTTTTATCACTGTGCTATCACTGCTTGTTTCATTTAGCAATTTTTCGAAGTAATTACTCCATACTTCAAGGATATCGTTTTCTCCCATTTTCATGTCACCTTTATCATCTCCAACTCCTTTAACATCACTCTTTCTTCCATTTGTAAGCTTCTTCAACAACCTCTAGAATATTTTGCCACCTTCTTGATATTTATTTTCTATGTTCTTACCAAATTCTTCCCATGACTTTTGTTTAGCTAGTTTTACAGAGTGTTTAGCTTTCTCACAATTGTCTCTCTATTGTCTACGGTCACAAGCTGAATTATTTGCTGATAACTTTTGATATGCTTTCTTCTTTTCCTTCACTGCCTCATTAACTTCCTGTGTCCACCATGGAGTTCTGATTTTTCTGTCCTTGCAGACAACCTCACCACACACGTTTCTGGCTGAATCAATCAATGTTTTCTTCGGAGCTTGCCACTGAATCTCCAAGGTTTGGTTACTGTACTCAAACTCTTTCATTTTTCTTTAATAATCTTTGTGTATTTTAGTCTACAGTTCACCTCTGAGAGCTGCTGAACTTCTATTCGCTTTAAAACTGATTTACTAAACAGAATAAACCCTGTGAATAAAATGCTTCAAGACAAAAATATGTACATTACACTTGCTTTAGAATCTGCCGAAATCTTAAAAATATTCTTACAAGAGTATCAATGAGATACAAATTTTAAAGAAGTTCTAAAATGGCAAAAGAATTGATTGAAGAGGTGGACGGAAAACAAGAATTTAAATCTGGTACGGAAGTCCGACGACGAAAGAAGACATGACAATTTGACTACGAGCTTCATGACGAAACCCCACAATCGCCAGAAGATAAATTTAGAGTGAATGTGTTTTATACACTTCTAGACGTTACAATGTGTTCGTTAATAGAATGTTTTTAACAACTAAAAACATATTATGATAATTTCAATTTCTTGTATAGATTACTACAAATTAATAACGAAGATTTACGAAAAAATTGTGACGATTTAAAGATTCCCTTGAAGGACGGCGACAATAAAGACATAAATGGAATAGAATTATATGACGAGTTATGTGCTTTCCGGGATATTTTTTGGAATGATAATTTAAATATTCAAAACCCTTTCGATATTCTTAATTTTATTGTGTCCAATAATTTATCTTTCCCTAACTTTTCAATTTCTTTAAGAATACTATTAACCTTACCTGTTAGTGTAGTGAGTGGTGAACGTTCCTTTTCCAAGTTGAATTGATTAAAACCTACTTAAGAACAAGTATGTCACAAAAAAGGCTTGTTAGTCTGACGTTAAGAGCTATTGAAAATGATATATGTGCGGAATTAGACGTTAAGACCGTTATTTCTAATTTTATGAATATGAAATCAAAAACCCTTAAATTTTAATTTAAAAAATTTCAAGTATATTTATGTAATTTAATTTATTTTCTGTTATTCTGTAAAGATGTTATTTTTTGAATACTTATATTAAATGTTCTAATTATTTCTGAATTCTTTTCTTTTCTCATCTATCTTGAGTTTCTTTTATTTTCCTAAAAGATAGTTCCACTTATAAAAATTATTAAAAAATTTTTACTAGTTACTTAGAATTTAGTATAATAAATTTAGTTTAATCCTTTATCCAAGTGTGAGCAAACAAAGTTTGCGCCTGAAAGTATCTTCAGGACTGGGGTAAGGTAGTGCAACACCAGGCAACTTGTTGCAAAGGTGGAGAAAGCTCTCATTACTCCTATCTCAGTATCTCCCATAATGCAAAACACATCTCCTTGCGGATATGTGTAATGCTATGCATTAAGGCAAGGGCCACTACCCATGCCGGTTTCGACCTTTATTGAGGTCTCGTCAGTGGTAGCCAGGCCCAGTAGTGGAGATACAAAGGCAGAAGCAATGAGAGGTCATCCTAACCTATATGAGATGCCAAAGGGTGTGCAACCTTATTATTAAATTACTCCAGATTCAAAGAAAGATGTTGAGAGTTTATTTTTCACTTGGTTAGACTATAATAAGTTTAGTTTAATCCTTTATCCAAGTGTGAGCAAACAAAGTTTATGCCTGAAAGTATCTTCAGCATTACACATATCCGCAAGGAGATGTGCTTTGCATTATGGGAGATACTGAGATAGGAGTAATGAGAGCTTTCTCCACCTTTGCAACGAGTTGCCTGGTGTTGCACTACCTTACCCCAGTGCTGAAGATACTTTCAGGCGCAAACTTTGTTTGCTCACACTTGGATAAAGGATTAAACTAAACTTATTATAGTCTAACCAAGTGAAAAATAAACTCTCAACATCTTTCTCTGAATTCGGAGTCATTTAATAATAAGGTTGCACATCCTTTGGCATCTCCTATAGGTTAGGATGACCTCTCATTTCTTCTGCCTTTGTATCTCCACTACTGGGCCTGCCTCCCACTGACGAGACCTCAATAAAGGTTGAAACCGGTATGGGTAGTGGCCCTTGCCTTAATGCATAGCATTACACATATCTGCAAGGAGATGTGCTTTGCATTATGGGAGATACCGAGATAGGAGTAATGAGAGCTTTCTCCACCTTTGCAACGAGTTGCCTGGTGTTGCACTACCTTACCCCAGTCCTGAAGATACTTTCAGGCGCAAACTTTGTTTGCTCACACTTGGATAAAGGATTAAACCAAACTTATTATAGTCTAACCAAGTGAAAAATAACCTTTCAATTAAGAATTTAGTAACTTGTAAAATGCAAGAATTTTTTAAACTTTAGTCAAATAAATTTTAACTGAAATTAAAATTCATTTTAATTTTGTTAGCGATTCGGGTTGGTGAGAAGGCTATAATCCCTGTATCATTATATTCAATGATTAAAGTGAAGTGGCTTTATCAAAATTTCCTTTAACTTTTGAGAATTTTTTGAATATTCGGTTTTTAGCGATTATCCTGCCTAGTCAACACCCCAGGTTCGTTACATTTAGCGAATGCACATGTGGCGGTTCCGTCAAAATTTATTTAAGAAATTTCAAATAATTTAAATTTTTATTATCGTAAAAGAACCACACACACCTGGATCGTTACAGGGGCGCTTAGATAAACATTGCATGTGGGCGACAAAGACCCTAACGCCGGCTCTGAATTTACCTGTATAGAGTGCAACAGCATGTAGCTTAGTTCTTATATGCATGTATCCTTCTGAAGATTACCTCAATACAGAGGTCGAAACGTAAAGTTATTATTTTATTATTAATCAGTAAAATAATCTTTTCAACATGTGCGTTTTGTGTCCCTAAATTCATAAATATGAATGCTGATCACCGTGTAACCTTAAAAGAAAGAGTCATCATAATCCATGGAGATGTGACCCACAAGCAGTGGACCCTCTACGGTAAGCTAAAGATACGTAGTTCTATGTAAATTAATCGACTGGCCTTTTTGAAACAATGTAGAGACAGCAACTTAATACCCAACTGCATTAAACTAAAGAAGAAATTTACATAAGCTAAAGTGCTCCGTATCTATTCCAGGCTAGAAAAAGCGTTGTTAAGAGAACAGATCCACGAGGCACAAAAAAACTTAGCATCTACCCAAGCCAAAGTGTTACAGCTAAAATTTGAGCTATCCAGTTATGTTAATCCATAAATTTGGAATATTCTAGACAAGATCACAGACGACTCGGCCAAGCACCTATTACTCAAAAACAAAGAACAATTAATAACAAAGTTTCAAGCATTAAAACTACAGGAAAGCACAAGACAATTACGACGCCATAACGGTAGGAGCAGCCAGTTCACCCACAAACGCAGTTAGAAGCACCCAACCACCATCGGACCACTGTCTGGTTATCAACCAATCGTATTACAACCGCACACAAGGTGAACTCTCGCTACTGGAGAAAGGTTTAAACTACGCCATTGCTCCGAGGTCAGTAAATAAACTAGATGTAATATATCATATCGAGAAAGGTTTAAGATCTCTCTCCCCACCAATTTAGCTGACGAAATACGGATGGAAACTGCCTGTTTACTAAATTCAACCAAAAAATTAAGCAGCAACCTAAACAAAGCGGAAAAACTGGCCCTCAAATCACTAAAAAATAACCGTGACATTATTATCACAAAAGCAGATAAAGGGAATGCCACTGTTGTTTTAAATCAGACAACCTACATTGAAAAAATGAACCATTTGGTATCGGACCACAACACCTACCAAATGGTAAATTACAACCCCACACAACGCAACAAAAAGAAAACTACTGAGCTACTTAAATCAGTTAACACGTGTCCAGAAGAAACAATTAAAAAATTAATACTGCAGTATGCCTGCGCACCCAGAATTAATGGCCTGCCAAAAGTATACAAAACAGACACGCCATTACGTCCAATTGTGGAAGGAATTGACAGTCTGAATTACTACTTGGCCAAAAAAATTAGCGGCCACACTCAACGAATTGGTTGGTCATTCCCCTTCCTGCATAAAAAATACACAACAATTCATAAACAAAATTAAAAACATTACAATCAATGACCAAGATCTATTTGTCAGCTTTGACATAACTTCCCTTTTCACCAATATCCCACTCAATGATACTATCTTACTCTTACAAAACATATTTCCACACGACATCATGGCCCTCTTTGCCCACGTACTCCACTCTGGATATTTCATGTGGCAAAACAATTTTTACCTTCAAAAAGAAGGTACAGTCATGGGCTCACCACTCCCCCCCCCCCCCCCCCCCCAATAGCAAACTTTTATATGGAAGACTTTGAGCAACGAGCTCTAGAATCGGCATGCCTATTCATGCCTAAAATTTGGCTCAGATACGTCGACAATATTTTTGCCATTTGGCCCCACGGCCGCCAAGCACTAGATACATTCCTTAGCCACCTGAATAAACAACACAAACGCATCCAATTCACCATTGAAATAGAAAAAAACAACTCTCTTCCGTTCGTAGATACACTTGTCATACATCTTCCTTCAGGCTGTCTCTCTTTCTCAGTTTACTGCAAACCTACACACACAGGCCAGTACATACACAAAACTTCTTATCACCACCCAACACAAACACTAGGGGTCATAAGCACCCTTAAACACAGAGCTCAAACCATTTGTTCAAATGAACAAGCTTTTAACCATGAATATGAGACCATCAAACATACCTTTATAAAAAATGGATACAGTATAAAAACGATTCTCAAGATCCTCCTCAAAGATACCACTAATAACAAAAAAGATTTCAAGAATGCTATTGCTATACCATATGTTAGAGGCATTTCAGAAAAAATAGACAGAAGACTACACAAATACAACATCAAAACCACCTTTAAACCCCCGACAAAATTAAGACACCTACTCAGTTCTTCCATGGATCCCCTACCACACCTAGCCCACCCAGAGGTTTACAAAATAGATTGCACATGTAATATACCATACATAGCGGAAACAGGTGAACCATCCCAATCAGAAAGGATGAACAAAAATGTCACATAAAATACCTCCATTTTGGAAAAACCGGCCTTTCTGACCACCCACTCCAAACATACCACAGAATTGATTGGAAAGGTACCAAGTCCCTACACCGCACCAAAACCTGGTTCGAGCGGAAATTCAAGGACGCATGTGAAATGCTCAAACATGATCCGAATCTGAATAAAAATGATGGTCTAACCAAGAATGTGGATGACTCATCTGCAACCTTCATAGCAACCACGAAGAAAAATCTCAATTCAAGAAGACTTGGTGAAGTGTTTTTTTTTTTTTTTTTTTTTTTTTTTTTTTTTTTTTTTTTTTTTTCCTCCTGGATATTCAATAGCAACCTGTACTGTACAAATCCAGAAGATAATCATAATATAACAATATAAACTATAATTCCAGAAGAATCCTAGCACGTGAGGACTTGAACAGAGTTTATTGTAGTTTTTATTTTTTATTTGTTTTTATTTATTTATTTTTTTATATCACTTGAGGGCAGGCTAATAAAAAAGATTAGTTAAGAATGTAGATGTAATTTACCTGTATAGAGTGCAACATCATGTAGCTTGGTTCTTATACACATGTATCCTTCTGAAGATGACCTCAATACAGTGTTCGAAACGTAAAGTTATTATTTTATTATTAATCAGTAAAATAATCTTTTCAAGACGTGCGTTTTGTGTCCCTAAATTCATAAATACGAATGCAGATAGCCGTGTAACCTTAAAAGAAAGATTCTCATTGTCCAGTTCCCCATTCTGATATTTGCCCGCATCACTCTTCTTGAGACTGCCTGCTATTCAAGATTAGCCTTGTATTTAGTTTTGAATACTATGGCTACTCCTTCTTTTCCTTGATTGTCATTGCCTGAATATAACATTTTGTATGTATTGCTCAGAAAGATCTCACCAGACTTTGTCTTTTTTTGTTTCAGTCACCCATATTATGTCGATTCGGTATTTATCTAATTCCTCAGCTAGCTCCATTTCTTTGCCATTCCTTCTTATGTTGATATACTGATCTTTAACTCTGGTGATGTTGAGTTGGTGGTGTGTTTTCAGATTTGTTTCAGTAGCTGACTTTTTGCTGTTCACCATGGTTCCCTGCCGAAAACAATGGGGGGCCTTGTTTAACCGGGCGACGTCACAGCTGGCATGAAATTTTGCCATGTTTTATCATCATTTTGTATTTTGGTTTAAGCCAATAAGAATACAATTTGGTCAGCTAAATCCCAAATTGCCACTCCATCCTCGTTCATTCAGTATCCAGGTAGATACCAACAGGATGCACCACGAGAAGGTGAGGATTGGACATTAGATCAGAAGCCCTGGTCGGTTCTCCTCATTCCTTTAAAGGCTATGTGGAGGTCTCCTCTCAGTTATACAACTTTGACCCTTAAGCACCCCAGGATACATTGCATGTTTTCAATATTTCTGCCTATTTTCATTGTCTTTGTCTTTTTATTGCTGATTTCTATACTAAATTTATTGCAATGGTTATTCAATTTAGTCAGGGAATCCTGCTGACTTGTACTGGATTTTCTTGAAATATAACATCATCTGTATAAAGCAAAGTGCTGATATTAACTTTCTTTATAATGTAATCCTTAGGTGAATAACAGTGGAGATAATGTATATCCTTATCTCACACCCCCGATTTAACATCCGACCATCTTCCTGTACCATTTTAATTCTAACTGCTGACTTACATTTCAAATATGGACTAAGTGTTGCTTGATATAATGTTACATTTATACCATATAACTAGAATTTTGAAGAGCCTCTTGGCACCTTGTCATATGCCTTTTCTGATCGACAAAATTTAAACACAAATATTTGTTATATTCCTAAGTTTTCTCAACATATTTTGAAAAAACTTTAGAATACAAACACTCAATAAGGAAATACCTCTGTATTTCTCACATTCAGTTTTATTCAGGAAACGAGATGGTGATTGTTGGACTTGAACGGACACATAGGGAGACAGAATAGAGACTGTGAAAGGGTGCATGGTGGCCACGGAGTGGGAATGATGAACCAGGAAGGAGAGAGGGTTGTGGACTTCACAGTAGCATTTGATCTGGCAATTGTGAACTCGTGTTTCTACAAGAGGGAAGAACATTTGATAACATTTAGGAGTGGTAACAACAGTTCACAAATTGACTACATTTTGACTATAAGAAAACATCTTAAGGTTGTATAAAATTGTAAAGTAATTCCAACAGATCAAGTGGCACAGCAACACCGACTGCTGTGTGTAGACTTTAAAATAAGATCGAAGATAAGAACCTCTTGAAGCCATGGGATGAAGACAATTGAGTAGTTTCTCTTAAAAGAAGAGAGTGTGAGGAATCGTTTTAGGGAGAGGGTGTTTGAGAGGATTTCGGATGGACTGGAAAGTGTACAAGATTGGTGGAAACATAATTCAAAAGTAAGTGTGCATCTGAGCTGTGCAATCGAGGTTCTTGGTGAGACATCTGGAAAGATTAGAGAGCAGAAGGAGGGTTGGTGGTAGAATAATAATGTACAAGTGGTAGTGACAGCTAATCGGAAGGCAAAGCAGAAGTGGGTTGAGTCAAGAGTGGAAGAGGACAGAGAGATGTACAGACAGAGAAAGCAAGAAGCCAAGAGAGTTGTTACACAGTCTAAGGCCATGGCATATCAAGATCTGTATGATGAATTAGAAACAAAGGAAGGACAGAGAAAAATTTACCAACTAGCGAAATGTAGAAATAAAGCAGCAAAGGGCATCTTACATGTGAGGCAGATCAAAGATGCTGAAGGAAGAGTATTATGGAGGGATGTGGACATAAGAAGCAGATGGAGAATATACTTTGAGGGACTTTTGAATGAGGAAAATGCAAGGACTCACAGAGAAGATGGGCAGCCTTCTGAGGGGATGGTGCAGAACATCAGTAGAGTGGAAGTGACGGAGGCCATGAAGAGGATGAAGAATGGAAAATCGGTGGGCACTGACAGGATTCCAGTGGAAGCATGGAAGGCACTTGGGGAAGTGGGAATTAACCTGCTGTGGGACCTGTTCATGAAAGTTTACAAACAGGAAAATATACCCGAGGAATGGAGGGAGAGTACTCTTGTCCCCATCTACAAGGGTAAAGGGGATGCACAAGACTGTAAGAATTACAGAGGAATAAAGTTGATGTCCCACACAATGAAAATCCTAGAAAGGGTTCTTGATGGAAGATTGAGGAAGGAGGTGTAGATTGCAAAGGAATAATTTGACTTCATGCCTGGTAGATCAACAACAGATGCTATCTTTGGGTTGTGGCAGATGATGGAAAAGTTTCGAGAGAAACAACGGGAGCTACATCTGGCATTTATTGATCTGGAGAAAGCATACGATAGAGTGCCAAGGCAAGAAGTCTGGAGGTGTCTGAGGGAGAAGAAGGCTCGGAGAAATATATCAGGTTGGTGCCGGAGATGTGCAGAAATGTGAAGACGAGTTCGGACCTGTCTTCAAGTTTTCAATGCTGACCCTTGGCTTGCATCAAGGGTCAGCATTAAGTCTGTTTCTGTTTAATATTGTGATGGAAGTAGTGACGGAGGAGGTGAGAGAAGATGCGCCTTGGACAATGTTGTATGCAGATGACATCTTGCTGTGTGCAGATTCAAGAGAAGAAGCAGGAACTGAACTGGAAAGATGGAGAAAAGTACTGGAAGAGAGAGGTATGAGACTGAGCAGAAGTAACACAGAGTATATGTGTTGCACAGTGGGCGGCCAGGAGACAGATCTGGAGCTGGAAGGAAATGTCATCAGGAAGGTGACGGACTTTAGATACTTAGGTTCAACAGTGGAAGAAGATGGAGGAGCTGAGAAGGAAGTGGGATGCAGGATACAAGCTGGTTGGAGGAACTGGAGGGAGATGGCTGGAGTGTTATGCGATAAGAGGGTGCCGATCAATCTGAAAGGCAAAATCTATAGGACAGTAGTGAGGCCAGCTATGACGTACGGTAAAGAAACTGTGGCCATGAGGAAAAATAACATCAGCAGGATGGAAGTAGCAGAGATGAGAATGCTTAGGTGGATGTGCGGTGTGACCAGCAAGGATTGTCTGAGAAATGACTATGAGGGACAGTGACAGTTACGAACTTAGGAGCGAAGATACAGGAGGCAAGGTTGAGATGGTTTGGTCATGTGATGAGGAGGGAGGACGAATATGTGGGAAGAAGGGTCATGCAGATGGATGTGCAAGGAAGGAGGAAGTGTGGGCGTCCAAAGAAGAGAGAGGGAGCTGGTAGAATAGGACTTGAGGATGAAGAAATTGGATGTGGTGACAGCCCAAGACAGGAGGATGTGGAGGAGACTCATCATCAACAGTGACCCCACTTAAGTGGGAGAAGCGGCAGAAGAAGAAGTTTTATTTACCTTTTTATAGATGGGTACTATAATAGCTCTGCTGCAAGCACTGGAATTTGAGCCTCTGACTGGGCCTTTTGAATTATGCAATGCAACCACTGTAAAACTTTTATACCTTCATATTTAAGCATTTCTGGCAAAATTTCATGTACTCCACCTGCCTTTCTACTTTCAGGTTTTTGATGACATTTTCTACTTCAAGTATGGATATATATATTCCTGTTGGGAGTTTTCTACCATTATATCGACACTGTTTGTTTTATTTAGTATTTTTGAATTTCAAAATCTTTAATCTTTAATTTCAAAAGTTAAAAATTAAAGTGAAGCCAACTGTCTCATTTTTTTAAATACATTACTTCAATACATTACTAGTATTACAATCATAGGTCTCAACATTAACTGGATTCAAGTCATCCAGTAACATTTGCAGCATTCCTCCTCCTCTACTATCCTGTCTGTTCTTCCTAAAAATACTGTACCCTTTATACCCTTTACACTCAATACTAGTTAATATGTCTGATTCTGATAGCCAGGTCTCTTTAATGCTACAATCTGACTTCCCAACATATTGACCAAGGCAACAAACTCTACCCCTTTGTTTCTGATACTCCTAGCATTGGTGTTTAGATTTAATAATTTTCCTGCATATTCTTTTGTATATTCTTGTCTGCAGTCTGTATAACACAGTTAGACAATTTGCAGATCTATATTCTTCTCTAGTACCTTATACCTGTAGACATCTTTGCACACGTTTGATGGGTCCGAACCAGATGCATACAAAGTCAAAATCATTCTCTCCTCATAATAATTTCCATGATAATGTCCATTCCCACTTTATTAACACAATTATATAATATTGTTTGCACTTAGACGTCTGATACCAAATGCATTCAGGTGTAGGACATCCCTCTTATGCAAATTTAATCTTCCTTCAGACACACTCCACACATTCAAAAACTCGCATCCATTCCTTCTACACAGCCTAAGTATCGAATTGTTTGCCATCATAGCCCTTTTTCTTAATTCATTTTTATCATATGGAGGTAATATACTTACTATTTTCACTTTCTCACTCTTCTCTCTTGCCTCTTCCAAACAACCCTTTAATGTCCTCTCTCATACTGAACTTATCACCAGTTAATTTGTTAGTACCTACTAAAATTACGATCTCGTTTACTTTTCTTTTCTGTTTATAAATTGCTTGCAGTGGTGTAACTAGAGTTTTTGCTATCCTGGGTGGATCCTGAGTTTGCCGCCCTTCTCAATACACACCAAAAATACTACAGAAAGTCAAAATGACGTATATGGAAATAAATTAAAACACCATGTTTATTTTTGAAGTAAAACTTTAATTTCAACATTCTAAAATGTTATTTTTCTTGCTTTTTTGTTAAGGAAATCATCGATGACATTGGTGAAGTCTATTTCATAGTAATGTAGCAATTCTTAATCAGTTTTATTTAGAAAAACTCCTCTCACAACTAGCAACACTTACAGCAATTGTGAGGAAAATTCACAGTAGTATTACAATATTTGGAAATGAGATCTCGAGACTGTATTTTAGAATTAACTGCAAAAGTTCAAAAAGGTTCAAAGTGCCGCCCAGGGCTATCCCGGGTGGCACTCAAAGTGCCTTTTTGTTTCTTCTATTAAACAAAATTTTGATGTTTTAAATCAGAAAAATGCTTTTTCTTTTCAACATAATAGTATCCATGTATGCCCTCATAGGTTGACAAATTTCTCTTATAGATGGATATAGACTTGCTTTATACTTATTTAGTGTGTTCTCCCAAGGTGATTTTAAACATCTATTAGTATACTTAGTATCACAGGTTTTTTTAGAAAGATAGCAAAAAATACTTATAGTTAAAACAAGAATCAGAAACTGGAGATCTGTGTAACAGAGGAGTGGAGTGAATTAGTGAGTAATGGATCAACTGAGTCAAGTATTTTTTTGAGCTCTTAAGGACTCTATCCCAAATATAAGAACAGTATCTAATGACTGGATGGATTAAAATATATATAACGTTAATAAATGTTCGGAGGTGATGTTATGCAAAGGAGAAAACCTAATTTTGTGCCAGGTGCATGACTGATTCAACAGACTCTGCCTTGTTCAAGCCACTCTTTGGCCCAGATTGGTATGCATTTCATCCCAAGCATTCAAAAATAAGAGCAGCATTCTGTGAAATGTGAATTCAGTTCTGTGCAATTTTTATTAAATAACAAACTAATGAAATATTCCGAAAACTTTATTCTAGAGGTACAGAATGGATTTAGAAAAGGACGATCATGTATAGACCCGGCCTTTTGCCTAAAATTAATAATAGAGAAAAGAAGAGAATACAATTTAGAAACACATATTGCATTTATCGACTTTGAAAAAGCATTTGACAAAGTTAAAAGAAACATATTATTTAACATATTAAAAGAAAGACAAATACCAAATAATATCCTAAAAGCTGTCACAAGTATATATGAAAATAATCAAATACAAATAAGATTAAATCATGAGCTATCATATACAAGAGAGATAAACCAAGGGGTCCGACAGGGATGTCCCCTCTCAGCAACTCTTTTTAATATCTACTTAAATGAAATAATAATAAAATGGAGTAAAAATTTACATCAAGGAATTAAACGTTCACCTACAGATAACTTACAGAAAGCTATTTTAAATCTAAATGAGATATCCAAAGATTATGGTATGATAATATCAACGGAAAAATCAAAAACTATGGCCTTTAAAGGACAAGATCCGGCAAGAACTAAAATAGTAATAGATAACAAGATCTTAGAACAGTTGAATTTATTTAACTACCTAGAATGTATGATCACTTATGAAAATGAAAAAGATATAAACGTAAAAATTGCAAAATATTTAAAAATAACAGGAGTAATTAACTCTATATTTAAACCAAACCTAGTTCAAAAACAAACCAGGCTAAAAGTATACAATACATTAGCCTTACCGGTCTTAATGTATGGAAGCGAAATCTGGACAATAAAACAAAAAGACAAACAAAAATTAACAACAGCGGAAATGAAGTTTATGAGAAAAACTGCAAAGTATACCCTATTTGATCACAAAAGAAACGAAGATATTATGAAAGAATTAAACCAAGAACCAGTAATAGAAAAAATTAAAAAATATAAACATAAATGGATGGAACACGTTCAAAGAATGAAAACAGAAAGATTACCAAAACAAGCCTTAAAGTACAAGCCATTAGGAAAAAGAAAACCAGGACATCCTCTTAAACGACGATGACTTCTAAGGCCAGAACTGGCCATGCTAGGTCTAAATCCTTGATACATATGATGATGATGCAATTTTTATTTGTTATTTGTGCTATTTCAAAACTTCTTACAGCTCACCAGACAGTATTTTATTTTTTTTATTATCCCATGGTATTATTACACCAGATCATAGAAGTCAAGTTCATGTATTTTATACAGCACCTTTTCTGGGTTGTTATAGAGTTCACATTTGGAAATACTCATACAGTTTAGCAAATGCATTGGTGATGTTTCCTCGATGTTACAGATTTTGCAGGTGGGGAAGACTTTTATGCCATTGCTAAACTTGATTGGTCTTCTGTGGCCAGTCTTGAGGCGAGAGATCATGGTAGTGGCACTGCGATTAAACTTGGAGTTGATGGTAGCTCCTGGATTTTCTGCTGAGTACCAGTGGTGAGTCATGTCCTGAAGAATTGTTCTTCTTATGTTTTCTTTTTGGGTGATTTTAAAAAGATCGAAATCTGTGGTATCATTTGATGTTGTGGCCATTTTTGCTACTTCATCTGCAGTTTCATTTCCCTTTAATCCCACATAGGATGGGATCCATTGAAAGATTATTTCGAAATCCTTATGTAGTTTATGTTTTTCGCTATGTCTCTAAGTATTTCTTGATGTCTAGTGTAGCAGTTGTTAATAGCTTGAAGGGCTGCTAAGGAATCTGTGAAAAATATAAACTCCTTCGGGTTTTATTTGTCCAAATATTGCAGTGCTGTGTTAATGGCTATTAATTCAGCATGGTATGAGTTGCATCCAATACTGTTAGTTGTTTTTAGTTCTATATTATGAGAGCCATAGATGAGTATGCCACTCCCAGAATTGCCATTTGGATTTTTGGAGCCATCTGTGTAGATCTTTATTGAGTCAGGTCCATATTCCATTATTTTTGAAAGGGCTAATGATCTCAAGATTTCAGGGTTTTCTAGGCTTTTTTTCTCATATTTCCCTATTTCAGAGTCGATAACTATATTTTTCCTGTCTTGATTTGGAGGAAATGCTGGGTAGTCGGCTATTTTATTTGGGCAATCCAAGGGAATTTTATTTTCTATGATTTCATGGATTGTTGATTTTTTCTGTGTTCTGTTTGTTGGTTTCCAGTTTTTAAACAGTTCACTTGTTCTATGATGTGCAAGGTTGGCTCTTTTTCCTTCAAATTTGGTAAGATTTTCTTGCCACCTAATTTTTAAAGGAACAAGGTTGGATTCGAATTCTGCTATTTTTCCAGGAGTTGTATTCCTTAGTCCACATATGATTTTAGCTGCATTTTTCTGAATTTTTATAAGCTTGTCTAAACTGGTTTGTGATGTTTGCATCCAGATTGGCGAAGCATATTCCATTATGGGATGGATAATAGAGGTATATGTCACTTTTAAGGTTTTAGCATCGGCTCCCCACTCTTTACCTGAGATACTTTTCATGATATTTAGTCTTCTTTTTGCTCTGACTGCAACATTGTTGATTTATTTATTGAAGCTTAGCGATGGATCCAGAGTAACTCCAAAGTATTTGGGGTTTTCATTGAATGTAATTTGTTGACTGTTTAGCTTAATCTTTGGTCTTCATTTTCTGAGGTGGTTATTAATAGCAAAAACACAGATTTTTCATTTAGTAGGGTTAATTTTGATTTTTTTGGTTTTCACAATATGTAGCTAAACTTTCTATGGCTTTGCTTAAGTGACCTTCTGCTGTTTCTAGGGTGTTGTGAGCTGAGAATAGGACCAAATCATCAGCAAACATAGCTAAATTTGTTTCTTTATTTATATTTTTATTTAAGTCATTTAAGTAGATGGTTTTCTAACTCTACCTGGAGGCAAGGAAATGCAACCCCCCCCCCCCCCCACCCCCCCCCCCCCCCACCCCCCCCCCCCCCCACCCCCCCCCCCCCCCACCCCCCCCCCCCCCCACCCCCCCCCCCCCCCACCCCCCCCCCCCCCCACCCCCCCCCCCCCCCACCCCCCCCCCCCCCCACCCCCCCCCCCCCCCACCCCCCCCCCCCCCCACCCCCCCCCCCCCCCACCCCCCCCCCCCCCCACCCCCCCCCCCCCCCACCCCCCCCCCCCCCCACCCCCCCCCCCCCCCACCCCCCCCCCCCCCCACCCCCCCCCCCCCCCACCCCCCCCCCCCCCCACCCCCCCCCCCCCCCACCCCCCCCCCCCCCCACCCCCCCCCCCCCCCACCCCCCCCCCCCCCCACCCCCCCCCCCCCCCACCCCCCCCCCCCCCCACCCCCCCCCCCCCCCACCCCCCCCCCCCCCCACCCCCCCCCCCCCCCACCCCCCCCCCCCCCCACCCCCCCCCCCCCCCACCCCCCCCCCCCCCCACCCCAATTCGACTTCATCTGTTAGTGTTGGCAGTACCCCCACAGAGTATTGTGACCATTAAAGTCATCAAAAGTATGGGTTCAGGCAGTTACAAGATAAGATTGTCAAGATCAATTTCATTTAACTCAGCACTCAGTGGTAAATAAATTGAATATACTGTAACAGGAAATCCCACAGAAAGTCGAATCGCTACTACTTCCAGAGTAGTATTAAGTTGGACATGGTGGAAAGGAATATGACTGCCAACTAGGATAGCTACTCCTCCATGAGCAGGACCACCTCCAGTTCTGTCCTTACGTACAACAGTGAAATTCCTAAAGGTACAGTCCTCATTGAGTCTTAAGTATGTTTCTTGTAGACAGAAACAGAAAGGTCTGTGTTTCTGCAACAACAGCTTGATATCATCGATATTCTGGCGAATCCCACGACAGTTCCATTGTAAAAATTTTCCTATTGTCTTGAATTTTATTGACTTGTCTGGTTTTCGGTAGGTTGAGGACTTACCTTTGTCAGATTTATATTTATCCATTGTTTTAGGGAAGTATGGACGGCCAGTGTCCATCTCTTCCTCTGGTAGAGTGTTCAAAACATCAAATATATTAAGGTCAGTTGGTAAGTTTAGTTTACTTTCAGTGGGTACCAAGGTATCCATTTTTTCTGTGCGAGTGTCTGGTGGTTTATCTTTGAGTGATATCTCCACCATAATTTTTTGACAGGTGAGTTTTCATCGACTGGGACCGTTTTTGATGGTCCCAGATGGTGGAACAGACATACATATTTGAGTTGTTGTTGTTGCCACTTTTAATTGTTACTTTTTCAGCATAAGAGAATCTCAGAACAGATGTAATGGTGGCCAGCTTTCTTTTTGCATCCTGATATGTTATGTTTTGTTCTGTTTTAATTTTTTATATCTCTTTTTCATCTTTCCATTTCTGACATGCACGAGAGTAAGCTGGATGATCTCCCTGACAGTTGACACATTTAGCTTTTTTTGCACAGCAAGATTTGTTATCATGTTCTTTACTACCACATCGGGCACAGGTAGTAAAACCACGACAGGCAGTTTGGGCACGTCCATATCTCTGACACTTAAAGCATCTCAGCAGGTTAGGGATGTACATTCTAACAGGACAGCTGAGGTACCCTGCTTTTACAGATGTCGGAGGCCTAGGTATATTAAAAGTAGGGATGATGGTTCTTGGTTAAAACCAGGTGACCATCCCTACGTATCAGGATGAGCCTCACACCCATCACTCCTTGATCTTTAAGCTCTGAACATCTCCTCATCAGGAACATCAAGGAGATCCCATTCTGATATCACTCCTCTACTGGAATTAAGTGTTCTATGAGGTGTTACTGCGATTTGTATTCCACCTATTGTCGTTGCTCTCAGTAGTTTCTCGGAATGTTGCTGACACAGAGTTTCCATGAGAATATCACCAGAATGCAATTTCTTAACAATTTTGGGAGGTCCTGTCAGTCCTTCTAAACCTTTTTTGAATAAAGAAGGGTGACATTTTCCCAATTCGTTTTTCACCTGTTGCATGAATGATTAAAAAGGTTGCTACATTTATGTTAGTATCCGATATCTTTTGTTTCTTGCTGTTTCCATATGCTGTATCTACAGTATCAGTACTTGGTTGGGACGTTGTTAGGTTCCCTGAAATATTTGCGGATGAAGGATTCATGCTCAAGGAGTTTTTAGTTCAGCGTCAGAGCTCTGCACCCACCACAGAGATACACACATGGATGCCCACTACCCGGCAAGCAAAGACTGAACTCAAGAGTGGAACGCCAGGGCTATCCTGGACACTATACAAGCACTACAGCAGGTCTAGGATCCCGACCCCCGGACCATGGGGTGAGAGACTTAGTGCAACACTGTTGACCCTTGCAGGCAAGCCCACCAGCTGATTGATCCTGGCTGGGCCATCCAAGACCGCCCATCTTGCCGAAGCAAGGGCCAAAGTAGTGCAACACTACCAGGATCCTCCTTTCCGGATGTCCACGGGTCGCACCGCATGGCAAACACAGCGGCAGGACGTTGGATCCCAGTGATAGTGGTCTGGAAAAAAGATAGCGAAAAAGACTCAGGAGAAGCAGAGACAAAAATACAGGAAGTAAAGCAAAGAAAAAAAGTGTGGAAGGAATATCATGAGAATAAGAGTGAGAGGAGTTATGAAATATATAAAGCTCAGGCCAGAAAAGTAAGGAGTATTGTGAGAAAAGCTAAAACGGAGTATGAAAAGAAATTGGCCATGCAAGCTAAAGACAATCCAAAAGAATTTTATCATTATGCTGCAAAGCAAAAGAAAGAATGAATGTAGAAGAATAACTTTATTGAATGCAGATAGTACACAAGTGTCAGAAGTTAAGGAGATTGTTCGGTTAATGAGTGCTCACTTTGCTAACATATATCAACCATGGTGCACAGTGCTACTGCTATGTTGGATGAAAAGTTAGAGGCTCATGAAAATGAGGATGAAGAGCTCTTGCATAACCTAAGAATTTGTCAATAGGGACAGATGGAATATCAGCCTGTTTGCTAAAGG
Organism: Typopeltis vanoorti; assembly: GCF_054136105.1. Lineage (NCBI taxonomy): Eukaryota > Metazoa > Arthropoda > Arachnida > Uropygi > Thelyphonidae > Typopeltis > Typopeltis vanoorti. The sequence continues at coordinate 134,661,143 of NC_143557.1, forward strand.
AATGTTCAGCTGAATTGGCTAGGCCTTTCACACATTTGTATAACTTGAGTCTCAGCTCAGGAATGATACCACAGGAATGTATGATAGTTCCATTGCACAAGGGTGGTGCAAAAACTGATGTTTCTAACTACCGACCTATTAGCATCTCTGGTGTGTTAGTGAAGACTTTAGAGAAGTTGGTAAGAACTTGCATACATACAGAAATAGGTACACAAGCATTCTATACTCTGCAGGGAACAGCATGGGTTTACTAAAGGAAGGTCATGTTTTAGCAATTGCTCATATTTTATAATAATGTTATGGCCGAGTTAGATAAAGGGAATGGATACACTATGATAAGGTTGGATTTTTCTAAGGTATTTGATAGGATACCACACGATAGGCTGTTGCGTAAACTGTAGAATATGGGATTGGAATATAATCTATTGACTTGGATCAGGGATGGTTGACAGGCAGAAATCAAAAAGTGGTATACAGTGGAAATGAATCTGCCAGATTTAAGGTGACCAGTGGTGCACCTCGTCCATGGGCCATTATTGTTCAATCTATACATTAATGACACCAAGCAGGGTCTATCATCAGATTTGTAATTGTTTGCTGCTGATGCAAAGATAGGTAGGGCAATCAGGGATTCTACTGATATTCAGCAATTACAAAATGATTTGAATAGACTGGAAATCTGGGCAAATGAAAATGGTTGTTAGTTTAATGTTAGTAAGTGTAAAGTTATGCACTTTGGCATAATTAGGGTTAAAGCAGCATATTATATTAGAGGAGTTATGCTACAAGAAACTGAAGAGGCAAGGGATCTCTGGTGTATTGGTGGATAAGAATTTTAAAGTTGCAAATACAACTCAGAGGATAATTGCTATGTTGAAGCGAACCTTGACATGCAAGGATAAGGAAGTAATTTTGCCTCTTTATAAGGCTTTGATAAGACCACACCCGGATTACTGTGCACAGATTTGGTCTCCCAGGTTTCAAGGGGATAAAGAAGCTGTGGAAAGGGTGCAAAGAAGAGTTACAAAGATCATATCTAAATTATGTGATTTAGATTATGAGGACAGATTGCGAGTAGGTGGATTGCAGACCGGTTAACAGGAGAAAGATGGGTGATATGATAGAGGTCTATAAACTTTTGAATGGATGTTATAGCATTTCAAATGATGAAATTTTTCGTTATAAAATGGAAGGCAAGGAGAGAACACGGGGTGATGCATTCGTGGAAGTTAAGGTTGTTCTCAATCAAGAAAGGGGTAAGAGCTAGATTTTTCTCCCAGAGAGCAGTGAGTGAGTGGAATAATTTGCCCTTAGGGGGCAGTGAGTGCATCTAGTGTAAATGAATTTAAGGGAAGGTATGATAGCTGGGTTGGGTAATTTACAGCATCTCTCGATGAGTCCTTGACTTCTTGGAGGTCTCAGATAATAATAATATTCTGCACCTTTATGGAAGGTAGAGACCAGCAGACCATGCTTTGGATATCCCTTCAACAGAGGATCAAATGGAGAAAAACAAAAGTGCTACACAGAAGTCAGAGAGACCGTTTTTGGAATGTGCAGCAGTTTTAAAACATTCACTAAACCTCAAAAAGGAAAAAATTGAAGTTCTGGGATGATACAATGAAAGAAATAATCAAAAAGAAAAAAGAAGCCTATCACAAATGGTTAAGCAGTAAAAAATTAGAAGATGAAATAGAATATAAAAAAATAAGAGCCATAGCTAAAAGATAAGTCAGAAAAAGACAGAGAATCATGGAAAATTTCGTTTCTAATTTAGAACATGATTTATATAAAATGAGACCCAATGTATATAAAATTTTGAAACACTTAAATGCAGATACCAAAGAAAACATAAAATTATGAACTGAAATTAGAAGAATTTCTAAATTACTACACAGAATTGTGGACAGACAAATATTTTAAAAAAGACAATTGGCAAACATTAACAAAAATGAAAAGGAAATAACTAAAGAAGAATTAGAAATCAGCCTGAAAGAAACAAGAAAAGGAAAATCACCTGGAGAAGATAAACTAGGTTCAGAACTATATAAATATGCAGGAACTAGATTCAAAGAAAGACTCTTATTATTTTTAAATAAAATTTATTCAACTGGTATCCCCCCAACAGAATAGAAAAAAGCAATTGTGATTCCTATCTTTAAAAAAGGTAATAAAGATGACCCTAAAAACTATACAGGTATCAGTATACTAAATTCCTGTTACAAAATATATAGCAGAATCTTAAATAGCAAACTAATGAAATATTCCAAAAACTATATTTTAAAAGTACAGAATGGATTTAGAAAAGGACGATCATGTATAGACCCAGCCTTTTGCCTAAAATTAATAATAGAGAAAAGAAGAGAATATAATTTAGAAACACATATTGCATTTATTGACTTTGAAAAAGCATTTGACAAAGTTAAAAGAAACATATTATTTAACATATTAAAAGAAAGACAAATACCAAATAATATCCTAAAAGCTATCACTAGTATATATGAAAAGAATCAAATACAAATAAGATTAAATCACGGGCTATCATATACGAGAGAGAGATAAACCAAGCGGTGTCCGACAGGGATGTCCCCTCTCAGCAACTCTTTTTAATATCTACTTAAATGAAATAATAATAAAATGGAATAAAAATTTATATCAAGGAATTAAACTTTCTTCTACAGTAAACTTAAACACTCTCCTCTTTGCCGATGACCAAATAATAATTACAAATTCTGAAGATAAATTACAGAAAGCTATTTTAGATCTAAATAAGATATCCAAAGATTGTGGTATGATAATATCAACAGAAAAATCAAAAATAATGGCCTTTAAAGGACAAGCTCCAGCAAGAACTAAAATAGTAATAGATAACAAGATCTTAGAACAGGTGAATTCATTTAATTAGCTAGGATGTATGATCACATATGAAAATGAAAAAGATATAAACGTAAAAATTGCAAAATATTTAAAAATAACAACAGTAATTAACTCTATATTTAAACCAAACCTAGTTCAAAAACAAACCAGACTAAAAGTATACAATACACTAGCCCTACCAATCTTAATGTATGGAAGCGAAATCTGGACAATAAAACAAAAAGACAAACAAAGATTAACAACAGCAGAAATGAAGTTTATGAGAAAAACTGCAAAGTATACCCTATTTGATCACAAAAGAAACGAAGATATTATGAAAGAATTAAACCAAGAACCAGTAATAGAAAAAATAAAAAAATATAAACATAAATGGATGGCACACATTCAAAGAATGAAAACGGAAAGATTACCAAAACAAGCCTTAAAGTACAAGTCATTAGGAAAAAGAAAACCAGGACGTCCTCTTAAACGATTCAACAATGACTTCTAAGGCCGGAACAGGCCATGCTAGGCCTAAATCCTTGATATGCATGATGATGATGACTAAACCTCAACAAGCAATATCAATTTATCAAAAATCTGGGAGAGAGAGTCATTTTAACAACAAATTAACACTTGTTAACTCTCTTTATCAGACAACAGATAGTGCCAATTAGGACTTGAGTTCCTTATGTTATCTGTTACCATTTTAAACTGTTCCCACTATTAACGAATTGTTGCAGTTTGTATAGCATGAGGAGTTGTTTTCTCTCTCTCTCTAAAGATGCTGGGTGTAACACCAGCAAATAAATACAGTATTTATTATTTTTTTTTATTATTCTTGTGTTATGAATTAAAACCATTAAATAAAGTAAACAAGAATAACAAACATCTTCTTCTAGAATTATTTATTACTATTTTACTTCTAGTTAGATCTTGACATTTAAAAGTTATTGTTTATGATTTTGATGTTGAAATTATTTCAAAATCTCCAGTTATTTCTTTTAGTTTAACAAAAGCTTTCTTTCTGAAGATTGTCTTCAGAATATATACTTATCACCTGGTCATCTGCAAGTGTGTTTAAATTCATCTTAGTGGTGAATTTTAATATCCTGATAGGTTTTTTTTTCCCTATTACATTTAAATATATACTAGAGTAGCATAAAGTAGACATCCCTTTCTAACTGTTTGGTTCAGTTAGATTTAGTTAATTATAATTTCTTAGCATCAATTAAAGATGCCAAGAAATTTTATTCTTGGTTTCATCCTTTATCCAAATGTAAGCAAACAAAGTTTGCACATAAGGTCACTTCACGACTGGACTACTTACATACAGAAGCTGATGACCTCACATCAATTGCCTTAACATCCCATAATGCAAAGCATATATCCTTACAGGCATGTATAATGCTATGCATTATGGGAAGGACCACTACCCAGACAGGTTTCAACCTTTATTGAGGTTCCATCAGTGGATGGAAACCAAGAAAATAATTTCTCGGCATCTTTAATTTACAGTATAACCAAGTGAGAAAACTTTCCACCATCTCTAATCCAGGGTATTTCAGTAATAAGGTGTGACACCTTTTGATTACTAGTATATAGAAATATGACTTCTGCATTATTTCAACCTTGGTATCACTTCTGGATCTGGCTGCTCCCACTGATGAGACCTCAATAAGGTCAAAATCAGTCTGGGTAGTGGCTCTTCCCATAATGCATAACATTATAAATGTCCATAAGAATATATGCTTTGCACTATGGGATACTAAGGCAAATGATGTAAAGTCATTGACCTCTATAAGTAGTACAGTCATAAAGCGACTTCACGTGCAAACTTTGTTTGCTTACACTTGGATAAAGGATGAAACCAAAAATATAATTTCTTGGCATCTTTAATTTATTTTTAACACTGTTTGGTATTAGCCTTTCTTGTGATATGTTAAATAGAAGTTTCTCTTTTACTTTATCAAATGCTTTCTCAAAATCAATAAATGCAATGTGTTTCTAGATCAAGCTATCTTCTTTTTTCCAATTATTATCAGATAGAAAGCTAGATCTATTTACAAATGTCCTTTCTAAAATGATTCTATGCTTCCAAAATAAAGTCTTCAAAATATTTTGCAAGTTTTTTTTTTGAATTTAATATTCTGCTATATATATTTTGTAACAGGAATTCATATATTATCATTTTTTAATCTTTATTACCTTTTTTTTTTACAAATAGGAATTGCTACTGCTCTTTTCCATTCTTTTAAGGGAATTCCTATTGAATAACTTTGTTTAAAAATCTCACATCAGGTGATGAAATTAATCTCCCACCTAAAGATATTCACAAACATCCATGCCCACAGGTGGGAGTTTCAAACCCACAGCCTGTTGGTCAGAAAGCAGATATGCTAATCACTAGGCCAACCAGGCTGACAAAGTAATCTTGTAACTTAAGTATCTAAAAACAGTAAACATCTGCTTTCATTTTCTACAGTAAATTTTAATCTAGGATTCAGGCTACTTATGTATAACAAAAACATAGCATACATGTCACAGCCATATGAGAAAATAATAAATGCATCTTTGAAGTGATGGAGGTAGAGCTTAGCATTAAAATTTTGTGAGTAACAGTGAGAATGGTGAGCCTGAAGCCATGCCTTTATTATGTGACACCTCCAAAAAGTCTAAAGACTCACATAGGAGGGCACTCCACTCCCACAACCCATGATTCCATCACTTAATCCTCCAACTACACAATGACACTATCCATTATCTACACGTATTATCTACAGCCTTTTATTTTATTTTATTTTTTTGGTCTGCAAATTGCGTGCATTCTTTGACTGATATGCCTGTATGCAAGATGAAAAACCCTGCTACCTTCCATATGAGATCAGCTAACTCATCTTCAATTGCAAAAGCCTATATAAAGATTTCTCTGGTCACAACTAGAATCGAATTTAGTTCTTTTCAATTCAAATGGCACAACATCCTTGTTCTTCCAATTATACTATAGAGATGTTTCAGAATAAACAAGAGCCAGAAGCATCCAGTGTTTCCAGTCCAGGTGATCATCCTCTCAAGTACTAAATGGGCCTAAAAACGTATTCTTGCCACTGGCTTTACTTTGGAGGTGTTTTTTGTGCCATATAAAATATCCTGATTGCATTGCTAATTGAAAAAAAAAATGCAGTAAAGTCAGGTGAGAATTTTTTTTCTAATTAATGTTTTTTTAATTTAATTTTAATTTTTCAGTTTAAGATTTAAATTACTGAATTTTTTTATGTACTTAGTGAATGTTGTAGATATTCTGCTTACCATAGAAGACTGTAAAGGGAATCTGCACACCTTAAGACAGAAATAAAATTGCTGAATGCAAGCCAGTTTTGCCAGTCCCATAGGCCAGTGATGTATGCAGGTTATCAAGTTTTCCTTGAATAATTCATGCATAGCATTTGTCAAGATATGCGATGTATCATCATCATCTTCAAATTCCTGCCATGTACCCTAAAGGGGTGTACAGGATATGATAGTATTACATGAAAAATTACATCATTATTAACTTCCTATCTACAATTTTCCTCCAAATCAGTCTCTTACTTGTCAAGACTCCAACATTATCAGATCTTATATTTCTATCTTCTAAGGCATTTTGTACCGTATCAATCCACCTATATCTTGGTCTTCCTCTGGGTCGTTTTCCTGCCAACCTGGCAGAGAACACTTGTTTTGCTAATCTTTCCTCTCCCATTCTGTTTAAGTGACTATACCACCTGAGATTTGTTCTGCTAATGCATTCCTGGATGCTGGCAATGTCAAGTTCTTTTCTAATATCCTCATTTTTAATATGATATTGCCATTGATGCCATTTGTTTACACCTCTAATCTTTCTCAGGACTCTCATATCTGTGGGCTCTAGTCTTTGGTCAAGTGTTTTATTTCTGACCCAGCTCTCAGATCCATACGTTAAAACTGGTTTGAACACTGTCTTGTATACAGCTAATTTAGTGTTCCAACTAATTTCTCTCTTATTCCATATAAATTTATTCAATTGACTTCCTACCATACCAGCTTTTTTGATTCTGCCATGTATAATTTTAAATTATATAATTCTAAGATTAAGTTTTCTTCTCCTGGCAATTTTTTTTCCTTTTAAACATTTCTAATTCTTCTATTATTATATCATTTCATTATGTGTTTGTCTTATTATTATTATTATCAGTCCATTATTCTGAATAAAAATTTAGAAATTCTACTGTTTTTAGTTCATTGCATATATTTACTTGTTCTCTAATATCTGAATTTAGATGCTTCAAAATTAAGTGGTTCATATTCCTTATTGGGTCTTATTTTTTGAACTGTTATATTCAATTATTATCAACAGACCTCCATGGAATCAAGACTCAACGTGAAAGGTCCCACTCTCACATGCACAGCTCATTGTACCTTGACTTAAATGCATTCACCGTGCCTGCACTCGCCACACTCTCAGGCAATGTGTTCCAATCACTCACCTTTCTCCATGCAAAAAATCTGTTTCTCACTCCCCACCTTATACAGCTTCCAAGGGATGTCCTCTCATTCTCCCCCCCAAAATGAAGCAAGTCAAATACAACAAAAGGAAAAAACCAGCAGCAGTAACCAAGTGTTCCCAAATGATCACCCACCCAAGTACTGACAAGGCCCAATGCTGCTTGCCTTGGGTGATTGGACAAGAACAGGTGTATTCAGCACAGTATACTTTATTAATTCAAAATATCTCAACAGTTATAAAAACTAAGCTTGGACAAACATCAAGACAACCATTTAAAGTAGAGAAGACAATATTTCTGTAATATAATTTAAAAGAAAAGTTACTAGATCTTTAAAGCAATATATTAATAATGTCACTATGTTCATAAGATCTCATGGGTAACTAGGTCAGAATGTAAGCTTACCTGATTCATGCCTGCATTTGCAAACAGGAGGGTGGGATCATCATGTGGAATGACCAAAGAGGAATGTACATACCGATGATTATATTTATTTATAAAAAAGTTAATAAACTGTTGCCTTATCTCTTTAGCTGTTAAGTTACTGTCCATCATTGAAACTTGACCAATTTCTTGGATTCTGTTTAAAATAACAAAGATGATAATAACATATATAAAATAACAGAAGTAAAATTAGATAAGTTCATATTATTTCTAGCTAACAATCAACAATTTTCTTCAAATCAATCTTTGTTGCTTGCTGGGATACCATAATTGTAAGATTATACTTCAGTGTGCTGAGGAACTTCTAACTGTATCAATATGCCTAGTTCTTGGTCGTCCTCTGAGTCTCTCTCTCTCTCTAAAATTTTTGTCTCAATAGCTGAAATATTTTACTTGTTCTATAAATTGTTTAGTATTGCAACCAAAGCAACGAAAGTCATGAGGTCAGTGTTCGAGTCTAATAAGTGGTTGCACATTCTTCTGGCTAGTTTGTACTAGTTAGACACTTACCTACATATAACACAACAGTATCACAAGTGGTTAAGGGGAAAAAAATCTGACGTTTCCTGAAAAGGTGCAGATTGTATTTCTTGAGGAAAGCCATTCCAAACAGTGATACATAGAAGATGAGGAGCTGCTTCAACAAGTTTTGAATTGTGCTAACAAATAGGTATTTGTGTTCTTACATGATTAGAGGAAAGTGAAACAGTGACAGCCCAGTTCAACAGAGCAATGTCCATGAAAATACCTATGAAAAGTATTATTGCAGAAACAGAGCACCTAAGGTTAGAATACTGTTCTAGCCATAAAACAGTGTCCTAATTCGAATCAGATTTGTGATTTATAAAGTATTAGAAGTTGAACAGGAGTCAAAACGAAAAGTAGTGTTTTAAACCAAAAATACCAAGTTTCTTGTAGGCTAAGGAGGCAATATTATTATCATTACGTGACATCTCCAAGGACTAATCAAGGGAGGGTACCTATTTTACAGCTCTCCGTCTCCACTAACTACAGCGAACAGCATCATCTACACCAATGACATCTACTGTCCACCACCACCACCACTAGTATTTTCACAGACAATCACAAATATCCATGCCATGGCAGGATTCGAACCCACAGCTTTTTGGCTGAAGAGTGGATATGCTAACCATTTGGCCAATCAGGCCAGCTTATATAAAAAAAATAAAGATTCCTCCCATTGCTACGAGAATCACACTTAGGCCTTTTCCAATCAAATGGAAAAGGCCTAAGTTTGATATATACTGTCGTTCTTCCAATTGCAATATGGAGGCACTTATGTTTATGCCAAAATAAGCTTAATGTGGAAGTCAACCCAATAAGAAAATCAATCTTGACTGGATTTTGGAACATTATCAAAAGTGATAGGGAGTGAAGTAGGATTCTTCTTCTTAGTAATATGACTGTCTGAGATTTGATATCACTGAAATTCAATAGATTACGAGGAGGGTGTGAAAATTTCTGATAAACACCAAGAACAAAAATAATATTAAAGCAACTGTTATAACTATAGGAAAGAACATATGAGGATATAAGAATATAAGTTACCTTCATAACTCTGCTACTAGTATGTTATGTAATGTAGGCTGAGTGAGAAGCAGGATTTTTTTTAACTTGAGCTGCATATATGCTGAATTTCTTTTCTTATACTCGAATGGTGCATTTTGTAGAGAGCCAGGATCGATAAATGTTGGTGGGATGGTTTGGAGTGGAGTAAGATTAAGATTATTGAAGTAGGTTGAAGCAGTGGCATAGCTGGAGAAGCTACAAGGAAAGAATGTCAGCAATGCATGGGAATTGGAGATTGTTTGAGAGAAGCAGTATCAGACTGCATAACCCAAGGTCAGGAGGGCATGCAATTTGAAACCAAGTGAGAATTAAGTGGATGAGTAGAGATATAAAGCAAGAGCTGCAAAAAAAAACACTGTGAAGGGAATATAATGAAGAAGGTGATCAGCATATTCATGAGCAGTACAAAGTGCAAGCAAGAAGAGTGACTAGCTTGGTAAGAAAGACCAAATCAGATTATTAAAGAAAATTAGTCAAGCAGCATATATGCTGAATTTCTTTTCTTAGACTCGAATAGTGAATTTTGTAGAGAGCCAGAATCGATAGATGTTGGTGAGATGGTTTGGAGTGGAGTAAGATTATTGCAGTAGGTTGAAGCAGTGGCGTGGCTTGAGAAACTACAAGGAAAGAATGTCAGCAATGCATGGGAATTAGAGGTTGTTTGAGAGAAGCAGTATCAGTCTGCATACCAAAGGTCAGGAGGGCATGCAGTTTGAAACCAAGTGGGGAAAGCAAGAGCTGCAAAAAAATACTGTGAAGGGAATATAATGAAAAAGGTGATCAGCATATTCACGAGCAGTGCAAAGTGCAGCAAGAAGGGTGATTAGCTTAATAAGAAAGGCCAAATTAGATTATTATTAAAGAAAATTAGTCAAGCAGGCCAAAGTAAACCCAAAAAACTTTTTTTTTGACCATGGTAGGATGACTTTAAACAATGCTCATGGTCGGAAGGTGACAGAGGCGAAAGAAATAATCGAGTTGCTGAGTGATCATTTTGCAAAGGTGTATCATCCAGGTGAGATATTTCAGTTCCTGATGTGACAGAGATGCAAATCAAAATTGAGATTGATGAAAAGGTGTTCAGCATATTGTAAAATATCAATGTGAACACAGCAGTGGAACTGGACAGTATCAGCTCGTGTGGTACAAGAATTAGCACTGCTTCTGGTGAAATTGTTCAAATCTAAGTCTCAGCTCTGGCAGGGTTCCAGGGGAGTGGAAAGAGGGCAAGATAGTTCCATTGCATAAAGGTGGCTAATAGGTAGCAAACTACAGACCAATTAATATATCAGGAGTGGTTGTTAAAGAATTGGAAAAGTGGCTAAAAGTAAAATAGATCTCCAATAGATCATATCCACACTATTAACCAAGTAATAGAAAAGCAAATTAATGTAATCTTTCTGCATATTTAGTGTTCATAGATTTTGAAAAAGCCTTTGATTCTCTATATCATTTGGAAATAATACACAGTTTAAAACAACAAACTGTTCCAAAAGTACATCTAATTATTAAAAGCTGTATATCAAAACTCAACAGCCAGTATAAAGCTAGAACATCAGAGAAAGGAATTTGGTATTGAGAGGAGTAAGGCAAGGAGATCCTATATCACCTAAATTGTTTTCTGCTACATTAGAAGAATTCTTTAAGAATATCTCATGGGAAATCTCAATCACTCATGTTTTGCAGACTTTTTTGCTAACTGTTCTGTTAGCAAAAAATAAAGAAGCTCAGGAAATGCTAAACGACCTTGATACAGAAATCAGGAAAAAAAAGTTTAAAGATTAGTACAACTAAAACCAAACTGATGACAAATTCAGATCATAATGAACTAAAATTAAGAAATAATCATATTGAAATTGTGGAGGACTATATTTACCTTGGCCAGCCAGTTAGTTTTAAGGAAAAATAAGGCAAAGAAATAAGTAGAGAATCACACAAGGAAACAAAGCATTTTGGCTGTTGGGCAACAACTAAAAAAAACAAGTTGCATGTTGCCCAAAGAGCCTTGGAGAGAAGTAATTCTAATATTTCTTAATAATAAATACTAGAATTAGAGAGATGACTGGAGCAGAAGATACTGTAAAGTATTGTAAAGCATATCAGTAGAGATGAGCTGGCCATATTAGTATGTGAGGTGAAAGGTGGACACAAAATTAAGCACCGCATGGATACCAAGAGAAGAAAACAGAAAGAAAGCTCATCAGAGAATAAGATGGAGGGATGATCTACAAAGGTTTGACGAGACGGTGGACACTAGCTAAAATGGAACTGGAGAGTTAACAGGAGGCATCCGCTGCTGGATATAGGCATGATCACATTTTTTTAATATGATGTTTATTTGTTTTTATCTTGTTCAAACAGAAATGTGATCACTTCCTATTTCAAATTTCCTGTATACTCTAGTATTCTGAACTGATATGAAGACCATCAATATCAACAAATAAGATAAGACTTTTCTTATGTGTTCTCTCAATGCAAATTTATGCTTAATCTTTATTGGAAGATGTCAATAATACCTAGTCTTTGTTCCAAAGAGAAATCTAGAGATACTTACACATTAGTATTTTTTAAAGAATGTTATACCACAGAATATTAATTCGAAAAATTAAATACTTTCAATGTTTTGGAAAAGTCAAATTGACATCATCAGGAAATAATGTACAAAAGTTTTTCACTTGGTTATGAAATAAATAATACTTACTAAGAGATTATATTCTGTGTGTGTGAATTATTTTCACAACTGGGTTACTTGTATATCAGAAGCGAATATTCTGGGTGTGCTAGGTATGCGGTGCACACCCACGGAATAACAATATCATCAATATATTTTTGTATTTACTCTTGTTAAAGACTCCCCTAATTGTTTCCTGGTTTGCATGATCCCTAAAATTGAACACAATATACTAATGCTTCATGAAGAGGACACAATTGCATCACCTTTGTGATAACAGCCCAGGTGTGCAGTCAAAATGTGGACAACTTTGAGCCCTTTGAACAGACAGACAGACAGACATACAGATGGCACAGCTGATCAGCTGCCTTGCCTTCTGGGCAGTTTTGAACCACCCAGAAGGCAAGGCAGGGCGTGTGCTAAGACATTAGCACCTAGAAATCGGTGGCTGTGATTTGGTTATTGAGTCAACCAACCCAACTGAACGTTATTTGTCATAAGTTGCTGTTTTTGTTTTCTGAGTTTCATCTGTTTTGCATGCGTGAAACATGAACTGATGTGTTTACAACACTGACCGATATACACAAGTAATTTTCTATAAATAACTTCTAACTTTTTTGTCCACATTTAAAATGGGAAATAGACGATCTGCTAAAGTCCTGCTTTCTGCCAAAACTTTTTCTCTCGGATTACATAATTATAGTCGAAGAAGGTTGGAACTCGTGCATAAATACGTATAAGTGAGTTATTTCAGCCTTTATTTGGTTCAATCTGGAAAAATAATTTCTCAAAGAAAAGAAACTAAGAAATTATGAAAGAATTAAACTAGGAATCAGTAATACAAAAAATTAAAAAAATATATAAAAATACATGGATGGAAAACGTTGAAAGAACGAAAACAGAAAGATTACCAAAACAAACCTTAAATTACAAAACAATTAGGAAAAAGAAAATGAGGATATCCTCTTAAGAGATTCAATGATGATTTCTAAGGCCAAAACAAGCCACTCTAGGCCTAAATTTGATAGGCATAATGATTACTTTTTTTTTCTCCAATTTCTGTGGGCATTATACAGTTGTATTTAAAAATTGTCAAAATTAAAATCATTCGTCTCACTCTAGTATTTGCCAATGATAATCTAATGTCACCACAAAGCGTAAACCCTTTGTGTCTCTCACATAAATGGAATGCGTGAAGCATAGCTATTATTCATTTGACCTTTATGCATTCCATATTTAAAATTATATTAACCCTCTCATGCATAAGGGCCTCATATGAGGACACACATTTTCCCTCATAATAATTATTCATTCATAATTTAGTGCTATTGTATACATGTAGTCCTCATCTGGGGAGACCAGAGTGTTCTTAGAAACCACACTAGACGGCAGGAGTATCAACAGAGTTACGGGAATACCAATCTTTCTGCAGTGCATGGTGGTATCAAGGAGGAAGTGAAAAGCTGTTATTTTGTTGATTTGAATTTGGTGATTTTATGAGTCTTCTGGAAAGGTTAGTATGGTTTTATATATTGTTATACCTTGTAGATGAAGTGTGAATGTTTAATTTGTTCATGTTTATTACCATATTCATAAAATGAACCTGAAAACAACCTGTCCTCGCATGAGGACAATATGTTTGTAAGGCAATCTATGCAGAAAATAGTTTAGAAATGCAGAGGTTAGAAAGTTCTTGTACAATATTTTTAATAATTTTATTTATTTTATTTTTGCAAACATAAATGAATAGTAAGTGTGTTAATTGGCATTATCATCTCTTTTACATAGATAACCAAAAGCCAGGTCCATCAGGCATAAAAAAGGCCTATTACCACAAGAGACTTAATGAAGAGGAGATTAAAAAACTGTTGGAGGAATCTGAAGATTGTTTGGAGCTGAGTGATTCTGATGATGATCCTACATAATACCAGTAGCCACAAAATGATCCCACATAGAGTGACAGTTCAAATGAAGACAGTGATATTCAGTACCCTTCCCCTGTTGGTCAGACTCACAACTTTCAAAGTCTAGCTAGCGTGCAAAATACAGCTGTTGCTGGTCATATGCTATTGCAAAGACAAGCAATGAGGTTTAGTGAGAAAGATAATACCTTTGCTGGTACTGAACCGCAGTTTAGAGAGGAAAACACCAAGGAGAGTTCTCTCCGTGAATATTTATTCACAGAGAGAGCCCTGTAGATTATTTTTCACAGCTGTTTCCAGATGAATTAATGGATGAAATTGTGAAACAAACTAATCTTATGCATGCCATAAAGGCAAAGATAATTTAGCACTTACTGTGACTGAACTCAAAATTTACCTTGAAATTGTACTTGTCATGACATACATAAAATACCCATGTGTAAGGCAGTATTGGTCTCTGAACATGGACTGTGCATGGATGTTATAGCTGATGCTATGTCAGTGAACAGATGGGAGGACATGAGGCGATATTTGCATTTTGTTGATTCAGACATAATACTTACCAACAATAAAAACAAAGCAATGCATATAAGACCAGTGCTGCAAAGGTTTCATGAAACATTCTATGCTGCTGTCAGCCAAGAAGAATTTCGAGTGTAGATGAGATGATGATTCCATTCAAGGGACGTTCACAACTCAAACAATACTTACCTAAGAAACCAAAAAATTGGGTTTCAAAATGTGGGTGAGGGCAGGCATTTCAGGCTATGTGTATTGTTTTAATCTTTATATAGGTGCGGATGTTGGAAGACAAAATTCAGACTCATTCACTGCAAATAAAATATAGTACTAAGGCTTTGTCATGATCTTGCTGGTAAGAACTTCAAGGTATACGCAGACAACTTCTTCACAAGCATCCCCCCTAACTAAGAAACTACAAGAAGATGATATTTATTATGTGGGTACATGCAGAAGAAATCGACTTCAAGGTGCTGACAAGAAACTGAAAAATGAAAAGATTTGCAGAAGATGGGATGAGGAAATATGTCAGTTACCACATCCTCTGATGGCATTACTGCCACTAGGTGGGTTGATAACTCAATAGTAGATGTGGTATCTAGCTACTTAGGAAAGGAGCCAGTCAGTGTATGTCAGAGGTTCAGCCGGAAAGAAAAAAAGTATGTTGAAATTCCACTACCTCGCACAATAGCTGTTTATAACAAACATGAGTGGAGTGGACCTCATGGACTCTCTTGTGGCTTTGTATTGAAATGATACCAGGAACAAACGATGATATATGAGAATTTTTTACCACGTGTTGAACATACTTGTAATGCAGGGATCATTTGGAAATGGGAAGAAAAAGAAAAATTGGATTTATTATTATTATTACCCAAGATCCCATGGAGTCTAAGACTCATCTAGGAGGTCCTTTTATCATACACAGCTCATCACACTGTGCTTTAAACACCACACTCTCAGGCACTCTTCAGACACCACTCTCAGGCAGGGAATTCCACCATTCACAACTCTGAATGAAAAAAACCTGCTTCTCACTCTGCTACTAACATCCTCTTTATACAGCTTCCAGGGATGACCTCTGGTTCTCCCCTGATCTCCCACTATTTTCTGTAGAACCTCTCCAGCATTGATCCTATAACAACCCCTTACTAACATGTAGGTCTCTATCATATCTGCCCTCTTCCTCCTGTCCACCAGACTCTGCAAGTTGCATCTTCTCAATCTTTCCTCATACTTGACATTCCAGAGGTTAGAAACTACCTTAGTCAGTCGCCTCTGGACCCTTTCCAACATCTCTTCGTCATTCTGAAAACTAGGTGACCAAATCTGGGCACATTAGTCCATGTGTGGCCTAATCAAAGCCTTATACAATGGAACAAAAATCTCCCTACTTCAACAAGTCACTGTCCTCCACATCATTCCTAGAAGCCTTTTTTGTTGTCTTCACAATTTTGGCAATGTGTCCCCTAAATTTCAGATTCTTATCCACTATCACCAGATCTCTTATTTCCTCTACTTCCAACAATATATTCTCACCAGCATAAATTCTGCATCCCATTTTTGTTTTCCAAATTTTAAAATCTTACATTTTGCAACACTGAACTCACATCCCCATTCCTTGAATAAATTGAGTGATTATTCAAGTCTACTTGTAAGGCCACAACATCTTCACTACTCTTCATGGTTCGTCCCAACTTTGCATCATCTGCAAACAACTGAATATCTCCATCCAAATCTTCACCAATATCATTAATATACAAGTTAAACAGTAATGGCACTAAAACATACCCCTGAGGCACTCCACTAGTGACTTTCCTTTTCCTGGATATTGCTCCCCCATACACAACTTATTGATACCTATCAGATAGCCAGTCTCCAATCCAATGCACTAATCTAATATCCAACCCCATCCACTCTAGTTTGACTATCAACTTATCATGTGGTAATCTATCAAAAGCCTTTGCAAAATCTAAATATATTACTGTGTATCCTTCTCCTCTATCTATGGAAGTAGTCACCTTATTGTAATAAGTAAATTAGATTACTAAAACATGACCTCCCTTCAGCAAATCCATGCTGTCCATCAAAGATAATACCATTGTTGTCAACTCAATTCTGGATCGTAGTTCTCACAAGCTTCTTCAACAACTTAACTGCAACATCTGACACACAGATAGGCCTATAGTTTGATGCCCGAGTTCTATCGCCTCCTTTATGAAGTGGCACAATCTTGCCTTCCTTAGGAACTTGACCAAGTGCAAGACGTGTATTAAAAAAATATGTCAAGGCCAGCGTCAACTCCCTGGCACATTTCTTTAGAATACATGGTGATATATTATCAAGCCCCACAGTCTTATTTACATCTAGTTTGCTCAACTCCCCATACACTTCTTGCTCACTTATAGTCAGTCTCTTTTCCCCATCATCAACTACTCTCAATCTCTCCATGAAATCACATTCACAAGATTGAAAGACCTTTATGAAGTGCTCAAAAAGTATCTCCACCACACCTTCTGCAACAGCTGTCTTTATACCATTTTCTCCAATCAATGTCATCCTTCCATAATTATTCTTTCTTTTGCTGGCTACATATCGAAAGAACTCCTTAGGCTTCTTTTTGGCTTCATTAGTTAACTGCTGTTCATACCTCTCTTTAGCTACCCTCACCAGCCAAGTCACCTGCCTTGCTTGGTCTTTGTAGTCCTCGTGGAATTGGTTATTTCCACTTCTCTTATGCTGCTTCCATAATGTCCTTTTTCTCTGTATCACATGCTTAATCTCTTTATTCATCCATTTCACACCTACCTTATTTAACCTTCTCACCTTTGGAATACATTTAGACATTGCATCTACTAGATAGTTTTTGAAAATCCCCAGATGCTGTATTGATCTCTTTTTCCAGCAAACTCCTTATTCCATGCTACACCTGCAAGCTGTATCCTGAACTCTTCATAATCACCCCCCCACCTTTGTAGATCCTCATATACCCTTTTCTTACAGAAGTCTTCACACTGCTGGCAACCACCCAGGTAATCACCTCATGGTCACTCTCACCAATTGGTGGGTGATTTGACACTTCATTTATAATTACATCCTCTGATGAGATGACCAAATCCAAGACCCTCAATTCTCATGTGCCCTATGTAACATACTGTCTGAGGTAGTTATCCCTCAAAAACTCAAGAAACTCATTTTCTTTACTTCCAGTTGCTATCTCATCATTTCAGTCTATATTGCCATAATTAAAATTGCCCATAATGATCACTCTTTTCTTATTTGCTTGGCTAATTTTATTATACATTTCACAGTCACTACCATTCACATTTCCTGATCTATAACATCCACCTCTATCTCACACCATTTTGCATCAAAACCACTGGCACTATTTCCCCTCTTGCATCTCTACTTTGTATGGACATAACTCATTCTCTATCATCAATAGCATTCACCCTCCCTTTTTATATCCATCAATACTCAAGAAACACATCATACCCTTCCAGCTCTATTCCTGTCAGGATGTCGTCCTCATCTAACCATGTCTCACTCATTCCAACAATTTTTGGGTGAACAGACTCAATTAGTAAGACATGGTTAGATGAGGAAGACATCCTGCCATTTCATCTGCCTTGTTTCTTACACTTCTAACAAACACAACAGCTCATCCCTGGATCTACAGCTAATTCCACTGATACCACTCATTCAATGTGATCTCTCCATGCTCGACTGGGGACATTTCCCTTTCTGCTTATTCATTTTAGAATCCCTCCTCAATTCCAATTGTTTCCTCTTGATCCCAGGTCATCCCATTTCTTTCCTGTCTACACATGCGCTCACATCCTCTTGGGGCATCCACCTTTCTCACGCTGTGTACCCATGTCCACTCTGAGCCTCCCCGTTTCCCTGTTCATCTTGCACACACATTCTCTCATTTTCCATACTCATGCCACTCACTTCCTCATTCATAACCACCCCTTCAATCTCTCCTGCTCTTCCACATCACTTCCCACTTGATCTGATTCATTCTCTGTACTCATTATTACTTCTCTACCTTCCAGCAGTAGTCTCTCCAAGTGACTCACACCATAACCGCTCAAAGGCAGTCCATTGCTTCCATACAGTTCGCTTCGTCCTTCAAACTCATTCCACACATTAACAAATTGTACTCCCCCCCCCCCTCTCCTCTCACATTTCAGCCAACATATCATTCATAATGCTAGCTCTCTGCCTCATCTCACCACAGTCATACCTAGTCAACACGCTTACTACCCTTCCTGTCACACTATTCTCTTTTATCCGTCTAAGCACCCTTCTGATATCCATTCTGATGTGCTCTTTGTCCTCTGTTAAGTCATTCGTACCAATTAAACCATCAACTCCTTTGCTCACTCCCTCCTCATATCCAATGATTCAATCACTCTACTCATTTTACCACCTGGAATTTGTTGGAATTCAAATCAAGAGGGCAGCTGCGTTGATATATCAAGGTTTAGCTCAGCTAAGTACAACAAAACAAGGACACCCTTCAAGTCAGACACCACCAGCACTAAAGAAACACAACTCACTCTGTGCCACATGAAAAACGTTTTGAAGGCAGAGGATACTTCCCAAACAAGACAACAGGTGCTAATGCCAATCGTTGCAGAGATGTACACTGCAAGAGTAAAACAAGATACATCTGTGGTAGATGTGAGGTTCCAATCTGTCAGGAATGTCTTCAGTCTTTCCATACAAAATGAGGCAAAGAGAATAAGACTGTTCTCGAATTACATAGCTCTACTGCAAATTCTAATTGTTCTACATTTTTCTATGTACTTAGTAATCCAAATTTTGATCATTCATGCAGTGTTTCAGCAAAATAAATTGTTTATAATCTGTTTTGTCATAATTATAATGTCTTTCAATGAAAATAAATTTCTCAGACTAAGTCATTTCCATAGAAATATGTCTGTAGTCTGTTGCCATTTAGTGCATAATGTCTTCAGATGAGGATATCATTTTTTACATATACAGGACACAAATTTAGCAAAATTAATGAATTCATGGTAATACTGTAAGATTAAATGGTACTGTATCATGCTGGAAACACAAAGTCTATCAAGACTCATCATGGGAGGTCCCTCCTAGGAAACACGAAATCTATCATACCACTCCTTAAACTCATTGACCGTTGTCACTCTCACCACTCTATCAGACAATGCATTCCATGGTTCAACCACCCTACATGCAAAGAAACCACTCCTCATCCTCTTGCTCACAGCTTTCTTTCGTAACTTCCAGGAATGGCCCCCTTGTCATTACTCCTTCCCACTGTTCAACCAAGCAAAAGAACTCCCCAGTGTCAACCCTGTAACCACCTCTCAACCAGTTTGAAAGTCTCGATCATATCACCTCTCCTTCTATCCACCAAACTCTGCAGTCCACATTCCCTCAGCCGATCCTCATAACTAACATTGTACAGTCCTGAAATCATCTTTGTTATCTGCCTCTTTACCCTTTCCAGTTTATCCCCTTCAAATCCTCGGTACCAAATCTGAGAACAATAGTCTAAGTGTGGTCTGATCAGGGTCTTATACAATGGAATGATAACTCTTTTATCTCTGCAGGTCAGCATCCTTCTCATTATTGCTGTAATCCTGTGTTACCATGACCACCTTTGCAATGTGACCTGTCAAATTTCTATCAATCATCAGCCCCAGATTTCTTGTCTCCCCTACTTCCTCCAGTATAGCTCCTCAAATAGAGTATACAGCATCCCATCGATGTGTCCCAAACCTCAAGACCTTACATTTTGCTGCATTAAACCGACATCCTCACTCATTTGCCCATCTGTTTAGCTTATTCAAATCCTCTTGCAGGGCTACCACATCTACACTATTACTAATAACCCTTTTCACATCATCCGCAAACAACTGAATATCCCCCTGCAATCCACTGACAATGTCATTGACATAAAGGTTAAACAATATAGGTCCCGGTACTGAGCCCTGTGGGACTCAACTTGTAACCCTCTGCTTCCTTGAAACTGCCCCACCATACACAACTCTCTGATACCTATCGGACAGCCAATCATGAATCCAGTTGACCAACCCGACATCCAAACCCATGTGCTGCAACTTAAATATCAGCTTATGATGTGGCACCCTGACAAATGCCTTCGCTGAATCCAAGAAAATGGCAGTATATGCCTTGCCCTCATCTACAGCTCTTGTAACTATTATAAAAGGCTAGCATATTACTAAAACAAGAGCGACCCTTTACAAATCCATGTCGACTCGCACAGATAACATTACCCTCATCTGCCCAATGCTGTATGCGGTCCCTCACTAATTTCTCCAAGATCTTAACTACTGATGACACACAAACTGGCCTATAATTAGACACTTCCAGTCTGCTACCGCTCTTATGCAATGGCACTTTCTTACCTTCCTTTCATTCCCTGGGTACCTTTCCTGTAGACAGACTTTCTTTCTTCCACAATCATTTCTCCTCCTACTGGCCACATAGCTAAAAAATTCCCTAGGATTTTCTTTGGATCTTAGGGCCAATCTGTTCTCATATTCCAGTTTCTTTAGCACATTCTCTCAAAACTCATGGTGAAATACCATCCCGTCCCACAACTTTACCGACATCCAGAGTACTGAATATTTGGAACACTCTCTCGTCCTGCACCTCTAAACCTCAAACCTGCCCTATCCCTCTAGTATTAAAATTTACTCCTCCAGGGTGAAATACTCCAATAAAGTGTTCGTTGGGGTGCAATTCTAGCTCGCCTCCTCGTGGTGCATCCTGGGTCATGCTAAAGAGCTAGAGTGACTGGCGGCCAGACCATTGTGCAATCTCCTGACCATACTTACACATGGAAACTCAAAACTTTCACAACGGTTCTTCTTCGAACCAACTGATGAAGAATATTGGACATAATATCCGTATCTTCCAGTTAAATGTTGAGGGTATTAGCGCATCAAAATGTCAATGTCTTTCTAAACTTCTACGAGAAAAAAACGTCGATCCACTTCTCATTCAAGAATCGCATATCGAAACTGAAGATCAAGTTAAATCTAGAGCAATAATCCCTGGCTACGACATTCTCGGGATTACTTACAGTCATAGCTACGGCAGCATAACATGTCCAAAATGGTATTGAGAATGCTGTGCTGATATCATCTTCGACTGATGATGAAATCCATAAGATCACTGTTAAAATAGCGGACATGACGATTCTGAATATATATAAACCACCTGCAACTGTTTGGCCAAATGATGTTCTACAGACATACTCCCACCGAACGGTGTACTGTGGGGACTTCAACAGTCATCATACTTCTTGGAAATACGATTGGAATGATCAAAATAGGGAAATATTAGCTGAATGGACAGATCAACACTGTCTTCACTTGGTTTTTGGTGCCAAGGAAAAAGGCACCTTTAAATCAAGAGCCTGGAATAAGGAATATAACCCAAATTTGACATTAGTCTCCACTAGTGAAAATCAGTCTTTACAGACTTTCAGACATATTCTTGAGGTTTTTCCAAATAGTCAGCACCATCCCATCTTTATGGAATTAGGAGCCCAAATTCCAGTGATAACATCATTTCCTAGACCAAGATGGAATTTCCAAAAAGCCAACTGGGAAAACCTCACTGCAGATCTAGATGCACGCCTTAGAATTTCCCCAACTTACAAACACTATACATGGTTCACTGGAGTAGTTATAGTGGTGGCAAAAATACACATTCCTCAAGGCTACCGAAAAGAATATGTGCCTGGATGGACCATGTATAGTGTTTGTAAGAAATCTCCTCTTGTTGATCCGAATCAGATAGCTGTTCATATTGTTTCGCTTTCTAGAGCTCCGATAGATAAAGAACATACTAAAGAGATAAAATGCAAACTAAAGGCTATGAAGTCTGTAACTCAAAAGAATCAACAATTCTCTTTGCCTTTTTCCCGTGAGGAAATATCCTCAGCGCTTCAAAATATCAAAATGGGGAAGGCTCCGGGATTTGACAATGTTCATAATGAATTCCTGATGCACTGTAGACCTTATGCAAGATCGTGGCTGGCTAAGTTCTTTAATGATATACTTGAAAGTGGCTGCGTTCCTAAAGAATTTGAAAGGACAAAAATCATTGCTGTGTTAAAACCAGGTAAGCCAGCAGGCAGAACTGAAAGCAATCGCCCCCTAGCCCTTTTAAGTGTGACCTACAAATTGTTGGAGAGACTAATATTGAACAGGATCAGTGATAAAATTTTGGAACGTGTTCCAATAGAACAAGCAGGGTTCAGAAGAGATCGCAGCTGCACAGATCAAGTTCTCAGCTTAACAACCTACACTGAAGCAGGATTTCAAAGATGCCTGAAGACTACTGCAGTCTTTATTGACTTAACAGCGGCTTACAATACTGTTTGGAGGGAGGGACTCGTATATAAATTTCTTAAGGTCATCCCATGTAAAATATTGGGTCATCTCCTAAACAACTTACTGTGTGATTGGCATTGCAGGGTAGTCACCGGAGGAAGCATCACTAAACAGAGAGTGCTTAAGAATGGATTACCTCAGGGCTCAGTGCTCGCACCATTGCATTTTAGCCTTTACATCACAGATATTCCTGAAACAGCTAGCAGGAAGTTTGCTTATGTAGATGATCTAGCTTTGCCGATCAGCGACAAGTCTATCAAAAGAACTGAAGAAATATTGACAAATGATCTGTCGGCTTTATGGCAGTTCTATAAAAAATGGAGATTAACACCAAATTCTGGTAAAACCAAATGTTCTTGCTTTCACCTGAACAATAGGCTTGTAAATCAAAAACCAGAGATATATGCTGATGGAACATAATTTGGATTAAACATCGTTTAATCCAAAACCTAAATATCTGGGAATAACTCTGGATAGAACTCTGACATATAAACAGCATATGATTAATATCGCTGCTAAAGTTCACACCAGAAATAACATAGTTCAGATGGGGCTCAAGTGCCGCAACTCTGCGGTGCACTGCAATGGGTCTAGTTTACAGTGCAGCAGAGTATGGTGCTACTGTCTGGCTCAATAGTTACCATGTCAATAAACTAGATACTCAACTTAACTCTACTCTGCATTTAATAACAGGTTGCATTAAGAGTAGACCTTTACATTGGTTCCCCACTTGGAGCCATATTGCTCCTCCAGAACTGTGACGACAGGAAGCCTTGCTTTGTGAATATAAAAGAATTTTAAATAACCAAAATCTCCTAATACATGAATTTATTCCAGATGCTTTATCCAATAGACTAAAATCCAGAAGACCTGCTATAAAAACCACCCATAATCTTCTTAGCCAGAATGACGGTATGGTGAGTAGGTGGGATGTACTGTGGTCCCAAGCAGTATCACCTGAAGTTCGCAATCACATAAACATCTTCCAAAAACCATCTGGATTTGACCTGCCCAGGAATATATGGATGACGGTTAACAGGATTCGTACAGGCCATGGTGTATGTGGAGACTTACTTTCAAATTGGGGTAAGATACCAAATCCCCACTGTCCATGTGGAGCCGAGATCCAAACCATATAGTACAGGAATGCCAGCTGACAGCATATCCAGGTGACTTTAAGGATATCTTTTGACCTATCCCCAGAGGCGATCAACTGGATCAAAAACCAAAATGTTAAAATATGACTAATCTTCTGTCTGAAGCTTGTCATAAATTTCAAATTTCATATTTGTATTTGCCTGAATGTAGACTTTTTTCTTTTAATCATATATGTGTATCTTATCTATACTCATGTGTTATTATATCTTATTGTGTTTTAACCATGTGTACAAGTCATACGATAAATAAAAATAAAGTGTTCATTGAACAATTCCACTATGTCCTCTGCTCATTTTTATCCCACAATGTCATTCTTCCACGATCATTTCTCCTCCTACTGGCCACATAGCTAAAAAAATTCCTTAGGATTTTCTTTGGATCTTAGGGCCAATCTGTTCTCATATTCCAGTTTCGCCTTCCTTACCATACTAGTCACTCTCTTGGCCTGTATCTTATACTCTTCATGCATCTGCTCTTCGCCTGTCTCTTTATATCTCTTCCATCACCTCTTTTTCAAATGCAGTTCCTGTTTAATATTGTTTGTCATCCACTTTACACCAAAATTGTGTCCTCTTCTTCACTTGTGGAATACAGCTTACTATTGCTGCTAACAAATATTGCTTCACAATTTCCCAACTAATGATATCCTGGCCTTCCCATTCTTTCCTCCATGAAACTTCCCCAAGTTGATGTCTAAGACTATTATAATCACATTCCTTATAATTCCACATGTTCCCATCTCTTTGATACTCCTGCATGTCTATTCATCTTCCAAGTCAAAACCACATGGTCACTCTCTCCAACTGGTGGGAGAGATGTCATCTCAGTTATTATCAACTCTTCTGATGCTATGACCAAATCCAAAACTCTTGAACCTCTTGTTCCCTCTATTACATGTTGCTTACAACATTTGTCCCTCAAGAGTTCTACAAATTCCATTCCCTTACTGCTACATGCATCTTCCTCTCCCCAATTTATACTACTGTAGTTAAAATCTCCCATAACAATCATTCTTCTTGCACTTGCCAAGCTCAACTGTCTAAACATCTCCTGGTCCCCGCTGTCTGTGCTCCTTGGTTTATAGCAACACCCCACGAAATATTCTGTCTTGCCCACCTATACCTCACATCATATGCTTTCAAAATCATTATTGTCACTGCCTTCCAAAGCCTCCATGCTAGACGACATAAGTCATCACTTATCATAAGCAGCACTCCACCACCATGTTTTCCTTTCCTATCCTGCCGAAAAATGCTGTACCCTGCTACTTCTATTCCTGTTATTATATCCTCTTCTGTCAACCACATCTCAGTGATCCCAATAATCTTTGGCAAGGTTGATGCTATCAGCATCACTAATTCCTCTCCTTTATTCTGGATCCTCCTGGCATTAGTATAAAGTATAAAAATGCCATTGTTTCTATTCCCAGCATTATCCCCTCTAGACTCCACTGGGCTCAGCATTACTTGATGTCATCCCCCTTCTCCCAAGTACCCATTCCCACAAAAGGCCACCCATGCTACCATCCACCTTGGCATTCTAGTTTCCCTGCATTGACATACCGACTCATTCAGAACCGCAATCTCTCCAGATGCCTATGTCCTTCCTCATTCAAATGTAAGCAGTCTCTCACATACAATTCCTCTCTGTCCTCAAACGTCCTGCAAGCATCCACATATTCCAATCCTCTCTTCTGCTCAGCTCGTCGCTATCATTGAGCCAGCAAAGGCTGGTCGATTGGTAGAGCCTCTACTACTAATGACTCAGTAAAAAGTTAAGCAAGTTTGAGGGCAGTTAGTAGTTGGAAGGAGTTCAATAGTTCGATGCTGTTGGCACACTCTCCCTCGATAAGTCTTTGGACTCCCTGGAGGTGTCACATAATAATAATCATACCTAGGCAACACGCATAAGAGACCACCCCTGCTACCATCCACCTTAGGCATTCTAGTTTCCCTGCACTGACACATCAACACTTTCCATTCTCTCCTATCTTTCATCATTAAGAATCGCACTGATGCGACTATGCATCAGTACAATTGTACATGATGTACTTGAGGTTGTACATCTTCTTTTGTACAACCTCAAGCAAGAATCTCATATCTCTCACTGCCCAATTTACATTACCTCTCAAGTCATTTGTTCCTACCATCACAATCATCTCATCCACCCTTTCACCCCTCTTAATTGCCATAGCCACACTTTCAATCGTTCTTCCAGGCAAACACTCCTCACGCATCCTATCTTGCACATCACAGATCATTGAGTCTCCCATACATTACACCTCTTACCACCCTGTTCCTTGATTGCTCACATGCATCCCTCACTCTCTCTCTCCTCTAACACTTTCTCTCTGTGTTCTACTTACCTGCCTTCCTGACATCACTCAAACCCTGGTAACAGTGCTCCCTCGCATTCTTCTCATTCCCTCTCTCCTACTGTTTCCATTCTCTCCTCTTCTATCATTCCCATATCTCTCTCTCTTTCCCTCTCTTCCACTTATCCTATTCTCTTTCTCCTCTTCTATCATTCCCATAACTCTCTCATTCCCTCTCTTCTACTGTTCCTATTCTCTCCTCTTCTACCATTCCATAAGTCTCTCATTCCCTCATTCTCCATGTACAGAATGATATGTACATAGAGGCAACTACACTTGAAGCAGGCAATTAAAGGTGAGATTGAAGTCCTAAATAGTTCTCCTTAGTGGACAAGAATGAACAGTAGGATCACAGTACAAAGGATAGTAAGCAGAACAATCCTCAAGTAGAGATGATAGTTTCAGAGTGTAATTTATTTATTTCTTATCCAAACACAAGTGGTACAGTAGTAATTGGTACAACATTATTTACAACAAAATAGGATACATTACAAATGAGAACAGCTTAAATTTAGTAGGTAAATTGTGCAGGGAATAATAAGTAAAATATGAGGGAAAAAGAAACTATACATAAGTTATATACAATAAATATGATCATATGTTCCTCCAGAATCTCAATCAATTGCTCTTTCTGTGCAGGATATAAGGTCCTCTTTTGTGCAAGGTGATTGAAGAAGGGGACAAGAAAGAAAGAAAGAAAGGTGTTCCATGGAGTGTAATGATGATGGTTCAGAGTACTGTGTGACCACAGATGCGAGACCCCTCGACACTTCTGTGCATGGCTGAAGGAGGCAAATCCATTCTGATAATAGAGTAATGCATTTCATGGGATGAGTGTTTATGATTATACATCAGAAAATTAGCTTTTCTTTTATAAAAATTCTAGTTTTTAAAGTGATAACTATTTTGCTTGTACAACAGTTGAAAAATTTTACATGTGATTTTGCATGTTGGTGACGAATTTGTACATCACCTTATTCCTTTCTCTCCTTCAACATGAACTGACTCTTCTTGGCAATCTGATAGAGACAGCTCTCACTTCTGTGGTCACACAATAGTACCATTTCCCTTATTCACATCTGTAATTATTATTCTTTACTTCATAATATGTTATTACTCTTCTATGAAAGCAGATAATCGGAACATCAATGTAACTGCCTACCATTAAAGTAGTTTATCTTAGTGTTTAATCTACTACTGTCACTTCTTCCTTTCATGATCACTACCATATGAGTATTACATATTAGAATTATTATTCAGCAGTCACTCATCAATTCTAGTTTTTTTCATCTTGGTAACACCACTTATGTTACCATGGATAAATCTAATTCTACTGTTAGTCCTAATTCTTTTCTATTGACATTTCTTAAGCTGATGATGCATACCTTCAATTCTCCTGAGGTTGAGTTTGTTTAGGTCAGTGACTTTTCATTGTTGGTCATGGTTTCTTGGAAAAAAAAAAAAAAAAGCAGAGGATCCTTGTTTAACCTGGTGACTCTCTGGATGGTACATCATACCAGCTGGTGACTCACTACTGTATGACATCATGTTATAACATCATATCTGACTGTGACTAAAGCCAATACACTATATAAGATGGTCAGTTAAGTCCCAAGTTGCAAGTGTTTAAATTGTTATTATGTTCCTTGATTTCTCAATAGCATCATATTACTGAAAGATTTTTCACTTGGTTATACTATAAATTAAAGATTCCAAGAAATTATATTCTTGGTTTCATTCTTTATCCAAGTGTAAGCAAACAAGTTTGTGTGTGAAGTAACTTCACAACTGGACTACTTGTATATAGCACAGCAGACTTCACATCAACTGCTTTAGTATTTCATAAAGGTAAGTATGTAGCCTAAAG
This sequence comes from Typopeltis vanoorti, assembly GCF_054136105.1. Taxonomy (NCBI): domain Eukaryota; kingdom Metazoa; phylum Arthropoda; class Arachnida; order Uropygi; family Thelyphonidae; genus Typopeltis; species Typopeltis vanoorti. The sequence goes on from NC_143557.1 coordinate 134,689,490, forward strand.
TATATAACCTAAAAATAATGAATTCCTTCTATAAACATAAAGACATACATAAATATACTTGGGCAGCAAGAGGATGGAAATCAATAGATTACTTCATATTAAATGAAAAGACATCAAAATTTTCACTAGATGTTAGAGTTCACAGAGGATATGAAATAAGCAGTGACCACTTCCTTGTTAAAATAAAATTAAGATTACCACCTAAATGGCTACAAGTAACAAGAACAGAAAGAAAAATTGAAACATTTGTTTATAAAACTAGACTATTGAATGACACAAATGTACAATGGCTATATGAACAATGAATTAACCAGTATCTAGATAAAATAAAACAAATTGAAGAAATAGAAATAGAATGGCTTAATATAAAAACGATACTAAATGCAGCAGCAAATGAAAGTTTAGGAAAGACCAAAAAATTCAATAAAAGAAAAAAACTGAAGATCTGGGATGATACAATCAAAGAAATAATCAAAGAGAAAAAAGAAGCCTATCACAAATGGTTAAGCAGTAAAAGATTAGAAGATGAAATAGAATATAAAAGAATAAGAGCCATAGCTAAAAGAGAAGTCAAAAAAAGACAGAGAATCATGGAATAAATTTGTTTCTAATTTAGAACATGATTTATATAAAATAAGACCCAATGTATACAAGATTTTGAAACACCTAAATGCAGATACCAAAGAAAACATAAAATTAAACACTGAATTGAAATTAGAAGAATTTCTAAATTACTACACAGAACTGTGGACAGACAAATATTTTAAAAAAGACAACTGGCAAACAATTAACGAAAAAGGAAATAACTGAAGAAGAATTAGAAATCAGCCTGAAAGAAACAAGAAATGGAAAATCACCTGGAGAAGATAAGCTAGGTTCAGAACTATATAAATACACAGGAACAAGATTCAAAGGAAGACTCTTATTATTTTTAAATAAAATTTACTCGACTGGTATCCCCCCCAATAGAATGGAAAAAAGCAATTGTGATTCCTATCTTTAAGAAAGGTAATAGAGATGACCCTAAAAACTATAGAGGTATCAGTATACTAAATTCATGTTACAAAATATACAGCAGAATCTTAAATAACAAACTAATGAAATATTCTGAAAACTTTATTCTAGAGGTACAAAATGGATTTAGAAAAGGATGATCATGTATAGACCCAGCCTTCTGCCTAAAATTAATAATAGAGAAAAGAAGAGAATGTAATTTAGAAACACATATTGCATTTATTTTAACTTTGAAAAAGCATTTGACAAAGTTAAAAGAAACATTATTTAACATATTAAAAGAAAGACAAATACCAAATAAGATCCTAAAAGCTGTCACAAGTATATATGAAAATAATCAAATACAAATAAGATTAAATCATGAGCTATCATATACAAGAGAGATAAGCCAAGGGGTCAGACAGGGATGTCCCCTCTCAGCAACTCTTTTTAATATCTACTTAAATGAAATAATTATAAAATGGAGTAAAAATTTACATCAAGGAATTAAACTTTCACCTACAGTTAACTTAAACACTCTCCTCTTTGCAGACGACCAAATGATAATTACAAATTCTGAAGATAACTTACAGAAAGCTATTTTAAATCTAAATGAGATATCCAAAGATTATGGTATGATAATATCAATGGAAAAATCAAAAACTATGGCCTTTAAAGGACAAGATCAGCAAGAACTAAAATAGTATTAGATAACAAGATCTTAGAACAGGTGAATTCATTTAACTACCTAGGATGTATGATCACTTATGAAAATGAAAAAGATATAAACATAAAAATTGCAAAATATTTAAAAATAACAACAGTAATTAACTCTATATTTAAACCAAACCTAGTTCAAAAACAAACCAGGCTAAAAGTATACAATACGTTAGCCCTACCGGTCTTAATGTATGGAAGCGAAATCTGGACAATAAAACAAAAAGACAAACAAAGATTAACAACAGCAGAAATGAAGTTTATGAGAAAAACTGCAAAGTATACCCTATTTGATCACAAAAGAAACGAAGATATTATGAAAGAATTAAACCAAGAACCAGTAATTGAAAAAATTTAAAAATATAAACATAGATGGATGGAACACGTTCAAAGAATGAAAACAGAAAGATTACCAAAACAAGCCTTAAAGTACAAGCCATTAGGAAAAAGAAAACGACGTCCTCTTAATCGATTCAACGATGACTTCTAAGGCCAGAACAGGCCATACTAGGCCTAAATCCTTGATATGTATGATGATGATGAAGTATGTAGCCAACAGTACTAGTTATGTGTAACTCAACGAGGTAAACTATTATGTACAGCCTACCACCCATTTTTTTAAGCTAACTAAAAAACATGAAACCAGTCTGCATATTTTTTTAAATAATTGTGGGAATAAGCATTCTTCTTCTTAGTCATCTTATCATCTTTGTGCCTCATGGCACATAAGATCCATTTTTTCCAGATACCCGTATTGAGTCACTAATTCAGCTTCTCTCCCAGTCAGCCATTCTTTTTGTCATTCTGTGCCAAGTTAATTTAGGCCTTCCCCTTTTTTTTCCAGGAATCTGTATCAAAGCTATTCTTGAAATCTCGCTGCTCTCTATTATCAGTACATGTCCAATCCATTTCCATCTGAATTTTTTTATTTCATCAGCGACGCTTTTTTTGTACAGTCAGCTGTCAAATGTTGTGGCCAAAATATTTTTAATATTTTATGCAGACATTTTGTTTGAAAACTATTTAATTTAGCTTGTTTTTTGGTCACTTTCCATGTCTCTGATCCCTACAATATGACCTTAACATTGCTATTGAAGATCTTTATTTGAGTTGTATTATGATACTTGGATATGTTATACAGATTATTTAATTTTCTGATAGCATCAACTGTGTTTTAATAAAACACAGTCAATGATTACTCCTACAATTTGCACATGAATATCTCATTTCAACAATGGGATATTTATTCATGTATGCCACCTATCACTGTAGTACATACATATTATTATTCAGGCCTCCATGGAGTCAAAAGACTCATCGTGGCAGGTCCTTCCTAAGAAACACAAAGTCTATCAAGACTTATCGAGGGGAGGTACCCCCCCCCAAGAAACACAAAGTCTATCATACCACTCCTTGAACTCATTGCCCGTTATCATAATATGTATCGTAATTCTTAATACTGACTACAGCACATGACATTTCACCTGGCTGAGTTATGTAAAACTTCTGGTGATGTTTATCATGTGCCTACCATGAGGATGCACCCACCAGAACAGCAGTTTTTAAATCTACTCATGCCATTACCACAATATCTAAAAATTCAACATTGAAATACTATTATTATTACATCAACAGTTGGGAAGGCATGTTCCATCAATTACCAACTACGCAGGGTATTTTTAAAGTTAAAGATACCAAGAAATTTTATACTTGGTTTTAATCCTTTTCTCAAGTAAGCAAAACAAAGTTTTTCACATGAAATATATTCACGTCTGAGCTACTTGTATATAGAGGCTAATGACTTCATATCAATTGCCTTAGTATGTATCTCATAATGCAAAGTACACCCCCCTTTTAACTGTGTATAATTCAATGCATAATGGGAAATAGTCACTACCCAGACCAGTTTCAACCTTTATTGAGGTCTCATCAGTGGGAGTCAGATCCAGGAGGGATACCAAGGTTTAAGTCATATATATCTCATATACAACTAGACAAAAGTGCTTGACCTTATCCAAGTATAAAATTTCTTGGTATCTTTAACGTACAATACACCCAAAGCAAAAATATTTCTACGTCTTTCTCCCATCCATAGATTTTTATTAATAAGGTCAAGCACCTTTTCTCTACCTGCATATGAAATATATATGACTTCTGCAATACTTCAACCTTGGTATCTCTCCTGGGTCTAGCTCCCACTGATGACACTCAATAAAGGTTGAAACTGGTCTGGGCAGTGACCCTTTCCCATTATGCATTGCATCATACATGCCTGAAAGGGGGTGCGAACATCATGGGATACATACTAAGAAGGGGGTGCGAACATCATGGGATACATACTAAGGCAATTGATATGAAGTCATTAGCCTCTATATATATATATATATATATATACACACACACACAAGTAGCTCAGATGTGAATATATTTCATGCACAAAACTTTGTTTTGCTTACTTGGGAAAAGGATTAAAACCAAGTATAAAATTTCTTGTTATCTTTAGTGTACAATACACCCAAGGTAAAAAAAACTCTCTACAGGGTATTTTTGTCTTTAATTATGTGTTCTCTGGCCAGTTTACTTTTCCTAGCAAAAGGGAAAAAAAACTCAGTTTCCAGAAGAAAAAATCTGCTACCTCTGTCTGCTAGTTAACTAACTTTATGACAAGAATAAAGCACAAGACTTCAGATTACATCAAAACAACTGCTATGAGATAAGCATATATTATGTCCAAATTGCAGCATTCTCTGATCTGATGGTTTGCATATTGTATACGATGAAAAATCCAAGCTGTTAGAAGAAAGAAACTTGGATATCTTTCTTTGAAAAGATTTATAAATGTTCTTCTCCCTACAAAAACTGAAAATGTCTTTCCAACCATGAAAATTTTCTTCGAATATACATCAAGAATGCTGGCCTGGTTGGCCGAGTGGTTAGCATATCTGCTATCCAGCCAAGAGGCTACAGGTTCAAATCCCGCATAGGCATGGATGATTGCAATTGTCTTCCACCTTCATACGTTCATCCACCCAAGTATAGATACACTCTCCCCATATGGAATGGGTCACCATGGAAATAGTAGACCCAAACCTCCCTCAATGGGAGAGGCCTTCACCCTGCAATGGGTAGAAAAATAGGCTGTTCATCATCATCATCATACACGGAGACAAGGTTTTACAGGAGTGGTGAAGGCCAGTCAGTTATGCCTTTGAATGCTTTGCTTAGTGACAATCTGGTAACCATAACAAAATTTTATGTCAAAATGATGATTTCAAACATTACTTTTGCTAATACCATAACAGGAGAAAACCGACAACTTTTCCAGGCACTCTTCTATTACTGAGTTATCAGTGAAGAAAAGAACAATACTTGAACTAGCTACAGAGAGCACGGATAATAATAATGACTGTACTGCCGTCAAGCACGTGTATGACGATTTTCTATTGAGACAAACCGGAATGTGTCTGATGCAATATACTAGTATAATCATGAAACATTAAAATTTTAAAATTTCACTAAAATTAAACACTAAAACATTACTTTTGTTAATACCATAACAGGAGAAAGCCGACAACTTTACCGGGCACTCTTCTATTAGTGAGCTATCAGTGAAGAAAAGAACAATACTTGAACTAGCTACAGAGAGCACGGATAATAATAATGACTGTACTGCCGTCACGCACGTGTATGATGATTTTCTATTGAGACAAACCGAAATGTGTCTGATGCAATAGACAAGTACAATCATGAAACACTAAAATTTGTCGAAAGATGTTCAAAATAATTAAAGAGAAATCCATTAAATGAAAATTACAGAAACCTTAAGTACAACGCTTTGAAAAATATTCAAAATGATCTATTATATCTTAATATTCATTGTAGAAGGCTCCATAACTGAACTTCAGCGGTCATAACTTCAAATAAATAATAGCATCAGCCAATGAAATTAACTTCTCAAACTATATCATAGAATTGAAAATAACACTACACCAGTCATGCTATACTTACAATAAGTACCAATAACTACTTTCAGTTAATTATACATGGAAAATATCCTACAACAGATGCTAATGCCACGTGTGGCATCAACAGACACAAATGAAAGACCAACGCTAAAACACAAATCACAAATGCCGTATTTCTCAAAAAAAAAAAAAAAAAAAAAAAGAAGTCGGTCACTCCGATGAAACATGTTGCATATTTAATAAATTTAATTGTTTGTTCTAATAATCGGATCTCAGTCAGTATATATTATATTATATTATATTATATTATATTAAGGATACCAAGTAATTTTATAAACTTGGTTTTCTACTCCTTCTCCCAAGTAAGCAAAACAGTTAAGTTTGCGCCTGAACGTAGTTTACCCATTACCCTTTATCCACACCTTTACTCGTGGTAAAGGTGTGGGTAAAGCTCTGATCACTATTCTTAGTATTTCCCATTATGTAAAACCCATCTCACTAGGAGATGTATATTGTTATACTTTATGGGTGGGGGGGTTCACTACCAAGACCGGTTTCAACCTTTTTTGGGGTCTCCTCAGTGAGTAGCTAGACTCTGAAATACCAAGGTTTTTAGTAATACAGAGCCTTATCAACTTTACCTATACAAGTTGCTACAAGGTGCTTTTACTCTGAAAAAGAAACTCCGGATGAGATAAAGATGTAAAAAAAAGGTTGAAACCGGTCTGGGTAGTGACTCCCCCACACCCATAATGTATAACAGTATACATCTCATAGTGAGATGTGTTTTACATTATGGGAAATACTAAGAATAGTGACCAGATCTTTACCACGAGTTGCCCTGGTGTTGCACTACCTTTAGACTTGAACTACGTTCAGGTGCAAACTTAACTGTTTTGCTTACTTGGGAGAAGGAGTAAAAAACCAAGTTTATAAAATTACTTGGTATCCTTAACATAATAACAAGCTTATATATATTATAAGCTTGGTATTTCAGGGTCTAGCTACTCACTGAGGAGACCTCAAAAAAGGTTGAAACCGGTCTGGGTAGTGACCTCCCACCCATAATGCATAACAGTATACATCTCCTAGTGAGATGTGTTTTACAGTATGGGAAATACTAAGAATAGTGATTAGAGCTTTACCAACTTTACCACGAATTGCCCTGGTGTTGCACTACCTTTAGACTTGAACTACGTTCAGGCGCATACTTAACTGTTTTGCTTACTTGGGAGAGGGAGTAAAAAACCAAGTTTATAAAATTACTTGGTATACTTAATATATTCTTAATATAATATATTATATTAAGGATACTTGAGGATAATATATATTATATATTATCCTCAAGGTAAAAAACTTTTCACACACACACACACACACACACACACACACACACACACACACACACACACACACACACACACACACACACACACAACAAAATAAATAAATAAATAAATAAATAAATATTTATTTATTTATTAATTATTTATTAATTATTTAAAAACTTTTAACACACACACACACACACACACACACATATATATATATATATTGTGTGTGTGTGTGTGTGTGTGTGTGTGTGTGTGTGTGTGTGTTAAAAGTTTTTAAATAATTAATAAATAATTAATAAATAAATAAATATTTATTTATTTATTTATTTATTTATTTATTATTTATTAACATATATATATACAGGGTGTTCGGGATAAATTTGACATATTTATAATTAATTATATTTTTCCGTAAGTTACATGTATTAACACACACTTCTCTTCATTTAAAAGTTTGGACCCTTCTTCATTCATATACAAGATGTCAGAAAGGATGGATAGCTGGAACCCACCTGAATCATGGAAGAGAATAACTTGTATCATGATGATTCGTGCCCGCCATCAAAATAAGGATATTACGACTGCTGCCCAATGCTCCCTGAATACAGTAAAAACAATCAGGCATGAACTAGAGACTTGCAATGGTGACTACGAGGATGTAGCAAGAAGAAAGATCCCTAGCAGACGATCTGATTGCGTTCGTACAGCAGAATTCCTCGCAAATCTGCAGGAACAGGTGTTGAAGAACCCTGGCATTGGAATTCGGGCTTTGTTCGTGGAGTTGCTAACTGTAGTCAAGCCCTGGATAACAAGGGTAGCCAATGGTAGGCCGTATGTATGGCAGCAGGATTCGGCCCCTTGCCACACCTCTGGGAAAAGTCAAAAATGGTTGTCTGAAAATTTCTACGACTTCACCAGTCCAAATGTTTGGCCTCCAAACTCCCCAGACCTTAACCCCATGGATTATTTTGTATGGGGCGCAGTTGAAAAAGACACCAATCGCACTTCCAGTAATACAAAAGCCCAGTTAATGGATAAAATTAAAACAGTTTTTGCGGCCCTTCCCAGGGAGACTGTAGCATCAGCTTGTTCGAGGTTCCGAAGCAGAATTGAAGCTGTGATCGATGCTAATGGTGGTTATTTTGAGTAAATCTTGTTGATAGTATTGTAATTAACTCTGCCTGTAATGTTTTTTTGTCAATTCATTAAATTTAATAGATACAAAGAAGATTTTCTTTTTCCTTACGAAACTGTCAAATTTATCCCGAACACCCTGTATGTATATATGTGTATATATATATATATATATATATATATATATATATATATATATATATATATATATATATATATATATATATATATATATATATATATATATATATATGTTCTTTCGTTTGTTGCATTGTTGGGAGAGTACGTGATTGCAGCATCACGTGAACGCCAGTACAGTATATGATTACAGCTGAATGACTATCTCGGAGGTTGTAGCTCAAGTTATTATTTAGATGTTCAGGGTTGAGGATGATGTCCCTAGATTCTACGATTTTTCTCTTCAATTCATCGGCAACGAAAGATGTTAGTTTATCCCAGCGGACTGTATGACTTGGGTTTTCATCATTAGGATCAGCCGAGAAAAGGATATGGCTTGATAAGGCACTGGCTCGCTGTCTCTTGTAAGCAATGTCCCTCATGTGTTCCTCCATACGTAATTCAATAGATTTGTCCGTCTGGCCAAAATAACGAATATCACAATCGCACCATATTTTGTACACACCAGGACATTTAAAATGATCATGACAAGGTTTTGGGTGGCTTATTAAGGAGCGGATTTTTGGAAGTGGAGTGAACAAAGTTCTGATATTGTATTTTCTTAGAACCTTGGCTAATTTTTGTGAAATTGAACTTATGTAAGGAACAGATATATTGCCTTTAAATGTACTTTTTTATTAAATGGGACATTTCTATATATATATATATATATATATATATATATATATATTCATATATTATTTACTGACTGAATTCCGAGAATTAGAAAAACAAATTAATTTAATCTAACACACAGGGCAGACGCTACCATTTAGGTAAACTAGGCAACTGCCTAGGGTGCAAGCCATGAAGGGGATGCAAAACTTCAAGCTATGCTTTATTCATACTTTACTAAAATATCAAAATTAAATAGTGATATATGATTTAGGTATCGATTCTTTTTCCTTGTCCCTCACACATCACAATATTTTACTATTTAACTCTTGGTTCTTTTTTATTCCTTACCTAAATGATTTGAACTTGCCGCTATTTAAAATTCAGTTAAGATAAATATTTTAAAACGTTAACATTCAAAAATATATTTAAAAATATTAAAAAATATATTTAAAAATATTTAAAAATATTAAATATTAAAAAAAATACATTTAAAAAGATATTAAAAAAAAAAATATATATATATATATATATAGACGGCTAAGAGAATTGAAATTCTTGGATCAGAGAATAGCATCAGATGTATCCATAACCAAGGTAGACATTCTGCCTTTAATTGGGGAAAGTGACCATTGAAAGTGTGTGCACTGCAGAAGTTGGCTCATGGGGAAAAAAGAGGAGTAGGATAGAAATATTTAAGTTGCTTAAAGAGTTTTATAGGATAGATGCAGGAGAAATGTTTCAGCACTTGACTAGAGGGATCAGAACAAGGGGTCATCTCTGGAAGTTGAATAAAGGTGTGATTTTTTTTTTTTTTTTTGTGGTGAATTAGTGGAATTAGTTGCCAGAGTCATTTGTGAGTGCATTGTCTGTTAGTGGGTTCAAGGAGATGGATGATAGATTGGGTCTGCCGCGATGCGTCTTCGGACTCCAGGATAATAATAATAATAATAATAATAATAATAATAATAATAATAATAATAATAATAATAATAATAATAATAATAATAATAAAGAATTACAGCGACTGCACAGACAAAAGATATGAAGTAAGAATAAACCAATATGTACAAAATATGCAATTTCGACAGATCCCACGTCAGTTCTTCCAGTCTCTCCAGAGAAATGCAAATGCAAACCATCATTCACCAGGAAAAGATGAAACACTCAAATTTTGGAAGTCAATCTGGAATAATTCTATTGAACACAATAAAGATGCTTCATGGATTAAGAAAATAGAATTAGAAATGAAACAAATGCAAAATGTCATTATCACTAAGGAGATGGTCAGTGCTCAAGCTAGAAAATTAAAAAACTGGAGTGCACTTGGCAAAGACGAACTACATGGATTTTGGTTAAAACATCTAACCAGTCTACATGATCGAATGGCAGAACAATTTAATTATTTGTAGCAGTCAGGCTCAGTGGAAGACTGAATGATATCTGGGCGCACTTTTCTCTTCATTAAAGATAAGGATAAATGTGCAGACCCAAGTAACTACCGTCCAATAACATGCCTACCAACTATGTTCACTGCAATCAAAGCAAATTCCATATACTAGTACTTATCAGATAATCAGATTTATCCTATTGAACCAAAAGGCAATTTCCAAAAATCTAGAGGAACAAAAGACCAGATCCTTAGTAATAAAATTATTTCTGAGAAACATTCTCAGAAACATAAAAAGACGAAAAACTAACTTAAACATCGCATGGATAGACTACAAGAAAGCATTCGATTCCATCCCATACTTCTGGATTCTAAAATCACTATAATATTTGGAATTATTATTATTATTATTACCACCCCAAGACCTCATGGAGTCAAAGACTCATCTGGGAGGTCCTTTAATTAGAAAAAACATATGTTCGTTTCTGGCTGCTGCTAGGAAATTATCGAAAACAACATTAATAGTGAATAATGAACGATTTGGAGATATCAGCATTAAACGCGGATTTCAAGGTGATTCGTTGTCACCATTGCTCTTCAACATTTCTTTGATACCTTTATCCATGATTCTGAACAAAAGAAAACTTGGTTATGAAATTCCTAAATGTAATATTAAAATTTCTCATCTGTTGTATATGGGCGACTTGAAGTTATATGAAAAAAATCGGCACAGCAAATAGATTCTTTATTGAGCACAATTCGTATTTTTAGTCAGCATTAAAATGGAATTTAGTTTAAAATGCGCAAATGTATCTATTAAACGAGGAAAAATTAATGACACTAGCACTTTTAATTTTGACCAAGAGAAATAAATAAAAGCAATTTCAGCTGCCGAACACTGTAAATAGCTAGGAATATTAGAAGCCAATGATATTCTCCACTCGAAAGTTAAACAATATGCAGCATCAGAATACATCAAAGAAGTTAGGAATATTCTGAAAACAAAACTAAATGGATTAAACACAATTAGAACAATGAATTGTTGGGCAATACCAGTGATCCGACACACAGCTGGCATAATAGATTGGAAAAAAAGAAGACCTGGACAAACTGGACCGCAAAACTAGAAAAACTAATCACTATGCATCATGCATTACATCCACGAAGTGATGTTGAGACAGCCTGTGGAAGAAGAAGAAATTAGTTTAAGAAATTACATCAACAATACCTCTCAGCCAACGCTTCAAACAATTACACAAGAGGGCCTTCTAAAAGAATCAGGAAACAAATCCAATTACAAAAAGGAACAACAAAATGACCGATATGTGCGCTGGAAAAATAAACCCTTGCATGGCCAATTTCTTCAAGATACTGAGAACAAAATTGACATGAACAAGACATGGCAATGGCTACAACACGGATACATTAAAATAGAATCAGAAGGATTTATTCTAGCAGCTCAAGAACAGGCATTACAAACTAATGCAATCAAAGCAAAAATTTTGAACATCAGTAACAACAGCAAATGCAGATTATGCGATCAGAAAGATGAGACTATAGAACATCTAATCAGTCCTGCAGCAAAATAGCTCAAACTTACTATAAATACCGCCATGATCAAGTGGCCAAAATAATTCACTGCCATGAATGCAATAAATATGGCTTCCCTACTTCTGATAACTGGTGGCAGTATAAAATGCAGACTGTATTGGAAAACAAAACAGCAAAAATTCTTTAGAATACAAACTGATCGGCACTTTGAAAACAATAGACCTGCTATCACAATTATCGAACATCGACAAGTTTGGATTATTGATATCGCAGTACCCAGTGATAACAACATTAACAACAAGGAACTGGAAAAATATTACTAAATATTGAGATCTGGCAATCGAAGTTGGCCGGCTGTGGCTTAAACACACCAATGTCATTTCAATAGTTAGCGGTGCAACTTCAAAGAAGCTATCCAACTATTTACAGGAATTAAACATCAATGAAGTGACCCCATATGACCTACAAAAAACAGCATTACTTTGAAAAGTCCATATTTTTCGATGCTACCTGACGGACTATCTTAGATTCTTGGGTAGAATCTGAATTCTTCTGTACCACCAGTCAAATTTTTGTTTATATGATATCTTGTTTTGACTGTGTATCAATTATGTGAAGAAGAAGAATATATGAAATGTACGTGTGTGTGTGTTTGAAGAAGAGGTGTTACACTGTATGAAGAAAAACTTCGGTTCAAATCTTGTCGCCGACTAGATGTACATTTCCTTAGCCTTTTTTCGACCGGTTGTCGAGTAAGACGGTAGCTCTCTGGCACAAGCAAGCGGGTTTTTTTTTTATTTTTTTTTACGGAAACTCAGTTTTTTCGTCCCGTAGAACGCACACTATTTTCCGATATGAAAATATTGTGTTAGGGTTAAGGAGCAGGAGATGGTGTTACTTGTCTCTTCACTGCCTGCCGATTAAATTAGTGGTAGCCTTAGGCAAGCTATCTCTTTTTGGCTACCAGTGGAGATTGAATTTCCCGCTCAGCCTCCAAAAGTTAGGAAGGATTAAAATGGCCTCGCCTACTCCCTATACGGAAATGTAAGGCTTTAGCTGATTTTATATATATATATATAATTACTCAGATATTATACTCTGGATTCGTAACTTTAGTTTCTTTTAGTGAATCAAAACAATCACTTTTTTTTAAGCTCTCGTTTGGTCTTGAATAATATTTGTATAATTCTCTGTTCTGGGACAAAAGTCCCAAAATGGAACCAATATATTAGTATCAACAGCAACAGTGAACGATACTTTTCTTATTCATCATGCAGTGGGGTAGCTAGGGTGGTGCAGAGAGGGCGGTCCTCCCCGTGCAGCACTTTGAACCTTTTTGAACTTATGCTGTTAATTCTAAAATACAGTCTCGAGAACTCGTTTCCAAATATTGTAATATTACTGAGAATTTTCCTCACAATTGCGGTGAGGGTTGCTAGTTGTAAGAGGAGTTTTTCTAAATAAAACTAATTAAGAATTACCTATATTACTATGAAATAGACTTCGCCAATGTCATCGACGATTTTGCTAACAGAAAAGCAAGAAAAATAACATTTTAAAATATTGAAATTAAAGTTTTACTTCAAAAATTAACATAGTGTTTTAATTTATTTCCCTATACATCGTTTTGACTTTTAGTTGTATTTTTGGTGTGTATTGAGAGGGGCTGCAAACTCGGAGACCGTCCCGGGCGGCAACTGCTCTAGCTACGCCACTGTCACCATGTCTTCTTTCTATGTAAATTTATGGACATCTTTATGTTGAAACATTGAAACATGTACTATTAATCATTAGTGATTGTCCTGAGTGGAAATCCTGAAGGTAACTCCCATTAATATTAGTTCTGCTCAATTATTTCCAATTCTTTCAAAATTTCCAGAATATTTCTATATGATCTGTATTATGCTCTGTTGCTAAGATCTCTCCAACAAAAAATCATTTCCTCTTTGTTTATGTTAGATAATTTCATCACCATCGACATCAAATTCCTTATGTGGACCATCAATGTTTCTACACGATACTATGAGACTACTACTACTGCCCATTGCCACTTGAATCTTTTAATGGCTGTTATGATGCCTTTCATCTTAGTCTGAGCTCTGATCCTAGTATTGCCGTTTGTATCAAGTAATGATTTTTTTATCATCTTCCTTTGTATAATCCTGAACTTGTTAGTCAGTTTTTTTTTTAATGTCATGACACCAATACAGTCAGATCTTGCATTTATGTGTTCTAATTTGCATATTTATGTAAGTGCATCATTCATTTTAGACCTTGGTCGTCTTCCTTAGGTCTCTTTACAAGGCATCTATTTTGGATAAATATTTCTTTTCTATTCTGTTTAAGTGAACATACCACATGAGGTTAGCTCTGTTCACGAACTCCTAAAGATTAACAATGCGAGTTTCCTTCATAATATCTTCATTTTTAAATGATCCTGACATTGATGTTCACTATTTCACTCTTCTAAGTTTCTGTCAGAACTAGCAAGCATGTGGTCAGCAGTCTTTATCCAGACGATTTTTTAAAACCAGTATTAGATCTTTAACATACAATTAGCTTGACCACTGTCTTTTACACAGATCGCTTAGTAATTTGAGAAATTTCTCTCTTATTCCAAATAAATTTATTCAATCGACTCCCTACTATACTATATCCCTACTGTTGTAGCCAGTCATGTTCAGATAAAGTCACTCATGATATCTACACGTTTATTAGGCTAATGTGGTATTCTTTCGACATATCATTTTCTTAAGACCTTGCATAATAAGATTGCTCATCCATTTCACTCATACGCTAATTATTCTTTCAGCTCTACCAACAATGCATCATTCCAATCTCAATTTTTTAATGATAGAGCCAATCATGTTCATGAAATACATATGGCAATGCGTTTCATCGTCAGCAACAACTGATCTAGTAGTTCTATAATAACATCTTCCTGAATTCTAGATCAATTCTGAACTTCTGAATTTTATAAAGCAACAACTGTAAAACTTATAACTCCATATTTTGAGAATTTTTGTTGAATGCGATTCATTCCAGCTGCTTTTCCACATTTCACGTTTGGATGGATTTTTCTACTTTATCTATTGAATGAATATTTTCTATGAATGATATGTAATCTCCTGTTTCATTCAGCAGTCTTTCTTTATCAACTTTGATTCCTTTTTAGTAAGCACTCCTCCATCTTTTTTAGTTTTTTTTCAAACAACTTAAGAATATTTTAACAAATTCCTATTAGCCCTATCTAACTTTTGGAGAAACCGCACAGCACCAATGTCGTAGACAATGCGTGGATTATGTTAAAATTATATTATGCATGGATACATCTGGCATACCTGCACCTCATGACCCAAATCCTAACATTCATATTATTGTCTGTAATAGTGTCATCATCATCATGAGCAGCCATTTTCCCATCTACTGCTGGATGAAGACCTCCCTGAAAGTTCTCCATTCATTTCTATCCTGAGCTTGTCAATACCATTATTTCCGGCTCTCTCTTTATTCTCCTCCTTCCATCATCTCTTTGGTCTTCCTGTAGCTGTCTTTCCATCTCTTGGATACAATTCATGGCTATTATTATGCCTCTGACCTTAGTCTGAGCTCTGATCCAAGTATTGAGGTTCGTACCAAGTAATGATTTTTTTTTTTCATCTTCCTCCGGATAATCCTTAACTTGTTGGTCAGAATTTTTTGCCAAAGTCAACGCTTCATAACTGGAATAAATATAAGCAAAGACAAAACAAAACTAATATACAATAAAAACTTTACCAAAAAGCCAATACAAATGGAACACCTGGAAATTAATATGGTCAAGTCCTATGTTTTCCTAAGACAAAAGATCACATTAGAAAAAGACTGTGAAGAAGAAATCACACATACACTTCAACTTCTTTGGGAAAACTTTGGAAAACACCGTGAATCAATCAAAGGAAATATCCCAATTTACCTTAAAAGAAAAATATTCGACGTAAGGTATGGAAATCCTATGGACTTCAAAGGATACTTACGTCAAAGGCATCTCCGAACGTCTTTCTAAAATTAAGAAGAAATATAATTTTGCCACTGCTTACAAACCTATCAACCAAATTTACAACTTGTTACCTTCTCCTAGGGACAAATTCTAACCTTTGATGTTGCCTGGCGTTTATGAGATTTCATGCTCATTCAAATTGTCTTACTTTGGACAGACAGGTAGGTCTGTTCAGAAACGCATCTCGGAACATCAAGACTACATTCGTCTTTTCAAACCGTAGAAATGTGGTCTCTCTCAACACGGAGTTGAAAATCCAAGCCATAGAATCCACTGGGAAAAGTCTAAACTTTTACACAGATCTTTATATAAACATGAACGTTTATATAAAGAAAGTTCTGAAGCCCTACTACACAGACCAAATTTAAACCGCAATGATGTTCTTACTATTCCTAAAGTATGGGAAATTGTCATACAAAATTGTGTAAAATAATTATTATTTGGTGTTTTTTTTTACTTCTGTAACACGTTACTCACGTTTAATGAGATTCTATTGTAATCATGCGCCCTAAGTGTATGTTGTTCCTATTATTGTTTTAAACTACCGTACTGATGATGTCCTAAGATACTTAGGATGAAATATTTATAAGTAAATAATTTTCACTGTGGTTAATACATGTGTTTCTTTTAATTATGATCTCACCACAGGTTTCGTTATTTAAAAAAGACTACTCCAATGTATTTATATAGTAAATTCTGTATTACTTTTGAATGTTGAATTTTTTGTGAAAAAAAAAAAGATATGCATGATTTCGTTTCCCGCTTTACTTTAATTAAATCCAGAACACACTGTTATTTAACAATATCTATTTATTCATGTAAAACGATGTTTTCACTACAGTAGGATTTTAATTGAACAAATAGCAGCGTTGTCTGTCTACTTGTGCATGGAAATCAGAATCACTTTCTCCCACTCTTGCTTAGTGATATCATTGCTTTTGGTAGTGGTGGTTTATGGCAGATAGGTTTTAATTTTAATTTATTTTGAGAATATGTTTAACTTTTAGGCTGTGTAGCTCAGTGGAAGTGACGCTTGCAGCCCGAATGTAGACTTGAGTTCAAGTCTAGTCGCCGACTAGAGGACCGTAGGCTAGATAGGGCTAAAAGGTCTCGCCTACTCCCTATAAGTCAATAAAAAGGTATTAGCTTATTATTATTTAATTTGTTTTGCTGTAGTACAAGGGATGGGGTGTTACAGCCATCAATTCTCGTGCTTAAGAGGACTTTTCCTTGTTATTGGTAGTTTATGTTAGATGTTCGTCGCTGTTTATTTCGAGGGCAGATTTTAATATTTGATGTAGCTGACTGATATTTTATTAGTTCTACAAGGAGAGGGGGGGGGGGAGTGGAAGTAGTTAATTTCATTCAATTCTAGCCTGAAGGGAAGTCTGTGTTTCTTTCTGCTATAGATGGTAGTTGAATTTTAAATGTATTGTTTGTGTGGAGGGGTTAAGTTTTCCTTTGCTGACATCAGTCCTTTTTTTTTTTTGCAGATTGAAGGAAAAAGTAGAAAATATTATTTTATGTGTTAGTTTGGTGTTTGTTCAAATATGTTTTTCTCCGTCCGCGCGGTTAGCTGAGTGGCTATGCGCTTCGCAACCATATGCCTGGGAAAGAAGTGTCCTAGGTTCGATTCCCATCGCTAACGTGGGGAGCTTAAGGATATTTCTCAGACATAGCCAAGTTAGCCGGTCTTGGGCATAGACTAAGGGCTTTTTTTCCCAGTTTATCTGGGGTTTTTCATCCCGCAAGCAGGCACACCGGCCTCGTGAACACACGCAGCTACAGACATAGGACACACCGATAGGCATAGGGCTAGCCACCTTATCCTCGGGACGGGTAAGCCTTAGAAAGGCTAAAGATAGCTCCGTAACAGGCCACTAAGCCTAATACATGAAGCGAAGAAGAAGATGTTTTTCTTCCTGTGAATGTTTTTCCAGCATGCCATGTCTTCTTCAAAATCCAATAATCTATGCTATTACGGAAAATCATTAAATCTTCAAACATTACACTGCAAACTGTGCATTAATTAAAAAAATTAATAAAAATTGTTATTTAATTACAATTTACCAATATTCCATCCAACAGGGAAAAATCGTTAAATTTTCAAGAATTCAATGAGAACCAGAATTAAATTACCCAATCCCTTCCAAGAACCCTAAGAATAGTATTTATATGCGCTGTAATTAGAGCTAAAGAGGAATTAAATAAATAAAAGTTTCTAATTCTGTGCACAGTAAGTATATCGATTTCTTGAAATTACATGGAAAATGGAAACAAATGGGCTAATTCCTGAACATTTTATATTTTTGGTTATATTTTTGGTCAGGAAATCAAAATGAAATTTGGTTAGGTTAGGAAATGTGCACTTTAGTTTATTGAAGGAAGAAAAATTAATCCCAACAGTAATTTTACTTGTGACCACAATATATATGCAATTCAAATGATTAACACTATAAATACTTGGGAATATTAGAAGTCAATGATAATCTTCACTCGAAAGATAAACATTAGGCAGAAGCAAAATATACCAAAGGGTCATAAACATTCTGAGAACAAAACTTTCTGGACTGAACAAAATTTGGTAGCAGTAGGGGAGGATCTTCTGACAAGCTTCCGGTGGGCGTGGCTTCCTGACGTCATTGTGTGTGACGTCTGAGTTTGGAATGTGTTGGAATTTCCCTATGGGCTTATGTGTCAATGGCTTCAGTTCTTGTGTTTTGGTTCGCGTATGGCATTATGGGTGGTGATGATAGAGATAAGGATTTGTGTAGTGATTGGTGGGACACTTTAAACCAAATCCTTCCAGTGTGCGTGGCTTCATGGGTGTGGAATGTTTGGAATTTCCCTGTGGGCATATGTGTCACTGGCTTCAGTTCTTGTGTTTTGGTTTGCGTATGGAATTATGGGTGATGGTAGAGATAAGGAATCGTGTCGTGGGTGTGTGTTGTTTTCAGATGTAGATAAGTGACATCATTTGTTATTTGTAAATAAATGTCGTCATTTGTTATTTGTAAATAAGTGACGTTGTTGATTTCAATGGAAAGTATGATATTAGTGGATAAGAAATCGTGTCGTAATTGGTGGACACTTCTGACAAGATCAAGATCAAGATAAGATAAGGAATCATGACGTGAATGTTTCTTATGAGATGTAGATAAGTGACGTCATTTGTTAGTTGTAAATAAGTGACGTTATTTTTTTGAATGGAAAGGGAAATATATTAGTGTATAAGTAATCGTGTTGTCATTGGTGGACACTTCTGACAAGATCAAGATCAAGATAAGATAAGGAATTGTGACGTGAATGTTTGTTGTTATTGAGTTTGGAATGTTTGGAATTTCGCTAGGCCCCTTCTGTCAGTAACATCACGTGATGTTTTTGGTTCGTTTTTTGAATTGTGGGTGATATTTAGATATAAGAATCGTGACGTTTTGTGTTTGGAAATTCAGTTTCGAGCTTTTCTGAATAATTTAATTATATGGTATGTCCTCAAACATACAGTTTTTTTTCCTTCTTCTATAGATGGTTGTACTAATTTTCCAATACATTTGGGGTATTTCTTTACTGTTAAAGGGTGGGAATTCTTAGAGAAAGTCGTGATGGCTGCCGTATTTCAAGTTTTCTGAATAATTTATTATACTGGTGTCCCTTAATTAAAACACACACACACACATAAGACATTAAAAGCCGCTAATGTCATTATGTGTTGCGTGTGAAAGGGTAGTCAAGAGGTTGACAGTGGTCTTCCCTGCAAGGCTCCCCCACCCTCCCTATCCTCCAGAAGATGTCTGCTCATCTAAGGGAGATGAGCTAGTTTGCCGTTGTCGGATTTCTTTTAGTCATGTCACCTCCAACTGATGCTAAATGCTCCCCCATCCCATACTCTAACCCATCATCCCTCTCTCCCCAGCAGATGTCTGCCCAGGCTAGCGGAGATGAGCGAGCTTATCATTTGCGGATATCTTTTAGTGATGTTACCTCCAACTGATACTGATAACTTTGGAGGGAAAAAAATAGCATCAGGTGGTGGAAGTGAAAAGGTAGTCAAGAGGGAGACTGCTGTCTTTTTTATGATAAAAAAGTTATCATAAAAAACGCGTTTTTTTCCTAAAAAGTTATCAGAAAAAACGCGTTTTTTAAATTTTTTTTTCCCATAAAAGTTATCAGTATCAATTGGAGGTGACATCACTAAAAGATATCCGCAAATGATGAGCTCGCTCATCTCCACGAGGCTGAGCAGACAATTTCTGGAGGAGAAGGGGGTTAGGGGAGTATTGCAGGGAAGACCGCAGTCTCCCTCTTGACTACCTTTTCACTTCCACGACCTGATGCTATTTTTTTTTCCTCCAAAGTTATCAGTATCAGTTGGAGGTAACATCACTAAAAGATATCCGCAAATGATAAGCTTGCTCATCTCTGCTAGCCGGAGCAGACATCTGCTGGAGGAGAGAGGGATGATGGGTTAGAGTATGGAATGGGGGAGCATTTAGCATCAGTTGGAGGTGACATGACTAAAAGAAACCCGACAACGGCAAACTAGCTCATCTCCCTTAGATGAGCAGACATCAGTTATCAGAAAAAACGCGTTTTTTAAATTTTTTTTTCCCATAAAAGTTATCAGTATCAATTGGAGGTGACATCACTAAAAGATATCCGCAAATGATGAGCTCGCTCATCTCCACGAGGCTGAGCAGACAATTTCTGGAGGAGAAGGGGGTTAGGGGAGTATTGCAGGGAAGACCGCAGTCTCCCTCTTGACTACCTTTTCACTTCCACGACCTGATGCTATTTTTTTTTCCTCCAAAGTTATCAGTATCAGTTGGAGGTAACATCACTAAAAGATATCCGCAAATGATAAGCTTGCTCATCTCTGCTAGCCGGAGCAGACATCTGCTGGAGGAGAGAGGGATGATGGGTTAGAGTATGGAATGGGGGAGCATTTAGCATCAGTTGGAGGTGACATGACTAAAAGAAACCCGACAACGGCAAACTAGCTCATCTCCCTTAGATGAGCAGACATCTTCTGGAGGATAGGGAGGGTGGGGGAGCCTTGCAGGGAAGACCACTGTCAACCTCTTGACTACCCTTTCACACCCAACACATAATGCAATTTTTTTTTTCCATCCGAGCAATTTCGGACATCCGCAATGGCGAGATCGTTCATCTCATTGGTTATCAGTTTGAAGTGACATCACTAAAAGATATCTACAAATGGGTAGCTCGCTCATCTTCCTTTGGATGAATTCGAGCCACAGAGATAAAGTTTGTACCATAATGTCACAAAGTAACATAAACGCACATCAACATCAATCCACCAGCATGCGAAAACATGTCTGTGAGTCATCTGCGCGAAAGTTTCATTTTGGAAGGAACGGTCAGGGTAAAGGGTCAGGTAAAACAGTACTATAAAGAAAAACAATCGAGTCAAGTGTCTTTTCAGTTACTGCAATTCGTTCATCCAGTGCAGCTATCGTATTGTGTTGCGTTGTGGTGTTTAGGTCCAGTAAAATAAAATAATGAGTGATCCACAAAAGTCTTTGAAATTTTCTTTCTTCAGGAAAATAGTGTAAACTAAATATTGTGAAATATTTTTAGGTAATTACAAGTTTCGATTTTTTTTTTCGTTGTAAGTAATATTTCAGCAAAATAAAATAAGCATTTGTAAAACTTAAATGAACAAAGATGTGTGTTGTTGTTGTGTTTTCCACAGTGATATTTTTACTCAGTTATTCAGTTTAGAATTTGATAATTAAATCCATAACTTTATACCTTAATGCAATTCTGTTTAATTATTGTAAAAAAAAAATCACTGCTGTGAAATTAATGCAAGGACCATGGGAAACCTGATATCCTGTAATTAAGTATTTAGAAATTTGTCTAATGCTACCTATTGACATTTTTTTTTTTGAGTTATCTGTAAACATTTCGTTCGCATACTCGAAAATCTTACCTGTTAGAATTTGGTGATTTTACAGAGAGACAACTGATATTTTAGTCTATCACGTTACTTAAACTCTAAAAAAGTTTATTGTAGAAAATAAAAATGATATCGTAGCATGCAGATAACAAATGAATCAACATGTATATATCAAATAATAATCGCCTTTGGAAGAGAAAAATCAAAATCATTAACAAACTTAATAGCCATACCCTTTCTTCATTTAAATGATACCAAATGATGAAAACAATATGGGTTTGAATTTCCAAACTTTGAGAAGCTGATGAATTTCTTGCTTGCTGTGATCATAAATAGTTATTTGAATGTAAACATTTTATTTTTCTTGCGAGTCGAAACTTATTTCAAACTTTACCACCCGTACATTCTAGTAATGGGGGAATTAAAAACAGAGACCATACCAAATAACGGATTTGTAGTTTTGTGAATAAAATAAAAACGAACTGATAAGTGACAATTTGTTACTACATCAGTAAATACCTTCACCAGACTAGAAAAAACAGTCGTACCAAATTCTAACAATACGACTGTTAGAATTTGATTATTTTACAGAGACAAACAGCTGATATTTTAGCCAATCACGTTACTTAAACTCAAAAAACGTTTGTTGTAGAAAATAAAAAGGTATCGTAGCGTGCAATAACAAGGAATCAGCAGGAAAGTATTAAAAAAAAAATTACCGCCATTGGAAGAGAAAAATCAATAACATTAACAAACTTTATAGTCAGAACCGTTCGTGAAAGAGGTAAAAAACATAACCATCAGCTGAAGTGGGAAATTGGTTCACTATCTTTGGACAAACTAAGAAATTGGATGATAGAATCAACATGGAAATATCATATATTACTTGTCAAAGGAAGAGAAAAATCAAAAACATTAGCAATGTTAACAGGGAGGCCTGTTCTTGATTTAAATGAAATTGGATGCCCAAAACGTGAAAACATAACGTGTACTTTTAAATGCTTTTGGAAACATAACGAAAGAATCTGTGCTTTTAATAATTCTTTGAAGTATACGTATTGGATTCGAAAATATAAGTATGCAACACTTAATTTTACTACAGTAATAAATTCCCAAGAAACACCATATGAAAATTAACTTTCAGATGAGAGTCACATTGTCAAAACCATACAATGGCAATTCCACAAGCTTGGAAGAACCTTTGATGTATTTTTCAGTTTATTTATTTATTTTCTGTATTGTTAGATTCAGTTATTACAATTTGTAAAAAATATATTATTCAAATAAATTGTGTAAATTTAAATGAACACTTGAGTGTCGTTGATGTGTTATATACAACTTTAAGAAGCAGGATAACATTTTTTTCTTTTTTTTTTCCTTGTGAAATTTCATGCCACAAAGTAACCAGAGAGTTTTTTTTTTTATTAGATATTTAAAACCAACGACACATTACAAAACTCTTAAAAAGATTGCTGTAGAAAAACTCTGCATAGAGTTCAAAACCTTGTTTGTCTCATATCAGTTACTTAAAATTTAATAATGCTAAAGAAAAAAATAAATAAAATAAATAAATTCCACTTACAGAAATAGGTTAAAAGCACAAGGAATCGAAGGTAAAAATAATAGTTATATTGGTAATTTCCCAACGGAAACCAAGAGTTCGAACCAAAACACACGATTTCTCACTTATGTACAACAAACAGCGAGCGGATAAGTGAGATATATTTAAGATAAGACTTAATGAGAAATATACAGTTTTGGAAAATAAATTCACATACACTTTATATATATATATTTTAATTTTGCTCAGTTATTCTGTTAGAATATGACCTTTAAAAGTAAAATACAGAAAATAACCAATCAATTTGAAAAAAAAAAAAATAATAATTTCACTTGTCAGAATTCCATACACTAACAGCAATCGGAATTCGAAACCGGAAATGACACTTGCTGTAAACAAAACGTCGCATAGACTTTCCCACCAACGTTGGGCAACAGTGGGAAAGAATTAATACAGAGAACCAATCGGATACTAAAGTAAATTAAGTAGTCCACTAGCTTTTCTGGTTATTTACAGAAAGATCTTTCAACTCCTATGTTTTGTGTGTTTTATGGTGTGAATAAATGTTAGCCACAGTAACCTATAATGAAAAAGTGAATTGCGATTTTCAGACTTGTAATTGTGTTCTGTGAATATATGTTAATAATCAACAATTTAGAATATTCTGTAT
Organism: Typopeltis vanoorti; assembly: GCF_054136105.1. NCBI lineage: Eukaryota > Metazoa > Arthropoda > Arachnida > Uropygi > Thelyphonidae > Typopeltis > Typopeltis vanoorti. Next base: position 134,713,556 of record NC_143557.1, read on the forward strand.
TAATTTTGCTCAGTTATTCTGTTAGAATATGACCTTTAAAAGTAAAATACAGAAAATAACCAATCAATTTGAAAAAAAAAAAAAATAAAAATTTCACTTGCCTGAATTCCATACTCTAACAAACCATCGGAATTCGAAACCGGAAATAACACTTACCCTAAACAAAACGGTGCATAGACTTTCCCATCAAGCTTGGGCAAGTTTAAGATAAGACTTGATGAGAAATATTCAGTGTTGGAAAATAAATTCACATATACTTTATATATTTATTAATTCTGCTCAGTTATTCTGTTAGAATATGACCTTTAAAAGTAAAATACAGAAAATAACCAATCAATTTGAAAAAAAAAAAATAATAATAATTTCCCTTGTCAGAATTCCATACTCTAACAGCAATCGGAATTCGAAACAGGAAATAACACTTACCCTAAACAAAACAGCGCATAGACTTTCCCACCAAGGTTGGGCAACAGTGGGAAAGATTTAATACAGAGAATTAATCGGAATACTAAAGTAAATTAAGTAGTCCACTAGCTTTTCTGGTTATTTACAGAAATATCTTTCAACTCCTATGTTTTGTGTGTTTTGTGGTGTGAATATATGTTAGCCACAGTAACCTATAATGAAAAAGTGAACTGCAATTTTCAGACTTGTGTTTGTGTTCTGTGAATATATGTTAATCAACAATTTGGAATATTCAGAAAACCTAGATAGTACCAAGATGTTCTCATTCTGGAAAGAAATGTAAGTGAATTTTTAACTTAAACATAACAATTGATAATTGTAATACAATAATCATTGGTCGTATGTTTTTAGTAAACGTAATTCTAAAACTGAACAGTTTTTTTTTGTTTTCATAAGAATAATCACAGGGTATATTAGAGTATCAACATGGACACATTAGTGACTTTTCATGTCTTATGTGTGTGTGTGTGTGTGTGTGTGTGTGTGTGTGTGTGTGTGTGTGTGTGTGTGTGTGTGTGTGTGTGTGTGTGTGTGTGTGTGTGTGTGTGTGTGTGTGTGTGTGTGTGTGTGTGTGTGTGTGTGTGTGTGTGTGTGTGTGTGTGTGTGTTTTAATTAAGGGACACCAGTATAATAAATTATTCAGAAAACTCGAAACACGGCAGCCATCACGACTTTCTCTAAGAATTCCCACCCTTTAACAGTAAAGAAATACCCCAAAATGTATTGGAAATTAGTACAACCATCTATAGAAAAAAAAAGTGTGTTTGAGTTACATTAGTATATATAATTAATTATTCAGAAAAGCTCGAATAGCTTATTACACTGCCGCCATCACGACTTTCTCTAAGAATTCCCACCCTTTAACAGTAAAGAAATACCCCAAAATGTATTGGAAAATTAGTACAACCATCTATAGAAGAAGGGAAAAAAAATTGTATGTTTGAGTGACATACCATATAATTAAATTATTCAGAAAAGCTCGAAACTGTGAATTTCCGAACACAAAACGTCATGATTCCTATCTCTAAATATCACCCACAAGGCAAAAAACGAACCAAAAACATCACGTGATGTTACTGACAGAAGGGGCCTAGCGAAATTCCAAACTCAATAACAACAAACATTCACGTCACAATTCCTTACCTTATCTTGATCTTGATCTTGTCAGAAGTGTCCACCAATGACAACACGATTACTTATACACTAATATATTTCCCTTTCCATTCAAAACAATAACGTCACTTATTTACAACTAACAAATGACGTCACTTATTTACAACTAACAAATGACGTCACTTATCTACATCTCATAAGAAACATTCACATCATGATTCCTTATCTTATCTTGATCTTGATCTTGTCAGAAGTGTCCACCAATTACGACACGATTTCTTATCCACTAATATCATACTTTCCATTCAAAACAACAACGTCACTTATTTACAAATAACAAATGACGACATTTATTTACAAATAACAAATGACATCACTTATCTACATCTGAAAACAACACACACCCACGATACGATTCCTTATCTCTACCATCACCCATAATTCCATACGCGAACCAAAACACAAGAACTGAAGCCAGTGACACATATGCCCACAAGGAAATTCCAAACATTCCACACCCATGAAGCCATGCACACCGGAAGCATTTGGTTTAAAGTGTCCCACCAATCACAACACGAATCCTTATCTCTATCATCACCCATAATTCCATAGTCAAATCAAAAAAATCCCCCATAATGCCGTACATGAACCAAAACACAAGAACTGAAGCCATTGACACATATGCCCACAGGGAAATTCCAACACATTCCAAACTCAGACGTCACACACAATGACGTCAGGAAGCCACGCCCACCGGAAGCATTTTGTCAGAAGAGCCTCCCCTACTACTACAAAATTCGATCAGTGAACTTGTTGGCTATGCCAGTGATCCAATATACATCTGGCATTATAGATTGGACAAAAGAAGACATGGAGCAATTGATCTTGACAAACTGGCAAAATTCGAAAACTAATGATTATGCATCATGTACTACATTTACAGTGATGTTGATCGGCTAATCTACCTAGAAGAATAGGTGAACAGGGTCTTCCAGATTAGACAAACTGCTGAAGAAAAAATTATATCGAATATAATATTGTTCAATGGTGCAAATGCTCCAAGCTATTTACAAGAAAGTCTTCTAAAAGTAATACAAAATAAAGCTGAGTACAAGAAAGAACAGCAACATAACCGATTTGTGCTGTGTAAAAATAAACCCATGCGTAGACAATTTCTGCGAGACACCAAGAAAAAATTGGCAAGATCAAGTGGCAATGGCTGTAATATAGATATATTAAGAAAGATACTGAAGTTTATTCTAGCCGCTTTATTTGCAAGATTAAGGCGTGGCAATGGCTGAAATATAGATATATTAAGAAAGATACAAGTTTATTCTAGCCGCTCAAGAACAGGTATTACAAACTAACGAAATCAAAACAGATATTCAGATCATCGGTAGTAACAGTCAATGCAGATGATGCGATCAGAAATATGAAGCAATAGAACATTTGATCACTACCTAAAGCAATTTAGAGCAGACAGTTTATAAATACCGCCGTGATCAAGTTGCCAAGATAATTCATTCATCTGTTTGATAAAAAAAAAAAAATCTTACTTCTGCTAACGGATGGCAGCGTAAAATCGAGACTGTGTTGGAAAAAGAAACTGCAAAAATTCTCTGGGATTTTACTCTGCAGACTGTTTTCAGATTCTTGGATGGCATCTGAATAGCACTGTATCACTAGTCAAATTGTTGCGAATGTCTGAATATGTTGTTTTGGTTGAATTAAGTAATTAATAATATAATAATAAGTAACCGTAAGTCGATAAGTGTTATGCTCCTCAGTAAATTAAGTTATCTTAAATGAAATCCGCCATCTAAAGTATCACATTCGTTACCGTTGGAATCAATAAGTGTAAATCTTTCTCTTTAACGATATATATCCGATTCATTAGTAGTCAGCATTAAGAGAAATAGTTGCTTCATTATTTCATATCAGAAGCGTAGGCAGTGGAAATAACTGCCATATTGTCCCAACGAGAACGTGACGCGAACGCCGACAACAAGAACTCCCTGCTGATGACACAACAGACTTCTAGTCCAAAGGTCGTCGAGACAGTCAAGGTCACGCACGCGAACACTATGTCCTGCAAGAAATGCCTTAAAGCTATTGTGTGGAGAAGGGGAGGTTATCAAAAGAGGCTAATTACCAGTGTTCCGGAATTTCCGAAAGCACCTCATAGGGAAAAGGATTAATTAAACGCACCGAATGGCGCAGCCCACAATGCCAAGAAAAACTGAGATGCAAAAATCAGTTCCCGGGCAAAAGCAGCGAAATGCGGAAAGGTAAATCAGTTCCTGACATTATTGTTGTTGATCATTTAGATTCCTTTAAAAACCCGGTGAAAGAAATACTTAATTCCCAGATGGAGGAAATCAACCAAAAATTTAAGATGGCGAAGAATATTTACAACGCAATAAAAATAATTTCTTCTACAGCGTCGAAGAAATGTTTGGAACTGTTCTGTCAGCAGTAATGGAAGAATAGGAAATTCTTAAGCACGAGAACGAAGAATTGAGAAAAGAAGTGAAACCCTCAAATCTCAGATGGGAAATGTCTTACAGAAAGAACGAAAAAAAAAAAAGAACTGCAAATAAATGGGATATCCAAAGCAGGATCAGAAGATCTGAACTCTCTAATACAATCGATTGGCACAGCAATCGGCATACCGGTCACATCCACTGACATTGCCTCTAGTAAAGCCATCGGTAAAGCCAACAACGTCAGTTGTTGGCTTTACCTTCTTGCTCGCAGCTAGGATGCGATGTCTCGAGCTTTTACTAGTGAAAAGAGAGACCACTACCTATAATCGCACATTTCACGAGTAAAAGCTTGAGACATCGCATCCTAGCTGCGAGCAAGAAGGTAAAGCCAACAACGTCAGTTCTCAATAACAGGCAAACTTCAACTCCAATCTACATAACACTGGACTCTATATTACAGAAACTTATTTGTGTGTACCAAGCGAGGAGAACAAAAACAGAAAAAAAGCTATAACTTTTTATGTAGAAAGGATTCCCAGCTCTTTATGCGAAAGAACGATAACACTGGCATTCATACTATCTCATGTGACTCCAATCTAACCAGTCTCCTAATGTAGTGCTTAATCCCCCCCCCTTTCTATAATATAAAGAACAAGTTTTGCACTATTTTACGTTAACTATGTTGTTTCGAATCTTTAAACAATTGGATAGATAACTTTAGTACAAATTCTGAATTCATCATACTACACACAAACATAAGAAGCATAAAGAAATACTAGCTTACACTATCAACCCTGCTCAAGAACCTCCTGAGATATATCGATGTTCTAATCTTGCGCGAAGTTTCTATATGTGATACAGAAGCGTCTGCGTATAACATTAACAGTTACCAACGCTACACTTTATGTAGACCACAAAAAAAAAAAAAAAGAGGAGGCGACATAATTGCATTTGTAAATGAAAAGCACAGTGACCATGACCACTTTCAACAATGCAGAAGCATTACATTTGGAAATCATGGTTAACTACAACAACAAATATATAATAAATACAATATATAGAGCCCCAGATAGAAACCCTCTCTGCTTTCTACAAGAATTAGAAGCATAACTAAATGACATTAACAATTACACAACAGATAGACTTATTCTAATAGGTGATATTAACATTAACACGGGCGACCGGCTCTCCAACCATTATTACCCACATCTTGGCATATTAAGCTAGTACAACATAAACCCAACTATAAGCTCCCCCTACAAGAGAAAAAATTCTAAACGACTCATTAACACAATCATGCAGACTACATAAATATACGGGCTCCTACTAACACATACGTCATCGATAATCACCACTAAATTAGCTAACCACTACTTAATCGCAACGTCATTCCACAAGACCACCGTTGCATTACCCACATGCAATAAAACACACTAGATAAACAGCACGCTACTATCATAGTAAAAATCATCGCTGATAACTTTATAAAAGACAAACTAGAACAATTTACTTACTATAAATGATCCAATAATTTTATATGACAGCCTCAAATTTCTGTTTACAGACATATACAGAAAAGCAACAAAACACCGAAGAAACAAGAGACTTGCATTAAATAATCCATGGATAAATGAGGACATCTATAACAGCATTGCAATAGAAGACATTCTATGGAAGAAAGTAAAAAGGTCACTCAATGGAATTCACCTACAAGCATTGTACAAAAACACAAGAAACCAACTAACAACAAAAATTTGGAGAAATTGGATGGTTACTTGTCTTGATAAAGAACTTCTCATCTAGATTTAGGAGAAGGGAAGAGATATAAGGAATATTAACTTCTCTATGGATGTGGGTGTTTCTTATAAACCAAGGGACATCCAGAATCATCCTCAGGCACCTATTCTGTAATATCTGAAGTTTTAAAATGTTTGAATTTGCAGTGTGGCTCCAAGCTGGGAATGCATAAGTGATGAACGGTCGAATTACCATCTCGTAAATTGTTAATTTTGTTTGCGTGTCCAGTTTACTTTGTCTGTTGATCATACGGTAGAGCTGTGCTAAGATTTTGGATGTCTTTGAGGTAATGTAACCAATATGTTTGCTGAATAGGAGTTTACTATCAAGAATCACTCCAAGCTATTTAACTTCAGTCTAGCATGGAATCTTTACTCCCAATAAATAAATATCCTCTATGGTATGGATTTTCTTTCTAGTAAACAATATAGCTGAGCTTTTCTGGGAGTTAACTTGGATCTTCCAGTCTGCCATCCACTTTTCTAAAATATGTATGCTGGATTGGAGTCTTTTAGTTGTCAGTTTTGGGCTCAGCGATCTTGCCATCAGTGCAGTATCATCTTCATATAATGCAGTGAATGTTGTTCTTGGGTTCAGAGGGATGTCCACTACATAGATTGAGAACAGAAAAGCTGCCAGAAGAGATCCCTGAGGTACACCTGCCAAGATCCTGCGTCTGGTCGAAACCGTCTCGCCGACCCTGACCTACATATATCTGTCTTTCAGGTAAGAATGTATTATTATTTTAACTTGACTGGCAAGTTAAATTTTGCTCTTGATGCCATACTTCGTCAAAAGCCTTCTCTGCGTTGTTCTCTGTCTTCCTCTGTCACCTTTCAGTTGCTGGACAATAGGCTTATGGGTCTGTAGCATTCGGGAAGGTGGGGATTTTTTCATGGCTTCTTTAATGGCATGATCGTGGCAATTTTCCATGTAGTAGGGAAATGCTGGAATCTAAAGATGGCATTTGTAATGTTGACGAGATGGACTATTGCCTTTCTTGGAAGTAGTTTTTCTATTCTGTAAGTTATGCCATCTGGTCCTGGAGCTTTTTTACTGTTTAGATGGGAGATGATATTTATCATTTCTGCCGTATTTGTAGGAGTGATATGTTCGGAGTTATCTGTGTTCTGTCTTAAGGTTGTCCTAACATGGCGATGAATCTTGTACATAAGGTTGATATTTAGATTTGTATAAGATGGATTGCACTAAGATTCTTGGTTATCTACTAGTGCTTCGGCTTTCTCTTCATCTTTGTGAACTGTCCTTGGTTTGCATAGGGGGTACGAGTTGCTTTTTGGTGCAGATTGCTTTTAAGAATTTCCATACAGAATGATCTTCAGTATTGATGTTAGCCAATTTGGTTTCCCATTGATGGTTTCTGAAGAGCTTCCCGGATCTGTAGTTTTAGATTGTTTAATACTGTTTTATGTTGCGTGGCTCTGGTATTGTGGTATCTCTTTCTGGCTCTATTTTTTGCTCTGATTAGCTCCATGATTTCTTCAGGGATACGGTTGGTTGGTTGGAAGACAGTGGATTCTCTGACTGATTCTAGTGCTTTCTGAAGTTGTATGGTTATGTTATTTACAGCTGTGTCAATCTCTTCCATTTTACTGATATTGGGCACCGAACCAATATGATTGGGAAGAACCTTGGCTAACTTGTCCCATGGTATGAATGGGTGCAGAGGAGAGAATTGATCTGATGAACCTAGATTAAGCAGTATGGGACTGTAGTCAGAAGATAATTCGGTGACCGAATCCAATTTGAATTAGTATCTTAAATTTTTAAAGATGACAATGTCTAATACATCCAAGCTACCTGAAGGGCTGAAGTGGGTGGGCTCAGTAGGGCCAGCCACAACAACAGAGTTGAGCATTGCAAAGTTGAAAAGTGTGTGGCCTTTGGTGTTAGTTGATGAGCTGTACCAAGCTGTGTGTTTTGAGTTCAGATCTCCTGCTATTATTATGGAGTCATTTGGACTAAGTATGGAGTCCAGATCTGTTGTCAGCAGAAGAATGCTCGGAGGGTTATAAGCGTCATAGATCTTGAGACTCCCAGCACTGCAGGTATGAACCTCCACACCAGTCACCTCCAGGGTTACTGTTTGGGGCTTGTCTATTGTATTATGATTCAAATAACTCATAATATATATGGCTGTGCCTCCACCTCTTGTGCCAATTCTGTCTTTTCTGTGCATAGTGTATCCACGGATTTTTGGGCTATTAGTCTTAGGTATGTTTCACCAATCAAGATGATATGAGCACTGAGACGAGTTGCAAATTCTTGAAGTTCCAAAAGGTTGTTCATCAATCCATTTGCATTCCATTCGATTATCTTAAGAACTTTTGGTTTGAATTTATTACTCATGCCAGATGGCTGTTATAATGTTTTGAGTGCCTTGCAGGAATCTCTTTCTGGAAGATGGTGAGGGGAATGTCTTGCTGAATTCCTGCAGCATGGCAAGTGAGGCTGTTAAAACGGATGTTATGTTGGAGTTTTCTAGCTCGAGAGATGTAGGAAGCTTAGTTCTTGCAGCCTCAGCATATGTTTTGGTCATGGTTGTTCCTTCCTGTGAGGTTGAAGGCGAGGTGTTTCAGACTGGAGGACGATCTGTTTGGTTGCTTAAAACGTTGTTACGTGGAGGAGCAAGATTGACTTTTGTTGATCCTCGATTTTTTGGATTGGAAAGGCATCCCTTGTGGTTAGCAGGGTGAGGTCCTCTGCAGTTTGCACAGCATCCTGGAGTTAAGCGTGGCTTGGTGCATGTGATGGTGTGGTGTCTCTCGCCGCACTTCAAGCATCTGAAGGCTGTCTTACATCATTTTTGGTCATATTCAAACCTTTGGCATCTATGACACTGACCAGCAGATGCTCTTTTCCTAAGAGGCTCAGTTGAAATCTTGAGTCCGCATACTACTGTCAGTTCATTGATCTGATTTTGTGTGTTGCTTATTTCCACCAGCACCAAAGGCATTGGTCTTTTATCAGATCCGAGCATCCTGGTCACTTTTACTGGGGACAGGCCCTGTCTGGAGAGATCAGTGCTCACATCTTCAGGAATGATACCTTCAGCTATCCCACATAGAACTACCTTCAGGTTCTTTTCACTGGGTAAAGTGAAGGTGTGATATGGGACGTTAGCATTGTCCATAAATCTGATCATCTGTCTGTAATCCATGACAGTAGTGGGTTGTAATTTAACCCCCTCATCTGAGTTTTTGGCCCATGAGAATGAGATGTTTTGTTCTCTGAGGGCTGACGAGACAGGGATCCATTTTTTCTTTTCTCTTAATATGATTGGTGGTATCTTTTTTTATAGGACCATTGAGTTGCTTCTGTCCCTGTTGTTTTGGGTTCATCCACATTGGGGGAGATTTTCCTCTTATTTTTGACCATTTGGAACTCTGTATTTGTTTCCAAGGTATGATAATTGCTGTCTTGGGATGTTGCATCTTCCATACTTGGGGAGTGTACTAAATCTGATTGCCTGAGAGTTATGGGCTCTTCACTTATGTCATCCATATAGTCCTCTGTGACCGCTGTAGGGGAGAAATGTGTCAAAGAGCTTCCATGTATACTTCCTCGAATTTCGCCTCATTCAGAAGTTTTGCTATGACAATAATTTAGAGATGTGTTAAGACACAGATGGAGAAAGAGTATAGATTACTCAGGTGTCCCGAGCAGGTTAAAGATAATCCTGTGGACTTTTGAGGGTCCACTAGCAAATCCCGTACACACTGTTAGGTGTCTACCAGCAATAAAATACAACTAGTTGTCCTATGATAGGGAAAAGGAGTGTTACAAAATCACTTGGCCACAGATTGAAATCCTACCTCCCTAAATAAAACCATAAATCCACCACTGGTTCTCATTGCAGGTGGGGCATGCCGGCCATTAGACCTCATGCATGTTTCAAGCAGAGGGGGGAGACAGTAGGAAACAAACTGTGTCTGTGCCAGTGCAATGCGCGTTTCGTGAAAAACCTTGTAAACAAACTAATCAGGCTCAGCGTAAAATAATACGTCTGTTCACATCAAAATCAGTCTCTACTCCCGTAATCCACCAGGCGTAATAGAAATGAGGAAACCTCTTATACCCACATTACTCAACAACTTGCCATATAAGGTAAAACATCTGAACAGTTACAGAACATTAAAAGCCAAACTATGGAAATTGTATGAGCACACTTAGAACTGCAACAGTTACCATACATTTGAAATAAAACATATTAACCACAGTAACGAAACGCCAAGAAAATAAAAAAACAAACAAAAAAAACCCGTTTAGATAATCGTTAATCCCACTTCTTCAGAAAAACTAACTTAAGCTTAGAAGTCTGAGGATTACTCTGCCTCATCATCCATTTACTGCGAATATTAACATCGAATTCATTTTCAGTGGAACCTCGGTTGTCGAAAGCCTCTAATCTCGAACAATTCGGTTCCCGAACATATTTTCTGAACCTAAAACCCCCCGGTTTCCGAAACAGAATTTCGGTTCCAGAACAGGCAAACGGCAATCACGTGGTGAGCTGTAAGGTCGGAAAGAGTCAGTTACGCGGCAGCCTTCATTCAATTCAGACACTTATTCGAGTTTGCAGTGAGTTCTCTTGATTTTCTTTTTTTCCCCCCATAAATTATTATTAATTAAGCCACCATGGGACCATAGGACAATAGTGATAGCATCATAGCGAAAAGAAAAGTTGTTAGAACCACAGTAGAGATGAATAAAAAGAAATCATATTCAAACATGAAAATGGCGTTCGTGCCTCGAATCTCGAATCTTGCTATGCAGTTCGGTATGGCGAAATCAAAAAAATAAATAAATAAATAAATAATGTTTTTATTGAAGGGGACTCCCCTTATTCACTTCCTTCCACCTACGCCATCAATTCTCCTCCGTATGTATAGTTAAAGTGAAGTTAAATTTTCGTTTTTATTTTATCTATTTATTGTGTTTATTCTTTTTATGTGAGATTTTATGCATTTTCATTACGTTTGTATATGATCTTATGCATGAAGTACTGTTGTAAAGGTATAAACAATCATCTGGGGTTCAGGAACGGATTAATCCATTTTACATTAATTCTTATGGGAAAATGGTTTCAGTTTTCGAACAATTCGGTTTCCGAACTGTCTTCGGGAACGAATTAAGTTCGACAACCGAAGTCCCACTGTATATCATTTCCATTCCATAAATCACATTACCCTATTATGCATGTAATCTAATCTAAAATTATTCTTTCTTTTACAGACGCCATAGACATGCCATTACGTCCTATTCTGGAAGGAATTAACAGTCCGAATGACTACTTAGCCAAAAAATTAGCGGCCACACTCAAGGAATTGGTTGGTCATTCCCCTTCCTACATAAAAAATACACAACAATTCGTAAACAAAATTAAAAATATTACACTCAACGACCAAGATCTATTAGTCAGCTTTGACATAACTTCCCTTTTCACCAATGTCCCAATCAATGATACTGTCCTACTCTTACAGAACATATTTCCACTCGACATCACGGCCCTCTTTGCCCACGTACTCCGCTCCGGATACTTCGTGTGGCAAAACAATTTTTACCTTCAAAAAGAGGGTACCGCCATGGGCTCTCCACTCTCCCCTCCCCAATAGCGAGCTTTTACACGGAAGATTTTGAGCAACGAGCTCTAGAATCGGTGTGCCTAAAGTCCAAAATTTGGCTCAGATACGTCGACGATATTTTCGCCATTTGGCCCCACGGCCGCCAAGCACTACATACATTCCTTAGCCACCTGAACAAACAACACAAACGCATCCAATTCACCACTGAAATTGGAAAAAAAAAACAACTCTCTTCCGTTCCTAGACACACTTGTCACACGTCTTCCTTCAGGCCGTCTCTCCTTCTCAGTTTACTGCAAACCTACACACACAGGCCAGTACATACACAAAACTTCTTATCACCACCCAACACAAAAACTAGGGGTCATAAGCACCCTTAAACACAGAGCTCAAGCCATTTGTTCAGATGAACAAGCTCTTAACCATGAATATGAGACCATCAAACATACCTTTATAAAAAAATGGATACAGTATAAAAACCATTCACAAGATCCTCCACAAAGATACCACTAATAACAAAAAAGATTTCAAGAATACTATTGCTATACCATATGTTAGAGACATTTCAGAAAAAGCAGACAGAACACTACACAAATACAACATCAAAACCACCTTTAAACCCACGACAAAATTAAGACACCTACTCAGTTCTTCCAAGGATCCCCTGTGACACTTAGCCCACCCAGGGGTTTACAAAATAGATTGCACATGTAACATACCATACATAGCGGAAACAGGGCGAACCATCCCAATCAGAAAGGATGAACACAAACGTCACATAAAATACCTCTATTTTGGAAAAACCGGCCTTTCTGTGCACGCACTCCAAACATACCACAGAATTGACTGAAAAGGTACCAAATTCCTACACCGCACCAAAACCTGGTTCGAGCGGAAATTCAAGGAAGCATGTGAAATGCTCAAACATGATCCGAATCTGAATAAAAATGATGGTCTAACAATTCCAAGAATGTGGAGGACCCATCTACAACCTTCATAGCAACCACGAAGAAAAATCTCAATACAAGACCTAGTGAAGTGGTTTTTTTTTCTCTTCCCTCCTGGACATTCAATAGTAACCTGTACTGTACAAATCCAGAAGATAATCGTAATATAACTGTATAATTCCAGAAGAATCCTAGTACGTGAGGACTTTAGCAGAGTTTATTGTAGTTTTTATTTTATTTTATTATTATTATTTTATTTTATTTATTTATTTTTTTAATTTAATTTTTTTATTTTTCCCCCACTAGAGAGCAGGCTAGGAAAAAAGATTAGTTAACAACGTAGATGTAATTTACTTGTATAGAGTACAACAGCATGTAGCTTGTTCTTATACTTCTGAATGTATCCTTCTGAAGATGACCTTCATACTGGGGTCGAAACGTAAAGTTATTATTTTATTATTAATCAGTAAAATAATCTTTTCAACACATGTGTTTTGTGTCCCTAATTTAACAAATATGAGTAATTCAAAATTATTATTATTGGAGCAAAGTGACTGGAACTCATATTCATTAATATATCATTTGTATTCCTTTACTTTATGTAAGATACACACACACAAACATACTTCATCACTCAAATGATGATCGTACTCTATTATAAACCTTATTTTAAATGAACCAAAAAGTATTTAGTGAAAAAAACATAAGTAAAATAAAACTGATATTAAAATTACTAAATGTAATGTAATAATATTAGGTAAAATATTACTATTACTATATGTAGAGTAATAATCTTATTATCTAATATATCATTACAGCATGCATTACTAATAGTGTTGCCAATTTAGCTCTTTTGGAGCTAGATCTAGCTCTTTTTTTCTTCCCTAGCTCTAAAAATTTTAATCTAACACCTAGCTCCAAATCTAGCTCCTTCTGAACTAGTTTCAGCTCTTTTTAGTTGTTTTTATAACTTACTGTTAAAGAAAGAAATTGTTTTAAAAGTTTTTCAGATGTTCGCATTTGATAAGGAATTGTATTGTACGTTTGGTACGAGCATCCGTACACGTTTCAAATGCATGATGACGTCAGTCACATGGCCCAACAGTCTGCCATTTTGTCGTTTTAAAGTTGATAGCACCGCTACAAGTTAGTCTTTCCACAGTTGTTCAGTTTGGTAGTTACGATTACGAGTGGGAAGTTTTCAAAGACTGATCGTAATTCGTTGCGGTAAAGAGCTGTATAATCTTCTTCAAAAATGAGCAAAGAGAAAAATAAAGCTTACAAGCAAAAATTTAGGAGAGAGTGGTTGCAAATGGGAATGATTAATAAATGGTTGTGTGAAGTTCCTGGTGATGCTACAAAAGGTCACTGTAAGTTTTGTAGATGTGATATAGCTGCTAAATATTGTCAGCTTGTAAAGCATAGCGAAACTAAGAAACATCTTGCTGAAGTTCCATATAAGTCTGTTCCAATTACAAATATGCTTGTGAAAAATTCTGATGAGACCATGAACTTTGAAGGTAGGTTAGCATTATTTCTTTGTTGTCACTCATCATTCAACAGTTGCGATCATCTTGTAGATCTTTGCAAAAATATCATCCCAGACAGTCAAATTATGCCAAAGGTAAAAATGTACCGAACTAAGTGCTCTGCAATTGTAAAGAATATTCTAATTGAGAATTTGGAAGAAGATCTAATTGCGGACATTGGAGATGAAAATTTCAGCTTGCTAATAGACGAATCGAATGATATCATAGTCAACAAGATTTTAGTAATGGCCATCATTTATTATAGTAGGAAATTCAACAAATTATGCATACATTTCTGAGCATGGTGGTTCTAGAAAAGTGTGACGCTAGGGTATTGTGGCTGCACTGAAAAAAGAGCTCTTGACCAAGAAACTGGACATGAAAAATCTCATTGCAATCGGTACAGACAATGCCAGTGTTATGGTCGGTGTCAATAATGGCGTTTATGAACAACTGAAGGCATATATTCCCTCCTTAATTTTAATTAGATGTGTATGCCATTCCTTATAACTGGCAATGCCTCACACTTGTGCAGAATCTCTCCCAATAAAATTAGAATTTTTAGTTGCCAAAACGTATAAGGGGTTTTCACATTCTTCTTCAAGACAAGCAACATACAAAGAGCAGTATCAATGTACTATCTGCGAAATGTACGCTTTGCGGAGTGCAGTCAGAGTGTGGTTAGATGATAATAAAGGAGTGAATGTGTGTAGAAAATGTAGGGAGAATGAGGAATTGAAGTGTATTTCGGATTGTGGGTGTGATGTTTTTGTCAAACTTCAGAATGAAGAAAATAGGGATATGACAAGAAGCGGCGAGGTTGTACCAGAGAATTGTGAGTGTGAACGATAGTATTAATCGTTTTACAGAGAATAAAAAAGATGAGATAGATGCAATGAGTGAGATCGCGTTGTTGAATGGTGCGATACAAAGGGCAAAAGAGTAGCTAGAGCGTATGAGGAAAAGTCGACTGAATGAACCAACCAATAATAAAAAGTATGACAGGAAAATTAGGCGTATGAGTGTGAACATGAACAAAATGAAGGATAGAGTGCTGTATGGAGACTCGTTAGTACGAGGTGTTAGTAGAGGAGTTGACAAAATCCTACCAACCTGGTGCGACCATAAAGGATGTAACTGAGTCTATTAGAGAGAAAAAGGAAAGGGTGAAAGAAATGATTGTTGTGGCAGGTACGAATGATTTGAAAAGAGATAAGATGGAAACGATAGAAGACCTCAATGAATTGTTTGAGGTAGCAAAAGAAAAGAGTGAGAGAGTTAGAATGATTAGTCTTTTGCCACGGTATGACAGTGAAATGTTTAAAAGGAGGGCCATAATTGCGAATGACTTTATTCGTGGGTTATGTATGACAAGTGGTGTGGAATTTGTGGACGTGTGGAGTGAGTTCGATGGGCGAAAGGATCTATATAACATGGATGGCTTGCATTTGAATGGTTACGGTGTAAGGAGACTTGAGAAAGTGTTGCTGAATGTAATGGATTTGCAAATTCAGGGAAACTAGACAGTCCTTAGGGAGGCATTTGAATGTATGAATGAATATAATATGCCCGAGCGAATAAGGACAACAAATCAGAGTGGGATAGTTAATATAAGGCATCAAGTTAGGGTTGGGCTAATGGGGGTCTTAAATTCATGTACACTAATGCTAGGAGTATTAGGAACAAGAAGGAAGAGTTTTTGGCCATGGTTGGCACTTCCAGACACACGTTATTGGTATTAGTGAATCATGGCTGACTGTAGATGATATAGCTAGTGGGATTGAATGTGATGGATATAGTGTTCAGGAATGACAGGGAGAATAAAATGGGGGGAGGAGTATTGTTGATGATAGCTGATGAGCTACAGCCAAGGAGAATAGAAATTGAATTGCAGAATAGAGAAAAGAGCACATTTGAGGCCATTTGGTGTGAGATTGTGGCTAGCAGAACTAAATATACAATTGGGTGCTGCTATAGACCAGGTAATGGAAAAGATGGTGGTGACAGTATACACCAGCAAATAGAAGAAATGGGTGGAAGGAGGGTGATTATTATGGGAGATTTCAACTATGGTCGCATTGATTGGAGTGAGGAGAGGACACACGGGAGGAAGGAATTGGATTTTATGTGGTTATTAAGGGATAACTATCTGCGACAGCATGTAATGGAAAATACTAGGGGGTCAGAGAGTGCGTGAACTAGTAATTACATCTGAGGATTTGGCTGTAACAAATATGACCACATTGCCACCAATTGGTGAGAGTGATCATAGGGTCTTGACTCGGGAGGTGGCTAAAGGTGTAGAATTTTCAATTAAGACAGGATTCATGTGGAATTATCGGGCTGGAAAGTATGACAAGCTTAGGAGTTTGATTGGTTCAGTGCCATGGCATGTACAACTGCAAGGACTAGAAGTTGATAGTGCATGGGAGGCAGTTAAGAAGTGTTTGCATGAAGCAATGGCTGACTGTATACCTAGAGTCCGAATAATAAATCAAGTAGGGGTTAAATGGATGAATAACACCAATAAGCTTGAGCTGCAAAAAAAGAAATAACTATGGAGGGAATTTAAAGAAAAAGGTGACAGCAGGCCAGAAGGGTAACGAGTGTGGTAAGAAAAGCAAAAAAAAATTACGAAAGAACATTGCCCATGCAGGCTAAAGTTTTTTAGATATGTAGCAAGTAAAAGGAAAAATGTACATGGCAGAATGATTTTAAAGAATGCCGATGGTAGGGAGGTAACTGAATCAGTTGAGATAGCTGAGTTACTGAGTGAGCACTTTGCAAGAATATATCATCCAGGTGGTGACATTGCAGAAACGAATAAACCAGTAGATTATACGAGAATTGTGGTGAATGAAGTGGAGGTGAGTAGTCTATTCCATAACCTCAATGTCAATACATCCGTGGGATTGGATGGTATACCAGCTCGTGTAGTACGAGAAGCAGCTAAAGAATTGTCAGTAGCCTTGACCATTTTGTTTAATTTGAGTCTCGGGTCTGGGTTAGTTCCGAGGGGGTAGAAAGAGGGGAAAATAGTTCCACTGCATAAAGGTGGTTCCAAGACTGTTGTTGTAAATTACCGACCGATTAACATATCAGGAATCATTGTCAAGGTCTTAGAGAAATTAGCCAAGAAAAGAATACAGGATTGGATAGATGAAAATGGGATATTGTATGGGGGACAACATGGTTTGTGAAGGGTAGATCATGACTCAGTAACTTGCTCACGTTTTATAACACAGTGACGGTTGAACTGGATAGGGGTAATGGGTTTACAGTGATACTACTGGACCTTGCCAAGGTCTTTGACAGGATACCACATGGAACCCTAATCAGTAAACTGGAGCAGATGGGTATAGGGTTGGTGAGATGGATAGGAGAGTGGTTGAAGGAGAGATACCACAGAGTGGTTGATGCAGGAGTGGAGTCTAAAAGACAGCTTGTGACTAGTGGTGTGCCGCAGGGCTCTGTTCTTGGACCACTGCTTTTCAATTTGTTCATCAATGATATAGGAAAGGATTTGAGATGAAGTGTTCACTTGTTTGCTGATGATGCAAAGTTGGGTAGAGCAATTGTGAGTGCACAGGATGTCAAAATTTTACAGGATGATTTGGATTGTTTGGAGGACTGGGCTAGGAAAAATGAATGTCAATTTAATGGCGCAAAGTATAAGGTTATGCACTTTGGGGTGAAAAGAATAGCAGCAGTATATCGCATTGGTGGAACCGTACTCCAGGAGATTGATGAGGCCAGGGATTTGGGAGTTGTGGTGGATAGGGAATTGAAGTTTAGGGGGCACATTGCAAAAGTGGCTAAATGAGCTAATCAAATCACTTGGCTTCTGAAAAATACTTTAACATGCAGAGACAAACAAGTTGTTGTTCCTCTATATCGAGCCTTGATAAGACCCCCATCTGGACTACTGTGCCCAGTTATGGGCACCAGGGTTTCTTCGTGATGGGAAGGAAGTGAAGAGGATCCAGGGTTTCTTCGTGATGGGAAGGAAGTGAAGAGGATCCAGAGACGAGTGACCAAGATAATAGCAGGTCTGTGGAATGAACCTTATGAGAATAGGTTGAAGATCTGTGGGTTGCAGAAATTGGACGATAGGCAAAGGAGGGGTGATATGATTGAGACATTCAAATTACTGAAGGGTTTTTATAAGATTGATCCAGAAGATATTTTTGAAAATATGACTGGTGGTGGGAGGACTAGGGGCCATGCATGGAAGCTGGGCAAGAGCGTGGTTGACAAGGGAGTTAGAGCTAGGTTTTTTACTTGGAGAGTGGTGAATGAGTGGAATAAGCTTCCAGAGTCTGTTGTGGGTGCTACGACCGTGAATTTGTTCAAGGCAAGATATGATAGATACTGTGTCAATGTAAAATAGTTGTTCTTGACATGATGTTAGGGCTTCCCTCGATGAGTCTGTCGAATACTTGGAGTTGCCCAGAACAACAACAATAATAATAATAATAATCAATCTATCAGCGAAAATGATGCTCTTCTGAAAATTGTAAGCAACTGTGCAACAAAGTGGCTCTCCATTGAACATGCGGTAGGACAGAATTCTCAGCCACTGGTTGGAATTAAAAACTCACTTCGAAGTCCTGAGTGTGACTGAGAAATGTTACAAAACTCAAATTTTGTGCCAGATGTACTAAGATGAAGGAACCTGTTGTACCTTTTATTTTTGCATCCTGTTCTAGTTCAAGTTCAGCAAGTTAACAAAATTTTTGCATCTAACAGTGCGGATAAGATGAGATTGTTTGAAGACCTTTCTCGTTTGATTCGCTCTATTGCTAATATGTTAGTGCTACCATCATCCAGACTCGATCCTCTAGAGTCAGAGATTGATGACTATTTTGATCTCAGTCCAAATCTTGGTTACAGATTTGAAACAGAGTTGATGATACAAAATAAAATAAGGCAAAATGATGAGCGAAATCTTAGAAGTAGAGCAAGACAGTTTCTTCTTGGTCTCTTCAAACAGCTTAAGCAAAGGTTGCCTGAAAACTTGAATATTTTAAGAATGATGTCTTCTTTTTCTGTTGACACTATCCTAAAACATATAAAAGAACCTGCTACTCCCATCTTAGAAATAATGCTAAAAACAGAAAAAGATATTGCTGCTGCTGAATATTATCCACTTAAAAAAATGACAAATATAGAAAACACTGAGCTATTCTGGACTGAAGTATGAAAATATAAAGATGCATCTGGAATGAATCCATTTAAAGAAATTGCACAGTGTGCAATAAATTTATTAATACTGCCAAATTCTAATGCGGAAATTGAAGGAATTTTTATTTCCATGAATGTAGTTCAAACTAAATTAAGAAACAAGATGGAATTGCCAATGCTGACAGCTATTTTGTCAGTCAAGTATGGCGTCAGGCGTAACAACAAGTGCTGTGCCGACTATCATTTACCAGCATCAACACTGAGTAATATTGGAACGATGGCCACATATAATAAAGCTGAAAATCTAAGTGAAAACGTGGGTGAATTAAGCGCAGAAGACCACATTGAAGATATATTTAGCCACTTATACGCAAGTATCACTTCAATTTGAATTCAGTAAGTAACTTAAAAGTATCACCTACTACTTTTAAAATTTTAGCTTCAAATTTTTATTTTTAACTCCTTTTAAGCTCTTTTTTTAAGATTTAGCTGTTTTTAGTAATTTTCATTTGAAAACACTAATTACTATGCATAATGTAATAATAGTCGTATGTAATATATGAAAATAGAAAGTAATAAAACATTAATGTTACTAAAAATATTTGTAAATAATGAATTTACTTTGTACTGTATGACTGTACGAAATCTAATATTTTAATTGTAAATGTAAATACAGTGTATAAAGACACTTTCTCAAATTTCGAAGAAAAATAAATGCGAACTGCAACGTATGTTATTAACTTAATCGTGAATTATATATGATAAATTATCACTGTGATTATTATTAATAATAGCAATTCATTGATGCTTATAATTTGTATAACGTCCAATTGGACGTTATACAAATTATCCAGAGTGTACAGAGGGTTTGAAATTGGAAGTGATCACTATTTAGTCTTGAGCAGGATAAAATTGAATTTCATATTGAAAAGAATAACATGTAAGAAAGTTTTAAAGCGAATAAAAGTTGAGCAGCTCTCAGATTTGAGCTGTAGACTAAAATACACAAACATGATTGAAGAAAAAATAAAAGAGTTTGAGAACAGGAACCAAACCTTTTAGATTCAGTGGCAAACTGTGAAGAAAACATTCATTGATTCTGCCAGAGAGGCATGTGGTGAGGTTGTCTGCAAGGATAAAAAAATCAGAACTCCCTGGTGGACACAGGAAGTTAAAGAGGCAGTGAAAAAAAAGAAGAAAGCATACCAAAAGTTCCTGTCAAATAAGTCAGCTTGTGTTCTTAGAGAATATAGATACAAATGCAAGAATGCTAAACACTGTGTAAAACTAGCAAAACAAAAGTCATGGGAGGACTTTGGCAAGAATATAGAAAATAAATATCAAGGAGATGGCAAAATATTCTGGAGGTTGTTGAAGAAGCTTAGGAATGGAGGAAAGAGTGCTGTAAAAGGAATTAGAGATGATAAAGGTGACATGAAAACGGGAGAAAAAGATATCCTTGAAGTATGGAGTAATTACTTTGAAAAACTGCTAAATGAAACAAGCAGTGATGACAGTACAGTGGTAAAAAACACTGACCAGGCATGCAGTCAGGAATACATATCCATACTTCAAGTAGAAAAAGCCATCAAAGGCTTGAAATGTGGAAAGGCAGCAGGAGTCGATGATATTCGACCAGAAATGCTGAAGTATGGTTGTATAAGAGTCTTACAGTGGCTGCACTGCATAGTTCAGAAAGACTAGACAGAGGGAAGAATTCCCGATGATTGGAGAAGAGCTCTCATAGTACCCATATATAAAAAGGGAAATAAAACTGCATGTGAGAATTACAGAGATATTTCCCTACTGAGTGTTCCTGGCAAGATCTATGCAAGTATACTTGAGAAACGGTTGAGAAGAATTGTGGAAGAAAAGCTTGATGAAGAACAAGCTGGATTCAGGCCAAATAGTGGCTGTCAAGTTCAGATCTTCACTTTACGACAAATAGTCGAGAAAGCATGGGAATATAACAAAGATCTGTATTTAAGTTTTGTCGATCTGGAAAAGGCATATGACAAGGTGCCAAGAGAGAAGCTATTCAATACGCTGCAGTTATATGGTGTCAATGGGGCATTATATCAAGCAATACTTAGTCTTTACTTGAGTTGTAAGTCAGCAGTTAGAATTGAAGGAAGTACAGGAAGATGGTTTAATGTTAAATCTGGTGTGAGACAAGGATGTACATTATCCCCTCTGTTATTCATTATCTATATGGATCACATTATGAAGGAAAGTGGTATTAAACATGATATCAAAATTGGAGGTGTTAATGTCAGCTCTTTGCTTTATGCGGATGATGTTATACTTCTAAATAAATCCGCTACAAGTCTGCAAGATTCTCTGACTAAATTGAATAGTTGTTGTAATAGATATGGTATGAAGGTCAGCAATAAATAGACAAAGACAATGAAAATAGGCAGAATCATTGAAAATGTCAACTGTGTTGTGAATGGAGAACCTGTAGAACAAGTAAAACATTTCAACTATTTAGGCACGATTTTTACTGAAGATGGTAAATTAAATATAGAAATAGACAACAGAATCAGCAAAGCTGGTATGGTAGGAAGTCAATTGAATAAATTCATATGGAATAAGAGAGAAATTAGTCGGAACACTAAATTAGCTGTATACAAGACAGTGTTCAAACCAGTTTTAACTTATGGATCTGAGAGCTGGGTCAGAAGTAAAACACTTGACCAAAGACTAGAGACCACAGATATGAGAGTCCTGAGAAAAATTATAGGCGTGAAGAGATGGCATCAATGGCAATATTATATTAAAAACGAGGATATTAGGAAAGAACTTGACATTGTCAGCATCCAGGAATCTGTTAGCAGTGCTAATCTCAGGTGGTATGGTCACTTAAACAGAATGGGCGAGGAAAGATTAGAAAACAAGTGTTCTCTGGCAGTTTGGCAGCAAAACGACCCAGAGGAAGACCAAGATATAGGTGGATTGATATGGTAAAAAGTGCTTTAGATGATAGAAATATAAGATCTGATAATGTTGGAGTCTTGACAAGTAACAGACTGATTTGGAGGTAAATTGTAAGATAGGAAATTAATAATGATGTAATTTTTTTCATGTAGTACTATCATATCCTGTAGACTCCTTGAGGGTACATGGCAGGAATTTGATGATGATGATGATGATGCTTTATAAAAAGTAACTACTCTGGAAGACCAATAAAATTATTATTGATATTGTTATTATTATTATTCCTGATACCTCCAAGGAGTCCGAAGACTCATCGCGGGAGGACACCTACAACTGTCTCAACCAATACACCGAACCTCTACTAAGAATCATCTCCATCAACGCCATCTACCGCCCACCTCCACCACCACCACCACACCTAGTATTTTTTGTCTGTAAATTGCATGTGTTCTGAATGGTCGATTTGTCTGAATTATTATTATTATTATTATTATTATTATTATTGTTGTTGTTGTTATTATTCTTTTCAGGGCTTAAAAACGGCATCGTCTGCTTTCTATACGGGAACAAAAAGGCGTTGGCTGATTTTTTTTGTGTTATTCTTTCACATATATCAATTATACCTATTGTAAAAATATTTGTGTTGCAGTCAGTGGTTAAATTCAACCGGGGCCCTCTGAGTCTGACCTTCAGAATTTTTTTATTTACGGCGCACGACCTAGAACATTTTTCTGTTATGTGACTTTTCTCCCTTTATGGTAATTATGCCTACATTATTTTGTTATTATTCAATAATCGTTTACAGTTTTGAATGTGTATATAAAGTCAATATCAACAGTCGCCTGATTACGAACGTTTACGATTAACATGTTAGAAGTATTATATTAATTTGTAATTTTGTATTTGTATTTAATGTTTGTGGTGGTGTGGAAGAGAAGACCTGATGGCTTTAACTCCACCAGACAAAATGTGAGAAATTTTTAGGAGCAAACAGTTTACAAACAAAACAATAAACTGATCCCGTTGATGGTGAATACAATACCCATTCTCTCTTGTTTTCCTCACCATTGGCTTTTGTCCCAAAAAAAGTTTCTGCGAACAGTATCTTACTGGTTTGCCACTACTGAAATGTCGGTAAGACTTGGGGAATAGCCCATTGTGGTGTTGACAGTCACTGGGTCCACAAGCAGTCCAATAAGCCACGTCATCAACAGAGAAATCAAGTCATAACCCTGGATCTTTTGCTATATTTACTTCATCTTTTGCAGACTGAATCATTTCACCACCATCACCATGGCCCACTAAACTTTAATTTTCAGGAATTATTTCAGTCTAAGAATGTTTTGTAAAGCAACTTGCATCAACATTTGCAGTAGATATATCAAGAGAATTTACAGACAAAATGAGGTCAGTACTGAGACATGTGCTAGATGAACCTGCTTGTGACACCTTGATGATTCCAACATCATCATATTTTGATTTTGAAGCGATCAAAGTGGTATTTGTGTCCACTTCTGATGATGGAGATTGGCTCTGATCAGGAATTGGTATATAATGTTGTGGAACTTGTGTGAAGAAATAGGTCAGCTTTGCAGTCTTGGAGTATAATTCCAAAGTCTCCTCTTGTTTCTTTTTTGATAGTTTTCGCTTTTGTGCACCACTTAACTGAACACGTTTCATCTTGGTTCTTGGGATCTGTTAAATACAGAAATAAAAAGATTATTTTGTTGAATATTAGGTGGCAATCAACACAGTTACACATATCACAGACAAAATCATATGAACAATTTAATTTTCGGCTTACAGTTGAATCTTGTGCTTTAATTAACTCTTATTTTACCGGAATCGCACTTCTGAGACAGCTAGGCCTTTTACCGGAGGCGCGTTTCTGAGACAACCACGTGATTTGTTTTATATTTGCTTCTGGAGCCTTTTATAAGACATAATTTATTAATAGAAGACCTACAACAGACAGGAAAATAAAAAATAAAATGGTCACGTTAATTATAAAAAATTACCTCACTTGACGCAATGGTAGTGGCAGAAAGCGTCTTGAGCGATAATATGGTGTAAACGAACCGTCATGCACGTGGTTAGAGTTTTATTAGGCCTTCTACACGTCATTATTTATTGAAACAAAGTAGGTAACAGTAAGAAAAGATAAAATCAATGAAAAACTAATTAAAAGTTAATTTAAATTAAATTCGTCATCTAACTAACGCAGAAATTCTGTGGTGCCCCTCTTTCCATAATGCCTGTTAAGCAAAATAAGCACGTGCTTATTTTGCTTAATGGTTAATCCAGCCGTGGTCTTGGGCCAGCCATCTGTGTTTGGATACCAGTGGAGATGTCAATCAATGTTACCTTACTTGAAATCTCCCATAATAATTACCTGTCCTCCACTCATTGAGTCTTTCCGATGCATACTATCTTCATTAACTTTTCCATTCCCTGGGTCTATAGCAGCACCCAACTGTATATTCTGTTCTGCGGTCCTCGATCTCACACTAAATAGCTTCATAAGTGCTATTTTCACTGTCTTGCACTCGAACTTCTACTCTCTTTGGCTGCTGTTCATCGGCTATTATCGATAACACTACCCCCCTCCATTCTTTTCTCTCTATCCTTCCTGAACACACTATACTCTTCAAATGCTAATCCCTACCAACTATTACCACCTTCTGTTCGCCATGTCTCACTAATGCCTATAACCTTCGGCCGGGATGAGCCAACCAAGGCCAAAAATTCCTCCTGCTTCCTAATGCTGCTGGCATTAGTGTAGAATTGTGTACGCATTGTTGCTTTTTTTGTGTATTTCTGTGAACATTAGTTGAAAGTTTTCAGATAAAGTTACAGGGTCATTTATTTTGAGAAGACAATTATAGTATGTATTTTTTTTTAAAGTTGTCGGCTATGCTCTTTAATATGACTGAGTTTTGTAGAGTTTTGCGGTGTTGGGAGGACGAGAAGGAGACGGCGTAATGAAACGAAACTGAGACAAAGTAGTGTTGGGAGATTTTCGTATTAATTACTGATGGGAGCTCGTATGTCGATATGGTCATGCATGATTGTGTCAGTGAATTGTTGAGTATTTCTTCTCTTGGGGAGTTTATAGTAGTTTATGTTGAAGTACTTAGTATATCAAGGTATGTGTTAGTGGTAGAAGATGCATGGTCAAAGGTATTTATTTTAATGTCTCCTATTAGGATGAGTCGGTTTGTTTACGAGGTTCAATGCCGCGCATTGAGCCCCATACAACACATCAGCTCATTCTAATAGAAGATATTAATATGCGAAAAAACTCTCTGTATAAAAATATAATTATATAAATCATAATAATAATATAGAGTTTTATATGAATTTTAATGCGTGCATGTTATATCAAAATTCAGAATTTTCATAATTTCATTATGTACAATTTTTTTATGATCTATTTTGCTCTAGCTAGCACAGTTCACTAATTGTCATTATATGAAAACCTAATCATTGAACTTTGTGTGTGAATCGCTGTGCTTGATTCTCTCAAGTGGTGGCGCCCTCATATTTGTTCATCCAGCTGTTAGCAGATTGTTGCTAAATATCTTTAATTAGGATGTAAAGTTTTTGTATTATGAGTTATTGACGGTGCTTTGGTTTATGAATTTAGTTCCTGAAGTAGAAAGTAAGTACAGTAAGTGCTAAAATTATACGCTTAACAAGTGAATTACAGAATACACTATATTCATCTCTTCCCTCAACTAAGTTGAGGGAAGAGAAGGGATCTGGAATAATGATAGATAAAAGGCTGAAGTTTAAGTGTTAGACTGAATACGTACGGACGTGCAGAGGAGTGACGCCATAATAATAAGAGTGCTGAAAACATTATAATAAACATATGCTGACAAAGAGACACATAGGTTATTCCTACTCTAGAATGTATTTAAAAAATGGAAAGATCTGTATGATGTAAGCAGACATTCTAATTGAGGATATTTAGTTTCATAAATTATTTTCCATTAAATGGAAAGAATCAGTTGCACACCCAGAGGGGGAGAAAGGGGCCCTGGCCCCTCTAAAGAAAATGAAAAAAAAAAACACTAGACAATTTTTCAAAAGCTTTTTCCTAATTAAAATTCATTTTTTTAAAATTTATATTGTGTGGTGTCTTCTATTTCTGTACTACTAATGAATTAGCGATCATTGCAGATGCTCAGTTATAGGTCATATGTGATGCGTAGTGTGTATTCTCAAATCGTGTACTCAGCTCAGCCCCCCCTCCTCCCAAGATTAAATCCCGAGTGCGCTACTGGAAAGAATACATAATGTAAAGTAGTTATTGCTATTGTCACTGGACCTCTAAGGAATCAATTAACTCTTCACAGGTGAACCACTTAAGTCCAACAAAGTCATGCCACACTTGGAAATCATTTACTATCAGCATGCTTGCCACTCTCTTGGACATTTGATTCATGCACTATGTTTTAAAACTTTTTCTCTTCTTTATCTTCCCATATGTGACTTGAAGGGATGGTGTCTTTTTTTGTGCTGCTGTTTGGAAAAGCTTTCCAATATCTATTTGGTAAGCACATCTCAACAGCTTATATGTCTGTCATATTGTTGTTTCCTCCCACCAAAGTATGTAACATTTCCTTAATCTGTCGTAGCTGACATTCCAGAAAGTCTGATTATTGCTTTGTTATTTGTCTTTGTATCATTTTAATGATTCTTTATCTCCTTAAAGATTAGAGCTGTGCATAGCAGTTCAGATGTGGTCTGATCAAAGATTTATACATTCAAATTATCACATTCTTATCTCTGCTGGTCATTTCCTTGCTCATCATTGTAGCAGTATGCTGGATAGTCTTTGCTACTTTTCCATCATGCTCTTTGAACTTGAACACTTTCTTTCTCTCCCTCATACCTATCACTCCAAGAGCTCTTTCTCATCTAGTATATGCCACATGGATTACTGTGTACAGATTTGGTTGCAGGGTTTCAAAAGGATGATGAGATGTTGGAGAGGATCCAGAGATGATTGACTAAGTTCATTTCTGCAGTTTGGAATATGAGGACACATTGAGAGAATGAAAATTACAGAACCTAGTGGATAGAAGGAAGAGGGGAGACATGATCGAGAAATGTAAGTTGATAAGGGGTAATTACCAGTATAGCGTGTATGAGATTTTTCTTAGAATATCTGGAGACTGGGAGAACAAGATGCCATCCCTGGAAGCTGTAAAAGGTGGATGTGAACAATGGGGACGGGGGGGGGAGTAGATTTTGCTTGGAGAGTGGTGGGGTGATTGGAATACATTGCCTGAGAGTGTGGTTGAGTGCAGGGGCAGTGAATACATTTAAGCCAAGGTATGATGAGCTGTGCATATGACAGTGGGACCTCCCACGATGAATCTCTTGACTCCATGGAGGTCTGTTGATAATAATGATATCCACCAGCAGAATACACAGCCTTCCACCTCAGGATCCCTAAGTCTGAAATCTTATACTAAGTCAATAAACTGGTATCTCCCACTCATTTGCCTATCTTAGTCTGTTAAAATTCTCCTGAAGAGCCACTATTTAATACCACTCCCAATAATTCTCCCAGCTTTGCATAATCTGCAAACAACCAATAGCCCATTGCAATCCATTCACAATATTATCAACTTAAATAATGCATGGTAATGGCCTTGGTAGTGAATTTTGCAGAACCTGACTTGTTACTGATCATTTAAACCTATTTGTTTTGCAATATAAACATGAACTAGTCAATGCAGCAACCTTTCAGGTGCTTTTTGCAAAATTCAGATGAAAGGCTCCATTTCTTCAGCAGTAAATGTCCTCAAGAAGTTTGGTCCTCTTGTTTTAGCACCATCTTTATTCAGCAGAACTATCTTATCCTCTTTCTCACTCACTAGGAAGTCAACCAGTTCAGCTGTCAGGTCTTGAGCATCCTGTATGTTAGTTCCTTGACATCCTGAGTACTTAAAATTCCAAATGCATTCATTTCATTCACCTGACCAGTTCCCCAACCATTCCCCTCTAGGAATACAGTCTGTCCTGCAAGAATGAAATACCTTAATAAAGTGATTATTAAACAGTTCTGCAGTGTCATCTGTACAAGTCACCCAATCATCTTGTTTATCCAAGAGTAGGACTTTCTAGTATTTGTCTTGGCCTGTAGTGCTGGTCTCTCATCAGTTTCCCTTTAGCTACTGTATTTCACTATCCTACCTTGAGCATTTGTGCAATAGATTATATGAAAAGAAACTGAATCAGTTTTCAGTGATTTTTATCACTGAAATTCAATGAAAATCAGTTCTGTTTAGTTTATATATTTATTATTTTGTTTTTGACAAATCCAGTAAATTTCTCAAGCTGTAAAAAGTTTTACAGATTGAGTATAATAGATAGAATACAAAAGTGATGTCACAAGGATAGATTATTCTTTTTCTAGTTAATGCTAAGGAAATGGGAATATTTCACTTCCAACTACATAAGGATAGAGACAGGGCTGGCTCTAGGCTTAGGCACAAGAGGCAATGTCTTTGGGGTTCCAGCATTGTAAAAAAAAAAAAAGTAATAGTATTAAAGAGGACCGGAGAGTCGAAGTATTGGTGGTACGAGCAGTGCCGCCCAAAATACTCTATATACACTTATTTGGCAATAACTATAAACTGCTTTTAACAATAAAGAATTTTAACAACGCGTTGATAAAATTGACCTAGGGTGCCACATACCCTCGAGCTGGCACTGGGTAGAGATTGAAGCAACATGAAGATAAAAAATCTGTCTGTTCTTACAACTAGAGATTAGGAAAAAACTGAAAACTTGATTGCAAAATATAGAAAGAAGAATGAGGGTGTATTCATAGGGCCTTTGTTGTAGAACCATAATTTCATAGAAGAACTTTTTATATCTAAAAAGATGTAAAAGGTGAAATTCTATGTTTCTTTGAACCTTTCTCCTGCATTTGTTCAAGTTAAATGGCATATAATCAAGACATTTTTTTGCAGTAAAGTAGCCATAGAAAACAATAATTTCCAGGTAATTAAAATTTGAGTATTGATCGCATATATACTAATGCCAGGAGTATCCAGAATAAGGGAGAGGAATTGGTGGTGCAGATAGCATCAGCCTGGCCAAAAATTATTGGGATCACTGAGACGTGGTTGACAGTAGGGGATATAATAACAGGAATAGAAGTCGCTGGGTATAGCATTTTTCGTCAGGATAGGAGGGGAAAGCATGGTGGTGGGGTACTGCTTATGATAAGTGATGACCTATGTCCTCTAAGAGTGGAGGCTTTGGAAGGAAGGGAGACAAATGATTTTGAGAGTGTATGGTGTGAGGTAGAGGTAGGCAAGACGGAATATTTAGTGGGGTGTTGCTACAGACCCAGGAGCACAGAGGATGGGGACCAGGAGATGTTTAGACAGCTAAGTTTGGCAAGTACAAGAAGAATGATTGTTATGGGAGATTTTAACTACAGTAGTATAAATTGGAGAGAGGAAGATGCATGTAGCAATAGGGGAATGGGATTTCTACAATTCTTGAGGGACAAATGTCTTGGGCAACATGTAACACAGGGAACAAGAGGTTCAAGAGTTTTGGATTTGGTTATAGCATCAGAAGAGTTGATAATAACTGAGTTGACATCTCTCCCACCAGTTGGAGAGAGTGACCATATAGTTTTGACTTGGAAAATGAATAGACATGCAGGAGTATCAAAGAGACAGGAACTTATGTGGAATTATAATGCAGGTGATTATAATAGTCTTAGACGTCAACTTGGGGAAGTTTCATGGAGGGAGGAAGGGAAGGCCAGGATATCATTAGTGCATGGGAAATTGTGAAAGAATATTTATTAGCAGCAATGGTAAGTTGTATACCACGAGTGAAGAAGAGGACACAATTTGGAGTAAAGTGGATGACAAACAATATTAAACAGGAATTGCATGCGAAAAGAGGCTATGGAAGAGATGAAGAGAAGACAGGTGAAGAGAAGATGCATGAAGAATATAAGACACAGGCCAGAAGAGTGACTAGTGTGGTAAGGAAAGTGAAACTGGAATATGAGAGGAGATTGGCCCTAAGATCCAAAGAAAATCCTAGGGAATTTTTTAGCTGTGGCCAGTAAGAGGAGAAATGACTGTGGAAGAATTATATTATGGAATAAAAATGGGAATAGATTGACTGATGCAGAGGACATAGTGGAATTGTTCAATGAACACTTTTTTGGAGTATTTCATCCTGGAGGAGTCAGTTTTAATGCTAGAGGGATAGGGCACATTCGAGGTTTAGAGGTGCAGGAGGAGAGTGTGTTTCAAATACTGAGTGCTCTGGATGTCAGTAAAGCTGTGGGATTGGATGGTATTTCACCATGAGTTTTGAGAGAATGTGCTAGAGAACTGACAGTGCCTTTAACCTGGCTTTTCAATGAAAGTCTGGCTTCGGCAAAGGTGCCCAGGGAATGGAAGGAAGGTAAGATAGTGCCATTGCATAAGGGCAGTAGCAGACTGGAGGTGTCTAATTATAGACCAGTTTGTGTGTCATCAGTAGTTGTTAAGATCTTGGAGAAAGTAGTGAGGGACCGTATACAGCATTGGGCAGATGAGGGTAATGTTATCTGTGAGAGTCAACATGGATTTGTGAAAGGGTGCCCTTGTTTTAGCAATATGCTAGCCTTTTATAATAAAGTTACAAGAACATTAGATGAGGGAAAGGCATATACTGCAATTTTCTTAGACTTAGCTAAGGCATTTGACAGGGTGCCACATGATAAGCTGATATTTAAGTTGCAGCACATGGGTCTGGATGTCAGATTGTCAACTGGATTCAGGATTGGCTGTCTGATAGGTATCAGAGAGTTGTGTATGGTGGAGCAGTTTCAAGGAGGCAGAGGGTTACAAGTGGGGTCCCACAAGGCTCAGTACTAGGACCTATATTGTTTAACCTTTATATCAATGACATTGCCAGTGGATTGCAAGGGGATATTCAGTTGTTTGCGGATGATGCGAAGCTGGGAAGGATTATTAGTAATAGTGCAGATGTGGTAGCCCTGCAAGAGGATTTGAATAAGCTAGATAAATGGGCAAATGAATGGGGGTGTCAGTTTAATGCAGCAAAATGTAAGGTCCTGAGGTTTGGGAAACATCGATGGGATGCTGTATACTCTATGGGAGGAGTTATACTGGAGGAAGTAAGGGAGACAAGAGATCTGGGGTTGATGATTGATAGAAACCTGAAGTTTAGGGGACATATTGCAAAGGTGGTGAAGGTAACACAGAGGATTGCTGCAATTATGAGAAGGACACTGACCTGCAGAGATAAGAGGGTTATCATTCTGTTGTATAAGTCTCTGATCAGACCACACTTGAACTATTATTCTTTTTGGTCCCCAGGATTTGAAGGGGATAAATTAACTGTGGAAAGGATACAAAGACGGATGACAAAGATGGCTTCAGGACTGTACAAGGATAGTTATGAGGATTGGCTGAGGGAATGTGGACTGCAGAGTTTGGTGGATAGAAGAAGGAGAGGTGATATGATTGAGACTTTTAAACTGTTGAGAGGTGGTTACAGGGTTGACATTGGGGAGTTCTTTCACTTGGTCGAACAGCAGGAGGGAGTGATGACAAGAGGCCATCCCTGGAAGTTACGAAAGGAAACTGTGAGCAAGAGGGTGAGGAGTGGTTTCTTTGCATGGAGGGTGGTTGAACCATGGAATGCATTGCCTGATGGAGTGGTGAGAGCGAGAACAGTCAATGAGTTTAAGGAGAGGTATGATAGATTGTGTTTCTTAAGGGGGATCTCCCCTCGTTGAGTCTTGACAGACTTTATGTTCTTAGGAAGGACCTCCCACGATGAGTCTTTTGACTCCATGAAGGCCTGAATAATAATAAATAATAATAATAATAATTCTTTGTTATTTTAATGAGAATTTCCAAAAGGTGAGAGCGGCAATTTGAAATAATTGTTATGATACTCTGAACTACTGGTCTTTTTGTTACTACCAGACTGATTTTGCATCTTTATTCCTCTCCCCTTATTTCCTTCCAAACTTTTTTATAATGATGATAATAGGAGAATTTGGAAAGAAAGAAGGGAAGAGGAATAAGGATGGAAATGTTTTTAACCATTAGTTTTATTTAGAGAACCAGAAATAATGACTATCATATGAGCTTGAGGTAAGCATTTTGCTACCTTCTCTTTTGATCTCCACAAAATCAAATTTCAGTTTGTTGATAATAACTCGTTTACAGATTTTACAACATAAGTACAGTTCAAGAAAGTAGATTTTGTTTTGAGCCAGGTTATGGCTTTTTTGGTTTTTATCGTGCACTGCCTCAGTACATTTTTTGAGGAATCAGGACTTGAATAATGATTGAGTGACAGTGGTTATGCTGGTGAGAATGGGTTTCAGATTGTTAATTTTATGCATTCAAAGCTATTGTTGAGATTGAAACATCAAATTCTTCTGCTTGATTGTCATTGCTTGTGTTATGTGTCTCTGTTCAGAGCTCCTGCTAAAAATACTGAAATAGACTGGAAAGTATACAGATCATCTATTTTCTCCTGTAGTCTCCTCCAGTGTAATTTGGTGTTAGAGTTCTAAAGAAGTAATGATAACTGTGATTTTCATGGTTTTTCATTACTTCTGCTGTGTGACTATTGAGTTCTGCTATTAAAAATATTGAAACTGTAGTTTAGCTTCTGTAAACAGAGTGGAAAGTATATAGATAACGTACATACTTTTGACTATGTTTGGCATCGAGTCCTACTAAGAAAACTGTCTTCCTTCAGTGTACTTAGGTGATAGAACAGAGCTGTTATATCACCTACCTTCTATTTCCTATACATAAATGATCTACTCTGTTACCAGTAATCTTATTCACAGCTTTGTTGATGATAGTACACTTCACTCGTCCTAATAATTTGACAAACAGTGCAGTGCTTAGACTTGCCAAGTTTCAAGATCATTTGCCACCAGTGCATTTGAACTCTGATCTCCATATACCCCATCCTTCAGTGGGTTGAGGATGAGCTATCACCTACAGTGCTACCAAAAAGCAGACTCCCCCCCCCTTTTTTTTTTCCTTGCTAAGGGGATCTCAGTCCCTTACACTCAGTAATACACAAATTACCAGATCTCTCTCTCCTTGGACTAATATTACTTCCATTCTCTCCTGGCATAAACACATCACATCAGTAGCTTCCTCAGCTTCTAAAAATTAGACATTCTTTTCCACTCAAGATGCTGCTTATCATCTACCCTGCTACTAACTGGTTGTTCAAAATTCACCCATCCTTAGAATACTGTTGACATGTTTGGGTGGTGCATCTAAAACCTCCTTAAAAATTCTTGATGCTATCTAGAGGAGAGATTTCAGCTCAAAGATGATTCCTTCCCTACTAGACTCATTTCATTCACCGTCTCACAGATGCACTGTTTCAGCTTTGTGTAATTTCTACAGGTATGTCCACGATCACTGCTCCATTGAACTGGCAACTATTTTTTCTTCACTTTCTGGTGGGCCTGTTAAAACGAGCAGTAGCTGCCCGATATCTCTCTTCAGTGCAACTGCAAATAAACCAAACCTACTTCTCCTCTTTCTTATTTATTCCATCTTTGTCTGTCCTCTGGTATAGCCTTCCTCATAAAGTATTTTCCAATGGCTACAACCTTGAATTCTTCAAGAAAAATGTCAATAAATTTCTTCTTTCTCAATCCTCACTTATGTCCATGTATGGTGTGTATATTATTCTTTCTTCTTCATATATATATATATATATATATATATATATATATATATATATATATATATATATAGTACTTTCCACTGTTTACATGGGCTGTGGTACTAAATTACATTGGAGGATATTATTATTATTATTATTATTATTATTATTCAGGCCTCCAAGGAGTCAAAAGACTCATTGAGGAAGGACATCTTCCTCGATATATATCAAGATATATCAATACCAAGCTGATTACAGTTTGGGAATAGTAGATAGGATTACCAGAAATTCCTGGTAAATTAAATTTTCGTGAGGATAGAAAGGACAGGAAGGGACGGGGGGGGGTGCTGCTGATGATAGCAGGGGAATTAAGTCCATATAAGGTAGACATGAAAGGGGAAAATAGTGGCAATGGTTATGAGGCAGTGTGGTGTAACGGTAATGTGGAGGTTGAGAGGAAGACATATTTAGTTGGAGCCTGGGAATGTGGAAGGTGGTGATGAGGAAATGTATGAACAACTTGGATTAGTGAACAAAGGAAGGGTAATTATTATGGGTGATTTTAATTATGGTGGTATAGATTGGAATGAAGAGATAGCATTTGGGAATAAGGAAAGTGAATTTCTTGAGATAACTATTTCAGGCAGCACGTAAAGGAAGGTATGCGAGGATCAAGAGTTCTAGATCTGATCATTTCATTAGAGGATGTAATTGTTAGAGGGGGTTTCACATTTTCCTCCAGTTGGTGAAAGTGATAACCTGTGTTGTGGCTAGTCATATGCGAGGAAAGGATATGTGGAATTATTAGGCTGGCGATTATGACAAGCTTAGGAGACAACTTCAAGCTATAACATGGAATGAGGAGTTGAGAGGTAAGGAAATAAATGCTGCATGGGAACTTACAAAGAAATACATAAAAGCATCAATGTACGAATGTATCCCAATGGCCAAAAGTCCGAGTAAGGTAGGTGTAAAATGGATGAATGTGGAGCTTAAGCATGAAAACTGGAAAAAGAAAGTACTTTGGAGGAAATGCAAGATGAATAATGGTAATTAGTTACATGAAGAATATAAAGAACAATCCAGGAGAGTGACTCAGTTAGTAAGGAAAACAAAAGTAGAGTATGAGCAGAAATTAGCAAATCAGGCTAAGAAAAACCCTAGAGAGTTTTTTTAGATATGTGGCAAGTAGAAGGAAGAATGATCATGGAAAGATGAAGTTAAGGGATGAAAGTGGTAGAATGGTAACTACTGCAGAAGGCATTGTTGAGGTATTCAGTGATTAATTTATAAATGTTGTAATAGGTTTCACGTTATGATAAGAACACAGATGGTTAAGAAAATAACTATTTATTAATAATAAATAGTTATTTATTAAAAGTTAATAAATAATTATTTTCTTAACCATCTGTGTTCTTATCATACTGTGAAACCTATTACAACATGTCTGACGAACACATAAGCCTATCCACGCATGTAATTTATAAATGTGTTTCATCCTGATCACGGTGGAATCATGAGGAACTTAGAGGACCTAATGTAAAACTCATAATGTTTTACATTATGAGAAAATGTTAAGGACAGTGATTGAAGCTTGCTCCACCTTTGCTCTGAGTTGCCCTAGTGTTGTACCACCAGGCGTTGATTTACACTTGGACTTGCCGAACATTCTTCAGCATGAAACTCTGAGATTTCAATCTTTGAGTTTCTTATTTGGCTTTGAAATAATGAGCGATTTATTATCCCCTTAATTAAATAAATTATTTAGTTTATTTGTAATAAGGCTGCCAAGATATACGTAACTGTTTATTTGTTGTAGTGGTTGTCCTTTGAGATTTATTGTTAGGTTTTCTTCTTTTCCAATTTTCATTACTTTTGTGTTGTTCCAGTTAATTCTCTTTCTGTACTGTTTGCATTTACTGTTTAGCCTGTTTATTGTTTTCTCTAATTGTATATCTTGGTTTCAGCCAGAATGATAATATCATCTGCATATTTAATATGGTTTATGTTAGTTCCATTTATTTGTAATCTCAGTTCTTCTTCTGTGGCATTGCATTTCTTCTAGCATTATTATGAATAAGATGAATATGAATGAGAGTGGGCATCCTTGCATGACTCTTTCTCTATTTTAAATATATCAATCTTTATTCTGTCAGTTTTAATGAATGCTTTGGTGTCTTTATAGTAGTTTTGATGAGCGATAAAATTTCTCAGTCTATTCCTGCATCTTTGAAGATTTGAATCAGTTTATTTCTGTCTATAAAGCAGCAGTATATAGGCATATTGTGTTCCCATTATTTTTCATCGTTGTTATTAACAGTAAAGATGTGGTCTATTGTTGATTTCCTGGCTCTAAAACCTGCTCGGTCCTCTCTTATGATTTCTTCTATGTTATGAATTCTGTTTTGGATGATGCATGTGAAAATCTTATAGCTATGGCTTAAAACAGTTATTGATCTATAGTTCTCACATTTTTGCCAAAAAAGGAGATTTTTTTGTAAACAGGTATTATGATTCCTGTCTTCCAATCATCTGGTATTTCTCCTGTGTCTATAATTTGGTTAAAAAGATTTAATAGGAAGTTAGTTGCTTTTGACCTTCATATTTCCAGAGTTCTTTGGGTAGTTAGTCAACCGGGGGGGGGGTCTAGAGTTATAAGGTTTAAGTTTGTTGGTGACTTCCACAGGCCAAGAAGTGACTTTCTTAAGGAGTCTGTGGATAGTTCTAATCTGAGAGCTGGTCGGATTATATTCAATGGGGAGGTAAGTAGTACGGTCTAGTACTAAAGAATTTAGCTTACCTTTATAGTCTTTTTGATTGAGTACCACAGTGGCGCTTCCCTTATCAGCTTTGGTGATTACTATTTTTATTTTTATTTTTTTTATCACCAACAAACTCACCAACAAACTTAAACCTTATAACTCTAGACCCCCCCCGATTATATGGGCTCCCAAAAATACATAAACAAAATGTGCCATTACGTCCCATAGTGGATGGCATTGATTCCCCCACATATAAATTAGCCAAACATTTAGCCAAAACGCTCACACACTACACTGGCAACACACCATCACACATAAAAAACTCAGCCCACTTTAAAGCCAGTATAGAAAACCTCACACTCCAACACACTGACATAATGGTCAGTTTTGACGTCTCCTCCCTATTCACTAATGTCCCACTCAAAGAAACCCTTGAGGCTCATCCAAGCCAAGTTTCCTCCCGATATCTCAGCCCTATTTCAGTTCACAATGAACTCAGGCTATTTCGTTTGGCAAGGAAAGTTCTACAAACAGATAGAGGGGACAGCCATGGGTTCACCACTTTCCCCACCCTTGGCCAATTTCTTTATGGAGACATTTGAAGAGAAAGCCTTAAACTCCGCCCCACAAAAACCCACTATTTGGCTTCGTTATGTGGATGATGTGTTTGCTATTTGGCCACATGGCTCAGACACACTCCACTCCTTCCTAGCACACTTAAACAACCAACACCCCAGAGTCCAGTTCACCTTAGAAAAAGAGGGAAATAACACCCTCCCCTTCCTAGACACTTTAATCACCCGCCAGCTTGATGGATCTTTGGTTTTCTCTGTTTACAGAAAACCCACCCACACTGGCAGATACATTCACCAGCAATCCCCCCCCCCACAACAATATGGGGTGATAAAAACACTATATAACAGGGCAAAATTAATCTGCTCAGATGACAAGGCCCTGACTATTGAACTAAACCACATCCTCAACACTTTCTTAGCCAATGGCTATAACCCCAAAAAAATCCAAAAAATACTAAAACCTGTAAACCACAAACCCCCCCCCCCTCCACAATAAAGATTACACCAAGTCAATCACCATCCCCTACATCCAGGGCACCTCTGAGAAAATAACCAATATCCTCAAAAAATGACCTTACTTCCTGTTACAGACCATATAAAAAGTTGGCATCCCTTATCCGCTCTACCAAAGACCAACCACTTCCCCTAGACCTACCTGGTGTATACCAGGTCCCTTGCAGCTGCAAATTGTCCTACTTTGGCCAAACAGGCAGAACAACAAATATCAGGATTTCAGAACACCAAGACTACATCCGGTTTCACCAGTACAGCCGCTCTGGGCTGGCAGACCATGCCTTGGATACCCACCATAAAATTCGTTGGAAGAAAACAAAAATAATTCATCGCAGCAAGTTTAAATACGAAAGATTATTCAAAGAATCTTCAGCAGCTCTAAAAAACGTTCCTAACCTCAACAAATTTGGGTGCATGAAACTGCCCCAAATTTGGGAGACTTTCATTATGAGAACTTCAGCCCAACTGCCAAGACTACCAAATTAGCCCGCAAGAGGGCACCATTAGGACTTTAGGAACAATATTAGTTTCTTGCTTTCTTCCTCATTTGCTTTGTGTTAGTTCCTGAGTGCACATACCATATCTTTATGTTCCTGAAGATGGCAATGTGACATTGCCGAAATATAGAAGTTATTCATTAAAGTTACCTTTAATTAATATACTTTATATGCGTTGTTAATTCCGTAAACTAATTACCAGTTATGTCTAACCAACGTATAAGTCTTACTACCAGAATTATGATTTCATGAGTTCTTTTAAGATCCTGTAAACTGTTTTGTTATCATTCCTTTTATTGGCTTCTTTGTAGGCTTTTTCATTTTCTTCTAGCCAGTTGTTCTTTGCTCTTTTGCATAATCTGTCAATTTTATTTTTGAGTCATCTAAGGTTCTGTTTGTTTTCTTCTCTATTTAAGAGGCTTTTTACATTTCTTTTTTTTTTTTTTTCTTCTATGATTTTATTTTATATTATATTATTATTTGTCACCTCCAGGGAGTCCAAAGACTCATCGAGGGAGGGCATCTGCTCTACAACTCTGTCTCCACCACTCACAATCCACCAGCTGACCGCAACTACACCAATGCCATCTATCACCGACCATCATCAGTATTTCCACAGACAATCACAAACATCCATGCCCACAGCAGGATTCGAGCCTGCAGCCTTTTCGCTGGGGAGTGGATACGCTAACCACTCGGCCAGCCAGGCTGGCCAAATATTTCTAATAATTCTGCAGTGATCCAGTCTTTATTTGGTTTAATAGTTGTTACTAATATTTTCCCAGCAGTCTGTACCATGATTTCCTTACCTTGGTTCCATTAATGTTCTACTTTGTCAGAGGTCACTTGACTTATCTCAGGATCTACTGCTTTTTAAAATTTTTTTTCTGTAGCTTTGTCTAGGGCTATTTTTTTTATGGGTCTTAGGTCATATTCTTCTTGAATTTTAATTTAATTTTTGCTGCCAAGATTTCGTGATCAAAGTCAAAATCTATTTCAATTCTGTTTTTTTTTTTTCAAGAGTAGAAGGACTCTGGTATTTGTCTTGGCCTGTAGTGTTGGTCTCTCATCAGTTTCCCTTTAGTTACTGTATTTCACTATCCTACCTTGAACATTTGTGCAATAGATTATATGAAAAGAAACTGAATCAGTTTTCAGTGATTTTCATCACTGAAATTCAGTTCTGTTTAGTTTATTACATTTCTTACATTTGGACAGATGATTTTCAGTTTTTTCTAATTAGTGTATTGTAGTCAATGCAGTTTTTGGTTATTCCATCTGGTGAGGTCCATGTGTTCTTATGTGATGGGTTTATGGAAGAAGATGGTGTTTGTGACAGACAGGTTATTTTGTTTGCAACATTCAAGGTTTCTTTCTCTTCTTTCATTCCTCTCATCCATTTCAAATTTGCCCATTACATCTATCATGTCTGGTGTATATTTTCCAATCTTTGCGTTGAAGTTTCCATCACTGTTAAAATGTCTTTTTTACTTGTTTTGTAAATTTGGTCTTCTAAGTGGTGATAGAAGCTTTCTAGATCTTCGTCTCCATATGATTGATCTGGGGCATATATCTGAATTATTTTATAGTAGACTCCTTTTTCTTTCCCTTTTATTCTTATGGCAATTATTCTTGGCCCTTGTGGCAAGAATAATTGCCTTGGCCCTTTTATCTTATGGCAAATTTCTCGACTGCTTCCTGTGATCTTGAAGCAATCGCATAGGCTTCCCCGGATGTGGTAATGTTGTCTCTAGTCTGTGCTATTCTGGTGTCCATAGTGGTTATAGGCAATTAATGCAGCCGGCTTGCCATTCCACTGCTGCATAACTCCTTATAGGACGGAGCCACCAACCTGAGAGCACTATCTCTTTCTGCAGGTAGAGGTCACCTCTAACATGAGGTACCGATGCCATTTTCAGCTGCCCCTGACATGAGGTGAAGACGCTGCAAGGTGCTTTTAGGAACTAGGTAGTGGTCCTGCCTGGTTCTGTCAGCTAATAATTTTCAATTTTAGCTCAAACTTTATGCAGCTTTGTACTCGCCTTGACACAACACTGTCGTAGGATTTTTGGAGGCATTTTTTATGGTCAATGATGCCTCTCACTGACTCACCACATCCTGGTAGTGTTGCCGCTGTTGGTCCGTGACTGCTTATTTGCAGCTAACATTCATATCTGATGGTCTTTCCTCTATCTGCCACCTGGGGACTTGCCTGGTAGTAGTCATCTCTGTCCCAAGTTATCACTATTACCAAACTGTGAAATAACTTTCCAATATCTATCTGATCAGTTCTCGTGTTCTGTTTACATCATATGTAATCAGATCACAACCTGATCCAAGTTTCATACACTCAAAAACAACTCACTCTCTTGTCCTTTGACATTACAGGAGTTCCAAATGGAATCTCCCTGATTTCTGCTCTTTCTTCCCATGATCTGACTACTGTTTCAGTTCTCCCAATCCAAAACCTGCTCAGGCTTAATAGCAGAAATAGTTATAATTGGAATAAAAGCCTTCATTCCTCACTCTACCATCTGTGAAAAATCCTAAGAGATAACAGCACCAATATGTATGGAGGTTATTTTTAGTTGCTGGCAACTGTCAGAGGATCACATACTTTCAGTCAGATAGATCTATTACTCTGTGTTTGGCTTTCATTTGAATCGATCAAGTACCGTGATTTGTGAAAAATGGATGAGAAAGAATTTTATGTAGTGATTAAACATTACTTTTTGAAAGGCAAAGCGGCTCAGGAAACCAAAACTAAGCTTGATAAACATTATGGTGAGTCTGCACCTTCGATTTGAATGGTTTATAAGTGGTTTAGTAACTTTCAAAGTGGCCATATGAGCACAAGCGACGCTGAATGTTCTGGTTGCCTGTTGAGGTCACTACTCCAGAAATTATTGAAAAAATCCATGATATGGTGATGGATGATAGAAGAGTGAAGGTGCGTGAAATTGCTAAGGCTGTGAGCATCTTAAATGACTGCGTACATAATATTTTACATGAACATTTACATGTGAGAAAACTATCTGCAAGATGGGTGCTGCGTTTGCAACACAGGATCAAAAGCATCAACATGTGAACTGTTGCAAAGACAGCTTGAAACTGTTTCAACGGAATCCAGAGGAATTTTTTTGTCGTTTCGTAACAGTGGATGAAATATGGATTCATCACTACCAGCCTGAGACCAAGGAACAGTCAAGACAATGGGTTGCAGCAAGAAACTGTTCCTTCAGCAGGAAAAGTTACAGTTACCGTCTTCTGGGATGACGTGGCATAATCTCTTTGAAAAGGGCAAACAATTACCAGAGTATATTATGCATCTTTGCTGGATCATTTAAATAATGAAATAAAGGAAAAACGACCATACTTAGTGAAAAAAAAAAATCCTTTTTCATCATGACAACGCACCTGCTCACTCTTCTGCAATTGTGACCACAAAATTGTTCGATTTATGCTACAAACTCCTTTTGCATTCCCCCCTACTCTCCAGATTTGGCTCCCTCGGACTACTATCTGTTTCCAAACATGAAAAAATGGCTGGCAGGAAAGAGATTTTCATCAAATGATGAGGTGATTGCCGAAACAACTGCCTATTTTGAAGAGTTGGACAAATCATACTATATGGACGGGATCAAAAAACTCAAGCATCGTTGGAAAGTGTATAGACCTCAAAGGAGACTATGTTGAAAAATAAAAAATGTTTGTCCCAAAAAAATTATGTTTCCTTCATTTTTACACGGACTTATTTGAACAACCTTTGTAATTAATGCAGCTGGCAACAACTACAAAAAACATCAGTAATTCTAAATCCGATTTTGAAAAGGCCAAATGCCTCAAACTTGCCTCCTTCTCTAATAGCATTTGAGCCTTCTGATGCTAGGACTATCAAGTGCAACTTCTGCCCACTCACACTTCATTAAATCACAATCCTGATAATTTCCAGGAAGGAAAATCTCACATCACTTCCCCTTATTTTGGAATGACCTGTATCTCTAGCTCTTCCTGGCACCAATATATCTCAGCCATAGCTTCTGCAACTGCAAAAAATTTACACAGTGTGATTTTCTGCATAAGGCATTACTTTTCATCTATACAACTACTAATACTGTACAAATAATCCTCATTATGTGGTTTAATGGAATAAATACAGCACATACAAATAATTAAATAACACATTTAATCACTGCTATATTTCATCTCAATCACTGAGACAAAAACATACACAGATTTGCACCATACTAAGTGGAAAAGATTAGATTGAAAGCCAAAAGTCCTATGAGAGTCCAGATATCATTGATCTTTTTAATTTTACCATTCATTCTGGCTAATTCACTTGAAAAGATACTATTTATAAACAGATTGAGGGTATAGCCGTGGGGTCTCCGCCCTCTTGTTAATTATTATATGGAGCATTTTGAAAAACTTGTTCTTGATAGTGCTGTTCTGAAACCTTCTTTCTGTTTAAGATATATTGATGATGTGTTCTGTATTTGGCCAGACACCTCAGAGAAGTTAGGCTCATTCCTCTTCCATTTCAACAGACAGTCCCAGAATCCAGTTCACTATAGAAAAATAAAATAATAACCTGCCTTTTCTAGATACTATTATTACACATCTTCTTTCTCAGTTTACTGAAAACTCACTCACACAGGTAGATACATACACAAACTTTCTATCATTTCCCCTCTCAACAATATGATGTCATCAAAATCCCTGTTAACAGAATCTCCATCCTCTGTTCTACCAAAGCTGATCTTACCGTTGAACTTTCCTTTATTTTCCATTCTTTCCTGTCCAATGTCTACAATGCCTAAAAAGGTCAACAAATTAATTGTTCTCCCATCACCTCTCATCATGTTGACTATAGTAATTCTATCGTTGTTCTTTATAACCAGGACACCTAATATATATATATATATATATATATATAGCCAGAACTGTAAAAAAAGTACAATCTCGGCACAGCTTTCAAACTTTATCTAAAGCCGGCTTAATGTGAAGATCGAAATGTCGACCTTCACATTAAGGTCATCATCTGGAGTATACACATATATATATATATACACAAAGAAACAATCTGCACTACAATCTACATGGCATGCTAACGTTACTGACCAACCATTGCAACTATTGGCCTGACATCTGGTGGGAAAAAAACCTTACTACATCAAAGCTGCAGTCCTATTATTATTATTATTATTATCCATTAGGTTACAAAATTAAATTAAGCTGGAGAACAACATATTTATAAAAAGGAAAAAAATTAATAAATAAAAATTATTACTTATATAAGTATACATATAAATTACAGCCAACTGGTATGGATAGTGGCCAATAAAAGCTCAGAAATTGCTTAAAGCCCTAAATTGTTTCCATAATTTGCATAATGTATTCTGATCACCGTGTAAGCATGAAGGAAAGGAAACACAGATACATCTGTTACCATAAGACCATGCCTTTGATACTTTGCGCAGAATCAAATGAAAAAAAAACTACTATGCTTCTCACAAAACCTACAAATTTGAAAAACTTTTTTTAGAATCAGAAGCAGAATTAAAAAACTGACCTGATCTTAATAAATATGGTTGTATTAAACTTCCCAAGATTTGAGAAACTGATTGTTAGTCCTCCTGTGCAACACAGCTAAGGCTAGCAAGCAGCACCCATAGAGTGTGTACCTTATAGAACTTTAGGCTTTCAGTCTAATCTTTTCCACCTTGTGTTTGTGCATATTTGTGTGTGTTTTTGCAAATTTAATGTTTTCCTGGAAACTATAAGTAACATAACTGAGGTGAAATACAGGAGTGTTGTTGAGAAATATGTTGTTTAATTGTTTATATTATTATTATGTGACACCTCCAGGGAGTCTGAAGACTCATCGAGGGAGTGTGGTGTGCCAACAGCATCGAACGATTGAATCCGTTCCAACTACTACCACGCTAAAACTTGCTTAACTTTTTGTGTGAGCCATTAGTAGCAGAGGCTCTTACCAATCAACCTTTGCTGGCAAATGTACTGTATTTATTTCATTAAACCCCATAATGAGTTGACACCAGCACATATATATATATATATATAAATAGTTGACTGTACAAATCCTATTTCCACCCAAACATGGAATACTGCTCGCACATTTACGCCACATGTGGCACTGATATGTTTAAGTTCTTCAGTCAGCTATGTTTGGAATACAAATTAAAAAAAAAAATAATAATACATTTAGGGTGG
This sequence comes from Typopeltis vanoorti, assembly GCF_054136105.1. NCBI lineage: Eukaryota > Metazoa > Arthropoda > Arachnida > Uropygi > Thelyphonidae > Typopeltis > Typopeltis vanoorti. The sequence goes on from NC_143557.1 coordinate 134,757,922, forward strand.
TGTATCCAAAGCCTTACTAGCATTGCTTGATTCTATTTAGAAGAGGACAATCAGATTAATAGATGATCCTTCTTTCATAGCATTGCTTCACTCCCTCTCACACAGATGCTCAGTTTCTGCCTTATGCTTCTTCTACAGGTATTTTCATGGTCAGTGTGCTCCGCTGAATTGGCCACTTTCATTCTTCCACTTTTCTCCAAAACTGTAAGAATAGGAGCAGCTGCTGGTCATCACCCATTTACAATTTTACAATCCAGCTCTAGACTTGCCAAATTTCTCTTTTTCCTCTTTCATTCCATCTGTCTATCTTCTGCAACAGCCTCTCTTACTCTGTTTTTCTCAGAAAACTACAACCTGTTCAAGAAAATCATCACCAAATTTATTCTTTTTTCTTACTCTCTTATCCACACTGTGGATATTATGACTGTTCGTCTGTGGGTCAGATATACAGTATATAATGGTGTGCTGAAGCTGGCTTGCACAAGCCAATTGTTAAATTTCAAGAATTTTGCAAGTTTGTTGTTTAACACCAGTGGCTATTAACTGTAGAGTAGCACACGATTCATTCCTCAAATGGTTAGTGGCATTTATGTGTATATTATTATTATCATTAACATCTGACTTCCATGGAGTCAGAGACTCATCATGGGAGATACACACTATCGCACACAATGTTCACAACACACTCAGGCAATGCATTCCACTAACCAGCCACTCTTCATGCAAAGAACCTTCTTCTCACTCCTCTGCTCCCTCCTTATAGTTTCTGGGGATGGCCTCTTGTTCTACCCCCTCCCACTCTATGAAAAATCTGTATGTCAGCCTGATAACAATCCCTGACTAACTTATGTCTCAATCCCCCCCCTCTTATTCACGAGGCTTTGCAATTTACATTCTCTCAATCTGTCCTCAACGGCATAATAACATAATAATAACTCAATGGCATAATAATTTCTTTGTTTCTGCATCTCAGGGTTCTCCACATCATTGCCATTATCTGATGTGACGTCTTCACAAATTGTGCAGTGTGGCCCCTAAATTTCATGTCCTTTCCACCACTCCAAGATCTGTTATCTCCTTTAAAGTTTCCAAACCAAGTGTATACTTTGCATCCCATCACTACCAAATTTCAAAATCTTACACTTTGCAACACTGAACTGATAGTTCCACTTACCTGCCCATTCATGCAATCTGTTCAAGTTCTCCTGTAAGGCCATAACATCTACTTGACTCTGCATTCTCTTTCCAATTTTGCATCATCTGCATACAGCTGCATACCACTAGGTAAACCTATCCCAATATCATTAATATACAAATTGAATAACAATGGTCCTAAAACTGACCCCTGTGGCACACCACTGGTGACCTTTCTCTTTCAAGATACTGCACTGTCATATACAACTTTCTGATACCTGTCTGGCAGCCAGTCACTGATCCAACACAGGTCTGTTATCCAATCACTTATGTTTCAATATATTTAACAGCTTCTCATGCTGACATGAAAAATACACCTGAGGCATGCTTATTTCAGTTCCCTTTGTGCCTTTTTCCCTCCTACATGGCAACCTGTGTAGGGATTATCTCCATTAGCAGATTTACAATAATGTTAATTTTCAACACACATCTACTTAATTTTGCCTTGGCTGTTTCTTCATATGATATGAAAATATCATATGAAGCTGTTTCTTCATATGATATTTTCAGGCAAAATTAAGCGATTATTTGCCAGTAATGGAATTTATTTATATTAATTTTTGTAAATGGAGATTCTGCCTTTAAAAAAAAAAATAGAATTGTCGAGTCCATTGAAGAGCTTCTAGATATAACGTGGATCTGTAGAACTGCTTTGGCACTCTGTTGAACTTTGATGGACTAGAGCTTTTCTCTAGAGTTATCGACAATTCTAGAACTGACAATTCCACTGCACAATTCACGCAATACCCGAGCTGATATTCCATCTAAACCTACAGCAGCGTTTGCATTTAAATTCTGCAATATACTAAGTACCTCTGATTTACTAACTTAAATTCTCACATTAGTTATTGTTACAGGTACAGAGATATCCTCACTTGGGTGATAGACTTTTGAAAAGTGATCACTCACTATTACACCTGAATTGGTCACTTAAATACCATCAGCACCCACTAAGGTTATCCTTCCAAAGTCATTCTTCCTTTTACTTGCCACATAGTGGAAGAACTCTTTGGGATTACCCTTGATCCCTTTGGCTAAGGTCTTCTCATAATCTGATTTAGCTTTTCTTACTATGCTGGTAACCTTCCTAGCTTGAGCCTTGTACTGCTCATGGGTATACTGATTGCCTTTCTTCTTGTAAATTCTCCATAACATTTTCTTTTTTTTGCAGATCAAGCCTGATACTAATACTCATCCATCTAACACCTACCTTGTTTGTCTTCCTGACCATGGGAATACATTCTGATATTGCCTTCCTCAGATAGCTGTTGATTTTATCCCATGCATTGCTAACATCCTTCTCCTGCAATATATTCTGCCATGGGACGACTGTAAGTTCACTCTGAAGCTTGTTATAATTACCTAACCTGTAGTTCCATATATATACCCCTTCATAAGAGAGAGATCCACAAATTTTGCAACCTCCAAAGTCAATACCACATGATCACTCTCACCAATTGGAGGTAATGAGGACACCTTACTTATGCATATGTCCTCTGAACCAATGACACCACGAGTCCCTTCAGTTATGTGCTGTTTCAATTAATTATCTCTTAGAAGGTGTATGAATTCCATTTCCTTTTTGCCATGTGATATTTTCTCCTCCCAATTTGCTGATTCATGAATTCAATATCACCTCCTATACCCCCTGGCCTGTAGCATCAACCAACTGTATGTTTGGTTGCGTTGGTCACTATTTCACACCAAACCTACTCAAATGAACTATCATTCACATGTCTATCCTCTTGATATACTACTTTCATTGGCTGCAACATCAGCTATCATCAACAATACTCTTCCCCGTTCTATCTTCTCTATCGTCCCTGAAAATACTGTACCCATCACATTCAATTCCAGTAACCTACAACTTTTGGTGAGATTGCACTGACTAATGCCAAAAATTCGTCTCTCTTGTTTTGAATGCTTCTTGCATTAGCATACAAAAATTGCAGATTCCCTTTAGTTCTTGTACCAGCTTTAGAACTGATATACATGTCACTAATTTCAGTAGTCCCATGCCGATTTTTATTCACTCTATTCTGCAGTTTATTCCGTGAATAAGGATCAACAAATATATATTCACTGCATAAGTTTCTCCCTCTTACACTCAAACTTATCAATTTTAGTTTCCCTGCCCAATTACTTCAATTTGTTCAGAAAACAGTAACTTCTTCATTCGCTTATGACTTTCCATGTTCAGATGCAGCCCATCTTTTGCATACAGCTGTCTTTTGCTTCAAACACACTCTAGACATCAACAAATTCCAGACCTCTTTTTTGCACATTCTTGCAATCATATCATTTATTATCATTGCTCATCTACTTAACTCATAATTGTCAAAACAAGGCAGCACACACACACTATCATCCTCCCTTTGACACTTTTCTTCTTCACGATATCTAATAATGTTCTTAAATCTTTTGCTACCTGATTAATACTACCACTCAGGTCATTTGTACCCACCATAACTATCATCTTTTCTGCATCATGCCCTCTCTTTATTTCTAAAGTCACTCTCTCTATTGTTCCACCAGCCAAGCACTCCTCAGGCATACCGCTCTCCATACCCTTAATCATAGAATCATCATATATTGTACCACTCATTTTAGATTATATTCCTGTATCTTCTTCTTCAGATGATCTTAATTTTGTCTTAGTTATTATTTCAGCACTATAACTATAAAGAATTAGCATAATATTCTTTTCCAGATTTTGACCTAAGACCTCTGATTCTGGTGAGATGGTTCTTTGACAAATGTGCTATTGTACACATGTGATTCGATTATTTTATTGCTGCTAACATGAATCATTGGGCTCATCCTGTAGCATAGTGCAAAACTTATATAATTAAACAGTATAGTTCTTAATAATAATTTCCCATATAATTACGCTAACCACCCGGCCAGCCAGGCTGGCTGAGTGGTTAGCGTAACCGCTCTTCAGCCAAAAGGCTGCGGGTTCGAATTCCGTTGTGGGCATTGATATTGCGATTGTCTGTGGAAATACTAATGGTGGTGGTGGTCAGCGGTAGATGGCATTGGTGTAGTTGAGGTCAGTTGGTGGATTGTGAGTGGTGGAGACAGAGTTGTAGATGAGTCTTCCCTCGATGAGTCTTTGGACTCCCTGGAGGTGTGAAATAATAATAAAAATAATAATCATATTGTCAATTTTCTGTAGAGCAGCAGCAATTGTTGGACAAGAATAAATATGGACGGGTGTTAGTTCAACTCCTGGAAAGTTTTTGCATGTTTCATAGCTCCTACTACCTTCTGGCTGAATTTTCATGCCTTTAAAATGTTCCGTCCTTAGCCTGATGATAATTGTGGTTATTTCTCTAATTTCATTAATTTCACTGATTTCATTCTTCTTCTTGAGTGTTTGTTTTACCAGTCTTATTTTGGACAGAGTATCAGTTAGTGATAGTGGGTGTAATTTTTGAGGTAAATGTTTTACTTCTTTGGCTAGATTGTCTGCTCTTTCATTGGCTTCAATATTTACTTGGGCTAGTATCCATTGCAGTGTGCAGTTCTTATTTTTCAAATTTAAGGTTGTTAGTAGTTCATGAATTTCCTGTGTGAGTTTTGTTTTTCCATTTTTTAATGCCTCAAGTGAAGATTTTGAGTTGCTATAGATGATTATTCCTTCTGTAATGTTTATTACTGGATTTGAGAGATAGAATTTGAGAGCTGTTTGTATGGCTGTTAATTCACAAGTGAAGTTTGAAGCTATTTTGCCAGCTGTGGTTTTGATTTGCATTTCCTTACCTCCAGGTAGAGTTAGAAAAACCCCTGAACCTCCTTGGTTGAGTGCTTCATCAGATGATCCATCAGTGTAGGCAATGACATGGTTTGGATTATTTAAGTGATGTATAGTGTCAAGTCCTTTTATTTTCTTGCTGTGAATCCTTTTTTGAACAAGGTTTGAGGAGATTTAAGTTTATCATTGGGTTTTTTGGTAGAATAGTGGAAAAGAGTAGCTCTTTTCTTAATTCATTGGATAGGTGCTCTAAGTCAATCTGTTTTCTAATTTCTTGATCATATTGTAATGAAGATGATCTCTTTAGCCTAGATTTTCTTGTCCAGGAATCGAAAGTCCTGAGTGAGATGTGATCCTGTTGGTGGCTCCTGATTCTGTTAGTGAATTTAACTGTGGAGAGTTTTCTTTTGTCTTCTAGTATGTGAAGCTCATGCTCTTGTTGAGCTTTTAAATTATTTGTGGATGAGATTGCACCTATGATAATTTTTTGCTGCTCTTGACTGTACTCTGTCAAGTTTTTCTTTTGAGCTAGTAGAAGCTGGAGCCCAGATTGATGAGGCATATTCCATAGTGGGTCGTATGAGTGCCGTATATTTAGTTTTGAGTGATGGATATTATTCATATAGATTAGAAATAGGAGTGGGCTTAAAACAGAACCTTGTGGAACTCCAGCCCAAGTTCGATGCATGTTGGAATAAATTCCATTAACTTTTGCTTTCATTTTTCTTCCTTTCATGAAATCTGAAATCCAAATTAATGCATTCCCCCTTATTCCAGTATCGTATGCAATTTTTATTTACTTTTGTCTCCAGACACAATCATAGGCAGCTCTGAGACCAAGAATATTGCTGTTGTCTTCTTTGGTGGTTTTTCTTTCCATGAAGAGCATCTATCAGCAGGCCTCTTGATATATATAAAAAGAAATCTCTCTTCCTGTTTGCTATACTCTGCAGTTTGATTCACTTCAACCTAATAATACTGAAGGAATATCTAGATTCAGAATTCTGTATATTTTGTATATGGTGATAAATGCTGGCCTGGTTAGCATACCCACTCTCCAATCCACAGGTCATGGGTTTGTATCTTACTGTGGGCATTTATGTTTATGAAAGCAGTCTGCTCTGGATGAGCTTGTATAGCTCCTTGAGTTATGTCTTGTCTCTCTCTCTTTTTTTTTAGATTAAAGGTATTGAAGGAATATCTTAATCCAGATTCATATCTCATCTAGGATGTGCCGTATTTTTTGGAACGATAAGACATACTGGACTATAAGACGCACCCCAAATTTATGAGACAATTTTTAGAAAAAATATATTATGATATAAAAATATTCACAAGCTTTAAATTTCATTTATTTCCATAACTTGTAACAGCAGCATTCAGTTTGTCTTCGCTCATCTTGTTGCTGTCACTTTTCATATTATTGTCTGAACTACTGTTATCACTCTCTTCAAAAATGAAGTCATCTTCATTACCATCCATCGCATTACTTATGCCACATTTTTTAAAATACTTAATAATCGTCTCGCCTGTTCAAAACTGCATACACTCGCCCACTAACTACTGTTGATCGCAGTAAAGTTTTTGTATGTAAATTGGGGATTCCCACGTATACAGAGGATTACTGCTGTATACGTGGTTTGGCTCACATCGAAAACGTGGGAATCCAAGACTTACCTGTTATCACCTACCTTTGGACCACAAGACCCACTCCAATTCTGAGTCGATTTCTCTACGTAAAAAGGTGCATCTTATGGTCCGAAAAATACAGTGAGAAGCTTTATAAGAGTTTTTCAACTAAATGTAAATGTCAATTAACCATTCTCATACCAAGGGACACTACATCAAACATAGATTTGTTAAGGATAGGTCTTGTTTTAGCAATCTACTTAAGTTTTATGTTAAGATAATGAAAATGTTGGATAAGGGCAATTCATATACAGTGATATTCTTGTACTTTGCAAAGGCATTTGATAAATTTCCTTATCAAGTATTGTTTTGTCTTTTTCATTTCAGAATGTTAGAAAATTTAAGGGATAAGATATATAATGTTCAGCATGATTTGTCTAATAGGTATGTATTATGGAATATTAGTCTATTTTTCATGAAACTAAACTTTTTTTTTTAATGATTTTTGTAAATCTTTGTTGTGCTCATCCAAAATATATGTCAAGTTCACATTTTTTATAGTAATCATTAAAAAAATAAATCTATAAGAAAGGTGATATCTCACAGTATGGGAAAGGCAGTGAGTTTTTTTTTTTTAATGAAATTTGTGAACTGAAAGATTGGCGTTTGTTTGTGGACTCTCCCAGGACTTGCATTTCTCTCACACAAGCAATCAATATGAAGGAGTTTCGAGGAGGTACTTACGACATATGGCATGAATAACATGATGTACAAAACTCAAGAATATATTTAATGATAATAACCATCTTAAAATACAGATTTTCAGCCTGAACATAACAGACCATTCTCTATTAAATAGAATAAATTCAAAAGGCGGAATATTCAGCAGTGGGTTTGATCTTCATAGTACAAGCCGTATGCTAGATATAGTATTTCACACTTTAAGATTTAAATAATGATACAATATTTTCAAAAAAATTAACAAAATAAAAAATTATTTACATTTGCTTCAAATCAGAATCTCCCAAACTTAACAGTGGATTTCACTTTAGTGGCACAAACTGTGTAAGCTAGATATGGCATTTTGTTCCTGTAGATAACGATGCAGTATTGTCAAAAACAATCGATAAAATAAAAAACAAATATTTATGTTTGCTGGGAAGCAGAATCTCACAAACTTTTAGTCAGGATATAGAGTAGTTTCAATTAAGGTTAATTGATGTACTAAAGCCTCCGGAGCTTTCTTTGAATAAATGTTTATATCTGAATGTTTTTTTTTTTTTTTTTTTTTTTTTTTTTTTTTGGATTAGATGTGTTTTTAACCAAAGTATTCTTTGATCAGTGTCACTATGCTGAGTAAGATCAGACTTATGAGATATCCAGTAACATTAGTATTGGTGTTAATTAAAGATACCAAGAAATTATATACCAAATGATGTCTATATAGAATGATGTGTATATAATTATATACACATCATTTGGGTGGTGATTTTGCAGTTGCTGATGTATAGGACAGAAATGCATATCAAAATTGAGGTAGATGAACAGGAGGTGTTCAGCATATTAAAAAATATCAATGTGAATACAGTAGTGGGACTGGATAACAGGTCAGTCTGTGTACTATGTGAAAGAGAATTGGCATTGCCTCTGATGAAGTTGTTCAGTCTAAGTCTCAGCTCTAGCAGAGTTCCAGGGGGAGTGTAAAGAGAGGGCAAGACTCCCATTACATAAATGTGGCACCAAGACAGAGGTAGCAAACTAAAGCCAGTTAATATATCAGGAGTGGTTGTTAAAGTATTAGAGACGTTGGTTAAAGGTAGAATTCAGCAGTGGGTGGATAGGGATGCAATACTCTATAGCGGGTAGCACAGCTTTGTAAAGGGTACTTTTTCTTGTGTAGAGGCTTAAGTGCTGTGAGGACATTATGTTGGAGGTTTAATGGGTTTTTTTACAACACTCAAAAAGAATTAAAATAGAATTTAATACTTCCTATATTTCGTCCTAGTCACTAGGACATCTACGGGGATTACAAGGACAATTAATGTAACATGCACACAAAAGCTTACAATACTAAGCCCAACCACGTGGGTGACAATAAAGTCCTATCTAGGTGGAGCGCCCTCTAAGGGCAGTAGTAGGTGGCCTGGAATGTAAGGTGGGACCTCTGGTGATGACTGTTTCCCAAATCTTCGGAAGCTTAATGCAACCGTATTGGTTAAGATTTGGTTGGTTTCTGAGAGCTGCTGCTGCTTCTAAGAAAAGTCTCTCGTTCTTGAATTTGCTGTGGTGGAGCATGGTGGTTTTCTTCCATGATACTCTGTGGGTGGTGTCCAAAACATGGTCAGCCAAGCCTGAATGGCCATAGTTGTGTTTAACGACGTATGACTTGTGTTCCTCCAGGCAGATGGATGCTGATCTGCCTGTCTGTCCAAAGTACGCAAGCTTACAGGAACAGGGTACTTTGTAAACTCCAGGCAGAGAGAGAGGAGGGAGCTGATCTTTCGTAGAACTTCCGTTCTACGAAAGATCAGCTACAAAAAGTACCCTGTTCCTGTAAGCTTGCGTACTTTGGACAGACAGGCAGATCAGCATCCATCTGCCTGGAGGAACACAAGTCATACGTCGTTAAACACAACTATGGCCATTCAGGCTTGGCTGACCATGTTTTGGACACCACCCACAGAGTATCATGGAAGAAAACCACCATGCTCCACCACAGCAAATTCAAGAAAGAGAGACTTTTCTTAGAAGCAGCAGCAGCTCTCAGAAACCAACCAAATCTTAACAAATACGGTTGCATTAAGCTTCCGAAGATTTGAGAAACAGTCATCACCAGAGGTCCCACCTTACATTCCAGGCCACCTACTACTGCCCTTAGAGGGCGCTCCACCTAGATAGGACTTTATTGTCACCCATGTGGTTGGGCTTAGTATTGTAAGTTTTTGTGTGCATGTTACATTAATTGTCTTTGTAATCCCCGTAGATGTCCTAGTGACTAGGACGAAATATAGGAAGTAATAAATTCTATTTTAATTCTTTTTGAGTGTTGTAAAAAAACCCATTAAACCTCCAACATAATAATAATAATTTGTAAAGGGTAGGTCCTGTCTTAGTAATTTATTTGCATTTTATAAAAAAGTGACAGTGGATTTAGATAAAGGGAATGATCACAACATAATACTACTGATTACTGATACAGCTATTTGTTGATGATGCAAAACTGGAGAGAGCAATAGTTGATAAAGGTGATGTAGATATCCTTCATGATGACTTAAATTGGCATGGGCAAGGATAATGATTGTCAAGTCAGTGTTGCAAAATGTAAGGTTATGCACTTCTGGTTGAAATGGTTACATGTGGTGTATCACATTGATGGTACTGGATTGCAGGAAATTGATGAGACTAGAGACTTTAGGATAATGGCAGACATATTGCAAAAGTTGGTAAAATAGTTCAAAGGATTACTTGGATGTTGAAAAAAAGATGCTAAAAGATAGTGTAGTTATTATCCCTCTTTATAAGGCTATGATTTGGACATACTACTGTGCACAGATTTGCACAGTATGTGTGTGTATGTTACAAAGTTTGGTTGATAGGCTAAAAAGTGGGGACCTGATAGAAACTTATAAGATATTAAAGGAGATTTATAAAAATGATACAAAGAAAATTTTTCAGTATATGACAAATAGAGAACTATAGGTCATCCGTTTGTGTGATTAGTAAGGGTACGTGGACAGATTTTTTGCTAGAAGTTTAACAGAGACATGCACATTACACATAGTATAATGTTTTAAATAATGACTTCACACATGTAAGAGGAAAGTAAATAGAATTTTTTACACCTATATATTTTGCTCAATATGTCCTGTGCTTCATTCATGGAGAAAGCCGAAGAATTGATAACATTTAAATTCTGAATATAAGAACAAGTCATACACATGCATTAATATCACATCTTGGTCACAGCTGTACAGTAGGAGGAAATGATATTAGAGTATAGAGATGTGGGTATAGATGTATAATTAATTATTTAATTAATTTAAAACAATTAATATAAATTTTGCTGTTAATATAAACAATTAACAGCAAAATGACATGCCCCTCAAAAATTTCCTCCACTTCTACCTTAGTATAATCTTTGGGACCATAGGCACAAATAAGTCTCATTGTCCAGTTTCCCATTCTGATATTTGCCCACATCACTCTACTTGATATTGCCTGCCATTCAAGAAGATTAGCCTCATATTTAGTGTTCAATACTATAGCTACACCTTCTTTTCCCTGATTGTTTTGATAATTGCCTGAATATAACATTTTGTATTTATTGCTCAGAAAGACCTTACCAGTTTTTGTCTTTTTTGTTTGTTGTAAAGTGAAATTCAGTTATTTTTTATATCAATAATAGTTATTAAACTTTGCAGTTTAATACCAAAAACAATACAGTTTAGAGCATTAGATAATCCTGTGGCTTACATTTAGGCTACATTATGAAATCCTAAGATTAAATTTTAGGAACACTGCTAATTTTCATTAACTATATTGATGTTAGTGTTATACGTTTACAAAACTATTATCTAAATTTAATAACCTAATTCTTATTATTATTTCATACACATCTCCAAAGAGATTGAGGACTCATTATGGAAGATCATCCACACTAGTCATTACTGCCACAATATGACTGATTTATTCAAAAAAAAACTTAGATTGAAACTTTGATATCTGAAGTCATCACCAAATTCCTGATGATGTATCCTCAAAGCAGATATACAGGATACTATGAGAGAACTACATGATTAACACTACATCATTAATAACTTCTTGTCAACAATTTTCCTCCAGATTTAGATTATTTGTCAGCACTCCAAGAGATCTTGACAGCATTGGATGTCAAGATATTTTGGTTTTTAACACCCTTCTAACCACATCAATCCACCTAGATCTTGTAGTATCAAACACCTGTTTTGCTAACCTTTTCTGCCCCATTCTGCTTAAGTGATCACACCACCTTGGATTAGCTCTCTGCACACACACACAAAATTCAAAATGTACAGCACAACATGGTAAGAATAAATTTAAATTAAATATAGGTTAGGGAAGAAAAAATCTGTCTGAAATACTAACTCCAACAAAAATTATTAAACAAATAAATTATAATAGCTAAAAAAGTATTTCCACAGTACTCTTGAAAAAAATGATAGCACATTGTGCCCTCTAAGTGGAAAAGACCTGAGTTTTTGATTCTTGTCATGACAAAAGAAATCTTTATAAAGGATAGCTAGTGAGGTAACAGGGTTTTTCTCCTGCAAACATGGGTGTTTCATTGTATGCACACACACAGGCAAATTAGCCAGAAAGCACATTAGCAGGAAGTAGATGGTGTAGTATGTATAGGGTGGATAATAGCATAGTGTGTATATGGGAAGTTAAGTAGTGTAGATAGTGGGTTGTATGGCATGGAGTGTTCTTCCAGAATAAGTCCTTGGACTGCAAGGAAGTGTCAAGTAACAATAATAATAAAATGTAAAAAAACATACCAAAAAAAAAAAAATCGCTTTCTCATTCACTTTCCTAATATCTTTGGCATAAACACCAACATAAATTACATCCTTCATCACACAGATATCATGTTCCTATTTCTGACAGAAAGCAAATTGCAGCTAAAACCAAAGTCAACTATCCAAATAACACTCTGCATTCCATAGACCTGTCACCAGCTTGGTCACTTGTTTCTGGATCCTCTCCTCCACCACCACCTGATCCCCAAGAAGTGGCAGCAGTCCAGTATAATTATAATTAAATTAAAAAACAGTAGTGCACATGATTAGGAATTCCAATTTAAGCATGCACACTCAATTCCTACTGTTGTTCGATAATTGTACTGATGATGTCTTATGACACATAAGACAAAATATTTACATAATAAAAAAGTTATTTACTGTGGCGTACATGTTATTCTATAGTTAGGTCAAGAAAAAGTACTTATGATCAAGAATATGTATGTTAAATGCAAGAGCTTTATGAAAACCAAATTTGGTAATTTGAAGTGGTTTACATTTAATAACAGAGTACAACAAGGAAGCATTTTATCTCTGCTACCGTTTTATTCCTTGTGATGATGAATAATGCCCTAAATATTTGAGCAGAAAGGAGAAAGCTGTGTTTGAAGATGAGATGGTGACTTGAGCATCTTCAGAAGAACTACATAAGAAACACTGAACAAATGGAACAGTGTGGTACATAACTAGGGCTACATATTAATAGCTATCAAAGAGAAAATGTACAAATTAATGGTGTTAGACTTAATGAGCAAGTCTTGGAGAGTAGTGAAAATTTCAAATATCTGGGAAGTATACTTTCTAGTGATGGAAATTTAGATCAGGAGATATTGAGGAGAATTTCACAGAGCTTTTATAATATTGTGAGTAGTATACTTTGGGACAGTGAGGTCCCACCAAAATGTGAAATGAATTTTTGCCCATTTTGTCTCATGTAACAGAAACAGGGAGATTAACAAAAAGAGACATAAGTAGAATAGAAGCAATGGAAATGAAGATTTAGAGGACAATATTGGAAAAACAAGAAAAGGCGGAATAAAAAATGAGAATAGCAAGAATGTTATGGAACTAGAAAGTGCTGAAGAAATGCTTGTGAACTCTTTCTTGAAAGTGGTTTGGATATATTATTATTATACAGTATCTCCATGGGCTTCAGAGACTCATTGTAGAATGACTCAAACTATACACACTAAGCCCATCATACCTCTCCTTAAACATTAATTGGGGATTGGTAGAATTAATTGAGTTCCCTCACAGTCAGGGAACTCAATTAATTCTGGCAATCCACAATTAATCTCGGAAGTTGTTAATACTCTCCATGCAAAAAATCTAGTATAATGTTTTAAATAATGGCTTCACACATGTAAGAGAAAACTAAATAGAATTTATTACTCCTATATATTTTGCTCAATATTCATGAGCTTCATTCAGGGAGAAAGCAGAATTGATAACAGTATTTAAATTCCGAATACGAGAACAAGTCATACAGCATGCATATAATATCGCATGTCTTGGTCACATCTGAACAGCAGGAGGAAATGCTACAAGAGTTCAGAAATGGGATTACAGATGTATAATTAATTAATTTAAAAAATTAAAACAATTAACAGCAATCACCACCCAAAACTTAGTGATAGGAATACAGTCTGTCCAATTAAAATTAGGACAGTGATATAGGGATTCACATGATTCAAATAAACTGAAGATCAGATTTTAACCTATTGTAGTGTAGCATCTTGATATGGTTCCACTGAACTCTATATCTAGTGTCAATGGTACATGAAGCAAGGCTTCTTGTTTAATATAATCTTAATGTTTGTGGATTCTAATAGTAGCAGAATGGATCATTTGTCCAAAGTAGTTATGCCATAGGTACCTTTAAAGATTATACAAAGTAGCAAAGATTACAAGATCAGAGTATTTGATAAACACCAGGCAAGGGTTAGAGGTGATAATGTATCTTTGATAGGTGGTAAGAAAGAACAACTTACAGGCTGTTTTGAAGTGGCATACAAATTATATCTGCAAAAAGGTCCTTGCTATTTGTTCAGTTGTTCCTTTAAGGAAGTGTATACTGATCCTTTTAACATCAGATTACAATCTGGAAGAGAGACGATAATTATTATATATTTTCTGTACCCAAGGTCTTGCTGTATCCATTAATTAATTATTTTTTTTTTTAATCTTCTAATAGAAGAGACTCAGAAGAAATTGTGCTTGCTCAGTGTGCATGGCTTTTGATAATACTTAGTTTTTGTGAAGGATGATGATGTGAAGATGTGTGAATATATCCACCTACAAAGGATGGTTTCCTGTACAAAAATTTCAATATTACCAGCAGAGTTATGATGCATTGAAGTCTCCAAAAAGGGAAACTTGTTATTAGATTTCATGTAGAGTCCTCTGGAACCATACCAAGATGCTACAGTACAGCAGGATAATCTGATTGTCTATTTTTTGAATTGTGTGAAGCCCTATGCTACCATCCAGATCTTAATCAGACAGACTGTATGATTATCTCTAAGTTTGGGCAAGTTAATTGCTAAAGATGACATGCCCCCAAATCTTGGCAATAGAGACAGCCATTCCAATTTAAATTTGGGTGGTGTAGAAGTGCTTCAGCACTCTCTTTAAATACCTGCCTCAAACCTAAACCTGCACTAAAGTATTAGGAGAGTATCAGACCACAGGATATCGTGGTCAATATCCACTACATGCCAAGCAAGTCCAGATTTTTCAGGTGTATTATTGTTAATATAATATTAGTGTTCTTGTTGTAATTTTTCAACAGAACATCCTGTTAGTCCAAAGTACAAGAGGAGGCACACACATTAAACTTGGTAAACACCAGTGTAGAGAGACAGGAAGCTGTTTATCTTTTGTGGATGGTAACTAACAGAAGATTTTGTTGATAGGGAAAAAAGTAGGAATTAAATTATACCTTTTGAGGATCTTAGCAATCATCCAGGGATGCCTGCAATATATGGGTAGGGACTCGCTGTACAGGTTCAGGGTTTTTGGCAATGGACTTGTAAGAGTCCAAGCTGCATTTAAACTTCCTTGAGGTGAAACCATTTTGTAGTAAGATACATTGGATCATGCTCAATTCTTGTTGGAGAGCTTGGAAATTAGCAGATAACACGTGAACTACTGAATTTGAAGGTGCCTATTTTTTGAGATTGATGATGTGCTAAATCTTGCTATATATATATATATATATACAGGGTGTTCGGGATAAATTTGACATATTTATAATTAATTATATTTTTCCGTAAGTTACATGTATTAACACACACTTCTCTTCATTTAAAAGTTTGGACCCTTCTTCATTCATATACAAGATGTCAGAAAGGATGGATAGCTGGAACCCACCTGAATCATGGAAGAGAATAACTTGTATCATGATGATTCGTGCCCGCCATCAAAATAAGGATATTACGACTGCTGCCCAATGCTCCCTGAATACAGTAAAAACAATCAGGCATGAACTAGAGACTTGCAATGGTGACTACGAGGATGTAGCAAGAAGAAAGATTCCTAGCAGACGATCTGATTGCGTTCGTACAGCAGAATTCCTCGCAAATCTGCAGGAACAGGTGTTGAAGAACCCTGGCATTGGAATTCGGGCTTTGTTCGTGGAGTTGTTAACTGTAGTCAAGCCCTGGATAACAAGGGTAGCCAATGGTAGGCCGTATGTATGGCAGCAGGATTCGGCCCCTTGCCACACCTCTGGGAAAAGTCAAAAATGGTTGTCTGAAAATTTCTACGACTTCACCAGTCCAAATGTTTGGCCTCCAAACTCCCCAGACCTTAACCCCATGGATTATTTTGTATGGGGCGCAGTTGAAAAAGACACCAATCGCACTTCCAGTAATACAAAAGCCCAGTTAATGGATAAAATTAAAACAGTTTTTGCGGCCCTTCCCAGGGAGACTGTAGCATCAGCTTGTTCGAGGTTCCGAAGCAGAATTGAAGCTGTGATCGATGCTAATGGTGGTTATTTTGAGTAAATCTTGTTGATAGTATTGTAATTAACTCTGCCTGTAATGTTTTTTTGTCAATTCATTAAATTTAATAGATACAAAGAAGATTTTCTTTTTCCTTACGAAACTGTCAAATTTATCCCGAACACCCTGTATATATATATATATATAGCAGCCTGTGAAGGTATGTTTATGGTGAATAGAAGTAGCAAGTATTTCAGAAAGGGTACAGAAAAGGAGGATGTCCAGGAATGCTAATTGTCCATCCTTTTCTTTCTTCATAATGAAGTTGATGTGTGGGTACAGGCTGTTGATTTTGGTTAAAAGCATAAGTAGAGATTCTTCTGTGTCTGGCCAGATGGTAAACACATCATTTATATATCAAACCCAGAAGGAAGGTTGGGGTTGTATTGAAGAGAACAGGATTTTTTCAAGATGCTCTACGTAGAAATTACCAAGTGCAGGTAACAGGGGGACCATGGCAATTGCTTCAATCTTGTACAATTGGTTCCTGCAGATCCTCAGTGCAAGAAAAGTCAAACAGTTTGACTATGTTGGAGGAAAATCATCTGATTATCTAAGCTAATCATGAGGTCAGCAGGCTGAATGGTTAAGTTTTTTTTTTATTATTATTATTATTATTATTTTTTTTAAATTAAAAAATCCGTGTGGCATGTATGGTCGCTTAAAAGATGAGCTAGAAATTTGGCTAAGGCATATGTGGGGTAGTCTATGCAGTCCACTTTGGATCTGAGTGGAACTCCTTCCTTATGTATTTTTGGAGAAAGCCATAAAAATGTGAACCTCTACCAAAATGGATCTTCAGTTTTTAATTAAATACATTAAAATATATTTAAATAATCTAAGAAAACCTTCAATAAATCAAATTACCTATTTTAAAGGAGTGGGCTTACATTAATTATGTGAAATCTGTTTTGCTCAATTTGAAGTTATTTGATTTCTGTACTTTTGAGATATAATAATTTCAATTATTTTCATTATCAAATTCCTGACATGCACCCTCAAGGGGTGTACATGAAAAACTTACATCATTATTAACTTCCTATCTACAATTTTCCTCCAAATCAATCTTTTACCTGTCAAGAATCCAACATTATCAGATCTTATATTTCTGTTTTCTAAGGCACTTTTTACTGTATCAATCCACCTAGATCTTGGTCTTCCTCTGGGTCTTTTTCCTGCCAACCTGGCAGAGAACACTTCTTTTGCTAATCTTTCCTCTCCCATTCTGTTTAAGTGACCACATCACCTGAGATTACCTCTGCCAACACATTCCTGGATGCTGACAATGTAAAGTTCTTTCCCATCCTCGTTTTTAATTTAATATTGCCATTGATTCCATCTGTTCTTGCCCTTAATCTTTCTCAGAACTCTCATATCTGCGGTCTCTAGTCTTTGGTCAATGTTTTACTTCTGACCCAGCTGTCAGATCCATAGTTAAAATTGGTTTGAACACTGTCTTTTATATAGCTAATTTACTGTTTTGACTAATTTCTCTCTTATTCCATATAAATTTGTTCTTTTGACTTCCTACCATACCAGTTTTGTTGATTCTGTTGTCTATTTCCATATTTAATTTACCATCTTCACTAAAAATCGTGCCTAAGTAGCTGACGTGTTTTACTTGTTCTATAGGTTCACGATGCAGTTGATATTTTGAATGCTTCTGCCTATTTTCATTGTATTTGTCTTGTTATGACCTTCATACCAAATCTATTACAACAGTTATTCGATTTAGTCAGGGAATATTGCAGACTTGTACTTGATTTATTTAGAAGTATAACATTATCTGCATAAAGTAAAGAGCTGAGATTAACATTTCCAATTTTGATATCAGGTTTAATACCACTTTCTCTCATAATATGATCCATATAGATAATAAATAACAGCAGGGAAAATGTACATCCTTGTCTGACACCAGATTTAACATTAAACCATCTTCCTGTACTTCCATCAATTCTAACTGTTGACTTAAAACTCAAATAAATAAAGACTAAGTATTGCTTGATGTAATGCCCCACTGACACCATATAATTGTAGTGTTTTGAATAGCTTTCCCTTGGCACTTTGTCGTAATCCTTTTCTAGATCTAGATCTTTGATATATTCCCATGATTTCTCAACTATTTGTCATTAAGTGAAAATCTGATCCTGACAGCCTCTATTTTGTCAGAATCAAGCTTGTTCTTCACTAAGCTTCCACAATCCTTCTCAACACCGTTTCTCAATTATATTGGCATAAATCTTATCCAGGAACACTCAGCAGGGAAATACCACTGGAATTCTCACATTCAGTTTTATTTTCCTTTTTATATATGGGTACTATGAGAGCTCTACTCCAATCATCTGGAATTCGTCCCTCTGTCCAAGTCTTCTGAACTGTGCAGTTCAGCCACCGTAAGACTTTTATACTTCCATGCTTGAGCATTTCTGGTTGAATATCATCTACTCCAGCTGTCTTTCCACATTTCAGGCTTTTGATGGCTTTTCTACTTCAAGTATGGATATGTATTTCTGTTTGCATACCTGCTGAGTGTTTTTTACTGCTGTGCTGTCACTGATTGTTTCAATTAGCAATTTTTTGATATAATTACTCCATACATCAAGGATATCTTTTTCTGCAGTTTTCATGTTGCCTTTATCATTTCTAATTTCTTTTACAGCACTCTTTCCTTCATTTCTGAGGTTTTTTCAACACCTTCCAGAATATCTTGCTACCTACCTACCTGGTATTTATTTTTGATATTCCTTCCAAAGTCTTCCCATGTCTTTTGTTTTGCTAGTTTTACAGTGTTTAGCTTTCTTACATATGTCTTTGTATTCTCTAAGAGCATAAGCTGACTTATTCGCCAGAAACATTTGATATGCTTTCTTCTTTTCTTTCACTGCCTCTTTAATTTCCTGTGTCCACTATGGGGTTCTGATTTTTCTATCATTGCAGACAACCTCACCACATGCCTCTCCAGTTAAATCAATCAGTGTTTTCTTCAGGATTTGCCATTGAATCTCCAAGGTTTCATTTTTTTCTTGAATAATGTTAGTGTATTTTAGTCTACAGTTCACATCTGAGAGCTGCTCAACTTTTATTCGCTTCAAAAATTTCTTACATGTTATTCTTTTCAATATGAAATTCAATTTTATCCTGCTCAAGACTAAATAGTGATCACTTCCAATTTCAAATCCTCTGTACAGTCTAGTGTCCTGCACCAGTGAGAAAACATTGCTATCAACAATAACATAGTCAATGAGGCTTTTCTTATTCCTTGCCTCTCCATGTGAATTTGTGAACATTTTTATGTTGGAACATTGTGTTAGTAATAATCAGGCCATGTCCTGAGCAGAAATTCAACAGGTATTTGCTATTATTATTAGCTGGCACTTTTCTTCAAATTTTCCCAAAATATTTTTGTATGCCTGACAATCATTTCCTACTCTGCTATTTAGATCCCCAACAAGGACCAACTCTTCCTTTTTCATTGTGTCAGTTGCTTTTTCTAAAGCCTCAAAAAATTCCTCCACTTCTACCTTAGTAGAACCTTCTGTGGGACCATAGGCACAAATAAGTCTCATTGTCCAGTTTCCCCATTCTGATATCTGCCCACATCACTCTGCTTGAGACTGCTTGCCATTCTAGATTAGCTTCATATTTAGTGTTGAATACTATGGCTACTCCTTCATTTCCTTGATTTTCATTGCCTGAATATAACATTTTGTATTTATTGCTCAGAAGATGTCACCAGTTTTGTCTTTTTTTTTTTCGGTCACTCCTATTATGTTGATCTGGTACTTATCTAATTCCTCAGCTAGCTCCCTTTCTTTGCCATTCAGGCTTCTTATGTTGATAGTACCGATCTTTAACTCTGGTGATGTTGAGTTGGGGTGTGTGTGTTTTCAGATTTGTTCCAGTAGCTGACTTTTCGCTGTTTTCCCTGGTTCCCTGGTTCCCTGGCGAAAACAACGGGGGCTTTGTTTAACTGGCGATGCCCCAGTTGGCATGGAATTCTGTCATGTTGTGCCATCATTTTGTATTTTGGTTAGCCAATAGGTATCAATGCCAATAAGAATAAAATTTGGTCGGCTAAATCCCAAATTGCCAGCCCATCCTTATTCATTCAGTATCGAGGTAGAAACCTAGCAGGGTACACTACGAGAAGGTGAGGATTGGACATTAGGTCAGAAGCCCTGGTCAGTTCTCCGCATTCCTTTAGAGGCTATATGGAGGTCTCCTCTCAGTTATACAGCTTTGACACTTAAGCACCCTATATGTCTGTCTAATAAATAAAAATATTTAATATATTTATTAATATATTGCTAATTTAAGATATGTAAAATTGACATAAAAAAACCGTCAGAACAAAGCAGTCAAAACAAAGGCTAATGTAGATTGTGAAGATGAGGATATTTGCACTGCTACAGAAACATTACAACACGATACCAATAATTTAGACAGAGAATTTGAAATATGGAATTTTTAGTTTAAAACAAATTATTATGCAGTCAACTCAGGAGTTAGAAAAACTCAGACAGGATAAGAAAAATCAGAGGGCAAAGCATGGAAGTTAATAAGATGTCAGTGAATAAAAAATGTCAGATAGAATGTGAGAAAAAAGAAGTTATATGGTACAGTTATTAGTTCATTAAATTTGCACTTAACAATAGAGTCACTATTTCAAGTAAAAATTAATGATGTCTCACAATCAAGAAATAGAAAAGTAAAAGAGATAGTAATGCCCATAGAAACAACACATAAGTAGTGATAAATAGAGTATGAGTGAGAGAGAGGATATAAAAGGATTGCTGGAAGAAGCAAGAAAAAAGAGTGAGAGAGTGAACATTGTTAGACTGCCACCGAGATATGATAGCAAGTGATTCAATGTGCAGGTTGTGTAGAAGAAACAGGTGTGAGTTTTTGGATGTGTGGAGTGAATCTGATGGTAGAAAAGACTATTATGAGAGGATGACCTCCACCTGAATGATTTTGGCATTAGTTGCTTGGAGAAATTATTTAATTGGATGAGACCTAATGCAGAAATTCAACTAGATCATCACAGAAGTAACATTGAGAATATGTGTAAGTTCAACTAAGGTAGACAAAAGTGATAATGGTATAAATGTCAGTGAGCATGGGTGTGATGAAGGGGTGGACCTATATGCATTGGGTTCAGACTTTTTGAGTGTGCATGTGGGAATAGTAAAGAGAAAGTTGTAACTTGTATGTCTATGCACAAATGCAAGGAGCATTAGGAGGAATGAATGTGAGGAAAAAGAAGTAATATGGTACAGTGGTTAGCTCATTAAATTTGCACATAACAATGGAGTCAAGACTTGAGTTTTGTTGGCTTGGTGAATGCGTTGTAGCCTAAGACTATTGGGATTAGTGAATCCTGACTCCGAGAGCTAGAAATTGAATGTAAGAGGTATAAGTATTTTTAGGAAAGATGAGTGGGATACTACCAATGATATCAGATGAATTAAGTCTAGTTAAAGGAGAGATTCATGAAAACAATAATAGTAATAATGGTCCATGTATCCGTCAGTTTAAGGTGTGAAGTGGAGGCTAAGAATGAAGTATGTAGTGAGATGTTGCTATGCAAAAATGAGATCCATCACCAAATTATCCTGATGGGTACTAAACAAGTAATGATTATAGGCGACTTAAATTATTTGAACATTGATTGGGTAGCAGAGAAAACTCATGAGAATGAAGGAGAACTTATTGAACTGTTGCAAGACAGTGTTCTCAAACATGTGAAAAAAGAAGCATGTGAAAGACGAAATTTGAGGTCAAAGGGTGGTAGATTTGATCACAGCATCACAAGGGGATCTCTCAGTTATGAATGTGACTGTTTTGCCACCAGTTAGTGACAGTGATCATGCTACACTGAACTTGGAAGCAACAAAAAATATATGAATGTTCCAGTTAGGAAAGTTTACATGCTGATCTACAAAGCTGGAAATTATGAAAAATTGGAGGGAATACTATATTTGGCCATATGTCATCATTTACTGAATGGGAGAGTTATCAGCTACACATGCAGCCAATAACTCTCCCAATTGAAAAGCATTGTGAATCATTGAAAAGATGCTTAAATGATGTATGTGATTTTGTTGTTAGAGTTTGAAGAACAATAAGGTAGAAGTGAAACAGATGTGCAACCTTATTAAGCAAGAGATCCATAAAAAAAAAGATAATGTGGAAGGAATGTTGTGAGAATAAGGATGATAGGAGTTATGAAATATATAAAGCACAAGCTAGAAAAGTTATGAATATTATATGGAAAGGAAAGGTGGAATATGAAAAGAAATTGGTTGTGCATGCTAAAGACAACTCGAAAGAATTTTAACATTATTCTGCAAATAAAATAAAGAATAAATGTGCAACTTTACTGAATGTAGATGGCACACTACTGTCAGAAGTAGGTGTGATTGCTCAAATAATGAGTAGTCACTTCACAAAGTTCTATCAACAATTCTGGTGTATGCAACAGTGCTACCACTACTTTAGATTCCAGAGCTGTGACATAACCTTGATAAGAATTTGACAGTAGGGATAGACTGGATGAGAACTTATGCTAAAGGAATGTTCAGTTGAAGTGGTTAGGTCTTTGACTATTTTTTTATGTGACTCCCATTTATTATTATTATTATCATCATCATCATCATCATCACCACACTCTCCATGGAATGGGCAGCCTCATCGTGGGGGGTTCATTCAACTGACAACATATTTATCATACTGAATCTTAAAATCCTTAACACCTCTTGCATAAACAACATATTTTGGTAATGCATTCCATTCGCTGACAATTCTCCTTGTGCAAAATCTACTCTTCACACTCTTACCTAACTTCCAGGGATGGCCTCTGGTTTTTCTCCTCGTGTCTTCTACTCTTTTTTTGTAAACCTATAATAAATTAGTGTTATGAGTGGAACAAGGATTTTTTTTTATTATTATTAATTATATATATATATTTATTTATTTATTTATTTATTTATTTACATAGTCCAGAAACCCTGCTGGTCTTGCACCAGGCAGTAAAATTCATCTCTCACCTAAAGGCAATCACAAACATGCATGCCCACAGCAGGATTCAAATCTGCAGTCTGTTGATTGAAGAGCAGATATGCTAACTGCTTGGCCAACCAAGTTGTCAATCTGATTGTATGCAAGTCTCAGCTCAGGAATGATCCCATAGGAATGAAGACTGTATGATAGTCTATAAGTGCTTGCCTTTTATAGATATTCTAATCATATATCTGCTCGATGGCACCCTTTGTTTTTCAATTTACAGAAAACCCACTCACACAGGTAGATACATAACAAATTTCCCATCATCTTCCTCAACAATATGGTCATCAAAACCCACATCAACAGAGCCTCCAACCTCTGTTCTTCCCAGACTTCCCTTGCAGCTGAGCTCACCTTTATTTGCTAAACCTTCTTGTCCAGTGGTTATAATGCCAGAAAGATCTACAAATTATCTACCCTTCCCATCTCCTCACATCCCTCTTGACATATATAGACTACAGTAATGCCATTAATATTCCTTATATCGAGGGCACTTCAGAAAAAATAGCCAGAACTTTAAAGAAATATAATCTCTGCACCGCTTTCAAGCCTCATTTGAAGCTGGCTTCCCTTTTCTGCTCTCCTAAGGATCCATTTCCATTCCTTCTCTGATCCAGGTATTTACAAGATTCTGTATTCTTGCAACTTATCATATTATGGTCCAACTGGGAGATCTGCTAATATCTGCCTAGATGAACACAAAAAATACATCTGACATCACAACTATGGTTAGTCATGTCTAGCTGAACATGCCTTGGTGGATAGAATAAAACTATTATGCTTCATCATAGCAAATACAAACTTGAAAGACTCCTTTTAGAATAAGTAGCATATTTAAAAAATCAGCCAAATCTTAATAAATATGGTTGTGTTAAACTTCAACAGCACCCATAGAGAGTGCTCTTCATATAAATTTAGGTTTTAAACAGTCTAATTTCTTCCACTTATTGTTTTTGTGTATGTTATTACAATTTTAATATTGTATTCTTGAAGATGTCTCTCTGACATAATATAATGCTTTAAATAATGGCTTCACACATGTAAGAGAAAACTAAATAAAACGTGTTTCTCTAACAGAGTCAAATTATCAATGGTTTAACCTTTTGTTTAATTATTTTCCTTTGTGCTGTATTGGTATAAGAGCAAGAATGGAGAAAATATTTGTCGGAAATGTTTTGTAAGCGAGTATAAGAAATGCAAGTCACAAAAGAATGAAGTGACTGATAATAAGGATATAAGGCAGGATTGTCAAAGTGTTGTGGAGAGAATGTAGCAGAAGCAGTGAACAATAGTGCACATAATATGAATGAGAGTTTGAAGGAAGTGGTTGAAAATTTTAATGTGGATGATGAGATGCTAGCATGGAAAGAAATTGCACGCTTATGTGGACTCCTTCACAGGACAAAATGTGAGCTCGAGTGACTTGAGAAATTATTGGTGTGTGGTACAGAAAGGAGAATGAAAGAAACAGTGAATGAGAAAAGCATAAAAATGTGAGAAACTGGGAGAAAAGAGATAGTATATTGTATGGAGATTTGTTGATAAGAAGCATACTTAATGAAAAAGTGACAAAATCATGTTTTCCAGGTGCAAAGATAAAGGAAATTAGTGATGCTCTAAGTATGCAGAAGAAAGAAAGAAGCAAATGAGTTAATTGTTTTGGCTAGCACAACTGATTTGAAAGGTGAAAAATAGCAATGAGAGAAGATATGAAAGAGTTGTTAGTGGAACCAAAAATTAAGAATAAGAAAGTAAAGATCATGAGTATGTTGCCTTGGTATGATGGGACAGAACTGAGAAGGGCCATGATTGCCAATGAGTCAATGAAAAGATTGTTCAGGAGGAATGGTATGTAGTTTACTGATGTATGGAGTGCATTTGATGAACGAAAGAACATGTATTCCTGACTACACTTAAATGGTTTTGGAGTTGGATGTTTGGAAAAAGTGTTTAGTGAGAGTGTGGTAGTGCAAAACCAGGGAAACTAGGGGTAATAGAGAGGAAGAAATCAAGCATGTGTACAGTAATGATTATGCAATGCCGAATGGAATTTCACAGGTCTTCCATTTGAATGGGTTGGTAATTACACGAGGGGTAGCTAAGCAATAGGAACATTTAATTGTCAAACACTTAAAGAAGAGGAAGACTTACCATCTTACAGCAAGAACTAAACACACATTAAATGGGACATCATAGGCTAAAGTTAAGTACACAGGCAGGATGAACATTTAATAAAACTAAAAAATGGAGATTACTTATACTATTATGGGAAAACAAAAGGACAATACGGAGTGGGATTTCTAATTAAGAAAACAATTACACATCTTATAGAAGAATTTAATTATACAGATGAAAGAATAATAGAAATCACACTTAAAATAAACTCCAGACTTAAAATCAGGATCATCCAAATATATGCTCCCACCTCATCCTGCACTAACGAAGAGATAGAAGTAAGACTATTACACTTTTTTATAAAATCTTTATCAAGTAGCTTTATTTTTATCCTCCTACATGAATAATTGTCAAGAAAAAATTCAACATAATGAAGAGATAGAAGTGTTTTATGACTCACTTCAACACACTCTAGACAAAAAAAGAAATAGCAATCAAAACTTTACTATAGTAATGGGCCACTTTAATGCCAAAGTAGGTCATCCCTCTCACTAAATAGACAATAGGACCATACATATATGATACAAGCAGCAACTCAGGAATGGCTCTTACAGAATTCTCTATCAGTAACAAGCTTTACATTATGAATATATTTTTTAAGAAAGCCCCCAAAAGAAAATGGACAGTCCAAGAAAAGAAATAGTCCAAGATACCTTAGTACTGAATCAAGTAAAAACAGGAAGGCACCACCAACTGGTGAGAGCCAAAATTAAAACAAACTCCAAATTGGAAAGAATAAAATGGCTAAACAACAAAAAATGAAGAAAAGGTTTTGACTTAAAACCTATTGAAAACAAGAAGGATTACAAAGAAAACTCAATCAAACACCAGACTTAATAAACATATTTGAAGAAGACATAAATAAAATAAGCAAAAATCTAATGGAAGTAGTAATCTCAACAGCCAACGAATTCAAAAACAACAAACAACAAAAAAGACTAAACTTTCAGAGGAAACCTTACAACTACCACTAAAAAAAGAGATGAAATATGAAACAAGACAAAAACTTATTTTAACTTCTAAAATAGAATATGCAGAACTGTGCAAAACAGTAAGGAAAAAGATGAGAAATGAAATAAGATCTTATAACACTACAAAAATAAAAGAAACAATAAAATATGAAAATACTAAGAAAACATTTATCAGTTGGTAAAAGTCAAATAACTACAATAAAAGATAAGAATGGAACTAAAATAAGGAACCAAGAACAAATCCTAAGCAGACTAGAAGAATTTTATAAAAACTGTATAGCGATCCTTCAATAGATAAATCAAATATAAATAACTCTTCCCTATCACATATGGAATTCATCCTCCCATTCACCTCAGATGAAACAAAACAAGCATTAAAATAAACGGAAAATGTCCTGGTGAAGACCTAATTCACATAGAATTAATTAAATGGGGAAGAAACAACATAATTCACCATGTCACAAACTTACTAAATCTATGCCTAGAAGAGGGAGAGATACCAGAAAGCTGGAAAATGCTACTTTGATACTGTTATTTAAAAAAGGAGATGAAGAAGTAAAGAACTATAAGACCAATTAGTATTCTCTGTAATCTGTACAAAATTATCACAAAAGTAATAACAAACAGGTTAACCCCTGTTCTAGACTCAAATCAACATGCAGAACAAGCAGGATTCCGTAAAAGCTTGAACACAATTGATCATATTCATGCAGTACAACAAATAATAGAAAAAGCAGAAGAAAACCAATTGCCTCGCTGTTTAGCCATTATTGATTATGAAAAAGCATCTGATTCCATCAAAACTAATGCAATAATCAAAGCACTCCAGAATCAGGGAGCTGGAGAATATATGGACCTCCTCCTCCAGGAAATATACCACACTGCAACAGCAACAATCCAACTACACACGAGTAGCAATAAAATATCCATTGAAAAAAGTGTTTGACAGGGAGACTCTCTATCACCCAAAATCTTTACGGCAGTCCTTCTAGAAATATTTAACAATGTAAACTAGACAAACCTTGGTATACAAATTAATAACAGAAACACACCTAAAATATGCAACGATATCCTAATTTTTGCAAACACCCCAGAAGACCTTAATATAATGATAGAAGACCTGTATTATGAAAGCAGGAAAGTTGGTCTAAATATAAACAGAGAAAAAACTAAAATCATGTTTAATCATTTTGTAACACCAAAAAAACATAATAATAATAGAAAACAATTTCTTGGAAAGAGTTTCTTCATATACATACATTATGGAAAATTATGTGTTAGAGCAAAACTCTAACACGGTAGAGTTTTGCTCTACTATGTTAGAGCAAAACTCTAGTTTAATATAAACCAAAATGAACACTCAACGTTTCAACCTTCATATCAAGGTCATCATCTGGAGCATACACATATATACATGTGTATATATATATATATATATATCGTGTTAGAGCAAAACTAAAGTTTTGCTCTAACACAGTAGTTGTCTCCATAATTTTCCATAATGTATTCTGATCACCGTGTAAGCATGAAAGAAAGAATCTTCACATACATATTTAGGGTCATCTCATTGATCTAAAGTGTGGACTCCAAAAGGAAATAAATAGAAGAGTTCAACTTGCCTGGAGTGCATTCAGAAAATTGAAAAGCATTTTTCAAAGCAATGATGTCCCACTCTGTTTAAAAAGGAAGACATTTAACCAGTGTATACTTCCAATCATCACATATAGTTGTGAAACTTGGTCTCTAACAAAAGCATTGACAAATAGACTACCAACAACTCGAAGAAAAATGGAGAGGCTGATGCTAGGCATCACATTAAAATATAAGAAGTGAAACACCTGGATAAGAAGCCAGACATGTCTGACATCATTTTTCACCACAAGCGATTAAAATGGAAATGGGCTGGACATCTATCCAGAAGAGAAGATGAACAATGGACCACCATGCTAATGAACCGGATTCCAAAAGAAGGGAAACGAGGCCAAAGACGTCCTAAAAGAAGGTGGAGTGATGAATTGTCAAATTTTGTTAGGAAAAATTGGTCAACCATTGCCAAGAATGGAGAAAGGTGGAAGGAACTAGAGTAGACCTTTGTCTAGCAGTGGACAGAAAATGGCCGAAAAGATGAAGAATTATGGCTACAAAATGATGTTGAAATGCATGTACATGAATGTAAGAAGTATCAGGAATGAAGGTAATGAGTTTTTGTCATTGGTCAGCTTGACTTGGCTAGAAAATTGTAAGCATTAGTGATACCTGGTTGACAAAAATGATAGTTACAGGATAGAATTTAAAGGGTATTTTCAGGGAGGTTAGAAGAAACAGGACAGGAGATGGGATATTGCTGATGATAGCTGAAGAATTACAACTAACAAAATTAGAAGTTAAACAGGATTTTAGATCTGAGGGAGATGATTCATTTGAGGCTATCTGGTGTGAGATAGAGGAAAATAGGACAAAATGCATTGTTGAGTGCTGCTATAGACAGGGGATCCACAGTAAGATATAGATGCCATGTATCAACAGATTAGCACAATGAATGTAGGCTGAACAATTATTATGAGAGACTTTAACTATGGAGACATCGATTGTTGGGAGGAAAAGGGGGATGCAAGATGGAAGTGAGATTTATACAGTTGCTAAGGGATAATTACATAAAACATCAGAATGTGTATCCATAACCAAGGTAGACAATCTGCCTCCATTTGGGGGAGAGTGACCATGCAGTCTTGTTTTGGGAAGTTGCCAGACATGTGGAGTTCCCTGTCAAGAAGGAGTTTATGTTCAACTATAGGGCTAGTGATTATGAGAGACTCAGGAGTCATCTTGGAACAATGCCATGGCTTGAGAGGCTACAAGGAAAGAATGTCAGTAGTGCCTGGTAAGTGGTCAGAGATTGCTTGAGAGTAACAGTGTCAGATTGCATACCCAAGGTCAGGAAGATAAACCAAATTGGAATTAAGTGGATGAGCAGGGATATAAAGCAAGAACTGCAAAAAAAAAGGAAAACATTGTGGAGGAAACATGAAGAAAAAAGTGATCAGCATACCCATGAGCAGTACAAAGTGCAAGCAAGATCGGTGACTAGTATGATAAGGAAGGCCAAATCAGACTGTGAGAGAGAATTAGCCAAACAGGCCAAAGTAAACCCAAAAGAGGTTTTTTGGTTATGTTGCGAGTATGAGGAAAAATGACTATGATAGAATGACTTTAAACAATCCATTTGATCATTTTTCTAGTTGCTGATGTTAGATGCATATCAACATTGAGTTAGGTGAACAGGAGGTGTTCAGCATATTAAAAAAATATGAATGTGAACACAGCAGTGGGACTGGATGGCATATCAGCCTGTGTACTATGTGAATGTGCAAGAGAATGGACATTCCCTCTGACGAAGTTGTCCACTCTAAGTCTCAGCTCTGGCAGGGTTCCAAGGTAGTGGAAAGAGGATATTACCATTGCATATAGGTGTCTCCAAGACAGAGGTAGCAAACTTCAGATCAATTAATGTATCGGGAATGGTTGTTAAAGAATTGGAAAAGTTGGCGAAAGGTAAAATACAGCAGTGGATGGATAGGGATGCGATAGGGCAGCATGGCTTTGTAAAGGGTAAAGATGTGAATGTGCTGGACCACTATTAAAGAGTAGTGGTCCTAGTACCAAACCCTGAGGTACTCCACAAGTCACCATCATTCTCCTAGATTCCACTCCACCATATACTACTCTCTGGTGTCTTAGTAACTTACTCTCATTTAATAATAAAGTGACAGCAGAATCAGATAAAGGCAATGGCTACACCATGATACTGCTGGACTTTGTCAAGGCATTTGACTGAATACCACATGGGAACATTATTACAAAAACTGGAGCAAATGGAGGGAATGGATATTAAGGCTAGTAGCATGGATAGGGGAGTGGCTTTATTTAAGAGGGGATAATCACTTGCTTGCTGATAATGCAAAACTGGGAAGAGCAATAGTTGATAAAGGTGATATAGATATCCTGCAGGATGATTTAAATAAATTGGCATTGTGGGCAAAGGATAATGATTGTCAATTTAATGTTGCAAAATGTAAGGTTACTCTCTTTGGGTTGAAAAGGTTTCATATGGTTTATCATATTGATCGTATTGGATTGCAGGAAGTTTCTGAAGCTAGGACTTGGTGATAATGGTGGACAAAGAGTTGAAGTTCAGAGGGCATATTGCTAAAGTTGGTAATGCTCAAAGGATTACTTGGTTGTTGAAAAACATGCTAACATGTAAAGATAAGAAAGTTATTATCCCTCTTTATAAGGCTATGATTCAGCCACATCTTGACTACTGCATACAGATTTGGTTACCTGATTTTCTGGGGGATCAAGAGGATTCAGAGATAACTGACCAAGATGGTGACAGGTCTATGGAATACTCCCTACGAGGATAGGTTGAAGGTTTGTGGTTTAGTTGAAATGCAGAAAAGAGGGGACATGATAGAATCTTTTAAGATATTAAAGGGGTTTTATAAAATTGATGCAAGTGAAATTTTAAAATATATGATAAATAGTCAGAGAACTAGGGGCCATCAGTGGAGGTTGAGTTTGTGGAATGAATTGCCAGAATTGGTTATGAATTCCATGATGGTGAATGGATTTAAGGAGAGGTATAGTAGGATTTGTGTGTATCATGGTTCATTTGGTTCTCCAATGATGAGTCTGCAGATTCCATGGAGATGCATAAAATAATAATAAATTCATTCCATTAAATTTTTATTATGAGTATTAACCATCACCTAAGCTTAAATTTATGTTTAATGTATGATAATCCCATTGTGCAAGGGTGGCCAGACTATCATTATCTCTGAAGTCGTAGTGAAGATTTTAGAGAAGTTGAGAAGTTGTTCCTTGCTATTGCAAGGAACAACAAGTGATTACTATAGGGAAGTCATGTCTGAGTGGTTTGCTCATTTTTTTGTTACAGCTTAGTCCTATGAGTGTTCCCTTTGTTTCTCTATGATACTGTTGACTTTGTATTGCATTTGACAGAATACCACAAAAGGTTATTGCTGAAATTGTGGGTATAAGATTAAAATATAAATTATTCATCATACAGTAAGTAAATGGCTGATGGACAGGTATGAAAAGGTAGTATATAGGGAGATGTGAATCTGTAAGCTTTGAGGTGACCAATGCTGTACCTCAGGGATCAGTCCTTAGACAATTCTTGTTCAATCTATACATTAATGATATTGGGAAGGACATACATATGTTCAAAAGTTTGCTGATGATGCAAAGATAGATAGGGCAATCAGGTAGGTATGCGACACTTACAGAATGAGAGACTGGAACTGTGTCAGATGAAAATGGCCATCAATTAAATGTAAGAATTTCTGATTTCCAAGCATATATCAGTGAGATTATGCTAAGTGAAACTGACGAGGTTAAGAATCTTGGCATAAGAAGTTGTTCAAAGATCACATAGCATAGATTGCAAATATGATTCAGATTATAATTGCAATCTATGCAATCATTTGCCTCTTTACAAGGTTGCTTTGATACAAATCAGATCACACTGCACAGATTTGGTCTCCTGGATTCTGAGGGGATGAAGAAGCTGTGGAGAGGATACAAAGAAGAGTTACAGAGATGATTTTGGTATTATGGAACATTGATTATAAGGACAGATTGAGAGCATATGGACTGCAGACACTGATAAACAGTCTGGATAATGATTATTATTATATGGAAGATAGAGAGAGGACCAGGAGATGTTCACAAAATTTGAGTTTGTATGCAGTTATGAAAGCAGTTAGCCAGTCTTTCTCTCACAGAACAGAGTAGAACAGTTTGCCTGTTGGAGTGGCAAGTGCTAGCGTGAATGAGTTTGAGATGGTATGACAGCTAGTGTGGATGATGTATGGTTTCTCTTGATGACTCCCTGGAAGTTTCTGATAATGATAATAACATGTCCACTCTACTGCTCTTCAAGCAGTATAGAGGTAGTTCGTAAAGTCCTGCATAACCTCCAAATATTATCCACAAAAATATAGTATGTATTGTATATTTTTGTTTATTTCTGGTATAATCTTACAGTTATTTATGTTTACATAATCTTATGTGATATAATAGAAATCTTTTGGAAAGAATCTGATATTTATTTTACTCAGAAAAAAATGATTGCTTCTCAAGAAGTTTAAACGTTTTTTTTTCTTTCAGTTTTAGAAATTTAACAGTTGGTGATGGAACAACTAACAGGTAGGTGTGGATTCAGTTCAAGGTATTCTGCATACTTTCTGTTTATAGTCTAGTAGAAGTAGTACACTTCCTTCCCTTCTACCAAATAGAATATTCCTTTATTCTCTACTGGGGTAAACAAATGTAGATCTACTGATGAACATATCTAGATAATATATGCACGGCCTGGTCTGCTATGCACCAATTTTCTTAATATATATGAAGAATTGACATTTTGAAGCTTTGGCAGTGATTTAAATAAATTAAAAGTTGTAAAAAATTGCATATCTTCTGAATTTCAAATGAAGTAGAATGCATTTTCATTAAAAAGCTGTATTTTTTCATAATGACCATATACCATTTGCTATGTTCATTTATATTAACTGCTAAAATACTTAACATTATGCCACATCATGTTATCAGTAAAAACTTATAATTATTTCTGAAAAGGCTTTTACTTCTTTAACAGTTTAATGGGCCATTTAGGTCTAATGCTGCTATCACTATAGATAGGTTTCTCTATCTTCCTCTGTTGTTAGCTGCATCTGGTGTAAAGTGTTCATCCGGCTGCCTTAAGTGTTTCATTGCCACATTCATTTATTGTAGGTACCTATTTGATTAACTGGTCATCTACTCTCCAAATGCAATCAATCCACTCAATTCTGTTACTTCTTATAAACAATAGGATGTTGGGTATTTGAAACAGGTTTCATAGTTCTTCATGTCTTTATTCATACAGTCCATTATTTTGATTGCAAGATAGTCCAAAATTTCTTTCTCAGTATTTTTCTTTCAAATGCGATAAATTTTTTATTATCTCCCTTTGTTGTTGACCATGTTTCACAACCATAGATTAATATTGGTCATAGATAGCTTAATTAGAGGTTTATTTTTGATTTTTATTTTTTTTAATTTATTTTTTTTCTTCTGGTTTTTCTTGATAATATTCTCGACTTCAGGAGTGTAAAATTGCAAAATATCCATGATTGGCCTTCTCAATTCTCTCTTCTCTATCTCTTGATGCATATCATTGTAGCCATTAATGTTGACTCCTGTAGTAGATAGATAAAATTATCCACTTACTCCAAAGATATAATTATTAACAACCAAGTTGGTTCGGTTTTGATGAGTCCTTGAAATTTTTTTTTTTTTGCATGCTTTTCAGTCATGAAAGATTGTAAGCCTACTCATGGTACATTAGTACCATGAGTAAGCTGAGGATTTTTTCTATTATTATTATTATTTTTTTTATTTTTTATTTTTTTTATTTTTGTATTTTTATTTATTTTTGACATAGTCTGGAAACCCTGCTCTAGAGACCAAACATGGAACATTTTCAAGCAACTTCAGGCATCCAATAAGCAGAGTGGTGCTCTCACTCTGGACGATGAATTCAAACCCGCAGCCGCAGGTTGGAGAGTGTGAGTACACTAGTCACTCAGCAAACCAGGTTGGCAAATGAAGGAAGCTACTAGCTTCTATATACAAGCAGCCTAGTCATGAAGATACTTCATGCACAAACTCTGTTTGCTTACAATTACATAAAGGATTAAACAAGAATATAATTTCTTGGCATTTATAATTTAATTTTTATCCAAGTGAAAAATTGAAAAGTTGATCCCTGGCATGGGCAAGGTCGAAACCGGTCTGGGTAGTGACCTTTCCCTTAATGCATAGCATTATAAATGTCTGCAAGGAAATGTGCTTTGCATTATGGGATACTATGGCAAGTGATGAGAACTTATACCACCTTTGCCACAAGTTGCCCCAGTCCTGAAAATACTTCTGGCACAAACTTTGCTTGCTTACACTTGGATAAAGGATTAAACCAAATATATAATTGGTAGCATAGCCAAGTGAAAAAAAAAAAAACTTCCATCAACTATCTCTAATCCAGAGAATTTTAATGATAAGGTGTGACACCCTTTGGCAACTGGCATATGGAAATATGACTTCTCCATTACTTCCACCTTAGCATCACCACCTCAATAAAGGTCGAAACCAGTCTGGGTGGTGACCTTTCCCTTAATGTATAGCATTATACATGTCTGCAAGGAGATGTGCTTTGCATTATGGGATACTAAGGCAAGTGATGAGGACTTATACCACCTTTGCCACGAGTTGCCCCAGTCCTGAAAATACTTCAGGCGCAAACTTTGTTTGCTTATACTTGGATAAAGGATTAAACCAAATATATAATTGGTACTTATACATCTACCTATAGTATATCAGTGTCATGCATGAGTAAGAGATTAAGAGAAAAGAAGGAATCTGACATTAAGCTTGCATGATGTCAGTTATCCATGCTAATGTGAACCACATATAAGTAAAGACAAAGAAAAAACTTCTTTGATTTACTTAACCCATTTTCTGTGCTTTGTGGGATACATCATTAGGATTAAATTATAAATTAAAAAAAAAAAAAAATATATTAACAGATCGATTTCTAAAATAACAACTGGAGGCATGTGTAGCTCAGTGGAAGTGGTGCAGCATCTTCTGCACTAGGCTGCCCAAAGATAGATTCAGTTCAAGTCTAGTCACCAACTGGAGGAACTTTTTCTAAGCCTATCTTTGACCAGTTCCTGAGTTAGTTGATCCCTGGCATGGGCAAGCAGGTTTTTTCTCCCAGAAACTTGGGTTTTTCATCCTGTAAACTCAAGAAAATTGACCGTTGAACCTGCATTAATTCAGACAGTAACATATCCTGTGAGGGTTAGGTACCAAGAGATGGCAGCACTCGCTTGCCGGTCTCTTCATCAGTGACAGCTTGTAATTAGTGATAGTCATGGGCCAGTTATCTCTGATTTTCTACCATTGGAGATTGAACTGCCCACTCAGACTGAGTGGGCAGTTCAATTTTAATTTTAACCCTATCTCCAAAACCTAGATATGGTTAAAAGGCCTCGCCTACTCCCTGTAAGGGAATAAAAAGGCATTAGCTTATTATTATTATTAAATAACAACTGCCATAGATATAATGAGGGGAAAGAACTTTTCTAGAGAACAGGTATATAGAATGGAGGAGGAAGAGAAGTTAATTTGAGCAAAGGCAGTGTTGCTTTGATAGCCTTGTCAAATTTCATGAAGACCATTACAGATGTAAAGAATGTTCATAACCCGCACTGTGTTGTATGCATATTATTCATACATCCAGTATCAGCCTTGGATGTATATGCATGGGAAAACTGTTCATCTGCTCTGTCTCTCCCATTGTTACTCTTCAGTAAAGAAGAGCAATAATTTCTCATGTTAGTATTCTCTGCACTTTATCATTGGTAAGTCATTCCGCATCAAACATTACAACTTATTCAAATTTGTTGAGTTCTGCTGACATGCTAGAATATTTCTGCTCAGGAAACCTGTTGCTTACTGCTAGAAGATATACATATTTCTACACCAATGGGTTTCATAACTCCAGTGTAAGTTTCATAGATTGCATATGTTGTATGCAAAAGCTTTGTTCATTACCTGTATATACAAGTAATGCTAATTGTTCAAAATGTTGCATATTTATTCTGAATTATTGTTCAAGAATAATAGATCTTCTTAGATGCATTTCTGTATTTGTCATAATCTCCAGGACCCGCAATCTTGGAAGTCATAGAGGAATATCTCTGAATGCCGGAGCTGATCTGCTTCATTAGTAAGTAAATCGGATTTTAAGCCAGTATGGATTATAATTTGAAGTGACTAGTTTTTTTTTTTTTTTAAGATAGATCAATATCCTGAGTAAGTATAGAGAGATCAAATGAAAATTAAATGTGATAATTTGCCAAATAACTTGAAAATAATTGCAATAATTAGATGTTGCAATTAACTGTTCATTAATTCTGATTAATGAAGTTAATTGATAAAACATGACTGATTATAAAGGGTTATATCTCCAATGCTATTTAAAAAGTAATAATGAATCAATTCTGATATGGCACAAGGGACATATTTATTTGCAGAAGAGTGAAATAACTAAAAAAATTTCATTTTTGAGTTGTCTGCAAAAATTGAATGAGAACCTTCAGTTCTGTTTACTGGATGAAAATGACATTGAGCGAGTTTCTGAGAATTGCCATGAGAGAGCATGTTTTATGTATTGAGCAATATAGTTTCAAAACTTTCAAACTCATTCCTGAAAAATGTTATTTTTTGCATTATGTCATTCTTCTTGCAGAAGAACCATATCTTCTTGCTAAAGTAATATTTCTCTTTCCAATCAATGCAGAAATCCCTTATAAGGACTTTTCAATGGAAGATGAGTTAGCCACGCATGTGGATATGGCAGGGTTTTCTCTTTTAAACTGTGGTTCTTCACATAGCAAGACAGGCACCCTGGCTAGAAAAAAAAATTAAATCGATAGATGTAATACACTGGCTTCATAGTCTTGGTTGCTTCAATAGTAAATCAGAACATTCCAGCCCTCTTTGCATCACAGATTACAACACTGTTAATGCACAAGCTAGAATTATTGACTGACTGCTCTTCAAGAAGTTGTTTCTAGCTTGATGTTCTATAAAAATCTGTGAAGAACATTCAAAAGCAAACAGAAATTGCACTTATCAAGAGCTTATTAAATAGCAGTGCTTGAAAATTACTGATGACTTGCCTGTTGCTTGAAGGGTAAAAGTAATTGCAAAACAGTGAAGTGGCACTAATGTGAAATGAATGAGGGATATATAGTCCTGAAACTCCATTCATCAAGTCAATAAAGCTTCAGATGCACTCACAACTGTGTCAGGTTTGAAAAACTTCAGCTCCTCTCAAATCTTCTATCTGATTAAGATATGTATATGATGGCATTTCTATTTGTCTCATGGCCAGGACACATTAGATACTTTTCTATGTCACTTTAATAGTCTGGCCTTTCTAGGCACCTTCATCATGGTAACCTGTCCTTTTCAGTATATAAGAAACCCATTCACACAGAAAGATACATTCACAAACTTTCCCATCCACCCCCTTCTCAACAATGTGGTGTCATAAAAACACTAACACATAGAACTTATAACCTTTGTTCCAATGAGACTTCTCTTGCAACAGAACTCAGTCATATACACCACACATTTCTATCTAATGGCTACAGTTCCCACAATATAAAAAAAATAATAAATTCTTCCCTCAATCTAAGACCTTCTCTTCAGAAAAATTTTAGTAATGCTATCGCATCATCCCCTATGTCTGAGGCACATCAGAAAAAATATCCAGAATCTTAAAAAAATACAATCTTTTCACCACTTTCAAGTCCCACTTAAAACTAGCTACATTTATCTGCTCCACTAAAGACAGACCCCCCCCCCCTCTCAGTTCCAGGTTTTATATATAGAGTTTCTTTTCTTTTGGGATTGCACGGTGATCAGCATTCATTTAGAAATTATGGACTTTACAACCAATTTATAAATAACTCTTTTAATTTCCCAACGTTTTGATCTTCATATTAAGATCAAAACAACTTGTACATCAACTTGTGATGTACAAGTTGTTTACATCACACCAAAACATGGTATAAATGCAAATTTAAGGAAGCCTGTGAGATTATTATCAACCAACCCAATCTGAACAATAATGATGGGCTAAAAATCCCAAACATATGGAAAGCACATATTCGACCCATGGAACCTTCCTCTCTAAGAGTAACTATAAACAGGACTGTAGATAATCCAGGATCCTAAATCAAAAATAACAATTGTAATGCTAAAAATTGGACATCATTGTTACTGAAAGAAAACTATCTATAAGAAAGAATGTTTGCTCATGTTATCATAAATAGAATTTAGCTTGATGTAGTTTCTAAATAATTAATTTGTATTTATTTTTTACACTACAGGTCATGCCAGTAGAATAACCTGTGATCAAATCAGTGTTTCTGTAGCTTACTGTATGTAATGTAACTCAGCTTGTACTGTATATTTGTATATGCTCCAGATGATGATCTTAATATGAAGATCGAAACATTCGGAAATTAAAAGAGTTATTTATAACACGGTTGTAAAGTCCATAATTTCTAAAATGAAAGTATATATAGAGTTCTTTGCAGCTGCAAGTTGGCCTACTATAGACAGACAGGAAGATCAGCTACCATCTGAATGGTGCTGATCACAAAAATGCATCTGCAGTCATGACTGTGGTCAATCTGGCCTTGCAGACCATGCTTTTGGATATAGCTCACACAATCAATTGGAAAAAGACCATCATGCTCCATCACAGTAAATTTAGAAGAGAAAGATTGTTTTTAGAATCTGCTGCTACTCTTAAAAACCAGCCTAATTTAAATAAATATGGTTGCATAAAATTTCCCAAAATATGGGAAACACTAATACTTCCAGATCCCAGTTTACATCCTAGGTTGCCAACAGGTGCCCATAGAGGGCACCCCACCTAGTTAGGACTAGTCTTTCATCCTGTGTTTCAGTTTGTTTTTGTGGTATCTTTGTGTGTGTATGTTACAAGTCTCATTTTGTACTCCCCAATGTCTTTGTAACTGAATATTGGAATAATATTGGAAGCATTAAATACTATTTTTAATCGTTTCCTAGTGCTGTTTAACGCCATTTTTATGAATTTTTATCATGAGATTCTGATTTGGAATGATCAGTTGTCACTAGTTCTGATACCTGGTTATACAACACATCCATTACTCCTTGACTGCACTTAGCTCACAGAAAGCTGCTCTACAAGCTCAGTACAACTCTGAAGATATCTAAATGATGATGGTTAAGCACCTGCATTGCAAATGAATTTTTGACTCTACAGTGTTGTTATCCATAGAAGTGGAAATCTGTCAGTATTATCCCTGATGTGTTGTCTCAATTCTTGGTCTATTTTCAAATAATTTTAAACCTTATATTCATGTCATCTGATAGCTCACTGTGCAAGGATATTGCAGTGTAAAACTGTTAGTGGTACACCTCACTGTGATATATACATAAAATACAGAAAGTATCACTAAGTATATTTAACTGTTCAATTTACATGCTAGTATGAATATGATTTACAAAGGTAAACTTATGAAAATAATTCAGTTAACTATGCATGCATTTTTCTATCAGTTATAGTTACAATAAACAGAAGCCTGAAAAGATAGGAGGAAAGAAGGAAGAAAATGGAATTGTCAATTACTAATAAGGAAATATACGGAAACAAAGGAGTGGTATAGGCAGAGGGTTGTGTTTACACAACACTGTGTTTGTGTGTGTATGTGTGATGGAAGCTATTTTAGGGAAATTTGCATTTCATCACAACTAGAAGCAGGTTGCTTTTGCTTTAACAGGTGCAACAGTAAGTAGGGGAATGATGTTTGCCAGTTCACTGAAGCAATGGCCATGGAAGTACCTGTAGAAGAGACATAGAGTCGAAACATTGTATCTATGAGATAGAAGTTGAAATGAGTCTGTGTAGGAAGGATTATCTTTGAGCCAAATTGCTCTTCTGGACAGCATCAAGAATTTTTAGGGAAGTTTTAGGTGCACTAGCCCAAATGTATGAACAGTATTCTAAGGAAGGGCAGATTTGGAGTTTATACAGAGTTAGTAGCTAGGTGAGTGTAAAATTACTAGCTATGTGAGTGTAAAATAGCTTCTTGAGCAGAAAAATGCTTAGTTTTTTAGAGACTGAGGAAGTCATTGATGTGATGTGTTTATACCGGGAGAGGCTGAAGGTAAATGTCGGTCCAATATGGACTATGCATTTGTGTTATCAGAGGTATACATAAGGAATTTTTTTTTAAGTTTGAATAAAGAATTAGTTCTTTTTCCTATTGAATGTTTTTTAATACTTTGTCAGATTTTCTGACTCCATCTCCATAAAATCAGTCATATCTTTCAGAGTTCATTGTATTATCAGATATTGTTCTGAATATACAAGATAATGTTGATTATAATAAATTTAGTTTAATCCTTTATCCAAGTGTGAGCAAACAAAGTTTGCACCTGAAAATATCTTATATGGTGTTGTACTACCTTACTGGGGTAAGGTAGTACAACACTGGGAAACTCGTAGCAAAGGTGGACCAAGCTAACAACACTCCTATCCCAGTATCTCCCATTATGTAAAACACATCTCCTTGCGGATATGTATAATGTTATGCATTAAGGGATTGGCCACTACCCAGACTAGTTTCGACCTTTATTGAGGTCTCTTCAGTGGGAGCCAGGCCCAGAGGTGGAGATACCCAGCAGAAGCAATAGTGAGGTCATCCTTACCTATAGGAGTTGCCAAAAGGTGTGCCACCTGTTTTTATTAAATTATTCTAGATATAGAGAAAGATGTTGAAAGTTTATTTTTCACTTGGTTAGACTATAATACATTTAGTTTAATCCTTTATCCAAGTGTGGTTACACACTTGAATAAAGGATTAAACTAAATTTATTATAGTCTAACCAAGTGAAAAATAAACTTTCATGATGTTGATTAATTTTAATGATATAGATTACACAGACTGATAAGAAAATAACTATTTATTTACTTATTGCTGGTACTCTATCCAGCATCTTCAGAACACACAAACTGTTTTTGTGCTCTGAAGATGCTGGATAGAACACCAGCGAAATATCAGCAATAAGTTAATAAATAGTTTTTTTCTTATCAGTCTGTGTTCTCATCTATACCATTAAAATTAATCAACATGTAACACATAAGCTTTCCCGCACATTTGATACAAAGATGATGGCCTAAAACTGGGAGAAGAAAAACTGACACTAGTCCATCTGTTCATTCCTTTCCTTCTGTATTAGTGAAACAGTGATTGCTAGGTTTTGTGCTATATCTAAAAGTTATGATTTTGCTATATTAAGATTTTTTTTTTAATGCAGTTTTCAAACTAAATGGGAGGAGATTCATTCAAATGATGATGATAATGCTAAACGGGCAGAGGTAAGTCATTGTTTATCTCTTTGTATTAGAAAATATGCATATCTCATGATATCTTGTTAATAGACTTTTAACAGATTCCGCCTTTCTTCTTTCTCCTTGACCACTTATCCACACATGTTACTATTGTGGTATCAGTTTGCAAACTCTTGTGTGTGTGTAGGTTTAATATGTGTATGTATTAACATATCAGTGATGCCTACTAGCAAGATGATCCTGACCAAGCTAGATTAATTTGAACAGATTAGACTTAATTAATCTTCATATGCAGGAGAGAGCTCTAAGGCAATTAGGACACTTGCTTTTAGAGAAACTTGTGCCATAGTTCTATACAATATATGAGGGTGGTCTGAAAAGTTCTCTGTCTATCAATCAAAAAACGAATTTGTAATTTCAAAATTATTTTTATTTTTCAACATAATCTCCCTTAAGACTAATACATTTATTCCAGTGCCATTATCCCGTCCCTGTAGTGGTTCTCAGTAAAATCTGCAAAATACCCCACTACAGCTGCAATCACCTCTTGATTTGAAGAAAAACATTGACCAGCGAGGAAGAGTTTTAGTTTTGGGAAGAGATAGAAGTCAGAGGGAGCCAAATCTAGTGAATAGGGTGGATGGTCCAACAATTCATAGTGCAGATCCCTTAATTTTCCCATTGGCAAAACACCTTTCTGGGCAGGTGCATTGTCCTGATGAAAGATGATTTTTTTCATCTGCAAACCGGGTCTTTTCTCACAAATTTTTTCATCTAATCTGGTTAAAAGATCAGAATAATATTCCCAGCTTATTGATTTACCCTTTTCAAGATTATTCATCATCATCAAATTCCTGCTATGTACCCTCAAGTACAGGATATGATAGTACTACATGAAAAATTTACATCATTACTAACTTCCTATCTACAATTTTCCTCCAAATCAGTCTGTTACTTGTCAAGACTCCAACATTATCAGATCTTATATTTCTAATGTCTAAGGCACTTTTTACCGTATCAATCCACCTATATCTTGGTCTTCCTCTGGGTCGTTTTCCTGCCAACCTGGCAGAGAACACATGTTTTGCTAATCTTTCCTCTTCCATTCTGTTCAAGTGACCATACCACCTGAGATTAGCTCTGCTAATGCATTGCTGGATGCTGACAATGTCAAGTTCTTTCCTAATATCTTCGTTTTTAAGATAATTAATAAACATAAAGCCTTTAGCATCCCAAAACACCGATGCCATGACCTTTCCTGCTGATGGAACCGACTTTGTCTTCTTTGATACTGAGCAACCGGCTTCTGTCCACTGTTTTGACTACTTTTTGGATTCTGGTGTGTAATGGTGAATCCAAGTCTCATCCGTAGTAATAAATTGATGCACTAAATCAGTTTTATTCTTGTTAAAATGCCCCAAGCAATGTTCAGAAATTTTCATGCGAGTGGGTTTTTGATCTGCTGTGAGTAACCACATCACCCATCTTGCGCTTGCTTACATCAAGCTTTTTTATTTGCAATTCTTCATGCAAAATATATCCTACACATTCTTTTGAAATGCTTATAGTCTCAGCAATTGCACGTAATTTAACTCACCGGTGATCCAATACCGTGTCGTGCAATTGATCAATGATTTCTGGTGTTGTTACACTTTTTGGACATCCTTCACAAGGATCTTCA
Organism: Typopeltis vanoorti; assembly: GCF_054136105.1. NCBI lineage: Eukaryota > Metazoa > Arthropoda > Arachnida > Uropygi > Thelyphonidae > Typopeltis > Typopeltis vanoorti. Next base: position 134,801,005 of record NC_143557.1, read on the forward strand.
AAGCTGGTACGGCCACTTGTAAACTCAGCAGCCCATTTCTTAATTGTCAAAAACAAAGGAGAAGAGTGCCCATAAGCTTTTATGACCTTCGAATGAATTTCTTTTGGTGTTAAACCTTCTTTTACAAAGAATTTTATAACTGTACGACACTCAATTTTATCCATTTCAAGGAATACAGACAACACTTTTGCTTCAGACACCTGTATAAAACAAATTACTTGATAGAATGACTTGCAATTTCACATGGATGTTTATGACAGATTTTTTTTTATTATTATTATTATTATTATTGTTCCTGGAAACTCCAAGGAGTCGACAGACTCATCAAAGGAGGCCCTAACATTATGTCTGGAACAACTATTCAACATTCACACAGTATCTATCATATCTTGCCTTGAACTCATTCACGGTCGTAGCACCCACAACAGACTCTGGAAGCTTATTCCACTCATTCGCCACTCTCCAAGTAAAAAACCTAGCTCTAACACTCTTGTCAACCACGCTCTTGCCCAGCTTCAATGCATGGTCCCTAGTCCTCCCACCACCAGTCATATTTTCAAAAATATCTTCTGGATCAATCTTATAAAAACCCTTCAGTAATTTGAATGTCTCAATCATATCACCCCTCCTTCGCCTATCGTCCAATTTCTGCAACCCACAAATCCTCAACCTATTCTCATAAGGTTCATTCCACAGACCTGTTATCATCTTGGTCACTCGTCTCTGGACCCTCACCACTTCCTCCCCATCACGAAGAAACCCTGGTGCCCATAACTGGGCACAGAAGTCCAGATCGGGTCTTATCAAGGCTCGATACAGAGGAACAACAACTTGTTTATCTCTGCATGTTAAAGTATTTTTCGTAAGCCAAGTGATTCGGTGAGCTGTTTTAGTCACTTTTTGCAATGTGCCCTCTAAACTTCAACTCCCTATCCACCAGCACTCCCAAATCCCTGGCCTCATCAATCTCCTGGAGTACGGTTCCACCAATGCGATGTACTGCTGCTGTTCTTTTCACCCCAAAGTGCATAACCTTACACTTTGCCACATTAAACTGACATCCATTTTTCCTAGCCCAGTCCTCCAAACTATCCAAATCATCCTGTAAAATTTTGATATCCTGTGCACTCACAATTGCTCTACCCAACTTTGCATCATCAGCAGGATTTGAGAGGAAGTGAACACTTCCTCTCAAATCCTTTCCAATATCATTGATGAACAAATTGAAAAGCAGTGGTCCAAGAACAGAGCTCTGCGGCACTCCACTAGTCACAAGACGTCTTTTTGACGCCACTCCTGAAACCACTCTCTGGTATCTCTCCTTCAACCACCCTCCTATCCATCTCACCAACCCTATATCTATCCCCATCTGCTCTAGTTTACTGATTAGGGTTCCATGTGGTATCCTGTCAAAGGCCTTGGCAAGGTCCAGTAGTATCACTGTAAACCCATTACTCCTAGTTCAGCCATCACTGTGTTATAAAACGTGAGCAAGTTACTGAGGCATGATCTACCCTTCACAAAACCATGTTGTCCCCCATACAATATTCCATTTTCATCTATCCAATCCTGTATTCTTTTCTTGACTAATTTCTCTAAGACCTTGACAATGATTCCTGATATGCTAATTGGTCGGTAATTTACAACAGCAGTCTTGGAACCACCTTTATGCAGTGGAACTATTTTCCCCTCATTCCACCCGCTCAGGACTAACCCAGACCCGAGATTCAAATTAAACAAAATGGTCAAGGGTACTGACAATTCTTTAGCTGCTTCTCGTACTACACGAGCTGGTATACCATCGAATCCAACAGATGTATTGACATTAAGGTTATGCAATAGACTACTCACCTCCACTTCATTCACCACATTTCCCGTATAATCTACTGGTTTATTCGTTTCTGCAATGTCACCACCTGGATGATATATTCTTGCAAAGTGCTCACTCAGTAACTCAGCTATCTCAACTGATTCAGTTACCTCCCTACCATCGGCATTCTTTAAAATCATTCTGCCATGTACAATTTTCCTTTTACTTGCTACATATCTAAAAAACTGTTTAGGATTCTCTTTAGCCTGCATGGCCAATGTTCTTTCGTAATCCTTTTTTGCTTTTCTTACCACACTCGTCACCCTTCTGGACTGCGCTTTATACCGTTCATGTGCCTGCCGGTCACCTTTCTCCTTAAATTTCCTCCATAGTTGTTTCTTTTTTTGCAGCTCAAGCTTAATGGTGTTATTCATCCATTTAACCCCTACTTGATTTATTATTCGGACTCTAGGTATACAGTTAGCCATTGCTTCATGCAAGCACTTCTTAACTACCTCCCATGCATTATCAACTTCTAGTCCTTGCATTTGTACATGCCATGGCACTGAGCCAATCAAACTCCTAAGCTTGTCATACTTTCCAGCCCGATATTTCCACATGTACCCTGTCTTAATTAAAAATTCTACACCTTTAGCCACCTCCCAAGTCAAGACCGTATGATTACTCTCACCGATTGGTGGCAATGTGGTCATATTTGTTACAGCCAAATCCTCAGATGTAATTACTAGGTCAAGCACTCTCTGACCCCTAGTATTTTCCATTACATGCTGTCACAGATAGTTATCCCTTAATAACTGCATAAAATCCAATTCCTTCCTCCCGTGCGTCCTCTCCTCACTCCAGTCAATGCGACCATAGTTGAAATCTCCCATAATAATCACCCTCCTTCCACTCATTTCTTCTATTTGCTTGTGCATACTGTCACCACCATCTTTTCCATCACCTGGTCTATAGCAGCACCCAATTGTATATTTAGTTCTGCTAGCCACAATCTCGCACCAAATGGGCTCAAATGTGCTCTTTTCTCTATCCTGCAATTCAACTTCTATTCTCCTTGGCTGTAGCTCATCAGCTATCATCAACAATACTCCTCCCCCCATTTTATTCTCCTTGTCATTCCTGAACGCACTATACCCATCACATTCAATCCCACTAGCTATATCATCTACAGTCAGCCATGATTCACTAATACCAATGACCTGTGTTCTGGAAGTGCCAACCATGGCCAAAAACTCTTCCTTCTTGTTCCTAATACTCCTAGTATTAGTGTACATGAATTTAAGACCCCCATTAGCCCTAAGATGTACCAACTTAGAAAAAAAACTCTTGCCAATAGTGTTGCCATCTATGGTTGAGGCCGAGAACTTTTCAGCCCACTCTCGTATACATGAAAGTATAGGGTAAAATAGTATTTATTAAATATATTTCCATATATTTCAGCCTGAAATTAACAGACCATCGTCAGTGGCTTAAAAAACAGTTGTTACACGGTAGAATGCAAACAATTGATTTATTTTAAATAGAATGAGCCACGTGATGTTAAATCGCCAATACCTCTATGCTTTAACTAAAGAAAAGGTTAATCATAACACTATAAAAATGAAGTGCATACACACACACACACACACACACACACACACACACACACACACACACACACACACACACACACACACACACACACACACACACAGACACACACAGTGGTGGCTCGTAGTTCTTATTTAATTCATTCCGGAAACTCGTTCGCAATCCGAATCAAGATTTTGCATAAGAAATAACGGAAAGCGAAATAATCCGTTCCCATATCCAAAAAATTTCAATCATTTTTTTTTTTTATTTATTTTAGGGTTTTTAATGTTAATAACTTAAAAAAAAAAAAATAAAATAATCTTATATTTATTTTATTAATTTTAATTATTACAACAAAAATAACAGTGAAGAATATTGATTGTGAAGATGTAAGCTCTGTGCTGAGTTCGGTTTTATGATCATCTATTAACTCCTCTACATCCTCATCACTCACCTCTAATCCCATAGCTTTACCCAAAGATACAATTTCATTTACAACAGACTCTTTTTCACACTTACTACTTCACTGGCTGAAATACAATCTGGCCAGAGTGTTTTCCAAGCAGAAATCATTGTTTTAATAGAAACTTCTTTCCATGCCTTATCGATGATCCTTAAGCAATGAAGAATATTGTAATGCTCTTTCCAAAATTCTTTAAGAGTCAGTTCTGTGGCATTGGTTATTTCAAAGCACTTTTGAAACACAGCCTTAATATACAGTTTTTTGAAGTTTGAAATCACTTGCTGGTCCATGGGTTGTATGATAGAAGTGGTATTGGGCGGCAAAACTTGAACTTGATGAAACTGAATTCACTAACTAAATCCTCCTCTAAATTTGGTGGATGAGCAGGAGCATTGTCCATCACTAGAAGAGCTTTTAATGGTAGATTTTTTTCAGTAAGATAAGCTTTTACAGTGGGAGCAAATTCTTGATAAATCCACTCAGTGAAAAACTCTCTGGTAACCCACGCTTTCATGTTGGCCCTCCACATAACACAGAATTTGCACTTTATGACTGTTCTTTTTAAAAACGCGTGGATTTTCAGAATGGTAAATGAGCAAAGGCTTTATCTTACAGGCTCCACTAGCATTACTACAAAGCAGCAAAGTAATTCTATCTTTCATAGGTTTATATTCCGGTGGCATCTTTTCTTCTTTTGTGATATAGGTCCTTTTGGGCATTTTTTTCCAAAAAAAGACCTGTTTCATCATGATTAAAAACCTATCGAGATACAAATCCTTCACTATCCATGTACTCCTTAGAGGTTTTTACAAATTTGTTCGCTTCTACATTGGCACTCGCAGCCTCTCCATGCATGACAACACTATGGATCCCAGTTCGTTTTTTGAATTTATCAAACCAGCCTCTACTTCTTTTAAACTCCCAATTTTCAGTACTGGTCTCAAGTGTGTGTTTCTTAAGTTCACTATGCAGATGTTTGGCTTTCTCACAAATAATTCTCTCGGTAATAACATTACCACATAATTGCTTCTTGTTTATGTAAAAGGAGTTTTTCCATCTCTTCAATAACATGTGATCTCCTGGAGGTCAATGTTTTCATACCTTTAGCCACATTTGTTGCTTTTATTGCTTCCTTATTCCTAAGAATATTACTTATTGTTGACTTTGATATTTTAAACATCATTGCCAGATCCGTCAAACGTGTACCGCTTTCGTGTTTCATGATAATTTCTTTTTTCATCTGAATTGTCGATACTACAACTTTTCTTTTAGGTTTTGTTCTTTCTACATTCTTGGATGTCATGGGCAATAAAAAAAAATGCCCAAAACAGTTAAAAATTCTCTACACAAACGTATTGCGCAATGACTAGGCTGTGTAAAGAAAGGGACAACGCAGAGCGGACTGTGACAGACACACACACTGTGCAGGCACGGGGAAGTGAGTGAGGGAGAATCATGCCCCATGGCGTGCTGAAACTGTCTAATGTTATATGACTCTGAGTTCCTGGAATATAATTCGAACTTAGAAATGCCATTCAAAATGCGAATCAGATTTCTCGCGTTCTCAAGCATTTGAACTCTGGAACGTTCAAAGTTAGAAGCGTATGAAACACCACTGTATATCATCATCATCAAATTCCTGCCATGTACCATCAAAGGGTGTACAGGATATGATAGTACTACATGAAAAATTTACATCATTAATAACTTCCTATCTACAATTTTCCTGCAAATCACTCTGTTGTCTGTCAAGATTCCAGCAGCATTATCAGATCTTATATTTCTATCTTCTAAGGCACTATTTACCATATCAATCCATCCATTTCTTGGTCTTCCTCTCAGTCTTTTTCCTGCCAACCTGGCAGAGAACACTTGTTTTGCTAATCTTTCCTCGCCCACTCTGTTTAAGTGACCATACCACCTGAGATTAGCTCTGCTAATGCATTCTTTGATGCTGACATTGTAAGGTCTTTGCCAGTATCCTCATTTTTAATTTGATATTGCCATTGATGCCATCTGTTAATGCCCCTAATCTTTCTCAGGACTCTCATATCTGCGGTCTCTAGTCTTTGGTCAAGTTTCACTTCTGACCCAGCTCTCAGATCCATAAGTTAAAATTGGTTTGAGCACTGTCTTGTATACAGCTAATTTACTGTTTTGACAAATTTCTCTATTATTCCATATAAATTTGTTCTGTTGACATCCTACCATACCAGTTTTATTGATTCTGTTGTCAATTTCCATATTTAATTTGCCATCTTCACTAAAAATCATGCCTAAGTAGCTGAAATGTTTCACATGTTCTGTAGGTTCTCCATTCACACAGCAGTTGATATTTTCAATGATTCTTCCTATTTTCATTGTCTTGTCTTGTTATTGATGACCTTCTTACCATATCTATTACAACAGTCATTCAAATTTAGTCAAGGAATCTTGAGGGGGTGCTAAAGGGTCAGAGCTGTATAATTGCGAGGTGACCTCCACATAGCCTTTAAAGGAATGCGGAGAACCGACCAGGGCTTCTGACCTAATGTCCAATCCTCACCCTCTCGTGGTGCACCCCGTTGGGTATCTACCTATATACTGAACGAACGAGGATGGACTGGCAATTTGGGATTTAGCTGACCAAATTGTATTCTTATTGGCTTAAACCAAAATGCAAATGATGGTACAACATGACAAAATTTCATGCCGGCTGGGGCATCACCCAGTTAAACAAGGTCCCCGTTGTTTTCGCCAGGGAACTAGGGCAAACAGCGAAAAGTCAGCTACTGGTACAAATCTGAAAACACACCCCAACTCAACATCACCAGAGTTAAAGATCAGTACTATCAACATAAGAAGCCTGAATGGAAAGGGAGCTAACTGTGGAATTAGATAAGTACCAGATCGACATAATAGGGGTGACTGAAACAAAAAAGACCAAAACTGGTGAGATCTTTCTGAGCAATAAATACAAAATGTTATATTCAGGCAATGACAATCAAGGAAAAGAAGGAGTAACCATAGTATTCAACACAAAATACGAGGCCAATCTTCTTGAATGTCAGTCAGTGTCAATTAGAGTAATGTGGGCAAATATGAGAATGGGGAACTTGACAATGAAACTTATTTGTGGCTATGGTCCCACAGAAGGTTCTACTAAGGTAGAGGTGAAGGAGTTTTTTGAGGCTTTAACTGACACAATATAAAAAAGGAAAAGTTGGTCCTTGTTGGTGATCTAAATAGCAGAGTAGGAAATGATTGTGAGACATACAAAAATATTTTGGGAAAACTTGGAGAAAAGAGCAAAGCTGATAATAATGGAAATTATCTGTTGGATTTCTGCTCAGGACATGGACTGGTTATTACTAACACCATGTTCCAACATAAAAATGTGCACAAATTCACATGGAGAGAAGAGGCTAGGAATAAGAAAAGTCTCATTGACTATGTTATTGTTGATAGTGACATTTTCTCCCTGGTGCAGGACACTAGAGTATTTGAAATTGGAAGTACAGAGGATTTGAAATTGGAAGTGATCACTTATTTAGTCTTGAGCAGGATAAAATTGAATTTCATATTGAAAAGAATAACATGTAAGAAAGTTTTAAAGTGAATAAAAGTTGAGCAGCTCTCAGATGTGAACTGTAGACTAAAATACAGAAAGATTATTGAAAAGAAAATGAAAGAGTTTGAGAACAGGAATCAAACCTTTTAGATTCAGTGGCAAACTGTGAAGAAAACATTCATTGATTCTGCCAGAGAGGCATGTGGTGAGGTTGTCTGCAAGGATAAAAAAATCAGAACTCCCTGGTGGACACAGGAAGTTAAAGAGGCAGTGAAGGAAAAGAAGAAAGCATATCAAAAGTTCCTGTTAAATAAGTCAGCTTATGCTCTTAGAGAATACAGAGACAAATGCAAGAATGCTAAACACTGTGTAAAACTAGCTAAACAAAAGTGAGGAGTTTGGCAAGAATATAGAAAATAAATATCAAGAAGGAGGCAAAATATTCTGGAGGTTGTTGAAGAAGCTTAGGAATTTAGGAAAGAGTGTTGTAAAAGGAGTTAGAGTTGATAAAGGTGACATGAAAATGGGAGAGAAAGATATCCTTGAAGTATGGAGTAATTACTTTGAAAAACTGCTAAATGAAACAAGCAGTGATGACAGCACAGTCGTAAAAAACACTGACCAGGCATGCAGTCAGGAGACAAGCCATCAAAGGCTTGAAATGTGGAATGGCAGCAGGAGTAGATGATATTCGAGCAGAAATGCTGAAGTATGGTGGTATAAGAGTCTTACAGTGGCTGCATTGCATAGTTCAGAAAGCCTGGACAGAGGGACAAATTCCCAATGATTGGAGTAGCGTCTCATAGTACCCATATACAAAAAAAGGGAAATAAAACTGAATGTGAGAATTACAGAGGTATTTCCCTACTGAGTGTTCCTGGCAAGATCTATGCAAGTATACTTGAGAAATGGTTGAGAAGAATTGTGGAAGAAAAGCTTGGTGAAGAACAAGCTGGATTCAGGCCAAATAGAGGCTGTCAGGATCAGATCTTCACTTTACAACAAATAGTTGAGAAATCATGGGAATATAACAAAGATCTGTATTTAATTTTTGTCGATTTGGAAAAGGCATATGACAAGATGCCAAGAGAGAAGCTATTCAATACGCTAGAGTTATATGGTGTCAATGGGGCATTATATCAAGCAATACTTAGTCTTTATTTGAGTCGTAAGTCAGCAGTTAGAATTAAAAGAAATACAGGAAGATGGTTTAATGTTAAATCTGGTGTGAGACAAGGATGTACATTATCCCCTCTGTTATTCATTATCTATATGGATTACGTTATGAAGGAAAGTGGTATTAAACATGATATCAAAATTGGAGTTGTTAATGTCAGCTCATTGCTTTATGCGGATGATGTTATACTCCTAAATAAATCCACTACAAGTCTGCAAGATTCTCTGACTAACTTCAATTGCTGTTGTAATAGATATGGTATGAAAGTCAGCATAAAAAGACAAAGACAATGAAAATAGGCAGAATTATTGAAAATGTTAACTGTGTTGTGAATGGAGAACCTGCGGAACAAGTAAAACATTTCAGCTACTTAGGCACGATTTTACTGAAGATGGTAAATTAAATATAGAAATAGACAACAGAATCAGCAAAGCTGGTATGGTGGAAAGTCAATTGAATAAATTCATATGGAATAAGAGAGAAATTAGTTGGAATACTAAATTAGTTGTATACAAGACAGTGTTCAAACCAGTTTTAACTTATGGATCTGAGAGCTGGGTTAAAAGTAAAATACTTGACCAAAGACTAGAGACTGCAGATATGATAGTCCTGAGAAAGATTAGAGGTGTGAACAGATGGCATCAATGGCAATATCATATTAAAAACGAAGATATTAGGAAAGAACTTGACATTGTCAGCATCCAGGAATGCATTAGTAGAGCTAATCAGGTGGTATGGTCACTTAAACAGAATGGGCAAAGAAAGATTAGCAAAACAAGTGTTCTCTGCCAGGTTGGCAGGAAAACGACCCAGAGGAAGACCAAGATATAGGTGGATTGATACAGTAGTGCCTTAGACGATAGAAATATAAGATCTGATAATGTTAGAGTCCTGACAAGTTACAGACTGATTTGGAGGAAAATTGTAGATAGGAAGTTAGTAATGATGTAATTTTTTTCATGTAGTACTATCATATCCTGTACACCTCTTGAGGGTACATGGCAGGAATTTGATGATGATGTTGATGATGGATCTGAGAGCTAGGTCAGAAGTAAAACACTTGACCAAAGACTAGAGACTGCAGATATGAGAATCCTGAGAAAGATTAGGGGCATGAACAGATGGCATCAATGGTAATATTAAATTTAAAATGAGGATATTGGCAAAGAACTTCACAATGTCAGCATCAAGGAATGCGTTAGCAGAGCTAATCTCAGGGGGGTATGGTCACTTAAACAGAGTGGGCGAGGAAAGATTAGCAAAACAAGTGTTCTCTGCCAGATTGGCAGGAAAAAGACCGACAGGAAGACCAAGAAATAGTTGGATTGATATGGTAAAAAATGCCTTAGAAGATAGAAATATAAGATCTGATAATGCTGGAGTCTTGACAGATAACACAGTGAAAATTGTAGATAAGAAGTTAGTAATGATGTAAATTTTTCATGTAGTACTATCATATCCTATACACCCCTTGATGGTACATGGCAGGAATTTGATGATGATGAATCTTGCAGACTTGAGCAGATTTATTTAGAAGTAACATCATCCGCATAAAGCAAAGAGTTGACATTAACATATCCAATTTTGATTTCCGTTTTAATACCACTTTCCTTCATAATGTGATCCATATAGATAATGAATAACAGAGGGGATAATGTACATCCTTGTCTGACACCAGATTTAATATTAAACCATCTTCCTATACTTCCTTTAATTTTAACTGATGACTTACAACTCTATAAAAGACTAAGTATTGCTTTATATAATGCTGCATGGATACCATATAACTGTAGCGTATTGAATAGCTTCTCTCTCTCTTTGCATCTTTTTATATGCCTTTTCCAGATCTACAACACTTATATACAGATCTTTGTTATATTCCCATGATTTTTCATCTCCCTGTCATCATCATCAAATTCCTGCCATTATTACCCTCAAGGGGTGTACAGGATATGATAGTACTACATGAAAAATTTACATCATTACTAACTTTCTGTGTACAATTTTCCTTCAGATCAATCTGTTACTTGTCAAAATTCCAATATTATAAGATCTTATATTTCTTTCATCTAAGGCACTTTGTACCGTATCAATCCACCTATATCTTAGTCTTCCTCTGGGTCGTTTTCCTGCCAACCTGGCAGAGAACACTTGTCGTCAAGTTAAAATCTGATCCTGATAGGTTCTATTTGGTGTGAATCCAGCTTGTTCTTCAACAAGCTTATTTTCCACAATCCTTCTCAACTGTTTCTCAAGGTATACTTGCATATATTTTACCAGGAACACTCAGTATAGAAATACCTCCCAATTCTAACATTCAGCTTTTTTCCCTTTTTATATACGAGAGCTCTACTCCAATTATCTGGAATTCGTTCCTCTATCCAGGCCTTCTGAACTATGCAGTGCAGCCACTGTAAGACTCTTATACCTACATACTTTAGCATTTCTGGTCGAATATCGTCTACTCCTGCTGCCTTTCCACATTTCAAACCTTTGATGGCTTTTTCTACTTGAGGTATGGATATGTATTCCTGACTGTATGCCTATTGTGTGTTTTTTACCACTGTGCTATCACTGCTTGTGTCATTTAGCAATTTTTTGAATTACTCCATACTTCAAGGATATCTTTTTCTCCTGTTTTCATGTCATCTTTATGAACTCTAATTCCTTTTACAGCACTCTTTTCTCCATTTCTAAGCTTCTTCAACAACACCCTTCTTGCCACCTTCTTGATATTTATTTTCTGTTCTTACCAATGTCTTTCCATGACTTTTGTTTACCTAGTTTTACCCAGTATTTAGCTTTCTTACATTTGTCTCTGTATTCTCTAAGAGCACAAGCTGACTTATTTACCAGGAACTTTTGATACGCTTTCTTCTTTTCTTTCACTGTGTCTTTAACTTCCTGCATCCACCATGGAGTTCTGACTTTTCTATCCTTGCAGACAACCTCACCACATGCCTCTCTGGCTGAATCAGTTTTTTCTTCAGGACTTGCCACTGAATCTCCAGTATGTATGTATGTATGTGTGTGTGTATATATATATATATATATAACTTATAATATCATACTCAACAGATCATCAGATAGATGTAGTACCTTGCTGGTTTCTTAAGACCTTATTTCTTTATAAAATATCATCCTTGGTCTTAATTAGTAAAAATAAATAAAAAAAAAAAAAACTTTAATGATGTGTTATTCTAATCAAACTTTCCCATATTTTTGATAAGGATTGGCATCCATTCTGATTCAAGTTAGGGCGGTGAAGCATGGCTTCAGCACTCTCCTTAAATAAGCATTCAGATTTGTACAACATTGCTAATCCAGAGTTATTGGATTTTTTGTGGAAAATATATGATTGATGTTCTTGTATTCCTTTTTCTATTAAGCATCCAGTTTGTCCGAAGTAGGAAAGATGGCAATCACATGGAACTTGGTAATACACCTGAAGAGACTTAGGAGAGCATTTATCTTTAGCAGAGGGGAAATATGTTGAGAGTTTATTAATATGAATAAAAGTCACTACTAAATCATATTTTTTCAGAATTATTGAAATTGGTTCTGAAATTCCCGAGATGTATGGGACTGGAACTCAACATATTGATTCCTTATAATTCTATTTTTTTCAACTACCGACTTTAATTCAATAATTAGAGTGGGATATATTGGCTGACATTTTAATAACAAATTAAGCTGACTAGTTTCACCAACTTGACTGTTGGCTTCCATCTTGGCATACATAAAGTGATAAAAAACAGGTCAAGAAAGAAACATAAACCTATTATTATTGAATTAGTATTGATTCCTTGGTGTTTGGGTTAGGTTTGTAGGAGTTAAATAGATGTTGTGTGGTTCGTTCTTTCCGAGAAGCCATTTAATTTTATACTATTTGATATTTGAGAGTTCTTCTTGTAAATGGTGGGAAGTTGAACAATTATCAGTCCGTCAAATTAAACACTTTATAATTCCTGTGTTTTGAGAAGGAGGATGTGCAGATTGTTAAAGAATGTAATATCCAGTGAAAGTAGGCTATAAACTGATGTTAAATTACCTGATGGATGGTGAGCGGATGAGAAGAACGTCTAGAAAAGATAATTTGTTGTCTCTTTCAATTTCCATATTGAATTTGATATGAGGATGTAAAGTATTTTTAGTAGCTAAAAATGTTGGTAAGGTATCTATATTCTGAAGCCATACCGCAAAAGTATTCTGTATATCTAACCCAAAATGAAGGTTGAGGGTGTATAGATGAAAAAAGATTTCTTCTAAATGCTCTAAATAAAAGTTGACTAAAGCAAGGGAGAGTGGACTTTCCATGGCAGTTCCTTCTACTTGTTTTTAGAATTTGTTTTGACAAACAAAGTATCCAGAATGCATCACAAATTCAAACAGTTATACTATTTCTTGTGGGAATATTTCACAAAGTAGTTGTAAAGTCTCTTTGAGAAGTACATTTATAAATAGTGATTCTACATTGAAGCTCTGCATAAGGTCAGTAGGTTGTATGGAAACATTTTTTAATTTGTCTAAGAAATCTGAAGAGTTTTTTAAAATTAAGAGCGAGACTTGCCTATATATGATTTCAGTAGGTTTGCCAAATATTTGGCTATGCGATACATAGATGAATCAATGCAGTCTATAATCAGTTGGACAAGAATGTCTTTCTTATGGATCTTTGTTAGGCTTTAGAAACTGGGTGTTCTTGCAAAATATGTTTTTAACTTTACTGTGGGTGTCTGCATCTAAACTTATAACTTCATCTAGAAGGGAGTTTACTTTCTTAAGTTGCCTGTTAATGGTGTTATGATCCAGTTCCTGGTAGGTTAAATGATTTCATAGTAAAAGAGAAATTTTTCTTCTTTAATTTGCAGAGTCCAAAACTACTGTAGTTTTGCCCTTGTCTGCTTTGGTGATAACAAGGTGACTGTTGCATCTTAGGAAATGTAAAGCTTTCTTTTCAGAAGAAGATATGTTAGATGGTGGAAGCTTCAATTTAAGTAGGATGGATGCAACTTCTAAGTGGAGATTATTAGCCTCTTCACTGGAAAAGTTAAATAAATTTCATTCATTGCTAAAAAGGAAATCTAAATATGGTATTTTTTTGGAACTATGGAGAATTCATGTCCTTTTGAAAGAATAAGTATTTCACTGTTAAAAGGCAAAACTCTGTTACACTGTTAAAGTGTTTCATTTAAAGGACATCTTGAAACGTTGATAACCCAGTTATCTAGAGCAGAGAGGGGGGGGGGGGAGACTGGATTTGCTTAGCAACAAGGACATCAAATTTATGATTTAGGAAAGTTGTTGGTCTAAGTTTGAGGAGATAAAAGTCTGGAGCTCATGAATTCATGAGTGCATGTTTAACAGTACTGCATATGCTTAAATTGGAAAATAAACATGTGCACTACTGTTTCAGTTTGAATTTAGTTGTACATCATTAGTACAACTAACAAAGTCTTATGATACATAAGACAAAATATTTACGTAATAAAGTTATTTACTGTGGCATGCGTGTTATTCTATAGCTATAGATATCCCATATAAAAAAGTCTTACAAGTCTTTGCATTTGAATTCATTTGCTATCAGGAGTGTGGATAAATTATTTATTGGTTTGTGACCAAATATGGAAAGTCAGAAAAACTTGATCATGATGGGAGGAATGGCGAGAATGTATGTGTAAGAGTGAGTAAGTTATGCAACTGTATTATGTTACTATGTACTTAATCATGGAGATGATTATGATGTAAAGATGATTGTATGTTTGTCTGGTTTGAATTTGTTATGTACAGGTATATATGTATAAGTGAAACATTAGATATGAATAGAGATCTGAAAGTTGTCCAGCTAGGTCATGTAGACTACAGAGGTAAATACACAAAAAAAAAGCATGGAAGTAACTTATGTGTATACACAAATGCCAGGAATATCTGGAATAAAGGAGTTAAGTTTGTTGCCTTTGGCAAATACCTTGTGGCTTCAAATTGTGAACATTAATAAGACTGGACTCTCTGAAGCAGATATACTAATTGATATGGAGTGTAAAGGGTATAGTTTTATTTAGGAAGGATAAACAAGATAGGAGAGGGTGTGATATTAATACTGTTGATTGATTTGATTCCAGTTAGGACAGAAAGCTATAATTGCAATATTAGTAACAGTTTTCCATGTAGCAGTGAGTTTGAGGCTATCTGGTATGAAGTAGAGTCTAGCAGTATCAAATACATGGTGAGGTGTTGTTACAGACTTAGTCAATCACTAGTTTCAGTACCTAGCTGTTGACAATGAAATGCATCAGCAAATCAACCTGATGGATGCTAAACAAGTAATCATTATGGGTGACTAATTATCCAAACATTGATTGTGTAGCATTGAAATTTAATGAGAAGAATGAAGCCAAATTTTTGAACTGTTGCAAGACAACTTCCCTAAACAGCATGTTTACTGGAGGTCAAAGACTGTTATATCTGATTATAGTGTCAGAGTGGGTTTCACTTAGAGGTTACATGTTATGCTAGTTAGCGATAGTAATCATGCAATACTGACCTGAGAAGTGGGTAAGTATATGGATGTTTCATTCAGAAAGGTTACTTGCTGAACTACAAAACAAGAAATTATGACCAGCTGAGGAGATTACTAGGTTCAGTCATGGGAAAGATATTGGCAGTGCATTTAAAGCATAATATAAAAATGCTCAAATGATGCAATATCAGAATGTATCCCTAGAGTTGAAAGAATAAATAGGGTAGGAGTGCAAATGGATGTGCAATCTTATTAAGCAAGAGATTTTTAAGATAAAGATTATGTGGAAGGAATACCATGTGCATAAGGATGATGCTAGTTATGTATATTATAAAGCATAAGCTAGAAGAGTTACAGATAAGCCAAAGCATGTAAAAAAAAAAAAAAAAAAAAACTGGATCTTCAAGCTAAAGACAACTCAAAAAAAATTCTGTCATTATGTTACAAGTAAAAGAGAGAATGAATGTGAGAGAATAATTATTGAATGCAGGTTGCTGATGCAGAAGAGATTGTTCAGCTAATGAGTGCACATTTGGATAAAACCTAGCGTATGCAACATGGAGATCATTGCTACTTCTACACTGAATGAAGAAAGATAGGTGTATGAAGAGGAGGTACTAGAGAGTACATCTTCCTCATACACTTTTGTTTCTTCTGTTTTCTGTTGTATAAACTGAATAAAAATTTGACAGTAGGATCTGATATGATGCTAAAAGAGTGTTCAACTGAACTTACTTTTCCTTTGACTTGGGTGTATAATTGAAGTTAGTTTCAGCATAGAAAAGATTTGTACCACACTTGTACAACGGGATTATCTTCCCATTGCACAAGGGTAGCACAAAGACTGATGTGTCTAACTATTGAACTATTAGTATCTCTGGAGTGGTGGTGAAGATATTGGAAAAGTTGGCAAGAGCTTAGATACATAAAAAGGGTTGACTGAGAATCTATACTTTGAAATGAACAGCTTGAGTTTACTAAAAGAAGTTCATGTTTTGAGCAACTTGCTCATCAAAATGGCACATCGAGTTAGATAAGGGGACTATACTCTTTTTCATGTTATCTTGGAAGTAGCGGAATAAGCCTATATTTCCAGCTTTTCTTACCTTCATAGCTTTTAGAGGATTTTCTATGCATCTGCTTAGTTACAAACGTGATGCACATCACTGTTGTCATAGTAACAGTGAACTAATATCTTGCTACCTTTGGAAGTGGTACAGCCTGTAGTATATTTCTTTACTTTCAAGATAATCTGAAAAAGAGTATAGATACACCACGATACCTTTGGACTTTGCTAAAGCTTTCGCTAAATTGACAGAATACAGCATGGAAGGCTGTAAATTAAGTTGGAGCATATAGGATTGGATTATAAACTTTTAGTTTGGATAAGATGATGGCTGACTGACAGATATCAAAAAGTGGTGTATAGTGGAAGTGAGTTTGCCAAATTTAAGGTGAACAGTGGTATATCTGAGAGTTCAGTCCTTGGTCCATTATTATTTCATCTTTACATTTAATGACATTGGAAAGGTATAAGACATTTTCTTTGGATTTATTATTGGATCATGATTCTTTATAAATATATGTATACAATCGTCTACAAGTTTTGCCAGCTTAAGTCTGGCAAAATTTGTAGTTTTGCCAGACTTAAGCTGGCAAAACTACAAGGGTTCTTCAGGACTTCTTCAGGACTTCACTAACATCTGGCTTCTTCAGGACTTCACTAACATTAAATGCTAAAAAAGAATGCAGTAACGACAGTAAAATTAAATTAAAATTGAAAAGACGCATGCCATTAAGAGCATGGAGCGTGGATACTTAGTCATTGTTTGTAGATCACGTTTTATGGTTTTTTGCGAAATTGAGTTCTGCTAAACATAGTGAATTTATTAAGCTATTCTAAATGTCTTTTAATATCATGCTTCATTTTAAGCATGATATTTATTCAATCTCGATATTGTTGAGATTGTCTCCTGTCCGGAGTACCACTGCAGCTTCTTTAAAGTTTCTACATCTGAAATCTTCTTCAATGTACAGCATGGAGCTGTTCTCCCAATCAATGGAGTGGTTCGAAATCAAGAAACGATGGGCTGATCCTGAGGTGTTTGTTCTGTTGTTGTTGACATCTCCTATATGTTTTGTTTTTTGGATTTCTAGGCTTCGTGATGTTTGGCCTATATAATTCAGTTCACAGGAACATGGGATGTTATATACACCTGCGTACTTGTAGAAGGCGATGCTGTCCTTAGGAGATCTTAACACGTGTCTTGTAGTTAAAATAGGTTTGAAAGCAACCCTGATGTTAAAAGACCTCATGATTTTTGCTGTTTTCATTGAAACCGAGCCGGCATAAGGTATGACGATGGACGATGTATACTGTGAAACTTGAGGCTGTCGCTGTGGGCGGTTTCTATTGAGAATCCTTTGAATAATATTTTTCGGGTAACCATTTTTTATTAGAGTTTTAGATATGAGTGAGAGCTCATCAAGCAGATCTATTTTCTTCTGTGATGATATTTGTTGCTCTATTTTTAAGCATATGTATAATGCTAAGTTTTTGTGCATAATGGTGAGTAGATTTAAAGTGAAGATAGCGTCCAGTGTCTGTAGGTTTGCAGTAGATTGTGAGCTTGATTTGTCCATTCTGTTGTTTTTTTTTTTTAGTACATCCAAAAAAGGTAATTGATTGTTATTTTCCAACTCTAATGTGAACTTAACTTTTTGGTGGAAAGCATTTATTTTTTGGAGGAACTCATGTAAGGCATTTTCTGTATCTTTCCAAATGATGAAGACATCGTCTACGTATCTCCACCAGACTAATGGTTTCAGATTTATTTTGGATAGGATGTCAGCTTCTAGTTTTTCCATGAACAGATCTGCGCACAGTAGTGACAAGGGACTGCCCATGGCTAAGCCATCAAGTTGTTGATATAAGCTGTTATTTACTTTAAAATAGTTTGATTTAAGGCAATGGCAGAAAAGCTGAGCAGTGTTGTTTGGAAAGAGATCTTCTATGATCTTAATCACTTCTTCAATTGGTACATTCGTGAATAATGACACTTCGTCTACACTTGCAAGTATATCTGTATTTGATATGTTGATACTTTTTAATCTTTCAACGAAATGCTTAGAATTCCTTATAAAGGAGTCCGATTTCTTTATCTTTTCTTTCAGCAGGCTGGCTAGGTGTTTGCTAAGTAGGTATGTTGGAGAATTTCTGCTGTCTGCAATCGGACGGAGTGGAACTCCGACTTTATGGACTTTTGGTACACCATATAATCGTGGTGGTATATCAAATACAGATATACTTGCAAGTCTAGACGTAGTGTCATTATTCACGAATGTACCAGTTGAAGAAGTGATTAAGATCATAGAAGATCTCTTTCCAAACGACATTGCTCAACTTTTCTGCCATTGCCTTAAATCAAACTATTTTAAAGTAAATAACATCTTGTATCAACAACTTGATGCCCCCTCCCCAGTATATATATATATATGCATACACACAAACATAGTGTTGTCAATTAAGATAAATGTTATCTTATTCCGGTGTTCTGCTTTCTAAACTCTTAATCGTGTGTGTGTGTGTGTGTGTGTGTGTGTGTGTGTGTGTGTGTGTGTGTGTGTGTGTGTGTGTGTGTGTGTAACTCCCACCTACGAAGGTAATTTGCAAACCTATAGTACATTTGGTACCTTGGATGGGCTAAGGATTTTTTTTTTAACCACTTCAAGCCTCTGATAAGCCAAGCAGTAGTCTCACACTGGGTGATGAAATTCATCTCCATAAGTAAAGACGATCACAAACATCCATGCCTGCGGCAGGATGGATTTGAACCTGCAGCATATTTATTGGGTATGCTTACCATTTGGCCAAAAAGGCCATTTATATGAGGATCAACTATAGCTATTCTCACCCTTCTCTGATTCATAGTGCTCAAATAAATCATTTCATGCTTTTTATTGGAAGGATTTCACTTTTCATCTTTTTCAAATTCTATAGAAGTTTTTAAGTCTGAATGTCTGTTCAAGGTGTTTAGAGGCTTTATTACACTATTCTGATTTAAATCAAAACGATTGTCTCTCAATCTATAAAGTGTAGGAGAATCTTATCCTCAGCACATATACTTCACAAATAAGTAATTAATTATTTGATATTACCATTCTAGCTGGTGGTTCTTTCTTGTATCTGTTAATGGATTGTTATATTATCTTGTATTCTGTCTCATTTAATATTTCTTCTTCATTCTGCACCAGTAATGTACTGTTATTTCTCTATACCTGTTGCTAAATTTTAATAAATATGTTTATTAAACCACATATACATAACACCACAACTTTCGTTAAAGCTACAACTTGCATATAATGAGCAACTTCACATCAAGAAGGTTTTTGTATCTCATGACAATGAATGTAGATATTAGCTGGCCTGGTTGGCCAAGTGGTTAGTGTATCCACTCCCCAGCCAAAAGGCTGCAGGTTCGAATCCCCTGCATGGTCATGGATGTTTGTGATTGTCTTGGAAAATACTAGTGGTGGTAGTGGGTGGTAGATGGCATTGGTGTAGTTGCGGTTCATTGCAGTTGGTGAAGACAGATTTGTAGAGTTGGTGCCCTCCTTCGATGAGTCTTTGGACTCCCTGGAGGTATCACGTAATAATAATAATAATAATGCACACAATGCACTCCCTTCTCAGCTTTATATAATGCTATAGTGAGAGCCACTACTCAGACCAGTTTTGACTTTTGAAGTTTCATCAGTGGGAATTTGATCTCTGTGCAGATATTGAATGACATTTCAGTTGTAGGGCTTGTTTCCCACATAGTAAAAAAAATTCCTCAGCATTATTTCACTATCTTACAAACTTAAAAGGAATGAAACTTGCAACGAGACAACTATTTACACTGTATACAACAAACACAAGGAACTCTGTGTGTGTGTGTGTGTGTGTGAGAGAGAGAGAGAGAGAGTGAGTGAGTGACAAGGAATAGTTAATTAATAATTAAATCAATAGAAATACTATTATAGATCTGAGTGTTAGTATTAAAATTGCTCAAAGACTAGAGACCTCAGATATGAGGGTTCTGTGAAAAATTAGGGAGTGATATTGACATCGGCGGCAGAATCATATTAAAAATGAAGATATTAAGAAAGAGCATTTAAGAATATGTATGCCCAACTAATATAAGATTCTATGGTCACTTAAACAGAACGGGAAAGGATAGATTAGCAGAACAGGCATTTAATACCTGGATGGCAGGTAAAAAAGGTCCAGAGGACGATCAAGATTTAGGCTGGCTGATGCAGTTAGAATTGCCTTAGAAGCCAAAATATAAGATCTGAAAATGTTGGAATCCTGACAAATAACAGGCTAATTTGGAGAAAGCCGTTGATAGAAGGTTCATAATAATGTAAGCTTATGTAGCGCTATCATGCCTCATACCCTTTGAGGGTGCATGTTAGGAAATACCATGTCTGTGAATTTGCAATTCCATTCTGGAAGTGACTGCATTCATCATGCATGCTTTTGTTTGTATGTTTTTTTTAATACATTTATTTGTTGATTACCATTTAATATATACTAGATTTAATATTTAATATCTTACACAAATCATGTGGAAACCAGAGTATCTCACAAAGAATTTCTCGTATTTTTAGCTCACCTTCAGCAGTGATTACAAATGTTATAGTCACATTCTCCTGGAAATACTTGACACTAAATATTGATAGACAATTATTGCATCCTATTCCATAACTACGACTATCAATTCCTATACCGAAAATGAATAGTTGGTCTTTCCCTAAACTCATTCTGACTTTCATGAAGTGAACTGTAGGGTTCAGATTAAGACCTTATACTGTTAACACATTTTGTGCCTACATATATTTTTATACATGAATAGTAAGGAAAAATCACAAGTTCACTGACAATTATTTTAGATTTGTGAATGATTAACTCAATGCCAAATTAAAAAAAATATATTTATTTATTAAGACACACACAGAAGACAAACTTTCAAAACTAATATATATATAAAAACATATATTAGTTTTGAAAGTTTGTCTTTCAGATTTATATAAATATATATAATGTTGAAGAAGCTCAGAAATGGAGGAAAGAGTGCTGTTAAAGGAATTAAAGATGATAAAGGTGACATGAAAACAGGAGAAAAAGATATCCTTGAAGTATGGAGTAATTACTTTGAAAAATTGCTAAAGGAAACAAGCAGTGATGACAGCACAGTGTTAAAAAACACTTGCCAGGCATGCAGTCAGGAATACATATCCATACTTGAAGTAGAAAAAGCCATCAAAAGCCTAAAATGTGGAAAAGGAGCAGGAATAGAATATTTGACCAGAAATGCTCAAGTATGGAGGTATAAAAGTCTTACAGTGGCTGCACTGCATAGTTCAGAAGTTCAGAAATAAAACTGATTGTGAGAATTATGGAGGTGTTTCCCTGCTGAGTGTTCTTGGTAAGATTTACACAAGTATACTTGAGAAACAGTTGAGAAGGATTGTGGAAGAAAAGCTTGGTAAAGAACAAGCTGAATTCAGGCCAAATAGAAGCTATCATTAGTAATTCACTTTACAACAGGCAGTTGAGAAATCATGGGAATATAACAAAGATTTGTATTTAAGTTTTGTAGATCTGGAAAAGGCATATGATAGGGTGCCAAGAGAGAAGCTATTTGAAATGCTATAGTTATATGGTGTTAATGGGGCATTATATCAAGCAATATGAATGTCTAAATAATTAATTTTTAATTAATTATTTAGAAACTACATCAAAGCTAAATTCTATTTATAATAGAAGAGAAACATTCTTTCATATAGATAGTTTTCTTACAGTAACAATGATGTCCTATTTTTAACATGACAATTGTTATATTAGATTTAAGATTCTGGATTATCTACAATCCTGTTTATAGTTAACTCTTAAGGAGAAAGGTTCTGTGGGTAGAATATGTGCCTTCCATATGCTTGGGATTTTTTAACCATCATTATTGTTCAGATTGGGATGGTTGATAATAATCTCACAGGCCTCCTTAAATTTAGGACGTTTCCTCCAGACATTTCCCTTCTTTCTGTACTCTTATCACGTTCATACCATGTTTTTGTGTGATGCTTTTCAACTGGTGCTTTTCCAGTCAATTCTATGTAAATTGTTCGGGGCATGATCAGAAAGGCCAGCTTCACCATAGTTATCATATTTAATGTCATTTATGTTCCTTTTGTTTGATAGGAATTGTGCATCCTGTTTTCCCTATATATGGTAGATTACAGGTGCAATAAATATGGTCTAAATATGAGGGAGTGAGTCTTTGGATGAGTTGAGTAAGCTTTTTAATTTTGCAAGAGGTTTAATGGTGGCTTTGAGGTTGTATTTCTGTAGTATTCTGTTTATTTTATCTGATGTAAGGAATGTATCCCTTTAAACATCCCTTTAATGTAAGGAATGGTTATAGTTTTATTGTAGTCTGGTTTATCTTTGTTTTTTATTGAGGTCTTGTAGAGAATTTTGTTAATAGTGTTTTGGCTGTAACCATTTTTTAGAAAAGTATTGCTGATAACTTTAAATTCGTCTTTCAGCGCTTGTTCATTGGTGACCAGATGATGACCTTAATATTATTAAGGTCAAAACATTGGGAAATTTAAAATAGTTATTTATAACATGGTTGTAAAGTCTATAATTTCTAAAATGAATGCTGATCGCCGTGCAACACTAAAAGAAAAGATCTGATAATGTTGGAGTCTTGACAGGTAACAGACTGATTTGGAGGAAAATTGTAGGTAGGAAGTTAGTAATGATGTAATTTTTCATGTAGTACCATCATATCCTGTATACTCCATGAGGGTATATATCAGGAATTTGATGACGATATATATATATATATATATATATTAAACTATTGGATTAAAGTCTTCTAATTTCTAAAATAAATAGCTTTGATATCTCTGCTTTATAATCATGGAAGATGAATCATTTGTACACTGACTCACACTATTTCTGAATGTTTCAACTGTCACAGCAACATCTTGCAGAAAAGAACTGTTCTTTAGGTTTTCTTGATAAGGTCTTTTCTCAAAATGTATAAAGATGTTTTTCACTTCCATAAGGCTATATAGTTTCTCTTCATTGGTATATATGAGTATATTATTTCTTTCCCTTCTTTCTGTACTCTTATCACACTGACATGAATATTATCTTAACTCTGATAATCTCAGATAGGAAAATACAAATACAGATTCTATTTTACCAGAGAAATTCATTTTCTTAATGCCATACAAATTGTCAGGAAAGTTTGGCACTTTTTAATTTGCTGTACCTTGCGGTTCAGTTTGATTTTGCTTCTGAATAATAATAATTCATTTTCTTGTATCACTTAAGTTTTTGAGACTAGAAAATCTCTCTTGTAGTGTTTTATCGAACATTGAAATATAAAGCTTTGAGTATCTACCGTACTTACCAGCGTATAGGACGCACTTTTTTCCTTTGAAAATAGGTCTGAAAAAGAGGGTGCGTCTTATATGCCGATGCGCAGTTTTTTATTACTTTCATTTCTGGAAAATTTCTCTATTCTGAGTTACGTGATTTCTTTCTTGCTTCCTTGCGGTGTGCGAGAGCATTCCAGTTACATAGAGTTTAGTGGATGCGCATGCACTGTCATCGATGATCACAGCTGTTAAATCACAGATCTGCCGTTAAATGTTCTCTAAATTTCTTGGCAAATTATGGCTGAAAAATGTCAGCATTGCTACAATATTGCATACAAGCTACATGTGATTGCGTATGCTAAAGAACGTGGAAACAGGGCGGCAGAGACATTTCGAGCCATCCCCAACTGATAAAATGATAAGAACGTGGTGGAATCAGGAAAAGGATCTAAATAAAGCAACTCACAGTAAATATAACCTACAAAGTGGAACTGCAAAATGGCCAGAACTTGAGGCAGAACTGAATGGTTGGATTTTAGACCACAGAAAAGTGGGAGACTTTTCTGTGGTCTAAAAATGCTGGTATGGGATCAGTTTCATTCTCGCAGAACAGAAGATGTTTAAAATAAACTCAAGGAATTGAAAACTCAGTTAGTTGTAATTCCAGGAGGTCTAACTGGTCAGCTTCAACCTTTAGATGTCTGTATTAATAAACCATTTAAGGGATGATTTATGAAGGAGAAGTGGATGTAGTCTTCATTTTGAAGTTACGCCATCAGGAAGAAGGAAGAGGCCTAGCATTTCGCAAGTTTGTGAATGGGTCAAAGCTTCATGGGATGCTGTGAAAACTAAGACAGTGGTTAAATCATTTAAGAAGTGTGGCATTAGTAATGCACTGGATGGTACAGAGGTTCTGATTTAGAACCTCTCAGATTCTGATTTAAAAGAGGTTTCAAGTGTATCTTCATTTAGCCCAGAAATTCATCTCCAGAGCTAAATGAAGAGACACTTGAAACCTCTTCTAAATCAGAATTTGAAAGTAGACCTACTTATTACTTTATATTTGAAATACTGTAAATTCATTATAATATTCAGTGCTAAAGTTTTTTTCCTAAAAAATGTGTACACAAAAGGGGGTGCGTCTAATACGCCGGCAAATACAGTACTTCATGAATTATTCCCTTCCTGGTATTGAGTATTTATCTGTTAGTCATAGGATTGATTGCTTAAGGAGTTTGTGGCCATGAATGATGTTACCAAACCCTTCCAAAACAAATCCTTTGGTTTCCGTTATTCTCTTTTACTTGGATGCTGATACTGAGTGTATGAGCAGTTGTCAACTGTATGGCAAGCAGAAATTAATAATGGCTGCTGCTGTTATTATCGAAGTGAGAATTCCTTTTGCAATGTGCAACACTGTATTACTGTACAGAATTCAACAAATTCATTGATATTCATTCATTCTGATAATCATTTTCAATGATTCATTCAAAAAGTTTACAATGTTTGCATGTTAGATTTGTAAAAGCAAAAAGATTTAGAATTGTAAATTATAATTTTTTTACAGTACTATCTACAGTCATAATTTTTATACACTGATGATAGTGTATTTAATTTCTGGTCAGAATATTTGCAATAATAAAAATTATTATTCTTTATTCTTGTGAATTACATGTCTAATAATCTATGAAGGAAAGCGGGTGGCCTGCATCATGCCTCACATCAAAATTGGAGATATATCTCAGCTCTTTACTTTATGCAGATGATGTTATACTGTTAAATAAATCCAATAGAAGTGCAAGATTCCTTAACTAAATTGAGTAATGCTCTAATTAATTTGGTATAAAAATCAGCAATAAAAAGACAGACTATGAAATAGGCAGGAATATTGAGAACTGCATCCTGAATGGAGAATCTATAGAACAAGTAAAACACTAGCTCTGTAAGGCACAATCTTAGTGAAAATGGCAATTTAAATGTGGAAATAGACAACGAAATTACCAAGGCTAATTTCGTTGTCTACATTTCTATTGGTGTTCAAACCAATTTTATCGTTTAGATTTGAGAACTGGATTAGAAATAACTCTTCATGAAAGACTGGATGGAGACCACAGATATGAGAGTCCAGAGATCATAGGACTGAACAGATGGCATTCAATGGCAGTATCATATTAAAAATGAAGATATTAGGAAAGAAGTTGATATTGTTAGCATTCATGAATGTGTTAGCACAACGAATCCCATGTGGTATGAGGAAACAGATTGTAAGTGAAAAAGGTTAGTGAAAACTGTGTTTTGTTCAGATTTTCATCTGGTTTTGGTTGGAAGACCAAAACCAGGTGGAGCAATACAATAAGAAATGTTTCAGAAGACTGAAATATTTGATCAGTCATTACTGGAATAATCTTGAAAGATAGCAGATTAATTTAGAGGAAAATTTATCCTAATCTTTCCATGTAGTACTCTCATAATATCCTGTACAATTTCTCCTTCCCTAAATTCAATGATGATGATGACACACACTTACCAAGAAACAAGGTAATACAATATACCATAGTATATCATTAATTTGGTCATCAGTGGACCCTACTATCCTAGTCATTAGTATAATTTTAAATTAAATTCAAATTAATATCATTGCTGTATATTCTCTTTTTTCATAGGAGGTGGACAAATTAATAGTCGAACTGCATAAATTCTGTAATCAGCAACTTTCAATCAATCAGCAGCTCAATACACAGCTAAGCCTTCTTCCAAAATTACAGGCAAGTGTGTTTGCACTTATGGGAAAAATTGGTAAGTATTTTTTAAAGGCGTAAATGTTTTATAAATGTAATATTGAACAACATTTCTAAAATGAAATGTTGTTCAGTACATTTAAATCAAATAAATTCTTTAAATTAAACATATTTGGTCGTTTGATAATTAAACATACAAATTTATTGTTTTAATAATGACCATATTGTAATGCGTACAAACATCTTACATTCTTTGCCTACCAGTTTCGCTAGCAAACTGTCTAGCTTTTTCAAGGCATTGACAGAAAAGCATAAAAAACTAGTAAATGCAAATTGAAAGGAACATAAAAACGTTGTAAACAATCTAGTAGTTAAGGTTACATGCTTGCATGACAGAGACTGAAAGAACTTATTGTTCTTATTCATTATCACGCATGCGTGTTTGTTGTAAACGTGCAATGTGATTACTGGCTAGCTGTAGTTCAGATGGATTTAGAGAGAGGATCAGGTTTTTCCGTGAACTGTTCAGAATAGTACCCTGATTTCTGTTGAGGTTTCCGCCAGTTATTAACATTATTGTGGCTTCCTTGAATAAATGATGTCTGTTGTCGTCATCCAAATATGGCATGGAGCTGTTTTGCCACTCTATCGTGTGGTTCGACGTACAGAAATGATGTGCTAATCCGGAAGAAATACTTCTGTTGTGGTTTACATCACCAACATGTTCTTTTTGTCTGATCTCCAAATTCTGTGAAGTTTGTCCGATGTAGGCAAGACCACAGGAACAAGGAATGTAATATACTCCTGGATATTTGTAGAACCAACCACCAATATCAGACAGGTTTTAGGATCCCCAAAAGATAAGGTGCCATTCTACAAATATCCAGGAGTATATTACATTCCTTGCTCCTGTGGTCTTGCCTACGTTGGACAAACTTCACAGAGTTTGGAGATGACAAAAAGAACATGTTGGTGATGTAAACCACAACAGAAGTATTTCTTCTGGCTTAGCACATCATTTCTGTACATCTAACCACACGATAGAGTGGCAAAACAGCTCCATGCCATATTTGGATGACGACTACAGACATCATTTATTCAAGGAAGCCACAGTAGTGTTAATAACCGGCAGAAACCTCAACAGAAATCAGGGTACTATTCTGAACAGTTCATGGCAAAACCTGATCCTCTCTCTAAATCCATCTGAACTACAGCTAGCCAGTAATCATATTACGCGTTTACAACATACACGCATGCATGATAATGAATAAGAACAATAAGTCCTTTCAGTCTCTGTCACCCAAACGTGTAACCTTAGCTACTAGATTGTTTACAACGTTTTTATGTTCCTTTCAATTTGCATTTACTAGTTTTTTATGCTTTTCCATCAACACATTGAAAAAGCTAGACAGTTTGCTAGTGAAACTGGCAGGCAAAGAATGTAAGAACCATAAATTTATATGTTCAAATAAATTCTATAAGGACAGCTGAAACATAAGTAAAACACATCAGTTGCATCATATGTTTCAGTTGGGGTATTTTCTATTCAGTTGATAGAAACTAGGTTAATTATGTTGTGCATAGCAAAATACACATAACATTCTTCTCATACTTCTCAGACAGTTGTCCATTATTACAAAAACACACAACCAGTTGCATTATTTATAGAAACAATTAAAATAAATATAAAAAATATAATATATGATAGAAAAATGTCTCTATTACTTTGAGACTATTCAACTTATAGCCCCGCCCCCCCACATCTGATTCTTCCTCTAGTCAAATAAACAGACAGATTTCTGTCATCTTTTAATGTTTCTAATTGGGATGAAGAACAAAAGAAAAAGCTTAAAACCTTCTTTGGTCATCCACCTAGATTATACAGTCTCCTGAAAGTTCATAAACCAGGTACTTCATCAAGACCAGTCATTGACTATATCAGATGTTCCACTTATAAGATATCTAAATTCTTATCCAAGTTACTTGTCACTTTGACTATAAGAACTTCTACTTATATAAAAATAAACACTTTATGGATTTTAAAAATAAAATTTCTGATCTTTATCTGGATGCTTCCGATGCTATGATCAATTTAGATATTGTAATATCCTTGTTTACTAATATTCCTTTATTGACACGATTAAATTACTTCAAGAAGAATTTCCTTCAGATGTTGTTAAACTATTTGATTTTGTTGTACATTCTGGTTATTTCTCCTTTAAAAACAAATTATATCAACAAATTGAAGGAACAGCCATGAGCAATTGTATTTCTCCTATTATTGCCAATTTCTTCATGGAACATGAAGAAATTGGCAATAATAGGAGAAATACTGTTATCAAAGATATGTTATCAATGGGTGAAATGTTATCAAAGATATACTGTTCACTTTGAACAGTATATCTTTGATAACATTTCACCCATTGGTACAGATTTATGGGTATTTTTGCTATTCAGAGGCTTTTCCTCTGAATTGTGCAAATTCAGGGAAACTAGATTTGTTAAGGGGTGGGGGGAGTAGAGATACAGTCCTTATGGAGGCAGTTGAATGTAAGAATGAATATAATATGCCAGAGCAAATAAGGACAACAAATCTGAGTGGGATAGTTAATATAAGGCATCAAGGTAGGGTTGGGGCTAATGGGGGTCTTAAATTCATGTACACTAATACTAGGAGTATTAGGAACAAGAAGGAAGAGTTTTTGGCCATGGTTGGCACTTCCAGACCACAGGTTTTAGGTATTAGTGAAACATGGCTGACTGTAGATGATATAACTAGTGGGATTGAATGTGATGGGTATAGTGTGTTCAGGAATGACAGAGAGAATAAAATGGGGGGAGGAGTATTGTTGATGATAGCTGATGAGCTCCAGCCAAGGAGAATAGAAGTTGAATTGCAGGATAGAGAAAAGAGCACATTTGAGGCCATTTGGTGTGAGATTGTGGCTAGCAGAACTAAATACACAATTGGGTGCTGCTATAGACCAGGTGATGGAAAAGATGGTGGTGACAGTATGCACAAGCAAATAGAAGAAATGGGTGGAAGGAGGGTGATTATTATGGGAGATTTCAACTATGGTCGCATTGATTGGAGTGAGGAGAGGACACACGGGAGGAAGGAACTGGATTTTATGCGGTTATTAAGGGATAACTATCTGCGACAGCATGTAATGGAAAATACTAGGGGTCAGAGAGTGCTTGACCTAGTAATTACATCTGAGGATTTGGTTGTAACAAATATGACCACATTGCCACCAATCGGTGAGAGTGATCATAGGGTCTTAACTTGGGAGGTGGCTAAAGGTGTAGAATTTTCAATTAAGACAGGGTACATGTGGAATTATCGGGCTGGAAAGTATGACAAGCTTAGGAGTTTGATTGGTTCAGTCCCATGGCATGTACAACTGCAAGGACTAGAAGTTGATAGTGCATGGGAGGTAGTTAAGAAGTGCTTGCATGAAGCAATGGCTGACTGTATACCTAGAGTCCGAATAATAAATCAAGTAGGGGCTAAATGGATGAATAACACCATTAAGCTTGAGTTGAAAAAAAAGAAACAACTATGGAGGGAATTTAAGGAGAAGGGTGACCGGCAGGCACATGAATGGTATAAAGCGCAGGCCAGAAGGGTGACGAGTGTGGTAAGAAAAGCAAAAAAGGATTACGAAAGAACATTGGCCATGCAGGCTAAAGAGAATCCTAAACAGTTTTTTAGATATGTAGCAAGTAAAAGGAAAAATGTACATGGCAGATTGATTTTAAAGAATGCTGATGGTAGGGAGGTAACTGAATCAGTTGAGATAGTTGAGTTACTGAGTGAGCACTTTGCAAAAGTATATCATCCAGGTGGTGACATTGCAGAAATGAATGAACCAGTAGATTATACGGGAATTATGGTGAATGAAGTGGAGGTGAGTATTGCATAACCTCAATGTCAATACATCTGTGGGATTGGATGGTATACCAGCTCGTGTTGTACGAGAAGCAGCTAAAGAATTGTCAGTACCCTTGACCATTTTGTTTAATTTGAGTCTCGGGTCTGGGTTAGTTCCGAGCGGGTGGAAAGAGGGGAAAATAGTTCCACTGCATAAAGGTGGTTCCAAGACTGCTGTTGTAAATTACCGACCGATTAGCATATCAGGAATCATTGTCAAGATCTTAGAGAAATTAGTCAAGAAAAGAATACAGGATTGGATAGATGAAAATGGGATACTGTATGGGGGACAACATGGTTTTGTGAAGGGTAGATCATGCCTCAGTAACTTGCTCACGTTTTATAACACAGTGACGGCTGAACTGGATAGGGGTAATGGGTTTACAGTGATACTACTGGACCTTGCCAAGGCCTTTGATAGGATACCACATGGAACCTTAATCAGTAAACTGGAGCAGATGGGTATAGATATAGGGTTGGTGAGATGGATAAGAGGGTGGTTGAAGGAGAGATATCAAAGAGTGGTTTATTCAGGAGTGGAGTCTAAAAGACGTCTTGTGACTAGTGGAGTGCCACAGGGCTCTGTTCTTGGACCACTGCTTTTCAGTTTGTTCATCAATGATATTGGAAAGGATCTGAGAGGAAGTGTTCACTTGTTTGCTGATGATGCAAAGTTGGGTAGAGCAATTGTGAGTGCACAGGATGTCAAAATTTTACAGGATGATTTGGATAGTTTGGAGGACTGGGCTAGGAAAAATGGA
Source organism: Typopeltis vanoorti (assembly GCF_054136105.1). Classification (NCBI taxonomy): domain Eukaryota; kingdom Metazoa; phylum Arthropoda; class Arachnida; order Uropygi; family Thelyphonidae; genus Typopeltis; species Typopeltis vanoorti. Next base: position 134,831,987 of record NC_143557.1, read on the forward strand.
TGTCAATTTAATGTGGCAAAGTGTAAGGTTATGCACTTTGGGGTGAAAAGAATAGCAGCAGTATATCGCATTGGTGGAACCATACTCCAGGAGATTGATGATGCCAGGGATTTGGGAGTGTTGGTGGATAGGGAATTGAAGTTTAGGGGGCACATTGCAAAAGTAACTAAAACAGCTCACCAAATCACTTGGCTTCTGAAAAATACTTTAACATGCAGAGACGAACAAGTTGTTGTTCCTCTGTATCGAGCCTTGATAAGACCCCATCTGGACTTCTGTGCCCAGCTATAGGCACCAGGGTTTCTTCGTGATAGGGAGGAAGTGGAGAGGGTCCAGAGACGAGTGACCAAGATGATAGCAGGTCTGTGGAATGAACCTTATGAGAATAGGTTGAAGATTTGTGGGTTGCAGAAATTGGACGATAGGCGAAGGAGGGGTGATATGATTGAGACATTCAAATTACTGAAGGGTTTTTATAAGATTGATCCAGAAGATATTTTTGAAAATATGACTGGTGGTGGGAGGACTAGGGGCCATGCATGTTAGCTGGGCAAGAGCGTGGTTGACAAGGGTGTTAGAGCTAGGTTTTTTACTTGGAGAGCGGTAAATGAGTGGAATAAGCTTCCAGAGTCTGTTGTGGGTGCTACGACCGTGAATGAGTTCAAGGCAAGGTATGATAGATACTGTGTGAATGTTGAATAGTTGTTCTTGACATGATGTTAGGGCCTCCCTCGATGAGTCTGTCGACTCCTTGGAGTTTCCCGGAACAATAATAATAATAATAATTGCAGCAGTTTCTTTCCAAATGAAGTGCATTTCATCCCAGGATCCAGTTCACCTTAAAAGAAGAAGTAAATTACCCTTTTTAGATCTTCTAATCCTTTGTCAACCAGATGGAAGTTTACTATTTTCAGTTTTTTGGAAGAAGACTCATACAGGCCATTATATTCACCTGAATTTCACCACCATTCTAGTTTTATTTTTATTTATTTTTATTTTTTTTTTAAAGACTGTAACGATTAAGACTTTAGTTCATCATGCACATTCTTTGTTCTTCAGATACTTTTACAGAAAGAATGTATTAAATCCAACTTTTTATCAAATGATTTTAAGGATTCCTTCATCAAAAAAGCTTTTAACATTTATAGTATCTCTACCTTCCAATAGAGAAGAAATAACTTGCATTCCCATCATTTATCATTTACGAGCAAGGCATTTCTGAATGCATAGCAAAAGTTTTAAAACCACTGAATATTTTTGTTGCCCTTTGCCCCATCAGAAAAATCTCCACCTTTTTTACTTCACCTTTAGGTTTTCCAGGCATCTACCAGATTCCTCACTCTTGTGGATTATCTTATTTTGGCCCTTTGTGGGATATAGTACTTTTTAAATCTGCCAATCTTTTCTAATGTGTGTGTGTATGTTTTTAAGTTAGGAAATTATTGATGTAGTTATCTTACATTAGCTTAGGTGGTGCTTTTTAGAATTGTTTGTTATTGTTTATATGCCGTTCTATGATCCCATACTGAAGATGCCTATGACACTTAGGTGAACATTTTACATTAAATAAGTTTTTATGTGAGTTTTCCTCCAATTTTATATTTATTTTGATTATGCCAACTCATGATTTTCCATTATTTATAGAAACATTTCCACTTTTCTCTGCTACTGGATATCAGTAACAAACCGCTTGGCATTCATATATAGATGAATATATGAGGCAAGAGAATATCTGCTAAATATTCTCTTGCCTCAAATGTTCAAATGATATTTCAGTATGAAATGGTTTAGAGTTGACTGATGTCCAGTGCAGTGTTAATGAAAGTGTCCATATTAGTCATTATTGAGTTTGTGCACATGTACAATTAGAGTAGATAAGAACTTTGGCTGATATCATTAAACAGTGGAAATGTGATGCGAGGACACAGTGTCAGTCATTATCTTATCCCAGAATGATAGATTATTATTATTATTATTATTATTACGGGTATCTCCATGGAGTCAGTAGACTCATCGCGGGAGACCCAAACTAGCAAAACAATATCTGTCATATCTCTTCTTGAATTCATTTACAGACGAAGAGCTCACAACTAAGTCAGGCAATGAATTCCACTCATTCACCACCCTCCAGGCAAAAAACCTTGTTCTGACACCTTTGTTAACCACACTCTTCTTTAATTTCCAGAGATGACCTCTTGTTCTTCCATCACTATCACACAGCTGAAACATTTCCCCTGCATCAATCCTATAAAAACCTTTTAGTAATTTGAATGTTTCTATCATATCACCTCTTCTTCGCCTATCAACCAATCTCTGCAATCCACAAGCTCTCAATCTATCAATGTAGGGAGTATTTTTTATATCACTCACCAACTTGGTCACTCTTCTCTGAGCCCTCTCCACAGCCTCCTGATCTCCAAGGAATCCAGGTGACCAGACCTGAGCACAGTAATCCAAATGTGGAAGTATCAATGCTTTATAAAGGGGAATAATAACCTCTTTATCTCTGGATGTCAGTGTGTTCCTCAACAACCAAGTAATCCTATGTGCAATCTTGGACACCTTAGCAATGTGTCCTCTGAACTTCATCTCCCTATCTACCAATACCCCTAAGTCCCTAGCCTCATCAATCTCTTGGAGTACCTTTCCATCGATGTAGTACACAGCTGGTAATCTTTTAATCCCAAAATGCATGACTTTACACTTTTCCACATTGAACTGACATCCATTTTCTTTTGCCCATTTTACCAGCTTATTTAAATCCTCCTGCAAACTTTCAACATCAAATTAGGATAGGAGAATGTTGTTAGGATTATGTGTATACCATAAGTGGATTCTTTCAGGTATCAGTATGACCATAGCAATAGATCTTTGCGAAAAATGTGAAAGAACATTATATTCTGAACACTCTTGCACTCTAGTTGGCAAAGCTGCTGCATACATCCAAATATCATTTCCAAATAGTGCTTGAGTTTGACTTGGCACTGCAGAATTTGTTGTGAATGAACAATAAACAGTTTGAAAGTTTTGGTATGAAATGTTAAATCACAATGCCAATGTATCACTGTGAATTTTTTAACATTTTTATATTGAAGCAATATGTTAATAATGAATAGTCTGTGTCCTGAGCAGAAATATATCAGGAACACATTATCATTAATAACCCTATCCTTCTCTCCAAATTAACCTATAACATTTCTTTATGTTTCTGAGGATTCCTTTTCTGTTCTTCTGATTAAGTCTCCAACCAGCTTTTTCTTTGCATCAGCTATAATTTCTAATGACTTCAAAAATATTTTCCTTGCAGGTGCTTAATGGGGTTCTTAAAGGTCAAAGCTGAATAACTGGGAGGAACTGACCAGGGCTTCTGATCTAATGTCTATTCCTCATCTTCTCTTGGTGCACCTTGTTGGATGTCTACCTTGACACTGAACAAATGAGAAATGGACTGGCCAATTTGGGATCTTCCCATTAGCTTAAACTCTAATGCAAAATGATGGTACAACATGACAGAATTTCATGCTGGCTGGAGCATGCTCATTTAAACAAGGCCTCCATTGTTTTTTTGCCAGGAAACAGCAAAATATCAGCTACTGGAACAAATCATAACTCAACATCATCAGAGCTCAAGATTGGTGCCAAAAAATGGAACTAACATAAGAATTGGATAAGTACCAGTTTGACATAAGAGGTGTTACTGAAACAAAGAAGACAAAAACAAGTGAGATTTTTCTAAGCAACAAATACAAGGTATTACATTCAGGGAAAAGGAATAGCTATAGCACTTAACTAAATATGAAAATAATCTTCTTGAATGGCAGGCAGTATCAAATAGAGTGATGTGGGCAAATATCAGAATAGGGAACTGGACAGTGCGACTTATCTGTGCCTATGATCCCACAGAAAGTTCTACTAAGGAAGAAGTGGAGGAATTTTCAAGGCATTAGAGAAGGCAACTGACACAATGAAAAAGGAAAAGTTGGAGATCTAAACGATAGAGTAGGAAATGATTACCAGACATATAGAACATTTTGAGAAAATAGCAAAGCTAATAATAATGGAAAGTACCAGCTGAAATTTTGTTCAGAACATGAACTGGTTATTACTAACACCATGTTCCAACATAAAGATGTGCACAAATTCACATGGAAAGAAGATACAAGAAATAAGGAAGGTCTCATTGAATGAATAATTATTGCTAACAATGTTTTCCCACTGGTTCAGGACACAAGAGTACAGAGCAGGTTGAAATTGGATGTGATTATCATTTAGTGTTGAGCAGGATAAAATTGAATTTCATATTGAAAAGAAGAGTGTGTAAGAAAGTTTTAAATCAAATCAAAGTTGAACAGTTTTCAGACGTGAACTGTAGAAACAAATACACAAACATTATTCAAGAAAAAATGAATTTGAAAACAAGAACACAAACATCGGAGATCCATTGTCAAACCCTAAAGAAAACATTGATTGATTCAGCTAGAGCGGCATGTGGTGAGGTTGTCTGTAAGGATAGAAAAATCAGAACGTCATGGTGATTCATGAAATTAGAGGCAGTCAAAGAAAAGAAGAAAGCATATCAAAAGTTCTTGTCAGCTTGTGCTCTTAGAGAGAAATGCAACAGAGAGAAACACTGTAAAACTAGCTAAACAAAAGTCATGGAAAGTCTTTGATAAGAATATAGAAAATCAATATCAGAAAAGTTGTAAAATATTCTTAAGGCTATTGAAAAATCTCAGCAATGGGAGAAAGAGTACTTTTAAATGATAAAGATGATAATGGTGAAATGAAAACTGGAGATAAAGATATTCTGAATTAATTACTTTGAAAGATTGCTAAATGAACCATACAGTGACAGCATAGTGGTAGAAAGCACTCAACAGGAATGCAGTTAGTAATACGTATCAATACTTGAAGAAGAAAAAGCCATCAGAAACCTAAAATGTAGAACGGCAGCTGGAATACATGATATTCAGCCAGAAATGATCAAATACGGAGATACAAAAGTGTTCCAGTGGCTATACTGCCTAATTCAGATGGCCTGTTTAGCGGATTGAATTCCAAATGATTGGAGTAGAGCTCTCATAGTAACTATCTACAAAAAGAAAAATACAACTGAATTCAAGAATTACAGAGAAATTTACCTGTTGAGTGTTACTGGTAAGTTTTATGGGAGTATACTCAAGAAAAAGGTAAAAAAATTTGTGAAAGGAGAGCTCGGAGAAAAACAAGCTGGGTTAAGGTCAAACAGAAGTTGTCAGAATCAGATTTTCACTTTAAGTGAAATAATTGAGAAATCATGAGAATATATTAAGGATCTGTATATCAGTTTTGTAGATCTGGAAAAGGCAAGCCAAGATAAAAGCTGTTCAAAACGCTTCAGTTATATGGTGTAAATGGGACATTATATCAACCAATACTTAGTAATCTATATTTGAGTTGTAATTCAGCAGTTAGAATTGAAAGAAGTACAGCAAGATGGTTTGATTTTAAATCAGGTGTGAGACAAGGGTGCACATTATCTGTATAGATCACATTATGAAGGAAAGTGGTATTGAACTTGATACCAAAATTGAATTTGTTAATCTCATCCCTTTATTTATACAAATGATTAAATCTATTATAAGTCTGCAGGATTCCCTGACTAAATCGAATAAATGCTGTAATAACTTTGGTATGAAAATCAGCAATAAATAGACAGCCTTTGAAAATAGGCTGAAACATTGAAAATATGGACTTCATCCTGAGTGGAGAATATCATAGAATGAGTAAAACATTTCAGCTATTTAGGCATAATTTCTAGTGAAAATCTCGAATTAAATTTGGAAATGACAGTAGAATTAGTAAAGCTGGTATGGTAGGAAGTGAACTGAATAAATTTACATGGAATAAGAGAGAAATTAGTCAAAATACTAAACTAGCTGTCTAAGATATCGTTCAAACCAATTTTAACTTATGGATCTGAAAGCTAGTTTAGAAATAAAATCCTTAAAGACTGGAGATCACAGATATGAGAGTGCTGAGAAAGTTTAGGCTAGTAAATAGATGGTATCAAGCCTCCGTAACTCAGTCAGTATAGAAGAAGAAGCCCTTTGGTCGGAAAGATCTGGGTTCAATTCCCGTCAGTGACATGAGGATCTGTCTAATACGGAGGTGGGGGTTTTTTTACCCAGAAACTTAGGTTTTCTGTCCCCCAGAACAGGAAAACCAACCCCTTGAACACGGTCTACAGTCAGAAATACTGCCCTTAGGGGATGCAGTAAGGAGTGATGACCGTTGCATTAATTAGCTGTAAGCATCCTTAGTAGTGGGGGGGGGGGGGGCTCAACCTGTCCTAGCACAATGGTAGTATCAATGGTAGTATCATATTAAAAATGAAGATATTAGGAAATAACTTGCCATTGTTAGCATTAAGGAATGCATTTGCAGAACCAGTGGTGTGGCCACTTAAACAGAATGGAAGAGGAAAGGTTAGCAATATGAGTGTTCTTTGCTAGGATGGCAGGAAAAAAGACCTAGAGGAAGACCAAGATGTAGGAGGATTGATACAGTAAAAAATGCCTTAGAAGACAGAAATATATGATCTGATAATATTGGAGTCTTGACAGATAACAGATTAATGTAAAGGAAAATTATAGATGGGAAGTTAGTAATGATGTAACTTTTCATGTAATAGTATCATAATATCCCTCTTTTATTTATTTATTCGTATGGAGTTTCCTCCCTTTTTCTCCCCTATCCCTATTGGGGCGAGTTGAGCCCCCCTCATGGGAGGTTAAGTATTTATGGCTGTAGATCCCTGTGTGTTCACGGGGCCGGTTTGCCTGCTTGTGGGATGAAAAATGCCAGATAAACTGGCAGAAAAAACCCTACTGCCCGCGCCCAAGACTAGCTAACTTGGCTATGGCTGAGGAAGATCCTCAGATTCCTCACGTCTTCGACGGGAATCGAACCTGGGACACTCCTTCCCCAGCCATATGGTTGTGAAGTGCACAGCCACTAGGCTAACTGCACGGACAGTATCCCTCTGAGAGTACATGTTAGGGAATTTGATGCTAATTAGGTAATCTTAATGAATACAGATTAGTCTAATTGCTTAATTGCCTGTTTTGAAGAGCTACGCTTTCCTTTCTCTGATCCCTGATAGCATAAATAAATAATCTTATATTATTTCTAATTATATTATTCTAATCAGTAAACTGCAGCATATGGGGATGGATATAGGGTTGGTGAGATGGATAAGAGGGTGGTTGATGGATAGATATCACAGAGTAGTTTATTCAGGAGTAGAGTCCTAAAGATGGCCTGTGAAAAAGTGGTGTGCCGCAGGGTTCTGTTCTTGGACCGCTACTCTTTAATTTGTTCATTAATGATATTGGAAAGGATCTGAGAGGAACTGTTCATTTGTTTGCTGATGATGCAAAGTTGGGTAGAGCAATAGTGAATGCACATGATGTCAAAATTTTGCAGGATGATTTGGATAGTTTGGAGGACTGGGCTAAGGAGAATGGATGTCAATTTAATGTGGCAAAATGTAACGTTATGCATTTTGGGGTGAAAAGATTAGCAGCAGTATACCATGTTGGTGAAACTGTACTCCAGGAGATTGATGAGGCCAGGGATTTGGTGGATAGGGAGTTGAAATTTAGGGGGCACAATGCAAAATTGGCTAGATCAGCTCATCAAATCACTTGGTTACTGAAGAATACTTTGACGAGAGCAGAGACAAGCAAGTTATTGTTCCTCTGTATCGAGCTTTGATAAGACCCCATCTTGACTACTGTGCCCAGATTTGGGCACCAGGGTTTCTTCTTGAATGGGAGGAGAAGGTGGAGAGGATCCAGAGGCGAGTGACCAAGATGATAGCAGGTCTATGGAATGAACCTTATGAGAACAGATTGAGGATTTGTTGGTTGCAGAAATTGGTTGATAGGCAGAAACTTGGTGATATGATTGAGACATTCAAATTACTAAAGGATTTCTATAAGAAATCCTTCTAACATCTCATTCCTAATTCAGAGGATATTTTGAGAACAGGACTGGTGGTGGGAGGACTAAGGGCCATCCATGGGACTAAGGGTATTAGAGCTAGGTTTTTTACTTGGAGAGTGGTGAATGAGTGGAATAAGCTGCCAGTCTGTTGTGGGTGCCATGACTGTGAATGAGTTCAAGGTGAAGTATGATGGATACTGTGTGAATGTTGAATAGTTGTTCTTGACATGATGTTAGGGACTCCCTCGATGAGTCTATGGACTCCTTTGAGTTGCCCGTAATAATAATAATTTTAAAAGTGTCTCATTTGTTTCATTCCTCTTTCAGTGCCACTGGTTAGGTCCATATGGTATTTCTGAAGATAATTTGCTTATTTTACTTATTTTCATTTTTTAAATTTCTATTGATATTTTGAGCTGTGTTCTGGACTATATATATATTTTCATCCAATATAGAAATATATTCAATCAGCTAAGTCTCATATTGCCAATCTGTTTTTCTTTAGGGTGCACCAAGGAAGATGTTGATAAGACATAGGGTTCAGAAGTCTCGGTTGATTGTTTGCATTATTTGAAAGTTTGTTTAGATCATCTGGATATGAACTGTGGTACCCCCCCCCCCCCCAAATCATCTAACATCTCATTCCTCAAAGGTGGTGCTTTTTAGCATGAAGTAGGTGGATGAAAGTCATATAATTGAGCTCATTTCTCTTGTATGCTAAATGAAAGATAGTGTTCCTGATACTAACTAGTATCTATTTGTATTTTGTAATTGCATGTTTAAAAGTACAAGATTCTTGTATGAGGGGGGGGGGGGACCTTCCTTACCTGCACCAGTGGCTGAAACAAAAACGGCTCAGTAAAGTGTGTAACTAGAATTTAACCTATCAAGTCTTTCTTCTGTAGTGTTCTGCCTTTTATGGAAATTAAAGTATGTAATTAAATTATATAATACTGTGTAAGCACTCGGATAACATTTTTTTTTTTTTTTTGCCTGAAAGAACTGCTGTTTAAATCACATGTATGAGCTGAGACTCATTAATTCAGATGAAAATCCATTGACAACAATTTGTTTTCACCTAAAGAGTAATTCATTTATTTTATATAGAAGTTGTAGGGTTCCTCCCCCCCTCCGATAATCATATCCCCCTGTTAACTAGGTCTTGCTAATGCCTATAATGCTTTGCACTACATCTAGCAAGCTAAGAATCATTTTTATTCCTTAAGCTTCTGGCTTTAGTGTATATGCATGCTTCTTACCAAGATCATAATAATTTTGTAAGAAGGCCACTATGCTAGACTCGATCATATGCCTTGGAAATATCAAGAGTGACCACTTGAGTTTCTCCAAACTTTTCCATGGCCTGCATCCAAAAGTGGGTGAGGTTAGCTAGCAGATATGTTGTGGAACGAGAATGTTCAGAATTCATATTGGTGATCACTAAGTAGATCAAAAATGAACAAAATTGATATCTGAATGGTATCCCAGAGATGGTGGGAGAATGAGATTAGAGAGAGAGAGAGAGAGAGAGCTATTTGCTTAGTTTTTTCTCTCCAACTCTTTAGACCACCAAGGGAGATCTCCTGCTATGAAGGGTGCAATTGAGATGTAAGAGAAGTGGAAACATGGAAAGACAGAAGTTGTGAACCCACATCCTTAGTAAGAGACCAGAAGGCTCAACTTTCATTTGAGCAGGGGAAAAGCTTAGTACATTTGGCCTTATAAAGTCTGCTTTTGGATTTATTAATGTTTTTTGCAGTTGTTATGAGTTAACAGGCTGGAGTCTTGACTTTAACCATTGGGCATATTCAGAATGTTTGGCTTGGACTGCCTTAGCACAATTTTTGAACCAGAGGTTAGAAAAGGTTGAAGTGGGGAATAAAATCACTCATTCAGCAAAAATAATTTCTGTTATTAGATCAGAGCAGGTACTAAGAGCAGAAGCAGTAATCACAAACAACAAGGCATAGAAATCCTGAAGGCCATCTCAGTTGGCACTTTTGTAGCACCACAGGATATGAGGCTGAAAATGACTGGGAGAAGGACGATCTATAGAAAAGGAGTCATGGACAAGGTTATGGTCAGACTTGCCATGGGGAGAACTAACATCTTTTTCTCCAATGTATTTGGAGGAAAAGCTGGTTAAGAAAAGGTCCAGGTGTTAGGAGAATGTTGAGGATTATCTGGAATTTTGGTGGGTTAATGAACAATTTGTATTAAGGTATTACTGATAGAAAACAGTTCGGCTTATTTTCTAGCTTGGTCATTGAAGTTGTAGAAGGGAAGCCAATCTGAACTGTGGCCATTGAAATCACCAAGGAAGATTATCTCGGTGTTAGGGTAATTAGACTGCCTGTAATAGGCTTTCAGAGATAAATAGATAGGTCAGTGAAGGAAATAAGAAATCGTGAGTCAAAGCAAATCATATAAAGGGGAATTCCAGGTCTGTTAAACTTTGGCATATGGATATTAGATCTGAAAAATGCATGAGTCCCACTTTTCTTATGAAGGGCTTCTTGGAAGAGGTAATGAAGAAAGTCAAAGTGAGATCTTGTTGTAGAGGATGCCAGTTGTGAATGACGAATGAATAACATGTCAGGTTTTGGATGTCTGTAAGTGATGGTGCATGTCATTGATATTAAAATTAAAACCGTAGATGTTGGTAAAGTCACTCTGTAAATTATTATTATTATAGCATAGAATTCTGGTTTATTTTTGGATTTTTTGAGATACACACACACACACATTTGAGATACATATATATATATATATGTATGTATTATTTTTTTGTTTTTTGCAAGTTTTTTTGCATTTTTGATATTTTTAGAGATTTTCTGGTGATTTTTTATGAGATTTTTTGTTAACTTCAGCCACTAGAATTTTTTTTTCTTTGTCAAAATAGTAGGAAATGGTTGCAAGTAAAATAGTAGGAAAATTTAAAAGAACTAACAAAAATCTGAAAGGACTTAACTACATAAATATAAATTTAAAATTTAAATCTATGCTTTTATTTGTTTCTTTTTATTTATTTAGAGATTTATGTTTTTATTTTATTATTATTTATTGTTATTTATTTTATTTTTGAAGAGTTGATACAAAAATAGTATTTGTCCAAAACCTAAGGATGGAATGTGTTTCAGACATTTGCTAAGAGGTCGCCTTCACTCTACTACAGAGCTTGAAGACCGATTTTTGGTTATAATCAACACACTACAGCAGCTCTGCTTGCAAGTTGGCTCCATTCAAGCACAGATACTCGGATATCTCAACAAAGTGTGGCAAGATGTCTGTGACAAATAGTCCCATATGCACGAAAGCCTGTATCCCTTTATCCACAGCTCATCATAGAGCATGTTTTCAATAGCCATAAAAATTGGACAAGACACCAATGGATTAACATGCTCTTTATAGATGAAAGTTGTTTTAGTCTTTCCTCCGATTCTAGACGACACATGATCTGGTATGAAAGTGGTACCTCTTGCCATTGTGAGAATGTTCTTGAAAGGGATAGATATGGCAGTGCTGTCATGGTGTGAGGAGGCATTATGCTTAACGAATGCACTGAGCTACACGTCTTGGAAAAAGGGACTATGACTGGTGAATGATATTGTAATGAAGTTCTTCAACATCATGTTCGATTGTTCTGTGATGCTGTAGGCAAAGAATTTATTTTTATGGATGACATGCCATACCACATTGTACACAAGCAGTGGAGTCTCCAGATACTTGTGGAGACCGAGGATATTAATAAATCAAGCAGCAGCACACTCCCAGATCTCAATCCCATAGAACATGTTTGGGATGCAACAGGGAGACACATTGCTGCTTGAAATTCCCCTCTAGAAAACAAACAAGACTTTATCCTTGCTCTGAAGGAGGAGTGGGCCAGTTTGCTTCAAGAACTCCTGAATCACTTGGTGCTAAGTATGGTACAACTTTGTGAGAGCTGCATCACATGTGGTTCAGGGTGGACATATTCCATAGTGAAATGTGTTCACACATGCTTTTCTCTAAGCACTGTAAATTAATCCCTTAACTACACCCTCAGGAAATTTGTAACTTTTGCCAAAAACATATTGCAATTTATTTAATTTGTATGAAATTTATAACACATTTTTTGTGAATATAATTTATTAATATGCTGGCAATAAATTTATGTTTACATTTAGCTAGAGTCATGAAAATTTTTTCATATACAGGTAAAAATGTAGTTTATCCTTAGCTTTTAAACACCAGTATATATATATATATATATATATATATATATTTATAAAAGTACATTTAACTGACTAGAACCCGAGAAAGTATAACAAAAACCTTTAATACATCACGACTAGTTTCATCGGTGCTCCGACTTCTTCAGGTGAGAAATAAAAAACATAAGATATAAAAATAACAAGGTAAAAAACATGGACTTTCCAGCTTAATAAAAAGCAGAATAGTAACAGTCATATTTGAATAGGTGACTGCGTGCTACCATTGGCATGAGTTATGTGTGCGACAGCTAATTTTAGAGCGCCAGTACTGGATTACTGCGCTATGGGAATCAGGCAAATTGTAGCTTAGATTGTTGTTCAAATGTGAAGGGTCCAGAACTATTTCTTTTGATTCGATAATTCTTCTTTCGAATTCATCCTTGCATATATATAAATTAGTAGTGCATTCCCAGTCAACTTGATGTGGCTGTTCTTCAAGGTTAGAGTTTGCCGAGAAGAGGACATGACTGGAAAGGGCGCTTGCTCGTGTTCTACTGTAAGAGATGTCACGTCTATGTTCCTCAAGACGAAGTGAAACAGATTTATCTGTCTGGCCAAAATAAGGTCGACCACAGTCGCACAAAACTTTATAAACACCAGGAAAATGCAGTTGGTTGTGTTTTGGTCGACTCAGAAAAGAACGAAGTTTTGGCAGAGTAGTATAGTCGGTCTTTATGTTGAATTTCTTCAAAATCTTAGCTAGTTTTGGGGTAAGAGAGCTGATAAATGGTAACTGTATATGAGAGATAGGGTTGGAATCATCTTCTTGTCGAGGATGTTGGCGTGGTCTCAAACGTTTAGTGATGTTACGAGACAAATATCCATTATTTAAGAAGGTGTTTTTCAGGAAGTTAAGCTCTGTTTGAAGGTCTTCTTCTGTGAAAGTGAGACATCTTGCTCGATGGGTGAGGGTGGAGATGATGCCCAGTTTCTGAGGTGGGAAGTGATGAGAAGAACCATGTAAATATCTATCAGTGTGGGTGGTTTTTCGAAAAATTGAAAATTTAAGACAGTCATGTAATCTGTTGATCTTTAGATCCAAGAAGGGGAGAATGCCGTTAATCTCTAGTTCTGATGTGAATTTAATGTTCTGATGTTGGTTATTTAAATAGTTTAGAAAGTTTTGCAGTTCCTCTAAACTATGTCCCCAGATAAGGAAGACGTCATCAATGTAGCGTAACCACAGTTTAGGTTTCAAAGTAGCTGAGGAAATAGCTTTCTCTTCAAAATCTTCTAGAAAAATGTTAGCTAAGACTGGGGATAGAGGGCTGCCCATAGCTAAACCGCTAGTTTGTTTGTATATTTTATCTTCGTAGCAGAAATAGCCGGAATTGATGCAGTGAGTTAGAAGAGCAAACATTTTTTTAGAAACCTTGTCCTTAAGAAGAGTCAGAACTTCATCTGTAGGTACATTCGTAAACAGAGATACGATGTCAAAACTCACCATTCTGTCAGAATCTAAAAGATTCAAATTTTTTATTTTTGAGATGAAATCTTCAGAGTTTTTGATGAAGGAGGAGGAATTGCCAACTAAATTTGCCCTCTATCCCTAGTCTTAGCTAACATTTTTCTAGAAGATTTTGAAGAGAAAGCTATTTCCTCAGCTACTTTGAAAACACAACCAACTGCATTTTCCTGGTGTTTATAAAGTTTTGTGCGACTGTGGTCGACCTTATTTTGGCCAGACAGATAAATCTGTTTCACTTCGTCTTGATGAACATAGACATGACATCTCTTACAGTAGAACACGAGCAAACACCCTTTCCAGTCATGTCCTCTTCTCGGCAAACTCTAACCTTGAAGAACAGCCACATCAAGTTGACTGGGTACGCACTACTAATTTATATATATGCAAGGATGAATTCGAAAGAAGAATTATCGAATCAAAAGAAATAGTTCTGGACCCTTCACATTTGAACAACAATCTAAGCTACAATTTGCCTGATTCCCATAGTGCAGTAATCCAGTGCTGGTGCTCTAAAATTAGCTGTCGCACACATTCGACTCATGCCAACGGTAGCACGCGGTCACCTATTCAAATATGACTGTCACTATTCTGCTTTTTATTAAGCTGGAAAGTCCATGTTTTTTACCTTGTTATTTTTATATCTTATGTTTTTTATTTCTCACCTGAAGAAGTCGGAGCACCGATGAAACTAGTCGTGATGTATTAAAGGTTTTTGTTATACTTTCTCGGGTTCTAGTCAGTTAAATTTACTTTTATAAATGTATACATCCCGAGTAAATCCTAATTTCAATATATATATATATATATATAATTCAGCCATTAAAAAATTTCTTGCAGTGTAAGCAGTCCAGAATCATTGTTGAAAATATATACTCTAAATTTAGAACTTAGATTTTTCTGAAACTAAAGTTTCATGTTGTTCCTAAAAATCTATTGATATTGATAAATCTCAGTATTTTTCAGTAGTTTGTTTTTATATTGAGTAAGTGAGTTTATTATGGCATTGCTTACTGTAGCAAGAGTTGAATGCAGTATCCTTTAATTTATTTAAAATATAATTTATCTTTTAATATTTTTTTCTGATTTTAATGGATATATCATTTACTTGATGAGGTTATATTTAAACTTTTGAAATTAACATTAAAGGCATTTATTTTCTGGAAATCATCTTTCATTTATGCTCAGAGGTCATTTCTAAGTCTGCTAAAAATGTCAAATGATGCTTTATTATTACATCACACCTCCAGGGAGCCCAAAGACTCATCGAGGGAGGGCATTATTAGATCCTGAATGTAGAACTTTACAAGTAAATTCTTTATTCAGGATTTAACATGATAAATATTACTAATTAAGGAGATATCTGCACATCAGCTAATAATTATGAAAAATTATTTTATGTTATGTGATAATGTGTAGTCCATATGTGCCATATATTGAAATTTATTCCTGTATAACTGAAATGAGAAGCAGAGAATTTTGTGTTAGAATAGTAAGAATTATGTAAGGGAATTGTTAAGTTATTTGTAAATCCCATTAAGCTGTCTAGTACATTACGAAATTTCTAGAAAGATAATAAGTAGTAATCTGGAATAAACGTGTATAATATGTATGAGTGAGTCGAGCGTAGCAGTGGAGGCTGTACCTACGCGGTAAGTGACGTCAGAACAACTTCCTGGAATAGGATAACCTAACAGATTAGGGAGAGTGTAGGATTACCCAAGGGGACATGAACGATGGGTAAAAAAACACATCGAATAGAGGGTGCCCGAAATAATGAATAAAAGACGATGCGCACCACATTACGAGGCTTTTTCTTTTTCGGTTCTTGGATTCCAGTTTTAGGAGGATTGTCGGGGGATTCATGCGAGAGCGGTGGATCGACTACTGTGATGTCGGACGACGAGGCCTATTCTTAAGAACGCTTGAGGATTTCCAAGCGAAGCTGATTGTGTTACGACGGCCTATGCAGAATCGAGTCTTCGAATAAAGTCCCATTGAGGAGAATGAAGAAAATTTCCTGCAGAGTGGTAGACAGCACGCCACAGTCCGGAAATGATTCAAAGAAAAGTGTAGTGCATCGCCAGGTGCAAAGAGACGGCCGATAACTATACAGTAAGGTAATCCAGATCTACATGAGATGGCGGCATGAAATCAGAAAGGATCTGGTAATGTAAAGAATTTCATTCTATGTTAAAAATCGATTAGAAGAATAAGAAATTTGTGTATACTGTAAACTAAGGACACTAATAGAGAACTTTTAAGTGAGAATTTGATTGAATTAGTTAAGACCACGTGGAACAAAGAAGAATTGTTGATAGGCAGTATTTTGATTGAGAATGGCTAGGCTTGACTAATGAAATTTAGAATTAAGATGGTTATTGATAGAGTATTAATGAAAGTGTTCAATGCATGTTCTGTGAATAACTTGTGAAAGGAATTATATCCTAGTAGTGTTATCCTTGCATGTAATCTTATCCTTTTGTAATTGAAGGATTTAGCTTACTCAAATTCATTGTTGTGATTTAGTATGAACCTTAACTTAGAGTGAGTTTTCTTCTATTTGAATTTTCTTAACTGTAAATGTTCTGTGCTTTTCCAAGAAACATGTTTTGTACCTTATACCTGAGTTTATGCCTGATTACAAATTCAAACCACCACTTATGAAATAGAACCTTTTGGCGGGAAGGAATTGGATATTATTGCATAAGTGAGATTCAGGTCACGACTGCTAACTGAATCTGCACAGCGCTAGTGTAACATTAATTATTGTGTGTATCCCTTTTGAATTTAGAATTGTTTCCCTGAACAAGAGTCTCTTCTGTTATAGGATATTGGCTGGCGCAGCATAATAAAAATTTTGCCAATATCTGAAGAGGAAATAGATCTGAATTAATATTTTAAAGGCACAACAGTAGATTAGAAAGAGGGCTATTTAGAGGTAGAATAAGGTATAATATAGAGAAAAGCAATGACGTAACAATATTTTATTTAAAATATAATTTATCTTTGAATAATTTCTTCTGATTTTAATGGATATATCATTTACTTGATGAGGTTATATTTAAACTTTTGAAATTAACATTAAAGGCATTTATTTTCTGGAAATCATCTTTCATTTATGCTCAGAGGTCATTTCTAAGTCTGCTAAAAATGTCAAATGATGATTTATTATTATTATTACATCACACCTCCAGGGAGCCCAAAGACTCATCGAGGGAGGGCATCTACTCTGCAACTCTTCATCTCACTACTCCACCAACCTACACCAACGCCATCTACCACCACTAGTACTTTCACACACAATCACAAACATCCATGTCAACGGTGGGATTCGAACCCGCAGCCTTCTGGCTAGAGAGCGGATATGCTAACCACTCAGCCAACCAGGCTGGCTTTATGGTTGGTAATCCTCTTATCCTGCTATATTAGTGGATGTATTTGCCTTAAGCTGCTTTAGTGACATTATACTTGTTATTATAAAGTCAGATATAGGAGAATGACATAAATATGAGTTGGACATGGTGAAAATATTGAGATTAGATTTAGTTACAGTAGAAACTATTTCACTTTAGAAATTAAATTAAACTTGCCAAGAAATTATATTCTTGTTTTATTTATATCTAAATGTAAGCAACAAAGTTTGCATGAAGTATCTTTACAACTGGGCTACTTGTATATAGAGGCTGATGACTTCCCATCGATTGCCTTAGTATTCCACAACGCAAGCACACTTCCTTTTGGATGCATATGAATGCTATGTATTATGGGAGGGTCACTACCCAGACCCAGGTGTGATTCCTGCTGATGAGACCTCAGTAAAGGTCGAAACCAGTCTGGGTTGTGGCCCTTCCATATCAATGCAAATTATCAGCCTCTATATACAAGTAGCCCAGTTTGTGAAGATACTTCACATGCAAACTTTGTTTGCTTACACTTCAATATGAAATAAAACAGGAAGTTTTATTGGATTTAGTCACATATAATTTATTTCAATAGAATTTTCTGTCATCATATAGCCATATCACATACAGTTCTAAATAGAACAGTTAGTTTGAAAGATGGAACATTTGATCATCATTAATTTCTTGATATGTACCTTCAAGAGATGTTCAGGCTATTTTGACAACACTATATGATTAAGTTTGCATTATTATTAACCTCCTATCCACAATGTTTCTCCAAATTAGTCTATTATTTGTCAGCACTCCAGTATCGTCATATCTAACATTCTTCAAAATTTCCTTTTAGAATTCAGCAATGAGAGGTGGGGGAAGGGGGGGAAGAACTCATTACAGTATCCTCCATTTGTTTGTATATTTTCTATATCAAAGAGAAGTAATCTACATGGATGGCATGGAGATCTGTGATGTCAGGAGGAAACTTTTTTTAAAAGTATAAGGTGTAGATGTTGGTGAAGAAGAAGTGATGACAAAACTGACCATAATATCAAAAGTATTAAACTTAAACATTCACTAAATTAAATAAATCCATTATCTTATGTTAGCACTTATTATTCATGTGTGATTTATTTTCTTGTAGACAAACAGGTAAATCTTCTGACATTTAAAGGAAAATCAGAAATACATAAGAGTTTTCAAGAGTGGAAAATCCGGTCCCTTGCAGGGCATATTTCTTCATTCATAAGATCCTTTGAGAAAAACTAATTATGCATTGCTTTCTAGAATGGTTTTATAAAGAATGCTGAGAAGGTTCTATTTAAGCTTAAGTTAATTAGTAATGTTTCTCTGTGATTATCCTGATTCTGGAAAGTTTTGGTTGAACATGCATCACTGTGTGTGTGTGTGTGTGTGTGTGTGTGTGTGTTTAAAAAAAAAGTTTTTTTTAAAGGAATGTGTAGAATTGGCTTTCTGTTGGATCAGGTTTCTCATTATTTCAGGTCTCCACTAATCTATACTTGGGTAATCTTACTTAGAAGAATAGTTATCGTGCTGATTATATTATTCTGAGCAAAATATTAACTTGGAAATTATGATAGAAATAAAGAGTAGATGTGGACATTAGAAATTATATCTAAATAATATAACAGATGGATATCAATTCTTTGTTCCACATTCTTTTTCACAAGTGTTTTGTTTGTGACTGCCATTCTTTAAGATGGCATTCGAAGATGTATATGTTATTTTAATAGAGCTATGCATATTTTAGGTGAATTGGAAGGGTTGTTTGGTGAAGTGGAAGACTCCCTTCTACACCTTGAAGATATTATTGAAATTCAGGAACTACAAGAAAAACAGCTGGATCACAGATTTCAATTGGCCTTGTATAAAGAAAGCAAACTAACTGAATTTGAAAAAGTGAAAGGTGATTATTCAGCTTCTTCATTTTTAAACCTAAAAAAAAAAAAAATTTATCTTACAAGTTGGCCATTTTAAGATAATTAACTGATTGCACAAGGTCCACACTGGAAAAAAGTTTTAAAAAGAATCTTTGATTCTTTTTAAAACTTTCGTACATACTTTACATTTCAATATGATATTCAATTTTATCCTACTCAAAACTAAAAAAAAAATTTCACATTTGACATTCGTAGATGCTGTATGGTCGCTGTCGTACCTCACATGGTTTTAACAATAATGTCTTCTGCTAGAATAAGTGATTCCCTTTCCACACAAAGTTTGTAGGACAATCACAAACATCCATGCCCATGGCGGGATTCAAACCTGCAGCCTCTTGGCTGGTGAGCGGACACGCTAACCACTCGGCCAACCAGGCTGGCTGCGCAAAACTAAATAGCAATAATTTCCTATATATCAAATATCCTATTTGTTGTGTACTTAACTAGTAAGAAGATATATTGTTATCAACAGTGGGAGCTTTTCTTATTCTTGTCATCTATGTGAATTTGTGCACATCTTTATGTGGAAAGTTGAACAGAAATCCAGCAGGACTTACCATTATTATTAGCTTTGCTGCTTTCTCCAAATTTTTCTCTAGAACATTTCTGTACGTTTGATTATCATTTTCTACCATGGTATTTAGATTTTCAACAAGGGTCGACTTTTTCTTTGAGTCAGTTCTTCTTCTCTAATGCTCGAAAAATTCTTCCTTCTTAGTAGAACCTTCTGTAGGACCATAGTCTCTGTGAAGTCTCTACTCACGACCATTTCCAGACATCTTTTCTCTAATTTCTTGAAAATTTCTCATTGTACATCTCTCCATCCAATTTCTTCTCTACCAGCTTTCACACATCTGTTCTACTCATGAATAGATCTTCCCAACTTTGCATTATTTGCAAATAGCTACATATCTCGAAATAAGTCTGTGCCAGTGTGATTAACATAAAGGTTAAACAATAATGATCCCTAAACAGTAGATCCCTTTGGCGCACCACTAGTGACCTGTTGGGATACTTTGTTTTGGTACATTAGCAATTTGCTTACACATGATCTCTCTTTCAAAAAATTCTTGCTGACCATCATAGAGAATAATCCTATTATCAACCTGTTTCTGAATACTACGCTCTCTCAAACACCTGAGCACAACCCAGACTGGCCTACAATTTGTGGCTTCAGTTTTGTCACCACTTTGTGAAAATAGAACAATTTTATCATCTTCCCACTCCTTTGGGACTTGCTCTGCTCTGTTCCAAGACTTGTGTTAAACAGATATGCCAAATATACTGTTGACTTTGTGGAGCATTTCTTGAAAACACTCGGTAATATGTTGTCAGTCTACTGCCTTATTATTATTAAGAGAGATCTCCAGGGAGTCGAACTCATTGAGGGAGGCCATATTATTTGCACTAGTTATCATACCTGTTCTTGATCAGGTATAAAGGATTATACAAGTATAACACTTTCAGAAGTTTGTGAATCGCAATCATATCACCCCTCTTTCTCCTGTTTGCTAGTGTCTGCAGCCTACAAATTCTCAACCAGTCATCATGATCTGTATTCCACAATCACGATATCATTTTTGGAACTCTCCTTTGCACGCTCTCCACTATCAGAATCACCATAGAAACCAGGACACCAGACCTACACTCAATAGTCCAAGGAGATCTTATCAAGGTCTCAATCATTAGCATCATATTTCTTACTTACTCACTATCAGTCTCTCCTGCACCATACCCTTTACACTCGAGCTCCATTTTTTTTTTTAATCATTTTCATGCATGAAAGGTAGAAGTACATATAACACATCATTACTGTGTGTGAGGATTAGGAAATAAACCTTTTCCTTGAAGAGTGTGGCTGTAGTTGAGGAATACTTCATAAACGAAAGATACACAGGACAGAGGTAGACAGAATAAAAGAGAAGTTGGTTTGGTGCATTTTTATGGGACCGTATGGGTGTGCAGCTGCTGCTCACTCATGTTTTAACCAGGCCCATTGGAAAGCAAAGGAATGATGGATACCACTTCATTGGAGCAGCATCCATGACAGTTCCTGAAAAAAAAAAAAAAAAAGCAGAGTTGAAACATTGAGGGAGGAATCATTCTCCCTGGACAGTATCAAGAATTTTTTAGATTTTAGGTGCACCACTTCACACACATGAACCTCATTCTAGGTATAGAATAGATTTCAGTAATTAAGTAGATTTGTACATTTAGGGTGAAAAGTGTAGCCTCTCGAGAGAATAAGAATGTTTTTTTGGATGCCAAGGAAACTAGTGATGTTGTGTTAATGCCAGGAGAGAGTAGTGTCACTGAAGGGAAAGGTAAAGGAACTGATGTGTGAAAAAAAAAGACGAGACTGCATTTTGGTAGTGCTGAAGGTGACTGTGTTATCCTTGCCCCTTATTAACTATGTGCATTAATCCCACTAAATTGTTTTTCTGTTATTTTAGTTTAATTTCTATTACTACATTGACATTTATTTATTTCTTACATATAAGAAACTTTTTTCTTGTATGTTATTATACTAGCATCTTATGAAGCCAAAGACTCATAAACCTGGAATGCCTCTGGAGTGCTATCTTTGTCATTTGCCTCTTTATTCTCTTCACTTCATCACAAGAAACCTAACAAAATCTGCACAACCTCTAGATGTGGTCAGATCAAAGCCTTATAAAGAGGAATAACTTCCTTATTTCTAAAGGTTAAGAACACATAACCTCATCCAAGTCAAATCTCACTCTTAAAAGATTGAAACGTATAGCACATTTTAGCACTGTGACACGGGTGAATATGATATAATCTGGGAACCATGTCCAGGAGATCCATCATGTAACTTTTTTTTTTTTCAAGCCACTTGAAAAATTCCAGTAATCAGAATGGTGCTCTCACTCCAGGTCATGAAAATCATTTATCAAATACACTTGAATTTTGACATATTTTAATAAAACTTTTAATAAATCCAAAAATATGCCGATTTTATTTGTATCTATGTATTTTTATTATCAGTTTTCTCCTGATATATTCCCTCATTCTCTCTCTTCCAGTTGTTTCTTAAGGCAAACCTTATAAACTCAATAAACTATACAAGCTCCTCCAGAGCAGGCTTTTACAAACATTCATATCCACAGTGGGATTTGAACTTTTAACTCATTGGTTCAAGTATGTTATCCCTTTGACTAACCAGTTCTGGGAATAAATAATATGGTCCCAGTCACTTTTCATTTCAAATTTGAACTTATTCCTGAAAATGTTGTATATCACTACATCTGTGTTTGAAGGATACAAACAATTACTTCTGCAAAAAATTGCTAAATTAAAATGAACAAAAGGTTTTGTAAAGATTTTAATCATACCTCGAGCTTATCATCCTAAAAAGAAAAGCTGCAGCTTTTATTAAAATTCTTGAAAACTTAGTTTCAGAATCATTAATCTATTTTTACATGGAGTTTTTCTGTAATAATTTTACATGGAGTGTCTGTGTAATAATACCATGAGATGTCCATGGAGTCTGAAGACTCATCTTGGGAGATGCACACTTTTCTCACAATATCTATTATACCTCTCATTGAACTTATTCACCAACAAAGTACTCTCAACAGATTCTGGCAACTCATTCACCACTCTCCAAGCAAAAAATCTAATCCTCACAACTACACTCTTAATTTCCAGGGATCTTATGTTCTGCTTCCATCTAGCCAAATACCATATCCTTTCTTTTCCATCTGTCAACCAATTTCTGCAATCTACAAACCTTCATTCTGTCCTCAGACCTTTCCAGAGACTGCTTTCTGTGGAATGGTCATGCCATCTTTGTCTCTTGCCTGTGGATCCTCTCCACCACTTCCTCATCAACATAAAAACCATGTAGTAACTAGACCAGTGCAGCGTAATCTAGATGTGGCTGTATAAAAAAAGGAATGATAAATTCCTTATCTTTGCTTGTTAGGATGTTGTTCAATAACCAAATAGTCCTGTGAGCTGTCATGGCCACTTTTGCACTATGCTCTCTGAACTATAACTTCCTATCCATTAACATTCCAAATCCCAATCTTCATCAGTTTCCTGGAGTACAGCTTCATCTATATTGTAGTGATTGTTACACTTCTGCTTTTGTGTTTAATATTATTCTCAAAACTATCTTAATCTAAAGTTATTGCATTTTAATAAACTGAGATGCTTAAATTTTGATTAAATATTTCTAAGAATATATTAAAAATCAAACTTATAATTGCTATTTTTCTAGCAAAACTGGCAGAAGAACATGCATATAAAGTTCTTGACTTTGAAAGAAAACAGCAGATAGTTCTAAAGGAGCGGCAAGAAGCTTTTCGAGAAGCTTTTGAAGAAGAAATGCTGCATTATAAAACCCATGGCCGAATTGAAAGTAAGTAAATATGAAAAAAATCTGCTTTGAAATTATTCGCTTACCTCATTCATTTGATACTCCCCCCCACCACCACACACACACCTCCTGCACGCCTGTGTGTCTTATTTTTTTCCAGTGACATAATTTACAAACTAAATAATCTCACTGGAATAATAATAAAGTATGGATTTCAAATTTTTCTAAAAATAAATAAATCTAAAATGTCACTCTATGTGCAATTTCTCAAGAGCACACACCAGTGGCGGCTTGTGGCTTGAAATCGTGCTGCTCCTGCAACTTTCGAAATATACATACACACTGTAAGTACAGTGTTTGGATGAAATATCAAAATTATGGTAAAAATTTAAAAAAAAATTACACATGAAAAAATAATGTTTATTATCATTAAAATTATGCAGTTTGGTATAATTCAAAATGACTTAAAAATAAAATATAATCTTCTTGTTTTGTTTCATGAAAAAATATTGTCTATTATCGATAAAATATCGATGATCCTTGAAATCAGTGCACTATCACAGATATGAACCTGAAATATTCTGGCCTCATTTTTCATACATTAAGCAGTATCTATGAACCACATCAATAATGATTATCATTTTGTGGTTTTAAGACATTTGTAAATATTTTGTTCTTTTCTTAGTGTACCACAAAAAAAGTTTATTTGTTTGCTGTATTTAATAGTTACCAATGAAAATACTAACAATATAAATGTTTAATCTACTAAAGCAAAAATCACAGAGAAGGTATTAATGATGGTTGAAAACATTTTTAAAATATTTCTTAAAAACAGAATATTAAGATACAAAGAATTAAGATACAAAATAGCATACAAAGAATACAAAGGTATTCTTTATATGTTATTTACTAACACAGAAAATCCAAGTAAATATATATTCTGTTAACAGGACTTTGCAGCAGTAGTAGCAGTACAGATCAACCAGTACAACTAGGAGATATAGAACTAGATGAAGATCAAACAGCTCTAGATGCATTTTTAGCTGAGGAAGCAACAGAAGATACTGTTCGTGAAGGTATGATACCTTTAATTATTGTAAATTCCTCATAATTTCGTGGGGAGGAATCTCAAAAAGTGAAAACACCATGAATTGTTTGTGTGAGATTACCACCCAACTTATTGGAGGATTAAAGTGGCTTAAAAAGATTCCATGTTTGCTCTCTATTTAGAATAAGGTTTCTGGATTAATCTAATCCTTAGTCCACACACAGTAATTCCAATGTACAGGGTGGCCATAATTAAATTTCCCCTATTCTGGTTGTTATATAGCTCGATATAACAACCAGAATATCACTAAATTCAGTAGAGAGACTAATCAAGAAATGGATAGGATTCTGGGGAGGGATCAAAAAAAAAAAGTCACAAATAGGTGGAATATGGCACTCTACAATGTAAAAAAAAAGTATTAAAAATGGACAGACAAATGAATAACAAAGACTAAACTGAAATGAAAGATTCCCTTTATGTGTTGCACTTATGATAACACAGCAATAAAACTTTTAATATCAATTTAATTCAGCACAGTATTATTGAATGTGTTGTCACAAACCTGTTGCACAACTCGAGCACATTGAGTTTGCCCATGCGAAAGAGAACTTAATTCGATGTGGACACTGTTCTCATGGACCAGAAATTTCATCCTGTACACAGCAGAATGTAACATGTCTGAAGGAATGTTCATCACAGTTTGTAATACATTGTCCTTTAAGACTACCAAATTAGAGACACCACAACAATAGACGTTGACTTTCAGGTAACCTCACAACCAAAAATCATATAGAGTAATATCAGGGGACCGAGGCGACCATGCAACTGAAAAAGAAGTGACTAATCACTTTCTTCTTTGAAGTGATTAGTCACTGTGAAGTGATTGCACAACCGGTACAACAGCTTCTGTAGAAGCTGTTGTACTGGTTGTGCAACATGGGGAGGTGCTCCATCTTGCATAAAAATGGTCTCATCCAGACATCACCATTGTGGAATAATGAAACCATTCAGCATATCACTATATTTCTATGTGGTAATGGAACAAGTTACTGGTCCTGTCAGAGTGATGTCTTCAAAAAAGAATGGCACCCTATTATAAAATCTACTGTGAAGCTACCAAATGTTAATTTTGGAAGGGTGATTTGGAATTTGCAAACCCAAATTCGACAGTTTTGGGCGTTTACTGTCCTTTTCAGATAAAAATGCACCTCACCTCCCCACACAGAATTTTCCAAATCCAAGCATCGTTGACTTCCAATCTGACCAGAAATGTCAGTCACTTGTAGCAGCTGTTGTATACAGCTGATCTTGTATGGATAAAATGTAATAATTTTGCACAAGACTTTCCATACTGTGGAATAAGGCATATCCAATTGTCACGCTACTCCACAGGCACTGCTACTGCCAGCAACGTTTTCGTGTAATCTGCTGACAATCGCAGTGGCAACTTCTTCAGTTACCTGTGTTGGCACTGGTTTCCTTTATACAAAATCTGGCAGGTTCTAAACTCACCAAGAGCAGCTGATGCATTGCACTTGTCAAGCCTCTCCTGGCATAAATATATCACAACCATTGCATCCTCATCTTCTAAAAAAAAACTAGGATTTCTCTTTTGCTCAAGACATTACTTCACCCCTGAACAGCTGTTAACTTTATACAAATCACAAATCTACCCAGCTATTGAATACTGCTCTCACATATGGGGTGGGGTCCCTAAAAGCTCCCTCAAAATGCTTGACTCAATACAGAGGAGAGCAATTAGACTTACCAGTGATTCATCTCTTACCAAGTCATTCCCCTCCCCACTTTCGCACAGACGTTTGGTTTCTGCAATATATATATTCTACAAATATTTCAATGGGAATTACAGCATTGATCAGTAATCCCCCCCCCCCACACACACTTAGTATTAAGTGTGTTAGAGCACGTGCAGCTGCCACTCAACATCCCTTCACAGTACACCTTGAAACCCACAGAACAGGTTTGCTTTCCTCCTCCTTCATCTCTGCAAGTTTCCCAACCCATATACGGTACTAATGTACCATAGGTTGATCACCCACCTCTCGTATATGGGATCAACATTAAAAAAAAAACTTTTTAAGGTAAAATAACTTTACTAGTTACCTGCAATAAGGTAAAGTGAAGCATATGTTGAACATGACTATCAGTGAGAATGTGTTTGTGAAGTTTCCCTTTACTTTATAGGTCTTACGATGCCAGCAAAACAGGTATTCAACTTTGTTTTATGCAAATTTTTAGTTTCCTGGGCTACAACAGTGCCATATGCCCCTATCAGCAACTCTTCCAGCTAAAATTTTTTTTTGCAGAATCCTTCCCATATCTTGATTAGTCATCATCAAATTCCTGATATGTACCCTCAAGGGGCATACAGGATAATTATGATAGTACTACATAAAAAAAAGTTACACCATTATTAACTTCCGATCAATAATTTTACTCCAGGTTAATCTGTTATCTATCAATTCCAATATTATTATCAGATCTTATATTTCTGTATTTTAAGGCACTTTTTACTGTATCAATCAATTTACATCTTGATCTTCCTCTGGGTCTTTTCCCTGCTTACCTGGCAAAGAACACTTGTTTTGCTCTCTCCTCTTCCATTCTGTTTAAGTGAGATTAGCTTACTAACACATTCTTGAATGCTAACAATAGTGAGTTCTTTCCTAATATCCTAATTTTTGATGGGATACTGCCATTGATGCCATCTGTTTACTCCACTAATCTTTCTCAGAACTCATATCAGAGATCTCCAGTATTTGATCAAGTGTTTTATATCTTACCCAGCTTTCAGATCCATAAGTCAAAATTGGTTTGAACACTGTCTTGCATAACAGCTAATTTAGTGTTTTGACTAATTTCTTGCTTATCAAATATAAATTTATTCACCTGGCTTCCTATCATACCAGCTTTACTTCTAATATTTTAGCAAATGACAATGTAAACTAAATTATTAACTATAAACTACGTATATTTTGGCATTGTTACATTTCCATCTTCAGGGATCACAAAACAATGATATGTGCATGCAGGCACTCATGCTAAGCAAATGATTCTGAAGAAAGGCAACTGAAGTCTGTTCTAGAGTCCTAAAAGATGCCCCTAGGAGGCTAAATTGGGTTGTCTTAGCTGATGATCTTAAAATGTATGCTTGCCAAATTTGGGGCAGTCTCAGGCACCAAATTTGTGGCATGGAATAAGTGGCCTTTTACCAGCATATTCTGTGGTGGGTGTCCAATGCATGGTCAGCAAGTCCTGAGTGACTGTATTGGTGGAACTGGATTTAGTCCTTGTGTTCAGATATCCTGATATTGGCTGTCCTGCCTGTTTGGCCATAGTAAGACAGTTTGCAACTGCAAGGAACCTGGTATACCCCAGGTAGGTCTAGGGGATGGCTGATCTTTAATGGAGCAGATAAGAGATGCCAGTTTCTCATGGGATTTGTAACTAGTTGTGAGGCCATATTTTCTTAGGATTTTTGTTAGTTTTTCAGATGTACTCCGGATATATGAATTGGTGATAGATTTAGAGTAATCTCCGCTATGAGGGGGTAACTGGTTTTAATAATTTTTGGATTTTTAGGGGTTGTAGCTATTGGTTAAGAAGGTGTTAAGGATATGGTTCAGTAGTTAGGGCATTGTTATCTGAACTGATTAATTTTGTCCTGTTATATAGAATTTTTATAATTCCATATTGTTGGGAGGGGGAGGCGACTGTTGGTGAATGTATCTACCTGTATGGTGTAGGTTTTCTGTAAACAGAGAAAGCTAGGGATCCATCAGGCTGGCACGTAATCAGAGTGCTAGGAAAAGGAGACTGTTGTTTTTTTCCTTTTCCAAGGAAACTGGATCCTGGGGTGTTGATTGTTTAAAAGTGTGTTGAGAAATTGTGGAGTGTATCGAAGCCATGTGGCCAAATAGCAAACACATCATCTACGTAGTGTAGCAAAACAGTAGGGCTGAGTTTAAGGCTTTTTCTTCAAGTCTCCATAAAGAAGTTGGCCAGGGGTGGAGAACCCATGGCTGTCCCCTCTATCTGTTTGTAGAATTTTCATTGCCAAACAAAATTGCTTGAGTTAATGGTAAACTGAAATAGGGCTGAGATATTGGGAGGAAATTGGTGTGTCTTAATCTGAACCCTATATACCTTTGTAAAAAGTTCCTGCTTATGATTAAACATTATTCTCCTTTGCAGCCTTTACAATTAACTGCTGACAATTTTGGCTTGGATGAGGTCTAAGGTATCTTTGAGTGGATTGGTGAATAAGGAGACATAGAACTGACCATTATGTCAGTGTGCTGGAGTGAGAGGTTTTCTATACTGGCTTTAAAGTGGGCTGAGTTTTTTATCTGTAAAGGTGTGTTGCCAGTATGTTGTGTGAGCACTTTGGTTAATTTATATGTGGAGGAATTGATGCCATCCACAATGGGATCGTAATGATACATTTTGCTTATGGATTTTTGGTAGTCCATATATCTGTGGGGGGGGGGGGTCTAGACTTAAAAGGTTTTAGTCTGTTAGTCACTTGCACATGCTAAGAGGTAACCCTCTTAAGAAGCCTATGGAGTTATGTTAGTTACGTGCGGCTTGAATTACATCGGCCAAACTTCAAGGAGCCTTGAAATTAGGCAAAAAGAACACCTAGGTGATCAATAATAACAGAGAAGAAAAATTGGGGTTAGCTTTTCATTTCTCAAAAACGAACCATACCATAGAGTGGGATAGAAGCACAATTCCTTACAAAGATGAGGACTTCCGCTCCCGAATTTTTAAAGAAGCCACAACAGTTGCCCGCTGTATACAAAACCTTAACAGGAACAATGTTAAGGTTTTGTATACAATCTTACCCATGATCTGGAAGACTCTTATTAGATCTCTCAACTCGCCAGAACTGAATTATAGTGCCAACTATAGTACATTCCTAAATAACAACAAGTGAGATCATGCACGCTCTATGCATGTATTGTACGTGCTCTGTTCTTTGTTTAATATAATTGGAATCGGTTAATTATAGTTTGTAACAGTTTTTTACTTTTTAGTGCCTTACATCAGTTATGTACCCTGAAGATGCCAACAGCCTTAGTTGGTATAACATAGTTGTTTATTATATGCACTTGATCAATATAATCCCATTAAAAGTCATTCCAAGCCTATGGAGTGTTCTGATTTGGGTGCTGGTGGAATCATATTCTATATGGAGGTAGGTAGAACAATCTAAAAATAAAGAGGCAACTTACCTGTGTAATCTGATTGGTTTAGAATCACAGTGGCATTTCTCTTATCCACTTTAATAATTACTATTTTTTGTTGCTTTTAATTTCTTGCAGAGCTTTGTATTGGTAGTTTTCATTTCTTGCAGAGCTTCTTTTGGTAGGTTACTTTTTTGGTGATTTAGCTTGGATAAGAATACTGGTTTCCAGTGTGATATGCTGGCAATATGGTTGGGAAGGCTGCCATACCTCATTCTACCTGTATCATTAGTAATGATACAGGTAGAAAAGAATGTTATTTACCAGAGTTTAACATTTCATCTATTAACCCTTTCTTTTAAGCTTACACGGTGATCTGAATGCATTTTTGAAAATTATGGAGACAACTACCGTGTTTGAATAAAAACTTTAGTTTAATATAACTAAAATCTACATTTGACATTTCGACCTTTATGTCAAGGTCATCTTCTGGAGCATACAACTATACACAGAAAACAAGCTACACTACAATCAAACTGGTTTGTTAAAGACACTGACCAACTGCTACAACAATTGTTGGCCTGACCTCTGGTGAAAAAAAAAAAAAATAAATAAATATATATATATATATATATATATATATATATATATATAGAAAATTATACATCAATGCTAGAGTCCTATTATTAGTGTTATCTGTTGGTTGTAGAAATACATTGGGCACAACAACAACAAGTATCTATCTATATACATATATTAACATGTACATTCCAGCCAGTTGGTATGGAATGGTTTCTAACTAGCTGAAGATTGGTTAGAGTCCTGACTTATGCTGGATCTTATATATTAGGTAGGCTGAATGTGTGTGCCATCCAGATCCTTGGAATTTTCATGCCATCTTTGTTGTTGATATTTGGGTGGTTTATCAGGATTTTGCAGGCTTCCTTAAATTTCCTTTCGTACCAGGTTTTTGTGCAGTGTAAAGAGCAGGTGCTTTTCCAGTTGATTTGGTGTAAGGTGTTGAGTGCGTGGTCTGAGAGGCCTGCTTCACCATAATGGTTATATTTAATGTGTTCTTTCTTGCGTATAGGGATTGTCCATCCTGTTTCACCAATGTATGGTAAGTTACAGGGTGCAGCAGATGCAATAGACTCCAGGATGTGCTAATGGGAGGAGAGGATCCTTAGAGGAGTTGAATATGGTTTTAAGTTTAGTGGGTGGTTTAAAGGTGGCATTGAGGTTATAATGTTTTAGGATTCTGTTGATTTTTTCCGATAACCCTTTAATGTATGTGATGGCTATGGTTTTACTGTAATCTACATTCATTTTTGTTGTTGTTTTATGGAGTATTTTGTTAATAGTATTTTTGTTATAGCCATTATTTATGAATGTGTCGCTGATGATGTTTAGTTTTTGTTTCAGGGCTTGCTGGTTAGAGCAAATTTCTGTAGCTCTGTTTTTAAGGGTGTTGATGACTCCATATTTTTGTGATGGGTGGTGGTATGAATTAGCATGTATGTATTGGCCAGTGTGTGTCGGTTTTCGGTAGACCGTGAAGGATAGACTGCCTGAAGGAAGACGTGTGACTAGTGTGTCTAGGAACAGGAGCGAATTTGGGTTTTCGATTTCGATGGTAAATTGTATGCGTTTGTGTTGTTTGTTCCGGTGGCTAAGGATTGTGTTTAGTGTTTGTCGCCCGTGCGGCCAGAGATCGTGAACACATTGTCAATGTATCTAAGTCAGACTGTTGGTCTTAGCGTGGCGGAATCAAGAGCCCATTTCCGCCCGACATTATGGCCCTCTTTGTCCACATACTACAGTCCAGTTACTTCGTGTGGAAACAAATTTTACCTACAAAAAGAAGGTACAGCTACGGGCTCACCACTAACCCCCCCCCCCACCACCCCATTGGCTAACTTCTACATGGAAACCTTTGAACAAAGGGCTCTTGATTCTGCCACGCTAAGACCGTCAGTCTGGCTTAGATACGTTGACGATGTGTTTGCGATCTGGCTGCACGGGCGACAAATGCTAAACACATTCCTTAGCCACCTGAACAAACAACACGAACGCATACAATTTACCATCGAAATCGAAAACCAAAATTCGCTCCCGTTCCTAGACACACTAGTCACACGTCTTCCTTCAGGCAGTCTATCCTTGACGGTCTACCGAAAACCGACACACAGTGGCCAATACATACATGCTAATTCATACCACCACCCATCACAAAAATATGGAGTCATCAACACCCTTAAAAACAGAGCTACAGAAATTTGCTCTAACCAGCAAGCCCTGAAACAAAAACTAAACATCATCAGCGACACATTCATAAATAATGGCTATAACAAAAATACTATTAACAAAATACTCCATAAAACAACAACAAAAACGAATGTAGATTACAGTAAAACCATAGCCATCCTATACATTAAAGGGTTATCGGAAAAAATCAACAGAATCCTAAAATATTATAACCTCAATGCCACCTTTAAAACCATATTCAACTCCTCTAAGGATCCTCTCCTCCCATTAGCACATCCTGGAGTCTATTGCATCCGCTGCACCTGTAACTTACCGTACATTGGTGAAACAGGATGGACAATCCCTGTACGCAAGAAAGAACACATTAAATATAACCATTATGGTGAAGCAGGCCTCTCAGACCACGCACTCAACACACATTACACCAAATCAACTGGAAAAGCACTTTACACCGCACAAAAACCTGGTACGAAAGGAAATTTAAGGAAGCCTGCGAAATCCTGATAAACCACCCAAATAACAACAACAAAGATGGCATGAAAATTCCAAGGATCTGGATGGCACACATTCAGCCTACCTAATATATAAGATCCAGCATAAGTCAGGACTCTCTAGCCAATCTTCAGCTAGTATTAGAAACCATTCCATACCAACTGGCTGGAATGTACATGATGTTAATATATGTATATAGATAGATACTTGTTGTTGTGCCCAATGTATTTCTACAACCAACAGATAACACTAATAACAGGACTCTAGCGTTGATGTATAATTTATATATATATATATATATTTTTTTTTCACCAGATGTCAGGCCAACAATTGTAGCAGTTGGTCAGTGTCTTTAGCAAACCAGTTTGATTGTAGTGTAATAACTTGTTTTCTGTGTGTAGTTGTATGCTCCAGAAGATGACCTTGACATAAAGGTCGAAACGTCGAATGTAGATTTTTGTTATATTAAACTAAAGTTTTTATTCAAACACGGTAGTTATCTCCATAATTTTCAAAAATGCTTTCATCTATTAAGTGTGGTAGTGGCAGTAATGTTATGTCATGGGAATGCTTCTCCAGGTTGGACTGAAATCCCTTAACCATAGTACCTAGAACAATGAACATTAAACATTATATTGACAGTCTGGATACAGAATTATTTTATGGAAAACAGACACATTTCAATGTCATTGTAAAGTTGGGGCTCTGGCAATATGGTGTGTCTCAATCTGAACCCTAATATACCTTTGTAAAAAGTTCCTGCTTATGCATTCACTTCTGCTTATGAATAAACATTATTCTCCAAGGCAGCCTTTATAATTAACTGCTGACAAATGGAAATAGATATTTTGGCTTCTTCACAAAATTATAATTTCTGTACTGAAATTCTACAACAGTTATTTAAACATAGCAAAGGTGGGTCAATCATGCATTAAGTTACCTGAAATATTTGGGTGTCTCCATGATTAGAAGAATACATAATATAAAAATGAAAACATATGATTCTCAGAATTCTACTTAAATGTGCTTCCATTCTCTGTTCCTATAGCGTTTTAACCACCCAACCAGAATTGACACATCAAAGTTGCCATGGATGTGAAGTCATATTAAAATTCTAATACCAATGATATCACATCGAAAAATCATGAATATGTGAAGCGCATTGAGAGGATATATTTGATGCATATTGACATTGATGTGGTTAACAGATGAAAATTTGATGATCAGTAACCTAAGACACAGTCAGGTGGACCACATAAATCAAGGGAAAGGGATAAAGAGATTACTGAAAGGTTGTAATCATTGCTACCATCCTGATTCAGTTCAGTGATGAACCAAAGTTAAGGATGTCCACAACTATAGGATTTTTTATTAGAAGACTACCTTTCTCAATATCCTCAGTGTTAAAAACATGAAAATTTCACATCAAGATCCATTTATTAGCCTTGACTCTTAAAAATTACCATACATGTGCTAGCAGGTACTGGCATATAAAATGACTTCCAAAATTTCTTTTCAGAATGTTTATTTTGTGCTACTAGCTGTATAAGATGATCACCAATTTTACACTTACAGCTACCACTTCTTACACATTACTTTTACCTTAATAAAATGTAGGCATAGCAATCACCTCAGGTATTTTCTTTACTGTAATATATGAATTGTTTCCTCTGTGAGAGGATTGATAAATTTGTTATGTTTGTACATTGCTATCTTTCATGTTCATTACATGCTTAATGCTGACTCTGCCATGAACTTTTTTTTTTATGTCACACAACGTTTTGCTATCTTTTACAGTTTCAGTTTTATATATTGTAATGCATGTAATCCTGCCAGTAAGGCTATTATTATTATCGTCATCATCTGAGACCTCCAGGGAGACTGCTGTTACTTGTGAACAAACATAACTTCCATTGAAGCCCCATGTTCTCTCTCTCTCCCCACTTTCCATATAACAAAAAATTTCATCAAATTTCATCCTATAACACCAATTTAGAAGTTTGTAGACCTCTCTTATTTCACCCCCTCTTTCTTCTGCCAACAAGAGTCTGTAGTCCTCATGATCTGAATTCCATAATCCATTAATCAGTGGATTATGGAATTAACAATACATTACTACATTAACATGCATCTAACATAACATTGCTACACAGTACAATACTGTAGGAGCTAGACAATTGTTACCAATGTTTACCATCACCTAATTCAAAGGTTCAGATTTTATACTCAAAGTATAAGAGGACTCCTTATTTCAGCAATTTTTTTTTTTTTTTACTTCAAATATCAGCTTATATACCAACATATATATATGGTAATTTTCAAAAAGATTAATGTTAGATTAAGATTTTAAAAACTACTAGCCAATATATTGACTTTATGAATAGCTCAGAAATGATTCACTTCTGAAATTCAAAAAAAAAAATAATAAAATCATGTTTAAGATAAAATAATTTGACTTTATAGAAATTAAAAGAGATATGCCTAATCAGTTGTGTAAGCTAAATGGAGAATAACCAGCAAGGATAAAATTGGCTCTCACATGATTATTGTATCCACAAGAACATACAGAGATATGAACTGACTATTACCTTAAGAGCACACTGCAGTTGCTTTGAAAATGTACTCCAAAGTACATTTTAACCACTCTCTGTTTTAGCACTGAAGCATTGTGAGCAATGCTGATACTGGCCAGAATTTACCAGGATGAGTTGCTCAGATATTATGAAAGAGCTAGGCTACAATACTGATGTGGAAATCAATCTGTTTTAGAAGTCAGGGAGAAATAAAAACAGAATTATTTGAGGCTACACGGTTAATTGCTGAAAGGAGAAAATGCAAGAAGAGACTGGAGCAGCATCCAACTAATAAAATTAGACTAAGATACAGGGAAGTTTAACAAGTAAAAGCAGGAAGAAAAGTTATT
The DNA here is from genome assembly GCF_054136105.1 of Typopeltis vanoorti. Lineage (NCBI taxonomy): Eukaryota > Metazoa > Arthropoda > Arachnida > Uropygi > Thelyphonidae > Typopeltis > Typopeltis vanoorti. The sequence continues at coordinate 134,867,339 of NC_143557.1, forward strand.
TTCATCCTGCCTACTCTTGTGTCCTTAATCAGCATAAAATGTGCCTATCAACAATAACAGTATAAAAAATTTTTAGTGTAATCCTTTATCCAAGTGTGAGCAAAACAAAGTTTGCGCCTGAAAGTCAAAACTAGTCTGGGTAGTGGCCCTTCCCTTAATGCATAACATTAGATATATCCGCAAGGAGATGTGTTTTGCATTATAGGAGATACTGAGATAGGAGTGTTGGTAGCTTGCTCCACCTTTGTAACGAGTTGTCCTGGTGTTGTACCACCTTAACCCAGTCCTGAAGATACTTTCAGGCGCAAACTTTGTTTTGCTCACACTTGGATAAAGGATTAAACTAAATTTTTTATACTCTAACCAAGTGAAAAATAAACTTTCAACATCTTTCTCTAAATCCAGAGTAATTTATTAAAAAAGGGTGGCACACCCATTGGCAACTCCTATAGGTAGAGATGACCTGTTAATGCTTCTACCTGATATCTCCACTTGGGCCTGGCTCCCACTGAAGAGACCTCAATAAAGGTCGAAACTAGTCTGGGTAGTGGCCCTTCCCTTAATGCATAACATTAGACATATCCACAAGGAGATGTGTTTTGCATTATAGGAGATACCGACATAGGAGTGTTGGTAGCTTGCTCCACCTTTGCAACAAGTTGTCCTGGTGTTGTACCACCTTAACCCAGTCCTGAAGATACTTTCAGGCGCAAACTTTGTTTTGCTCACACTTGGATAAAGGATTAAACTAAATTTTTTATACTCTAACCAAGTGAAAAATAAACTTTCAACAACAATAACAGTGTGACTTTTCTTTTCTGAAACATGTTAATGATGACTAATTCACGTCCTGGCCAGAAATTCAGCAGATATTCACCATCGTTATTTGCTTTGCTCTGTCTCCAAATTTTCCCAAAACATTACTATCTTTGGTATTCATTGCCTACTTTGCTGTTTAGAGCTCCAGTAATGACCAACTTTTTGTCATTTGCCTTCTCTAATAATTCCTCCATTATTCCTTACTAGAGCCTTTTGTAGGATCATAGCGACAAATGTCTGATTGTCCAATGCCCCACTTTGATGTTGCCAACATCACTACTTGATATTGTTTGTCATTCAAGATTATCCTCATGTTTAATAACTCCTTTCTTTCTTTCTTTCCATGATAATATAAGTATAACATCTTGTATTTGTTATTTAGAAGAATATCACCTGTTTCTATCTTAATAACAGTGAGACTTTTCTTTTGTGTCTTCTCTCCATGTGAATTTATGTATATCTTTATGACACAAATCATAATATCCTGTACCCCCCCCTGCCTGGTGGGGATACAGGATATTGTTAGTAATGATGTAACTTTTCATGTAGTACTAGCTTTAAAAACATCCCCCCCTCCCCTAAATTAATCTGTTATCTGCCAGGACTCCAATATTGTCAGATCTTATATTTCAGTCTTCTAAGTCACCTTGTACTGTATTAATCCATCTGGATCTTTTCCTGACCTTTTCTCTCCTGTTCTGTTTAAATGACCATACCAGCTGATATCAGCTCTACTCACATACTCCTGAATTCTAAAAATGCCAGTTAATTCCTAATTTTTAACATGATTCTGCCATCTGTTCACTCCCGTAATCTTTCTCTGCTAGTTTAGTGTTTTGACTAATTTTTCTCTTATTTCACAAATTTATTCACTTTATTTTCTACCATACTAACTCTGCTACTTGTTTCTTTCCATATTTAATTTGCCATATTCACTAAAAATTGTGGTTAAATAGCTGAAATGTTTACTTGTTCCTGTCTATTTAATTCATATAGATGATGAATAACAGTGGAGATGTGCACCTGTGTCTCACCCCTGATTTAACATCAAACCATCTTTCTGCACTTCCTTCCATTCATGTCCCATTTATACTATATAATGTATTTTTCTTGAATCCTTATCATATGCCTGTTCCAGATGTATAAAATTTAGATAGAGATCCTTGTTATATTCTATGATTTTTCAATAATTTCTCTTAAAGTGAAAATCTGATTTCTTCTTCTTCAAACTTCCCTTCCACAATTTTTCTTATCCTTTTTGCAAGTATGCTTGCATAAATTTTACCAAGAATAAATACTTGATAGGGAAATTCCTCTGTAATTCTCACATTGATTTTTTTTTCTCATTTTTCATAGATGAATACTATGAAAGCTCTACTCCAGTCATCTTGAATTCGATCCTCTGGCCAGACCTTCTGAATTATGCAGTGTAGCTACTGTAAAACTTGTATACCTCTTATTTTATCCTCACCTGGGCACTAATTATTGAGAGATTGAAAGAATGTGGATTGCAAAGTTTGTTGGATAGGAAGAAAGAGGTGTTGAAAGTTTATTTTTCACTTGGTTAGACTATAATAAATTTAGTTTAATCCTTTATCCAAGTGTGAGCAAACAAAGTTTGCACCTGAAAATATCTTCAGGACTGGGGTAAGGTAGTATAACACCGGGCAACTTGTAACAAAGGTGGACCAAGCCGACATCACTCCTATCTCAGCATCTCCCATAATGCAAGATACATCTCCTTGCAGATATGTATAATGTTATGCATTAAGGGAAGGGCCACTACCCAGACTAGTTTCGACCTTTATTGAGGTCTCTTCAGTGGGAGCCAGGCCCAGAAGTGGAGATACCAGGCAGAAGCAATGGCGAGGTCATCTTTACCTATAGGAGTTGCCAAACGGTGTGCCACCTTTTTATTAAATTACTCTGGATTTAGAGAAAGATGTTTTCTTTCTCTAAATTTTTGTTTTAAACTTAAACTTTGTTTGCTCACGCTTGGATAAAGGATTAAACTAAATTTATTATGAAGAAAGAGGTGATAGTGATGTTTAAATTAATGAGGAGATTTTATCAGATTAATCCAGAGGAAATTGTAAAAAACAGTAGAAGGGAAGAACCAGAAGCTATCCCTGAAAGTTATGAGTGTAATGAAGAAGGGTGTGGGGAGTAGATTTTTTACATGGAGAATTGTGAATGAACGAAACACATTACTGGAATATGTTGTTAATGCAGAGAGTGTTAAGAATTTTAAGATTCGGTATGAGTATGATATGTTGTCAGTTGAATGAACCTCCCACAATGGGTCTGCTGACTCCATGGAGGATGTAATAATAATAATTTTAGCATTTCTGGTCGAATATCATCTACTCCACAATTCCCTTTCCACAATTAAGGTTTTTGATGGCTTTTTTCCACATTCAAGTACTGATGTGTTTCTTACCACTGCTTCTTTCACCTCCAAGTATTTACTCCCAACATGTAGAATATCTTTAGTCTTCATGTCGCCTTTATCATCATCTTTGATTCCTTTTACAATAGTCTTTCCTCCACTTCTATATTTTTTTCATTAGCCTCTAGAATATTTTGCCATCTTCCTGATATTTATTTTCTAATTTCTTACTAGTCTTCTCATGACTTCTGTTTAGCTAGTTGCACCTGCTTTACTGTTTCATCTTTTTTTTTGTGTGTGTATTCTTTCAGAGCACATGCTGTCTTACTTCTCAGGAATTTTTGATACACTTTCTTTTCTTAGCCTGTCTGGATTTTTCTGTCCTTGCAGCCAATCATAACATGTCTCTCAGGCTGAATCAATGTTTCCTTCAAGGTCTGCCATTGAATTTTCAATTATGACTTATGCCTGGGATTAATTTCTTAACCCGCTGTTTAAATCTCTATGAATAATGAGCTTTTTAATTTTGTTTATTATGTCAATTGCCTTCTCTAATGACTTGAAAAATTATTCCACTTCTTCTGTGTGACCATAAACACAAATAATAAACTACCCAAAATTGAGCCTGTGTAGCTCAGTGGAAGTGACATGTGCATTCACATCACCAGGTTGCACAAAGAAAGTATTCTAAGTTGGATTCTATTTACTGCCTATAGGAACTTTTTTTTTTTGAAAGGGTCTGTATTATGACCATTGTTGTTCAGTTTGTATATTAATGATATTGGGATGGGTTTAATTGGTGATATGTGGCTGTTTGCAGATGATGCAAAATTGGGGAGAGCAATCTAGAGACAAGCAGATATTATGACCATACAGGAGGACTTCAGTAGATTGTATGAATGGGCAGGTAAGTGGAACTGTCATTTCAGTGCTGCAAAGTATACACTTGGTGGAGAAATTCTAAGGAGGTAGAGGAGATGAGAGATTTAGGAGTGGTGGTGGTGGATAAGGACCTCAAGTTCATGGACCACATTTCACAAGTTGTGAAGACATCACATCAGATAATGACAATTATGTGGAGAACCCCAAGGTGCAGTAATAAAGAAGTTATGCCATTGCATAAGGCCTTAATCAGGCCTCATATGAATTATTGTGCACAGATTTGGTCACCAGGTTTTCATAGAGACAAGGATATGCTAAAAAGGGTCCAGAGAAGATTCACAAAGGTGGTCAATGATCTTTGGAATATGAAGACAGATTGAAAGTATGTAAATTATATATAGCCTCATGAATAGGAGAAGGAGGAGGGAAAGGGTATGATTGAGACATATAAGTTAGGCAGGGATTGTTATCAAGTTGACATACAGATTTTGCATAGAGTGGTGAGGGGTAGAACAAGAGGTCATCTGCCGGAGAGCGTATAAGAAGGGAAGTTCAGCAGAAGGTTCTTTGCATGAAGAGTGGCTGGTTAGTGGAATGCATTGCCTGAGTGTGTTGTGAATGTAGACACATTGAATCAGTTTAAGGCATTCTCTGATCACTGTCGCCAAAAGATTTTTACATTTATTTTGGGCTGATTATTTTGTTATAGACAGATAAAAATATTTACCTTATACATATTTATTTATTTAGCGTATGGCATAATAAAGACACATGGTATCAAAATATATAAATACATATTTGTGCAGACAATAAAAAAAATGAGACAAGTAATGCACATATACAAATATCAGGTAAAAAAGTCACTAAAATTTTAAGTCTAGTTCAGCTAGCCATTCAAGAGCTGAAGGATCTGCCTGAAAAAAGTCTCTCAGGTCACCAGGGTAGGCTCTTATGCTGCAGTCTTCCACAGTGTGCTGGATGGTTTGGTTTATGGCCCCACAGTCACATTGGGGTGTTAGGTGATCTTCCCCACTTGTGTAAGCTGGCTTATTTAAGCTTTTCCATAGATGACAAAGCTCAATCCCCTTATGGATTTTGGTTGGGATATACTTGTTTAAGTCTGGTGGCGATTTTTCTTTCCAAGTTTCTAGCCATTTTGAATTAACATTGAAATTGCTATTTACCAGTTCTTCAGCCAGTATTAGTGGAGGCTGTTGGGATTTAAGCTGGTTTATACTTATATATATGGGAGGTCTTCATGTATTGGTAACAGGGTATTGCCTTTTATTTTTTTGTATTCTTTTACTAGAGCATCTTGCCTGAGCAGGTTCAATATTGCTCAAAGTTGGAAGCCAGTAGAGGGGGGAGGGAGGTCTTATATATACAAATAGAGTAAGATACATTATCAGATAGTTTCATAGCTTATAAAAATGTTTAAAATAAGTTAGTGAGTTTTTACAATTTTTTATTTATTTTATGGCCGTAGCCATACTAGTTACTAGAAAATTAAATTTGCATGCTATTACAGTCTCACTGCAAAATCCAATGACTATCTACAAGGACTCGCATAACATGTTATATATTACTTTCGAATCGTAATTGGTCATGATATGTAAGTTATAGTGATCTCTTATAACATATCTACAAGGACTCGCATAACATGTTATATATTACTTTTGAATCGTAATTGGTCATGATATGTAAGTTATAGTGATCTCTTATAACATACATTTAAAATAAGGTCAGCATTATTTTATCCCATGAGGTAGTCTCTCAATCTTTTCCTGAAAGCATATTCTGAGGTTATTGATTTTATTTCATTTGGGAGTTTATTATAGCTGCTTGTTGCTAGGTATTCAAAGGATTTATGAAAAATTTGTTTGCCTTGAGTATTAACAGCAAGTTCCAGCCACAGCATAAACCGTAGCCTATGTTATATATATCTAAAAACTTATATTCTTTCTTACATATAATATACAACCATAGAGATAGTTTCTGTAATGGCAATTAGATTGTTGGTTGAATGTGTGAAGTCAGTAACGGCTATAGCCTTAATTATTCTATTATAATTACAGCTATTTTGCTTGCTTCAGTTTAGGAGTACCCCTGTTTAAATGTCATTGGCTATTTACTCATGGATTCTTAGGGCATTATGAGTGTAGATGTACTAAAAAGTATATGTAGCCTAAGGAATGGAAAATTGCACATACCTTTTTCTGGGTGTTGTGGCTTTTCCTCAGTCTGCGATGTCGAAAACTGCAGAGTGTGTGTGGCGGGGGGGTAGGCAGTTTGGTAGAATAAGTTAGAAAAACCCGGGTTTTTTCGTAATATATAGAAACATATACTTTTATATAGGGTGGGGAAAAAGTGAAAGGGTTAATTTTTTTTCACAACATAATATTGAGGTCACAACCCCGACCAATAGGAGACAACACAAACACCTCTAAAGCAGAAGCACTCACCCGACCTGACATAGCTTCCACTTTCCCAATGTGTTCAGATGACGACCACGAATAGTCGAAACGGTCCACACCCCGTCAACCACCTTTCCCCTTCCCCCTCCCTATTTAAAAAAAAAAAAATTAACCCTTTCACTTTTTCCCCACCCTATATAAAAGTATATGTTTCTATATATTACGAAAAAACCCGGGTTTTTCTAACTTATTCTACCAAACTGCCTACCCCCCCCCCCCCCCCCCGCCACACACACTCTGCAGTTTTCGACATCGCAGACTGAGGAAAAGCCACAACACGCACCCAGAAAAAGGTATGTGCAATTTTCCATTCCTTAGGCTATAGTTTATAAAGAGGAGTAACATGGGAGTTTTCACAGAAATAATATACTTAATTATTCTATTTTGTATTCATATCAAAGGATGCAGATTGTTGTAACAATCTCCACCCGAACAGGTGATACCATATTGCAGTGAGGAATTTACCCAAGAACAGTATAAGTATCTTAAGAATGCTGCATTTACAATTTTTTTACATAATATATTGTGTTAATTACGAACCTCAAGTTATTTGTTAAAAATGTAATGTGGTAGTTCCATTTCAGATTACTATTGATGTGGAGGCCAAATACTTGACTGATTTTGTTTTTTTGACTAAGCTATAGTTTTGGATATCACTTCATTTAATTTCATGCCATTTTATGGTTATATTTGATCAGTTTATCTGTTAATGTGCAGTACATATACTGTATATGTTGGCATATAAGATGACTCAAATACTACAGAAAACCCCTCAAAATCACGGGTCGTCTTATACGTATAAAAAGGGAAGCTTAATTTCTTGGATGAACAAATGTTCACCATTTAGGTAGTTACAATACATCGTTATATAAGAAAATAGGCAGTGTTTATAAACAAATATTAATATTTTGTTACATAAATTTAAAATATTACAATAGATGCAAGTCTTAAAAAACAAATAATATTTATTAACCTCAATTTTCATGTTCATTTTCTTCATCTGTTGAAAATAGTTCTTCAGGTTCATTGTTTAAATGATCGTCATATGGATCCCAGTTCGAATCTGGTGAATTGATTTTGTTTTCATTGTCAGCAGTGTCCCACAACAGATCATCTTCTGTACCATCCATAAGATTAGAGATACCACACTTTTTAAATGATTTTATTAGTCTCTAATTTTACTTTATTCCATGTTTTGATCACAAAATTGCACAACATATCAAGTAATGCAGCTCGCATAGATCCACCATTTGTAAATGATTTTTCACCAGTCAACATCCAATTATTCCACTCTTCTCACATGTGATCTTTAAATGGTTTGTTCAATCAGATGTCTAGTGCTTGCAATACAAAAGTTAAACCAAATTTTTTTTTTTAAATATCTTCTTTCTTCCTCTATTCTCTTACCATCTTCTAGGTTATGTCGAACTTTCTTGCAGCAGCATAGTTATTAGTTTGCTTTGCCATTTCAATTACCCTCATTTTAAATCGAGCTTCATACTTTCTTCGCTTTGTTGCTGGTTCCATGATTTTAAATAACAATTTTAATAGTCCTAAAATTAAAAAAAAAAAAAAATGCAAAATTAATAATTAAGATTGGGCTAATCACTTAATTAGGGTAATTCGCATAACTACTAAATCTATGCTATGCAAAAAAAATAGCCGATATAACAATAATACAAGAAAGAAGAAATTGGGATGGGAGGTTGTCTTATACAACCGACATAAGCTTAAAACCTAAAATTTAGGCCTCGTCTTATATGCCGATATATACGGTACCTTGTTTTATCAGTATTAATTTTAAGACTGTTGTTGCTAAACCACTTATTTGTTTCAACATCAGTATATACTGACATATCATCAGCAAACAATATCATTTTGCCAAAAAAGTTTGTATTTACACAGATCATTAACATATATTAAAAATAGGATGGGTTCTAGCACTGAACCTTGCAGGACTCCATATTTTATTATTTTTGTTGCACTATTGAATGTGCCATAGTTGATATATTGTTTTCTATTATTCAGATAGGATTTGATCCAGTCATTAACTCTTCTAATGCTGTATCTAGATATTTTCAGTAGTAATAGGTCATGATGAACACAGTCGAGTGCTTTAGATATATCAAGAAAAATGGCTGCTGTGTGAATACATTCCTTTATTTATTCTACTATAAACTGTTTTATGGAACTCCAGTAGTGCTTTTTCAGTATTAAATCCAGATCTAAACCTGTATTGATTATTATGTAGAAAAGGATATGGTATTTAGACAGCTATTTAATAATTTTTTATTAGGATTTCAATGACCTTTGAGACTGTGGATAGTATAGATATTGTTCTGTAATTTCTGATTTCATTTCTGTTACCTCCTTTAAATGAAGCAATCTTTAAGTGCGCTGTAAATTTCCTGTGTTCAAATTATTTATTAATAATATATGGTAAAGAACTTTAACTTATGTTTGATTATAATATTTAGATTTTCGACATTAATATGGTCACATCCCATTTTTTTCTCTTCTTTTAATTTGATTACTACTCTTTACCTCATCTTCATTTACTGTGTATAGATACATGGAATTCTTAATCGATGGAAGGTGACTCACGTACTTTGTCCTCTCTGTAGGATCAGATTCACTACTACCGTAACTTGTAAAGTGGTTGTTCATTTCGTTAAGTATAGCTTGATCTCACCTGTTTTACTCTCTCAGTAACATCTCCTAGATCCAAACGGTACTTCTAGTTCTGCCAGTTCAACTTCTTTTCCATTGATACTTCATATGCTGTGGTATCTATCTTCATTTGTTTTTGACATTTTTTGTTCCAGTAGCTGACCCCAGCTGGCTTGAAATTTCATCATATTGTTCCATCGTGTGTTTCTGGTTTAAACCAATATAGAATACAGTGTGGTTGGATAAGTTCCAAACTGCAGCTATTCCTTGTTCGGTACTCATTGGTTACCTGCTAAAGGGACACCACATGAAGGTTGAGGATTGTGCAACAGATCAGAAGGGCTATCTGGAGGTCTTTCTCTGGCTTTGACTCTTAACAAACCTCAGGTGAAAATATTGAATCAGAATTGTTCAAATATTGACTTTTATAAAAGTTTTACAATAGCTGCCTTGCATAATTTAAAGATCTACTACAATAATCTGGAAGATAAACTTTCAGATTATTGTAGTAGATCTAACAGTAACCATCTATTAAAAATAAAACTGTGTGGGAATTGCAGAAGAATTTTCCCTACTAAATTTTCAAAGTATATTTATGCAAAGTATAATTGAGAAACTTGAACAAGTTTGGTTCAGCTCAGAAAGAGGTTGTTGTCAAGATAGTTGAGAAATCATGGGAATATGACAAGGAACTGCATTTAACTTTTGTAGATTTGGAAAAGGCACATATGATAAGATGCTGATAAAAATGCTGTAGTTTATGGTCACCTGTAAGAATTAGTTACTGGATGATGGTTTCATCGAAAAGCAAGTTCCAGACAAGAGTGCACAATACAATAAAGCACTGTTATTTGCCATGTATAGTTATTCTCATTATAGCAAACGTCAATATCACAAATTATCGATAATTTGCCAGCCTTGTTGGCTGAGTGGTCAGGTCACAGGTTTGAATCCTGCATGTGGACAATGGATGTTTGTGATCATCTTTAGATGGGAAATGAATTTCACTGCCTGGTGTGAGACCACTGCCCTGCTTATTGGAGGCCTGAAAAGTTCCATGTTTGGTCTCTAGGGCAGGATTTCTGGACTATGTAAAAATAAATAAATTACAAATATATAATTTTATCATTTATATAATATTGATAAAAAAAATCCTTAGCACACCCACAGTACAAATGTTCTATAGGTTTACTAATAATCTTTGTGTGTGGGAACCATATAAAAAATATTAAAAAATTCCCAACCAAATCTTCAGCGATCCACAATGCTATGAAAAAATAAAATAAAAAAATTATAGCAAACTTGTATGGACCAAAGGAATAGCTTATGTTTTTTTATACAGCAATATACCTCTGAAGTTTGTTTACAGTGGTATTTACTGTAGTATGAATTGACTGTATTCCTCTGATCCATACAAGATGACTGTACTTTATGCAGGTGACATTACACAAATAAATTGTGTATAAACAGATTTTTGGAAATTACTGAGAGAGACAGTGTACTTAGGTCTTTGACATAAGTACACTTAATTGGGATTCCAAGTTAGTGTTTCCAATCATCAGAATGTCTTCATATCTTTGAAAATGCCTTTTCCGAGTTATCAAATTTGAATATAAATAAATATATACTAATATTCACCAATGTAAATTTGTGAAACAAGTGACTTTTTATAAGACTTACAGAATTAACCACTATCAAGTTTCTAGCCAACTTGTCATCTGCCCATTAAGTTTAATAACACTGGACAACACACAATTTGCCTCTGAAACGAAAATAACGATTCTTTACTAATTTCGATGTGTTGAACACGAAAATTCAGCCACGTTGATTACTGTGCACAGATTTGGTCACCTGAGTTTCTTGGGAATTGGGAGGTGGTAGGAAGGATTCAGAGACGAGTGACCAAGCTGGTGACAGGTCTGTGGAATGTTCCCTATGAGGACAGATTGTGTGTGGGTTGCAGAGTTTAGCTGACAGGCAGAAGAGAGGGGGATACTATAAGATTGACACAGAAGAAATTTTCCAATACATATGGAGTAGTGGAAAACACTTGGAAACTGCCTAAGAGTGTGGTTAGTAAGGGTGTGTGGACTAGATTCTTTTCTTGGAGAGTGGTGAATGAGTGGAATGGATTGCCCAAAGTGAGCACCTCAACAGCGAATAGGTTTAAGGAGATGTATGATAGGTATTGTGTTAATGAATGCTGGGTCTCATGCGATGAGTCTTTTGACTCCATGGATTGCCCATATAAATATAAATAATAATGCGATTAAAAAAATGTGTAGCACTGAGTGGCAGTGTGCAGTGATGAAAGTGCAATATGGTTACACATCGCATCAGAACAGCCATACACAATGCACAAACAAATGAGTATGACTGCATCACATGAACACTACTCAATGGATAGTAAAGCAACAATTTCACAATTCTGTCATGAAATTCATTTAAAAACCCATCCTTAACTCAGACTGTAGTTTGCTGACCCCTGGTCTAGACTAAAACACAACTGACAGACAGCATTAACTACTGTCAAGTTTCTAGCCAACTTAACAATTTTGATTAAGTTGGCTAGAAACGTATTAAGTTTAATAACACTGGACAACACACAATTTGCCTCTGAAATGAAAATAACGATTCTTTACTAATTTCGATGTCTTGAACACGAAAATGACAAAATCTGTTGATTGGTTCTTGTTTAGGAGAGACTCAGTCCACATTGCATACATAGGTATCATTTGGCAATACTGTATGTCAATCTCCTGATTGCAACATTTAGCCAATCATACACAACCCCAGGAGCTACAGGAGCTATTGCATCATTGCCTGATGCAGTGCAGTTGTCATGACATTGCTGTCGTAAGATGATACAACTATTAGTATAAAATGAAGTTTTGTAGGGTGAGCAAGTGTTCGTGCAACTTCCTGGGCTACACTCCCATTTACTCCTGCATCATAAGTACTACACAAGTGATCTCTGCAGTGTAAATCCAGCAGTAGTGATGCCTCGTACTTATGTTAGTACTGCAAATAACTGTTACATTTGTGGGGAAGTGACGTTTACAAGCCAGAAAAAGGCCATTACTCTGTTAGTGAAAAAGGTGTATGAACTTTATTTCAGATGTAAGATCGGGGACCAGGAAAAAGCCTGGGCTTCACACATATATGCTGCTGTATGTGTACTAGAAATCTCCTAATGCTGTTTGTTGCTCCTGTGATCTGGAGGGAGCCAAGCAATCATGCAAATGACTGCTACTTCTGCATGGTACCACCTGTTTCAGGAGGCATCATGAGGAAAAAGAAGTGGACAATAGCATACCCAAATATATATACCACCTGCTCTTGGACCTGTTCTGCATGGCAAAGGAGTTCCCGAATCTCCAAAAGAATTTTCCATCGATTCAGAGGTGAACCAATGTTGAGTTCTCATGAGCCTTCAACATTTAACGATAATCCATTTGTCGGCCACGGTGTGTCATCTGTACCACACATAAGAATAACTAAACAATCTTGTTCATGATTTGGAGCTGTCCAAGGCCATAACAGAGTTGCTGGGATCAAGACTTCTACAATGGAATCTTCTCAATGAAAATGTCTGAGTGACTTCATTATGCACTCGTTATGAGCAGTTTGCGCCTTACTTCCGAAAGGAAGATGACCTTGTGTTCTGCCATGTTGGCTGACTGCCGTTGGACACTCACTACAAATGATCCTGAGCAGTTATACAAGCAAAAGGAAAAGCGACGTTGGATGTAAAAATGGACATTTCCAGTATATGTGATGTGTGTTACTGTATTATATTATATAAGAAACTATTGTGGATCTCAAAAACTGCTTGGGGGAGACCACACTCCTACCAGGCGCATCCCCCGGGTGGCAGATGGGGGAAACCCAAATGGGTTGCTCTGAATAAAGAATAAAGAGCTGTGGACCAAAGGATGTAGCAGAGGCATGGCAAGCTGGCTACATTATTATGCCAATAACTTTCATGAGCCAGAGAAAGTCTACAAACCGAGATATTGCTACTGCGTACGGGACAACTGATGTGCCTACTCAAAGACCACATAGAGTAGGTGAGAAATCAGCAATGTGGTCAGCCAAGGATGTGAAACACATAGCCACCCTCAACATAAGATCATTATACCGACCTGGAAAATTGCAATTAGTCCAGGAAAATTAAAAAGTCTGAAATGGAATATTTTAGGTTTATCAGAGACACATTGGTGCGGAGATGGATTCATGGAATTACCATAAGGAAGACTATACTTCTCAGGAAGAAAAGATAACATACACAGAGGAGTTGCATTATTAATTGAGAAGAAACTTACACACTCAGTAATTGAAATAAAACCAGTATCTCCTAGAATAATCACAGCCAAAGGTCGAGCAATTAAAATAATCCAAATATATGCACCAGACAGTAACCATTCAGAGGAAGAAATAGAAAATTTCTATGAAGAACTACAATGGGAAATAGAGAGCTCATGATTGTGATGGGGAAATTTGGATACGGAGAGCTTAATGACAGAGGAGAACAATTACTCCACTTCTGTAAAGCAAACGATCTAATGATTATAAACACATTGTTCTATCAACGCCCTAATAATAAATATACACGGACATCCCCAGATGGTAATATAAAGAACTGCATAGACTATATCATCATAAACAAACAATGGAAAAGATCAGTAAATAATGTATGAACATTAAGAAGCTTTGATTTCGACACTGACCACAAAATATTAACTGCCAAAGTGAAGATAAAATTCAACAGGAAAAACAATATCAGAAAAGAAGAAAACATCAACCTATCAAAACTAAAAGATAGCTCAAGCAGAAGTCGATTTTTAGAACAGATGTGCTTGAAATTAAAACCCTCCATCTTCCAGAACAGCGGAAAATACTGGGAAGAAGGAAAAGAAACAGTGTTATCAATTGCAAAAGACACTCTAGGTACCAAACCCAAAATAAACAAACAGTGGATAACCCAAGAAATCGTAGCTACAATAGAAGAGAAAAGAGAGGCCAAGATACTTGTAAACCAACAAAACAATGAAGAGAATAGAGAAAAATGGTTAGAAGAAAAAGCTAAGAAATGCCAAGAAGCATACCAACAAAACAACCTAAAAGTTTTCCATGACACTATTAGAGAAATTATAAAGGAATTCTCAGCAAAAGCAGTAACAATGATAAATGACAAGATGACTGAAACCGGGAATATTGAAAATATACAGAAAAATCTGGTCAAACCATTTTAAGACTATCTTTCACCAAGGAAAAACTACAATGCCAACAATAGAATAAAATAACGACCACCCAAAAATTTTACAAGAAATTAGATACACAATAAAACAGATGAAAAACAATAGAGCACCAGGCATTGTTACTATCCCTACTGAACTGTGGTCATATGGAGGCAGCACATCAATAGAATATTTAACAACCCTATTCAATAAAATACTACAAACAGGAGAGATCCCAAATGACTAGAGAACTGGAAAGATCATCCCAATATACAAAAAAGGAGACAAAAGAGACTGAAGAAATTACAGACCAATCAATTTACTCTCCCACACCTATAAAATATTTGTAAGAATTATACAAAATAGATTAAAAAACACCTATGAAGAAATGATAGGCATAGAACAAGCTGATTTCCGAGGAAACTATTCAACAATAGACCAAATTTTCACATTGCACCAACTAGCAGAGCTCAGCTGGGAAGACCATAAAGAACTATATTGTTGTTTTCTGGACTTTAAACACGCGTTCGATAGCATCAGCAGAGAAATCCTTAAAGTTCTACTAGAAAGAGCAATAGACAAATAGAGTACTATTATATAAGACAAATGTAATAATTAAAAAAGGACACACAACAGAATCCATAGAGATCCAAAAAGGAGTAATGCAAGGATGCACATTATCCCCATTCCTATTCAACATATATCTAGACGAAGTTGTAAAGAAGGCAATAGACAATGAGCCTGGAACCAATGTCAACAGTTTAAACATAAATAATATCAAATATGCAGATGATCTTATCCTTATTGCAAAAACCCCAAATGAACTACAAAGGTTGATAAACAAGCTAAACGAAACCTGTAAAACATATGACATGACAATAAATATATCATCATCAAATTCCTGCCATGTACCCTCAAGGGGGTGTACAGGATATGATAGTACTACATGAAAAATTTACATCATTACTAACTTCCTATCTACAATTTTCCTCCAGATCAGTCTGTTACTTGTCAAGACCCCAATATTATCAGATCTTATATTTCTGTCATTTAAGGCACTTTGTACCCTATCAAACCACCTATATCTTGGTCTTCCTCTGGGTCATTTTCCTGCCAACCTGGCAGAGAACACTTGTTTTGCCAATCTTTCCTTGCCCATTCTGTTTAAATGACCATACCACCTGAGATTAGCTCTGCTAACGCATTCCTGGATGCTGACAATGTCAAGTTCTTTCCTAATATCTTTCCTAATATAAAAGGCGTGGACAGATGGCATCAATGGCAATATCATATTAAAAATATGATATTGCCATTGATGCCATCTGTTCACGCCTCTAATCTTTCTCAGGATTCTCATATCTGCGGTCTCTAGTCTTTGGTCAAGTGTTTCACTTCTGACCCAGCTCTCAGATCCATAAGTTAAAACTGGTTTGAACACTGTCTTGTATACAGCTAATTTAGTGTTCCGACTAATTTCTCTCTTATTCCATATGAATTTATTCAGTTGACTTCTTATTATACCAGCTTTATGGATTCTGTTGTCTATTTAATTTACCATCTTCACTAAAAATCGTGCCTAAGTAGGTGAAATGTTTTACTTGTTCCACAGGTTCTCCATTCACAACACAGTTGACATTTTAACAATTCTACCTATTTTCATTGTCTTTGTCTTTTCAATGCTGACTTTCATACCATATCTATTACAGCAGTTATTCAATTTATTCAGGTAATCTTACAAACTTCTAGTGGATTTATTTAGAAGTATAACATCGTCCGTATAAAGCAAAGAGCTGACATTAACATCTCCAATTCTGATATCATGTTTAATACCACTTTCTTTCATAATGTGATCCATATAGATAATGAATAACAGAGGGGATAATGTACATCCTTGTCTCACACCAGATTTAACATTAAACCATCTTCCTGTACTTCCTTCAATTCTAACTGCTGACTTACAACTCAAATAAAGACTAAGTATTGCTTGATATAATGCTCCATTGACACCATATAACTGTAGCATATTGAATAGCTTCTCTCTTGGCACCTTATCATATGCCTTTTCCAGATCTACAAATCTTAAATAGAGATCTTTGTTATATTCCCATGATTTCTCCACTATTTGACAAAGCCAAAGCAAAGAAACCATTTTCTTCTTCCTCGTGTTATGTATATATCCTGCTTGGTGCAGGGTCCGCTATTTTACGTGATGCAATTTTAAGCGATCCTGTAACCAGCTTGTTGCAGAGTCTGACATTGGGAAGAAATGTATTTATGTCTGTAGACATCTATTCATGGTGCTAGTTTGCATATTTTGAGGGACAAAAAACCTGAGTTACCCTGAGAAAAAAGCCTCCATCTCTGTAACTCAGCTTTAGTCAAAAGAGACCAGATAAAGATTCCTCACGTCATGGATGGGAATCTAACCCAAGTCTTCGTCTATACTGATGGAACTACAGAGGCTCTTCCATAGCAAAGAAACATTATATTTTGCTAAATCCTATCCAGAACGTAACAACTTTGGCCTTTGAATATATTTCAAATAAGTCATCTCACTCTGCTTCAAAGTCAACATTCTTTCTAAATAAAGAATCTTGTTCTACCTCAGTAGATTTCAATGTAAACAATTATCTGAAAATTTACCCTGCTTCAGAAAGTTATCCATGAAGATAAACACTTTAGAGTAAACTTTGACTTTACAGTTCTCTAAACAATCTATTATGAATTTGGTTTCTTTCTTTGTCTGAACAATACAGTATTCTTCTTATCTTCAGTATTGTCTTCTTCTTCTTCCTAACATGGAATATAGGCCATGTGGCCTGTTCTGGTCTCATGCCATCTCTTTCTTGGTCTTCCAATTCTTCTTTTTCCACTTATTTTGTATCTGTATAATATTTTTGGTAGTCTGCTGTTGTCCATTCGATTTAAATGTTCTAGCCATTTTTGTTTATACTGTCTTATGTAGTAATTAATTGGTTTGATTTTTAGGGATTGTAAGATTTCTTCATTTGTTTTGTGGTCCCACTTGGTATATCCAGCTGTTTTTCTGAGGAACTTCATTTCTGCTGTTTGAATTCGTTTTTCATCTTTCCTTTTCATGGTCCATGTTTCGCTTCCGTATAGTAGAGTTGGTTTTGACAAGACATTATATAGTCTGATTCTAGTGTGTTTTTGTACCAGGGATGGCTTAAATATACTATTTATTATGCCATTTACTTTGACAAAGTTTGATATTTTAGTGTCTATGTCTTTTTCTTCTTTGTATGGTAGATCACATCCCAAGTATCTGAAGGTGTTTACTTGTTCTAGTATTTTATTATCTATCATTATTTTACTTCTTATTGGGTTTTCTCCTTTGAATGCCATTATTTTTGTTTTTTCTTTGGATATTGTCATATTATATTGCTTTGAGATATCATTTAATGATCTTTGTAAGTCATCTTCTGCTGTAGCTAATACTATTTGATCATCTGCAAATAGTAGTGTATCTATCTTCATTTGCAGGGTCATTTGTATACCAAATGGGTTATACTGTTTCCAGATTGTTAATATTTCATTTATATATATATTGAAAAGCAGAGGTGAGAGGGTACATCTTTGTCGTACTCCTCTTGATATATCTTTCCATTCTGAGGTGTGTTCTAATTTAACTGCTATTTTATTTCCTGTATATATTTCAAAAGTTGGTTTGGTATGTTTAAATTGGTTAATATTTTAAACAATTTTTGTCGAAAGCTTTTTCATAATCAATAAACGCCACGTGTTTCTTTTTGAAATTCTCTTCTCTTTTCTATTAATAATTTTAAAGTAAAAATTGGATCTATGCAGGATCGGCCTTTTCAGAAGCCATTTTGTTCTTCTAGTAATTTGTTTTCTACAATGCTGCTTAGTTTCTTTTTTAATATTCCTGCATATATTTTATATCCTGTATTCAGCAGGCTAATTCCCCTATAATTATTGCAATTGTCTTTATTTCCTTTTTTTATAGATTGGGATGACCAGTGCTCTTTTCCAGACATCCAAACCATATTAAAAAATTTCAAGTCTTTCATTAAATTTTTCACCTGCATTTTTGTATAGTTCTATATTTATATTGTCTTCTCCTGGCGTTTTCCTATTTTTCATCTTCTTTATTATATTTTTCAGTTCTAACATTGTGATATTTTCTATTTTAGGCCATTCTTTGTCTTATGAAATTTTAATTCATTGTTCTCATCTGTCCAGAGATTTTGGAAATAGGTCACCCATTTTTCTAAATCTGTTGTTTGTATTTTTATCTTTTCTTTTATTTCTTTATTCATGTATTTTATTACTTTATAGGTTTTGGGTTGTGGCTTAAATAAATCCTTTTCTAGTATTAAGTATAAATTTCTGGGAAAATTCCCATGCTACTCCTCTAAAACACTATTAATATAATTAACGGCTATTTTAGCCTGTTTTTGTTTAGGAGCGTCCCTTGTATTTAATACATTGGCTAACATAACTCAAAAGGGGTATGTACATATTTTAGGGCATTACGGGCGAGTGTAGAAGGCAATTATGGCAGAATAAAAAATGTGGAAAAATTATGTACATACCTTGACTTTGGTTTAAAGATGCCTTCTGTCCTTTTCTAGTTCTGTTACGAAATTGTTCCATCTTTCTCTATGTATTTTCCTTACTTCTCGTTTTGCAATTGCACTATTTCTTTTATACTCTATTTCTGCTTCTATTGTTTTGGAATTTAGCCATTTCTGGTAACTTGGTTTTTATTATATTTTCTATTTCTTTGTTCCAGTCTCATAGTCCTCTTTTTCTAATCCATTTGTGCTTTATTCCTAAGCTTTCTGTTGCTGCTTTTGTGAGAATTTGTTTCAAATTTTCCCATTCATCTTCTATGTCACTTGATTCAGGTGTGGTTTCTGTTTTTAAGTTTGTGCATTTTTGATATTGTAGTCTAACTTGAGGATCCTGTAATGAAGAAATTTTGTAGCTTGGCTGGTAAGAATTTTCAATTCTATGTGTTTTTAGCCACTTTGGTTTAAAACGAATTTTTGCTGATACCATATAATGATCAGAGTTTAATTCAAAGCCTCGATATGCTCTTACGTCTAAAATTAACTCCGCTAATTTAAAATTTGTGATAACGTAGTCAATTACTGATTTGTATCCTTTGGCTGACCAAGTATATTTATGTATTTCCTTGTGTTTAAATATTGAATTCATTATTCTCATATTATTATAAATGACAAAATCGCGCTATCTGCAACTATTTTGATTACATGTATCTTCACCAAATTTACCTATGTTTGTTTTGTATTTTTTGTTTCCTATTCTGGCATTTAAATCTCCTGCAAGCAGTAAATAGTCAGTTTTGTTTGTTTTATCTATGGCATTCTGTAATTCTTTATAAAATATATAACTGTCTTCTTCTTTTCCCTCTTCTGGTGCATATGCACCAATTATTGTTATGTGGCCTCTTAATGTCTTGAGTCTAATTTCTATTAGTCTTTCATTCAAATAGTTGTAATATACAATATTGTTCTTTAGGGATTTATGTACCATAATCATTATACCTGTTTTTGCTCTTCTTTTTTTTTACCCCACTGTAGATTTGTATATAGTTGTTTGTTTCTTTTGTACCTTTTTGTTTTTTCTTTGTTTATGTTAGCTTGGTTTAGTTGTTTATCAAGTTCTTCTTCTTTGTGTGCAATGCTTCTCACATTCCATGTTGCAATCTTCATTATGTGTTCCTTTTTCCAATTTCGTTTACCATTTCCTGGGTTGTGGTCTTTTCCCTGACAGTCCGTCTGGCTTTTCTTTGCATGAAACTTGAAAGTATTTTGAATTTCCCCAGGGTAGGTTACTAACCTGTCGCTGGGTAAGTCCAGTGGTAGGGCTGCTACCTAATGCCTCTGGACAGGCAGATCTAACAGCAATTACTCTGTTAGGGTGTTAAGGTTATACCGCCCATACTCGGTCGCCAGTGCCTCGTTTGTACTTTTAGAACAGGATGGACCACGGGAAGGTGAGGTTGACATTTGAGTGGGAGAGGCTATGTATTGCGCTTCACCACCCCTCACTATTCTGTAATGTCACATTATTGTGAAGAAAACAATTTAGAAGAAAAAACAACTCTCCGTCTTGGGACAAACACAGAGTTAAATAAACAAAACACTAGACAAACTAGTAGTGGAATTTGCTCTTTCCAAACTTAAGCTACTGTGTATCCTTTTAAAACAAGAGAAGAACAATGTTAGAGGCCTTCTAAAGTTTTATCCTTTGGTGGTGGGTTGTACACCATTTGAAAGAAATGAATACTTTCAGATAAATCTGTAGGTCTCTGAATACATTTCTATAACTCTTCCTCATCTCTAAACAGGAACTCCTATTCTCATTCTAGTTTCCACAGCAACATTAAACAAACAGCTGTTAATTATTATTATTATTATCCTGGGCAACTCAAAGGAGTCGACAGACTCATCGAGGGAGGCCCTAACATCATGTCAAGAACAACTATTCTACATTGACACAGTATCTATCATACCTTGCCTTGAACTCATTCATGGTCGTAGCACCCACAACAGACTCTGGCAGCTTATTCCACTCATTCACTACTCTCCAAGTAAAAAACCTAGCTCTAAAACCCTTGTTAACCATATTCTTACCCAGCTTCCATGCATGGCCCCTAGACCTCTCACCACCAGTCCTATTTTCAAAAATATCTTCTGAATTAATCTTATAGAAACCCTTCAGTAATTTGAATGTCTCAATCATATCACCCCTTTTCCGCCTATCGACCAATTTTTGCAACCCACAAATCTTCAACCTATTCTCATAAGGTTCATTCCACAGACCTGCCGTCATCTTGGTCACTCGTCTCTGGATCCTCTCCACTTCCTCCCCATCACGAAGAAACCCTGGCACCCATAACTGGGCACAGTAGTCCAGATGGGGTCTTATCAAGGCTCAATACAGAGGAACAATAACTTGTTTGTCTCTGCATGTTAAAGTATTTTTCAGAAGCCAAGTGATTTGATGAGCTCATTTAGCCACTTTTGCAATGTGTCCCCTAAACTTCAATTCCCTATCCACCAACACTCCCAAATCCCTGGCCTTATCAATCTCCTGGAGTACTGTTCCACCAATGCGTTATACTGCTGCTATTCTTTTCACCCCAAAATGCATAACCTTACACTTTGCCACTTACATTGACATCCATTTTTCTTAGCCCAGTCCTCCAAACTATCCAAATCATCCTGTAAAATTTTTGACATCCTGTGCACTCATAATTGCTCTACCCAACTTTGCATCATCAGCAAACAAGTGAACACTTCCTCTCAGATCCTTTCCTATATCATTGATGAATAAATTGAAAAGTAGTGTTCCAAGAACAAAGCCCTACGGCACACCACTAGTCACAAGCTGTCGTTTAGACTCAACTCCTGAATAAACCAGCTCTCCATCAACCACCCTCCTATCCATCTCACCAACCCTATATCCATCCCCATCTGCTCCAGTTTACTGATTAGGGTTCCGTGTGGTATCCTGTCAAAGGCCTTGGCAAGGTCCAGTAGAATCACTGTAAACCCATTACCCTTATCCAGTTCAGCCGTCACTGTGTTATAAAACGTGAGCACGATCTACCCTTCACAAAACCATGTTGTCCCCCAATACAATATCCCATTTTCATCTATCCAATCCTGTATTCTTTTCTTGACTAATTTCTATAAGACCTTGACAACAATTCCTGATATGCTAATCAGTCGGTAATTTACAACAGCAATCTTGGAACCACCTTTATGCAGTGGAACTATTTTCCCCTCTTTCCACCCCCTCGGGACTAACCCAGACACGAGACTCAAATTAAACAAAATGGTCAAGGGTACTGACAATTCTTTAGCTGCTTCTTGTACGACACGAGCTGGTATACCATCCAATCTCACAGATGTATTGACATTGAGGTTATGCAATAGACTACTCACCTCCACTTCATTCATCACAATTCCCGTATAATCTACTGGTTCATTCTTTTTTCTGCAATGTCACCACCTGGATGATATATTCTTGCAAAGTGCCCACTCAGTAACTCAACTATATCAACTGATTCAGTTACCTCCCTACCATCGGCATTCTTTAAAATCATTCTGCCATGTACATTTTTCCTTTTATTTGCAACATATCGAAAAAACTGTTTAGGATTCTCTTTAGCCTGCATGGCCAATGTTCTTTCGTAATCCATTTTTGCTTTTCTTACCACACTCGTTACCCTTCTGGCCTGCCCTTTATACCGTTCATCTGCCTGCTGGTCATCTTTCTCCTTAAATTCCCTCCATAGTTGTTTCTTTTTTTGCAGCTCAAGCTTAATGGTGTTATTCATCCATTTAACCCCTACTTGATTTATTATTCGGACTCTAGGTATACAGTCAGCCATTGCTTCATGCAAACACTTCTTTACTGCCTCCCATGCACTATCAACTTCTAGTCCTTGCAGTTGTGCATGCCATGGCATGTTAACTATCTCATTCTGATTTCTTGTCCTTATTCGCTTGGGCATATTATACTCATTCATACGTTCAACTGCCTCCCTAAGGTCTGTATATCTACCCCCCCCCCTTAATAAATCTAGTTTCCCTGATTTTGCACATCCACTACATTCAGCAACACTTTTTCAAGTCTCCTTACGTCTTAGCCATCCATGTTATATAGATCCTTTCGCCCATCGAACTCACTCCACACGTCCACAAATTCCACACCACTCGTCATACATAACCCATGCATAAATTCATTTGCAATTATGGCCCTCCTCTTAAACACTTTACTGTCATACCGCGGCAAAAGACTAATCATCCTAACTCTCTCACTCTTTTCTTTTGCTACCTCAAACAATTTATTCAGGTCCTCTATCATTTCCATTTTATCACACCTTTCAAATCATTTCATTCGTACCTGCCACAACAATCATTTCTTTCACCCTTTTCTTTTGCTCTCTAATAGACTCAGTTACATCCTTTATGGTCGCACCAGGTTGGTACGATTTTGTCAAATCCTCTACTAACACACCTCGTACTAACGAGTCTCCATACAGCAATCTCTCCTTCATTTTGTTTACGTTCACACTCATATGTTTATTTTTCCTATCATACTTTTTATTATTGGCTGGTACACTCAGTCGACTTTTGTTCATACGCTCTAGCTGCTGCTTTGCCCTTTGTATCGCTCCGCTCAACAACGCGATCTCATTCATTACATCTATCTCATCTTTTTTATTCTCTGTAAAATCATTAATTTGCCCTGAATTAATACCATCATTCACACTTTCTACATTCACACCCTCACATTCGTACCTGCCACAACAATCATTTCTTTCACCCTTTTCTTTTGCTCTCTAATAGACTCAGTTACATCCTTTATGGTCGCACCAGGTTGGTACGATTTTGTCAAATCCTCTACTAACACACCTCGTACTAACGAGTCTCCATACAGCAATCTCTCCTTCATTTTGTTTACGTTCACACTCATATTTATTTTTCCTATCATACTTTTTATTATTGGCTGGTACACTCAGTCGACTTTTGTTCATACGCTCTAGCTGCTGCTTTGCTCTTTGTATCGCTCCGCTCAACAACGCGATCTCATTCGTTACATCTATCTCATCTTTTTTGTTCTCTGTAAAATCATTAATTTGCCCTGAATTAATACCATCATTCACACTTTCTACATTCACACCCTCACAGTTCTCTGGTACAACCTCGCCATTTCTTATCATATCACTATTTTCTTCATTCTGAAGTGTGACAAAAATATCACACTCATGACCTGAAATACACTTTAATTTCTCATTTCACAGATAGTACACTGAATCATCTCCTTTATATTACCGTTATTGAATAAAGATGGCGAACCATCATTACTGGCCACCATTTTCCTTCGTATGGGAGCCATACTTACTTCTAACGTATTTTATCAAATTTTAAAATGAAACACCAAAAACCGACACACTAAGATATGCAAGGCAAACAAAACTACGTAATATTCGAGTAAATCTATCAACGATAACTTAAAATAACACTTATCTTATCAGGAGCTCTCACAAACACAAATGACTACGAATCCCTCTAGCGGCAACCATGAACTGAAGCCTCAATATCTGCACAAGCTTCAAACTGCTGGTATAACTCAATGGTACTCTCCTTGTATGAGTAGAACAAAAATTTTCAGGTAAGAAAGACAACATTATGATACAGTTTCACTTTATTAAAGTAAAATTTTTGTTCTACTCATACAAGTAAAGTACCATTGAGTTATACTAGCTGTTTGAAGCTTGTGCAGATATTGAGGCATCAGCTCAGCTAATTAACAGCTGTTTGTTTAATGCTGTGGAGACTGGAATGCTAATTTCTCTATCTGCTAGCCAAAATGTAGTGCAGTTCCTTGAAAATTGTCGATTCCATGCATAATCTCAATCGCCATTACGAAATGTTGCTGAAATTTAGCAATACTTTATAACAGGAAGTCACAAACTGTTTTAATAACTGTATTTTATAAAATGATTTATTAATATAATTCTTTATTCTCTTTGTGGAGATGAAGTAAAGTGAATTTAATGCAATAAATTGAAATTTCAAAACTATTACATTATTGTAAACTGCGATCGGGGGGGGGGGGAGAAATATGCATATAATTATAATTTCTTTCCATTTATTTTAAGATTGCTTAATATAATAAGTCACCTAATTTATATAGCTTAATATTAAGATTGCTTAATATAATAAGTCGCCTAATTTATATATTTAAAAAAAAAAAAAAATTAGTGTATCTGAATGAAAGAAAGTCATCAGGTATTCCACATATTTCTGTTCCTTGGAACCATCTCTCTCACCTGTCTTCACCAGACTGCAACCTTCAGCTGTTCAAGAAATGCATCAGCTTCCTTTTATCTTATTATCCCTTGATTACATGCAGGACTAATGTATTCTAATTTTTACAACCTTTCTGGTATGGGTCTGGTCTAAAATAAATTTATGCTTTTTTTAAATTTTTATTTTTGTTTTATTTTAATATAACTCTGATCTGACTTGAAATAAATTTTAAGGCAGATCAGAATGCTTATTTATTTTTTTAAAAGAACTTAACATTCAAAGTCTTGTTACTTTTTATTGCAGGTGCAACGGAAATATCAAGCATTGGTGAAAACACAGAGGCAACAATACAACATGAGATAAAAGAAAAAAGCCATTCCAGTAATAATACTTGAATCATGACATGCTGTGGATCATCCTTCCAGATGAAAGATCCTATCCAGTATCCACATTCCATGTAAATTAAAGTGCATGTTAAACTTGTTATTTATATATGGTTTAATAAATTTATGAAGTTTGTTGACTATAGTGTAAATTGTGAATAATTTATACTGATGAAAATAAATATTAAGGTGGTATGTATTTTATACTGACTTATTCATTTCTTGAAAGAATATGGCTGCAATTTTGTAATGTGATTTTTATTAGCTAAATAAGCGTTTTTTACTTTGAAGTAAACAAAACACTAGACAAACTAGTAGTGGAATTTGCTCTTTCCAAACTTAAGCTACTGTTTATCCTTTTAGAAAAAATGAAAGTAAATTTCAGATAATTTAACATACCTATAATTTAGTTAAGTGAAATAATATTAAAATTGCTTGATTTTGTTAGATACCATTATAGTCTCAGTATTTATTTATTTTTTCCTTTAATCACATGCATTACCAGTAGCAAAATGTGATGTGTTGGCAAGAGAACTTCAGCAGCCTAATTAGTCCATAAATGTATCGACTAATTAGGCTGCTTAACTACTTTTCTTTGAAAAGGTTATTTTAAGCCAGCTAAAAGGTAAAGGTACTTTTCAATAAATAAACTTTATCTACTATGGTTTAAACATTCTCTAATGCTTCTTAATATTGTAATTTTTTTAAAGGTTATGTTTACACCACTAAATTCTTTCCATTGACCAAAAAAAAAAAAAAAAACTTGATTCTTACCAGTAAACATCTCAGTACTTCTTGTTATAAGTGGTAGCAGTCCTTCCTTCTAGGATTAATTCTTCCTTTGTGATCAAAGAGTGTAATCTGTATGGTTTTGATATATTATTTCTGGAAACAAACTCAAAAACTTTTTCTTGTCATCACCATTCTACACTGTCTTTTTTTACTTCTAGCATGATCTCAGGATAATGCAAAAAGTACTAACTCTCATTGCTAGTAAAAATGCTCTTTAGGAAACCAGATTGACTATTTGTTTAAAATCTCTGCAAGCATCTAGTTGTCAAAGTTTTTCTTCCTCATGTAGTATGGAACAAACTTTGCATAAATAATTTTTTTCCTATGTCTCGGGTCATTATTAATAGGACCTTACTGATTAGTTATTCACATCTCACTTATTAGCATTCTTAGTGTTAGTAAACTGGATACTTTACCTGACAATGCCACAAGTCATTTTCAGCCATCCATTTCAAGGATCATGTTCAAAATATATGTTCATTTCCTAAGCTGTAAACGATTTCTGGGGGCAAGCTTTTCCCAGCTTTACACAAAATTGACTGGCTGTTCCACTATTTGATTACATAGTGCACAAAGGATATCCATACAAATAAAGCAACTTAAGGCCAACCAGGTTAGGGGTAGGAATGCTGATATCACATTTCTGTGTTCATACAATTTCCTACATTGAAAATAGATGGAATTTGTTTAAGGACCGTAGAGTACAGCCAAAAAAAATAAAGGATGTTGGAAGGAGAAGTTGAATACTGATGGAATAGGCCAAGTGCAGTACTACAAAAATTTTTAATTAGTTTAAAAAAGAATTAGCTGTATACAAGAATTGAAAACGGATCAAGACAAGGATGCATACTCTCATCATTACTATTCAACCTTTACAGCACAACTACAATGAAAAGATCTCTAGAAAAGTGGAATGGAGGCATTAAAATAGGTGATCGAACATTGAGTACAACAGTGGCCAACTGGATAGCATATCTATGTTAAAGATACCAAGCAATTTTAAACCTGGTTTTACTCCATTTTTTCCAAGTAAGCAAACAGACAAAATGTCAAGTTTGCGCCTGCAGTTTATGCAAGACTAGCTGATCCCACAGGTAGTGCAAGACCAAGGCCACTCGTGGTAAAAGTGGAGCAAGCTCTGATCACTAATCTTAATATTTACCCTTAATGCTAAAACACATCTCCACGAAGGGGATGTATGATGTTTTGTATTAAAGGCAAGGGGCCACTACCCAGACCAGTTTCAACCTTTATTGAGGTCTCATCAGTGGGAGCTAGGCTAGAAATACCAAGATTTAGTAATGCAGAGCTTGTAAGTATTTTACCAAAACAAGTTGCCATAAGGTGTTATAACCTTATTAAATAAAAATCTCGGAGGAGATATAGATGAAGAAAGTATTTTTAACTTGGGTAAAGATACCAAGCAATTTTAAACCTGGTTTTACTCCATTTTTTCCAAGTAAGCAAACAGACAAAATGTCAAGTTTGTGCCTGCAATTTATGCAAGACTAGCTGATCCCACAGGTAGTGCAAGACCAAGGCAACTCGTGGTAAAAGTGGAGCAAGCTCTGTCTGGGTAGTGGCCCCTTGCCTTTAATACAAAACATCATACATCCCCTTCTTGGAGATGTGTTTTGGCATTAAGGGTAAATATTAAGATTAGTGATCAGAGCTTGCTCCACTTTTACCACGAGTGGCCTTGGTCTTGCACTACCTGTGGGATCAGCTAGTCTTGCATAAATTGCAGGCGCAAACTTGACATTTTGTCTGTTTGCTTACTTGGAAAAAATGGAGTAAAACCAGGTTTAAAATTGCTTGGTATCTTTAACATAACTATACCCAAGTTAAAAATACTTTCTTCTTGGATAGCATATCTGTTCTCCAGTCGACAGGCTATGGGTTTAAATACGACTATAGGCATGGATGTTTGCAGATATCTTCTAGGTGCAGGTAGTCTATTCTCATTACCCAGAACTTCTGCAGGTGGTAGTCACACAAAAAATAAATCTGTGGATTGGTTGAACAAATTTCATCCTTCCACTCAATTTGTTTCTTACATCCTAGAACAAAAACAGTTCTCAATCTTTCCTTTATATCCTCCCTCATTTCCTGTAATACTTCTCAAAAGCTGAGTTTTGAAGTATAGCCTGATAACTCCTATCATCTTGCAAAATTTTCATTTAGTATCAAGTCCATCATTGGTATGGTAATAAATTACAGGAGGCAATTTATATAATTACATTATATATATATATATGTAAATGCTGGCTGGCTGGCTAAGTGGTTAGCATGTCCGCTCTTCAGCCAGAAGGCTGCAGGTTCGAATCCTGTCATCAGCATGGATGTTTGTGATTGTCTGTGAAAATACTGGTGGTGGTGGTCGGCAGTAGATGGTATTGGTGTAGATGAAGGTAGCTGCAGTTGGTGGAGTGGTGGAGCCGGAGAGTTATAGAGTAGGTACTCCCCCCTCCGATGAGTCTTCGGACTTCCTGGAGGTGTTATATAATAATAATAAAATATAAATGAATAGCAATACTCTGTGTGTAGCAGGACTACCTCTGAAAATTAAGAAAGTTGTTTCGTTTAAATTTGGTTTGTGAAGCAAAGCTTTATAGTTCTCTTTGAAAAGTTTTTCCATTAATAATCAATCTTTAAAACAGATTAGCCCACATACATACATTAAATTTGAGTGCATGTATGGCAGAGGTATGCTAAGTAAGACTTGACTTCTCGGGTTCAAAGTAATCCTAATCTTCCTGACTGATCAAAGTAAAAAAAAAAAAAAAAAAAAAAAAAATCAGCTAACGCCTTTTTATTCCCCATATACGGGGAGTAGACGAGGCCATTTAGCCCTATCTAACTTTTGGAGACTGAGTGGGCAGTTCAATCTCCGCTGGTACCAATCAGAGGTAGATGGCCCAAGGCTATCACTAATTAAGCGGTACTCAGTGAAGAGAGACGGCTCAAATGTGCCGCCATCTCGTGGTCCCTAACCCTAACACAATATATTTAATGTCTGAAATAATGTGGGTTCTACGGCCGATTTTCTTGAGTTTACAGGACGAAAAACCCGAGTTTCCGGGAGGAAAAACCTGCTTGCCCGTGCCAGAGATCGACTAACTCGGGAACCGGTCGAAAAAAGGCTTAGAAAAATTTCCTCTAGTCGCTGACTAGACTCGAAACCAAGTCTTCCTTCGTGCGGCTAAGCGCGGTGGTTGGCAAACGCCACATCCACTGAGCTACACAGGCTCTTACTGATCAAAGTAAGAAAAGCTATATACACTATCTGATCAAAAGTATCAGGACACCTACTCTAAACTGTAATCACACTTTCCAGTAGTGGACATTAACATGGGGTGTGTCCACCCTTTGCTTCTATGACAGCTCTAACTCTGCCAGGAAGACTTTCTACAAGGTGTCAGAACGTCTCTGGAGGAATGGCAGCTCATTCTTCCTGAAGAGCTGTAGCCCGAGCAGTTCGTGATGTGGGTCATTGGGGGTCTGGAGAGAAGTCGGCATGCTAATTCAGCCCATTGGTGTTCTATGGGATTCAGGTAATGGCTAGGGGCCAGCCAGTCCATTTCTGGAATGTTACTCTCCAGACTTTGCTTTATGGCAGGTAGCACTGTCATGCTGATATAGACAATAGTCATCACTGAGTTGATCTTCTACCATAGACAGTACGCAACGGGTCAAAATGTCCTTGTACCCTTCCGCATTTAGATTTCTGTGTAGTGTTACGAGAGGGCCAAGTCCATTCCATGGAGAACATTCCACACACTTGCAGGAATCATTCTCTAGGCATTTGCCACACCCATACTCTCCCATCGGACTGCCACATGGTAAAGTGTGATTCGTCACTCCAAATCACACATGTCCAGTGCCATCACTCTTTACACCACTGCAGGCGGAGATCAGTGTTCACAGGAGAAATGTTTGGTTTATGGGCAGCTGCTCGACAATGGAACCCCATTCCTCTTAACTCTTGAAGCACAGTCATGGTGCTGGCTGGACAGTTATAGTAGCACTGTGGAACTCTTGGGTGATTGTTTCACTCGATGTCTGGTGATTTCCATGAACCAACTTCTTCAATGCTCGACGGACCCTGTCTGTCATTAAACGTGGCCTACCTGACTGTGGTTTTGTTGTGCCTTCACATTTCCACTTCACAATCATGTCACCAACTGTTGACTTGGGCAACTTGAGGGTTGAAATGTCCATCAGATTCCTTACTGGTGTGGCAACCAATAACTAGTCCACGTTCGAAGTCACCGAGCTCCCTTGACCTACCCATTCTGCTTGTACTTCTTATCACTGAACAACACACAGCTCCGTACCTCCTCTTATACCGGAAAGTGAGGTAGTGACATCTAGACATCAGTTTATGAATTACAGAGGGATGTCCGGATACGTTGATGAGATAGTGTACATGTTGTCTTACAATGAATTCAGCTTGTTTTCAGAAGAACACAGAATGAAATCTAACTTGCAGTTAGGACAAAAGTAAACTTCTACACTCTAAAAACTTATCTACCAAAGTTGCTTTGGATATAAGAAATAGAAAATGAAAGATAAGAGAATGCTGATTATAGTTTCCTTTGATATAGACAAACTGTGGATGTGATACACTTTTAACTGTTGTTGTAAAAAAGCATTCTGCGGATTAAAGTTTCAGAAGAACTTAGCTTGTGGATAGAATAATTTGATATCGATATGGCTTCCTGTGTTCATTTTCTTTCTGTAGACCTCTTGGTCTACCATCCAATAACTCAATAACTATAAGAAGATAGTTATTGAGTTTTCAAAGTAAACTAAATGCTAAGATTAAAGATGCCAAGAAATTCTTATTTAATCCTTGATCCAAGTGTAAGCAAACAAACTTTGTGCATGAAGCATTTTCACCACTAGGCTACTTGTATATAGAGGTTAGTGGTATCACATTAATTACCTTAGTATCTCTTAATGCAAAGCATGTATTCTTTCTGGTGTGTATAATGCTATGCATTTTGGGAAGGACTACTATTCAGACTGGTTTCAACCTTTATTGAGTTCTCATCAGCGGGAACCAGACCCAGAAGAGATACCAAGATTGAAGTAACATAGAAGTCATATTTTCCCATATACAAATAGTGAAAAGGTGTCACACATTATTAAAATACACTGGATTACAGCTAGTTGAAAGTTTTCACTTAGTTATAAATTAAATTGAAGATGCCAAGAAATTATATTCTTGTTTAATCATTATCCAAGTGTAAGCAAACAAAGTTTGCATGTGAAGTATTTTCATGACTGGCACTTCCCATAATTGCATACTATTATACACACTCAAAAGGATGTGTGCTTTGAATTATGAGATACTAAGGCAAGTAATGCGAATTCACTAGCCTAGTCATGAAAATACTTTCAACAACTAAATGCTATGATGGATGGAACTGATGTAAAAATACTTGAATTGCTAATTGGGAATCACTCCAGATGACAAAAATATGAATATAATTGCATCCATAAAGAAAGTCTGACATTAAAAGAATTAATATATTACTCAAAGTTCTGCATACAGGAACTGAGGAGTAGAACCTATACCCATTTCCTCAACTTGTTTTTATAATTTATCTTGACATCTGAAATATTCTGCATTCTAGAAAATTCAAACAGTTTAAAAAATTTATGAAATCTTTAGCATTTGTATAGGTTGGGGTAACTAATTGCTAGGAAGTCCAAGAGGTCTAATGATGTAACTTATTTGTACTGGTATTAACAACATCGCACAAACTATTTTACAAAAAATAAGTTTATTAACTGGCTTATATTTCACTGGATTTCAAACCAGCACCTTCAAAGCATATGTTATAGTTTACATGCGACAATAAGTAAGTGAAACAATTCAAATTGTAACAGACAAAAGATCTAAAGTCCAAATTTTGACACTCGAATGTTGTAAAAAAAGAAATATTACAGCTGTGTAGGAGTTGATCACAGTCTCCCAAATTTTTGGCAAATTAATACAACCATACTTGTTCAGGTCAGGAAAATTTATTTTTATAGACATGGCTGATTCTAAAAATAATCTTTCTGATCTGTAATGACTTCTAAATAGCAGCATTGGTTTTCTTCTATCTAATCCTGTGTGAAGGGGTGTCCAAAGCATGGTCTGCCAGTCCTGACTTGCAGACCATGAATGTGTTAATAGTGAATATATATATATATATATATATATATATATATATATATATTTTTTTTTATGTTCAAGGCAGATGTTAACAGATCTTCCTCTGCCCATAGTAGGCCAAGTCACAAGGAACTTCATACATTTTAGGATATGCTAGAGGACAGAGTTGCAACTCTGATCCACTCTCCTTAGGAGTTGTTAATTTAACATGTGGTTTAAATGTGGTGCAAAGGCCATTTTTTACTAGTACTTTGGCTATTTTTTTTTTGATGTACCTCTGACAGAGGGAATGGGAATAGTAATGTTTTGTTCTTGTGTATTAGAGGAGGAAGAAGTAATGGTGCTATATAGTATTTTGTGAGAATTGTAGCTATTGGTGCAGATATTTAAGTTCTGTATCATTAGAACAAATTGCTCTGGCTCTGTAAGTATTTAGAATACTCTCACCACCGCAAGGAAGCAAGAAAGAAATCGTGTAACTCGGAACAGAGAAAATTTCCAGAAATGAAAGTAATAAGAAACTGAGTGTCGCGTATAAGACGCACCATTTTTCAGACCTATTTTCAAAGAAAAAAGTGAGTCTTATATGCCAGCAAATATGGTAGGTATAGAATTAAAATATCTAATATGCATTTGATTCAAATTATTATTTTATTTTTTTGCTCATAAAAATCAAAACCACAGGCAGGCCGGCTGCACAAAACCGTGGGCCGTGTTTTGGACAGCCTTGCTCTAGCATATCCTAGAGTGTATGAAGTTCCTTGTGACTGTGACTTGGCTTACTATGGGTAGACAAGATCTGTAACATCCACCTTGGAAACAAAAAAAAAATACATTCGCTACCATTATTAGGTCAGGACTAGCAGACCACTCTTTGGACACTACATAAGATTAGATGGAAGAAAATCAATGTTGCTCTTTAGAAGTCATTACAGATCAGAAAGATTATTTTTAGAATCAGCCATGGCTATGAAAAATTCTAACCTGAACAAGTATGGTTGCATTAATTTGCCAAAAACTTGGAAGAATGTTATCTTAAGATAACATTCTCCAACATAGCTGTAATACTTTTTTTACAACATTAGAGGATACCAAATTAGGACTTTAGATCTTTTGTCCATTACAATTTGAATTGTTTCACTCATTGTCGCATGTAAACTATAACATGCTGGTTTGAAATCCAGCTAAATATAAGCCAGTTAATAAACATCTGTTTTTATAAAATAGTTCATTTGGTATTGTTACTACTGTTAAAAATACGTTATGAAATACATTCAACACTTAAGCTTGACTGTTAGATAGGTCTAAGGATAGTTGTTAGTGAGTTAAACTCATATGTCGGGAATTCAATACAATCCATTATTGGTCTAAATCATAGGTTCCCAAAGTGGGTGGTACCTCCCCCCACCCCAGTGGGGCTATAGTGGGATCAGAAGCATTTGGGGGGCATTCAGGCGGTCTAGGAGTT
Source organism: Typopeltis vanoorti (assembly GCF_054136105.1). NCBI lineage: Eukaryota > Metazoa > Arthropoda > Arachnida > Uropygi > Thelyphonidae > Typopeltis > Typopeltis vanoorti. The sequence goes on from NC_143557.1 coordinate 134,901,466, forward strand.
GGTGGCTCTTTATAGAAGAAATTAATAATATATATTTAAAAATTAATTATTTTCGTGATTTTGTGATTAGATAATCATTTAAAATTTAAATATTGCATTTTAATTCATCTTATGCCCGTCTTACACGATCAATTTTTTTACCAATTTTCTATTTTAATTATTTAATCATTTGAAAATTTACCATGTCAGATAGAAATAGATGTCAATTTTCTATGTCGATGAGAAAATAGAGCATGTATATATGTGTGCATAATAGGGGGGGCATTACAAAATTTATGTCTTGCAAAGTGGGCGGTGGCCCGAAAAAGTTTGGGAACCTATGGTCTAAATGGACTACTAGTATGATTCAAACTCTTGTGAAATTAGCACAGTTTATGGATAAGAAAATTAAAAAAAAAAACTGGGCAATCTTTGAAATGCTTCCACTACTTCACACAGTTGTAATCATTTCATAACTTTCCAATGGCATTTCAGTTTAATGAAAAATTTTGTCTTCACATGCAGCTGTCACTGTAATGATACTAAAATAATGCATCAAAAAAAAAAGTAATAAAATCAACAATAACAATGATTTGCATGTTCAAGTGTTGCTAACTTGGGATGGGGGGGGGGATGAACTTAGGCTCTTAATTTTGATAACTGGAATAAAAATTATTGTTCAGTGAAGTTCAAGTCACAGATAGCCAGATCTGAACTCAGACAATGCCTTGATTCTTATCATGAACTGTTAGGTGAAAGGATATATACTATCACCTCAGATCCCCTTTATTTTTGGTCAAATTTGTGGATTTTAGAGATCAAATGCTGTCAGAATGTAACAACTAAGACCATGGACAATACTAATGAAACAAACAGCTGCTAGTTATTGATAATGGAAGAACGGTGAAAAATTATTGATTTTTTATATGAAAATGTATTTCTAAAAGATTTATTAGAAGAATAGAGTGCAATATACAAATAACTTTAAACATGTCTGAACAAAACATTAAAAAGAATTTAACAATTAAATTTCTTCATTACTTTGTGGCTGTAATCCTGTAAAAGAAAAGATCATTGTCCTGTAAAAGAAAAAAATTCTTTAAATATTTCTTTAAATCTGAATATCTGTTTATTTTTATGTATAAATAAGTAAAAAGTACATTAAAGGCAATATTAACATGAAAATATAGCAAAGAATAGCTGTTATATGTTATATGGAATGATGATTAACAAACTGATAATTAATTCTACAACCTCAGTGTAAGAGATGCTTGCAACCCTGGCAGTGCAAAATACTAAAGTAATAGTATAATAGTATTTTGCACTGCCAGGGTTGCATTAATAGTAAAAGATGGTCATATTAATAGATACTTAAGATCTGAAATGAATGAATGATCAAGCAAGAGGCTATTGTCCTAATAGGAGTAAAATTAAAAGGTTAGGAAATTATAATTAAGTTTATAAAAATTGGGAAAAATACATGGCATTTCTGAAGATAAAACAAAAGTTCTTGCTTATTTCTCATTAGCATTAAAATCGTCTCTTATCGTGTATTTTTGAAACTCAATTTACTATAGAAAGCAATTTTTTTCTATTAGATTTGCATTTTTATGCAATGTTTATGTTGCTTGGATTTTATGTTTAAAACTACTGGCATAATTCTGAAGCAACTTTCATTGAAAAAAAAAAAAAAAAGTGTCCAAATATTAAAAGAATAGAAAGGTTGTTGAAATTATGCAGCTTAATATTTTGTTGAAAGATTCCTAAATTACTTTAGAGGGAGAAATCTTTAAGCATCTTCCATTTATTTCTACTTAGTATTCTTTCTTTTCAAGATTTCTCCATGATGATATAAAATAGTACTACATGCATAAACAAAAAAATGTCATTTTGTCCAAAATGGTAGTGAGCCTTGATGCTATATCCATCTCTGAAAATTGCTTATTTATATTTAAAGGGTTCTGCTTTCAGAGACCCATTTCAGTTTGTCTCAGATCAAATCTTTATATTTTAATCTGTTTTTTGTTATGTTTTAACCTCTCTCTCTCTGATTCAAGTAAGCATGTATTGCCAGTTGAGGAATCTACAGCTGAAGACAGATTTTCAGACTCAACTAGCCCTTTTTGTTGTCTTTATGCTTCTGCTGTGAGTTTGCAGTAGAAAAATCACAAAGATCAATAAATACAATGGTACTACCCATATACTTAATTTTATGTCCAATCCCTATAAAGTTATGGGGAGAGGATATTTCAAAGTAGTTTGAAATACTAACTTAGAAGACACTCCTTACTTATAAAATTTACCATCAATCCCATAATGTCTCATTTGCGAAGCGTCTTATGGGTAAGCTAAAGAGCGCACATGTGATTACAAAGCTGAGGATTCATTTTGCTGGTATTCAATATCTCGAACATGTCCTTCAATAACATTGTTCAATTGATTTTTCTGTCTGTCCATAGTAAAATGACTGGCAATCTCACCATAGCCAATAAACACCCAGATATTGAAGTAGGCTATGTCAAGGTTTTGCACTGATTAAAATGAAAAATGTTATAAATACTGCCCTGCCATTAAAAATAAACAAATCTTGCTTCTTTGCTATTCAGTGTTATATTGATTTATTCTGCAGAAGTACATTCCTCCAGGAATATGAAACCTCTAGTTTCTGTATGCAATAGTATTTATAATCATCATTTTTAATATTTAATATTTGTCTATTACATTTTTCAGAATTTCTGTATTATAATAATTATTATTCCTATGTGCACAAAGTATGACAACCACTAATATTTTTCAGTTCTATTGCATTTTTGGCTAAGAATACACACATATTGAGCATTAGAAATGTTTTAAATAATCACATGATAAAATTAAGAGAACAGCAAACATCAATTGCAACTAACTCAATAAACAAATAAAAATGACAGCCATATTTTATAACATTAAACCATTATCTCCTCCCCAAAAAAATAAATAAATAAAAAAGGAATTTGACGACATGGTTGTCTGAGTGGCTAGTGTATCTGTTCTCCAATTAACAAAATGTGGCCATGAATTTACTAAAATAAAGAGCCAAAAAGCTTCAGTTTAGCGATGCAAAAATTATAAAAATCAAGTGGATATTAGATCCGGCATTATTTCAAAGCCAAATGTAGAAACTGAAAGTTTCATAAAAATAAGTTGACCAGAGAGCTTATAGGAATAAGCCTGCTGGCATTTACAAGTTTCCCTAGTGTCAACCACTTTAGAAAACATACACGCTGCCCAGACGTCCTATATCAATTTTTTAAGGTTTCACTGACCTGACAGCTGTTTCAAACTGGTTGGTTCTCATTCAGAGACCAGTCAGAAACCTTAAGAGAGCAAAAACTCTCTTTCAATACTAAGGAATTTTAACTTAGTTGTTATCTGGCCCTTAGTGTATACCCTGTTCCTTTTCAGTTACAATATGAATGGTTTTCTAGAACTAAGTGCTGTGGCTATCAAATTTGTAGTTTTGTGCTCCAAGGATGCTGGTTAGAAATCACTAAATTAATTTATTTTCTTCTGGCACTGTTATATCAGGAAACATTATGAATAATGAACAAACGCCTGGGTCAGTGGCTCCCAACCTTTTTCCACTTGCGTACCCCTTTTAAACCCATTTCTATAAATTGTACCTCTTGTTTTTAAATACTAAATACCATAACTAACGTTTTGCATTTTGTTTACTTTACTTGTTTTTCCGCCATTACTGATTATTTTTCGTGTACTCCTGAACTGCCCAGCATATACCCCTGGGGTACACATATCATCGGTTGGGAACTGATGGCCTAGGTCTATCTATATATGCAAAACAGATAAGATAAAGCTTCAAAAATACATAAAGCCACACACTGTATAACATAAAATACATGCAACAAATTTTGTTAAAGATTAACAAAACAGACAATAATAATACATAATAATATAACAATAAATACTAGTGTTCAGAAACACTACTACCAATTAATAACAAACATGCAAGAACAAATAACACCACAACCATTTATAAAAATAAACTAACATAGCAAATACTTCAAGATAAATTATTTTATACTGAGACATGTAAGACAAGAGTATGCAGAGTGGAAACAGAACAAAGAAAAAGAAAACATCCAAGTCCAGATAATCAACACATAAACCAACATATTACATTGCATTTCCTAAAGAAAGATAACTGCCAAAAATATGAAAAAAAACCAATATCAGAAATGCAACCAAGAACCAAAGATCTCTGGCCTGCAGCCCTCAAAAGCTAACCTGACCTTTTAAAATTAGTCAAACCAACAAATCCCCACCCCTACAAAAACAGCTACAAATACAAGGGTGGTCTGAAAAGTACTCGGCCTCGACTATAGATGGCAACACTATCGGCAAGATTTTTTTTTTTTTCTAAGTTGGTACATCTGTCATAAGCATCCATGTGAAATTGCAAGTCATTCTATCAAGTAGTTTGTTTTATACAGCTGTCTGAAACAAAAGTGTTGTCTGTAATGGATAAAATTGAGTATCATGTGGTTATAAAATTCTTTGTAACCAGCCTTGAAGATGATCCATGGGAAGGACGTCCAAAGTGTAACAACACCAGAAATCATTGATCAAGTTCACAATATGGTATTGGATGACCCGCGAGTCAAAGTGCGTGAAATTGCTGAGACTATATGCATTTCAAAAGAACATGTAGGGTATATTTTTCATGAAGAATTGCATATGAAAAAGCTTTGTGCAAGTTGGTGCTACGCTTGCTCACAGCAGATCAAAAATGCACTTGCATGAAAATCTCTGAACAGTGTTTGGAGCATTTTGACAAGAATAAAAAACTGATTTTGTGCATCGTGCATGAGACTTAGATTCATCATTACACACACCAGAATCCAAACAGCAGTCAAAACAGTGGACAGAAGCCGGTTGTTCAGCACCAAAGAAGACAAAATTCAGTTCCATCAGCAGGAAAGGTCATGGCATCAGTGTTTTGGGATGCTAAAGGCATTTTGTTTATTAATCAGTTTGAAAAGGGTAAAACAATAACGTGGAATATTATTCCAATCTTTTAACCAGACTAGATGAAAAAATTCGTGAGAAAAGACCTGGTTTGCAGAAGAAAAAAATCATCAGGACAATGCACCTGCCCACAGGAAAATTAAGGGATCTGCACTATGAATTGTTGGAACATCCATCCTATTCCCCAGATTTGGCTCCTTCTGACTTCTATCTCTTCCTTGCTGGCATTTTTCTTTGAATCAAGAGGTGATTGCAGCTGTAGAGGGATATTTTGCAGATCTTACTGAGAACCACTACAGAAACGGGATAATGGCGCTGGAACATCGCTGGAATAAAAGCCTTAAGGGAGATTATGTTGAAAATTAAAATTCATTTTTTCATTGTTAGGCCGAGAACTTTTCAGACCACCCTTGTAAGAAACCAATAACAGAAACACAGACCACAAACATGTCTGGCTGGACCACATAAAAAAAAAAATAAAAACCCAACAAATAACAGCATGTTCATCTTCACAAACCACCATGATCAGTCCTTGGATTCATCATGGTGGTTTGTGAAGGACATATAAGATGATACAATGAGGGACATATAAGAAGAGAACAAAGGGTGTGAAATAATAGAAATGAAAATCCGGAATTAGCGTTTAAATTCTGAAATGTTAACGTAGCTTAAATTAATGTCACTCCCCATAATATCTTTGTAATGAACTAAATATGAAATCTGTACCATTAAAATCAAAAACAGCCTGAAAACTTCAGCCGTCAGTCAATTTTATAATCGGTCACCTCCAATAACAAAGCAAGCCAAGCAAAGGGATACAACTAGTTTTGTAGTCGTCATCCTAAGAGGAACAAAAAAAAATTGGCCCAGTTAGCTTAAACCAGTCAGCTTCCTAACTGAATGGATAGCTAGCATACCCTGGTACTGTTCTCTTAAAACTATAAATTAAAGAAAAATGGTATAATATATAGCATTTCTTTAAAAATAAGTTTAATTAAACGTCACAAATTTTTGTATGAGTAATAGCATATTTTTGTTTGAAAACTTAGTTTTTTATCCTTAAGTTAAAAAATGCTAAATTATTATATAATGACAACCACACAGACTTATTCCATTCCTAATGAAGTAAACTATTTTAGATCCATAATTTGGTAAGAAAGGACAAATCAAGGTGAACTGATATATAATACAGCATACATACAGAATTTTACACAATTTTAGTGTTACAACTTGAATGGCAGAATTATTGATGTTCATTTGTGTAGTTAATTTATTGCTGCAACATTATTGAATAACTCATTCACATGTTAGTCCTAAAGAAGAAGAAGTTTACTATGCAGTTACTATATCAAGTCAACTGTTCAATCTACAGAAATATCCTTGGAATCTAGATTTTTTTCCGATTTTTTCCCCTTTTTCTATCCTTTTTACAATATTTCTCTTTCTAACTAAATGTAGAATATAATGCATTTTCAGCTTTTTCTAGTATTGTAGATTTATTACTACTGTGCAGGGAATAAACAATATTTATTCTAAACTTCATTTAGCCATTTGATTTTTATTTTATTTTTTAAAGTATTATATTTACATTATTTTACCTGTTTGTATTTGATTCATATTTTATATTCCTGAAATGCTTTTTGCACAATTGCTTAGAGAAGCAAAAATATAAGTATATTAACTTCATGGAGATCCTGAATAATAAAACAGTATACAGTACCAGCTTATCTGTCTAATAGCCAGTAAACTACAAGAGGCAGGCTCAACTTTGGATACACACTTTCTCATATGATTAACTATATATCTCTACTTATAACTTATCATAGTGGTTTCATTTGATCCTCCTAACAAGAGCCCAAAACTTTTGCTGATTTTATATAAATGGCTAGACCTAGGATCACCACATTTTGTACATAGTTTTCATATTAAATTAAGATACCGTAATTGCTATTTTATCATCTTCATGGAGTCCAGAGACTCATCATGTGAGACCCACATCAACCAACATACAAATCTTATCATACCTCTCCTTAATTAATCCATTCATCATCAGGGAACTCATAACCCATTCTGGCAATCCATTCCACTCACTAACCACTCTCCAAACAAAAAAATCTGGTCCTCACACCCCTACTCTTACACACGACTTCCATGGATGGCCTCTAGTTCTCTGACTTTTTTTTCATATACTGAAAAATTTCACTTGCATCAATTTTATAAAACCCCTTTGATATCTTAAAAAATTCTATCATGTCCATTCTTTTCTGCCTATCAACTAAACTTTGTAATCCACAAACCTTCAACCTCTCCTCATACGGAGTATTCCACACACCTGTCACCATCTTGGTCACTCATCTCTGAATCCTTTCTACCACCACTAAGTGGTGGTAGAAAGGATTCAGAGATTCCCCCGAGAAACCCAGGCGACTAAATCTGTACACAGTGGTCAAGATGTGGCCAAATCATAGCCTTATAAAGAGAGGTAATAACTTCCTTATCTTTACTTGTTAGTGTGTTTCTCAACATCCAACTTTAGCAATATGCCACCATCTGACCTTACCACTTTTTGTTGAAGTTCACCATTATCCCCAAGTCCCTAGCCTCAGCAATTTCCCGCAATATGATACACCATATGCAACCTTTTCAACCCAAAATGCATAACCTTGCAATTTGCAATATTAAATTGACAGTCATTATCCTTTGCCCACAATGCAATTTATTTAAATCATTTTGCAGAATATCTACAGCACCTTTATTAATTATTCTCTCCTCAGTTTTGCATCATCAGCAAACAATTGAATATCTCTCTTACATCTTTCCCTAATATCATTGACATACAAATTAAAGAGTAGTGGCCCTAGTACTGAACCCTCAGGTACTCCACTAGTCACCATCATTCTCCTAGATTCCAATCCACCATATACTACTCTCTGTTGTCTGTCTGTCAGCTCCCTCATCCATGCTACTAGCCTCATATCCATTCCCATTTGTTCCAGTTTTCCATGTGGTATTCTGTCAAATGCCTTGGCAAAGTCAAGCAGTATCATGATGTAGTTATTACTTTTATCCAGTTCTGCTGTCACCTTATTATCAATAAATGTGCATAAGTTATAAGACAGGACCTACCCTTTACAAAGCGATGCTGCCCACTATAGAGTATCACACCTCTATCCATCCACCGTTGTATTTTGGCTTTTACCAACTTTTTCAATATTTTAACGACCACTCTTGATATATTAATTGGTCTGTAGTTTGCTACCTCTGTCTTGGAGCTGCCTTCATGAAATGGTACTATCTTACCCTCTTTCCACTCCCTTGAAACCTTGCTCACTTTGTCAGAGTCAATGCTAATTCTCTTACACATTCACATAGTACAAAGGCTGATACACCATCCAGTCCCACTGCTGTGTTCACATTCATATATTTTAATATGCTGAGCACCTGTTCATTTACCTCAATATTGATATGCATCTCCCTAACATCAGCAACTGGAAAATCATCACCCAAATGATACACCTTTGCAAGATCTCAGCAACTCAACTATTTCTTTTGGTTCAGTCACCTTCCTACCATGAGCATTGTTTAAAGTCATTCTACCATAGTAATTTTTCCTCTTACTTGCAACATAATGAAAAAAACTCTTTTTGATTTACTTTGGCCTGTTTGGCTAATTCTCTCTCATAGTCTGATTTGGCCTTCCTTATCATACTAGTCACCCATCTTGCTTGCACTTTGTACTGCTCATGGATCACTTTTTTTCTTTATATTTCCTCCACAGTGTTTTCCTTTTTTTGCAGCTCTTGCTTTATATCCCTACTCATCCACTTAATTCCAACTTGGTTTATCTTCCTGACCTTGGATATGCAACCTGACACTGTTACTCTCAAACAATCTGACCACTTACCATGCACTACTGACATTCTTTCCTTGTAGCCTCTCAAGCCATGGCACTGTTCCAAGATGACTCCTGAGTCTCTCATAATCACTAGCCCTATAGCTGAACATAAACTCCTTCTTGACAGGGAACTCCACATGTCTGGCAACTTCCCAGAACAAGATTGCATTACACTGTCCCCAATTGGAAGCAGAGTGTCTACCTTAGTTATGGCTACATCTGATTGTATTGTCAGATCCAACACCCTCGAACCCCTTGTCTCCTATATAACATGTTTCGTGTAATTATTCCTTAGCAACTGTATAAATCCCACTTGCATCTTGCCATGCCCACTTTCCTCCCTCCAATTGATGTCCCCAGTTAGTCTCCCATAATAATTGTTTGGCCTACACTCATTGTGCTAATCTGCTGATATGGCATCTTTCTGTGGACCCCTTGTCTATAGCAGCACCCAACATGCCTCTATCTCACAATATTTTTGCCTCAAATGAACCATCTCCCTAAAATCCTGTTTGACTTCTAATTTTGGTTGTAATTCTTCAAGCTATCATCAGCAATATCCCACCTCCTGTCCTGTTTCTTCTATCCTCCCTGAAAAATGCAATAGCCTTTACATTCTATCCCTGTAACTATATCATTTTCAGTCAACTAGGTCTCCCTGATGACTATAATTTTTGGCCAAGCCGAGCTGATCAATGCCCAAAACTCCTCCCTTATTCCTGATACTTTTTGCATTCATGTACATGCCTTTTCAACATCCCTTTGTATGCATAGTTACCCTTGTGTAATGTCATTACCAACCCATTCAAATTGGAGAACTGTGAAATCCCATTTGGCATTGTATAATCACTGTACATGCTCATTTATCACAGAGGTAGTCATCTTCTTGATTTCATCCTCCCTAATATCTCTAGTTTCCTTGGTTTTGCACTACCACACTCTCACTAAGCAACACTTTCTCCAAACATCCAACTCCAAAACCATTTAAGTGTTGTTTATTGGGCATATATAAGTCCTTTCATCCATCAAATTCACTCCATACATCAATAAACTGCACACCTTTCCTCCTGCACAGTCTTCTCATCGACAATCACAGCCCATGTCAGTTCTGTCCTATCATATCGAGGTAGCAGACTCAAAATCCTCACTTTTCTTATCCTTTATTTTTGCTTCAACTAACAACTCTTTTGTATCTTCTCTCATTACATATTTCTCACCTTACAAGTCATTTGTGCCAGCCAAAACAATTAACTAATTCATTTCATTCCTCTGCATGCTTACAGTGTCACTAATATCCTTTTATCTTCACACTTGGCAAACATATTTTCATCAAAGAAATTCCTTGGGTTTGCCTTTTCTGGTTTCATTGGCACTTACTTTTCCTGGGACCCCAACTCAATCAAACAGATTTTATTTAAACAGGAAGAACCTAGCAATGCTCAACTGACAACCAGACAAAAATCATCTAATAGATTCTTATGCATTTATTGATACAACCTTAAAAGCAAAGCACCAATTAAAATCTTTTCCAGGACCAGTATGGTACAATCTTTTGTGCGCCCATATGTTTTAGTTTCTGGTTTTAAAACTTTATAAAATTTTGTTTCCTTTTCATAGCATTATTCACATTGTTACTCACAAATGGAAATGTATCCCAGCAGTTGTTTTTCAGCAGTCAATTCACCACAAACATCATGGAAGCTACCTCTCATTTAGGATGTGGCAACCTCTTTTCAAATATACTGTATTTGCCAGCATATAAAATGCATTTTTTTTCTTTGAAAATAGGTCTGAAAAACAGGGTGCGTCTTATACTCCGATACTCAGTTTTTTATTACTTTCATTTCTGGAAATTTTCTCTGTTCTGAGTTAAGCGATTTTTTTTTCTTGCTTCCTTGCGGTGTGTGAGAGCATTCCAGTTCCAGGTTGGATGGATGGGGGAAGAATGAAGTTATGCATAGATAAAATTTGGTCTCTGGTCGCCCTGGCAGACTGTTGAAGAAGCCTGCCCTGCTGGTATGGGATCAGTTTCATTCTCACAGAACAGATGTTAAAAATAAACTCAAGGAATTGAAAACTCAGCTGTATTTCCAGGAGGTTAACTAGTCAGCTTCGACCTTTAGATGTCTACATTAATAAACCATTTAAGGGATTTATGAAGGAGAAGTGGAACAGCTGGACGCAGTCTTCAGATTTTGAGGTTACGCCATCAGGAAGAGATCTAGAATTTCTCAAGTTTGTGAGTGGGTCAAAGCTTCATGGGATGCTGTGAAAACTGAGACAGTGGTGAAATCATTTAAGAAGTGTGGTATTAGTAATGCAATGGATGGTACAGTGGACAATTTGTTGTATGAAGACTCAGATTCCGATTTAGAAGAGGTTTCAAGTGTCTCTTCATTTAGCTCTGGGTTTTGACGAAGAAGATTAAAAGGTGGGTACTCTTTCCAAGTTAGATTAGGTATTTGTTGAAAGTAGACCTACTTATTACTTTATATTTGAAATACTGTAAATTCATTATAATATTCAGTGATAAAGTTTTTTTCCTAAAAAATGTGTACAAAAAAGGGGGTGGCGTCTTATACGCCGGCAAATACAGTATATCATCGTAACAATACTCCTCCTCAGTGTAATGGTTTGGATTTAAGATTAAAAAAAAGGAATACATCTATTTCATTGAAAAAACAACTGACAAGCACTGATTACAGTGTCAATAAACAACAAATTACAAATTAGCGACAGTATTCTATTTTTGAAAAAGAAAAAAATCAGGATAAAAGAAAAATTTTGAGAAAAAAACAGTAGAAAAAATAAAGAATTAGATATTTACAGATAAATGGCATTCATTACACCACTAAAATTATTATTATTACATAACACCTCCAGGGAGTCCACAGACTCATCGAGGGAGGGCACCTGCTCTACAACCAACTGTAACTATACCAACGCCATCTACTGCCTACCTTGTAAAAATAAAAACTTTGGGAGGAACAAAAATATTAATAGAGTAGGAAATTGTTTAAATTATATAAAGGTATATACCACCAGTATAATAACAATTAAAACATTTAAACAAAAACGTTCATGAAATGTGTTTCTTAGCATAAAGCTGAAATTCTCCATGATGTCAATGTAGTTTAGTGAATATTAAAATAATAATTTGCGATTGCCCAAAATGATAGTTATATTACTATATGCTAGTAATAAGTCAAGCACGTCAAAATTCTGACTTATTTTTGTCTAAGTTCTGCTTTCAAAGACATTTCAAATGTATTTGTCTCATGACAGTTTCTTAAATTTTAATCTAACTAGGCTTTTCTAGCTGTTGTTGCTGCTTTTATGCCCCCACCACACACACTTTTTATTTTAATACCTGATTTAGCTGCCCAATCTTCAAGCAACTGTTGAAGAGCTCCATGTTCAGTCTTCAAAGCAGGGTTTCTGGATTATCTATTCCTGAACCTTTGGGATTCTCATTTAAAAAACTTGATAGAACACCATTATTTGCCTTTTGTCAATGTTATACCTGGACATATGGACACAACCCAGATTTGTAAATATTACTAATATTCTTCAAAAAAAGCCAAATTTAGTTACAAAAATCATGAATATGTCAAAATCTATGTGCTATGAGCATGAAACTACACTTTACTTTCAAATGATGACATTTCTCAAACCAGATAAATTTGGTTGTTACTAGAATAGGCTGTTTTTTTTTTTTAAAAGGCTTAATTATATAATAACACTTACTTTAATATTCATGTTGCTTGAAAGGTAATTCAACTATGGTAGAGATGATCTGATGATTAAAAACAAACACTTTAATGTGATGGAATATGTACAAAAATATTAGCAAAATTGGGATGTACTGCACCCAGCCCCATTTGAGGAGCTGAAAAAAACCTAGCCTGTAACTATTGAAGTGTTAAGTTAAATAATTTGGATTTAGGTAACAAATTAAAATCAATAATTAATATATAGATTTATTTATTACAGATTTAAACTAATTATGAACCTTAATTCAAAAAAAGTAACCAGTTATTTGTAAGACATTGAACAAAATGCTACAAGATCAGTAGAAAGAGCTAGCTGTTCATTCAACGATACTTGGACATGTTACCAGTAAGATTTTTCTTTTGTAAGCTATATATATATATATATATATATATATATATATATATATATATATATATATATATATATATATATATATATATATATATATATATATATATATTTAAGAATGGCAGACTGGATTTTATGTAACTTCAAAAAGGATGATGTCTACAATGTACAGAAGAAGTGAAAGAATTATATAGGATCTCAAATATATAACATTAAGCCTCCAACTACTATCATGGTCATTTTAATTAATTCTGTAGTAGACCCAAAGGCAAGATGATTGCTACAACTATAGTTTGTTCTATACTTGAGATGGTTTAAAACAATGATAAAAATGCATATTAAATTTTTATCATGATTGTTTCTGACCTCTGATATGAGAGTTCTGAGAAAGATCAGTGAAGTCAACAGATGGCATCAATGGCAGTATCACATTAAAAATGAGAATATTAGGAAAGAACTTGCCATTGTTAGCATTTAGGAATGTGTTTCAGGTGGTATGGTCACTCAAATAGAATGGGAGAGAAAAGACCCAAAGGAAGCCCAAGATATAGATGGATTGATACAGTAAAAAGTGCCTTAAAAACAGAAATATAAGATCTGATAATGTTGGAATCTTAACAGATTAATTTGGAGGATAATTGTTGATTGGAAGTTAGTGTAACTTTTTCATGTAGTACTATCATAATTATCCTGTACTCTAAGGGTACATATCAGGAATTTAATGATTGTTTGTCAAAGAACTAGAGTGAACAGTGAGAATTCAACTATCAGAACAAATTAATCCAACATTAGCAGAATTCAAGGCAGGCAACATCAATAAGTATCAATGAAAATAAGGCCGAACCGATAGAAGAACAAAAGTATTATATTAACATAACTAGTATTACTGAAACAAAGAAGACAAAGAGGTGAATTCTGCTGAATAACAAATATATTTAATATTCAAATGATGCAGAAGGAATATATTGAGAATAAGGATGAGAGGAGTTATGAAATATTTATAGTATAGGTCAGAAAAGTTATGAGTATTGTAAAGAAAGCAAAGTCAGAATATGAAAATAAATTGGCTGTGCATGCTTAAAAAGGCAACCGAAAGAATTTTATTATTACTGCTGTTATTATTGCACAGGCACCTCCATGGAGTCCTAAAACTCATCATGGGAAACCGAAACTATCAATACAATATTTATCGTATCTCTTCATGAAACCATTAACAGACAAAGCACTCACACAGCTGACTCAGGCAACCCATTCCATTCATCCACAACTCTTCAAGCAAAAAATCTAATTCTTGCACTCCTGCAAACTACACTCCCACCCAACTTCCAGGAATGACCTCTTGTTCTGCCTCCCTCTAGCCAAGTGCTGAAATATTTCCTCTATATTAATCCTTTAACAAACTTATATCATATTTCACCTATCTACCAACTTTTGCAAACCATAAACCCTCAATCCATCTCCATAGTGAGCATTCCACAGACCACTCACCATTTTGATCACTCGCCTCTGGATCCTCTACACCATTTCCTCATCCCCAAAAAACCTTGATCAGACCTGAGCACAGTAATCCAGATATAGATTCCTTCACAATGGTCTTCCACAGGACTCTGTGTTAGCCCCTTTACTCTTTAACATCTACATGCCTGACTTACCACATACCACTTCGAGCAAATATATATATATATATATATATATATATATGCTGATGATTTAGCGATCCTACACCAATCTACCTCCTTTGACAACCTGGAAACAACCTTGAACACAGACCTCAATATCCTGGAGGTGTACTTCAAGCAGTAGTAGCTGAAGCCAAATCCAACAAAAACTGTGTCTACAGCGTTCTACCTGAACAATGCAGAGGCAAATCAACTCAACCTCTCTTTCTGTGGCAAAATGGTAGAACATGAGCCTCACCTGAAATACCTTGGAGTGAGCCTGGATAGAAGCTTAACTTATAAAAGGCGCATCACCAACCTGTCCAACAAAACTAAAATGAGAAATAATATCATTTCAAGGCTTGTGATGCAAACATCCTAAGGTCATCTGCACTAGCTCTTGTATTCTCTGCAGCAGAATACTGTGCCTCTGGGAAAGAAGTGCACACACTAACATTATAAACACCCAGCTAAACTCTACCATGCACACAATTAGTGGGACACTGAGAAGCACCTATCTTCCCTGGCTGCCTGTCCTATCTAACATTGCTCCACCAAATATACGGAGAAGACAAGCCTCGATTAAAGTATTTAATAAAGTAACAAGCAACCCACCCCTGCACTAGACTCTCATAAATCCACCTAGTCTTCGTCTAAAATTAAGAAATTCTTTTTTGTTCATGGGTGAACTCTCTTCAGCTGCCTTACCATCAACACCTGACATGTGGAGAGAACACTGGTCCAGCAAAGGTTGGTCGATTGGTAGAACCTCTGATACTAATGGCTCGCAAAAAGTTAAACAAGTTTGAGTGCAGTTAGTAGTTGGAATTACCTACAAAACAAAGAACATCTGCAGTATACTGCAGATGTTCTTTGTTTTGTAGGTAATTCAGACAAAATCTAATGTCGAGCATTGATTTCTTCTCACATGGAGCAATACTCACAGTCACTCTCGTCTGGATATTATCTAGTATTATATTATAAGAAAGCCAAAAGGAATTACCTTTGTGAATTTCTGTTCATTTGCTTGGTTGGATTATTGTTTTCAATTTTATGATCCAACCTTTTGCAATGAACACACTACTAAAGAGTTCTTATGAGTATGGAATAATTTATTCTTTAATGATGGAAACATTTATTCCACTTGAAATTTCTATGCCATACCTAAGTCTTTGCCAATGTTATACAAGAAAAGAACCAGCATATGCTGTAATTTTTCTTTTCTTTTCTGCAGCCTGGAAATTGGATCATATTTACTAGGAATGGGCAGCAAATCTTTTCCATCTAATTACCATCCAATTCCACTCGCTTCAATTCTTTCTAAAGTAATGGAGAAAAACCAATAACAGTCAAGTTTTACACTATAAAAATGGAAAAGTCAAAAGTGGTTGCTCTTGATATCTCTAAAACATTTCATTGGATCTGGCAAAAGGCCTAATTAAATAAGATTTCATCATATTGTCTGTCAATTTCTGCAACTGGCCTGTTAGTTTCTTTTGGCTTTTTTTTTTGTCTGGATGCACATTATATGTGATAGTGGATGGATCTTGATCCTCAAGGATCTATTCTACTTTCTTCCTTCTACAAATCAATGATCTCCAGATGAAAGCAAATATAATAAAGAAGAGTGCAGTGTACTCCTCTTTTATATCATCTTTTACACTCTTAAATACTGATCTCTAACCCACTCTCCAAGGCGATTCTGATAATCTTGTTAAGTTCAAAGAGTAAAATTCAATATTTTTTATTGCTCACAAAATAAAATCTTTTCTTTGTTACTCGACAAGATTTCTCGACTTGAGACTACTCTAACTTCAAATCTCTCTTGGCATAAACACAGTTACAAATATCACTTGCACAGAATTAAGTTCCAGTTGTATTCTTGACAAATCAGATCATCTTTCAGAGAGAGAGAGAGAGAGAATTCTTTGGAAAAAGACTGAATTATTATACAGGCTATTTTTGAATAGAAAAATTGTATTAAGTTGTGAAATGCTGATTCATAATGTGTGCTTCAAGCAACTTTCCTAGTTTGGGGAAATAATCTTACCAAATACACCTCACCAATTAGTTTTTTTTTTTTCAACAAAAAACAATATATATATATTTTTTAACTGATTAGTACATAAGAAGTAGTACAAGTGATAATATAAATATAACAGTGATGCCATACAAGCAATACAAGAATTGATGGAAGATAGTAAAAGTAATACTACAAATATACAATGATGATACAGACTGATAGGTAAAAAAAAAAAAAAAAAAAAAACTTACGAATAAAGAACATGAAATAAGGACATGAACAGGGTAACTGTAGCATGCAACATGTATATAACCAACATCACAGCCATATTGGTTACCAGAAAAATATAAATGTAGTTGATACAGTTGCCATTAATCAAAATGACTATCTTGGATCATTTTATATAAGATATCTGTGAGACATAACATAAAATTTCAGTAATTTTTATATGCTTAATATAAAAATCAACATTTAGTCCCAGGAAGTAGCCTCTCGTGAATATTTTGAGGCTACCATTTCAATAGGCAATTTATTGTAGCTGCTTGTTACATTCAAAAAATTTATGAAAGATTTCTTTGCTTCTGGAACTACGAGCAAGTTCCTGCCACAGCACAAACCATAATCTGCATTATATAGAGAAAAATTTGCAATACTTTTTCTTACAAACAGCATACAACCGAAAGAGAGTTTCTGTACTGACAAAAAATTAAGAATTGCAAACAGGTCACTAGTGTATATAAGTCAATAATGATCATAGCCTTAATCATTCTGTTTTTAATTCCTATCCAAGGCAGCATACTGTTGTAGTAATTTTCACCCAACATGTGATATCATATTGTAATGAAGACCTTTATCCATGAGCAGGATAAGCATCTTAAAAATGCTGCACCGAAAATTTTTTTTAACATAATATATTCTCTTAATGATGACCTTCAATTTGTTAAAAACAGTTTCCATTTTAGGTTTCTATTAACACGGAGGCCCAAATTATTATATCCTATCCAAACTATCCTATCCTATCTCCATCACCCCCCCTTTTCTTTTTTTTTTAAATGTGATTACTAGTCTTTACTTCATTTGCTCCATATAGGATACATTGAATTCTTTGTTCATGGGAGATGCCTCACGTACTTTGTCCTGTAAGATCACAATAACCACCATGCTGTTTGTATTACCAATTACTGTGTTTACCAATCACCATTCTTTACTGTCATTTTATTTTGGATTAGTAGTTGGATTAAAAAACAAAAGTGCATGTTACAAATATCAGATGCTTGTAATTATATATTTGGTTTAATCCTTTATTCAAGTGTAAGCAAACAAAGTTTGTGCCTGAAGTATTTTCAGGACTGGAGCAACTCATGACAACGTTGGTATAACTTCTCATCACTTGCCTTAGTATTCCATAATGCAAAGCACATTTTCTTGAGGACATGTATAATGCTATGCATTAAGGGAAGGTCACTACCCTTTGCCTTAGTCCTGAGTTGCCCCAGTCCTGAAAATACTTCTGGCACAAACTTTGTTTGCTTACACTTGGTTAAGGATTAAACCAAATATATAATTGGTAGCATAGCCAAGTGAAAAAAAAACTTCCATCAACTATCTCTAATCCAGAGAATTCTTTTGGCAACTCATATATGGAAATATGAGTTCTATATTACTTCCACCTCTGGGTCTGGCTCCCACTGATGAGACCTCAATAAAGGTCGAAACCGGTCTGGATAGTGACCCTTCTCTTAATGCATAGCATTATACATGTCTGCAAAGAGATGTGCTTTGCATTATGGGATACTAAAGCAAGTGATGAGAAGTTATACTCCCGTTGCCACGAGTTGCCCCAGTCCTGAAAATACTTCAGGCGCAAACTTTGTTTGCTTACACTTGATAAAGGATTAAACCAAATATATAACTGCTAGCATATCCAAGTGAGAGAAAAAAAAAACTTCCATCAGATGCTTGTAGCTCCTCTATTTGTAACATGCACTTTTGTTTTTTTAATTGTTATTCTGTTCACTGAAACCATTCAGTCACAATGACAACAGTCATGAGAGGTAACCCAAAATTCTCTGATTATAATAAAAATGTATGTAAGTTTTTCTGTTTTTATCATAAATGTCTTCTACTTATTATTATTAAGGGAGTCAGGGACTCATCAAGGGAGGCCACATACTACACGGACTAGCTATCAAACTTGTTCTTGAATTCATTCACACTGCTTGCACACAAAACATTCAATGGTAATCCATTCCAATCATGCACTACTCTATGAGAGAAAAATCTAGATCTTATCCCCTTCTTAGCAGCATTCATTCTAAGCTTCCAAGCATGCCCTCTTCTCCTTTCCCCATCCTTCATAAAGTAAAAAATTCTATCAACTGAAATCCTATATGATCCTTTCAGAAGTTTGTAAGTCTCAATCATATCATCCCTCTTTCTTCTGTTTGCTAGTGTCTGCAGTCTACAAATTCTCAATCTGTCTTCATAATCAATATTCCACAATCCTGATATCATTTTTAACACTCCTTTATACCCACTCTCTCTCTTTCTCCTCTGTATCAAAATCACAATGAAAACCAGGATACCAGACCTTGTAAAGAGGCAAAATGACATCCTTATTTCTACACTGACCCTGAACTTCAATTTTCAATCTACTAACAATCCAAGATCCCTAGCCTGATCAGTTTCTTCAAGCATAATCCAACCAATATAATATGACACTGGATATCTAATCATGCTAAAGTGCATGAATACTTGACATTGAATTAACATCCATTTTCCTATGCCCACAATTCCAGCCTATTCAAATCATTCTGTAAGTAGTGTATATCAGCCACATTCCTGATTACCCTACCTATCTTTACATCATCAGCAAAAAAGCTGTATGTCGCTTGTCTAATCAAGTTAAAGATTTGACAAGTTAAAGCAGATAATTAGAGAGATAACATGAGAATTACAGAAATTCAAGCAACATTTGAATCAACACAGGGGAAAAAAGAAAATTTTAAGCAGAAGAATAAGAAACAAAGCACGAAATCAGGTAAGTTAGTATCGAAAATCAGAAAAATAACGTTGATTGTATAAAGAAGGAATTGGTATGGCCACTATCATGAAACATAAAGTTGATGAGCAGGATATAACTTCAAGTTTTCCAGGAGCAAAAATTAAAAACATAGCACATGCAATTGAAAAACAGAAAAGTAAATGAGATCGTAATTGTAGTAGGTACTAACAACTTAACTAGTGATAAGTTCAGTATGAGAGAGGTTATGAGAGTTGTTAGAAGAAGCGAGAGTAAAAATCCTAATTACCTCAATATGACAAAAACGAATTAAGAAGAAAGGCTATGATGACAAACAATTCGACCCATAGGCTGTTTAGAAAGAGTGGAAGTGAGTTTTTGAATGGGTGAGTGGAGGGAGTCTGTGGGAAAATTGATTTGTATAAGAGTGACAGCCTACAAGTGTAGGCTGTCACTTATACGGTATGAGATCTAACAGAGAGAGTAAGGGAAACTAAATTATAATGGAAGGAATGGTGGGAATATGTGTGCAAGAGAAGCAATGTTATGTAACTGTGTTAATGACAGGAACGGACAATATCATGGAAATGATTATGAAGAGAGAACGATTTCGACTTTGTGTTCGTCAGGTTTGGACCTATCAAACGTGCTCAAAGATGCCTGCATATATAAGACACTAGAGAAGAACAGACATCTGCAAGTTGTCCAACTGGTCATGCAGACTACAGGCAATGGTATACAAAAGAACATGCAAGAAGCTTATGATAAATTTAGTTTAATCCTTTATCCAAGTGTGAGCAAACAAAGTTTGCGCCTGAAAGTATCTTCAGGACTGGGGTAAGGTGGTAAAACTTTGTTTGCTCACACTTGGATAAAGGATTAAACTAAATTTATTATACTCTACCCAAGTGAAAAATAAACTTTCAACATCTTTCTCTAAATCCAGAGTAATTTATTAAAAAAGGGTGGCACACCCTTTGGGTAGAGATGACCTGCGAATGCTTCTGCCTGGTATCTCAGCTTGGGCCTGGCTCCCACTGAAGAGACCTCAATAAAGGTCGAAACTAGTCTGGGTAGTGGCCCTTCCCTTAATGCATAACATTAGACATATCTGCAAGGAGATGTGTTTTGCATTATAGGAGATACTGAGACAGGAATGTTGGTAGCTTGCTCCACCTTTGCAATGAGTTGTCCTAGTGTTGTACCACCTTACCCCAGTCCTGAAGATACTCATCATCATCATCAAATTCCTGCCATGTACCCTCACGGGGTGTACAGGATATGATAGTACTACATGAAAAAAAATACATCATTATTAATTTCCTATCTACAATTTTCCTCCAAATCAGTCTGTTACTTGTCAACACTCCAACATTATCAGATCTTATATTTCTATTGTCTAAAGCACTTTGTACTGTATCAATCCACCTATATCTTGGTCTTCCTCTGGGTCGTTTTGCTGCCAACCTGGCAGAGAACGCTTGTTTTGCTAATCTTTCCTCACCCATTCTGTTTAAGTGACCATACCACCTGAGATTAGCTCTGCTAACACATTCCTGGATGCTGACAATGTCAAGTTCTTTCCTAATATCCTCATTTTTAATATGATATTGCCATTGATGCCATCTGTTCACGCCTATAATCTTTCTCAGGACTCTCATATCTGTGGTCTCTAGTCTTTGGTCAAGTGTTTTACTTCTGACCCAGCTCTCAGATCCATAAGTTAAAACTGGTTTGAACACTGTCTTGTATAGCTAATTTAGTGTTCCGACTAATTTCTCTCTTTTTCCATATGAATTTATTCAATTGACTTCCCACCATACCAGCTTTGCTGATTCTGTTGTCTATTTCTATATTTAATTTACCATCTTCACTAAAAATCGTGCATAAATAGCTGAAATGTTTTACTTGTTCCACAGGTTCTCCATTCACAACACAGTTGACATTTTCAATGATTCTGCCTATTTTCATTGTCTTTGTCTTTTTATTGCTGACCTTCATACCATATCTATTACAACAGCTATTCAATTTAGTCAGAGAATCTTGCAGACTTGTAGCAGATTTATTTAGAAGTATAGCATCATCCGCATAAAGCAAAGAGCTGACATTAACATCTCCAATTTTGACATCATGTTTAATACCACTTTCCTTCATAACGTGATCCATATAGATAATGAATAACAGAGGGGATAATGTACATCCTTGTCTCACACCAGATTTAACATTAAACCATCTTCCTGTACTTCCTTCAATTCTAACTGCTGACTTACGACTCAAATAAAGATAAAGTATTGCTTGATATAATGCCCCATTGACACCATATAACTGCAGTGTATTGAATAGCTTCTCTCTTGGCACCTTGTCATATGCCTTTTCCAGATCGACAAAACCTAAATACAGATTTTTGTTATATTCCCATGCTTTCTCGACTATTTGTCGTAAAGTGAAGATCTGATCCTGACAGCCTCTATTTGGCCTGAATCCAGCTTGTTCTTCACCAAGCTTTTCTTCCACAATTCTTCTCAACCGTTTCTCAAGTATACTTGCATAGATCTTGCCAGGAACACTCAGTAGGGAAATATCTATGTAATTCTCACATGCAGTTTTATTTCCCTTTTTATATATGGGTACTATGAGAGCTCTACTCCAATCATCGGGAATTCGTCCCTCTGTCCAGGCTTTCTGAACTATGCAGTGCAGCCACTGTAAGACTCTTATACTACCATACTTCAGCATTTCTGGTCGAATATCATCTACTCCTGCTGCCTTTCCACATTTCAAGCCTTTGATGGCTTTTTCTACTTCAAGTATGGATATGTACCTGAAGATACTTTCAGGCGCAAACTTTGTTTGCTCACACTTGGATAAAGGATTAAACTAAATTTATTATACTCTAACCAAGTGAAAAATAAACTTTCAACAAGTAGCTTATGTCTGTACACAAATGCTAGGAGTACCAGAAACAAAGCAGTAGTGGTTTGTTGCTTTGGTCAATATGTAGGGACCTCAGATTGTAGGCATTATTGAAAACTGGTTATCAGAATCAGACATACTAACTGGTATAGAGTGTAAAGGTTACAGCATTTTTAGGAAAAACAGACAGGATAGGAGGGGACATGCAGCTAATGATACCAGATAACTTGAATCCAATTAGAGTTGAGACCTATGATTGTAATACTAGTTATAGGTTTCATGTGGCACTGAGTTTGAAGCCATCTGGTGTGCAATGGAACTTAACAAGTTGAAATACAGAGTGGGGTGTTATTACAGACTTGGTGGATCAGTTGCTAGCGATGAAGAAATTCATCACCAAATTAAGATGATGGGGGACTTTAATTATCCAAATATCAATTGGGGAGGAGTAAAATCTCAGGAGAAGAATGAAATTGAATTTATTGAGCTGTTGTGAGACAACATCAGGTCAAAAAGTGCTAAATTTGATTATAGTGTCAAAGGGTGTTTCAGTTAAAGACATAACTATTCTGCCTCCAGTTGGTGACAGCGATCATGTAGTACTCATTTGGAAAGCGAGTAATTTATGAATGTTCCATTCAGGAAAGGTTACATGCTGAACTACAAAGCAGGAATTTATGACCAACTGAAGAGTAAGCTGAGTTCAGCGCAGTGGTATTGTCGGTTGTTGGAAGACTATCAAGAGTGCATAGGAAGCATTTAAAAAATACTTTAATGATACAATATCAGAATGTGTCCCAGGAGTTCAAAGAATAAGTGTGTAATTTTATCAAGCAAGAGATTCGTAAGAAAAGGATGATATCCATTAATATCCATAAAAAGAATGATGTCCATTATGAAAATTGCAAGCAGCAGACCAGAAGAGTCACAACTGTTGTACGGAAAGCTAAGTCTAAGTATGAAAAAAAAACTAGCTTTGAATCTAAAGATAATCCCAAAGAATTCTATCAATATGCTGCAAGTAAAAGAAAGAATGAATATGAAAGAATAACTTTACTGAATGCAAATGGTGTGAGGTTGCTAAAAGCTATCCCCATGTATGCAATATTGAGTTCACTGCTACCCCTTCACTGGATGAAGAAACTCAGGTGTATGAGGAGGAGGTATCAGAGCTGTTGCACAAACTGAATAACAATTCAGCAATAGGAACTGATGGTATATTAGTATGGGTGCTAAAAATTTTTAGCTGATGACTATTCCTTTAAACAGGCTATATAATTTGAGTCTCAGAACAGGGAAGATTCTGGAGTGGAAAGAATTATGGTAATCCCATTGCACAAGGGTGGTGCAAAGACTGATGTATCCAACTATCGACCAATCTAAGGAGTGGTGGTGAAGATTTTGGAAAAGTTGGTTAGGGCTTGCATTCAGAAATGGGTTGACAGAGAATTTCTAATCTGCAATGAACAGCATGGGTTTACTAAGGGAAGGTTGTGTTTCAGCAACTTGCTCACAATCTATAATAATGTTATCATCAAGCTAAACAAGGGGAATGGATACACCATGATGCTTTTGGATTTCGCTAAGGCTTTTGACAGAATACAGCATAGAAGAATGTCACATAAATTGGAGAATATCGGTATGGATTATAAGATATTAGCATGGATAAAAGGATGGCTGACTGACAGATCAAAAAGTGGTATGCGGGGTATGTGAGCCTGCAAAATTTAAAGTAACCAACCAGTGGTAATAGTCCTTTGTCCATCGTTGTTCAATCTATACATTAATGAAATTGGGAAAGATTTGTCTATTTTTCATCTCACTTTCTGATATTATTCAGTCATTGCTTATTTGATTTAACAATTTCTTGAAGTATTTACTCCAGACATTCAGAATATCCTTATCATCCACTTGTAAGCATTTCAATAGTCTCTAAAACATTTTACCTTCATGATATTTATTTTCTATATTCTTCTCCAAGTCTTCCCTATGAATTTGTTTAACTATGTTTACATATTATGTTTCTTTCTTCTTACAATTTTCTCTGTGTACTCCAAGGTTACATGTTGACTTACTTGCCGAGAACTTTTGAGAATTTCTTCTTTTCAAATAAAAATGTTTATTAGTTTTTCTCTTATTTGTCAGGTTCTGACCTGAAGAATAAGACCATTACCTAAAATTTTTGGATTACAAATTTAAAATATTACTTGAATTGGATTAAGAAATGTTTTAAACATGTTAATCAAATTTGGGCCATTGACTGGTGATCACACAGTATACAGCCTCTCCTAGCCAAGTCTCACTTCCCATGATATGACCCATTTCCACAAACAGGACTCTGGCAAAGCAAACATTACCACCTTAAAAGCATGCCTTCCCTAGTTGGAGGAAATGCCAACTAACCCTCTGGTAAGTTGGCAGTTGAGTGGTAAGTATCTTTCACTACGCCTGCCTACTGGAGATACGAAGTTGCCACTGCCATGCTTTGCGACTAGATAGGATTTACAGTTGTGTCTCCCCCCCCCACCTTCTTCCTCCATACATTGTGGATATTGGCCCACTGTTAATGATCTCCACACTAATTATTTAACTAGGGTACTAGCATGTCCTCCATTTGAGGATACAATAGTAAATCAGTTTCTGCAGGCTGGCTGCTAAGTAGAATATGATAATGAACCTACTGGTAACACTTTGAGAGACTTCATAATCAACTGGCAAATAATTCCACTGTTGCTGCTTGCTTTGTCAGGTTGTGCCTGAAGGGAAGCTGAGTATAGCAACTTGAAATGGCATTGTCCAAGGTTATGTTTGGATTGTAGTCCTGGATACTCATGCATGGGGAGTGATACTAGAAGTCCTTCATTCATGCTGCATGACCCTACTTTATCAATTTTCCTAATATTTCATTACTACTATGTTGGGTAACAGAAACCAACCCACCAGAATTCTAGACAATCCTCATTTTCCCAACATTCTGGACCTTCCCTTAACCAGTTCTCCCTCCAAATACATCAATATTAGTTACCTTCCTGGCAAGATGTTTCCTTTTCTACAGATTGTCCTTCTCCCAGTCAAACTCAGCCTCATATCATGTGTCATTATGACAGTGCCAATTGAAATGACCTTCATAATTTCTATGCCTTGTTCCCATTGTCTGATTATATCTTCGCTCTTCTGATCCTGGCACTTATGCTGATCTTAACTAATATTATTCTTGCTGGGATGAGTGTTGGTATTCACCACTCCACTCAAAACCACCAACCTTTATCCAAGCCCTGATTCTCTAACAATATGGTTTTTCAAAGTTTAACTCCTAGTTAACTCACTCACCTTTGGACACAGACCATGGAAAAGTCTGGAGAAACCAAATGTTCTTGATATTTCCAAGGTATATGATTAAGTCTGGCATTTTGGCCTTCTTACCAGGTTACTATCTTATGGTATTCCTCTTACCCTTTGTGAGTGGATTGCCAGTTTCTTCTTTCACCAAGGTCATGGTGGATCATTTATTTTCATCAGTTTTCAATCAATGCTGGTGTACCCCAGGGCTCTGTGCTTTCACCTACACCCTTCCACGTCAATGATCTCTCTCTCTCTCTCTCTCTGAGACATTTAATCCTATTTATAGTTTTGCTAATTACAGCACACACTACCCTCTTTTTCATTCTCAAAACTCTATAATGCTCAGGTGACTCACACTTCAAACACCAATCTCCTTGCCATCTTCAAGTGGAATGAGGATAAACTGATGAATATGAATGCTATCAAAATGCAACTCTGTCTCATTTCCTGGAAGAAAGAACCATGCAACACTCCCCCCCCCCCCCCCCCCACACACACTCCCTTTACAGAGCAATATCCTACTTGACAATCAGGATAAGTTTTTTCTTCTTGTGTTGAACTTCACATCTAGCTTGTCCAGGCAGAAACATCCATTCCCTCCTCGGCCTTCAAAAAAAGCTTGGCATTCTTTTTCTAAGCAATACTTCTCTCCAGCTCAACTCCCCACACTTTATAATCAAATTTGTCCACAACCTTGGAATACTGTTTTCACATTTGGGGGTAGTGAAGCTAGGTCTTCCCTTAAAATGGGAAGACCTAGTTTTTTTGATTGTATTCAAAAGAGCCAGTTGAGAGAGAGAGAGAGGACACTCTCTCTCACTTGCTGACTCCAGTAACTTTCCCACAGATGCACTATTAGTACATTCTGTCTTTTCTGTACATATTTCTATGGATGCTGCTCCAGTGAACTAACCACTATCATCTCTCCACTTTCCTTAAATCACAAACACACAACTAGCTGCTGGTCAACATCCCACATACAGTTCAGCTCCAAACTTATCAGAGCAACTTCTTATCCTCCTCTTCCTTCACTCCCTCTACCTGTACTCTTTAGAACAGTCTTCTCAGTTTTTACCCAATGATTATAACTCTCAACTTTTCAAGAAACACATCAACAAATCCTGTTCTTTTTAAACAACTTGTCCATACATGACACTGCAGCATCAGAGGTCTTGGAGCATCTCATATGTGGAGCTGATAAAAAAAAAAAAAAATTTCTTACCCTCTTCTTCCTGAGTAACAAAAAAGTACAGATAAATAGACAAAAACCCAGTTGCCAAACAGAAAAGGATACAGAATAGTTTCTTCTGGATAGATGACTGTAACAGTGATGATGAATGGTTGACTAGCTCCACGACCTGTTTTCCACAGGGAATAGTCGTATTTAAAATGAGTATTTACTGCAATAAATTATTACCATCTATCAGCTAACAAATTTTCATTAATGTTTTATTTATATCAAATTTTTATTTTATATCCAATATTTAATTACTAAAAAAAAAGCATATTTCCAAATATTTCAAAAAATCAATCAATTTATAGAAGATCAGGTATGTACACAGATATACGCTTGTACTGTTGCTGTACCTAGTGAAATGCATTATAATCTTCAGTATAGCAAATAGTGGATAGGAAAATGAAAATATTGACAAATATCACTTACCAGAATGTTGGGCCAGGTGCCACAAATCAGTGACATGAGCACTGGACATGCTGATCAAGTGGATGATATTAGTATTAAAGGTAAATCACAACACAAAGAAGCCTAGTTTTATCGAGAACAACCCTAAACTGAGAATCATGAGAAGATGACTTCAGCCATCTTTGTGATCTGTGGATAAATTTTATTACACACAGACACAACAAATACCTTCCCAATTTTCCATCCATGTAATCACAAAGCCTTTAAAATTTAATTTTTTTTTAAAACTGTAATTCCCAACTCTGAAATTGTAAACTATTAGTACTGGAACATGGAACTTTTTTCAAGCCACTTCAGTTCTCCAATAAGCATGGCAGTGGGCTTACACTGCACAATGAAATTCATCTCCCACAAAGACAATGATAAAAACCTAAGCACACAGCAGGATTTAGAATCCCAACCAACAGACTGTGGGTTGCTTTAAAAAATAATTTTAACAAAACTGGTTGCATAAAATATAATTTTAAATTTTGCTAACTACTTGGGCAACTAGGTAGATCTTTTATTTTTCTAGCTGTGATAGTTATACAATAATATTATTTTGAAATAAAAAAGTGATAAAATATTAATAATCACATCCTGTTCATATTTAACAGCTGTCTGATGAGTATAAAAATTCAAAACATTTCCTAAATTTTTCAAAATGTTTTTTAAATATGTTAAATGTTTCTATTCGGCAAAAAATGGTAAGGTTTCTCACAAAATCTGCCGACTTCTTTGAGATGTGACATTCTAATTATACTTTTCAACTAGTTATTTAAGGAATACAGAGAATTGACTATGTTCAATCCTCACTTCCATGTGGCATGTCCCATTAGTAGCTTACTGATTGAATGAGAGTGGATTAGCAATTACAGGCATAATCAATCAGAATGTATTTCGTATTGCTTAAAACTGATACCAAGATAGTAACACAACACAACATGAAATATCGTGCTGGCTGGAATGTTACCTAGTTATACAAGGGCCTTGCTGATGCCACCAGGGAACTATAGCAAACAGCAAAAAAGTTGGCTACTATAATCAACTCAACATCATCATAATAAATATAAGTATCAACAGAAAAAAAGTCACGCTGGTAAAAGAAACAGACGTACTTAAACAGACCTAATTGGTGTTGCTGAGATGAAGACAAAAACAGAGAAGATCCTATTAAATAATAAACATAGGATGTTATATTGAGACAATAGCATTTAATACTGGACAAAGGTTAATTTCTTGACTGGAAAACAATTTCAAGCAAAATTCTGTGGGAATATTTCAAAATGGGAAATGGAACAATCAAACTTATTTATATCTATGATCTCACAGAAAGCTCTACTAAAGAAGTGAAGGAATTTTTTGAGTCATTGGGGAAGAAAGCTAAAACAATAAAGATATGCGCAAATTCATATGGAGAGAAGATGCAAGAATAAAACAGTCTTACTGACTATGCTATTGTAGATAGCACAGTCAGTAAGAGTTTATAATAGAGTGATAGCTAAGTAGGATAAGGGAGGCTACATTCATGATACTGCTGAATTTTGCAAAAGCATTTGACAGAATGCCACACAAAAACTAATTATATAAGTTAGAGCATATGGGAATGAATATGAAGCTAGTGGCATGGGTAGGAGTGGCTGACAGACAGATAGTTAATAAAATTATGTAGCAATCCTGCAGGACAATTTAAATAAATTAGTAGTATATGCAAAGGATAATGGTTGCTAGTTTAATGTGGCAAAGTGCAACATTATGCACATCATCAAATTCCTGCCATGTACCCTCAAGGGGTGTACAGGATATGACAGTACTACATGAAAAAATTACATCATTACTAACTTCCTATCTACAATTTTCTTCCAAATCAGTCTGTTACTTGTCAAGACTCCAACATTATCAGATCTTGCAAGTAACAGACTGATTTGGAGGAAAATTGTAGATAGGAAGTTAGTAATGACGTAATTTTTTCATGTAGTACTGTCATATCCTGTACACCCCTTGAGGGTACATGGCAGGACTTTGATGATGATGATGATGATATTTCTATCGTCTAAGGCACTTTGTACCATATCAATCCACCTATATCTTGGTCTTCCTCTGGGTCGTTTTCCTGCCAACCTGGCAGAGAACACTTGTTTTGCTAATCTTTCCTCTCCCATTCTATTTAAGTGACCATACCATCTGAGATTAGCTCTGCTAACGCATTCCTGGATGCTGACAATGTCAAGTTCTTTCCTAATATCCTCATTTTTAATATGATATTGCCATTGATGCCATCTGTTCACGCCTCTAATCTTTCTCAGGACTCTCATATCTGCGGTCTCTAGTCTTTGGTCAAGTGTTTTACTTCTAACCAGCTCTCAGATCCATAAGTTAAAATTGGTTTGAACACTGTCTTGTATACAGCTAATTTAGTGTTCCGACTAATTTCTCTCTTATTCCATATGAATTTATTCAATTGACTTCCCACCATACCAGCTTTGCTGATTCTGTTGTCTATTTCTATATTTAGTTTACCATCTTCAGTAAAAATTGTGCCTAAGTAGCTGAAATGTTTTACTTGTTCCACAGGTTCTCCATTCACAACACAGTTGACATTTTCAATGATTCTGCCTATTTTCATTGTCTTTGTCTTTTTATTGCTGACCTTCATACCATATCTATTACAACAGCTATTCAATTTAGTCAGAGAATCTTGCAGACTTGTAGCGGATTTATTTAGAAGTATAACATCATCCGCATAAAGCAAAGAGCTGACATTAACATCTCCAATTTTGATATCAGGTTTAATACCACATTCCTTCATAATGTGATCCATATAGATAATGAATAACAGAGGGGATAATGTACATCCTTGTCTCACACCAGATTTAACATTAAACCATCTTCCTGTACTTCCTTCAATTCTAACTGCTGACTCACAACTCAAATAAAGACTAAGTATTGCTTGATATAATGCCCCATTGACACCATATAACTGCAGCGTATTGAATAGCTTCTCTCTTGGCACCTTGTCATATGCCTTTTCCAAATCGACAAAACTTAAATACAGATCTTTGTTATATTCCCATGCTTTCTCGACTATTTGTCGTAAAGTGAAGATCTGATCCTGACAGCCTCTATTTGGCCTGAATCCAGCTTGTTCTTCACCAAGCTTTTCTTCCACAATTCTTCTCAACCGTTTCTCAAGTATACTTGCATAGATCTTGCCAGGAACACTCAGTAGGGAAATACCTCTGTAATTCTCACATTCAGTTTTATTTCCCTTTTTATATATGGGTACTATGAGAGCTCTACTCCAATCATCGGGAATTCGTCCCTCTGTCCAGGCTTTCTGAACTATGCAGTGCAGCCACTGTAAGACTCTTATACCACCATACTTCAGCATTTCTGGTCGAATATCATCTATTCCAGCTGCCTTTCCACATTTCAAGCCTTTGATGGCTTTTTCTACTTCAAGTATGGATATGTATTCCTGACTGCATTCCTGGTCAGTGTTTTTTTATCACTGTGCTGTCATCACTGCTTGTTTCATTTAGCAGTTTTTCAAAGTAATTACTCCATACTTCAAGGATATCTTTTTCTCCTGTTTTCATTTCACCTTTATCATCTCTAATTCCTTTTACAGCACTCTTTCCTCCATTCCTAAGCTTCTTCAACAACCTCCAGAATATTTTGCCACCTTCTTGATATTTATTTTCTATATTCTTGCCAAAGTCCTCCCATGACTTTTGTTTAGCTAGTTTTACACACTGTTTAGCTTTCTTACATTTGTCTCTGTATTCTGTAAGAGTAAAAGCTGACTTATTTGCCAGGAACTTTTGATATGCTTTCTTCTTTTCCTTCACTGCCTCTTTAACTTCCTGTGTCCACCAGGGAGTTCTGATTTTTTTATCTTTGCACACAACCTCACCACATGCCTCTCTGGCAGAATCAATCAATGTTTCCTTCAGAGTTTGCCACTGAATCTCCAAGGTTTGATTCCTGTTCTCAAACTCTTTCATTTTCTTTTCAATAATATTTCTGTATTTTAGTCTACAGTTTACATCTGAGAGCAGCTCAACTTTTATTCGCTTTAAAACTTTCTTACATGTTATTCTTTTCAATATGAAATTCAATTTTATCCTGCTCAAGACTAAATAGTGATCACTTCCAATTTCAAATCCTCTGTACACTCTGGTGTCCTGCACCAGGGAGAAAACATCACTATCAACAATAACATAGTCAATGAGACTTTTCTTATTCCTAACCTCTTCTCTCCATGTGAATTTGTGCACATTTTTATGTTGGAACATGGTGTTAGTAATAACCAGTCCATGTCCTGAGCAGAAATCCAACAGATATTTGCCATTATTATTAGCTTTATTCTTTTCTCCAAATTTTCCCAAAATATTTTTGTATGTCTCACAATCATTTCCTACTCTACTATTTAGATCCCCAACAAGGACCAACTTTTCCTTTTTCATTGTGTCAGTTGCTTTTTCTAAAGCCTCAAAAAATTCCTCCACTTCTACATACCATGTATTGCATCAGTGGTAATGAAGGAAACTGATGAGGCTAGAGATTTTGGAGGGTGGGAGTGATGGGCAGAGATTTAAAGTATACGGCATAATGCAAAAGATGACAGAAAAGCTGAATGTATTACTTGGATGTCGAAAAACACACTGACAGGTAGAGACAGTTTTATAAAGAGTATATGATACAGACTCATCTTGGCTACCGTGCACAAATTTGGTCATCTGGGTTTCTTGGGGGATGAAGAGGTGGAGAGGATCCAGAAGTAAGTGACAGGTCTGCACAATACTCCTTATGAGTACAGACTGAAGGAGTGCAGGTTGCAAATTTAGTCGACATATGAGGGCATATGACCAACACTTATAAGTTACTGAAGGGTGTTACTGAGCTATAAAATTGATATAAAAGAAATTTTTCAATGCATGATGACTACACAGTAGAGGTCCCTCTAGAAGTTGTCTGAGTGGGCAGTTAATAAGGGTATAACAACTAGATTTTTTTTTGCTTGGAGAGTGGTGAAAAACTAATGGCCTGTCAAAAGTAGTTGTGAATGAGTTTAAGGAGAGGTATGATAGGAAATGTGGATGGTGCTGATAATAATAAAACAATGATATCTTCATGCTGGCTGAGGATATGAGTATACAGAATATCTGAAATAGGAGGTGACCACTTAGTTTTAAGCAGAATATAAATGAAAATCATATTGATAAAAGAAAATATGTAAAAAAAAACAGGAACCAAACCTTGTAGATTAGTAAGGAAAGAAACAATCAAGCTCCATGGTGATCAAAGAAGTTTAACAGACAGTTCTGAAAAGGAAGAAAGCATATCAAAAGTTCCTAGCAGATAACTTGGCAGAGGCCCTAAAAGAATACAAATAAAAATACAGACAGAAAGGCAACTAGAGTAGATGATCTTTGACCTGTAACTCAAAATATGGAGGAATAAGTTTTGTGGTTACATTGCATAATTCAGAAAGGATGGCCAGAAGATCAAATTCCAGGTGACTGAAATAGTGCTCTCAGAGTTCTAAAAACGGAAATAAAACTAAATGTGAAAATTAGAGGTATTTTTCTACTGAGCGTTATAGGTAAGATTTTAATTTTTCTTAGGTGAAACACTATTAAACATTTCATCTAAGAAAAACTGTGGAGAGGATCAGCTTAGAGAGCAAGCTGAGTTCAGGCCAAATAACAGGTGTCAGGATCCGATTTTAACTTAGCCCACAGTCAAGTTTTATAGATCTGGAAAAGGCAGGTGACAAGTGGCCAAGAGCAATACTGTTCAAAATATTGCAATTATATGGTGTAAATGGGATACCATATCAAACAATATTTAGTCTAGATTTCAGTTGAAAATGAGCAATTAGAACTGAAGGAGGTATAGGAAGATGGACTGATGTTAAATCAGGTGCGAGACAAGAGTGTATATTATCTCTATTCTTATTCATCAGCTATATGGATCACATTATGAAGGCAAGTGATGTTAAACCTGATATCAAAATTGGAGATGTTAATCTCAGCTTTCTACTTTATGAAGATGTTATACTGCTAAGTAAATGCAGTACAAATCTGCAGAATTTCCTAAATAAATTGAATAACTGTAGATAAATTTGGTATGAAAATCATCATAACAAAAAGATTACTTAAAAAAGATGAATATAATGAAAATAGACAAAAACATCTGCATCCTGAATGGAGAACCTATAGATCAAGAAAACATCAGCAAAAACAGCAAATTAATTTTGGAAATAGACAGAAGAATTAGCAAAGCTGGCATGGTAGGAAGTTAACTAAATAAATTTATATAGAATAAGAGAGAAATTAGTCAAAACACTAAATTAGCTGTATATAAGACAGTGTTCAAACCAATTTTAACTTATGAATCTGAGAGCCTGGATTAGAAATAAAACTCTTCATGAACGACTGGAGACTACAGATATAAGTCCTGAGAAAGATTAGGGGTGAATAGATGGGAATCAGGCAGTATCATTAAAAATGAGTATATTAGGAAGGAAGTTAGATTCAGGAATGTATGAGAAGTGCTAATCTCAGTCAGTATGATCACTTAAACAGAATGGGAGAAGAAAGATTAGCAAAACAAGTGTTTTTTTGGAAAGTTAGCAGAAAAAAGATCCAGAGGAAGAACAAGATGTAGGTGGATTGATACAGTAAAGTGTCTTAAAAGACAGTAATATAAGATCTGATAACATTGGAGTCAATAGGAAGTTAGTAATGATATAACTTTTTCATATAGTGCTATTATAATATCCTGTACATCTCATGAGCATACATGTGAGGAAGTTGATGATGAGATCTGGAAAAGGCAAGATGGCAAGAGAAAAGCTTTTCAAAACACTACAACTTTATGTAAAGAAAATATTACATAGCAATACATAATTCATATTTAAGTTAGCAGTTAGAACTGAAGGAAGTAAAATGGTTTGATGTAAAATCAGATGTAAGGTAAGGGTGCACACTAACTCCACTCTTATTCATCATTTCTATGGATCACATTACAGAAGTGGCTTAAACCTGATATCAAAATTATCTCTTTACTTTTTGGAGATGTTATACTCCTAAATAAATTTCATGTAAGTCTATAGGATTATTCAACTAAATTGAATAACTACTTTAACAAATTTGGCATGAAAATCACAATAAAAAGACCAAAATCAAGAAAATATGCAGGAACGTGAAAACTCACCTGCATTCTCAATGGGGAACCTTTAAAACAAGTAAAATATTGCTATTTAGACAAAATTTTGACCGAAGACAGAAAATTAAATATGTAAATAAACAAAAGAATAAGCAAAGCTGATATGGTGGGGGGAGAGCTGAATAATTTTTTGTGCCTTCCACCCATGAAAGATTTTTGTAAACTTTCATACCTTGAAAAGTATATGCAGATTTATAGATAAATATATATGTAGATATATAAAAAAATTAATAAAAAAGGAAAACAAATTCTTAGGTGGGTGGGCTAAGAATTTTTTTCCTTTTTCATTAATTTTTTTATATATCATCATCATCAAATTCCTGCCATGTACCCTCGGGGGGGGGGGGGGGTACAGGATATGATAGTACTACATGAAAAATTTACATCATTACTAACTTCCTATCTACAATTTTCCTCCAAATCAGTCTGTTACTTGTCAAGACTCCAAAATTATCAGATCTTATATTTCTATCGTCTAAGGCACTTTGTACCATATCAATCCACCTATATCTTGGTCTTCCTCTGGGTCGTTTTCCTGCCAACCTGGCAGAGAACACTTATTTTGCTAATCTTTCCTCGCCCATTCTGTTTAAGTGACCATACCACCTGAGATTAGCTCTGCTAACGCATTCCTGGATGCCAACAATGTCAAGTTCTTTCCTAATATCCTCGTTTTTAATATGATATTGCCATTGATGCCATCTGTTCACGCTTCTAATCTTTCTCAGGACTCTCATATCTGTGGTCTCTAGTCTTTAGTCAAGTGTTTTACTTCTAACCCAGCTCTCAGATCAATAAGTTAAAACTGGTTTGAACACTGTCTTGTATACAGCTAATTTAGTGTTCTGACTAATTTCTCTCTTATTCCATATGAATTTATTCAATTAACTTCCTACCATACCAGCTTTGTTGATTCTGTTGTCTATTTCCATATTTAATTTACCATCTTCACTAAAACTCGTGCCTAAGTAGCTGAAATGTTTTACTTGTTCCACGGGTTCCCCGTTCATAACACAGTTGACATTTTCAACAATTCTACCTATTTTCATTGTCTTTGTCTTTTTAATGCTGACTTTCATACCATATCTATTACAACAGTTATTCAATTTAGTCAGGGAATCTTGCAAACTTGTAGTGGATTTATTTAGAAGTATAACATCGTCTGCATAAAGCAAAGAGCTGACATTAACATCTCAAATTCTGATATCATGTTTAGTACCACTTTCCTTCATAATGTGATCCATATAGATAACGAATAACAGAGGGGATAATGTACATCCTTGTCTCACACCAGATTTAATATTAAACCATCTTCCTGTATTTCTTTCAATTCTAACTGCTGACTTACAACTCAAAGACAGAATAAGTATTGCTTGATATAATGCCCCATTGACACCATATATAGTGTATTGAATAGCTTCTCTCTTGACACCTTGTCATATGCCTTTTCCAGATCGACAAAACTTAAATACAGATCTTTGTTATATTCCCATGCTTTCTCGACTATATGTCGTAAAGTGAAGATCTGATCCTGACAGCCTCTATTTGACCTGAATCGAGCTTGTTCTTCCAAAATTCTTCTCAACCATTTCT
This sequence comes from Typopeltis vanoorti, assembly GCF_054136105.1. Taxonomy (NCBI): domain Eukaryota; kingdom Metazoa; phylum Arthropoda; class Arachnida; order Uropygi; family Thelyphonidae; genus Typopeltis; species Typopeltis vanoorti. Next base: position 134,937,952 of record NC_143557.1, read on the forward strand.
CAAGTATACTTGCATAGATCTTGCCAGAAACACTCAGTAGGGAATACCTCTGTAATTCTCACATTCAGTTTTATTTCCCTTTTTATATATGGGCACTATTAGAGCTCTACTCCAATCATTGGGAATTCGTCCCTCTGTCCAGGCTTTCTGAACTATGCAGTGCAGCCACTACAAGACTTTTATACCACCATACTTCAGCATTTCTGGTCAAATATCATCTATTCCTGCTGCCTTTCCACATTTCAAGCCTTTGATGGCTTTTTCTACTTCAAGTATGAATATGTAATCCTGACTGCATGCCTGGTCAGTGTTTTTTTATCACTGTGCTGTCATCACCGCTAGTTACATTTAGCAATTTTTCGAAGTAATTACTCCATACTTCAAAGATATCTTTTTCTCTTGTTTTCATGTCACCTTTATCATCTCTAACTCCTTTTACAGCACTCTTTCCTCCATTTTTAAGCTTCTTCAACAGCCTCCAGAATATCTTACCACCTTCTTGATATTTATTTTCTATGTTCTTGCCAAAGTTCTCCCATGACTTTTGTTTAGCTAGTTTTACACAGTGTTTTGCTTTCTTACATTTATCTCTAAGAGCAAAAGCTGACTTAATCAATAAGGTTTTTCTTCAAGGCTTGCCACTGAATCTCTAAGGTTTGGTTCCTGTTCTCAAACTCTTTCATTTTTTCTTCAATAATCTTTGTGTATTTTAGTCTACAGTTCACATCTGAGAGCTGTTCAACTTTTATTCACTTTAAAACTTTCTTACATGTTATTCTTTTCAATATGAAATTCAATTTTATCCTGCTCAAGACTAAATAGTGATCGCTTCCAATTTCAAATCCTCTGTACACTCTGGTGTTCTGCACCAGTGAGAAAACATCACTATCAACAATAACATAGTCAATGAGACTTTTCTTATTCCTTGCCTCTTCTCTCCATGTGAATTTGTGCACATTTTTATGTTGGAACAAACAGAATTGAAGGAAGTATAGGGAGATGGTTTAATGTTAAATCTGGTGTGAGACAAGGATGTACATTATCCCCTCTGTTATTCATTATCTATATGGATCACATTATGAAGGAAAGTGGTATTAAACATGATATCAGAATTGGAGATGTTAATGTCAGCTCTTTGCTTTATGCGGACGATGTTATATTTCTAAATAAATCCACTACAGTTAGCAAGATTCTCTGACTAAATTGAATAACTGTTAAAATATATATGGTATGAAGGTGAGCATTAAAAAGACAAAGATAATGAAAATAGGTAGAATTGTTGAAAATGTCAACTGTGTTGTGAACAGGGAACCTGTGGAACAAGTAAAACATTTCAGCTACTTAGGCACGAGTTTTAGTGAAGATGGTAAATTAAGTATGGAAATAGACAACAGAATCAACAAAGCTGGTATGATAGGAAGTCAATTGAATAAATTCATATGGAATAAGAGAGAAATTAGTCAGAACACTAAATTAGCTGTATACAAGACAGTGTTCAAAACAGTTTTAACTTATGGATCTGAGAGCTGGGTTAGAAGTAAAAAATTTTCCAAAGACTAGAGACCGCAGATATGAGAGTCCTGAGAAAGATTAGAGGCGTGAACAGATGGCATCAATAGCAATATCAAATTAAAGATGAGGATATTAGGAAAGAACTTGACATTGTTGGCATCCAGGAATGCGTTAGCAGAGCTAATCTCAGGTGGTATGGTCACTTAAACAGAATGGGCGAGGAAAGATTAGCAAAACAAGTGTTCTCTGCCAGGTTGGCAGGAAAACGACCCAGAGAAAGATCAAGATATAGGTGGATTGATATGGTACAATGTGCCTTAGACGACAGAAATATAAGATCTGATAATGATAATATTGGAGTCTTGACAAGTAATAGACTGATAGTAAAATTGTAGATAGGAAGTTAGTAATGGTGTAAATTTTTCATGTAGTACTATCATATCCTGTGCACCCTTTGAGGGTACATGTCAGGAATTTGATGATGATGATGATTTATTGCTCAAAAAGATCTCACCAGTTTTTGTCATTTTTGTTTCAGTCACCCCTATTATGTCGATCTGGTACTTAACTAATTCCTCAGCTAGCTCCATTTCTTTACCATTCTGGCTTCTTATGTTGATAGTACCGATCTTTAACTCTGGTGATGTTGAGTTGAGGTGCGTTTTCAGATTTGTTCCAGGGCCTTATGTAACCAGGCTACGCCCCAGCTGGCATGAAATTTTGTCATGTTGTACCATCATTTTGTATTTTGGTTTAAGCCAATAAGAATACAATTTAGTCAGCTAAATCCCAAATTGCCATCCCATCCTCGTTCGTTCAGTATTTAGGTATCCAGGTAGACACCTAACAGGGCGCACCACGAGAAAGTGAGGACTGGACATTAGGTCAGAAGCCCTGTTTGGTTCTCTGCATTCCTTTAAAGGCTATGTGGAAGTCTCGTCTCAGTTATACAGCTTTGACCCTTAAGCACTCTTTTTTTTTTTTTTTTTTTTTTTTATATATATATATATATATATATATATATATATATATATATATATATATCTACATATATTATATTTTTACTAATTTTTTTACATACCCTAAACCTTTCTATAGAGACAAAACATGGAAACTTTTTTTGAGCTACTTCAGGACACCAAAAAGTGGGAGTGGTCTTGTACCAGGCAATGAAATTCATCTACCATGTAAAGAAAAATTTGATATTTTTATTTAATTTTTTAAAAATTAAATAAAAAGGGTATTTTGTAGTCTTTAATACAGGAATGCTATTTTCACCAGTATGTCAATGAAGCATGCATATTCTCTGCGTTGTTATGTGCCATATAACGAAATATACTTAAATACACCCAAATAGCTTCGTTGCCTGCATAACTAAGAGAAATAGTAGGAAATCAACTCTCTTTCGGCACAATAAATTCTGCCAAGACGAGCATGCATATACACACAACAATTTATATTCAGTAATAAGACAGTGACAATGAGATAACTCAAAAGTAAAGTTTGAATAGTATATCACTATCCTAGTTTCTGTCTAGAACATTTTCACTCTCTAACCACCAGTCAACAGTTTAAATCCTATGGACATGGATATTTGTGGAAGTTTTTAGATGGCAGATGATTCTGTTCTAGTGCAAGACCACTAACTTGCTTAGTGGACATCTGTAGTGTCTTGAAAAAAAAAGCTCTCTGGTCTGAACAGGGTTTTCATTGTTGTAGCCTGCCAGTGGTACTAATGCAATATAGGTTTAATACTTTTCATGGGTGAGGAAGAAAAAAAAGAGAGGAAACATGCTATGAAAACAAAATATCGAGACATTATAGAAGGGAAAAAATAATACTTTGATTTTGTGAAATTAGCATAGACTTTCATGGAGTTTATCAATAAATAAAATGTTTTCTGAGTTCCATATTTAGAGTTTCCCCACAATATTTAATATTTCATATGAAATATTAAGCAGTTCACAAGATTTTCAATATATCTCGGTTCTCATATTGTCTCTAAAAAAAAAAAGATTGAAATTCTATTAACTTATTTATTAAAAGGAGGATTTGAGAGGCAAGGAATAGGTGTATTTTATTATGATGAACAATTTAGTAGCTCATGCCAAAGGTTATGTTGCCAATATACTACTGATAATTTCAAAGTTTCATGGGCTTAGTTTTGCCTACGCAATGTAGACAACAATATATACTTTTTCTTTGTAATTAATGTAAATATCACAAATTAATTGTGTAAAAGAGAAAAAGCACATGATAAAGCACTTAAGAACTATATTTCTAAATGAACATCATGCAATGATGTTCACTTAAAAATTACCGAATTTGAAATTATGACTAAAGCAACTAAGGCTGTGAGGTCTATTTTGTAGGTTCACTGGCCAGTGTGTTTTGTAAGATGAATACTCTAAGTTTCTTGGTGAAAAACCCTGCCAGTCTCAGAGTACAGAGTCAAATCCAGGTCTTTCTAACCAAAGAGTTGTAAATAAAATACTGACTGGGTTTTGAAACCTCACAGAATTATGGAAAAGTTTCACTAATGTGGAAACAGAATTAAAGCAAAAAGATTACTTTAGAATAAGATCTGACTTATTATTACTCTAACATAACTTACCATTTCTTCGGGCATATGAAAAAAGTATATTTTCCAAATCATAAGCCTCTGCTGAATTTTTTGACGCATCTACTGCAGGAGTCTACAAAGAAGCAAACAATTTTACAACTTATTCTGAATTCTTTAATAATCATTAATGTCTGCTTTAAATATTTGGTGTCTAAGATTATCAAAAATTTAAAAAAAAAGACAACCCTACCAAAAAAAAAAATTTTTTTTAAAATATTCCAACCCACAAAAATGTTGGAGACATAACATTCATTTAGTACTGTGGATAAGCTATTTACAATTTCATTAATGATACTTTGCCAAAAAAAAACATTCATAATAAGAAACAGAAATTACTGATTCAATATTTTGTTAGTAACAAGGATTTGATAAAAGTTTGAATGTACTTTTATTTAAAAAAAAAAGCTCTAGTTCCTATACAGTTTATATTATTGGCACTCAGACTCAAATTCAGCTTCTGTTTTATTTTTTAAGTTATGTAATGCTGGTTTTGAGGGAAACTTGTGCCGTAGTATTATAATTATCCACATGTAAACATGTGGAAAAGTATTATTTAGTAAATATACTGCCAAATATTTCAGTTTGAAACTAACAAACTATCGTCAGTGGCTTAAACAACACTTTTTTTTACATGGTAGAATGCAAATTTGGCAGTATATTTAATAAATAATACTTTTCTTTGTGTTTATGTGCAGATAATTACAAGTTACATAATGCATTATGTTCCTATAAGGACAAACACCTTGTACTGAAATAAGTGTAATACAGTTGGCTCTCACTATAGCAAACACCATAATAAACTACTGAAAGTACTGACTAAAGTCCCATTAGATCCAATGCTAAGAAAATCTACTACAGCAAACTATACCTGTGGTCTCTGTAAGTTCTGTATAGTGAGAGTCAACTACATATTCTATATGAGATATCTGGTCTCTTCTAAATAAATTGGAGTTTATAATTGAAATATTATTATTATTATTACATATTACCTCCAGGGAGACCAAAGACTCATTGAGGGAGGGCACCTACTCTACAACTCTCCATCTTCATCACTCCACCAACCCAAATACCTTCACCTACACCAACGCCATCTACTGCCAACCACCACCACCACCATTTTCACAAACATCCATGCCAATGGCAGGATTTGAACCTGCAGCCTTTTGGCTGTAGAGTGGATATGCTAACCACTTGGCCAACCAAGCTTAATATAAAAGCATAAAACAAAATTATGATATTAGTCCTGCAAACTTTGAGATCAGGAATACTTTGTGGTCATATCTTTTCATTCAATATTACAAATGCACATTACGAATACTACTGGAGTACAGACAGAACTAAGGCTAGCTATGAAGTCATATTATATCTGTTAATTGATTGTGTTCTTCTGGCTGGCTTGTGGGATGATACCAGCATTTCAACTGAAAGTTAAAAGGTATTATTTCTGGGAAAATTCCCATGTTACTCTTATTTTAATGGCTAATATAGCCTACTTTCATTTAGAAGCACTCCCCCACCTTTTTTTTTACTATGTCATTGGCTCTTTACCCAAAAAATCTAGGGCATTACTGAAGTGTTATAAAATTAATATATGAAGAATAAAAAATATAGGAGAAATTTTAGACATATCTTTTTGGATGTTGTTTTCTGTCTCCTTATTCTGGTGATGTGCCTTCATATGCTGTTAAAGGAGGGGGGGAAGCATTCTGGGGAAATATTTGAAAAAAACTGGTTTTTTTTTTTTTTATTATATATGTATAATATTATTATTAAGGGTGGGATTTCTCCTATATTTGGGAGGGGGGTGAGAGAAGGATCTGAAGATAGAAATTATTTTTTGGGGGAAGAGGAGGGATTTAAGGGAAAAAGTCAGGGATGGAAGTTATGGGGTGTGAGCCATTTCGAACTGTCGTCTTCCGAACTCGTGGGAGAAGTGGATGCTATGTCATGTCGGTTAGGTGTTTCTGTCTTTGGTGTCCCCTATTGGTCGAATGTTGTGGAGCTTCCAACTCTCGGAGATTATGTAGGGTCAGTGGACGTTTATTGAGTTTGTCACATTTTATGGCTATTGTTTCTGATATTCTAAGCATTGTTTCGTTTGGCCAGTGAACCTACAAATTAGAATATCGGAAATGATAACCATAAAATGTGATGAAAACTCAATAAATGTCCACCTACCCTATATAATCTCCAAGAGTTGGAAGCGCCACAACATTCGACCAATAGGAGACAACACAAGTACACCAAAGACAGAAACACCTAACCGACATGACATAGCATCCACTTCTCCCACGAGTTCAGAAGACGACAGTTCGAAACAGCTCACACCCCATAACTTCCATCCCTGCCTTTTTCCCTTAAATCCCTCCTCTTCCCCCTAAAAATAATTTCTATCTTTAGATCCTTCTCTCACCCTCCTCCCAAATATAGAAGAAATCCCACCCTTAATAATAATAATAATATTATACATATAAAAAAAACCCAGTTTTTTAAAATATTTCCCCACAATGCTTTACCCCCCCCTTTCCTTTAACAGCTTAACAACATATGAGGCACATCACCAGAATAAGGAGACAGAAAACAACATCCAAAAAGATATGTCCAAATTTCTCCTATATTTTTTATTCTTCATATATTAATTTTATAACACTTCAGTAATGCCCTAGATTTTTTGGGTAAAGAGCCAATGACATAGTAAAAAAAAGGTGGGGGGGGGGTGCTCCTAAATGAAAGTAGGCTATATTAGCCATTAAAATAATAGTTTATTTTTAGAGGAGTAACATGGGAATTTTCCCAGAAATAATACCTTTTAACTTTCAGTTGAAATGCTGGTATCATCCCACAAGCCAGGCAGAAGAACACAATCAATTAACAGATATAATATGACTTCATAGCTAGCCTTAATTTTGTCTATACTCCAGTAGTATTTTTAATGTGCACTTGTAATATTGAACTAAAAGATATGACCACAAAGTATTCCTGATCTCAAAGTCTGCAGGACTAATATCATAATTTTGTTTTATGCTTTTATATTTCAATTATAAACTCCAATTTATTTTTTATTCTTCATATATTAGTTTTATAACACTTTAGTAATGCCCTAGATTTTTTGGGTAAAGAGCCAATGACATAGTAAAAAAAAAGGGAGGGAGCACTCCTAAACGAAAGTAGGCTATATTAGCCATTAAAATAATAGAAAGTTAAAAGGGTCTGTGCAGCCTAGAAGAATCTGAACCTGGATTTTTCCAACCAAAGGGTACTGTCATCACCGAATTAATTATCAAGGCTTTATGAACATCTGCAACTTTTAAGATTACACAGCCAATCTCAATTTTATTTTATGCTTTTGCATTTAGAGCATGCTGGATATATTCATACAAGGTAAAAATCTCACAATGTATTAAATTATGCTATTTATTGCCTATGATGCTTCTATCCTAATAGAAATATCATGCTAGTTATGAATACTTTACTTTTTCTCTGCTAATGTTCTTATAGCTCACAAGTTCCATTCTCTGAAAAATGCAATACTATCTGGTAAAGCAACGCAATTGTAGTAATATGTTCGATGTTCAATCATAACCATAATATTTCAATATTATGGCTATGACTGCTGAAAAAGTTGTATCATAACCTCAAGTTGGTAGAGATGATATCATTTTACCTTAATCTTTTGCATTTTAAGTAAAAATGCTGCATATAGTCAAAAGACTGTGGACTATCAAATGGAATATTTTGTTTATAGTAATGAGAGAAAACAAACCCATCTGCCTACCTCCCCCTTCAAATTTGACAAATTACATGCAACACACTAGGAAACTGTTCAGTCAAATTTTCAATTTACATATATCTGAAAACACACAATTTACAGATGATGCAGATAGAATTAATTGCCCTATCTCAAGCAGTATCAGATTTTACTTCAGTAGGAGATCAGCCAAACTCACTTTCAACTGAAAAGTCCATATAAAGATTCCTCTCATCATAATGAGAAGTGAACTCAGATGATCTTTTCCAATCAAAGGATGCAATGTCCCATCATTCTTCAAAATGTGCTACCAAGAGAAACAAAGGTACAGTAAGGTCCAAGCACTTTGCCACCTTCCAAAAATCAGTTTATATCTTGCGCAGCTGATGGGGCATATATCATATATTCAGCTGATAAGAACAAGTACACTTTTATCTCATCTCAGCCTTTGGCCAATTTTCAAAGGTGAGAAGCAATAAATTTATAGCCAAGAGTTATACTGGAGAGAAGCAGTTTCTTGAATGAAAGAGGATACCAAATTTTTTTTTAGCTGTGGATGTGTATGTGGTAGAAAAGGCTAGAAGTGTAAATCAGTCGAAATTTGAAATCAGATCTTGAAAAGGAAGACTGAAGTGAAATCTGCACTGAAATTCAATAGATTATTCTTATCCCACTGGAAAATAACAGATCAGTGTTTTAAAGTACTGGTTATGGAAGAGAGTGAAGTGTGAACCATTTAAGCACTGCAAGGTATGTCAAATAATGAAGAGGAATAGTACATACTTTCATTAGCAAATGTGTAGATAGGATTTGCAGTCAGCCAGAGATGGTTGTTAATATGATAGAGAAATCTAAAGACTGGATATCATCTACCACATCATGCAATGAATGAAAGAGGAGTAATGACCCAATCAATAAGGATAAAATGGTAACTTTAGGTGTCTGTTACCACTGTTCTGTCACTTGTTTTTATTATTATATGAGACCTCCAAGAAGTCAAGGACTCATTGAGGAAGGCTATAAATCACCCAAACCAGCTATCATACCTTCTCTTAAATTCATTCACACTAGATGCATTCACAACACCTAAGACCAAATTATTCCACTGTAGTAGAAATTTCATAAATATATTTTATTATGTCAAAAAATTGTTTTTCAATGCCATAAGCTCTAAGGGCTTCTGTTATTGATGATGTTTTTATGTAATCAAAAGCTCTTTTAAAATCTATGAAAGCCATATGAAGAGGAAGATTGTATTCATTGCATTTTTCGAAAACAAGCTATTGATTGAATATGATCTATTTGTAACAATACTAGGGCACATAAATCACCCAAACCAGCTATCATACCTTCCCTTATATTCATTCACACTAGATGCACTCACTATCCCTAACAGCAAATTATTCCACTCACTCACTGCTCTCTGAGAGAAAAACCTTGCTCTTACCCATTTTTTGACGGTGAACAAATTTAACTTCCATGGATGCCTTCATGTTCTCTCCCCACCTTCCATATAACGAAAAATTTCATCAGTTGATATCCTATAACACCCATTCAAAAGGTTATAGACCTCTATCATATCATCCTTCTTTCTCCTGTTAACCAGAGTATGCAATCCACATACTCGCAATCTGTTCTCGTAATTTAAATTCCATAATCCAGATATAATCTTTGTAACTCTTCTTTGCACCCTTTTTACAGTTCTTTATTCCCCTTGGAACCTGGGAGACCAAATCTGCACACAATAATGCAGGTGTGGTCTTATCAAAGCCTTATATAAAGAGGCAAAATGCTTTGATAAGACCACACCTGGATTATTGTGAGCAGATTTGGTCTCCCAAATTATTATTATTATGTGACACCTCCAGGGAGTCCAAAGACTCATCGAGGGAGAATGTGCCAACACCATTGAACGATTGGTCCCCCTTCTAACTACTAACGGCACTCAAACCTGCTTAACGTTTTGCGAGCCATTAGTAGCAGAGGCTCTACCAATCGACCAACCTTCGCTTCCAAAGTTCCAAGGAGAAAAAGAACTGTGAAAAGAAGAGTTATAAATATTATATTTGGATTATGAGATTTAAATTATGAGAACAGATTGCAAGTATGTGGATTGCATACTCTGGTTAACAGGAGAATGAAGGATGATATGCAATGTTGAATTATCAGAGGATAATTGTGATGTTGAAGCAAACCGTGACATCTAAGGAGAAGGAACGGTATGTTTCTGTTTCAACATCGCAATTATCCTCTGAGTTGCATTTGCAACTTTTGCTATGTGACCTTTGAACTTTAAATTCCTATCCACCAATATGCCAAAATCCCTTACTTCTTCAGTTTCTTGTAGCATAACCCCACTAATATAATATGCAGCTAGAACTCCAATCATGCAAAAGTGATTAACTTTACACTTACTAACGTTAAAGTGATAGTCATTTTCATTTGCCCAAATTTCCGGCCTATTTAGAATATTTTGTAAGTGCTGAATATCGGTAGCATCCCTGATTGCCCTACCTATCTTCGCATCATCAGAAAACAATTGCACACCTGATGTTAGACACTGCCTGATGTTATTAATGTACAGATTGAACAATAATGGCCAAGGACTGAACCCTGAGGTACACCACTGGTCACCTTAAATCTGTAAGATTCACACCCACTGTATACCACTTTTTGATGTCTATCTGTCATCCATCCCCTGATCCAAGTCAAGAATTTATATTCCAATCCCATATTCTCCAGTTTATGCAACAGCCTTTCGTGTGGTATCCTATCAAATGCCTTAGAAAAATCCTACATTATCATAGTATATCTATTCCCATTATCCAACTTGGCTGTAACATTGCTATAAAATATGAGCAAATTGCTAAAACATGACCTTCCTTTAGTAAACCCATGCTGCTCCTTGCAGAGTTTAACATGTTTGTCTACCCATTTCTGTATGTGAGTTCTTACCAACTTCTGTAAAATCTTCACTATCACACCAGAGATACTGACAGGTCACTAGTTAGACACATCAGTTTTTGCAATACCCTTGTACAATGGAACTATCATACATTCCTTCCATTCCTGAGCTGAGACTCAAGTTATACAAACATGTGAAACGTGTAGCCAATTCAGCTGAACATTCCTTTAGCAAACAGCCTGATATTCCATCTCTTCCTATAGACAAATTCTTATCCAGGTTATGCAACAGCTCCTCAACCTCATTTTCATGACTTTTAACTCTTCATCCAATGCAGCAATGTGCACCATGTTACATACACCTGGTTGATATATCTTAGCAAAGTGAGCACATTAACTCAACAATCTCGTTAGCTTCCGACACCAAGTACCATCTGCATTCAATGAAGTTATTCTTTCACATTCATTCTTTCTTTTGTTTGTGGCATAACAATAAAATTCTTCTGAATTGCCTTTAGTTTGCATGTCCAATTTCTTTTCATACTCTGATTTAGCTTTCCACACAATACTTGTTACCTTTCTGGCTTGAGCTTTATATATTTCATAACTCCTCTCACTTTTATTCTCACGATATTCTTTCCATATCATCTTGTGGATCTCTTGCTTAATAAGGTTGCAAACCCATTTCACTCCCATCCTATTTATTCTTTGAACACTAGGGATACATTCAGATAATGCCTAATTTAAACACTTTTTCAAAGATTCTCATGCATTGCTGAAATTTTTCCCATTCAGTAACTGATACCATGGGACCAAAGATAGTATTCTTCTAAGTTGATCATAATTTCCAGCTTTAAATATATGGATTTAAATAGCTAACTGAACAGTTACAATTTTAAATTTAGGATCCCGATTTTGAGCAATCTGCTCTCTGAGTTGCTTTCTATAGTTATATCCTTGAAAGGATATAACCGTATAGATGTCCTTGAAAGGATTACTGACAACTCAGTAATGAATTGTCAGTAATCACACATTATTAGTCAGTTTTGCCATGTCTGCCCTTCTCATGAATGTCTCAATCAATGACACAATTCTTCTTTTACAGGACAAAAATTCCTCTGATATCATGTCACTCTTTGCCCACATACTACATTCTGGCTGTTCAGTGTGGCAAAATACTTTTTACCTGCAAAAAGAAGGCACAGCAGTTATCCCTGCCCTCTCCAATTGATAATTTTTATATGGACGCTTTTGAGCAACGTGCTCTACATTCCTATTATTTAAAACCCAAAGTCTGACTTAGATATGCCTGACGATGTTTTCATTATCTGGTCCCATGCCCACCAGACATTAGACACTTTCCTCAGCCACCTAAACAAACTACACAAATACGTACTATTCACAATTGAAATTTGAAAGTCAGAACACCTTTCCTTTCTAGATACGCTTGTCACACATCCTCCTTCCTGCAGTCTTTCCTTCACTGTTTACTGTAAGCTTACACATACTGACCAATATATACACAAACTCTTATGACTGCCCAACACAAAAATTGCCTCTTTACAAGGTCTTGATAAGACTTCACTTGGACTACTCCACACAGGTTTGATCTGCTGGTTTCAGTAGTGATTCTGATACTATGGCAAGAGTGCAAAGAAGAGTGTCAAAAATAATATTAGGATTGTGGAATACTGATTATGAAGAACAGCTGCAGACACTAGCAAACAGGGGAAAGAGGGGTAATATGATTGAGAATGACAAACTTCTGAAAGAGTTATACAGAATTTTAGTAGATGGAATTTTTCATTTTATGGAGGGTGAGGAAAAGATGCAAAGGCATCCTTGGAAGTTGAGAACGAATGCTGTCAAGAAGGGGGTTAGGGATAGATTTTTCTCTCTTAGAGTAGTGCGTGATTGGAGTGGGTTGCCTTTGGATCTTGTGTGTGCAAGTAGCACGAATGAATTCAAGAACAATTATGACAGTGGGGGTGAATAGTGTGGCCTTCCTCAATGAGTTCCTGACTCCCTGGAGGTCTCTCTTAATAACAACAACAACAAACACACTAAAAAACAAGGCTTTAAAGATTTGCTCCAGAAAGCATGTTTAAGTACTTGCTTTCTGGAGCAAATCTTTAAAGCCCTGTTTTTTAGTCATCAAAAGTTATCAGCAATATCTTCCTGAAAAATGGCTACAGCAAAATTACTATCATCAAAATACTTCACAAGGCTCCACTTAAAAACAAAAATAAACTAGATTACAATAAAACTGTAGCCATTCCATACATTAAAGGGATATCAGATAAAATAAACAGTTATAGAAATGCAACCTTAATGCCACCTTTAAACCTCCTGCAAAAGTAAAGAACTTATTCAACTCACAAGGAATGGTATACTGCTAGCCCACTCTGGGGTATACTGTATTCATTGCACCTGTAATTTGTTTCTATAGGTGAAACAGGACACACAATTCCTATCTGAAAAAAAAAAAGGAACATAAATGGTACATTAAATTGAATAACTATGGCAAATCTAGCCTTTCTGATCATGATCAATACTATACATCGAACTGACTGGAAAGACACCTGTTCTTTATATCACGCCAAAATGTGGTATGAGCACAAATTTAAAGGGGCCTGTGAAATTCTCATCAACCACCCTACTCTTAATAATAATAGTAGTCTAAAAATCCCAAGAATATGGATGGCACATATTCTACCCACCTAACCTTTTGGTCTAAAAGTTAATTATAATTAAGACTGTAGTAATCTAGGATCTTAGCTTTAATATAACTCTTATATTAAACTATTGATTAGGCCACCAATTTGCTGTATTAAAAGTATTAATATGAATTGGTTCTCTTATGATGTTATAAATAGGATATAGCTTTGATGTAGTTTTTTTTTTTTTCACTAGAGGTCAGGCCAGTAGAATAACGGTTGATCAAATCATTGTCATTTTGGTATACTGTTTGAAATGTAATATAGCTTGTCTTTACACACAACACACACACGCATGCTCCAGATGATGACCTTAATACAGGGTGTCCCAAAATTCACGCAAGAAGTAATTTTGATAGAAAACACAGGTTTTTAATTAAAAATTGTAATTTCTTATTGATTCATAAATTATACAGTATAGAGTTGTGCATGGAATAGCATATCGGGTAAATGGCCTCCATGGCTTTGCTGGCACATACGCACTCTTTTGTCGAAATTTTCCATGACCGTTTTGCATAAATATGGCTGAATTTCGTTGATACAGAGCTCAATTTCCTCCTTCAAGGTGTGGGTGGTCGTGGGCTTGTTGGCATAAACCTTAGACTTCAAAACACTCCAAAGAAAAAAGTCCAATGGCGTTAAGTCACATGATCTGAGCGGCCAATTCTGATCACCAAAACGGGAAATTACACGACCAGGAAATGACTCATGCAGTAATTCAATTGTTTCTCGGGCTGTATGGCATGTGGCACCATCTTGTTGAAACCACATGTCGTCCACATCCATATCTTGCAATTTAGGTACAAAAAACTGGATTATCATGTCGCGATAGCGAGCACCATTAATACCTTATTATTAATACATTATTAATTATTAATAATGTATTAATATAATTAATACATTATTACCAGCTACATTTTCGAAGAAGAATGGACCGATGATGCCTCCAGCCCAAAATCTGCACCAAACAGTGACACGTTGTGGATGCATTTGTTTCTCAACAATCACTCGTGGATTTTCTGAACCCCAAATGCGACAATTTTGTCGATTAACAAAGCCATCAAGATGAAAATGAGCCTCATCGCTGAAGATGATTTTGTTCGAAAAATAAGCATCCACTTGTTGTTGTTCCATAATCCATTCAACGAACTCTCTTCACTGTGTGTGTGGTCAGTAGGCTTCAGTTCTTGAGTCAATTGAACTTTGTAAGCATAAAGATGCAAATCTTTCGTGAGAATACGCTGTAGAGAGCTTCTCGAAATGCCCAATTCAAGACCACGGTGCCGAATTGATGTTCCTGGACTCTCAGCAACACTCTCACAAACTGCTTCGATGTTTTCTGTTGAACGACGGCCAGAGTGTATAAGATCACTAATTGATCCAGTTTCCTTGAATTTTTTAATTAATCTTTTCACAGTTGATGAAGTTAAATCACTATTCCGACCATATTTTGTACGAAAATTGCGAACTGTAGCTGCCAAACCTTCATTATTTTTAAAATATTGCTCAACAATGAAAATGCGTTGTTCTTTCGTGTAACGCTCCATTTTTAATAACCCTGAACTATCAGCTGTCATGCTGTCTTTTTTTTCTCGTTGGCAACACTTTACCGCACAAATGGCGCTAAATTTAAATCTTGCGTGAATTTTGGGACACCCTGTATAAAGGTTGAAATGTCGGGAAATTAACTATTCCTAACATGATTGTAGTCACCATTTACTAAAAAAAAATTTGTATCATGTCCATATGACAGCCATTCTTTCCAGTCTCTTGCCAAAGTTATTACTGACCCTAACTTATGTCCAACCCTGTTTTCACTTCTTTTTGCACTCTGATGCACACTGAATCTTGTCGCATGGAAAAAGCTGTTGGCTTTTTCCACGGAACAAGGTTTATTAGATTTTTTTACTTGCAAAAGAAATCATTATCTCTCTTGCTACCTGGAAATTACTCCATATTCAACTCATTCCTAAGAAAGGTGACAAATCTTTACCATCCAATTTTTCTTGCTTCTTTCAATTATTCATTCTAAAGTAATGAAGAAAATCATTAACACTCAACTTCTTTTACATTAACATTAACACTCAACAACTTGCAAAAGAAATGATCTCTCTTGCTGCCTGGAAATTATTCCATATTCAACCCATTCCTAAGAAAGGTGACAAAATCCTTATCATCCAATTTTTCTCGCTTCTTTCAATTATTCATTCTAAAGTAATGAAGAAAATCATTAACACTCAACTTCTACTCACTTGAAATTCCAACTAATAAATGTCTGTCTGGACACACACATGTGATGGTGGACGGATCCTCAAACTGTGCAACTAACACTAGCATTCCACAAGCACTCTCTTCTAATAAACAACTTCCAGCTGAGTGAAATCCAATACACTTTTCTAACGTTTGTATACTGCAGTCCTCATTCTAATCAACAAACTCTGAACTACACGTATTGCAAAACTTCCAAATATCAATTTTCCATAATATATATAAAATAATAAATTTGCTAACACCTTTTATTCCCTATAGGGAGTAAGCAAGACCATTTAGCCTTATCTAACTTTTGGAGACTGAGGGGACATTTCAATCTATACCAGTAACCAATCAAACAATAGCTGGCACAAGACTATCATTAGTTATAAATGGCATGTGGTGAAGAGGGTTAAACAAGTGTTACCGTCTCATGATCCCTAATCCTAATGCAGGGTACCGATTTCTGAAACAGTGTCAGTTGGTCCTACGGTCAATTTTCTTGAGTTTAGGTGATGAAAAACCTGTTTCCTGGAGAAAAAACCTGCTTACCTATGGCAGACATTGACAAACTTAGGAACAGGTCTAACTTAGAAAAGCTTCTTCCTCATTGGCAAATAGAATCAAGCTTAGAATGATCCTTCTTTGAGCAGTTTAGCTCTATGGATGCAAATGCCATTTCATCAGGGTCATGCAGGCCTATATCAACTTTCTACAATCCTAAACTCTGATCTCCTTCAAATCATTCTTCAGGAAGATTCTGATAACCATGTTAGTAAAACTCAATCCTGTCTATTTTATTCTTGGGGGGAAAAAAAAAAAAAAAAAAAATTGATAATACCCATATCCCTGAACAAGACAAGACTTTTTGTCGTAGGATAATATTAACCCAATTTTTCTTGGCAAGAACATATTACAAATATTGTCTCAGCATCCAAAAACTTAAATTCATTCACTTAAGATGTTACTTTACCTCTAACTTAATACAATTCCATTCAACCACTGAATGCTGTCCTATTTATATATCGACAGCAACTTGAATTGGAATTCCCATGTTTCATTTTTGACAAACAAAATAAGACACATCATCAACAGAATCCTTCACCGTAGAAAATGCTGTTCTCTCAAAAGCATCCAAAAAATTATCATCATCAAATGGTTACCTCCATGGAGTTTGAATACTCACTGCAGGAGATCCACATTAACTTTATACACACAATACCTATCATACCTCTCCTTAAACTCATTCACTATCAGGGTACTCACAATTACCTCTGGCAATCCATTTCATTCATTTACTGCTCTCCAAGCAAAAAATCTATTCTGCACACCCTTACTAACACAAATGTGAGAGATGACCCCTAGTTATCTCTCTATTCAACATGCATCGAAAAATGTCTTTGTCACGTCTCCTCTTCACCACCTATAAACTAAACTTTGTGACTTACACACTCTCAACCTATCCTTATAGAGCATCCAAAACCAGCTACCAGCTTGGTCACTTGTCTGAATCCTGTCTGCCACCTCCTGATCGCCAAGAAATCCGGGTGATCATATCTATGAACATTAATCAAGATGGAGCCAAACCATGGTCTTATAAAGAGGGATAATAACTATCCTATTTTTACCTGTCAATGTGTTCTTCAACATCCTCTGAACTTCAATTCTATCTACCATTACCCAAAGTCCTGAGCCTAGTCAATTTCCTGCAGCTAATACCATCAATGTAATACTACACAGTAAGTAATCTTTTCAACATGAAGTGCATAACCTTATATTTTACAACATTCAGCTAACAGAATATCCTCCCCCCCCCCCAATTTAAATCACTTCCTATATCATTAATATACAACTTAAAGAGCAGTGACCCTGGTACAAAATCCTGAGACACTTCACTAATGTCACCCTCATTCTCCCACATTCCACTCCACCACAAATTTATTACTCAGTGTTTGTCAGCCACCCAACCCCCATGCAGATGCTAGCTGGGAATGTGGTTTCATATCTAAGGTGGCCTTTCTGGTGAAGTGAATAGGTGATGTCTGGTAGTTTGCATTACTGGCAAATATCACTTGTTCACCACACTGAGGCAGCACATAGGATTGAGAGAGAGAGAGAGAGAGGAGCAGTTTCTAGACAGACATATTGAAAAATCACAGCCTGCTAGGTCATCACTTTGATGCTTCTAACTTTCTTTCTCTAAGATGAAGGATGTCACCAAAGGGCATTGGCAAATAATCACTACTGCCATTACACCAAGCATGTTACAAAGTACCTGCAAGAAATCAAAAATCATCTTGATATTTGTTGACTACCAGGGACAAAGAAAACACACACACAGATCTACTAAAAACCACTAAAATTTAGCAAGTTTTCTATATCCATGAAAAAACATGATTCTATCACTGATAGTTTATGAAATATCATTTTGATTATTGGTAGTAATTCTGTAAGACATACTTTACATCTCTAAATTTTATTCATGTTTTACAGCTGAGTTACAGTTTAAGATATGTGGTTCATAAAAATTAGCAGCCAAAGAAATGAAATGATAAATGTAAATAAATTTTATTCAATCAATCAGTATTGTTTTTTAAGAAGATATACAGTACTAAAATATAGTAGGACATAGCAGAGCCTTTCCTTAGTGTTACACGGTGATCAGCATTCATTTTACACAAATTATGGGCTCTACAACCATGTTATAAACCATTATTTTAATTTTCCGACGCTTCAACCTTCATATTAAGGTCATCATCTGGAGTATACACATAAATACAGAGACAAACTAAATTACATTTCACATAGTATGCTGAAGAGACAATGATTTGATCAATGGTTATTCTACTGGCCTGAAATCTAGTGAAATTAAAATAAAATTACAATAAATAAATGAAATAAAATAAATTAACTACATCAAAGCTATATTCTATTTAAGACAACAACAGAGAAACATTTTTTCATATAAGATAGTTTCGTTACAGTGAAAGAACGTTTCTCTGATGTTATCTTAAATAGAATATGGCTTTGATGAAGTTAATTTATTTTATTTCATTTATTTATTGTAATTTTATTTTAATTTCACTAGAAGTCAGGCCAGTAGAATAACTGTTGATCAAATCACTGTCTCTTCAGCATACTATGTTGTCTTAAAATAAATTAACTCCATCAAAGCTATATTCTATTTAAAACAACATCAGAGAAACATTCTTTCATATATACAGTTTTGTTACAGTGAAAATAATGTCCTAATTTAACATGACAATTGTTATATTAGATTTAGGATCCTGGATTACCTCTGGTTCTATTTACAATCAACTCTTAGGGAGAAAGGTTAAGTGGGTAGAATATGTGCCTTCCATATGTTTGAGATTTTTAGACCATCATTATTGTTAAGATTAGGGTGATTGATAAGAATCTCACAGGCCTCCTTAAATTTACGTTCATACCATGTGTTTGATGTGATGTAAACAACAGGTGCTCTTCCAGTCAATTCTATGTAAAGTGTTCAGGGTGTGATCAGAAAGATCAGCTTGACCATAGTTATTATATTTAATGTGTCGTTTATGTTCCTTTTTTCTGATAGGAATTATGCATCCTGTTTCCCCTATATAGGGGAAATTACATGTGCAATGAATACAGTATACCCCAGGGTGGGCCAGTGGAAGGAGTGGATCCTTGGATGTGTTGAGTAGGTTCTTTAATTTTGCAGGAGGTTTAAAGGTGACTTTAAGGTTGTATTTTTGTAGTATTCTGTTTATTTTGTCTGATATCCCTTTAATGTATGGAATGACTACAGTTTTTTTTAAAGTGAGGTCTTGTACAGAATTTTGTCGATAGTATTTTGGCTGTAACCTTTTTTAGGAAGGTATTGCTGATAACTTTTAATTCATCCTTAAGTGCTTGTTCATTGGAGCAAATCTTCAAAGCCCTGTTTTCAAGTGTATTAATAACTAGAGCCAAATAAAGGCAGTGCCACGGTTTATCCTAAATCGAACTACTTATTTGGAAAAAATGAATCTAATAGTCTCGAACAACAGCACATATCAACTAGTTAACTATGACCCTACCAATCGAATAAAAGAGAAAACAGAGAAGCTGCTTAAATTCGTCATCACCACATGGCCCAAAGATACCGTTAAAAAATTAATTCCACACTACGCTCATTCCCTGAGAATTTACGGTCTACCAAAGATTCACAAACAAAACATCACTCCAGCCAAGAGTCAAAGGTATAGACGGTCCCAATTGATGCTAGCCAAGAAACTAGCATCAACACTAAAGGAGTTGGTAGGTCTTTCCCCCTCCTATATTAAAAACACACAACACTTTGTAAACAAAATCAAAGACATCACACTGGAAAAGAATGATTTATTTTGATGTCTCTGCCCTCTTCACAAATGTCCCAATCAATGACACAATCCTTGTATTACAGGACAAATTCCCTCCCCATATCACAGCACTTCTACTTACAAAAAGAAGGCACAACCATGGGCTCATCATTATCCACCCTATTGCTAACTTTTACATGGAACATTTTGAGCAACATGTTCTAGATTCCTCTCCTTTAAAACCCAAAGTCTGGCTTAGATATGTTGACGATGTTTTCACTATTTGGCCCCATGGCCACTAGACACTTTCCTCAGCCACCTAAACAAACACAAATGCATACAATTCAAAATCGAGATTGAAAAGCAGAACATACTTCCATTTCTAGATACGCTTGTCACATCTTCCTTCTGGCAGTCTTTCCTTAACTGTTTACTGGAAACTGACACATACTGGTCAATATATACACAAAAACTAGGGGGGGGGGTCATTAATAAACTTAAAACAGGGCTTTGAAGATTTGCTTCAATGAACAAGCACTTAATGATGAATTAAAAGTTATCAGCAATACCTTCCTAAAAAATGGTTACAGCCAAAATACTATCGACAAAATTCTGTACAAGGCCTCACTTAAAAACAAAAATAAACAAGACTATAATAAAATCTTAAAGCCACATTTAAACCTCTGGCAAAATTAAAGAACCTACTCAACACATCCAAGGATCAACTCCCTCCACTCGCCCACCCTGTGGTATACCATATTCATTGCACCTGTAATTTGCCCTATATAGAGGAAATAGGATGCACAATTCCTATTAGAAAAAAGGAACATAAACGACACATTAAATATAATAACTATGGTCAAGCTGGTCTTTCTGATCATGCCCTGAATACTTTACAGAGAATTGACTGGAAAAGCACCTGTTGTTTACATCACATCAACCACATGGTATGAACGTAAATTTAAGGAGGCCTGTGAGATTCTTATCAATCACCCTAATCTTAACAATAATGATAGTCTAAAAATCCCAAGCATATGGAAGGCACATATTCTACGCACTTAACCTTTCTCCCTAAGAGTAAATTGTAAATAGAACCATATGTAATCCAGGATCCTGAAAGTTCCACTGCATAAAGGAGGTTCCAAGACTACCGTTGTAAATTACCGACCGATTAGCATATCAGGAATCATTGTCAAGGGCTTGGAGAAACTAGTCAAGAGAAGAATACAGGATTGGATATATGAAAATGGGATACTGTATGGGGGGCAACATAGTTTTGTGAGGGGTAGATCATGCCTCAGTAACTTGCTCACGTTTTATAACACAGTGATGGCTGAACTGGATAAGGGTAATGGGTTTACAGTGATTCTACTGGACCTTGCCAAGGCCTTTGACAGGATACCACATGGAACTCTAAACAGTAAACTGGAGCAGATGGGGATGGATATAGGGTTGGTAAGATGGATAGGAGGGTGGTTGATGGAGAGATACCAGAGAGTGGTTTATTCAGGAGTGGAGTCCAAAAGACGGCTTGTGACTAGTGGTGTGCCGCAGGGTTCCGTTCTTGGACCACTACTTTTCAATTTGTTCATTAACGATATAGGAAAGGATCTCAGAGGAAGTGTTCACTTGTTTGCTGATGATGCAAAGTTGGGTAGAGCAATTGTGAGTGCACAGGATGTCAAAATTTTGCAGGATGATTTGGATAGTTTGGAGGACTGGGGTAGGGAAAATGGATGTTGTTACGTCCTTACGTAGCTTATTCTGGTTCTTATGTGCAGTTTATTCTTATTACTTCCTTGTTAAACTTATCTCTTATTCCCGTATATAATCTTTAATTTTAAGACACACTATACTAATTCCATTCTTTCTTTAAATTCTCCCCCTTTTTAATAAGCAGTCCAATTGGCCTCTCTATAGTTTAACCACGTGTAGGCTACTTAGTATTTTACACCTTTGTCCTTGTGTGGGACGTGACCATTTACACATCATTCTAAAAGAGTCCACCTGATAAGCATTGACAAAATTTATATTATAACTGCGCCAGCCAATACCGAGGATTGATGGGACTCTTACCCAGCATAGCTCTCTCAGAATGATACACAATAATTAAACTATAATAAATTTTATGTTCAATACTAATTTCTTGCATGTAGTCGTGGCTCGCTTTGTTTAATCATGCACGTGGGTTCATCCAGCTAAGTTCGTCGATTTTTTTATGAGCGGCTGTTTGAATTCATATATTAACAACAGGTCAGGCAGGTACTAAGAAACATCATCATCATCATCATCAAATTCCTGCCATGTACCCTCAAGGGGTGTAAGGGATATGACAGTACTACATGAAAAAATTACATCATTACTAACTTCCTATCTACAATTTTCCTCCAAATCAGTCTGTTACTTGTCAAGACTCCAACATTATCAGATCTTATATTTCTATCATCTAAGGCACTTTGTACCGTATCAATCCACCTATATCTTGGTCTTCCTCTGGGTCGTTTTCCTGCCAAACCTGGCAGAGAACACTTGTTTTGCTAATCTTTCCTCTCCCATTCTATTTAAGTAACCATACCACCTGAGATTAGCTCTGCTAACACATTCCTGGATGCTGACAATGTCAAGTTCTTTCCTAATATCCTCATTTTTAATATGATATTGCCATTGATGCCATCTGTTCACACCTATAATCTTTCTTAGGACTCTCATATCTGCTGTCTCTAGTCTTTGGTCAAGTGTTTTACTTCTGACCCAGCTCTCAGATCCATAGGTTAAAACTGGTTTGAACACTGTCTTGTATACAGTTAATTTAGTGTTCCGACTAATTTCTTTCTTATTCCGTATGAATTTATTCAACTGACTTCCCACCATACCAGATTTGCTGATTCTGTTGTCTATTTCTATATTTAATTTACCATCTTCAGTAAAAATCGTGCCTAAGTAGCTGAAATGTTTTACTTGTTCCACAGGTTCTCCATTCACAACACAGTTGATATTTTCAATGATTCTGCCTATTTTCATTATCTTTGTCTTTTTATTGCTGACCTTCATAACATATCTATTACAACAGCTATTCAATTTAGTCAGAGAATCTTGCAGACTTGTAGCGGATTTATTTAGAAGTATAACATCATCCGCATAAAGCAAAGAGCTGACATTAACATCTCCAATTTTGATATCAGGTATAATACCACATTCCTTCATAATGTGATCCATATAGATAATGAATAACGGAGGGGATAAAGTACATCCTTGTCTCACACCAGATTTAACATTAAACCATCTTCCTGTACTTCCTTCAATTCTAACTGCTGACTTACAACTCAAATAAAGACTAAGTATTGCTTGATATAATGCCCCATTGACACCACATAACTGCAGCGTATTGAACAGTTTCTCTCTTGGCACCTTGTCATATGCCTTTTCCAAATCGACAAAACTTAAATACAGATCTTTGTTATATTCTCATGCTTTCTCGACTATTTGTCGTAAAGTGAAGATCTGATCCTGAAAGCCTCTAATTGGCCTGAATCCAGCTTGTTCTTCACCAAGCTTTTCTTCCACAATTCTTCTCAACTGTTTCTCAAGTATACTTGCATAGATCTTGCCAGGAACACTCAGCAGGAAAATACCTCTGTAATTCTCACATTCAGTTTTATTTCCCTTTTTATATATGGGTACTATGAGAGCTCTACTCCAATCATCGGGAATTCGTCCCTCTGACTAGGCTTTCTGAACTATGCAGGGCAGCCACTGTAAGACTCTTATACCACCATACTTCAGCATTTCTGGTCGAATATCATCTACTCCTGCTGCCTTTCCACATTTCAAGCCTTTGATGGCTTTTTCTAATTCAAGTATGGATATGTATTCCTGACTGCATGCCTGGTCAGTGTTTTTTTATCACTGTGCTGTCATCACTGCTTGTTTCATTTAGCAGTTTTTCAAAGTAATTACTCCATACTTCAAGGATATCTTTTTCTCCTGTTTTCATGTCACCTTTATCATCTCTAATTCCTTTTACAGCACTCTTTCCTCCATTCCTAAGCTTCTTCAATAACCTCCAGAATATTTTGCCACCTTCTTGATATTTATTTTCTATATTCTTGCCAAAGTCCTCCCATGACTTTTGTTTAGCTAGTTTTACACACTGTTTAGCTTTCTTACATTTGTGTCTGTATTCTGTAAGAGTAAAAGCTGACTTATTTGCCAGGAACTTTTGATATGCTTTCTTCTTTTCCTTCACTGCCTCTTTAACTTCCTGTGTCCACCAGGGAGTTCTGATTTTTTTATCCTTGCACACAACCTCACCACATGCCTCTCTGGCAGAATCAATCAATGTTTTCTTCAGAGTTTGCCACTGAATCTCCAAGGTTTGATTCCTATTCTCAAACTCTTTCATTTTCTTTTCAATAATCTTTCTGTATTTTAGTCTACAGTTCACATCTGAGAGCTGCTAAACTTTCTTACATGTTATTCTTTTCAATATGAAATTCAATTTTATCCTGCTCAAGACTAAATAGTGATCACTTCCAATTTCAAATCCTCTGTACACTCTGATGTCCTGCACCAGGGAGAAAACATCACTATCAACAATAACATAGTCAATGAGACTTTTCTTATTCCTAGCCTCTTCTCTCCATGTGAATTTGTGCACATTTTTATGTTGGAACATGGTGTTAGTAATAACCAGTCCATGTCCTGAGCAGAAATCCAACAGGTATTTGCCATTATTATTAGATTTGCTCTTTTCTCCAAATTTTCCCAAAATATTTTTGTATGTCTCACAATCATTTCCTACTCTGCTATTTAGATCCCCAACAAGGACCAACTTTTCCT
This sequence comes from Typopeltis vanoorti, assembly GCF_054136105.1. Taxonomy (NCBI): domain Eukaryota; kingdom Metazoa; phylum Arthropoda; class Arachnida; order Uropygi; family Thelyphonidae; genus Typopeltis; species Typopeltis vanoorti. The sequence goes on from NC_143557.1 coordinate 134,962,876, forward strand.
TTTTCATTGTGTCAGTTGCTTTTTCTAAAGCGTCAAAAAATTCCTCCACTACTACCTTAGTAGAACCTTCTGTGGGACCATAGGCACAAATAAGTCGCATTGTCCAGTTCCCCATTCTCATATTTGCCCACATTACTCTACTTGAGACTGACTGCCATTCAAGAAGATTAGCTTTGTATTTTGTGTTGAATACTTTGGCTACTCCTTCTTTTCCTTGATTGTCATTGCCTGAATATAACATTTTGTATTTATTGCTCAGAAAGATCTCACCAGTTTTGGTCTTTTTTGTTTCAGTCACCCCTATTATGTCGATCTGGTACTTATCTAATTCCTCAGCTACTCCATTTCTTTGCCATTAAATAGATATTTGCCATATCTTCTTACGTTGATAGTACCGATCTTTAACTCTGGTGATGTTGAGTTGGGGTTTGTTTTCAGATTTGTTCCAGTAGCTGACTTTTCACTGTTCGCCCTGGTTCCCTGGTGAAAACAACGGGGGCCTTGTTTAACCGGGCGACGCCTCAGCCGGCATGCAATTTTGTCATGTTGTACCATCATTTTTTATTTTGGTTTAACCAATAAGAATACAATTTGGTCGGCTAAATCCCAAATTGCCAGCCCATCCTCGTTCGTTCAGTATCAAAGTAGATACCCAACAGGGTGCACCACGAGAAGGTGAGGATTGGACATTAGGTCAGAAGCCCTGGTCGGTTCTCCGCATTCCTTTAAAGGCTATGTAGAGGTCTCCTCTCAGTTATACAGCGTTGACCCTTAAGCAAAATAGAGAAATCATACAAGCAAGCATTATTACTAATTAATCTGAATTATTCTCAAGTCGGATCCTTGGTTCAATACTACTTGAACAATCTCGGTCTTGCATAGACCACCATTATAAGTATTATTACTATTACTATTATTACGGGCAACTCCAGGGAGTCATTAGACTCATCGAGGGAGGCCCCAAATCATATTCATCACAACTATCTGACATTCATACAGTATCTATCATACCTCGCCTTAAACTCATTCACTGTCACAGCATCCACTACAGACTCAGGGAGCGCATTCCACTCATTCACTACTCTAAAAGTAAAGAACCCAGCTCTAACACCTTTACTAACCACACTTTTGCCCAGTTTCCATGGATATCCCCTAGTCCTCCCACAACCAGCCCTGTTCTCAAAAATATCTTCTGAATTAATTTTATAGAAACCCTTCAGTAATTTGAATGTATCAATCATATCTCCCCTCCTCCGCCTATCAACCAATTTTTGCAACCCACAAATCCTCAACCTGTTCTCATACGGTTCATTCCACAGACATGCTATCATCTTGGTCACTCGCCTCTGGATCCTCTCCACCTCCTCCCCATCAAGAAGAAACCTAGGTGACCAAATCTGAGCACAGTAGTCTAGATGGAGTCTTATCAAGGCTCGATAGAGAGGAACAATAACCTGCTTGTCTCTGCTTGTCAACGTATTCTTCAGCAACCAAGTGATTTGATGAGCTGTTTTGGTCACTTTTGCAATGTGTCCCCTAAATTTCAATTCCTTATCCACCAACACTCCTAAATCTCGTGCCTCATCAATTTCCTGGAGCAGGGTTCCACCAATGCAGTAAACTGCTGCCAATCTTTTCACCCCAAAATGCATAACCTTACATTTTGCCACATTAAACTGACATCCATTCTCCTTAGCCCAGACCTCCAATCTATCCAAATCATCCTGCAAAATTTTGACGTCATCTGCATTCACTGTTGCCCTACCCAACTTCGCATCATCCGCAAACAAATGAACTGTTCCTCTCAGATCATTTCCTATATCATTTATGAACAAATTAAACAGCAGTGGTCCAAGAACAGATCCTTGTGGCACACCACTAGTCACAGGCCATCTTGTGGACTCTACTCCCGAGTAAACCACTCTCTGATATCTCTCCGTCAACCACCCTCCTATCCATCTCACCAACACTATGTCCATTCCCATACGCTGCAATTTACTGATTAGAATTCCATGTGGAATCCTGTCAAAGGCCTTGGCTAGGTCCAGTAGAATCACCGTAAACCCATTACCCTTATCCAGTTCAGCCGTCACTGTGTTATAATACGTGAGCAAGTTACTGAGGCATGACCTACCCTTCACAAAACCATGCTGTCCCCGATACAGTATCCCATTTTCTTCTATCCAATCTTGTATTTTCCTCTTGACTATTTTCTCTAAGCCCTTGACAATGATTCCTGATATGCTAATCGGTCGGTAATTTACAACAGCAGTCTTGGAACCACCTTTATGCAGTGGAACTATTTTCCCCTCTTTCCACCCGCTCGGGACTAACCGAGACCCGAGACTCAAATTAAACAAAATGGTCAAGGGTACTGACAATTCTTTAGCTGCTTCTCGTGCAACACGAGCTGGTATACCATCCAATCCCACAGATGTATTGACATTGAGGTTATGCAATAGACTACTCACCTCCACTTCATTAACCACAATTCCCGTATAATCTACTGGTTTATTCGTTTCTGCAATGTCACCACCTGGATGATATACTTTTGCAAAGTGCTCACTCAGTAACTCAACTATCTCAACTGATTCAGTTACCTCCCTACCATCGGCATTCTTTAAAATCAATCTGCCATGTACATTTTTCCTTTTACTTGCTACATATCTAAAAAACTGTTTAGGATTCTCTTTAGCCTGCATGGCCAATGTTCTTTCGTAATCCTTTTTTGCTTTTCTTACCACACTCGTCACCCTTCTGGCCTGCGCTTTATACCGTTCATGTGCCTGCCGGTCACCCTTCTCCTTAAATTCCCTCCATAGTTGTTTCTTTTTTTGCAACTCAAGCTTAATGGTGTTATTCATCCATTTAACCCCTACTTGATTTATTATTCGGACTCTAGGTATACAGTCAGCCATTGCTTCATGCAAGCACTTCTCAACAACCTCCCATGCACTATCAACTTCTAGTCCTTGCAGTTGTACATGCCATGGCACTGAACCAATTAAACTCCTAAGCTTGTCATACTTTCCCGCCCGATAATTCCACATGTACCCTGTCTTAATTGAAAATTCTACACCTTTAGCCACCTCCCAAGTTAAGACCCTATGATCACTCTCACCGATTGGTGGCAATGTGGTCATATTTGTTACAGCCAAATCCTCAGATGTAATTACTAGGTCAAGCACTCTCTGACCCCTAGTATTTTCCATTACATGCTGTCGCAGATAGTTATCCCTTAATAACCGCATAAAATCCAGTTCCTTCCTCCCGTGTGTCCTCTCCTCACTCCAATCAATGCGACCATAGTTGAAATCTCCCATAATAATCACCCTCCTTCCACCCATTTCATCTATTTGCTTGTGCATACTGTCACCACCATCTTTTCCATCACCTGATCTATAGCAGCACCCAATTGTATATTTAGTTCTGCTAGCCACAATCTCACACCAAATGGCCTCAAATGTGCTCTTTTCTCTATCCTGCAATTCAACTTCTATTCTCCTTGGCTGGAGCTCATCAGCTATCATCAACAATACTCCTCCCCCCATTTTATTCTCTCTGTCATTCCTGAACACACTATACCCATCACATTCAATCCCACTAGTTATATCATCTACAGTCAGCCATGTTTCACTAATACCTATAACCTGTGGTCTGGAAGTGCCAACCATGGCCAAAAACTCTTCCTTCTTGTTCCTAATACTCCTAGTATTAGTGTACATGAATTTAAGACCCCCATTAGCCCCAACACTACCTTGATGCCTTATATTAACTATCCCTCTCTGATTTGTTGTCCTTATTTGCTCTGGCATATTATATTCATTCTTACATTCAACTGCCTCCATAAGGACTGTATCTCTACCCCCCCCCTAACAAATCTAGTTTCCCTGAATTTGCACATCCACTACATTCAGCAACACTTTCTCAAGTCTTCTTACACCGTAACCATTCAAATGCAAGCCATCCATCTTATATAGATCCTTTCGCCCATCAAACTCACTCCACACATCCACAAATTCCACACCACTCGTCATACATAACCCACGCATAAAGTCATTTGCAATTATAGCCCTCCTTTTAAACATTTCACTGTCATACCGTGGCAAAAGACTAATCATTCTAACTCTCTCACTCTTTTCTTTTGCTACCTCAAACAATTCATTCAGGTCTTCTATCATTTCCATTTTATCTCCTTTCAAATCATTCGTACCTGCCACAACAATCATTTCTTTCACCCTTTCCTTTTGCTCTCTAATAGACGCAGTTACGTCCTTTATGGTCGCACCAGGTTGGTACGATTTTGTCAAATCCTTTATTAACACACCTCGTACTAACGAGTCTCCATACAGCACTCTATCCTTCATTTTTTTCATGTTCACATTCATACGTCTATTTTTCCTGTCATACCTTTTATTATTGGTTGGTTCATGCACTCTAGCTGCTGTTTTGCTCTTTCTATCGCACTATTCAACAACGCGATCTCACTCAATGCATCTATCTCATCTTTTTTGTTCTCTGAGAAACCATTTATACTATCATTCACACTTTCTACATTCACACTCTCACAATTTTCATGTACAACCTTGCCGTTTCTTGTCATATCCCTATTTCCTTCATTTTGAAGGTTGACAAAAATATCACACTCACGATCTGAAATACACTTCAATTTCGCATTCTCCCTACATTTTCTACACACATTCAATCCTTTATCATCATCTAACCATACTCCGACCGCACTCCGCAAAGCGTACATTTCACAGCTAGTACACTGACTCATTTCTTTTATGCTACCGTTCTTTGATAACGATGGCGAACCTTCATTACTGGCCGCCATTTTCCTACGCACAGGTGCCATATTTATCTGTAACGTGTTTTGTCAAATTAAACGTTATAACACACCAAAAATAGACGCACTAAAATATGCAAGGCAAACAAAACAAAACTACACAATTTTAAGTAATTTGTATCGATAACTGAAAATGATACTTATCTTATCTGGAGCTTGCACGAACACTACTCATTACGAATTCATCTAGCGGCGACTTCCGACATAGATTATGTTATAAAACACTTTAGTACACTAACCACGTTAATCAAGCTCTAATAATATACCAAAATTAAACACTTAAGTCTATTAAATTGAATCCAAAACACCAATAAATCAACAAAAAACACAAATCTCTCAGGAGCTCTCCGATAGCACGACCGTATCTTATATATTATCTCAATAAGTATCTTAACATTATCTCATTAACATCTATCACACTTTTTACATTCACGTGGTCATTGGTTATATCACTCTACACATTTACTATTAATTCCTGCAGAATAAACATGGTCTTGTTAGGCAGATAATTCTCGAACAAATGGGCCTGGGCCAAGTTGCAGTTAGTTCTTAAAGTTCCATAAAATTAGTCCAATTCACAAACTTTCTTAGGGAAACACTCTTTCTTAACTGGAAATCACAATACAAAAGTCTACTTTACTGTCTCTGTATTGATGCTATGTCTTTTTTCTTGCCTTGTCTGGTCATCAAGGCTTCTTCACTTTGCTTTTCGTCTGATCACCTTCGATCAAATATACAGTTAGAACCTCGGCAGGAAAGGGGATATGGCATGGGAGCATAGCCAGAATGGACGGCATCTGCTTGGTTCCTCCGTCGCACAGCTATCCTAGTCTCAGGAGATAGCTAGGCGGTTCTCAAATGCTGCAACAGATGAACCAATGCCTTCCACGGCCAGCCAGGAACTTCTCTGTCAGAGCGGACTGGGCCCTACGTCCAAGAGAGGTCAGGAAACAGGGAACCCCCCAAAAAAAGCCCCGAGTGGGGTTTGCTTCCCCTTTTTGTTTTCCTTCTCTTCTCGGTGTTTCTCGGCTATCGCGATACCTGCCAATGCGGTCACGTGGGTTTACTTCATGGCGTCCAGCTCCCTTTATAACATCGCACGTGCACATGCTGTGTTCTTCTTGGAAGGCGCTTTAGTTTCTCTTTCCTATAACTACCTTTCCCCCCCTTTTGGTATGCGTAATGCAGGACGGTTAAAGGTGACCCTTGAACTCTCGCTCACAGGCTTTGCTACTTTATAATACATGAAATGGAGTTCTCAAATAGAATTAACAGCTTTATTTAATTCTTATATCTGACCCATATGCATTACAGGTTAGGTCTTACAAACATTTTTATACAATTTTGTACAATTTCTCGCTCTTAATTTTGATTTATATACATAAAGTTATCTTTCTAATCTATTGCCAACATGCCACATTCTCTGCCTATGTTTAATTAAAGTTGTGTCCTGAATAATTCGTGTTAAAACATTTCTTAGTTTATTCAGGACACAACGTCAATTTAATGTGGCAAAGTGTAAGGTTATGCATTTTGGAGTGAAAAGATTAGCAGCAGTATATCACATTGGTGAAATTGTACTCCAGGAGATTGATGAGGCCAGGGATTTCGGAGTGTGTTGGTGGATAGGGAGTTGAAGTTTAGGGGACACATTACAAAAGTGGCTAAATCAGCTCATCAAATCACTTGGTTGCTGAAAAACACTTTAACGAGCAGAGACAAACAGGTTATTGTTTCTCTGTATCGAGCCTTGATAAGACTACTGTGTCCAGATATGGGCACCAGGGTTTCTTCTCGATGGGGAGTAGGTGGACAGGATCCAGAGACGAGTGACGAAGATAATAGCAGGACTATGGAATGAACCTTATGAGAACAGGTTGAAGATTTGTGGGCTGCAGAAATGGGTTGATAGGCAGAAAAGGGGTGATATGATTGAGACATTCTAATTACTGAAGGGTTTCTATAAGATTAATTCGGAAGATATTTTTGAGAATAGGACTGGTAGTGGGAGGACTAGGGGCCATCCATGGAAGCTTGGTAAGAGTGTGGTTAGCAAGGGTGTTAGAGCTAGGTCTTTTACTTGGAGAATGGTAAATGAGTGGAATAAGCTGCCAGTCTGTTGTGGGTGCTATAACCGTTAATGAGCTCAAGGCGAGGTATGATAGATACCGTGTGAATGTTGAATAGTTGTTCTTGACATGATGTTAGGGCCGGCCTCACTTGATGAGTCTGTCGACTCCTTGGAGTTGCCCGAAATAATAATAATAATAAAAATTAGGACATCATTTTCACTGCAACAAAACTATCTATATGAAAGAATGTTTCTCTGATGTTTTCTTAAATAGAATATAGCTTTGATGTAGTTAATTTATTTTATTTTATTTCATTTATTTATTGTAATTGTATTTTACTACAGGTCAGGCCAGTAGAATAACCATTGTTAAAATCATTCTCTTCAACATACTATATTAAATGTAATTTAGCATGTCTCTGTATTTATGTGTATACTCCAGATGATGACCTTAATAAGTCAAAACACGTTGGAAAATTAACTGTAAAGTCCATAATTTGTGTAAAATGACATAGTAGAGCATTCTATCAAAATAATTAATGATTACACTGCGCAACAGAAAAAAAATTTTTTTTTTTCTGCTGATTATGATCTGACACTTGTTTTTTACTAATTTGGGTGCACTGATTTCAAATATCAAACCCTTTTTCTCTATCACATCAGGTTTTTCCTCTATGGCATTTTCTTTTTGCTAATTTGTAAGTTTTTGATAGTTTTAAGGAGGCAGTACTATTTAGAGGATCAAAAAAATTGATATTTTAATATTATTTTCTGAAAGTATGTACTTTTAAAAATCTGTTCCTAACTTTTTATCAAGAAATTCGAAAAATTCCCGAAGATATAGCCTATTATTCAAAGCAGTGCGCAGATCAGAATCGGAGTGCTCACCGCTCTCGCTTGTTAGTAAACGAATAAATGCGTAAGAACCTGCAACGGCACGTACTGGCGCTTTGAATGCAAGAGAGGATGATAACCGACCTAATACATTTAGGTGGTGAAAAGTAGGCGATGACAACTGCCTAAAACAAATGAATGCTATATGCGTCATAGCGGACAAAGAACGATCGAAATCAATCAATCATTAATCGATTGTGAAAGTATGATGAGCGCATATAACGTTTCAATAAAGTCTCTGGTTTTTTTTGTCTTGTTAATTGCATGTTAGTCAGCAGTGAAGAAAATACATCATGTCTACTACTCAAAATTGTGTCAATAGCGTAGATTCCTTCTGCTACATTTGTGGCAGCTTTACTGTTCCCAGTCAAAGGACAAATATCACTGATTTCGTTATGAAAGTGTACTTTGCATACTTTGATGTAAAAATTGCAGATCAGGACAAGTCATGGGCTCCAAATAAAGTGTGTAAGTCATGTGTAGAAAATTTACGACAGTGGAGCAAGGTAACGCCAAAAATTAGCTTTTGGCATTTCAATGATTTGGCGTGAACCGAAAAATCACGTAGATGATTGCTATTTTTGTTTAGTTCAGACTTCTGGTTATAATAAGAAGAATAAGAAAAAAATTGTGTATCCAAATATCGACTCAGCAATTCGGCCAGTTGCTCATTCCAATGAAATAGCCGTGCCAATTTATAAAGGACTTCCTTTACTTGAAAACAAGCATGATCGGGATATGCCAGATGTTCTTGAGGAGCAAGACCCGGATGTTGATTTAGACAATGAAAATTTAATTTCTAGTTCTGGACTGCAACGTTTTACTCAAGCAGAATTGAATGACTTAGTAAGAGATTTGGGCCTATCAAAGGAATCATTGGAATTGTTAGCTTCAAGATTAAATGAAAAAAACTTACTGGAGCAAGATACGAAGATAACTTTTTATCGTAGCAGGGAAAGTAATCTTGTACAATATTTTAAACACGAGTGTGGGTTTGTTTACTGTAACAATGTGTCAGGTTTACTAACTGAAATGAGTGTTGTACAATATCATCCAAATGAGTGGCGTTTATTTATCGACAGTTCAAGCAGAAGTCTCAAGTGTGTCTTACTACAATGGGAATGTATATGGCTTAATTCCTATTGGCTATTCAGTCCACTTAAAGGAAACATATGGGAAAATTATAAAGGTTCTGAAGTTATTAAAATATACAGACCATAACTGGATCATCTGTGTGGATCTTAAAATGGTGAACTTTTTACTTGGCTTTCAAAGAGGATATAGAAAGTTTCCGTGTTTTCTATGCTTTTGGGATAGTCGAGCTAGAAACCAACACTGGAGTCAGAAACATTGGCCTCTTAGAATATCCTTAAATGTTGGAGAACAGAATGTTATAAATCAACCTTTAATCAACAGAGAAAAAATCATTTTACCACCTCTACACATCAAACTAGGTCTTATGAAGCAGTATGTTAAAGCTTTAGATTTACAAGGTGACTGTTTCCAATACATATGTGAAAAATTTCCACGACTTAGTTATGAAAAAATTAAAGCCGGTGTATTTGATGGACCGCAAATTAGAACTTTAATAATGAGAGACCCAAATTTCATCAACTCTACGAACGAAATTGAGAAAGAGGCCTGGACTTCATTTACAATGGTTGCGAATAATTTTCTTGGAAACAAAAAAGCATGCAATTACAAAGATCTAGTGGAAACAATGCTTGAAAATTTCCAGCGCCTAGGTTGCAACATGAGCATAAAGCTTCATTTCCTATACAGTCATCTTGATAGATTTCCCGAGAATTTAGGTGTTGTAAGCGATGAACAAGGCAAAAGATTTCATCAAGACTTAAAAACTATGGAAGATGGGATTCTCACATGGTGGCGACTACTGTTGGAGTATTCAAAGGGATTGCCAAAACAGAACACACAGCAGAAATTGCTACAAACAAAAATTTATTCCCTGAAACTCGTGTGTAAGTAAAATTATTTTTTTATAAATATTCTTGTAATTTTTAATGAATATTGTTAAGTAGTTATGTATCTAATCGGCCTCTCTCACATTCAAAGCGCCAGTATGTGCCGTTGCAGGTTCTTACACATTTATTCGTTTACTAACAAGCGAGAGCGGTGAGCACTCCGATTCTGATCTGCGCACTGCTTTGAATAATAGGCTATATCTTTGGGAATTTTTCGAATTTCTTGATAAAAAGTTAGGAACAGATTTTTAAAAGTACATACTTTCAGAAAATAATATTAAAAAATCGATTTTTTTGATCCTCTAAATAGTACTGCCTCCTCAAAACTATCAAAAACTTACAAATTAGCAAAAAGAAAATGCCATAGAGGAAAAACCTGGCGTGATAGAGAAAAATGGGTTTGATATTTGAAATCAGTGCACCCAAATTAGTAAAAAACAAGTCTCATATAAAAGTCAGCAAAAATTGTGTTGGACTGTGTTATCTAAGACATTTCATCCAACTTATGAAAACATTTATTTAATTTATACAACTACTATTTTTACATACATTATACCTCAAGTCTCTGCCTTTATGTCGTAATGGTTCTCTTTGATGCAATTTCAGTTCCCCGATAACTTGCAGAGATGCTCCAGACAATGGAGAGTCATGCTGAATGAAAGCCAATCCTTCCATTTGAAAAAGAGAATATAACTAGAAAAGACAACAAAATATCTTTAAACAAGATTAAGAAATAACTAGTTTACTTTAGAAGCAAAATTAAAATTAATATGAACAGAATAATTTTCTGTTAAAGATATAATTAGAGTCAACCCCTAAGTAGATACAAAGACCAAGGGAATGGTCAATGATTTGTTCATAATAGTGCTTAACATTAGAAACAAGACTAAAATTTAAAAACAAAAAATTATTAAACTTTCTAATATTCAGTGGTTTTCTAACCAGAATCATCAGGACACAAATTATAATTGTAAATACATAGCACTCAGATTGTTGTAGAAACAATTTAAACCGTAACTGAAGAGGAACTAATGCTTTAAGAAAATACTCCCTAGGGACTAGATAACAATGAAGTTAATGCTTTGGATATTCTTCACATATGATTAAATGGAAGAAGACAGCTCTGCTACACAGAAGTCACTAGGTCTAGGAGACTATTTTGAGAATCAGAATCTATGAAGTGCTCCCCCTAACCTCAACAAGCAGGGCTGAAATAATCTGTTAAAGATCTGGGAGACAGTTTTTCTAAGACTATACTGAGCCTGACTTTTTCAAATTAACTTCATTGTTATCTGGCCCACGGATAATGCACTTCAGTTATAACTTGAACTGTGTCTATAACAATGTAAGTGCTATGTATTTATCACAGTTATAATTTGTGCTCTAATGATATTGGTTAAAAAAAAAAGCAGCAAAGTACCATCACGTTCAATAAATTAATTGTTTTTTTTCTTCTTTATTTTGTTGTTGTTTATATCATGAAACACTTATAACCACCAACACCTAAGCCTATCTATACAGAGTCGTTTGTTATAGCAAAAGGTTTACAATAAGTGATTTCTGCAAACACTGCATTGGTTCTATGAGACTGACCAGGACTTTTTTTTGATAGTTGTGAATATGTTTACTATAATGGTGCACTTTTGAATGAGAATTCAGTGTAATGTATAGTTTTTTTAATTTTTTTTATACAAAATTATGCTTAATATATTATTATTACGGGCAGCTCCAAGGAGTCCTTAAACTCATCGAGAGAGGCCCAACATCATGTCAAGAACAACTATTCAACATTCACACAGTATCTATCATACTCCACCTTGAACTCATTTACAGTCATGGCACCCACAACAGACTCTGGCAGCTTATTCCACTCATTTACCACTCTCCAAGTAAAAAACCTAGCTCTAACACCCTTGCTAACCACTCTTACTAAGCTTCCATGGATGGCCCCTAGTCCTCCCACTACCAGTCCTATTCTCAAAAATATCTTCCGAATTAATCTTATAGAAATCCTTCAGTAATTTGAATGTCTCAATCATATCACCCCTTTTCTGCCTATCAACCCATTTCTGCAGCCCACAAATCTTCAACCTGTTCTCATAAGGTTCATTCCATAGTCCTGCTATTATCTTCGTCACTCGTCTCTGGATCCTCTCCACCGACTCCCCATCGAGAAGAAACCCTGGTGCCCATATCTGGGCACAGTAGTCTTATCAAGACTCGATACAGAGGAACAAGCTCTGTAAAGTGTTTTTCAGCAACCAAGTGATTTGATGAGCTGATTTAGCCACTTTTGTAATGTGTCCCCCTAAACTTCAACTCTCTATCCACCAACACTCCCAAATCCCTGGCCTTGTCAATCTCCTGGAGTACAGTTCCACCAATGTGATATACTGCTGCTAATTTTTTCACCCCAAAATGCAAAACCTTACATTTTTCCACATTAAATTGACATCCATTCTCCTTAGCACAGTCCTCCAAACTATCCAAATCATCCTGCAAAATTTTGACATCCTGAGCATTCCTTATTGCTCTACCTAACTTTGCATCATCCGCAAACAGATGCACAGTTCCTTTCCTATATCGTTAATGAACAAGTTAAACAGTAGTGGTCCAAGAACAGAACCCTGCGGCACACCACTAGTCACAGGCCGTCTTTTGGACTCTACTCCTGAATAAACTACTCTCTGATATCTCTCCATCAACCGCCCTCCTATCCATCTCACCAACCCCATATTCATTCTCATATGCTGGGTTTATTGATTAGAATTCCAAGTAGTATTCTATCAAAGGCTTTAGCAAGGTCCAGTAGAATCACTGTAAACCCATTACCCTTATCCCGTTCAGCCATCACTGTGTTATAGAACGTGAGCAAGTTACTGAGGCATGATCTACCCTTCACAAAACCATGCTATCCCCCCATACAGTATCCCATTTTCATCTATCCAATCTTGTATTTTCCTCTTGACTATTTTCTCCAAGACCTTGACAACAATTCCTGATATGCTGATCGGCCGGTAATTTTCAACAGCAGTCTTGGAACCTCCTTTATGCAGTGGAACTATTTCCCCCTCTTTCCACCCCCTTGGGACTAACCCAGACCCGAGACTGAAATTAAACAAAATGGTCAAAGGCACTGACAATTCTTTAGCCGCTTCTCATACGACACGAGCTGGTATACCATCCAATCCCGCAGATGAATTGACATCGAGGTTTTGTAATAGACTATTCACCTTCACTTCATTCACCACAATTTCCATATAAGCTGTTTGTTCTTCCATTTCTGCAATGTCACCACATGGATGATATACTCTTGCAAAGTGCTCACTCAGTAATTCTACTATATCAACTGATTCGGTTACCTCCCTACCATCGGCATTCTTTAAAATCACTCTTCCGTATCCATTTTTTCTTTTACTTGCAACATATCGGAAAAAGTGTTTGGGATTCTCTTTAGCCTGCATGGCTAATTGTTCTTTCATAATCCGCTTTTGCTTTTCTTACCACACTTGTTACCCTTCTGGTCTGGGCTTTATACCGTTCATGTGCCTGCAGGTCACCATTCTCCTTAAATTCCCTCCACAGTTGTTTCTTTTTTTGCAGCTCAAGCTTAATGGTGTTATTCATCCATTTAATCCTTACTTGATTTATTATTCAGACTCTAGGTATATAGTTAGCCATTGCCTCCTGCAAACACTTCTTAATCGCCTCCCATGCACTATCAATATCCAGCCCTTGCAGTTTTACATGCCATGGCACTGAACCAATCAAACTCCTAAGTTTGTCATACTTACCATCCCGATAATTCCACATGTACCCTGTCTTAATTGTAAATTCCACACCTTTAGCCACCTCCCAAGTCAAGACCCTATGATCGCTCTCACAAATTGGTGGCAATGTGGTCATATTCGTTACAGTCAAAGCCTCAGATGCAATTACTAGGTCAAGCACTCTATGACTGCTAATATTATCCATTACATGCTGTCGCAGATAGTTATCCCTTAATAACTGCATAAAATCCAATTCCTTTCTCCCATGTGTCCTCTCCTCCCTCCAATCAATGCTACCATAGTTGAAATCTCCCATAATAATTACCCTCCCTCCACTCATTTCTTCTATTTGCTTATGCATACTATCTCCACCATCTTTTCCATCACCAGGTCTATAGCAGCACCCAATTGTATATTTTGTTCTGCTAGCCTCAATCTCACACCAAATGGTCTCAAATGTGCTCTTTTCTCTATCCTGCAATTCAACTTCTATTCTCTTTGGCTGCAGCTCATCAGCTATCATCAATAATACTCCTCCCCCATTTTATTCTCTCTGTCATTCCTGAACACACTATACCCCTCACATTCAATCCCACTAGCTATATCATCTTCAGTCAGCCATGTTTCACTAATGCCAATAACCTGTGGTCTGTAAGTGCCAACCAAGGCAAAAAATTCTTCCTTCTTGTTGCTAATACTCCTAGCATTAGTATACACGAATTGCAGACCCCCATTAGCCCCATCCCTACCTTGATGCCTTATACTAACTATCCCATTCTGATTTGTTGTCCTCCTTATTCGCTCGAGCATATTATACTCATTCATGCACTCAACTGCCTCCCTAAGGTCTGCATATCACCCCCCCCCCTTAATAAATCTAGTTTCCCTGATTCTGCACATCCACTTCATTCAACAAGACTTTTTTTTCAAGTCTCCTTACACCGAATCTATTCAAATGCAAACCATCCATCTTATATAGATCCTTTCACCCATCGAACTCACTCCACACATCCACAAATTCCACACCACTCATCCTGCATAACCCACGCATAAAGTCATTTGCAATTATGGCTCTCCTTCTAAACTCTTCACTGTCATACCGCAGAAAAGACTAATCATCCTAACTCTCTCACTCTTCTCTTTTGCTACCTCAAACAATTCCTTCAAATCCTCTATCATTTCCATTTTATCTCCTTTCAAATCATTCGTACCTGCTACCACTATCATTTCTTTGACCCTTTGCTTTTGCTTCCTAATACTCACGTCCCTAATGGTCGCACCAGGTTGGTACGATTTTGTCAAATTCTCTACTATCACATCTCGTACTAACGAATCTCCATACAGCACTCGCTCCTTCATTTTGTTTACGTTCACAATCATACTCATATTTTTCCTATCATACTTTTTTTTTATTGGCTGGTACACTCGGTAGACATTTGTGCATACGCTCCAGCTGCCGCTTTGCCCTATGTATCACTCTGCTCAATCGTGCGATCTCACTCATTGCATCTATCTCATCTTTTTTATTATCTGTTAAACCATTAATTTGCTCTGTATTAATACCTTCATTCTCACTTTCTACGTCACCCACACAGCTCTCTGGTACAACCTCGCAATTTCTTATCATATCGCTATTTTCTACATTCTGAAATTTGACAAAAATATCACACTATAAATATCACCTGAAACACACTGTAATTCCTCATTTTCCTTACATTGTCTGCACACATTCACTCCACTATCAGCATCTAACCATACTCCAACCACTCTCCGCAATGCATACATTTCGCAGATAGTACACTGAATAATCTCCTTTATGTTACCGTTATTGAACAAAGATGGCAAACCATTATTAATAGCCACCATTTTTCTTCTTACCCGGAGCCATGTGCACGCTTCTATCGTATCTTATCGAATTAATAATATTGAAACAACACCAAAAATACACAAACAGACAGACAAAGATACGAAAAGCAAACAAAACTACGTAATATTCAAGCAAAATTGTCAATGATAACTTAAAATAACACTTACCTTATCAGGAGCTTTCAACAAACACTACACACACCATGAGTCACTCTAGCGGCAATATTTATTAATATAATATTAATAATATATTAATATATAATTCATTTTCATGAAAACAAGAAGAGCTAGAGCAATGGAGCACTATTTAAAGTATTGAATATAATGCAGAAGAAATAGAGCACTATCTTCAGTACACAAAAGCTATGTAATAAATATCAACTTTAATCCAGCATAACAGCATTTCTGTCTATTACAGTAAAAGTTTCTTATTAACATGCTAAGTTTTGCTTAATAAAGAAATTAAGATTTCAGTTAGTCATACGACTAACTGAAACCAGAGGTAAACAGAACTGAAGAAATAACTCACTTAATTACAAGAAATGAAAGGGCTCATTATTCCAACACAATGCTTCAAATATCAGACAAGGACTGTCTACAAAGTGTACATACCAAACATACATCAACTGTAAAAGTGACAGTAAATAAAGATGATATATAGATCCTGCGAGATAATTTAGATTGGCAATATGACAATGGATAACAGCTGCCAATTTAAAGTGGCAAAGGGTAAGGTCATACACTTTGGGATGAGGAGATCACAAGCTGTGTGCAACATCGATGGTAATGGACTGCAGCAAAATAATGAAGCCAGATAAATAACATTAAAGCTTACAATAACAATAAGCTTTAATATTATTGTTCTTTATAAGCTTTAATAATCTGAACTCGTTTGCATAGATTTGGTCAATGAATTCCTTGGGGATGAATAAGTGGCGGAAAAGATATGCACATAAATGATCGAGTTTGTGACAGATCTACAGAATGCTCCTTATGAGGATAAAATGAAGGCCTGTGGATTATGAAGATTAATGGAAAAGAAGGGATATGATAGAAACATACATTATTAAAAAGGTTTTATAAAATCACACAGAATTTTTTCAATACATGGTAAGAGGGGAAAACAATGCATCATGCAAGAAATTATGCAAGAGTGTGGGTAGCAATGATGCGAGGACTAACTGTTTGTTTGGAGGGTAGTGAATGGGAGGGAACGGGTTGCCAGAACAAGCTGCAAGTGCCTCATTGATGAATGCGTTCAAAAAGTATCATAACTGTTTATTTGATGATAAAATTACTATAGTGAACAATATTAAGAATCAACACTTGTTCTTTCCACAAGACAGTAAGACAGCTCACAGAAAGTATAGTTATAATACAAAAAACTTTGAATTAGATGAAGATAATAATGAAAATCATTGCCTTAAACTTCATGATGCTATTATGTTCAAGAGGCAACACTTCATTTAAACCTTTAATCCATAAATCTAATAATTAAATTAATTCCTTCTTCCTGTCAAACATTTCTGACACCTGAACAACTTCAAAAAGGAATTTTCCCCTCATATTATAATCATATGATAATTTGCCCAAACCTTGCACATGCAGACATTCTACTTATTTAGCTTATTCTAAATATTAGGAAAAGGTTAGGTCCCCATCTACCCCTTTCATTCTCTTATTTCATTCCTTTTATATGGAATGAAATGCTAACCACTCAGCCAGCCTGACTAGCCAAGTGGTTAGCACATCTGCTCTCCAGCCAAAAGGCTGCAGGTTCGAATCCAGTCATGAGCATGGATGTTTGTGATTGTCTGTGGAAATATTTGTAGTGGTGGTGGTCACTGGTAGATGGCGTTGGTGTAGTTGAGGTCGGTTGGTGGATTGAGTGGTGGAGACAGAGTTGTAGAGTAGGTGCCCTCCCTCGATGAGTCCTTGGACTTCCTGGAGGTGTGAAATAATAATAATAATCTCCTTTGCTGGCCGTTGGCCAAGTGGTTAGCATGTCCACTCTCCAGCCAAAAGGCTGCAGGTCAAATCCCGCTGTGGGCATGGATATTTGTGATTGTCTGTGAAAGTACTAGTGGTAGTTGTCGATGGTAGATGGCATTGGTGTTAGATGATGAAGGTTGGTGGGGTAGTGAGACAAAGAGCTGTAGAGTAGATGCCCTCCCTCGATGAGTCTTTGGACTCCCTGGAGGTGTGATGTAATAATAATATTTGATGCAATGGATTTACTTACCTATATGTCATAACAGAAAAAATTCAAATAACTAAAAGCAGAGAAAAGACAATAAAA
Organism: Typopeltis vanoorti; assembly: GCF_054136105.1. Classification (NCBI taxonomy): domain Eukaryota; kingdom Metazoa; phylum Arthropoda; class Arachnida; order Uropygi; family Thelyphonidae; genus Typopeltis; species Typopeltis vanoorti. Next base: position 134,980,607 of record NC_143557.1, read on the forward strand.
GATTATTACATGAACACAAAATTAGTTTCATCTCCTTAGAAGACTTCATCAGGAGCATATCAGCTGATGAAGTTGTAAACAGATTGCTGACATTTGAAGATGTTGTGAATGCCCTATTATTATTATTATTTGGTAACCTTCATGCAGTCAGACTCATCTTGGAGTCTGTTGACATGTCTATGACAGGCACAACATGACTATCATAATGAGCTTTGAAATTATTTACACTATCTGCACTCACAACACACTCGGGCAATGCATTCCACATGAAATATCATTAACAAATAAGTTAAACAGTAGAGGGCTAAGAACAGAACCCTGAGGCACACCACTGGTCGCCTTCCTTTTCTGAGACACTGCTCCATCATACACAACTTGCTGGCATCGTTCAGAGAGCCAATCTCCAATTAATCTAACTAATATACTATCTATTCCTATCCTATGTCCACCAACTTATATGGTATTCTATCAAATACTTTTGCAAAGTCCAAGAATACCACTGTATATGATTCTCCCTTATCCAACACATTCATCGCTTTATCATAAAACATAAGCAGATTGCTAAAACATGACCTGCTCTTCAGAAACCCATGCTGACCATCATAGAGAATCTTATGTCGATCAACCCAATCCTATATTCTATTTCTAACCAATTTTCCAACACTTTTATCACAACTGCAGATATACAGACCGGTCTATAATTGGAAACTTCTGTTCTCAATCCATCCTTGTGGAGAGGTATTATTTTGCCTTCTTTCACTCCTTAGGAACCTTCCCCACTACAAGATTTTCATTAGCATAATAAGGACAAGGGCATGGTTAACTCTTTTGCACATTCATTAATTCATTAATCCATTCCCACAGCCTTATTAACATCTAACCCAAGTAACACTTGATACACATCTGATTCTTTCATCTTTAATTCTTGCCTCCCTTCTACATGTCACACAGAATTATTCACACCATTACGACATACACTATGAAGTGTTGATTAAATAATTCCACTATATCATTTGCTATGGTTACTCTGCTACCATAATTATCCACCAGTATCAACCTACCATAATTATTTTCCCTCTTGCTTGCCACACAGCAGTAAAATTCCCTTGGATTAGCTTTGACCTGACTGGCCAATCTCCTCTCATATTCTACTTTTTATTTTTTTAACCATGCTTGTCACTTTTCTTGCCTGCACTTTATATTCTTCATGCATCTCTTCACTGAGAACTGTCTTGTACTTCCTCTATAACAACTTATTTTGTAACACTGTGCTTAATTTCACCATGCATCCATCTTACTCCAACACTATTTATTTGCTTAACTCTTGGCATCCAGTTATGCACTGCAAGTGTTAGATACTGCCTTATCATTTCCCATGCACTGTCAACGTTTTTTCTACACAATTCATCAATCCAATGTATTGATGCTAGTTGACTATGGAGCTTCTGATAATCATCCACCTTATAGTTCCACATACAGACCTTCTTGATAACTTTTTTGTTTGATTACCTTCCAAACCAATACCTCATGATCACTGCCACCTGTTTGTGACAGTGTTGATACCTCATTCACAACCACATCCTGTGAGGATATCACCAAATCTAACACCGATAATCCTCATATTGCTTCCCTCACATGCTTCTTTAGATAGTTATCCCACAGAAACTTAAAAAATTCACTCTCCTTGTTACTATACACTATACACTTTCTAATCCACATTTCTATAATTAAAATCTCCTATTAGAATCATCTTTACTTCTCCAACTAATTTGTCTAAACATTTAACAATCAACACTCTCCACATTACTTGGCCTATAACAGCATCCCATTAGATATACTATTCCACTGATCTCAACTTCACACAAAACAGCTTCAAAATCTTCACATGTATTACTGTTTTCCACTTCACTCTTGAAGGACACAATTTCTCTGCTACCATTAACAATACCCCCCCCCCTTCCTCTCTTCATCTTCCTATCCTTTTGGATAATTCCATAACCTACCATTTCGAGTCCTGACAGTATATCACCCTCAGTCAACCAAGTTTCACTTATGCCAATTATATGGGCATACTGATTCAATCAATATATTTGTTGCCCAGATACGACAGTATCACTACTGCTGTCATATCTGGGCAACAAACTAACGATTTTCCCATTGACACTTTTTTCCTTCAGTTCCTGTAACAACTAAATCGTACTTGCCGGGTGCGAAATTTAAGGATGTAAGTGAGAGCATTAGAGTGCAAAAACAGAGGGTGAAAGAAATAACAATTGTGGCTGGTACGAATGAATTGAAAGGTGATAAATTTTTTATGAGAGAGGACTTGAAAGTATTGTTAAAGGTAGCGAAAGAAAAGAGTGACAGAGTTAGAATGGTGAGTCTGTTACCGCGGTATGACAGAGAGGAGTTTAGAAGGAGGGCCATAATCGCAAATGATATTATGCGCAGGTTATGCGGACGGTGTGGTGTGGAATTTGTGGACGTGTGGAATGAGTTTGATGGGCGAAAGGACTTATACAAGATGGATGGACTGCATTTGAATGGACTTGGTGTGCGGAGACTGGAAAAAGTGTTGCTGAATGAAGAAAAAATGGATGTGCAGAACCAGGGAAACTAGAACTACCAAGGAGGGGGGGAAGTGGATATCCAGACATCAGTGAGACAGTTGAGTGTAAAAATGTATATAATGTACCTGAGCCAGCAATAAGGACAAAAAATGGGAATGGGATATTTAGAATAACGCATCAAGATAGGGGTGGGACAAAGGGAACACTGCAATTCATGTATACTAATGCCAGGAGTATTAGGAACAAGAAGGAAGAATTTTTGGCCTTGATTGGTTCTTCCTGGCCACAGGTTATTGGCATTAGTGAAACATGGCTGACGGAAGATGATATAGTTAGTGGGATAGAACGTGTAGGTTATAGTATGTTTAGGAGGGACAGAGAGAATTAAATTGGGGGAGGGGTGTTATTGATGATAGCTGATGAACTGCAGCCAAGGAGAATTGAAGTATTGCAGGATAGTGAAAGGAGCTCATTTGAGGCTATTTGGTGTGAGATTGATACTGGCAGAATAAAATATACAGTTGGGTGCTGCTATAGACCAGGTGATGGAATAGATGGTGGAGATGGTATGCATAAACAAATTGATGAAATGAGTGGAAGGAGGGTAATTATTATGGGGGATTTCAACTATGGTAACATTGATTGGAAGGAGGAGAGGACACATGTGAGGAAGGAAATGGATTTTATTCAATTATTAAGGGATAACTATCTGAAACAGCATGTAATTGAAAATACTAGGGGTGTGAGAGTGCTTGACCTGGTAATAGTATCTGAGAATTTGACTCTAATGAATATGACCATGTTGCCACCTATTGGTGAGAGTGATCATAAGGTCTTGACCTGGGAGGTGGCTAAAGGTGTGAAATTTGTGATTAAGACAGGGTATATGTGGAATTACCGTGCTGGCAAGTATGACAAGCTTAGGAGATTGCTTGGATCAGTGCCATGGCATGTACAACTGCAAGGGCTGGACGTCGATAGAGCATGGGAAGTGATCAAAGAGCATTTACAGGAGGTTATGGCTGATTGTATACCTAAGGTCCGAATAGTGAAACAAGGAGGGGTTAAATGGATGAATAACACCATTAAGCTTGAGCTGCAAAAAAAGAAACAACTATGGAGGGAATTTAAAGAAAGGGGTGACCTGCAGGTACACGAACGGTATAAAGTACAGGCTAGAAGGGTAACGAGTGTGGTAAAAACAGCAAAAGCCGATTATGAAAGGAAACTAGCTATGCAAGCAAAAGAGAATCCCAAACAGTTCTTTCAATATGCTGCAAGCAAGAAAAAAACTGTACATGGCAAAATGATTTTAAGGAATGATGATGGTAAAGAGTTCACTGAACCAGTCGATATAGTGGAGTTACTGAGCGCGCACTTTGCAAAAGTATATCATCCAGGTGGTGACGTTGAAAAAATGAAGGAACCATTAGTTTATATGGGAATTGTGATGAATGAAGTGGAGGTGAATAATCTATTACAGAACCTTAATGTGAATACATCTGTGGGATTGGATGGTATACCGGCACGAGTCTTGCATGAAGCGGCTAATGAATTATCAGTGCCCTTGACCATGTTGTTTAATCTGAGTCTCAGGTCTGGCTTAGTCCCGAAGGTGTGGAAAGAGGGGAAAATAGTTCCACTGCATAAAGGAGGATCCAAGACTATGGTTGCAAATTACCGACCGATCAGCATATCAGGAGTCGTTGTCAAGGTCTTGGAGAAAGTAGTCAAGGGAAAAATACAGGAATGGATTGATGAAAATGAGATACTGTACAGAGGACAGCATGGCTTGTGAAGGGTAGATCATGCCTCAGTAACTTGCTCAAGTTTTATAACAAGGTGACGGCTGAACTGGATAAGGGAAATGGGTTTACAGTGATACTGCTGGACCTGGCAAAGGCGTTTGACAGGATACTACATGGAGTTCTAATCCGTAAACTACAACATATGGGAATGGATATAGGGTTGGTGAGATGGATAGCTGGGTGGTTGATGGAGAGATATCAAAGAGTAGTTTATTCAGGAGTAGAGTCCAAAAAACGGCCTGTGACTAGTGGTGTGCCACAGGGTTCTGTTCTTGGACCACTGCTGTTTAATCTGTTCATTAACGATATAGGGAATGGTCTAAGTGGGACAGTTCATTTGTTCGCTGATGATGCGAAGTTGGGTAGGGCGATAGTGAATGCAGAAGATGTCAAAGTCTTGCAAGATGACTTAGATAGATTGGAGTTCTGGACTAAGGAGAATGGATGTCAATTTAATGTGACAAAATGTAAGGTTATGCATTTCGGAGTGAAAAGATTAGCAGCAGTATACCACATTGGTGGAACTGTACTCCAAGAGATTGATGAGACCAGGGACTTGGGAGTGTTGGTGGATAGGGAGATGAAGTTTAGGGGGCACATTGCGAAAGTAGCTAAATCAGCTCATCAACTCACTTGGTTGTTGAAAAATACCTTGACGAGCAGAGAAAAACAAGTTATTGTACCTCTGTACCGAGCCCTGATAAGACCTCATCTCGACTACTGTGCCCAGATTTGGTCACCTCGGTTCCTTCTTGATGGGGAGGAGGTTGAGAGGATCCAGAGGCGAGTGACTAAGATGATAGCAGGTCTATGGAATGAACCATATGAGAACAGGTTGAAGATTTGTGGGTTGCAGAAACTAGTTGATAGGCGAAAAAGGGGAGATATGATTGAGACATTCAAATTGCTAAAAGGATTCTATAGGATTAATTCAGATGATATTTTTGAGATCAGGACTGGTGGTGGGAGAACTAGGGGACACCCATGGAAGCTGGGCAAGAGCGTAGTTAGCAGGGGTGTTAGAGCTGGGTTCTTTACTTTTAGAGTGGTAAATGAGTGGAATAAGCTGCCAGAGTCTGTTGTGGGTGCTATGACAGTGAGCGAGTTCAAGGCAAGGTATGATAGATACTGTGAGAATGTTGAACAGCTGTGTGAACATGATGTTTAGGGCCTCCCTCGATGAGTCTAAGGACTCCTGGAGTAGCCCGTGGTAATAATAATAATAATAACTACTTCAAATCCGTTCCATATTCTTTATCTTACTATTCAAGTCATTTGTTCCCACCACTAATTCTGATGCCCATTCTTTCTTTCTATGCAAAGCATCTGATATTCATTTTGTTGTACCACTTGTAAAACATGTCATGTGCACTTTACTTTTTACCACCTTTAATGATTGAGTCACCATATAAAGCAACCCTATCATCCTTATCTACTTGTTTCATCTTATTAACCTCCTTGTCATTTGCATCAGTTATGCTCTTTTTTAAATATACAATTTCCTCCTCCATAAATTCAACTTGACTCTTCATTTTCATTAACTCTTCCCTAAGCTCTTCCATATCACTTCTATTATTACCGTCACAAGTACTCTCATCCATTTTCTTGTTCGCTTTAATTTTCTGATTTCATTCTAGCTTTTCATCACACTTCTCACATACTATAATACATTCCTTTTTATCGTTTGATCTGACACTCCATAAATCTTTAACATTTTTGGACATATACATAAAACAATTGTTGCATCTCATCCACTGCAAAAAGTCCAGGGAAAAAACTTGATCTCCAAGTTGAAACCTTCCGCATTGCTGGCATACTCTTCTTTGCTGCCACTGCCACCATTTTTGTAATATTAATTAGCACTTCCACATTAATCAAAACAACAACCAAAGTGAACCCTTTCAGAACCACAACACAGTAGAATGATTATATCCAGTTGGCCATCACACCAAAGCACTATTATACAAATCTACATGATATAATTAAGGGAAAAAACACTCTTCATAACACCATTCAAATACACTGCTACTTCTCGTCTCAACATTAGTGACACCCACACTATTCAGCATGTTCATGCAGGCACGATCTCATATACACCAAAGATGGATGGCTGAGAAGTAACAAACAGAAAGGTTATAGCTTAGGTTATAAAAGGAATTAAATATACAGGTAGTCCTCGACTTACGAAGGGGTTCTGTTCCAATGTCTCCATCATAAGTCAAGGACTTTTTTAAGTCTTGATTTGTTTGATTTCTTTTATAGTATTTTCATAAATCAGGTTTCTATTTAACTTAAAACGGTTAAAAATGTATAAACTTACATAAACATTTATAAATTATTTATTAGCACATATAGTACATATAAATAAATAAATACAAATTTAAGAAAGAAAAATTTAAGAAAAAAATACATAAACACACATCAAAAATGGTGCACTTACTTTAATTTGAAATTCCTTTAAATATTAGTTAACATAAACATAAACAAAAAAACTTATTAACAGTGTCTTTAATTAAACAGGTGAATAACTGTCACTCATTTGGATGATATGGTTATTTCTCACGATCGGGAATAGCTTTTTTAATCAGAAAATTGGTTAATGTTGTCTGTTGGGTTTTTTCCTTCATATATTTCGTGATAACATCTGACTGCTTCTCAAATTTGCTTTTCGACTTTGGCAAAGTGATCAGTGTCTTGACCCATATTTTTGCGTAGCTGAAGTCCTTGATTTAGTTTAGAAAATACTTCAGCTAATCCTTTTACAGTAAATTTTTTTAACGATTTCTCTTCTTCATCTTCCTCATATCTTTCTTCTTCTACAACTCTTTCGTTTTGGAAAATCAAGTCTTTATCAGTCAGATCATGCAGCAATAGAATTTTAAAAGGAATGTTTTTTTCAAGACAGTAAGCATGTACTTCTGGAATAAAACAATTCAAGAACCAGTCTTCGAATAAAACAATTTTCATCCAAGCCTTAGGAATACTCCTGTAGTAGTAAACCGACAACTTATTCTTGTCAATGTTTTTCAAAGCTCTGGGATTTTGTGAACAGTAAATGGGAAATGGTTTTAATTTAAAACCAGCATCATTTCCTCCAAAAAGAAGCATAATCCTATATTTAAATGCCTTAAAACCAGGTGCCGATATAGCTTCTCTGTGAATGAAATCATCTATCCATATAATTAAAAGCTTCTCCATTTCATGAATTGGCTCTTTTCTTTTTTTCATTAAAATTGTACAGTTCATATTAACTGCCCCTTTAGCTGCCTTCATTATTCTTGATTTATCTTTTATAATTGTTGAAACAGTTGAATGCGATAGTTTTTCTTCTCGTGCTATTTCACTGACTTTCTTTCCTGTTATTTGCTTTAATGACCTTCATTTTAACATCTCAACTTAAAGCTTTCCTTGCCTTCTTTTTTTATGTTTTAATTTTCATCAGTAGTATTATTTATTTTACTGGACATGATAATGTTATGATGAGATACAAAAATTGCAATGAGAGAAACGAACACTTTGACTGCTGATTAACAACTAACATGCCAAACGCTGTGATAAGTTAGAAGTGGGTGAATCATAGCAGCGGCTATTGCGTATTGGTGATAGGCTTTGCTTGTCAACTAATGGCGACGCTGCGATGCATATACAAAAGCAATGCAATATATGTATGTACTGTATATGCTGATTGCAAAGTTAAATTACAGAATTTTTAGTAATAATTTTGGCCGTCGTAAGTGCGAATCATCGTAAGTCGAGGACTACCTATATATTATTCTTTACATATATTTTTTTTCTTTCAATTTTATAATCTTACTTTTCAAGAGTTTTTTTTCACAAGATTTCCAATGATATCATCCTACCTCATCCCATCAGGTTTTCTATTAACCTAACAAGTTCAAATTTGTTATAAGCCTAGTAACTTTTTATATTACCTATAATTATGCTTTACATTAATGCTAAATCACCTTCATTGACAATCCCAATAAATATTTTGCACATCCTAAACAGGATTCAAACCCAAATCTTTCAAACCAAAGGAGTTTCATTACTATCGTCTGTGTTACTTAAGAGTATCATATGCTCAGATTACATAAAACAAAGAGAGAGATTATGGTAAAGTACAAAGTCAGTCATGATTTTTCATCTTAACTAGAAGCATTTGATAATTATATTTCAAGATTTGCATGTAGACTTATCTTCTCATTCAAATCATATCTGGTAACTAAACATGGAGAACTGACTACATCCATTATACTTCATTACTGTAGTTTTATATTTTACTCTCTTAGGAATGTAAATTTACTTTTATATTAAAAAAAATAAACATCTGATATTTACTGACTGAAATGGAGAAAGTCCACCAAAACACTCACCTGTAACCTATAGTCAAAGAACAGTAATAGTTTGGCTGAAACAACTTCATCATTCTGCAAAGGTATCTCTGCTGTAAAATATAATGCATCATATTTGCCATCTCTATTTTCATCTTCCTCTCGACACTAGAAACAAATCAAAGCATATCCAATATTGAATTAAATTAAGATATATTTCCTTAGATGATCTGACTTCAATGCAAAGTATCAATAACGATTTCAAAAATTGCTAACAGTGAATTCAATGAAATATCATCCATATCATCCACAACATGAGTGAATACCCTAAAAACTTAATTATGAAATGAGAGGGAGGTGATGAAGTTTTGTGATGAATGCATTTAACTCAGAGCAATCAAACAGTTGGATTCACTCCTTGTTTATAGCAAACAAGAACCATCTATTCTAAATCTATTATCCTAAAGCTATAAACTTGTTTTTAAAACTTCTTTAATTATACTAAAACTGTTTAGTTATATTATTATTACAACCTCTATGGAGTCTGCAGACTCACCATGGGAAGTTCATTCACCTGACAACATATTTATCATATAGAATCTTAAATCCTTAACACTCCTTGCATTAACAACACATTCTGGTAATACGTTCCATTCACTGACATTTCTCCATGTAAAATATCTACTTCTCACACATACCTCTTTACCAGGGATAACTTCCAGGGATTACCTCTGGTTTTCCCCATCTCACCGTCTACTCTTTATATAATCTCATCTCAATTAATTGAATAAAATTCTCTCAATAAATGTCTATCACATATCACCTCTATTCCTCCTATCCACCAAACCAATCCACATCTTTACAACCTCTCCATAGCCAGCATTCCAAAGTCCTGATTTTGTCTTAGTCACTCGCCTCTGGACCCTCTCCAATGTCTCCACATCACATTGAAACCAGGTGACCATATTTGAGCACAATAGTCCAAGTGTGGTCTGACCAGTGCTTTATACAGTGGCATAACCACTTCTTTATCCTACATGTTAGAATATTTCTTTTCATAGCAGCACTATGATGTGCAGGCTTTGCAACATATGCCCTTCAAACTTCTGTCTACTGTCAAGCATCACTCCCAAATCTCTAATCTCATCCACTTCCTGCAGTATAGCACCATCGATATAGTACACAGCCTTATATTTCTGCAGTAAAAAATGTAACACCTTGCATTTATTGATATTAAAACTACACCCCTACTCCTTTGTCCAAGTAAAAAGTCTATTCAAATCTTCCTGAAGGGAATCAGCAATGATACTTATAATTCTTCCCAACTTTGCATCATCAACAAACAACTGAAAATCCCTAGTCAGTCCACATGGTATATCGTTTACAAACAAGTAAAACAGCAAGGGCCCAAGAACAAAACCCTGGGGCATGCAACTGGTTACCCTCCTTTTTGAGACACTGCTCCATCATACACAACCTGCTGGTATCATTCAGACAGCCAATCTCTGATCCATCTAACCAATATGCCTCTGCAGCTTGTACACCAACTTATGTGGTAATCTATCAAACACTTCTTCAAAGTCCAAGAATATCACTGTATATGATTCTCCCTTATCTAACACACTTGTTACCTTATCATAAAATGCAAATAAATTGCTCAGGCAGAACCTACCCTTTACAAATCCATGCTGAATATCATAAAGAATGCTATGTCCATCAATCCAATCCTGTATTCTATTCTATTCCTTACCAACCTCTCCAACACTTTGACCACAGCTGCAGTCATACAAGACTGGTCTATAGTTAGAGACTTCTGTTCTAGAACCATGCTTGTGAAGTGATACTATTTTGCCTTCTTTCCACTCATTAGGAACCCTACCCACTGCAACTTTCATTAAATAACCAGGTCAAGCCAACTGTGGTGCAGATTCCTTAAGAATACGTGGCGATATGTCACCCATTCCCACAACCTTATTAATATCTAACCTAACCAACATCTGATACACCTGATTCATTCCTTTCCAATTCTCCTGAATATCTGCCTCTCTTCTACGACTATTGCATGGCATCATTTACACCAGTCTGTGCAGTTAGCCTAGTGGCTATGCGCTTCGCAACCATATGCCTGGGGAAGGAGTGTCCTAGGTTCGATTCCCGTCAGTGATGTGAGGAGCTGAAGGATCTTCCTCAGCCATAGCCAAGTTAGCCAGTCTTGGGCGTGGACAGCAGGGTTTTTTCCCCAGTTTATTATTCTGGGGTTTTTCATCCCGCAAAGCAGGCAAACTGGCCTTGAGAACTCAACACTACAGGCCATAGGATACACCGAGGCATAAGGCTGACCACCTTATCCTGTAAAGGGAGTGAGGTCCGATGATCAATGGACCCTCGACACTGCAAGGTAAAAGAGGGTATAAGGAAGATGAGATGAGATCATTTACACCAGTATGATATACGCTGATAAATTGCTCATTCAATAATTCCACCATATCCATTGCACTTGTTATTCTGCCATCATGACTATCCACCAGTGTTAACCTGCCATAATTATTCTTTCTCTTGCTTGCCATATAGTGGAATAATTCCACTGAGTTAACCTTGCCCTGACCAGCTAATCTCCTCTCATACTGCACCTTTTCTTTCTTTACCATGCTAGTCACCTTTCTAGCCTGCACTTTATAATCTTCATGGATCCGAAAGAAGGATTACCTTCTTTTTACATGCCTAACTAATTTGCCTAAACATTAATTAAACATTTCACAATCGATATTCTCTGCATTCCCTGCCCTATAATAGCATCCTATCAGATATACTTACCTGTTTATTTCAACTTCACACCAAAGAGATTCAAAATCTGTGCATTCACTATCAACTTCCACACTTTCCGGGCACAATTCTTCTGCAATCATTAAGCAATCCCCCTCCTCTTTTCACATTTCTATCCTTCTGGAAAATTATATATCTTCTATTTCTATTCCTGACTTCACACCCTCCTCAGACAAAGTTTCACTTATTCCAATTATCTTTGGGTTACTGACTGATTATACTACTTACAGCTCATTCCAAATTAACTAAATATGTCAGAAATAATATTCAATAAAATTCCATGTCATGCTTTGTAAAAGACATTTTTACAAACTTATTTCATATGTGATTATCTGGCTTTACTTAGTTATCCTGTTATTTCATGATATGCTGTACTCACATATTTTAAAATAAAAAAGCATCCCATGTAAATAACAATGTTTAACAATGAACTGTAACTTTAGGCAGAAGTATGTGATTTTTAACATCACTGTATGGAGTGAATACAGAAATTACTGTCACCTACAGTTTACTTAAGACTTTTTTTTTGTTATTGTTCAGCAGAAGTCAGCAGCACTGAGTTACAATGAGTCAGTTCAGTCATTATTCAACTGAATAATGACTTTGAACTGATGCTATCACTGCCAGTGTCTAATAAGATATTTTTATTCATATGCTGCATTTGCACTACCATGAAAGAGTAGGCAGATGTTCAAGCAACTTCTATGAGCCTGATCTGTTTTGCATACATGTGATTTAGCATTTGCTAAATCACATGTATGCAAACTTAACATTCACTTTAGGAGTATATTTAATGTCACTGCTCATCTGTTATTGCAAAAAAGAGCAGACTGCATGATTATCGCTGAAAGTTGCATGATATTTATGATATCTCATAAGTGCATGAACAGAGCTGACTCATTTTGTCATTTGTGCGAGAGAGAGAGAGAGAGTGTGGCAAACTGATATTAAGATTTATGAAATGAGCACTCACTCCTCTGAATCAAGAAAGTGTACAAGTTGTACTCAGGAAATCACAATCAGTCCTGGTTTATTCCTCTCATATGCTGAAGCAAGTATGCATGATATTTAAAAGGATGGTTAAAGGGCATGCATTAGCCAATACTATTTGCCATCACAATAGGGAAAGGAGACTAAAAACAATGTGATTCATACTCCTGTTTGCAGCAAAGCCAGAGATGTTTTCAATGCAATTCCTCTACTTTTGTAAAAAAATTTCAGTCCATTTCAAATCGTTAATTAAAAATCATATTCTTAAAAATTCAGACATAATTGTTAGTTTTGAGGTCATTCTTTATTTACTAATGTACCACTAATAGACACTCTTAATTTAATAGTCTAATTTTTTCCCTAATATCTTTGAATTATTCAAATTTACAATGTATGCAGATTACTTTACACGAGGAGGAAAAATATACAAACAGATTAATGGGACTGCTATGGGTTCCCCCTCCTCCCCTTTAGCTAATGGAACACTTTTTGAAAACAAAATACTTACTAAAGCTAATACAAGTCCCTAGTATGGTTATGCATTGTTAATGATGTGTTTGCCATTGCCCCATGGACAAGACACTTGGGATGCATTTGTCACCCACCTGAACAGTAAACACCCCAAAATTCACTTCACAATAGAAAAATAATCTAATAACTGTTTGCTTTTTTTGACACATTAGTCACCCTCCTTTCAGATTGATCACTATCTTTTTTCATTTACAGAAAGTCAACATGCATACAGGAAGATATCTGCATAAACAATTACAGCATCATCCAGCGCAACAGTACGATATTCTAAAAACAGTTGCACATAGAACCAGAGCAATTTCTTCTAATGATACAGCCCTTTCCACAGAACTTAAATATCTGGACAATACTTTCTTGGTCAATGGCTAAAATTCCTACAAAATAGATAAAATACTACATAGCCACACTCCTCTAACACACTAGAACAAAACATTACTATTCCTATTCCCTATGTCAGAGGTATATCAGAAAAGATAGCCAAAGTACTAATAAAACACCACATTCAAACAGCATGTTAAATTAGCAACTCTGATCCTCTAGCATATCATGGTTTGTATGAAGCTCCTTGTGACAGTGACTTGGCTTACTATGGGAAGACAGGAAGATATGTAACATCTGTCTTGGAGAACATAAAAATACATTCACTACCATTATTAGGGCAAGTCAGGACTGGCAGACCATTCTTTGGACACCTGTTTGCACAGGATTAGATGGAAAAAAACCAATGTGCTGTTCAGAAGTCATTACAGATCAGAAAGATTTTTAGAGCCAGCCATGGTTATGAAGAATTCTCCTAACCTGAACAAGTATGGTTGTATTAATTTGCCAAAAATTTGGGAGAATGTTATCTTAAGATAAACTTCTACACAGCTGTAATACTCCAAGCGCCTCCATAGCACAATCGGAAGAACGACGGTACATTGAGCCCTTCGATTGGAATAGGTCTAAGTTCGATTCTCGTCATGACAGGAGGAATCTTTATGTGGACTTTTCAATCGAAGGTGAGTTAGCCGATCTCATACAGAGGTAGCAGGGTTTTCATCCTGCATACAGACAAATCAGCCCTTCAGAACACATGCAATTTACAGACAAAAAATACTAGTTGTGGTGGTGGGCAGTAGATGAGTGAATGAGTAAAATCAGAGGTATGATAGATATTGTGTGTATAAAGGTTAGTGTGGATCTCCTGCAAAGTCTTCTTATTCCATGGAGATGCCCATATAATAATAACAACAATAATCATCATAACAACCAGACAATAATGATCAGGGAAAGGATGGAGTAGCAGCACTAAACAAGAACTTGAATGGCAGGCAATTTCAAGTAGAATGATGTGGACAAAACATACTAGTAATCCATTCCAATCATTCACCTACTCTTTAATCTTTAAATGTACCTGTGGCATAACTATAAACAACAAATTACACGATAACCACAGTAATTAACTTTAATAAAATTAAAGTACAGATATTTCATACTGAAAATAACAATACATCATTAATGTTAGAAAGAAGCAAATCAAAGAAGCGGGAATATAAGGTACATAAAACAATCAGTTTACCAATTAAAAACTTTTTATACAACTTTTTTTAGTGACCAATTAAAAACTGTTGTTGCATGTTAGTAATTAATATATTAATAAATAATATTAAAACCATTTTATGTTTACACAGAATGAGAATCTGTGTAAAAGGGCTTTGCAACTTTCTTTGAAAAAGCGTTCATATTTAAAACTGCTTCTATGGAGAAGAAGAGCCTGATCCCACTGGATACTGTGTTTACTGTCAATTCTATGTTGCACCAGACCACACTTTTCAGGTTTCATGTATTCAATATAATACTGATGTTCATTAACCATTAAATTTAGTCTGCCCAAAGTACGTCAAATTACATTCACAAGGTATCTGGTAAACACCAGCTAATGACAGAGGTGACAGTTTGTCTTCCGTAGATGGTAACAGATGAGAAATTTTGTTGATAGGAGAATATGTGGGAATAAAGTGATACTTCTTCAAAATTCTACCAATAGGTTCAGAGATACCAGAAATATAAGGGATTGGAATCCTGCAGTCTGTTGAAGACTCCTTAGGTGTTGGAACATAGGAGTCAATTATCTGCTGGCTTTGATGGGGGTTATAAACATTAAATTCCATTTAAGTTTTGATAGTGAGAAGTTCTTCTTGTAAGCTGTATGCTCTTCAAGGGAGAGGAGCATACATTATGTGTTCTGTTAATTAAAGACTGCCAGTAAAGGTAGATTTTCGATAAACATTGGTTGACAAATTGCCAGAGGCTGTGCGAGTAAGAAGGATGTCAAAGAATGGTAAACTATCAGCATTTTCTTTTTCCATGGTGAATTGAATGTGCAGATGAAGGCTATTGATCTTGCAGGAAAATGACAACTTCATTTTCAGAATGAGGCCAAACAGCAAAAACATCATCGACATAACAAAACAAATGAGAGGTTTGGGGATGAATGGATGAGAACAAGGTACCTTCCAGATGGTTCAAAAAGTAGTTTGCCAAAGGTGGAGACAGATGGCTACCCATGGTAGTGCCTTCAACCTGTCTATAGATCTTGTTTTTCCAGCTGAAATATTCTGATTCTATAACAATATTGAAAGTATTGTTATAGAATAATATTATTTATTAATATATTAATTTCTAGCACATGGCAATCATTTTTAATTGGTAAAATGATTGTTGTATGTACCTTGTATTCTCACTTCTTTTGTCTGCTTGTTTCTATGCATTGATGATGTACTGCTATTTTCAGTATGAAATATCTGTACTTTCATTTCATTAAAATCAATTACTGTGGTTATCATGTAATTTCTTGTTTATTCATCTACCTCCAAGCAAAATTATAGTCAAAACATCCTTGCTGACTTACACTTTCCAGGAGTGATCTCTTGGTCTCTCTCCCCTTCCAGCTCTGTACCAAAGGGTTTTTGGTTTCAGAAATATTTGATTTCAGATATGGTAGAAATATAACTTAGATTTCTACCATATCCCCTCTTTTTCTGCCCATCAACAGGTGAAAAAAAGAGGGAGATATGGTAGCCCTCATAGGGGGCATTCTACAGACCTGTGAGAGATATTGATCACTGCCTTGGGATCCTCTCTTCACAAATTTTGAGTGCACTAGATACTAAGGATTTTACAATACCATATTTTTGAGATGGATGGTGAATACATCAGTATTACATGACTATAGCAACCTGTAAAAGCTGGTTTTCAACAGAGTGATCCATCAGGTTCATGTTTGATGTATACATCCAAAAAGGAAATTTGTCTAATAATTCTTTTTCTAGTGTAATTTAATTTGAGGTTGTAAATTGTTGATTTTTGTAGAAATGAATGGGGTTTGGATCTGTGTAATTCCAAACTGCAAAAAACATCTAGCAGCATAGACAAATACAGTTTTGGATTGAGAGAGAAAATTCTTTCTTTCAGGTGTTCTAGATTGGATGAAATATATTGGAATTTTTGAATAAATTCTATATAATTTTTGTTACATATGTAAACCATGAAATTTACTTGAATAAAAATTACCCTCTGTTTCCTTTTGAGCATGATAAATTTAGCATAAGCAACTACAGATAAATCCATACACATATACAGTTTAACTTCAAACTTATCAACTTGTCATCATCCTCCTCTTTTCATTTCCTCTAATTATGTTCTTTGAGACAACCTTTCTCATACTGAGTTCTTAAAGATACCTCTTAATATAATACTTTTTGCAACCTCTAATGGAGACTGATTTAAAAAAAAAATTGGCACCTATGCAATTGTGCTAAGTATTTTTTATAGCCAGAATTCATTATTTTTGTAAATCATTTCAAATTTTTTCTAAATATCTAAGTCTTTACTGGAAGAAAAGAATTCTTATCAAATTTTATAACTTGAAAATAATTATTCTAAATTAATGAAAATATGAGTTAGAATTTTCACTATGCAGTACATACACTCACAATAAAGTTTTGCATATTACTGATACAGATAAAAGCAACATTCACAAGTTATTATTATATTCTCCCTCTTACCAACCAAATTAAATTTATCAAAGGGTACACGTTTACCTTCTTTAACTGTACCTATTAGGAAGGTACAGTTTAAGAAGAATTAAAATCTACATAAAAGAAATAGAGAAAGTGATAGCATTATTCACATATCAGCTGAATCTTACTTTAATCACAGGTACTTTTAGGCTGTTTTGCATAAGTTGATTCAACTTTGGAAAAGTGCTCCAGACTATCAGGTCATTATTTTTTGTTTCTAATATTAATAAAATCTGGTATTTAAAACGTACATCAGGCTGCTCTCTATAAACATCAATTTTCCGCCAGAATCCTAGAAAAGAAAAGTTATCATTTAATGCCCAAAACAGTTCTAGTTCCACGTGTCTTTTAAATTAATTGAAATAACAGTATGTTGATGTGCAACAGTTATAAGTGATAATACATTTTGTAATTTTGAATTTAAAATTTAGTGATAAAGAAATGTTATTATGCCAGCATGCAAGTGCCAGTAATGTAAAGAAATGCAATCAGGAGTACACATCTATATTAGAGGCAGAAAAAGCCATCAAAAATCTGAAATGTGGAAAGGGAGCTAGGTAGACGATATTCAACCAGAAATTATCAAACGTGGAGATATACAAAGTTTTATAAAGGATAATCCCATAAATTCATTTTGTATTTCTTCAGATATCGATAACCACTTTCCTTCAGTCTATCTTCCTATGCACAATTCCATACATAAAATATCTTTTGAAAGTAATTATGAAAATAATAGCTGAAACATTATTATTTTCAGATTTTGCCAAGTGTTGGTTTTTGGTTTCAGACTCAGTTTCTCTCCAATAATATTTGGATTTTAAGTATACAGCTCATCTCTGAAAGCTGTTGACTTACATTATTTTAAAAAAAAATTGGTGTCTTGTTTTCAATATTGATATTAATTTTTATCCTACTGAAAACTAAATGGCAAACACTTCTAATAACAAATCCCTCAGATGCATGTTTCTAAAAGCAGTCTGAAGATACCACTGTCAAAGAAGTCAATAAAACTTATTTCTTCTTTGTTCTCTCTTTGCGAATAGAGAAGACACAGACACTGCACATCATTATACTGGAACATGATGACGATTATGATTAGTCCATGTACTAAACCAAAAGAATCTAACAAGTTTTTAACACCTAATAATTACTGACCCTACTGTTTCTCCCCCGCTCTAAAAAAAAAAAAAAAGTCTAGTAGTCCTTTCCTACTCTGTTGTTCAGGTCATTATCATGAACCAGGTTTTCCTTTATATTAGCTGCCCTTTATAATGATATTCTTCTACTATCTACTACGTTCCTATTAGAGCATTCTGTGGAAGTACTGACACAATAAAAAGTCCAATTGTCCAATTTTCCATTATGAAATTGAAGAGTTTCATGTTTTGTGTAGAATAATATAGCTACTCCCTTTCCTTAATCACTACTGACTGAATATAAAAAATAAATAGACATCAATAAAAACTGTATGAATGTTAAGAAGGTGTGTGAAACTGATGGCAAAGAAAACAGTGCGAATGACCATAAGTGTGCAAGAAAGACAGTGAAAAACAGAGTACTAGTAATGGTAAAATGACAAGTGGAGCTGATGGAAAAAAAAGCATCTAATATTATTAACACCTGACCTCCATGGAATCAGAGCCTCATTGTGAGAGGTACACACTATTGCACACAATGCTCATCCAACTGTGCTTTAAACTAATTCATGTGTCTCCACCCACAACACACTCAGGCAATGCATTCCACTCACCAACTTTCATGAAGCACCTACTCCTCAGCTCACACCCTCCTTATAGAGTTTCCAGCGATGGCCTCTTGTTCTCCCCCCCTCCCATTGTATGAAAAATCTCTTCCATGTTAACCTGCAATCATATCCTCCCCCTTCCTCCTATTCACAAGGCTCTGCAACTTACATTCTCTCAATCTGTCCTTGTACTCCACATTCCAAAGACCACTGACTACCTTTGTGAATCTTCTCTGTACCCTTTCCAACATATCATCACCATGATAACCCCATAGACAAAATCTGTGCACAATAATCCATATGAGGCCTTATACAATGCCATCATATGACTAACAGAAAAACAGAGAGAGAGAATGACAGCAAAAAATGACCCAAGCTTTGAAAACCGAGTTGGTAAAGATGAGACGAGAGATGAAGCAGATGCAGAGAGAAATGAAGAGAACTGTAGATATGCATGGAAGAGTGAAAACGACAATAGGAAATGACGTCTGAATGAAAGAGGTAACAAAAGATTTGCAAGTTGTATTATATAGGGATTTAATTATTAGGTGTAGTGAACAAGAAGATGACAACGTTTGTTTTCTGGGAGGTAGAATAGGTCTGATTGAGGCACTGGACATGAAGAGTAAGCAAGCAAAAGAGTTGATTATGGTAGTAGGAACAAATTCCTTGATTTGAAACAAGGAGAATGTAAGAATGGATATCAGGAGGTTATTGAGGGGAATAAAAGATGTAATAGGAAAGGTAGTCAAGTGTTGCCCAAGCATAACAGTGATGAGATGAGGCAGACAGCAAGGATTATAAATGATGATAGCAGAAATGTGTGAAGAGAAAGGAGTACAGTTTACAAATGTTTTGGATGATGAAGGATGAATGGAACCTAGGTGGGCTGCCAACCATGTGAGGACTTTTATGAGGAAAATATATATGTGAAACTACAAGGCTAGTGATTATAAAAAACGTGGAAGAACTGTCACATGGAATGAGGAGTTCCATGTGGAAAGGAGATCAATGATGTTTGAGCAATATTCAAGAATCTCATTGAGTAGGCATCTGTGGAGAAAAGACATATTGGAATCACTATTTTCCAGTGTTAAACCACTCACAAAGAAGTCAAAAAGAATTCTTCAGGAAATGCATGAATAAATAAATATTTGAAAATGTTTAAACAATTAAAAGCATGCATTCGCTGTTATGCTGGCTGCTGGTTTGTGGATTGTTTCATACTGCTGGCAGATACAAGTATATTGTGACAGATTAAGAAAGACCAGATCTGATGTAAAATCATCCCTTGTTTTTTTTTTTTGTTACATAGAGGATACTTCATTATTTCGGCCGATTCTTCAAATGCTCTCGAATAAAAGAGGTAATCAATGTGGAGCATTAACTTGCTTAACCAAGGGTTAAGCGAGTAAATAGAGAAGGAGTGAAATGGATGAACAGTGAAATCAAACAAGCTGTGTTGGAAAAGAAAATGCTGTGGAGGAGGTACAAGACAGTTTGTGGTGATCAGATCCATGAAGAGTATAAAGTGCAGGCTAAAAAGGTGACGAGCAAGCATGGTAAAGAAAGAAAAGGTGCAGTAAAAGGTACCTTAGCTGGTCAGGCTAAGGTTAACTCAAGGGAATTTTTCCACTATATGACAAGCAAGAGAAAGAATAATTATGGCAGGTTGACACTAGTAAATGGTCATGGCAGCATAATAACAGTTGCAAAGGATGAATTACTGAACAAGCAGTTTATCAGCATACATCATACTTGTGTAAACGATGCATTGCAATATATAGAAGGCAAGCAAGTATTAGGAGAATTGGAAATGACATAATACAAGGTGTATCAGGTGTTGATTGAGTTAGATGTTAATAAGACTATGGGAATGGATGACATATCACCACATATTCTTAAAGAATGTGCACAACAGTTGGCTATGGCCTTGACCTGGTTATTTAATGAAAGTCTTGCAGTGGGTAGGGTTCCTAAGGAGTGGAAAGCAGGCAAATTAAATAGTACCACTCCACAATGGTTCTAGGACAGAAGTTTCTAATTATAGACCAGTCTGTATAACTGCAGTTGTGGTCAAGATGTAGGAATAGAATACAGGATTGGTTTAATGGACATAGCATTCTTTAAGATGGTCAGCACAGATATGTAAAGGGTAGGTCCTGTTTTAGCAATTTACTTGCCTTTTATGATAGGGTAACCAGTGTGCTAGATAAGGGAGAATCATATACAGAGATATTCTTTGACTTTGCAAAAGCAGTTGATAGATTACTGCACAAGTTAGTAAACAAGCTGAAGAGGATAGGAACAGATAATATATTGATTGATTGAATTGGCTCTCTGAATGAAACCAACAGGTTGTGTATGATGGAGCAGTGTCTCAAAAAAAAAAAAAAAAAAAAAAAAAAAGGATAACCAGTGGCATGCCCCAGAGTTCTGTTCTTGGGGCCCCTGCTGTTTAACTTGTTTGTAAATGATATATCATGTGAACTGACTGGGGATCTTCAGTGTTTGTTGATGATGATGCAAAGTTGGGGAGAATTATAAGTAGCACTGCTGCTCTTAATTCCCTTCAGGAAGATTTGAATAGACTTTTGACTTGGACAAAGGAGTGGGATTGTAGTTTTAATAGTGCAAGGTGTTGCATTTTGGAATGCAGAAATATAAGGCTATGTATGGTATTGATGGTGCTGTCCTGCTGTAAGTGGATGAGATTCGAGATTTCGGAGTCATGGTTGACAGTAGACTGAAGTTTAGAGGACATATTGCAAATGTTGCAAAGGCCTGCACATCGTACTGCTGCTATGATAAGAAGTACTCTAACATGTATGGATAAGGAAGTGGTTGTGGCACTCTATAAAGTACTAGTCAGACCACACTTGGACTACTGTGCTCAGATTTGGTCACCTGGTTTTCAATGTGATATGCAAAGGAGAGGGACAAATGTCTAAGATAATATCAGGGCTCTGAAATGTTGGCTATGGAGAGAGAGGTTGAAGGAATGTGGATTGCAGAGTTTGGTGGATAGGAAGAAAAGAGGTGATATGATAGAGACATTTAAGTTAGGTTAGAGGATGTTATCGGATTAATCCAGATAGGATTATAAAAAGAGTAGAAGGCAAGAGAGGAAAAATCAGAGGCCATCCCTGGAAGTTATTTAACAGTATGGTGAAGAGGAGGTGTGAGGAGTAGATATTTTACATGGAGAATTGTCAATGAATGGAATGCATTACCAGAATGTGTTGTTAATGCATGGAGTGTTAAGGATTTTAAGATTCATTATGATAAATATGTTGTCAGTTGAATGAACCTCCCACAATGAGTCTGCCAACTCCATGGCGGGTGCAATAATAATAATAATTATTATTATTTCAGTTCTAGAAGTTTTATATCTATTGTATTCCTGATTTGTGCTTCATTCATTCTCAAAGTCATTGATATGTTCCAATCAGCATATCTCCCTAAATCTGCCAGTTTAGCCTATGCAGCGTAGCTCACAACTGCAAATAATCTTGTAAACTCCTGGTTTTTAAGTGATGGATATGTGATTTAGGTGGTTTCAGATGACTGTAAATTTTGTTAATTGGGAAAAAAGCGATTTTTAGATTTTTTTGACAAAGCAATCTTGCTATTTTATCTTGAATGATTGTGTATCTATATGGGAGAATCACTACACCGCAATATAGCTTACAGAATTTCCACAAATATAGATAAAAGAAACCAAAATCTACAGTATCTTAATTCTGTGCTTCCAAAAAAATGGCTACAATGGAACTTTAGTCAAAAAAATTATCTCAACCTCCAAACTTTTAACAAACAGTAGAACTAATAAACAAAGAATATAAACAGCCTATTTAAACAATCCTGCAAGATGATGTGCCTTGAATAATTATTACTCTATCTAATTTTGCATCATCAGCAAACAACTGAATAAATATTTCCTTTTGGGAATACATACAAGATTCATTGCTGGGATCACTACTTTTTAATAGGAAATAATAGAGATCTCAGCAATGAATCTTGCAGCACATTACTAGCAACTGTTTTCGCCTTGATTCTGCCCCTGCATATACAACTCTTTGATATCACTACAGCAGCCACCATGTTATCCACATATCCATCCCCATTTGTTGTAATTTGTGTAACAGAGTTCCACGTTGTATTCTGCCAAATGCCTTTGCACAATCCAGCAGAATCGTTGTGTAGCTAGCCATTTCCTTTATCCAATTCAGCTGTTACTCTATTATAAAAAATTAGTAAATTACTAAGGAATGACCAACCCTTCACAAAGTCATGTTGCCCCTCATACTGTATCATATTCTTTATACATCCATTATTGAAATCTCTTTTTGACCAATTTTTCTAGTACTTTTATCATCACACCTGAGATACTGACTGGTCTATAATTTGCTACTGCAGTCTTAGAACCTCCCTTATGCAAGGGAATCATTTTGTCCTCTTTTCACTCCCTTAGAACTTTACCAGAGCTGATATTTAAATTAAAGAGCCTAGTCAGAGGCATTGCCAGTTCCCTTGCACATTCTTGCAAAATCCAAGCTGATATCCCATCTAATCCCACAGCTATATTTACATTGAGATTTCTGCAATATCTTAAAAACTTCCAATTCATCCACCTATCCCACATCAGTCTCTGTTACAAATGTTATAGCAGTAGCCTCACTTGGTTGATACACCCTTGTAAAGTGGTCACTCAATACTTCAAGGCAAGGACTATTTTATCTGCTTCTTTCACCTCATCACCATCAGCACTTATTAAAGTTAAACTTCCATAGTCATTCTTCCTCTTACTTGTCACATAATGAAAGAACTCTTTGTGATTTCCTTTGGCCTGCTCAGTTAGATTCTTCTTGTAATCTGATTTTGCCTTCCTTACCATGTTGTCATCTCTTGGAAATATGACTTCAGCATTACTTCAAGCTTCATATCACTTCTAGGTCTGGCTCCTAATGAGATGTAAATAAAGGTTGAAACCGGTCTGGGTAGTGATCCTTCCCATAATGCATAGCATTATACATAAGATTATGTGCTTTGTATTATAGGATACTAAGGCAAGTGATGTGAAGTCATTAGCCTCTATATACAAGTTGCCCAGTTGTGAAGTTACTTCATGCACAAATTTTGCTTGCTTACACTTGAATAAAGGCTTACACCAAGAATATAATTTTTTGGTTTAATTCATAGTATATGAATCTTTAATTTATAGTATAACCAAGTGGAAAAACTTTCAACAGTTATGGATACCTCCTCTGATCCTATGACCAGGTCCAATAATATAACACGCCTTCTCCACACCATCACATTCTGCCTCAAGTAATTCTCTCTCAGTAGGTGTATAAATTCCATTTCCTTCCTGCCATATGATTTTTCTTCTTTCCAGTCTATACCTCCATAGTTGAATTCCCTCATAATAATCACTCTACCAGTATTCATTGTAATAATTTGCTGATGCATGTCTTCCAGATCATCTGTGGAACTCCCTGGCCTACAGCAACAACCAACTGTATATTTCGTCTTACTGGCCTTGATCTCCCACCAGACTGCTTCAAATCAACAGTCATCCTCCCACCTATCTCCTATTCTTTAGCCAGCCTGGTTGGCCGAGTGGTTAGCATATCCGCTCTCCAGCCAAAAGGCTGCAGGTTCGAATCCCTCCGTGAGAATGAATGTTTGTGATCATCTGTGAAAATACTAGTGGTGGTGGTGGATGACACTGGTGTAGATGATTTTAGTTGGACTGAGTGGTGGAGACTGAGAGTTGTAGAGTAGGTGGCCTCCCTCTGAGTCTTTGGACTCCCTGGAGGTGTCACGTAATAATAATAATAATAATAATTCTTTTTGCCTGTAATTCATCCAGTATTATTAGCGGTACCCTTATCCTCATCCTACCTTTCCTGAAAATACCAAACCCACCCTTCACATTCTATCCCTGTAACTACATCTGCAATTAATCAAGTCTCACTAATGCCTATATCTTTTTGCACTAACGAATGCAAAAAAGTCCTCCTCCTTGTTCCTGTTAGATGCAGTCCATCAGCATTATACAAATCCTTCTTTCCATCAAACACAGACCACAAATCCAGAAACCTACATCACCTTTGGCATAACCTAACCTCTATCCCAGAGATGGCTATTTCCTCACAGTCATTCATTTGTCCCAGTGGTGGCTAGACACATGCATGATTGCTTCCACCCAAATATCTCTGATTTCCTGGTTTTGAACTTCTAAACTCTAACACTTTCTCCAAGCATCTAACTCCAAAAACTATTCAAGTGCAGTCCATCAGGCAATTGAGGCCACATACTATACATTTCCTTTCATCTATCAAATCGTCTATCTGTCAAATTTCAATTGATGGAATTTTTCGATTCATTGAGGATGCGGAAAGGACAAGAAGGCATCCTTGGAAGCTGAAAATGAAGGCCTCTAAGAAGGGGATGAGGGCTAGATTTTTCTCTCAGAGGGTGGTGCGTGATTGGAAAGGATTGTCATTGGACGTTGTCTTAATAATAAAAATTCACTCCACACATCATTTCTCCTACACAATCTCATTGAGGAGGGAGAATTAATATAAGAATGATTGTCTTAACTCTTAATTATGCACATGGAGCAAAGTTACTTTTTTCATATGTATCCTCATGTATACGTATCACTTATCATATCCCACAAAGTAATCATGGCCTTCTCAATTCTGTCCAATTATGCTGAGGCAGCAGACTCAATCTTTACCTTCTTATTCTTCCTTTTTGTTTCTTCCAATAACTCTTTCATATCCTCTCTTGTTGCATATTTCATCATCATCAAATTTCTGCCATGTACCCACAAGGGGTGTACAGGATATCATAGTACTACATGAAAAAATTATATCATTATTAACTTCCTATCTACAATTTTCCTCCAAATCAGTCTGTTACTTGTCAAGACTCCAACATTATCAGATCTTATATTTCTATCGTTTAAGGCACTTTGTACCCTATTAATCCACCTATATCTTGGTCTTCCTCTGGGTCATTTTGCTAATCTTTCCTCGCCCATTCTGTTTAGGTGACCATACCACCTGAGATTAGCTCTGCTAACGCATTATTGGATGCAGACAATGTCAAATTCTTTCCTAATATCCTCGTTTTTAATATGATATTGCCATTGATGCCATCTGTTCACGCCTATAATCTTTCTCAGGACTCTCATATCTGCAGCCTCTAGTCTTTGGTCAAGTGTTTTACTTCTGACCCAGCTCTCAGATCCATAAGTTAAAACTGGTTTGAACACTGTCTTGTATACAGCTAATTTAGTGTTCTGACTAATTTCTCTCTTATTCCATATGAATTTATTCAATTGACTTCCCACCATACCAGCTATGCTGATTCTGTTGTCTATTTCTATATTTAATTTACCATCTTCAGTAAAATCATGCCTAAGCAGCTGAAATGTTTTACTTGTTCCACAGGTCCATTCACAACACAGTTGACATTTTCAATGATTCTGCCTATTTTCATTGTCTTTTTATTGCTGAACTTCATACCATATCTATTACAACAGCTATTCAATTTAGTCAGAGAATCTTGCAGACTTATAGCGGATTTATTTAGAAGTATAACATCATCGGCATAAAGCAAAGAGCTCACAGTAACATCTCCAATTTTGATATCATGTTCAATACCACTTTCCTTCATAATGTGATACATATAGATAATGAATAACAGAGGGGATAACGTACATCCTTGTCTCACACCAGATTTAACATTAAACCATCTTCCTGTACTTCCTTCAATTCTAACTGCGAACTTACAACTCAAATAAAGACTAAGTATTGCTTGATATAATGCCCCATTGACACCATATAACTGCAGCGTATTAAATAGATTCTCTCTTGGCACCTTATCATATGCCTTTTCCAAATCGAAAAAACTTAAATACAGATCTTTGTTATATTCCCATGCTTTCTCGACTATTTGTCGTAAAGTGAAGATCTGATCCTGACAGCCTCTATTTGGCCTGAATCCAGCTTGTTCTTCACCAAGCTTTTCTTCCACAATTCTTCTCAACTGTTTCTCAAGTATACTTGCATAGATTTTGCCAGGAACAGTCAGTAGGGAAATACCTCAGTAATTCTCACATTCAGTTTTATTTACTTTTTTATATATGGGTACTATGAGAGCTCCACTCCAATCATCGGGAATTCGTCCCTCTGTCCAGGCTTTTTGAACTATGCAGTGCAGCCACTGAAAGACTTTTATACCACCATACTTCAGCATTTCTGGTGGAATATCATCTACTCCTGCTGCCTTTCCACATTTCAAGCCTTTGATGGCTTTTTCTACTTCAAGTATGGATATAATTCCTGCCTGCATGCCTGGTCAGTGTTTTTTACCACTGTGCTATCATCATTGCTTGTTTCATTTAGCAGTTTTACGAAGTAATTATTCCATACTTCAAGGATATTTTTTTCTCCAGTTTTCATGTCGCCTTTATCATCTCTAACTCCTTTACAGCACTCTTTCCTCCATTTCTAAGCTTCTTCAACAACCTCCAGAATATTATGACATCTTCTTGATATTTATTTTCTATATTCTTGCCAAAGTCCTCCCATGACTTTTGTTTAGCTAGTTTTACACACTGTTTAGCATTCTTGCATTTGTCTCTATATTCTCTAAGAGCACAAGCTGACTTATTTGACAGGGACTTTTGATATGCTTTCTTCTTTTCCTTCACTGCCTCTTTAACTTCCTGTGTCCACCAGGGAGTTCCGATTTTTTTTTATCCTTGCAGACATGCCTCTCTGGCAGAATCGATCAATGTTTTCTTCAGAGTTTGCCACTGAATCTCCAAGGTTTGATTCCTGTTTTCAAACTCTTTCATTTTTTCTTCAATAATCTTTGTGTATTTTAGTCTACAGTTCACATCTGAGAGCTGCTCAACTTTTATTCGCTTTGAAACTTTCTTACATGTTATTCTTTTCAATATGAAATTCAATTTTATCCTGCTCAAGACTAAATAGTGATCACTTCCAATTTCAAATCCTCTGTACACTGTGGTGTCCTGCACCAGGAAGAAAACATCACTATCAACAATAACATAGTCATTGAGACTTTTCTTATTCCTTGCTTCTTCTCTCCATGTGAATTTTGTGCACATTTTTATGTTTGGATCATTGTGTTAGTAATAACCAGTCCATGTCCTGAGCAGAAATCCAACAGATATTCGCCATTATTATTAGCTTTGCTCTTTTCTCCAAATTTTCCCAAAATATTTTTGTATGTCTCAAAATCATTTCCTACTCTGCTATTTAGATCCCCAACAAGGACCAACTTTTCCTTCTTCATTATGTCAGTTGCTTTTTCTAAAGCCTCAAAAAATTCCTCCACTTCTACCATAGTAGAACCTTCTGTGGGACCATAGGCACAAATAAGTCTCATTGTCCAGTTCCCCATTCTCATATTTGCCCACATTACTCTACTTGAGACTGACTGCCATTCAAGAAGATTAGCCTCGTATTTTGTGTTGAATACTATGGCTACTCCTTCTTTTCCTTGATTGTCATTGCCTGAATATAACATTTTGTAATTATTGCTCAGAAAGATCTCACCAGTTTTTGCCTTTTTTGTTTCAGTCACCCCTATTATGTCGATCTGGTACTTATCTTATTCCTCAGCTAGCTCCATTTCTTTGCCATTCAGGCTTCTTACGTTGATAGTACCGATTTTTAACTCTGGTGATGTTAAGCTGGGGTTTGTTTTCAGATTTGTTCCAGTAGCTGACTTTTCGCTGTTCACCCTGGTTCCCTGGCAAAAACAACAGGGGCCTTGTTTAACCGGGCGAGGCCCCAGCTGGCTTGAAATTGTGTCATGTTGTACCATCATTTTTTATTTTGGTTTAACCAATAAGAATACAATTTGGTCGGCTAAATCCCAAATTGCCAGCCCATCCTTGTTCGTTCAGTATCCAAGTAGATACCCAACAGGGTGCACCATTGGAGAAGGTGAGGATTGGACATTAGGTCAGAAGCCCTGGTCGGTTCCCCGCATTCCTTTAAAGGCTATGTGGAGGTCTCCTCTCAGTTATACAGCTTTGACCCTTAAGCACCCTGTTGCATATTTCTCACCTGTTAAATCACTTGTGCCTGCAAAACAATTAACTCATCCACTTCTTTCTTCTGCAAACTTATGGATTCACTAACATCCTTTATCTTTGTACCTGGGAAACATGCTTTTATGACTTCTCATTAAGTATGCCTCTTATCATCGAATCCCCATTCAATACTTGCACTTTTCTCCCAGTTTCTCACTTTTTTTGAGCTGACAAAAATCTGATTTGTCTCCCTTCCTTCCTCCATAACTGTAAGTTATATAATGCCTCAATGAAATTAAACTCTACTTCCTTCTCTCCCCAAACATATGTGTGTGCATGCATGTATAAAGTAAAGTAAAGAAAGTAAAGGTAGATACACACACACACACATCTACCTTTCACTTTCCATATGAACTATGCTTCTCCAAAACATTATCTTTCTGCTATTTTGAGTAAATCACCTTTCAGGTTTTATGCAGCTGTAAACAGACATTGAAGTGATTCAAAAAATAAAAAAAAAAAAAAAAATTGGGATGGGGAAGGAGGGAGAATTAATATAAGAATGATTACCTTAACTCTTAATTATGCACATGGAGCAAAGTTACTTTTTTCATATGTAACTTCATGTATACGTATCACTTATCATCATATCCTGGAAGGTATAATAGTTCCACATTATTAAGTTTACATTTTTACTAACTTTCAACAATTTTCCTATGAAGGACTCCAAATTTTGTCAGACCTTATATTTCACTCTCTTCTATGACACTTCCATCAACACAAATCCACCTAAATCTCAGTCACCCTCTAGGATATTTTTTTCCTGTCACCAAACATCCTGTTCTGCTAACCTTTCTCTCTCTCTCCTTCCATTTAAGTAACATTATCACCTTAAATTAACTCTTCTCACATATACCTGAATGCCAACAATGTTAAGATCCTTCCTAGTATCTTCATTTAATAATCTGATTCTGCCAAAGATACCATCAGTTCACTCCTCGACAATTTTCCTCCAAACTCTCATATCATTGTCTCTTTAATATATGTACAGAATACATTGATAACCCAATTTTGACTAACAGAATGATACAAAATAATAAACTATATAAATTTTTTAATTAAAAAATGTTGAGATTTTTATTTTTTCATTAGGATTAGTACATTTGTTAGACTGATCCTATCTCACATCCTTAGTTACTATGCAACAAAAGATGAGATGTATTGCCAGTTCATGTTACGTGAGATAAAAAAAATTTGAGGTCTGGGTAGAAAAAAATTCTATAATTTCTAGTTCGCCTTAAGTTAAAAAGCCCTTGTAAATGGCCCTCCTGCACAGCAATGGAAATCAAATCCAGATCATTTATGGGCAAAAGGTGTAATTACAACCAACAATGTTAAGGTTTTTTTGAGAGCAATATAAAACCAATATTATTACAAATTGCCAGTCTGGTTGGCCGAGTGGTTAGTGTATCCGTTCTCCAGCCAAAAGGCTGGGGGGGTTTGAATCCCGCCATGGGCATGAATGTTTGCGATTGTCTGTGAAAATATTGGTAGGCGTTGCTGTTGATGATGGTAGTTGTGGTTGGTGGATTGAGTGGTGGAGATGGCTGTAGAGTAGGTGTCCTTCCTCAATGAGTCTTTGGACTCCTGGAGGTGTGATGTAATAATAAAACATTTAAGAACATATAACAAGAGAAATTGGTAGTATTAAAAAAAATAGCCAACAGCAAAATAAACATAACATGCCACAGATCACTGTTGTGAACCAAAATAAACCTTGTTAATTTCTGAAAATTAATTTTTTTTTTTTTTTGCTTTTACATGAAAACTTATGTTTTGGAAGTAAATATAGTCACACTTTTGGTATGGGGTCTGGTGGATCCCAGCACACTTTACACCTCTGTACATTAAACTTGCTTATGTGCAACAGCCTGTCGTCTATGTCTTCGAGTAGCAGGTTACAGGAGGGGAAGCTATACTGAGGCATGACTCACTGCCACACATAGTTAAAAAGTTATAGTCAATTTAAAATCTTTGGGGTCTGTGACACCCCACCTTACTAACACTGGGTTAATATTTGATTTATCTATTGAAGGGTCACTATAGTTTATAAAATTCTAGTCTGCTTAGGATTTGTTCTTGGTTCCTTATTGTAGTTCCATTCTTATCTTTAATTGCTCTTATTTGACTTTTACTAGATGATAGATGTTTTCTTAGTATTGTCATATTTTTATTGTTTTCAACTGTTTCTTTTATTTTTGTAGTGTTATAAAATCTCATTTTATTTCTCATCTTTTTCCTTATTATTTTGCATAGTTCCATATTCTATTTTAGAAATTGAGATTTTGTCTTGCTTCATATTTTGTCCCTTTTTTAGTATTTGTAAGGTTTCCTCTGAAAATTAATGGTCTTTTTGTTGTTTGTTGCTTTTGAATTCATTGGCTGCTGAGATTATTACTTCCGTTAGGTTTTTGCTTATTTTATTTACATCTTCTTCAAATATGTTTATTAAGTCTAGCTTTTGATTAAGTTTTTCTTTGTAATCCTTCTTGTTTTCAATAAGTCAGAACTTCTTGATTTTTTGTTGTTTAGCCATTTCATTCTTTCCAATTTGGAGTTTAATTTTTTTTAATATTTTGGTGTTTAATGTTTTAATTTTGGCTCTCACCAGTCGGTGGTCATGTCCTGTTTTTACTTGATTTAGTACTGAGGTATCTTGGACTATTTCTTTATTATTATACAGTACATAATCTATTTCATTTTTTATTTCGCCATTTGGAATTCTCCATGTCCATTTTCTTTTGGAGCTTTCTTAAAAAATGTATTCATAATGTAAACCTTGTTACTGATAGAAAATTCTGCAAGAGCCATTCCTGAGTTGCTGCTTGTACTGTATACGTATGGTCCTATTGTGTATATTTGGTGAGAGGGATGACCTACTTTGGCATTAAAATTGCCCATTACTATAGTAAAGTTTTGATAGAGTGTGTTGCAGTGAGCCATAAAATGCTTCTATCTCTTCATTAGTGTGGGATGAGGTTGAGCATATATTTGGATGATCCTAATTTTAAGTTTGGAGTTTATTTTAAGTGTGATTTCTATTATTCTTTCATCTGTATAATTAAATTCTTCTATAAGGTATGTAATTGTTTTCTTAATTAGAATTCCTACTCTATACTGTCCTTTTGTTTTCCCATAATAGTATAAGTCTGAAATGAATAATAGCATGAGTAATCTCCATTTTTTAGTTTTATTAAATGTTCATCCTGCCAGCATACTTCACTTAAGCCTATGATGTCCCATTTAATGTTTTAATTCTTGCTGTAAGATGATAAGGTCTTCCTCTTCTTTAAGTGTTCGACAATTAAATGTTCCTATATAGAGGACTGCATTGATTACTATTATATTTATGAATTCTTTGGGCTATTCCAGTATTGCTTATTATTTGAGAAAGCTTCCCCACTGCATCATGCTCTGGCTTCCATAAATGGTTTCGATCAGAGCAGTCATACAGCTGGGGATATTTAGTCACATCTAGTGTTCACCCATTATGGCCATGGGCTTTATGGCCTTTCTTCTTCTTGGCATTGTAGTGGAGGGGTTGTGGCCTAATCTGCCATGCTGGCCACATAACATTTTGGGAGATGCATTTTATAGCTTTCTGCCAGTTCTTTGCTCAGTATCAACTTTGCCATGGCTCATTACGACACCATGTTTCCGTGGGGAGTTTCACATGGAGGCATGATACTAAGACTTCCTAGGTATGGAAGTCTTAGTATCATATCTTAGCCCTCCAAGACTTCACTGAAATACTGGCACTGCCATCTATATCAGTTCCATCAAGGTTTTTGACCGTGTTGTAGGCCCACCATGGAAATCTATTCCAGGCTTAACTGTGCTCAACATGCTACAAACATGACTGATGGTTAGTCAACCAAGATCCTGGTAAGAGAATACAGTTAATCCTCCCCATCACCATTACTTCCCCTATAAACCACACCCTACACGACACACTGTTTTGGGTCTAAAACTTTTCTGTAATCCCACGTAGTTGGCCAAGTCAGGAAATCTGATTTCCATCCAAAAGGCTGAGGGTTTGAATCCCTTGTGAGCACGGACATTTGTGAGCATCTTTGGGCAAGAGACTTTCATTGCCTGGGATAAGACTAATGTCCTGCTTACTGGAGGCTTGAAAAAAGTCCTTGTTTGGTCTCTAAAGCAACTTTTTGAATTATGTAAAAAAATAAATAAACAAATACAAAAATATATAGAATTATTTTTAAAAAATAATCCTTAGTACATGAGTGGATAGTTAAGATTTATTTTTTTTCAGTTTTATTACAGCAGTTTACATGATATACATATATCCACTGCTTTTTTGGGGGGGAGGGGGGGTACCACCTTTATTCAGTGACACATGGATGCAGTAGCATTTTATTCCACTTTTCTTGCAAGCACCTATTCTTTTACAAAAATAAGCCCTGAATACACACACATATACAGTGGTATCTCGCTAATCCGAACCTCTTTAGTCCTTTAGTCCGAACCCTCCAGTAATCCGAACTGCAGTTTGAAAGAAAAAAAAGTTTTATTACATATTATTATTATATGTTTGTGCACTATTAGTTTTATTTAATAATTATTATTAGCTATTATTATTTATTTTTTTATTATTAAAGTACAGTATTTTTTTCATACTGTCGATTGTACTGTACAGTTATACTGTAGAGTACAGGTAGAACCGAAAGTGAATTCGAAATCAAATTGGATGCTGAAATTATAAAGATGACACTACAGAATGAATTAGAAGATGATGATGATGACGACGACGATAAAGAACTCGAAGAAAAAAAATATAACATGAAGAGGCAGTTGATATTATTATTATTATTATTATTTCACACCTCCAGGGAGTCCAAAGACTCATCGAGGGAGAGTGTGCCAACAGCATATATACGTATAGAATATTTTAATATGCGTATAGAATGGGCTAAGCAGAATGATACGCCATTCCACAATTTTATTGTTAATACAGCTCCGAGAGGAAGCATTCGAAAAAAGTTTAGCGTCTAAGAAGCAAAAGAAAATCAGTGACTTTTTTACAAAGAAATAAAAAAACTTTTTTTGTGTGTGTTGTGCACAAGAAAGTGATATTTTTTGCGTAAATTAAGTTATGTACTGAACTATGCAATTTT
The DNA here is from genome assembly GCF_054136105.1 of Typopeltis vanoorti. Taxonomy (NCBI): domain Eukaryota; kingdom Metazoa; phylum Arthropoda; class Arachnida; order Uropygi; family Thelyphonidae; genus Typopeltis; species Typopeltis vanoorti. The sequence continues at coordinate 135,014,750 of NC_143557.1, forward strand.
ATTAAATCAGACTCCTCAACAATACAGTACATACAAACTAAATTTTTTACTAAAATAAAGTTGTGTACTGTATTTTTTTTTTTTTTGTTTTACATTACAGTAGATTTTTTTTCCTATCAGTTACTTCATTTATTTACAGAAGGAAATTGATGTACCATTAGAATCTGATTATTTTTTGTCTTAAATGCTAGTTATTGTTGTCTCTTGGGGGAAAATTCACTAATCCGAACGAGCACAGTTTTTATTAGTTCGGATTAGCAAGATGCCACTGTATGTATGTGTGTGTGTGTGTGTGTGTGTGTGTGTGTGTATATATATATATATATATATATATGTAGAAAGTATTTTACCTTGGGTATAATAAATGTTAAAGATACCAAGCTATTTTAGTTTTACTCCATTTCCCAAGTAAGAAACAGACAAACAAGTCAAGTTTGCGCCTGCAAGTGTTGCAAGTCTAGCTGACCCTGCACGTAGTGCAAGACCAAGGCAACTCATGGTAAAAGTAGAATAAGTTCTGATCACTAATCTTAATATTTACCCTTAATGCAACACTTGCAGGCGCAAACTTGACTTGTTTGTTTGTTTGCTTACTTGGGAAATGGAGTAAAACCAGGTTTAAAATAACTTGGTATCTTTAACATATATATATATATGGGATCAAAGCATGGAAGGTTATATAATTTGTAGTATAACTAAAATTTAACCCAAAATCTAAAAGTAATGTATTTTTCAAGTCTGCACAAACATTTCTTTCTTTTTAATAATATTAATAATTCGACTATTGGCAAGGGAGAAATTACGGTTCTGAGCACTTCGTAACCTAAGATTAGCAAAAAGTTAAAAACTACTAAGAAGTTGAAAGAAAAAAAAAAAAACTATATATATGTATACATACATGAAAAACCTTTAATGACTAATACCGAGAAATAAAAAGATGACAACATATATTTAAAAAGATACTACTAGTTTACTAGTTTCGTTGAATAGATCAACATCCTCAGGTATCACAATCAAAGAAGTATATAAAAAATTACAGACTTAAAATTGTAATAACAGAACAAGTATAAAAAACAGTAGCGTTTTTTATACTTGTTCTGTTATTACAATTTTAAGTCTCTGTAATTTTTTATATACTTCTTTGATTGTGATACTTGAGGATGTTGATCTATTCAACGAAACTAGTAAACTAGTAGTATCTTTTTATCTCTCGGTATTAGTCATTAAAGGTTTTTCATAATATTCCAACCGAGTAAAAATGAATTCTGAAAATGTATACATATATATATATCCCTAATGGTTATAGTGCAGATCGATCTGCCGCAAAGAATCCTCGAATTCCATAGATGTATCGTGTAATAATAATATGAAATCAATGAAAATGTAAGACTACTGAAAGAATATCTCTTATTGACCACTTTCATGCGAGGTTTGAACAACAAAAAAAAAAAAAAAAAAAAACTCATCAGTTACCTTGGCTTTTGTAGGCTATAAGGAAAGGCGGAACGAACGTCAGCACAATTGAAATTATATAAAAAATAGTAGCCTTAGAACATAAACTAGTTCTGTATTTTTTATGAATTGCATGTGAATACACCTCATAAACGGCCATTTATAAACAACCAGTACGCGCCACCATACAGCATACCGAACATTCTGAACATGATTTTCGAATCCCTTCGAAAGATATTTCTCTGGCTCCCAGCTTTCCAGAATTATCTCTAATTACTAGCATTTTATGTGGAGAAATCTAATGAGGGCATTAAATATTCGTCACTGAGTCCAAAACAAACAAAATAAACTTTAAAATTAGTATAAAGAACACTTTCTCGTTGCAAATAATTAAAATGTTTTTTTTTTAATTCTTTTGCATCTGCAATATTGCATATAACTCGGGGAGCCTGAAACCAATAGAGCTCGTATCTCCATGTGAAAGATAAGACAACTATCCACCCAGTCTCCAAAAATTAGATGGGGCTAAAACAGCCTCTCCTACTCCATATAAGAAATAAAAGGCATTAGCGGATATTCTCTCTCTCTCTCTCTCTCTCAGATGGGAGGGAAATACTTAAACATTATTATTTTTTTATTTCTAAAATTTTTGGTTAAGTTTTATACCCACTGTGAATACAATTATAGGAAAACACAAAAAAGAGAGCAACAATTCACTTCAAAGCGTGAGCTATTATATGCACTATCTGCTTCAGGAGAATAGTTCCATCTGCATTATTAGATATATAAAATAAATTACAATATAATAATAAGGATAACGGCCCCGCCTACTCCCTATACGGGAACAAATACGCGTTAGCTGATTTTTTTTAATTTTTTTTAATAATAATAAATTGTGACAGCTTTAGGAGTCCAAGGAGTTATCATGGGAGGGCACTCTACTCTACTCAGCTACACACACATTATTATTATTATTATTATTATTATTATTATAATGTGACGCCTCCAAGGAGTCCAAAGACAAATCGAGGGAGAGCGTGCGAACAGCATGGAATGATGGATCTCTTCCAACTACTAACCGCGCTCAAACTTGCTTAACTTTTTGTGTGAACCATTAGTAGCAGAGGCTCTACCAATCGACCAACCTTTGCTGGCACCGCACCACCTTCCCCGCTACTTAATTCCCAAACCACATACAACGGTACTACTACAATTAACGCTATCTACCATCCACCATCAACAACAACAGTATATTTTGTCTATAAGTCGTATGTTCTCATGGTCAATTTGCCTGTATGTAGGATGAAAAACTGGAGTTTCCCAGAGAAAAACCCTTCTACCTCTGTATGAGATCGGCTAAATCACCTTCAATTGAAAAAGAAAATGTTTTTATAAAGATTCGTCTCTTCACGACGACGAGAATCGAACGCAATATTTTTTAATCGAAGGATTTAACGTTGCGTTGCTTTTCCAATTAAGCTAGGGAGGCTAGAAATTTATTTAATAAAATATTTTTTAAATATAATCTGTAAATTAATGGAACACATGAATGGTCAGTACAACTTCATAAACTTCAGAAAGTTTCAATGAATCGTTTTTGTTCAGGTTTTGATTGTGAGTCTGTGCTTCACTGCTTTCTTCATACAATTTTTCAAGAAGAAACGAACTTTTGCATAACGCTTTGGTTTGGTTCCACTGATTTCTGTGTTTTGTAGATAATGTGTGGCTTGCTAAACCGGATTTCTTGTATTCTTTAAGTGAAATGTATTCCTAATGTATTCTACTCTACTCAGCTACACACATTATTATTATTATTATTATTATTATTATTATTAAGCTCAGGGGCTCACTTTAGTGAGTACGGGTGTGGCAAACCCGAGGTACCTGATGCTGGGCCATGCCTTACTTCATGTAATATACATCTGTTATATTATCTGTAGACTGGTCCCTCCTCTTCCTCCCTTGCTTCTTTCTTCTCTTCTTGCTTCCCCCCCCCCCCCGAATGCTATTAGAGTATTCGAGGGTAATCTTTCCTATTTTGCTGTATCATTTCGTCTTGTGCTAACAGGACATTATCAAACACTGTAACATGATCAGGCCATCAAAAAATGTTCATACCGCATCGTCTGTCGCGGGGGTTACCAAGGGACGCGTTCGGGTTTTAGGCAGAGGGACCCGTTCGAAAAATATGTTAGTCTCCCTTAGACACCACTCCTCAGCACTCTGCTAGAGGAAACTCCATCAATGGGCCCGCTACCCGTTTGGGGAGGTGTTTAAGGGCAGCGCAAAGAAATGGTTCTGCAAAAGGACGGAAATGGCAACGACAACGGCACCAGACTATGGCTTAAGGCAACTAGAACATCTTCTCTCTGACAGGGAAGGAGTTGGAACTGGTTGAGGAAGCCAAGCGCTACCGGATAGACTTAGTCGGGCTTTCTTCGACCAAGAGGAGAGGCTCTAGAACTGTCGACCTGGATAAGGGGTGGAAGCTCTACTACTCTGGTGTCAGCCCGACAATGTCTGCTCAGGCAGGTGTGGGGATATTCACAAGCTCCCAGCTGTCAGACTGTGTTGCTCAGTGGATCCCATGATTTGGCTCTGGTGCAAGCCTATGCACCTAATCTGGAGTCAGAATACTCTGCCTTCCTAGAGGAAGTGGATTCTGCTTTTGACAGGGTGGCAGACACGGAATCAGTCCTGCTAATGGGTGACCTAAACACCTCCCCAACAGATGTCTGGTCATCTGTTGGAACAGATGACCAGACATGGAGAGGTGTGGTTGGGAGGAACGGCGCCCCTGACCTTAACGCGAATGGGTTGAAATTATTGGACTTCTGCTGTACTAACAGCTTGTCCATAATGAATACCTTCTTCCAGCACCGAGAAGTCCATAAGTATCCTGGTACAGGGATACACTAGAACAAAGGTCTCTGATTGACTTCTTTATAGTCTCAGCAGACCTATTTTTCTCAGTGTTGGACGTTTGTATGAGAAGAGGGGCAGAACTGTCAAATGACCACCACCTTTGTGTGCACTCTAGGGCTTCAGAAACCAGATGCTACCATCAACGCTGGTAGGCCTAAGCAGCTATACCGCGTGAAATGGGAGACATTGGAAAATGAGGCTGTGAGGAAGAATTTTGCAGATGACATTTCCTCCAGTTTCAAAGAGATTCCCAAGCAGACTGCAGATGTTGAGGAGTGGAAGCTGTTCAGAACAGCTGTCACTGCCTCTGCACTCACATGGTGTGGCAGAAAGCGGCTCGCTGTGGCAACGGGCAGTGAGAAAAGGACACCTTGGTGGAACCAAGAAGTCCAAAAAAACTGTCCAGGCGAAAAAGGAGTCCTACCTAACATGGCTTAGAGTCAGGTCACCTGAGATGCGTTTGCGGTATGCTGAGGCACGAAAAGCTGCTGTTGAGACAGTAAAGACAGCAAAGCAGAAGGCTTGGAAATCCTTTGGAGAAAGATTAGACTCATCCTATGCAAATGCAAACAAAGTATTCTGGCAGACCATCCGCAGCCTTCGAGGGAGGAATTCGTGCACAGCAAGGGCAATTAAGGCCTCTGATGGTGCACTTTTAACAACCGAGAAGGATATCCTCCACAGATGGAGGGAATACTTTGAGAGCCTTCTTAACCCGGGTGGCCCAGCAGTTGTGGACATCCAAGAGGTGCAGATCGGGGCAATGACTAGTCTCACAGCAGAGGTCCATTTAGCAATAAAATCGCTAAAATCGGGCAAGGCTGCTGGCGATGATGAAATTCAGCCCGAAATGCTAAAAGCCTTAAATCGAGACGGTATTCTCTGGCTGACTCGAGTGTGTAAGACTGCTTGGATATCTCGGTGAACACCAAAGCAATGGCAGATAGGCATAATAATACGTCTTTAAGAAGGGAGACCAGAAAGGATTGCAGTAACTATTGTGGCATCTCTCTGCTCAGCCTGCCTGGGAAAGTGTATGCTAAGTGCTTGGAAAGACGGTGCAGGAGCATAGTTGAGTCAAAGTTCCAGGAAGAACAATGTGGCTTTCGTCCTGGTAGAAGCGCAACTGACCAAATCTTCACTTTAAGGCAAGTCTTTGAGAAATCTTGGGAATATGCCAAGAATGTCTACACATGTTTTGTGGACTTGGAGAAGGCATATGACCGGATTCCTCAGGATAAGCTTTGGCAAGTAGTACAGGAATATAGAGTAGATGGCCAATTATTAGCTGCCATCAAGTCCCTGTATGAATGCCCAGAGTTTTGTGTCAGGGTAAACAGCACAAAGTCTGAACCTTTCACAGTCTCCATTGGCCTCTGCCAAGGGTGTGTTCTGTGACCCCACCTTTTCATAATATTTATGGACTGGATTGATAGGCACAGCCGAGGCAGTGAGTGTCAGAATTGGAAGATGTAGCATTGGATGTCTGCTTTTTGCAGATGACTTAGTACTGCTTAGCTCTTCCACAGATGACCTCCAGTGGACCCGAGATAGGTTTGTAGCTGTTTGTGTAGATGCTGGAATGAAGATCAGTTTGGCCAAAACTGAAACATTTGTGGTCTCAAGACAACCATCCCAGTGCACTCTAAATGTAAGTGGAGTCCCAATGAGGCAGGTGGAGAAGTTTAAATACCTTGGGTCCATATTCACGAATGATGGAAAATGGGACGTAGAGCTAGATACTCGAATTGGCTAAGCAAGCTCAATATTCGGGAGCTTGACCGTTCGGTAGTATTGAAGCGGGAGTTAAGCCAGAAGGCAAAGCTGGCTGTCTTCAATACAGTCTATGTCCCCATCCTCACCTATGGTCATGAGAGTTGGGTAATGACCGAAAGAATGCGGACACGAATCCAAGCGGCTGAAATGAGGTTCCTTCAAAGGGTTGTGGGGCTGACAAGACTCGACAGATTCAGAAGCTCTGTAATTCGGGAACCCTCAATACTCAACCGCTGCTTCTCCATGTTGAGAGATCACAGTCACGTTGGTACGGGCACCTGGTCAGAATGCCACAAGAGAGGTTCCCTCAGCAAGCCCTCTTTGCCAAACCAGAGGGTGGGAGGCCACGTAAAAGGCCAAGGATTCACTGGATAGATTATATATTCAAAATCTTGGGTGGACACGTTTGGGAATCCCAGCAGAACACCTGAGCTTGGTGGCAGAGGATCGTGACCATTGGAAGTTCCTCTTGCAGCTGTTTCCCCCATAACCCAATTAGGAAAGGTGGGCCTTGAAGATGTATGGATGTATGTATTATGTGACACCTCCAAGGAGTTCAAAGACAAATCGAGCGAGAGCACGTCAACAGCATGGAATGCATAGAGGGAAATATATTTACTTTTATTTCGAAGAAGACAAACTTTAGAAGAAACAAATATTGTGATCTAATTAGTTATAAGCATTGATTAAGACATGTACTTTGCATTAATGTTTTATCTTTCCTAAAAGAGTACCATTTAAAACGAATTTTTAAGACAGTAATCGATCATGGACGAACTGTAAGTTTTACGATTGATTATTATATTTGATTAACCCGATTTTGATATACGCGGTAACATCGATTTTTTAATTAATTGGGATTAATTAATCGCGTTAATCAATACCTGTATACTGTTGCAAATCATCCAAAAATTTTGAAGAGGTTAGTCACACAAAAATATAAATTGGATGTGGACAGAAAAAACGATATATAGAAAACAGTATGTAGTATTTGAAATATTTATTATACTGCATATTCCCTTATAATTGGCAGAATGGCATGCATAGGGGGAAATATATTTACTTTTATTTCGAAGAAGACAAACTTTAGAAGAAATGGAAAATGTACAAAGTATGAATGAATGCTTGAATATATTAAATTATCACTGTCTTTCATGTCAACCTACAAATAAGCCATGTTATGAAATGTTTACAAAATCAAAATCATATATCTTATTATATAGAACGATTCATAAATAGGATGATCTGTACAGGTGTGAGTCGGTTTACGATGGGGTTAGGTTCCTGAGATTTCTGACATAAAATGAAACAAAAATATACTGGGAACATAATTAAATACATTAAGTTCCTTTCTAAGATTTTAAGTAATTAACACAAAATACTTGAAAAATGTTTTAATTTATGAAATTTACATATTGGAAATTGTATAACGTTTAATATAATAATGTTTATGAAAAAAGAAAGAAAACTTACTGCTTTTAAAAACGATAGAATAGATGTCTGTTTGGTTTCTTTTCTGATAAGTTATAGCATGGCTTCAGAACTGTTTCAATTCCACTCTTAACAGGTGAGCTTCGCTCTCACTTGGGGTAGTTGCTACAGAAGATCTCACATCCCTTTATTAATAAGAACAATAACCTTTTGCATAGATTTCACTGTTAATATCCTAACCGACATTACAGAGTCAGCTTCACTGTATCTTCTTTGGAGGGTTGTTTAGCTATTTCTTCTAAACCTTCCGTTGAAAGCTCTTCGCCATGACTCTCAAGGATCTCATTTATGTCAACAACTTCTACATCATCTAGTCCTATTTCCTTCCATTGCTATCTCTGTCATATTTCCTGTTATAGACGCTTACCCCTCTTCACTCCATGCCGCTGAAATATTGGTGATTCCTTTCACGATGTCCTGTTGACTTCCAATAGTCTCTCTCAACGTCACATTATAGGACACGAATATCCTCAGCAATTCCCTTCAATGTTGTTCGTAAGTAATAAGCCTTGAATGTGGATATTGTTCCTTGATCCATCGATTATACAAGTGAAGTTGTGTTTGGTGAAAGGTAGATAATCTTGACCTCTTGAACATTCCTATTCAATTCAAATCCCCCCCCCCCACACACACACACCAATCGTGATCTATGAGAGGCGGGCGTAAATTGAAAAACGACGTAAACCGAGTCATCATACCTGTATTCTTATTTGATGACATTAATAAAAGTTTGATTAATAAGAATTTGATGATATTAATAAAAGATCCAAAATAAATAAGATCTCAAACCTACAATAAGTTGTAATGAAAAGAGCAAAGTTTACACCAAATATCAGTATCATTAAAAGCAGAAAACCTCTCAAATATAGTCTTAGGTTGTTATTTTTTAAAATTTTGGCAGATTTATGTAATGCTAAGATGGCAGTGTATTATGCCGTTTAATTACAAATCGTCTCAGGCAAATGTTGTCTTACTAAGAGAATGAAGTGTCAGTCACAGATTTTGCGATTTTCGCAGAATAACCAAATGCTTCATGAAATACAAACTTTGTTCGTAAAACATGGCTTAGAGCTCTCCCGAAATTTCCGACTCTGGATCAAGATGTAAGACGAAGGTACGACGATGTACCTTCGTCTTACATGAGATAGTCTCCTAACTATCAAGCACAGCTAGCATTCACCTATCTTTAACTTTATAATTAAAGGCAAATACGAGAGCCTGTGTAGCTCAGCGGATGTGGCGTTTGCACACCGCCGCGCTTGGCCGCACGAAGGAAGACTTGGTTTCGAGTCTAGTCGGCGACTAGAGGAAATTTTTCTAAGCCTTTTTTCGACCGGTTCCCGAGTTAGTCGATCTCTGGCACAGGCAAGCAGGTTTTTCCTCCCGGAAACTCGGGTTTTTCGTCCTGTAAACTCAAGAAAATCGACCGTAGAACCCACATTATTTCAGACATTAAATATATTGTATTAGGGTTAGGGACCACGAGATGGCGGCACATTTGAGCCGTCTCTCTTCACTGCGTACCGCTTAATTAGTGATAGCCTTGGGCCATCTGTCTCTGATTGGGTACCAGTGGAGATTGAACTGCCCACTCAGTCTCCAAAAGTTAGATAGGGCTAAATGGCCTCGCCTACTCCCGTATATACGGGAATAAAAAGGCGTTAGTTGATTTAAAAAAAAAAAGGCAAATACCTAATTGTTTAAATAATTTTAAACTTACATTAGTAGAAAACAAATCATAAACGTATATTCAATGATCAATAATGACTTGGTTTGGTATACGCAATCAGGTATATACCAAACCAAGTCTACCATGTCATCCTGGGAAATTTCGGTGTCATTTTAAATAATATACAACGTGGCATTTGTTAAAAATAAATAAATAAAGTAGATGCTTTTCTCACTTGGTTTTCAGCTCTTTAAATTCAATAAATAAATTAAAATATTAATACTATTAATATTTAAATAAGAGAACACAAACATATACTAACAACTCCGCAACTTCGAACATACGTACTTCACAGAGCCAAAGGCAACTCCTGAGATAACGTGAGAGGAAAAACTCACTTTATTGAAAGTGATAAAATTTTACTAGAGATTTGTCTGGTAATTCTAATCGACACTGATTATTATGAAATGCATAAATAATAACCAACAAATCATGCTGCATGAAATTTGTCATCATATTTATTAATAAATGTAAACAAAAATTAAGAATAACAAATAAGATTTCTGGCTAGAAGGGTGAAGCAAAATTGCTTTTCATTATTCCCCTTTGTCTGTAATGAAAGAACTTTGAATCGAGTGTTTATGAGCTATATGCTCACCCAATGAGGCAGTGAAATTAGCTGTGTTCAGATAATTTAAGATTGACTTAGGCCTTTTTTTTGTAGTTTTTCTGCTTCATTATATTCCAAAGCTTCCTTGATCGACGGGTTTGGATAATTGCTTGTCTTGGTAAAGAATTTCTCAGCTAGATCTAAGAGAAGGAACGAGATGTAAGGAATAGACTTCTCTATGGATCTGGGAGTTTCTAATAAACCAAGGGGCATCTAGAATCATCCTCAGGCACTTGTTCTGTAGTCTTAGAATATTTGTATTCGCAGTGTGGCTCCATGCGGGGGGATGCATAAGTGAGACCGGTCTTATTACCATCTTGTAAATTGTTAATTTTGTGTATTCAGTTTACTTTGTCTGTTGATCACAGGGTAGAGCTGTACTATTACTTTGGATGTCTTCAAGGCAATGTGTCTTATATGATTGCTGAATAGTTTTCTATCAAGAATCACTCCGAGATATTTGACTTCAGTCTGCCATGGAATCTTAACTCCGAAAGATGAATGATCTCCATACTATGGATTTTCTTTCTTGTAAAGAGTATGGCTGAGCTCTTCTGGGGGTTTACTTGAATCTTTCAGTCGGCCAGCCACCTCTCTGGTATATGTATACTGGTTTGAAGTCTTCTAGTTGCCAGTTTGGGCTCAGAGACCTTGCCATCAGTGCAGTATCATCTGCATATAATGCAGTGAATGTTGTTCTCAGGCTCAGAGGGATGTCTGCTACGTAGATTGAGAACAGAGAGCCCTGAGGTACGCCTGCCAAGACCTTGCGTCTGGATGAAATCGTTTCGTCGACCCTGACCTGCATATATCTGTCTCTCAGGTATGAGTGGAGTATTTTTATTAACTTGATTGGCAAATTACATTTTATGGGTTTGTAAACAAGGCCTTGATGCTATACCTTATCAAATCTTCTCTGCATCGATGAAGATGGCAGCTATATGGAGTTTAGCCTTTTGTAATGATTTCCAATAGCCGGTGTACTTGTTGAACTGTACTACAGGCCTTGCGGAAGCCAAACTGCTCGTTAGGCAAAATTCCTAACTTATCCGTTTCTGCTTGGAATCTTGTGAGGGTCACTTTCTCTGTCACCTTTCCGAGGCCAGACAACAGGCTGATAGGTCTGTAGCTTCAGGAAGTTGAGGGTTTTTTCCTGGTTTCTTCAATGGCATGATGATGGCTGTTTTCCGAGCAGTGGAAAAATACTGGAATCTAAAAATGGCATTGGTAATGTTGACGAGATGGACTATGGCATTTCTTGGAAGTAGTTTTACTATTCAGTTCGTTATGCGATCTGCGCCTAGAGCATTTTTACTGTTTAGGTGAGTGATGATAATTATTATTTCTGCTGGAGTAGTCGGAGTTATGTCTGAATCAACAGTGTGCTCTCGTAAAGTTGTCCTAACATGAAGGTGAATCTTGTATATAAGGTTGATATTTAGATTTGCATAAGATGGATTGCACTGAGATTCAAGGTTATCTATTAGTGCTTCAGCTTTCTCTTCATCTATGTGAATAATCCCATTCTTGGTTTGTATAGGGGTATGAGTTGCTTTTTGGTGCAGATGGCTCTTAATTTCTAGGAGTGATCTTCATTATTGATGTTAGCCAATTTAGTTTTCCATTGATGGTTTCTGTGTTTTTGAAGAGCTTCACATACTTGTCTGATTAGGTTGTTCAATACTCTTGTCTTATGGGACCATAATATTATGGTATCTCTTTCTGGCTCTAATTAAATCCATGATTTACTCTGGGATATGATTGGTTGGGTGGAAGACAGTGGTTTGCCTGACTGATTCCATTGTTTTCTGAATTTCTATGGTTGTTATTTACTGCTGAGTCTATCTCTTCCTTTTTACTAATGTTGGGCACTGGACCAGTATAATCTGAAAGAACCTCAGCTAACTTGTCCCATGGTATAGAGGAGAGAATTGATCTGATGAACCTAGATTAAGCACTATGGGACTGTGGTCAGAAGATAATGCGTTAACTGTTTCCAATTTGTATTGGTATCTTATATTTTTAAAAATGACGATGTCTAGCATATCCGAGCTACCTGATGGGCTGAAGTGGGTGGGCTCGGTAGGTCTCGCCACAATAGCAGAGTTGAGCATTGCGTAGTTGAATAGTGTGTAGCCTTTGGTGTTAATTGAAGAGCTGTACCAAGCTGCGTGTTTTGAATCGAGTTCTCCTGCTATTATTGTGGAGTCATTTGATCCAAGTATGGAGTCCAGATCTGTTGTCAGCAGAGGAATGCTCGAAGGATTATAAGCAGCATAGATCTTGAGACTGCCAGCGTTGCTGTTATGCACCTCCACACAGGTTACCTCTAGGTTTACGGTTTGGGGGTTGGCTATTCTATTATGATTCAGGTAACTCGTCATATACATGGCTTCCACCTCTTGTGCCAATTCTATAATTGGCCATGGATTTTAGGGTTATTAGCTCGTCTTAGGTGTTTCACCAATCAAGATGATATCAGTACTGAGATGTGTCACAAATTCTTGAAGTTCCAAGACTTTTTATCAATCCATTTGCATTCCATGCTACTATCATTAGAGATGTTGGTTTGAATTTTTCACACATGAGAGATGGCTGTTATAATGGTTTAAGTGCCTTGCAGAAATCTTTCTGGAAGATGGTGAAGGGCTTGTTTTGCTGAATTCCTACAGCATGGTGGCAAGCAAAGCAATTAAAACTGATGTTAGATTGGAGCTTGCTAGGTTGAGAGATGTAGGAATCTTGGTTTGTGCAGCCTCAGCATATGTTTTAGTTTTGTTGGGGATCTTATTCCTTCCTGTGTGGTTGATGGTGAGGTGTTTCTGATTGGGGAGACCTAGTTGGTTGCTTATGGCATCGTTGTGAGGAGGAGCAAGATTGACTCTTGCTGACCCTCGTTTTTTTAAATTGAATAGGCATCCCTTGTAGTTGGCAGTGTGAAGTCCTCTGCACTTAGCACAGCAGGCAGAAGTAGATCTTGGCTTGGTGCAGGTCTGGTGTCCCTCGCCACACTTCAAGCAACTGTAGGCTGCCTTACATAATTTTTAGGAGTGCCTGAACTTTTGGCACCTGTGACACTTCCTGAGAGGCTCAGTTATTATTTTGAGTCCACATACAACTGTCAGTTCATAGATCTGCTTTTGTGTATTGCTGATTTCTACCAGCACCAAAGGCATTGGGCTTTTATCTGACCTGAGCATCCTTCACTTTAACTGCGGACAGGCCCTTTCTGGAGAGGTCTATGACCACATCTTCAGGGATGATACCTTCGGCAACCACACAAAGAACCACCTTCAGGTTCTTTTCGCTGGGTAAAACGAATGTGTGGTATGGGAGATTTGCATTGTCCATAAACGTAGTCATTTGTCAGTCCAATCCAAATTCAAATCCAAATCCAAAGTCAAATTCAACTTGCCATAGTCACTAGTCAGTGACTATGGCAAGTTGGATTTTAACTCCATCGAAGTTTTTAGCTCATGAGAATGTGATTTTATGTTCCCTGAGGGCTGATGTGACAGGAATCCATTCTTCTTTATCCCTTAAGATGACTGGTGGTATCTTTATCTTTAGGTACATTGATAGATTCTATTTCTATTATTTTGGGATCTTCTGAGGTGGTGGCGATTTTTTTTCTCTTCTTTTTAACCGTTTTGAATTCTGTATGTGTTACCAAGGTCTGACAGATGCTGACTTGGGATGAAGCATCTTCTAAATTTCGGGAATGTACAAAGTCTGATCGCGTTTGTGTAATGGATTCGTCAATTATGTCATCCATTTTGTCTTTTGTGACTGCTGAGGGGGGTGGGGGGAAGGTTTCAAAAGCTTAACTTTTCCCAGCCAGTTGTCACTCAGCAGTTTTCCAGTCTGAGGAATTCCTTATATACCTCCTCAAATTTGGCCTCATTCAGAGGTTTTGCCGTGATACTAATAAGTGAAATTGTGTAAAGTCACTGGTAGAGAAAGAATAAAGTTCACTCAGGCATCCCGAGCAGATTACAAACAATCCTGTGGACTTTTGAGGGTCCACTGGCAAATCCCATACACACACACACAGGTGTCTACTAGCAACAATATATTATAGTTGAATACCCTAATAACAGTGAAAAGGAGTGTCAAGAACTCACTTGGCCACAGTGCAGAAACTTACCTCCCTAAAGTACCATTCATCCACCAACTGGTCCTCTTTGCAGCCATCAGATCTCTTGCATTCTTCATGCAGAAGGGGAGACAGTAGGTTTCAGACTGTGTTAGCTCCTGTGCAATGTGAGTTTACGGAAAAACCTTATATAAAATTCAATCAGGTATAGCCTAAAATTTCACATCCGATCACATTAAAAATGACCCGGAATCCATTCATTCTCCTCAAACAAAAATTACTTGAAATTAATTAAAATAACTTACAGAAAGCTATTCTAGATCTAAATGAGATAGCCAAAGATTATGGAATGAGAATATCAACAGAAAAATAAAAAACTATGGCCTTTAAAGGAGAAGATCCAGCAAGAAATAAAATAGTAATAGATAACAAGATCTTAGAACAGGTGAATTCATTTAACTACCTAGGATGTATGATCACATATGAAAATGAAAAAGACAAACGTAAAAACTGCAAAATATTTAAAAATAACAGGTGTGATTAACTCTATATTTAAACCAAACCTAGTTCAAAAACAAACCAGACTAAAAGTATACAATACATTAGCCAGTCTTAATGTATGGAAGCGAAATCAATAAAACAAAAACACAAAGATTAATAACAACAGAAATGAAGTTTATGAGAAAAACTGCAGAGTATACTCTATTTGATCAAAAGAAACAAAGAAATTATGAAAGAATTAAATCAAGTAATAGGAAAAATTAAAAAATATAAACATAAATGGATGGAACACGTTCAAAGAATGAAAATAGAAAGATTACCAAAACATGCTTTAAAGTATAAGCCATTAGGAAAAAGAAAACCAGGACGTCCTCTTAAAAGATTCAACGATGATTTCTAAGGGAACAGGACACGCTAGGACTAAATCCTTGATATGCATGATGATGATGATGATACTTAGGCAAAATTGATTCTACGCTAATACAGTTATTTCCATGAGTTTTCCTCGGATTTTATAATTTTTTTCAATATGCCTACTCACGGTATTTCATTTTGAAACAAACTTCATGATTAATGTTAAAAAAATAGCAGTAGCGATAACATTACTATATCTTATGTTTTTATTAAATCAGTTAAACAGTTATTTCCGAATTTTATCATCCAGATTTATGTTTCAGCAATTTATTTAACAACTTTTACATTTTCAGTTTCTTTTCTTTTTTTATCTTTCGCTAGCACTGTGGAATGCTGCTGAATTCTTTCATTTAACTTTGCACAATGCTAATTTTTTTTTTAAAAAAAATCGATAATAATACTACTACTAATAATAATAATAATATTTAAAAATAACAGGTGTGATTAGGCAATAACAATCAAGGAAAAGAAGGAGTAGCCATAGTATTCAACACAAAATACGAGGCTTATCTTCTTGAATGGCAGTCAGTCTCAAGTAGAGTAATGTGGGCAAATATGAGAATGGGGAACTGGACAATGAGACTTATTTGTGCCTATGGTCCCACAGAAGGTTCTACTAAGGTAGAAGTGGAGGAATTTTTTGAGGCTTTAGAAAAAGCAACTGACACAATGAAAAAGGAAAAGTTGGTCCTTGTTGGGGATCTAAATAGTAGAGTAGGAAATGATTGTGAGACATACAAAAATATTTTGGGAAAATTTGGAGAAAAGAGCAAAGCTAATAATAATGGCAAATATCTGTTGGATTTCTGCTCAGAACATGGACTGGTTATTACTAACACCATGTTCCAACATAAAAATGTGCACAAATTCACATGGAGAGAAGAGGCTAGGAATAAGAAAAGTATCATTGACTATGTTATTGTTGATAGTGATGTTTTCTCCCTGGTGCAGGCCACCAGAGTGTACAGAGGATTTGAAATTGGAAGTGATCACTATTTAGTCTTGAGCAGGATAAAATTGAATTTCATATTGAAAAGAATAACATGTAAGAAAGTTTTAAAGCGAATAAATGTTGAGCAGCTCTCAGATGTAAACTGTAGACTAAAATACAGAAATATTATTGAAAAGAAAATGAAAGAGTTTGAGAACAGGAATCAAACCTTGGAGATTCAGTGGCAAACTCTGAAGGAAACATTGATTGATTCTGCCAGAGAGGCATGTGGTGAGGTTGTGTGCAAAGATAAAAAAATCAGAACTCCCTGGTGGACACAGGAAGTTAAAGAGGCAGTGAAGGAAAAGAAGAAAGCATATCAAAAGTTCCAGGCAAATAAGTCAGCTTTTACTCTTACAGAATACAGAGACAAATGTAAGAAAGCTAAACAGTGTGTAAAACTAGCTAAACAAAAGTCATGGGAGGACTTTGGCAAGAATATAGAAAATAAATATCAAGAAGGTGGCAAAATATTCTGGAGGTTGTTGAAGAAGCTTAGGAATGGAGGAAAGAGTGCTGTAAAAGGAATTAGAGATGATAAAGGTGAAATGAAAACAGGAGAAAAAGATATCCTTGAAGTATGGAGTAATTACTTTGAAAAACTGCTAAATGAAACAAGCAGTGATGATAGCACAGTGATAAAAAACACTGACCAGGCATGCAGTCAGGAATACATATCCATACTTGAAGTAGAAAAAGCCATCAAAGGCTTGAAATGTGGAAAGGCAGCAGGAGTAGATGATATTCGACCAGAAATGCTGAAGTATGGTGGTATAAGAGTCTTACAGTGGCTGCACTGCATAGTTCAGAAAGCCTGGACAGAGGGACGAATTCCCGATGATTGGAGTAGAGCTCTCATAGTACCCATATATAAAAAGGGAAATAAAACTGAATGTGAGAATTACAGAGGTATTTCCCTACTAAGTGTTCCTGGCAAGATCTATGCAAGTATACTTGAGAAACGGTTGAGAAGAATTGTGGAAGAAAAGCTTGGTGAAGAACAAGCTGGATTCAGGCCAAATAGAGGCTGTCAGGATCACATCTTCACTTTACGACAAATAGTCGAGAAAGCATGGGAATATAACAAAGATCTGTATTTAAGTTTTGTCGATTTGGAAAAGGCATATGACAAGGTGCCAAGAGAGAAGCTATTCAATACGCTGCAGTTATATGGTGTCAATGGGGCATTATATCAAGCAATACTTAGTCTTTATTTGAGTTGTGAGTCAGCAGTTAGAATTGAAGGAAGTACAGGAAGATGGTTTAATGTTAAATCTGGTGTGAGACAAGGATGTACATTATCCCCTCTGTTATTCATTATCTATATGGATCACATTATGAAGGAATGTGGTATTAAACCTGATATCAAAATTGGAGATGTTAATGTCAGCTCTTTGCTTTATGCGGATGATGTTATACTTCTAAATAAATCTGCTACAAGTCTGCAAGATTCTCTGACTAAATTGAATAGCTGTTGTAATAGATATGGTATGAAGGTCAGCAATAAAAAGACAAAGACAATGAAAATAGGCAGAATCATTGAAAATGTCAACTGTGTTGTGAATGGAGAACCTGTGGAACAAGTAAAACATTTCAGCTACTTAGGCACAATTTTTACTGAAGATGGTAAACTAAATATAGAAATAGACAACAGAATCAGCAAAGCTGGTATCGTGGGAAGTCAATTGAATAAATTCATATGGAATAAGAAAGAAATTAGTCGGAACACTAAATTAGCTGTATACAAGACTGTGTTGAAACCAATTTTAACTTATGGATCTGAGAGCTGGGTCAGAAGTAAAACTCTTGACCAAAGACTAGAGACCGCAGATATGAGAGTCCTGAGAAAGATTAGAGGCGTGAACAGATGGCATCAATGGCAATATCATATTAAAAATGAGGATATTAGGAAAGAACTTGACATTGTCAGCATCCAGGAATGCGTTAGCAGAGCTAATCTCAGATGGTATGGTCACTTAAATAGAATGGGAGAGGAAAGATTAGCAAAACAAGTGTTCTCTGCCAGGTTGGCAGGAAAACGACCCAGAGGAAGACCAAGATATAGGTGGATTGATACGGAACAAAGTGCCTTAGACGATAGAAATATAAGATCTGATAATGTTGGAGTCTTGATAAGTAACAGACTGATTTGGAGGAAAATTGTAGATAGGAAGTTAGTAATGATGTAATTTTTTCATGTAGTACTGTCATATCCTGTACACCCCTTGAGGGTACATGGCAGGAATTTGATGATGATGATAATAATAATAATAGTAATGTTTCTTGTTATTATTTCAATGTGGACTGTGAACTGTGAATTGAATATAGAAATATTTAATTTTTATTTGCCATAGAGTATTTACATATATACAATTAAAAATTAGAATTAAATTTTCTGCTCAGTACAAAATGCAGAGCATTTTCTTAAAATATAAATATACATAATTTTTATAAGTATAAATCATTTACTTTCAATATCACTATCAATTATTTTTACATTTTTATTACTATAAAAATGCAGAATACAGATACGTTATTTTTTAGAAAGTATATATATATATATATATATATATATCATCATCATCATCATCATCATCAAATTCCTGCCATGTACCCTCAAGGGGTGTACAGGGTATGACAGTACTACATGAAAAAATTACATCATTACTAACTTCCTATCTACAATTTTCCTCCAAATCAGTCTGTTACTTGTCAAGACTCCAACATTATCAGATCTTATATTTCTATCGTCTAAGGCACTTTGTACCGTATCAATCCACCTATATCTTGGTCTTCCTCTGGGTCGTTTTCCTGCCAACCTGGCAGAGAACACTTGTTTTGCTAATCTTTCCTCTCCCATTCTATTTAAGTGACCATACCATCTGAGATTAGCTCTGCTAACGCATTCCTGGATGCTGACAATGTCAAGTTCTTTCCTAATATCCTCATTTTTAATATGATATTGCCATTGATGCCATCTGTTCACGCCTCTAATCTTTCTCAGGACTCTCATATCTGCGGTCTCTAGTCTTTGGTCAAGTGTTTTACTTCTGACCCAGCTCTCAGATCCATAAGTTAAAATTGGTTTGAACACAGTCTTGTATACAGCTAATTTAGTGTTCCGACTAATTTCTTTCTTATTCCATATGAATTTATTCAATTGACTTCCCACGATACCAGCTTTGCTGATTCTGTTGTCTATTTCTATATTTAGTTTACCATCTTCAGTAAAAATTGTGCCTAAGTAGCTGAAATGTTTTACTTGTTCCACAGGTTCTCCATTCACAACACAGTTGACATTTTCAATGATTCTGCCTATTTTCATTGTCTTTGTCCTTTTATTGCTGACCTTCATACCATATCTATCACAACAGCTACCCAATTTAGTCAGAGAATCCTGCAGACTTGTAGCGGATTTATTTAGAAGTATAACATCATCCGCATAAAGCAAACAGCTGACATTAACATCTCCAATTTTGATATCAGGTTTAATACCACATTCCTTCATAATGTGATCCATATAGATAATGAATAACAGAGGGGATAATGTACATCCTTGTCTCACACCAGATTTAACATTAAACCATCTTCCTGTACTTCCTTCAATTCTAACTGCTGACTCACAACTCAAATAAAGACTAAGTATTGCTTGATATAATGCCCCATTGACACCATATAACTGCAGCGTATTGAATAGCTTCTCTCTTGGCACCTTGTCATATGCCTTTTCCAAATCGACAAAACTTAAATACAGATCTTTGTTATATTCCCATGCTTTCTCGACTATTTGTCGTAAAGTGAAGATCTGATCCTGACAGCCTCTATTTGGCCTGAATCCAGCTTGTTCTTCACCAAGCTTTTCTTCCACAATTCTTCTCAACCGTTTCTCAAGTATACTTGCATAGATCTTGCCAGGAACACTCAGTAGGGAAATACCTCTGTAATTCTCACATTCAGTTTTATTTCCCTTTTTATATATGGGTACTATGAGAGCTCTACTCCAATCATCGGGAATTCGTCCCTCTGTCCAGGCTTTCTGAACTATGCAGTGCAGCCACTGTAAGACTCTTATACCACCATACTTCAGCATTTCTGGTCGAATATCATCTACTCCTGCTGCCTTTCCACATTTCAAGCCTTTGATGGCTTTTTCTACTTCAAATATGGATATGTATTCCTGACTGCATGCCTGGTCAGTGTTTTTTATCACTGTGCTGTCATCACTGCTTGTTTCATTTAGCAGTTTTTCAAAGTAATTACTATATACTTCAAGGATATCTTTTTCTCCTGTTTTCATTTCACCTTTATCATCTCTAATTCCTTTTACAGCACTCTTTCCTCCATTCCTAAGCTTCTTCAACAACCTCCAGAATATTTTGCCTCCTTCTTGATATTTATTTTCTATATTCTTGCCAAAGTCCTCCCATGACTTTTGTTTAGCTAGTTTTACACACTGTTTAGCTTTCTTACATTTGTCTCTGTATTCTGTAAGAGTAAAAGCTGACTTATTTGCCAGGAACTTTTGATATGCTTTCTTCTTTTCCTTCACTGCCTCTTTAACTTCCTGTGTCCACCAGGGAGTTCTGATTTTTTTATCTTTGCACACAACCTCACCACATGCCTCTCTGGCAGAATCAATCAATGTTTCCTTCAGAGTTTGCCACTGAATCTCCAAGGTTTGATTCCTGTTCTCAAACTCTTTCATTTTCTTTTCAATAATATTTCTGTATTTTAGTCTACAGTTTACATCTGAGAGCTGCTCAACTTTTATTCGCTTTAAAACTTTCTTACATGTTATTCTTTTCAATATGAAATTCAATTTTATCCTGCTCAAGACTAAATAGTGATCACTTCCAATTTCAAATCCTCTGTACACTCTGGTGTCCTGCACCAGGGAGAAAACATCACTATCAACAATAACATAGTCAATGAGACTTTTCTTATTCCTAGCCTCTTCTCTCCATGTGAATTTGTGCACATTTTTATGTTGGAACATGGTGTTAGTAATAACCAGTCCATGTCCTGAGCAGAAATCCAACAGATATTTGCCATTATTATTAGCTTTGCCCTTTTCTCCAAATTTTCCCAAAATATTTTTGTATGTCTCACAATCATTTCCTACTCTGCTATTTAGATCCCCTACAAGGACCAACTTTTCCTTTTTCATTGTGTCAGTTGCTTTTTCTAAAGCCTCAAAAAATTCCTCCACTTCTACCTTAGTAGAACCTTCTGTGGGACCATAGGCACAAATAAGTCTCATTGTCCAGTTCCCCATTCTCATATTTGCCCACATTACTCTACTTGAGACTGACTGCCATTGAAGAAGATTAGCCTCGTATTTTGTGTTGAATACTATGGCTACTCCTTCTTTTCCTTGATTGTTATTGCCTGAATATAACATTTTGTATTTATTGCTCAGAAAGATCTCACCAGTTTTGGTCTTTTTTGTTTCAGTCACCCCTATTATGTCGATCTGGTACTTATCTAATTCCTCAGCTAGCTCCATTTCTTTGCCATTCAGGCTTCTTACGTTGATAGTACCGATCTTTAACTCTGGTGATGTTGAGTTGAGGTTTGTTTTCAGATTTGTTCCAGTAGCTGACTTTTCGCTGTTCGCCCTGGTTCCCTGGCGAAAAAAACGGGGGCCTTGTTTAACCGGGCGACGCCCCAGCCGGCATGAAATTTTGTCATGTTGTACCATCATTTTTCATTTTGGTTTAACCAATAAGAATACAATTTGGTCGGCTAAATCCCAAATTGCCAGCCCATCCTCGTTCGTTCAGTATCAAAGTAGATACCCAACAGGGTGCACCACGAGAAGGTGAGGATTGGACATTAGGTCAGAAGCCCTGGTCGGTTCTCCGCATTCCTTTAAAGGCTATGTGGAGGTCTCCTCTCAGTTATACAGCTTTGACCCTTAAGCACCCTATATATATATATATATATATATATGTATATATATTCTTTAGTTGATATATGTATATATATATATCAGCTAAAAAAAATTAGCCAACTCCTTTTTCTTCCCGTATAGGGAGTAAGCGAGGCTGTTTTAGCCCTATCTAACTTTTAGAGTGGGCAGTTCAATCTCCACTGGTACCCAATCAGGGATAGCTGGCCCAAGGCTATCACTAAATAAGCGGCACGCAGTCAAGACAATGGTTCAACAAGTGTCACCATCTCGTGGTCCCTCTTAACAATATATTTAATGTCTGAAATAGTGTGGGTTCTACGGTCGATTTTCTTGAGTTTACAGGACGAAAAATCCGAGTTTCCAGGAGAAAAAACCTGCTGTGCCAGAGATCGACTTGGGTACTGGTCGAAAAAAGGCTTGGAAATTTTTCTAAGTTTTCGAGTCTAGTCGGTGACTAGACTCAAAACTAAGTCTTCCTTCGTGCGGTGAAGCGTCGTGGTGTGCACTGGGGTACACAGGCTGTGTGTGTGTGTGTGTGTGTGTGTGTGTGTGTGTGTGTGTGTGTGTGTGTGTGTGTGTGTGTGTGTGTGTGTGTGTGTGTGTATCTAGAGGTCTCATTAGTGGGAGCCAGACTTAGGAGAGATACCAAGGTTGAAGTAATGATATATCTCATATATGACTTCACATATATTTCTTCTAGCACCAAGACGTGCTAGAACTTTAGGAAATATTATTATTATTAGGAAATATATAATTATGAGGCATTCATAGTTTGCATTAGAAACTGCATTTACTTAAACTGTGACTAATCATGATAAAATTATGTTGGAGAAATATAAAAATTTTCAAAGTCTCGATCATTTTTCACAAGTTAATTTTTCCTAAAAATCTCTGAATATTTTGAATTGTCAACACGTACAATTTATATTTAGATATCTACATCTCTGTTTATGGTATCATTTGATATTACCTACGTTGATTATTACATAATCAATACAATTCCTTGTGTAATTTCAAAAACTATTCTAACCGATGATATATTTGTACTAATAACTAGTCGAAAGTATATGGAATGTTGCAACATGCGTTAGATATTTAAGCAATTTTAATAATTATAAAAAAATAAATCAGCTAACCTTTTATTTCTTTATTATTATATATATTCACCTATCCAGCTTTTGGAGTGGGCAGTTTAATATCCATCGTAGCCAATCATAGATAGCTGGCTCATGTCTATGACTAATTATAGGCAGCCACCGATGAAGAGGCTAGTAAACAAGTGCTGCCATCTCTTGGTACCTAATGGTACCAAGACCGATTATTAACTTTCTTGGTACTAACTGCCATGTCTTGGTCTCGAATGTTCCATCATCTTCATCAATGCTTTTGCAAGCATAGCATATTTTCTGCACCACAAATTGGATGAAGAACATGAGGGAACTAGGAAAACATACTGCTGCATTTAGTGGCACAGAATCAAGCACTAGTACAGCAGAGGACTTTGTATGAAAATCAACTTTATCTGTATTTCCGGTCGGTTTAAGCACTTTTACCAGATCATCATCATTTATTGTTTTATCATGTGGTTTCTACAACAATCTCTCTCTCTTTCTCTTTTGTGTGCTTTTCACAGATAAATCAATGTTTACTCAAGATGGTATTTTCAATTATTACAAATCACACGTAGGCCAATCAAAATCCATATGCAATTATTCAGTCAAAACATCAGCAGCAATTCTCTATCAACAAGGTCAGATATTTTTGGAGATAGATTAAAAGAGCCATTTTGTCAAACAGGCTTAAAGATGCTTTGTACCCTGACTTCTTGCAAAGCCTGGAAAACATCTTCCATAATCATCTTCACAATCATAATCATAAAACATCTTCCCTTCCCTTGCAAAACATCTTCCATTATGTGCTTGATGATGTTCCCTTGGCATGGAGGAGAAACATTGTTTCTTCTTCATGCCAAGGAATATTGGAGCTCCATCCTTCTTTCTGAAAGATGGATCAATTATATATTGGTCCATCCTGACATTAATCTCCTCAATCACCTGACCTAAATCCTGCGAATTTTTATTTGTGGGGCCATTTGAAATTACTGATATATATATATATATATATATATATATATATATATATATATATATATATATATATATATCCTACCCTAATGGGAATATTGACAAATTGCAGGAATGTGTTAAACATGCATGAACTATCATCAGAACTAGTCAAGAACTTTTGAGCACAATGAGGTGATGTGATAAGGCGAGCCTGTAATGGTGATATGACTTGCATATCAACAGCTGTGGGGCTGGCAACGGAAGCCGTTTTGAACATCTCCTGTGCACTTCATTCATTCTACAGTGTTCCTTTTTGCCAGTTATTACTGAGAGATTTAGGCCCTATTTCTTGACATTTTGTCGTAAAATGATATCGACTGGTATCTGTTCTGCCCATATGAAGGGCTGCATCTCAGAAATACAATGTTAGGGCTTTTTTTTAAAATTTTATTTTAAGTTCTGAGATGTAGAATATACTTTTAAAGTTAATGACAGAGGATGTGGAATCACGTCCTTTGTATAATGAATCAGTATGAGGTATATATGTGAACTTTTTGAATGCTGTAATTCTCTATTCATATATATTTGATCATTTTCAAAGGTCATTTCCTGTTTAACAGGAAAAAGAAAGCAAAGTATAAACTCTTTAAATAATGAGAATTTATATTTCTTTTATAAGTAAAAACATGAATATAAAATAAAATACAATTTGCATAAATACTAATGTGAAATATGTTTTTCAATAATTACTCAACAATGATTGTGATTAAAATATCTTCCACAATAATAATTAACATCTATCATTAAACAGCCATTTTTACAATGCTAATATATTCTTTGTAAAAATATCCTAAGCCATAATTTATAATTATTTAAATTATAAAATACATAAATTCAGGATCATATAAAATAATCAGTCTGATTTACAAATTTACAATATTATTCATCTGTTTCCCCTATTAAGTATTCCTGGAGTTCTTTTTTTACTGAATTCCTTAAATAAATAAATAAAAAAAAATGCATTTCACATTTAATTATAGCAAACTGGTTTACTTTATGCTGAATTATAAATACAATAATCTACCATTTAAATTGTAGTAAGAAGGCAACTTGGTGTTCTGATAACTGAAAAAGTCTGATAAGTGGAGTGCAATTACATGGTGTTCTACCATAAGTCGGCTAAGTCAGTTAATTAAATGATTGTTGTTCTAGAGCATCGGTACCCAGCCGGTGGTACATGTACCCCAGGGGGTGCATACTGGGCCATTCATAGGTACACGAAAAATAATTAGCAATGGCGGAAAAACCTCATTTCCACTATTTTACATTAAGATAGACACTGAAAAAGTGCCAGTATTTAAAAACAGCTATTTTAAAAACAAGAGGTACAATTTATAGAAATGGGTTTAAAAGATATGCACAAGTGGAAAAAGGTTGAGAACCACTGTTCTAGAGGATTGGATAAATAGTAGATTACCATATATATAATGAATAAAACAAAATGAAAAAGTTCAAAATTTGCAAAATCAGATATACGGAGTTTGCAAATATGACACAATTCAAATAATAACATAATAACAAACTTCTCAAACTGAACAGCAAATGCTACAAAGAAATTAAAATCAATCAACATGCAGAAGAAGAAGTTAGCAGTTTTACATACTTGGGAGCAAATGTAGATACTGAAGATAGAACCGAAAGGAATATAATTCAAAGATTGACAATATGAATCAGAGATATGGAAACTGATCAAAAACAGGAACCTAAATTAAACAGTTTCAACAAAAATGTTAGCATAAAATATTAAAAATATTTTGGCCCCAACATATAGCAAATAATGACATGATGAGCAAAAAAGTATCACCAATGAAATAAAAAAATGCAGATGGAAATGGACTGGACACATACTGAGGATGGACAGCAGAGAAATTCCAAGAGTAGCTTGATGTGGATCCCAGAAAGGAGGAGGCTTGAATTAACTTTGCAGAGAATGACAGAAAAGGAATGAAGAATGGCTAGATGGGAGAGTTAGAGGAAGCTGAATTAGTCGCTCAAGAGGTATCGGGAAGAAACAGATCTCAGCCTTATTATGACCTTTTTTTTCTTGACCACTAGTATTAATAAATTAAAGACTTAATTCAGTATGTTAGTCAAGTAAATAATTGTTTAATATCCGACATGTTTCACTGACTAATATCTGTCAGCATTTTCAGGGATACGCTGTCTTTTCATTGCTTACCAGTGTATCCCTGAAAATGTTGACAGATATTAGGTGAAACATGTCGGATATTAAACAATTATTTACTTGACTAACATACCGAATTAAGTCTAATTTATTAGAACTCAGCCTTATATACCATGAGGCACAAAGACGATAAGTAAGTAAGCAATAAAAAGTAATTTGAGAAGTTGGATGAAGAAGCAAAAAAAAGATGGAAAGAGTATACAGAGGAATTGTATCAGAAAGATATTGATATTGTAGGATAATATGAAAGGAGAGAATCCTCAAGAAAAGGAGGTAGCGTTGCTATCAATGTAATACCTGGTGCAGATCATGAATTACTGATTGCAGAAATTCAAATGAAACTGAGGGTAATGAAGAAATGGAAGGACTGTGACAGATGATTTAAATCATATCAGCTGAAATGATATATAAGTTACTGAAGAAATAAAATATACACTAACAGAAGAATAAGCATAGAAGAAGAATTGGTCCTTGTTGGGGATTAAAATAGCAACTATGATTTGCATGTTGTCAATCACAAGGACACCGCAAAGTAATATTGCACTTATAGTCCAATGGACTATAATTGTAATATTACTGCTGGATTTCTGCTCAGGACAAGGACTGGTTACACAGGCCTGCAATGGAAAAGTTATCTTAGAAGTAATAATTAATTCTTACAGATTTTTAGGTGTTGAGTTCAGAAAAAAATAGTAAAAAAATTCCATCAGTCACCAATTTTACCCAATTTCTAATTTTATCATTTTTATTATTAGTATTTGGATTTAAATTCAGCGCACTGGTATTTATTTTCATTCTCTTTTATCTTCCTTTTACCTTGCATTGTCGACGGTTTATTAATCATCGGACCTAAACCATTCACAGGATAAGGTAGTCAGCCATACGCCCCAGTGTATCCCATGTCTGTAGTGTTGTTAGATTGTGATATAGTGGAAAATTATGTATTCTTATCTTATCACAGTCTAACATGGTTTTCCAAACAAAAGAATGAGATAAATACAGTAAATTGCCTCTAAGTGTAAAATAAATAATGTGTATATATAAATCAAGTGAGTTCTTTAATGAAAGGGTATTTTGTGCCGTTCATGAATGTGATTAAATTGATATTGTAGGTATAAAACATTAGCAGAGCATTATAAAATGTGTATAAAAGAATTATAAAATGTAAGCACAAATTCAACGGTTGGGGGGAGTCAAATCCAAAGGTTATGGAGTTGTAACGTGAAGGAGCGGATCGCCCCGAGTAAACAATGATGTCATCGTACGTACGATTAGCGGTGGAGACGATGGACGCCATGACGTGGTGGTTTGCTGGACATCGAAAGAGGAGGGTAATATAAGGGTCATGCGACCCTGTAAGAAGGCTTTTTTTCCCTCCTGGATCCCTGGTGTGTTCCCCTCTCGAGGCGAGGAAGGGTGCCAGTGCCCGGTACCGGCAGTCGCGGGTTTCGGCGACAGTATCTCCGCGGAAAAGTCTGGCTGTCCACAGAAGGCCAGTTTCCTGTGAACTTGTGATGCCATAAAGAACCATAAAGGAAGATAAGTAGATTTGTTTGTGTTTCACTGTATATGAATGAAAGATTTGTGCCACGTTAATATGTTAAAAAGGGAACATTAATGATATAGGATAAGGTTGTATTGCTAGGACTTTAGAAGGATATTGAATTTATGTTTATTATCTGTCGTTGTGTTAAAGTTAGCCATTATATTGAATGAAATCAAGGATATGTTTAAAGTAAAGAATTGGCATAATATTAAGAGATTGTGAAAGATATGAATGTTATCTTGTGTAGTCTGACAGAGCTATGGAGTCTTAGATTGATTATGATAATAGTACATGATTAATGCATTAGCGAAGGTTAATATAATTCTTACTTTAGGCAGCTACTGTATAATATTCTATAAGTGTAATAGTAGTGTTTGAATTTTATATACCTTGTCTGAAACTCCCTTAAGATGGGATCTGAGTTAGAGTTATCATGTGTATCAACCTTTGAGTATAATAAATCTTGCTTTTGATTCTAACAAAGATTTTCTGTGATTTCTGGAATCCGATGCACCGCTTATAAAATGTTAATGCGAACCTATGCGGAATATTAAAAGAGATATTTGTAAATGGTATATTTTGGCCACGTCTGCAGAGTTGATAGGTATCATTAAATACTGTCCAGAGATTACCTCCTGGTTGTTAATGTTTAATAATCTAATATCGCTAAGTGGCGCAGCGAAACAAATAAATTTCTTGGCGTTTTACGAGAGGTAAATCTTAGATACTCTGGTACAGCCTCTATCTCGAGGAAATTCCATTGTCACTCAGAGGTACCATGTGCTACCCGATAGTGTATTACAGAGATAAAGCAACAAAGGTTTAAAATAAGTGTGAATAAGAAGAAGCGACACAACATAAATGGCGCAGCGGTAGGATAGTTATAATAAGGAAGAAAAGGTTACAACATAAATAGCACAGCCGATAAGGTTAATATAGAAGGAGGTTTAGGTAGAAAAAGATTGAATAATAAAATACAAAGTTGTACAATATAATAAGCAAGAATCGTTACAACAGTGTTGAGTTCTCAAGGCAGGTTTTGCCTGCTTTGCGGGATGAAAAACCCCAGGATAAACTGGGCAAAAAACTCTAGTCTCCACACCCAAGACTGGCTAACTTGGCTATGGCTGAGGAAGATTCTTCAGCTCCTCACGTCACTGACGGGAATTGAAACTAGGATACTCCTTACCCAGGCATATGGTTGCGAAGTGCAGCCACCAGGCTAACCGCAAGAACCATTCTCTTTTATTTACAGCTAATTAGTTGGATAAGTGCTTTTTTGAAGTGTCTTTTTATGGTAAATAAGGAAATTTCCACAAAACTTCTCATTCTTAAGATAGGAGAAGGAAAGAAGAATGCAGACAAAAGTGCGGGTGTCTACACTGAATCTGATTCGCCAAGATAACAGATGGCTTTCCTGTTGCCACAGACACATTTTCTTGTGTGATTCTTTAGTTGAACTTCAGTCATTGACTACTAAGGTTATCATATTTCTGAAAGATGGCATATTTTTGAAGTTAGTGTGAAGATTTAATTTAATGTGTTTTTTCGTTTTTTTAATGTTATTACGTAGTATCGTATAATAGTGTTTATGTCATTCGTTAAACTGTGTTTTAAGTGGTATTTGTAATGGCTTCAAGAGGTTGCAAAAATTCACCTAACAAAGAGGATACACCAAATACTTGCTTTGTGTGTGAGTGGGACAGCCAAGATTGAGAGCAACATTGGATCAAGAAGGAATGGCCAGAAAGAGTCACATTAGAACAATCATCATCATCAAATTCCTGCCATGTACCCTCAAGGAGCGTACAGGATATGATAATACCACATGAAAAATTTACATCATTGCTAACTTCCTATCTACAATTTTCCTCCAAATCAGTCTGCCACTTGTCAAGACTCCAACATTATCAGATCTTATATTTCTATCGTCTAAGGCACTTTGTACCATATCAATCCACCTATAACTTGGTCTTCCTATGGATCGTTTTCCTGGCAACCTGGCAGGGAACACTTGTTTTGCTAATCTTTCTTCACCCATTCTGTTTAAGTGACCATACCACCTGAGATTAGCTCTGTTAACGCATTCCTGGATGCTGACAATGTCAAGTTCTTTGTAATACCCTCGTTTTTTATATGTTATTGCCATTGATGCTTTCCACATTTCAAGCGATGGCTTTTTCTACTTCATGTATGGATATGTATTCCTGGTTGCATGACTGGTCAGTGTTGTTTACCACTGTGCTGTCATCACTGCTTGTTTCATTTAGCAGTTTTTCAAAGTAATTACTCCATACTTCAAGGATATCTTTTTCTCCCGTTTTCATGTCATCTTTATCATCTCTAACTACTTTTACAGCACTCTTTCCTCCATTCCTAAGTTTCTTGAACAACCAGCAGAATATTTTGCCATATTCTTGATATTTATTTTCTATATTCTTGCCAAAGTCCTCCCATGACTTTTGTTTAGCTAGTTTTACACACTGATTAGCATCCTTGCATTTGTCTCTGTATTCTCTAAGAGCACATGCTGAATTATTTGCAGGAACTTTTGATATGCTTTCTTCTTTTCCTTCACTGCCTCTTTAACTTCCTGTGTCCACCATGGAGTTCTAATTTTTCTATCCTTGCAGACAACTTCACCACATGCCTTACTAGCAGAATCAATCAATGTTTTCTTCAGAGCTTGCCACTGAATCTCCAAGGTTTGATTCCTGTTCTCAAACTCTTTCATTTTTTCTTGAATTATGTTTGTATATTTTAGCCTACAGTTCACATCTGAGAGCTGCTCAACTTTTATTCGCTTTAAAACTTTCTTACTTGTTATTCTTTTCAATATGAAATTCAATTTTATCCTGCTCAAGACTAAATAGTGATCACTTCCAATTTCAAATCCTCTGTACACTCTGGTGTCCTGCACCAGGGAGAAAACATCACTATCAACAATAACATAGTCAATGAGACTTTTCTTATTCCTAGCCTCTTCTCTCCATGTGAATTTGTGCACATTTTTATGTTGGAACATGGTGTTAGTAATAACCAGTCCATGTCCTGAGCAGAAATCCAACAGATATTTGCCATTATTATTAGTTTTGCTCTTTTCTCCAAATTTTCCCAAAATATTTTTGTATGTCTCAAAATCATTTCCTACTCGTCTATTTAGATCCCCAACAAGGACCAACTTTTCCTTTTTCATTGTGTCAGTTGCTTTTTCTAAAGCCCCAAAAAATTCCTCCACTTCTATCTTAGTAGAACCTTCTGTGGGACCAAGGCACAAATAAGTCTCATTGTCCAGTTCCCCATTCTCATATTTGTCCACATTACTCTACTTGAGACTGACTGCCATTCAAGAAGATTAGCCTCTTTTTTGTGTTGAATACTATGGCTACTCCTTCTTTTCCTTGATTGTCATTGCCTGAATATAACATTTTGTATTTATTGCTCAGAAAGATCTCACCAGTTTTTGTCTTTTTTGTTTCAGTCACCCCTATTATTTCGATCTGGTACTTATCTAATTCCTCAGCTAGCTCCATTTCTTTGCCATTCAGGCTTCTTATGTTGATAGTAGCGATCTTTAACTCTGGTGATGTTGAGTTGGGGTGTGTTTTCAGATTTGTTCCAGTAGCTGACTTTTCGCTGTTCACCCTGGTTCCCTGGCAAAAACAACAGGGGCTTTGTTTAACCGGGGCAAGGCCCCAGCCGGCTCGAAATTGTGTCATGTTGTACCATCATTTTTTATTTTGGTTTAACCAATAAGAATACAATTTGGTCGGCTAAATCCCAAATTGCCAGCCCATCCTCGTTCGTTCAGTATCCAAGTAAATACCCAACAGGGTGCACCATGAGAAGGTGAGGACTGGACATTAGGTCAGAAGCCCTGGTCGGTTCTCCGCATTCCTTTAAAAGCTACGTGGAAGTTTCATCTCAGTTATACAGCTTTGACCCTTAAGCACTCCTTAAAAGTAAAGGTAATACCCCATAAAGGCGACATTAAATCTGATATCAAAATTGGAGATACTGATCTCAGCTCTTTATTTTATGCAGATGATGTTATATTCTTAAATCCAGTACCATTCCTTAACTAAAGTGAATAACTGCTATATCAAATTTGGCATGAATATCAACAATAAAAAGATCAAAACTATGAAAGTTGGCAGGAAAGTAACACACCATTTTGGATGAAAGTGTTGAGAGGAGCTAATAATATAAACTTAGCAAACTGGGGAGAGTGAGAGAGAGAATCAGCAATACCAATAATAAGGAATGATTAGTAACTAGTGTTAAAGTTTAGGGTCACATAGCTAAAGGGATTACATGATAGCTGTGTTGTTGAAGAGAACACTGACTTAGGAAGATTTCCCAAAGCTTTAATAAAACTACATCATCTATACTGCTGTAGTCAGATATCATTACCCAAGTTTCGTGGAGATGAGGAGATAGTCATAAACGATCCAAACACTGCTAATCAAGATGATAAACTTGAAAACTTTCCTAACAGTCAGGTTATCTTCCTCAAAAATTCAACATTCACAATACCAGCTGGTATTGTGAATGTTGCCTTTTCCAACTAAACAGACCAAGCAGGTAGAGATAATATGACATTTACCATCACAAATGACCTTACACAAACTGTTCCCGTACCCACCAGAGAACCCCAAACACACTCTACCTTTTCCTGCCTAGTAACAACTGGGGTAATGTGAGGGTTTATCTCACTTTGGAAATTCAGACCACAGCCTTGTGCTTCACACACACTAAGCAACATGCAAAATAAGGGAAAGAATCATCAATATCACACTGCAAATATTACATTATCTTGAAGGGACCGAACTGATAAATGACAACCAGTATGGATTCCACCAACGCTGCTCAACAGGGAAATGATTACTTATATCACTCATCTCTGAATAAGTACTATGGAAAAGTTTGGCAAATCCCAACTGGTTGCAGATGATATCTCCAAGGCTTTTGACCAGGTCTGACACAAGGATCTTCCCATCATTTGGTCTGTTCCATGACTTCTGCAACCAGGTTATCAGTTTTCTCAACAGATGATATATGTGATGGTGGATGGTTCCCTATCATCTAACTATGCAACTAATGCTGGGATCCTCCAAGGGTCTCTCCTTTTACTCACCCTCTTCCTTTGTATATCAATAACTTGCTCCTTGACTACCAATCAGTGTGGGCTCAGATAAGCTTTTACCAGTGCCTGCAAAACAGTTCTGCCTTATATACTCTCCCAACCTCACCTTTGACTACACCCAAATCTCTAGGTAAGATAAGATTTCACTCTGTGGGGATTACAATGACATCAAGAATCTCTGAGCATAAACACATTACAACCATCCTTGACTTTAAAAAAAAAGCAATTAAAAAAAAGGAAAAAGATTCCTCTTTCACTCAAGGCATTACTTTACATCTGAAGAGCTATTAAACATGTGCAAATCATAAATCCACTCATCCATTGAGTACTGCTCACACATCTGGGGCATTGCTCCCAAAAGCTCTCTAAGAATACTTGATGCAGTAGATAAGAGGACAATCAGGCTGATTAATGATTCATCTTTCACCAACTCACTCCGACCACTCTCACACAAGCATTTAGTATCTACTGCATGCATCTTTTACAAATACTTTCATGGTAAATGTTCATCAGAACTAACCTCAATAATTTCCCTTCTCTACCAAATCCAATAAAATGCATGCAACTTCACATTACGACTCCATATTCACAGAACAAGTTTCCTTTCTCCTCCTTCATCCATGCTAGTGATGTTATGCTCTTGAACAGCCTCCCCTTCTATGCGTTTTCCATAAATACAATGAACAATCCTTCAAATCTAATCTGAACAAGTCCTCCTTTCTGAAATCTCTTCCCATACATGGTACAAACATACTACAAGTTGACCAACCAACCTCTTGTGTTTGGGCATAATTTAAAAAGAGAATAACAGACAAAAGAAAAATACATAAAAGTTGTAACATGATTCTAAAGAACTCAAGACTCATCCTTGGAACTGGAAGGATGATCTCGTGTCATCTTTCCTGTGACCAGGAAGCACGTGAGGCCCAGATTCTTTTTATGACATGTAGTGAGTCTAGGGAAGGGACTACCATTGGATATGAGTGCATTTAGTAAAAGTGTTTGAGGCAGTGTATGACACATCAAAGGGGCCCCTCCCTTCCTCCTTGAACGTCTTAGAGGAGTGTGCATAATAATAATCAATACCTACCTTGCTTCTGTTGTATTTGAGTCTTGTAAAGAGAAGGGTGGTAGGAATGCTGGCATTTTCTAAAATAAATGAAATTTAGATATTAAGAATGGCCAAAACAAATTCATTTACTTTTCTTTCTTTAAGATTCTACATTTGCATGGGTGGTTAGGAGGTAGGATAAGAAATCTTATTCAAAGTATTTGTTATTAGTTATTCAGGTATAAGAAAAAACTCAGAAATATCATTAACATTTCATTGAGAACTAAGCATAAATCTAGGACTTATTTGTATGTTTCATTTCTAACAAAAGGGGAAGGGAAGAAAAGCATTTCTAAAGAATATTTTTCTGATCTGTAAACAGGCTAGAATATTCAATATTACTTCATAGGAGTATTACAAAATACGAGGATAATCTTCTTGAATGGCAGTCAGTCTCAAGTAGAGTAATGTGGGCAAATATGAGAATGGGGAACTGGACAATGAGACTTATTTGTGCCTATGGTCCCGCAGAAGGTTCTACTAAGATAGAAGTGGAGGAATTTTTTGATGCTTTAGAAAGAGTAACTGACACAATGAAAAAGGAAAAGTTGGTCCTTGTTGGGGATCTAAATAGACGAGTAGGAAATGATTGTGAGACATACAAAAATATTTTGGGAAAATTTGGAGAAAAGAGCAAAGCTAATAATAATGGCAAATATCTGTTGGATTTCTGCTCAGGACATGGACTGGTTATTACTAATACCATGTTCCAACATAAAAATGTGCACAAATTCACATGGAGAGAAGAGGCTAGGAATAAGAAAAGTCTCATTGACTATGTTATTGTTGATAGTGATGTTTTCTCCCTAGTGCAGGACACCAGAGTGTACAGAGGATTTGAAATTGGAAGTGATCACTATTTAATCTTGAGCAGGATAAAATTGAATTTCATATTGAAAAGAATAACAAGTAAGAAAGTTTTAAAGCGAATAAAAGTTGAGCAGCTCTCAGATGTGAACTATGAAATATACAAACATAATTCAAGAAAAAATGAGAGTTTGAGAACAGGAATCAAACCTTGGAGATTCAGTGGCAAGCTCTGAAGAAAACATTGATTGTTTCTGCCAGAGAGGCATGTGGTGAAGTTGTCTGCAAGGATAGAAAAATTAGAACTCCATGGTGGACACAGGAAGTTAAAGAGGCAGTGAAGGAAAAGAAGAAAGCATATCAAAAGTTCCTGGCAAATAATTCAGCATGTGCTCTTAGAGAATACAGAGACAAATGCAAGAATGCTAAACACTGTGTTAAATTAGCTAAACAAAAGTCATGCGAGGACTTTGGCAAGAATATAGAAAATAAATATCAAGAAGGTGGCAAAATATTCTGGAGGTTGTTGAAGAAGCTTAGGAATGGAGGAAAGAGTGCTGTAAAAGGAGTTAGAGATGATAAAGGTGACATGAAAACGGGAGAAAAAGATATCCTTGAAGTATGGAGTAATTACTTTGAAAAACTGCTAAATGAAACAAGCAGTGATGATGTCACAGTGGTAAAAAACACTGACCATGCATGCAGTCAGGAATACATATCCATACTTGAAATAGAAAAAGCCATCAAAGGCTTAAAATGTGGAAAGGCAGCAGGAGTAAATGATATTCGACCAGAAATGCTGAAGTATGGTGGTATAAAAGTTTTACAGTGGCTGCTCTGAATAGTTCAGAAGGCCTGGACAGAGAGACGAATTCCCGATGATTGGAGTAGAGCTCTCATAGTACCCATATATAAAAAAGGAAATAAAACTGAATGTGAGAATTACAGAGGTATTTCTCTACTAAGTGTTCCTGGCAAGATCTATGCAAGTATACTTGAGAAACGATTGAGAAGAATTGTGGAAGAAAAGCTGGATTCAGGCCAAATAGAGGCTGTCAGAATCAGATCTTCACTTTATGACAAATAGTCGAGAAAGCATGGGAATATAACAAAGATCTGTATTTAAGTTTTGTCGATCTGGAAAAGGCATATGACAAGGTGCCAAGAGAGAAGCTATTCAATATGCTACAGTTATATCGTGTCGATGGAGCATTATATCAAGCAATACTTAGGCTTTATTTGAGTTGTAAGTCAGCAGTTAGAATTGAAGGAAGTACAGGAAGATGGTTTAATGTTAAATCTGGTGTGAGACAAGGATGTACATTATCCCCTCTGTTATTCATTATCTATATGGATCACATTATGAAGGAAAGTAGTATTAAACATGATATCAAAATTGGAGATGTTAATGTCAGCTCTTTGTTTTGTGTGGATTATGTTATACTTCTAAATAAATCTGCTACAAGTCTGCAAGATTACCTGACTAAATTGAATAACTGTTGTAATAGATATGGTTTGAAGGTCAGCAATAAAAAGACAAAGACAATGAAAATAGGTATAATTGTTGAAAATGTCAACTGTGTTGTGAATGGAGAACCTGTGGAACAAGTAAAACATTTCAGCTACTTAGGCACGATTTTTAGTGAAGATGGTAAATTCAATATAGAAATAGACAACAGAATCAACAAAGCTGGTATGGTGGGAAGTCAATTGAATAAATTCATATGGAATAAGAGAGAAATTAGTCAGAACACTAAATTAGCTGTATACAAGACACTGTTCAAACCAATTTTAACTTATGGAGCTTAGAGCTGGGTCAGAAGCAAAACACTTGACCAAAGACTAGAGACCGCAGATATGAGAGTCCTGAGAAAGATTAGAGGCAGGAACAGATGGTCAATGGCAATATCATATTAAAAACGAGGATATTAGGAAAGAACTTTACATTGTCAGCATCCAGGAATGCGTTAGCAGAGCTAATCTCAGGTGGTATGGTCACTTAACAGAATGGGTGAAGAAAGATTAGCAAAACAAGTGTTCTCTGCCAGGTTGGCAGGAAAACGACCCGGAAGAAGACCAAGATATAGGTGGACTGATACGGTACAAAGCGCCTTAGACAACAGAAATATAAGATCTGGTAATGTTGGAGTCTTGACAAGTAACAGACTGATTTGGAGGAAAATTGTAGATAGGAAGTTAGTAATGATGTAATTTTTTTCATGTAGTACTATCATATCCTGTACACCCCGTGAAGGTACATGGCAACAATTTGATGATGATGATGACTTCATAGGAGTTACAGCAATTTTTCTGATTACATTACAAAGTTGTAATATATCATCATGTGATCTGTTATTGGAACTTCCCCATTTTTTATAAAATTCCATTTTGGACGATTCATAAGCTTTTATTTATTTATTTTTATTAGCTCTCCAGGATTTAAACAAGAATTTATTGTTTGTTACTTGAAATTAAAAAATGCAAATGACAATGGTGAGAAGCTTCTATAACATTCTGAAGACCATAAAAATTTAATAATAATCAGGCTGGAATTCTTAATATTACTCATACTCTACATGAGGAGGAGAAAGAGACATTCTGGAGAGAACTTGACCAAGCAGTAATGGGAATCCCTGATGGTGAGAGAGTGATCGTCGGATCAGATCTGAATAGGCATGTAGGAAGGCGACGAAGTGGTGAAGAAAGGGTACATGGGGGTTGGAGTAGTGGTGAAAGAAATGAAGAAGGTAAAAGAATCATAGAATATGCTGTGGCCTTCAATCTGGCTATAGCTAACACGTGGTTCAAGAAGAAAGTTGGGCATCTGATAACTTATAAGAGTGGGGATAGAATGAGTCAGATTGACTATATTATGTGCCATAGGAAAAATCTGGAGGAGGTGAAAAACTGTAAAGTGATTAATGGAGAAAGTGTAGCAGCACAGCACAGGTTGGTTGTGGTAGACTGTGATATAAAAGGGGAAAAGAAGAATAGATGGAAGTGGCGGATACAGAGGAGAATATAAAGTGGTGGAAATTGAAAGAGGAAAGCCCAGGGAATAAGTTTAAAGAAAAGGTATTGAAAGAAATGAAGTTACCAGAGGATGTGGAAGAATGGTGGGACGTTAATAGTCAGAATATTAGAAAAATTGGAGAAGAGGTGCTTGGTATAACATCAGGAAAGGGACTGCCTGAGGATAAGGAGGCATGGTGGTGGAATGAGGAGGTGCAGTTGGAGATCAAGGAGAAGAAAGAGGCAAAGAAAAAATGGGACATGACTGGAACTAGAGCCGACAAGGAGGCATATAGATTAGCGAAGAAAAATGCAAAGAGAGCTGTGGCAAGGGCGAAAGCGAGAGCAGTTGATGAGGTTTATGAAGAACTGGAGAGAAACGGTGGTGAAGCTCAGTTGTTGAGAATAGCCAAAGCCAGAGATAAGGCCTTGAAAGACATAAAATCAGTTAAGCAGATAAAGGATGCCTCAGGAGTAGTATTACAAGAGGAGGACAAAATCAGAGGAAGATGGAATACTTCCGTAAACTACTAAATGAGGAGAATCCAAGAGAGAGGTGTGAGGATGGAAAAGCAAACGAGAGACCGGTGCAAGACATAAGTAGAGAGGAAGTGAATTGGGTACTGAGAAAAATGAAGAATAGAAAGACTGTGGGGGCAGACCAGATACCTGGAGAAGTGTGGGAAAGTTTGGGTAGTGAGGGCATGGATATGTTATGGGATCTGATGAGGAAAATAGCCCAACAGGAAACGATACCAGAGGAATGGAGGAAAAGTATTCTCATCCCAATCTACAAAGGAAGAGGAGATGTTCAAGACTGGCAACTATAGAGGGATCAAGCTGATGTCACACACATTGAAGATATGGGAAAGAGTAATTAAAGGGAGGATACGGCAGGAAACGAAAATTGGTGAGGAGCAATTTGGATTTATGCCAGGAAGAGGGACAACGGATGCGATATTTGCGCTAAGGCGATTGATGGAGAAATATAGAGAGATGCAAGTGGAGCTGCACATGGTGTTTATAGACCTGGAAAAGGCATACAACAGAGTGGCCAGGCAGGAGGTATGGAGGTGTATGAGGAAGAAGGGGGTGTCGGAGAAGTACGTGAGGTTGGTGAAGGAGATGTATTAGGAAACAGAAACTCAGGTCAGGTCTAGTGTCGGCATGACAAAAAGGTTCCCCATTGTCGTAGGGCTATACCAAGGGTCAGTTCTGAGCCCCTACCTCTTTGACCTGGTCATGGATGTACTAGTGGAGGATGTCAAGAAGGAGGCACCATGGAGCATGCTGTTTGCCGACGACATTGTTCTATGTGAATCATCCCAAGAGAAGCTTGTAAATACCCTGGAAGAGTGGAGAAAGGTATTGGAGGAGGAGAGGCATGAGAATTAACTGGGAGAAGACCGAATATATGTCAACGGGGAGTGACGAGGATATGGTCATACGACTTCAGGGTGAAAGGCTAATTTCAGGGAAGAAATTCAAGTACCTTGGGTCAGTTGTCGAGAGGAATGGTGATTTGGATGAGGAAATACAGCACCAAATAACATGCGGTTGGATGAATTGGAGGAAGATGAGCGAGTTCCTGTGTGACAAGAGAGTGAGTTGTAAGAGGAAAGGAATGCTGTATAAGATGGTGGTGAGGCCGGCGATGCTCCATGGCGCGGAGACGTGGCCTATAACAAAGGCACAGGAGAGGAAGATGGAGGTAGCGGAGATGCAGATGTTGAGATGGATAAGTGGTGTGACAAAGAAGGACAGGATAAGGAATGACTACATCAGAGGGACGGTTAAGGTGGGACCAATTGGCAAGAAGATACAAGAAAGTAGGCTGAGGTGGTTCGGACAGGTAGAGAGGAAGGATGAGGAGTATGTTGGTAAACGAGTGGAGTATATGGAGTTGGAGGGAAGGAGGAAAAGAGGCAGGTCCAAGCTCAGGTGGAGAGATAAGGTGACAGAGGATCTTAGGGAGAAAGGATGGAGTCCGAAGGATGCCCTGGA
Source organism: Typopeltis vanoorti (assembly GCF_054136105.1). Lineage (NCBI taxonomy): Eukaryota > Metazoa > Arthropoda > Arachnida > Uropygi > Thelyphonidae > Typopeltis > Typopeltis vanoorti. Next base: position 135,054,586 of record NC_143557.1, read on the forward strand.
CCGGAGAACTTGGAAGAGGAAGGTTAAAGATCGGTGCGCCGACCCTGTTTTACATGGGAAAACACATAGTGAAAGAAGACTCATACTCTACATTATAATGAAATGAAAATGCCTTAAAAAAAAAAAAAAAAATGATGACTAGCAGCTGCTGGAATTATTACCAAAGCAACTAAGAATGTCTATAAAAACTAAGTGTGTTCTTAAGCCGTTTTCCTATTTTGTTCAATGAGAACCTCAATTTTCAGTAACAGGAGGAAACTACTTACCAATGAAAAAACAGGAAAAAAAATAAGAAAGAGATGATCATTTTATATATATAAATGCAGGATAATAAAACAGTTAAGTCAGGTGCAATTAATCATCATAGTCACATGTGACATTAGAAATAATGATTGCTGATTATCTTTTAAGCATGATTATTTGCTTAATTTCACATTTAAAATATCCTGGTCTTTTTATCTTCTCTCAGTATTATTCCCTTATCTTTTCCTACTGCACTTACTGAAAACTTTCAAAATACACAGCTTTTTCCCTTCTATAAATGACAAATATTTGTGTACTGTCTTGATAATTTTTATGAAATCCCAGACATGAAAGGTTATACAATCTATTGCACATTACAGTTGTGTATGGATAGAAATTTGAGAAAAAAAAAAAAAACTTTAACACTGGATTTGGCTTTTCCAAAAAGACTGCAGTAGAAGGTAAAAATGAAGAGAAAGACAAGTCTGTCTGTGAATTTAGAGTTGAATTCTGAAGGAGTATTATATGACTTCATGTGTCTTAACAGATTTAGAGTAAGATAGAAAGAATTACAATCTTAATTTGATGAGCAACACTAAGGCAATATTTTCAAAAATTTACAGAACCTGAATATCTGTGTGAAAGAATGAAGTAAATTAGTGAAAAACAGGTCACTTACTAACCAACCTGACTGCTCTCCTCTCTAGCGAGTGAAGTATTTTTAGGGAACTATAAGGGAGTATCTGCAAAAAATATGAGAACCATATTCAATAGGTTCATGGCTTTGTGATTAAGTATGATAGAGTAAACAATTGTTCAGAAGTAAAGTAATATCTTCAGCAAAAAGAGAAGATGTAATTTCTGGAGATGCTGGAGGTTAAAGTTATCCCAGGAAGAGATGTTTAATCTTCTCTAAAGATTTGATGTGGCCAAATGTCAAGCTGGAAGACGAGGATACTTTTTTTTTGGCAAGAAATAAAAGAATGAGTTTTGATAGCAATGAAATAACGAGGTTATTAGAATCCATACTGGAGAGAATGCTTTGGGGATCAGTATTAAGGTTGTAGGAGTGGTATTTTGGAAGTTTTGCTGAATTCTGTTGTGGAAGATTTATCAAATAAGATGAATATGCAGTGTGCTGTCATTAGAAAAGTTGAGAACTGGATTCAAGTCAAAGAAGAAAGAACAGACCATGATAAAACACCAGCATTAGTCATAAAAGTCTAGGAATAAATACTGAAGTTTTAACTAACACCATACATACAGAGTGTTCAAAGTTAAAGTATCCTTGTTTAATGCCTTGTAGAGTGTCACTCAGTGATCCAAATGCTGAAAAATTTTCCTGGAATATCTGAAAGAAAAAAAAAAAAAAAAAAAAAAAAAAAAACCAGAGGGCATTGTATGCTGTACCAAATGTGGATGTAGTAATTTTTCTTTGTGTGCAAGGAGAAAAGTGACACAAACATAAATAACACATTTTTATTCATTTCCATTATGCATTTCACAGGTATGGGCTGCACTGTTCAATGTGATAACACACTATGCTGCATCCTTTGCATAGTGTGCTCAATGGCAGAATGCAGCTGGTTGTGACAGATGCTGCACACATGCTGAGCTATGCTATCTTTCAACACTGGCAAGTTAACAGGATGATCCCAAAAACCCTGTCTTTTAGAAAACCCCAGAGCCAGAAGTAACAAGAGGGAGGGGGGTGGGGTCAGATCATTTGAACAAGGCAGCCAAGCGGTGGCAAATGCATGTCTAATACTCTGGACTCCATGAAATGCTCTCGAAAAACCTCCTGTACAGATCGATCGATCGATGTGTGGAGGAGTCTCATCTTGCATGAAAATGACTGATTCTGCGCACAGGTGCTGCTAAAGCTGTGACACAACAAAACTGTTTATTATATCAATACCTCTCTGCAGTAACTGAGCAGTTACTGCATTGGATTGCATGCAGGGTTTGCATAGCTATTGTGGGTATTCACAACTGCTGTACAAAATTTTCAGGTGGTTCAGGTGAAAATGAGCCTCACCTCCCCACAAAATCATCCACAGCAGCATCCAATTCCACTCGAACAAGTAACATTAAAGTAAACATCAGCCAATTTTCAAAGTCTTGCAGGTGCAACTCCTGTGTCAGAGTTATCTTGAATGGATACAAATGTAGTCTCTTCTGTAGAATTTTCTAGACAGTTGGGTAAAGTACATCCATGTGTCTTCATCATGTGCACTGCAATGCTGTTATTCATGGCCTGCTCCACAACACCAGTAGCAACACAACTTCATTCACTTGTGAAATGATATTGGTTTGTGACCTCTGCTAGGTCACAAACTCCCAATGATCTCATTTCTTCAAAACGACTAATCATCCGTCACATAGCACATCGAGGGAAAAATCTTGTGTCCATCTTTTTATACCGCCTGGCACCTGCTGAGTTGAATGATATGCAAATTCCATGCATTTGGTGTTTACAACTCCCCTGGTGGTGAACTCTAGAACTACCCCCCCCCCCACCTTAGACATAGGTTCCACATGATGCAGTAGTCCTGCAAAGTTTTACAGCATCTGGATCACTGTATAATGCTTCACAAGGCCTTAAACAGGGATACTTTAATTCTGATCTCCCTGTAGTTGTGAAATCAATCTGGAATTTCTGGAAATAAATTGGTATCTCATCTATGATGAATCAGTGGAGTTGGAAAAACAAAGTTATCAAAAAACAAAATTATCCCCTTAATTATTATTAAGGATGCCAGAAAAATAGCCGTTTGGCTTTCAATTTATGTTTAATATTAAAATCTCTCGGGAAGATAACTTCACCGTTAGGAAAGTTGGATCAAAGAAATAAACATTTAAAGAAAGGAAATAAATAAAAGTTAATAAAAGTTGGCATTAAGAGAGTGATAAAGTCTCCATAGCTTAGTTGTAGATGAGCCCTTTGGTTGGAAAAACCTGCATTCGAACCCTGTCTATAACTGGAGGAAACTTTATCAGATCTTTTCAATCAAATGGTGAGAGCCAGTCTCATAGGCAGTTTCTAGCCTATACAAAAATAAAATAAAATGAATAAAAAAAAATCCAATCCATCCACCCATCATATAAATGCACTATGGGTTTATAAAAATCTTTTGAGTGGGGACCAAATAAAAAAAATAAATAAATAAAGAGATATTCTAAGTTGGATGCTTTTTAAAATGGTAAATATATCAAAGCAAACATATACATAATATCAACTTTCAAGACAAAATAATTCGAAGAGTTTGTAATTAAGAAAACTCATCTCTCTCTTTAAGCACTCATCTCAGAAGAATAGAAATGATTCTAATCATTCTAGATATCTGAAGTAATTTTTAAAGATTGCAAATGAAACAAGCAGTGACAGCACAGTATTAGTAAACACTTGAATGCAGTTAGGAGTATACATCAATACTTGAGGTAGAAAAGTCATCGAAAACATGAAATGGGAAAATGCCAGCTGGAAGAGATATCATCATCATATCAAATTATTAACATGTATCCTCAGGAGGTGTACAGGATATTACGATAGCACTATATGAAAAAAGTTATATCATTACTAATTTCCTATCGACAATTTTCTTCCAAATTAATCTGTTATCTGTCAAGATGCCAATATTATCAGATCTTATATTTCTGTCCTCTAATCGTATTATATTTTCTTGTTTTAGTAATTTTCCTCTCCTATTCTGTTTAAGTGACCATACAACCAAAGATGGTTTGACCAATATATTTCCGAATGCTAAGTTCTTTCCTGTTATTTTCATTTTTAATATTATATTGCCATTGATGCCACCTGTTCACTCCCCTAATATTATTCAGAACACATATATTTGCAGATTTTGATCAACGATTTTATTTCTAACCCAGCTCTCAGATCAATAAGTTAAAATTGGTTTGAACACTGTCTGTCTTGTATAGAGCTAGATTTTCTATTTTTCCAATAAATTTATTCAATTGACTTTCTACCATACTATACTATACTATATTCTGTTCTACTTTAAAATTGCAGCCCCTCACTGCAAGGAAGGTGCAAATTCCTCCACACAGGTATTGATGTTGCCAAGTAATTACACCCTTTCATTCTATGAAGGCTGATGCACAGTGGATCTCAGCTTCAAGTATATAAAACCTGAAGCCGAGATTCTCCATCATCTGATAAAGCATTGTTCTTGATATCTGTGGCAGATTGGGATCACTGTAGACTGTGAAAATCAGTTTGTTCAGTGTGAGTTGCTCATTTGCTCATTCCTGAAGAAAAATGCATGAATCTTTCAACGAATGGCATATCGAGCAAAGTTGTCAAATCTTGGCACTGTGTGCTTTGCAGTGGATTGGCTAAGTTCAAGTGATGTGAAGCTTGCAGATTCACGTAAACATTCATCAAAATTTGCTTTGACTGACTTGTCACAATATTTTCCCATGAGACTTCTGAATAAAAAGATCTGGAGTCACAATAGAAACAACATCTGACATGTTGTTTGTTCTGATTTTGAAATAATGGTGTGACCATGGAGCAATGTGACTGGTCAAAACAATCAGGTCAGTTTGTTTAGTTATTTATTTATTTTTGTGGGTGACTATTAAATTATTTCAGGAATTTACAATGTATACTGGAATATTAATTAAAAGAAACTTTAATACATATTGCCTATATTTCGGCAATGTCACACCGCCATCTTCATGGGAACATAAAACTATGACACGTGCACATGCAGGCACTACAAAAAGCAAATGAGGCAGAAGAGAGAAAACTAGCATTGTTCCTAGAGTCCTAAAAGGTGTCCCCTAGTGGGCTATATTGGGTTGAAGTTCTCAAGATGCAAGCTTCCAAAATTTGGGGCAGTCTCATGCACCCAAATTTGTTGAGGTTTGGAAAGTTTTTTAGAGCTGAGGCTGATTCCATGAACAATCTTTTGTATTTAAATTTGCTACACATTTAAATTTGCTAATTTAAATGTGTCTTCCAGTGTATTCTGTGGCGGGTATCAAGAGCATGGGCTGCAAGCCCAGAGTGGCTGTATTGGTGAAACCGGATATAGTCTTTGTATTTCAAAATCCTGACATTTGCTGTTCTACCTGTTTGGCCAAAGTAGGACAGTTTACAGCTGTAAGGGACCTGGTATACTCCAGGTAGGTCTAGGGGAAGTGGCTGGTCTTTGGTGGAGCAGATAAGAGATGCCAATTTCTTATATGGTTTGTAACAAGAAGTCAGGTCATATTTTTTTAAGATTTTGGTTAACTTTTCAGAGGTGCCCTGGATATAGGGAATGGTGATGAATTTAGTGTAATCTTTGTTATGAGGGGGGGGGGGGGTTGTGGTTAACTGGTTTTAATATTTTTTGGAGGGTTGTAGCCATTAGCTAAGAATTTAGCTAATGGCTACAACCTTTTCCAAATCTACAAAACTTAAATAGAGACTCTTGTTATATTTCCATGATTTCTCAAAATCCTGACAACCTCTGTCTGGCATGAACCCAGCTTGTTTTTCTCCAAGTTTCCTTCCATAATTTTTCTTAACTTGTTTTCAAGTATACTTGCATATAACTCCACCATAGCTGGTCCCAAGCCCGGTTGAGAAAGGAGGAGGGTTTGGCAAAGGGCTAATCTCCCTTTCCAATAAAAAAACAAATGATTATGGAAACTAAGAATCCTAAACAAACCATAACTGATAAAAGGAACAGAATACTCTGCAAGACACCAGCCAGCATCTATCTCAGCCGGGAGGTAAAAACAGCAAAAAAAAGTCTCAGAATGAAAGCCTTTTGGAAGCTGAGATGGAAAAAGAGTCAACTGGTGTCACCAAAATGTAACTTGGAATTTGCAACATGGAATGTAAGAATCTTATATGAAACTGGAAAAACAAGACAGGTTATCTCAGAAATGAATGCTTATGATATAGACATTGTGGGAATTAGTGAGCTCAGATGGAGAGATTTTGGACAGATGGTAACTGAAAAAAACATACAGTCCTATACTCTGGTCATGAAAACAGATACATTAAAGGAGTAGCACTAATACTAAATACAAAGGCTAAAAGTTGCCTTATTGAATGGGAACTAGTAAATGACAGAATCATTACTACCCACTTTAACTCAACATATGTCAAAATGTCAATAATGCAAATCTATGCACCTACATATGATGCTGATGATGAGAAAAAGGAAAAATTTTATGAACTGCAAAAAGTAATAAATAAAATAATTAAACATGACATTTTTATAATGATGGGGGATTTTAATGCAAAAAGAGGAAGAAAAATCCAAGATAGTTGTAAAGCAATAGATAAAAAAGCTTGTGGCAGAATAAATCAAAATGGTGAAAGAGTAATAGAATTTTGCAAGATAAAAACAGCCTAATTGTTGGAGGTAGCTTTTTTTAAAAGATATCCATAAACTTACTTGGACTTCCTCTGATGGAAAAACCAGAAATCAAATTGATCACATTATAATAAATCGAAAATACAGAAGATCACTTCTGGATGTCAAGGTAAGAAGAGGAGCAAATATTTCTTTCTACCCAAACTAAGTTTAAACTTAAAGCAAATATAACAAATGAGAGAAAGAATAGAAACAGATATCATATAGCAAAACTAAATAACAAAGAAATAAAAGAACAGTTCAACACATCAATTAGAAACAGATTAAAAAAACTAGAGCAAATGGATGAAGAAGAAAATGGTTGTCAAAAGAGAGTAAATGATAAAAGTTTCAAGATGCTTATAATGACTGTGCTAAAGAACATGTAAAGATGACTGGAGGAAAAATAAACAAAGAATAGATAACCAAAAAAACCTGGTATTTAATTGAGGAAAGGAAAAGGATAAAAATACTACAAAACAGTACAAAGTCCAAAAGGCTTTATCAAATACATAAAGAAAAAATATAATTCTGTTGATAAAGAAATCAGCAGACAGTATATGAAATAACATGAAAGATGTCTGGAAAGAAAAAGAAATTGGAAATTAGCATAAAGGATAAAAACAGAAAGTTGTTAACAAAGGAACAGGAAGTAAAAGACCACTGGAAACAGTATTTTAGTGAAACTTTGAATGTAATAGAAATTGATGAAAAAGTTAACACACACAAGAAATTCTAAAACAGTTAGAACAGGAAGAACTGCATAAACTAAACATAAGCATAAAAAAAATCATCCCAAATGAAGTAATAAACACAATAAAGAAACAAGTCTGGAAAAGCATGTCATGTGGAAATGACAACATATACATTGAATTACTAAAAGTAGATAAAGGCATTGCTGTGAATGAGTTAACTAAATTATACAACCTGATTCTGAAAACTGAGAAAATACCAGATCAGTGGAAAAAAGCAGTGATAGTGAAAATACCAAAAAAAAAAAAAAAAAAAAAGAAAGAAGAAGGAGTTTAACAAAATGTGAAAACTGGAGAGGAATTAGCCTTCTATCCGTGCCAGGAAAGTTATTTAGCAGAATATTAATGGAAAGAATGAAAAATGGAATCGAAGTAATAGCAAGGAAGGAACAAGCAGGCTTCAGAACCAGAGGTAGAACAATACAACAGATTTTCGTTTGAGAAACATTATAGAGCAAACTTTAGAATTTGATGTCTCCTTATACACTAGGGTCTCTTTTTATGCGTATCTTTTTTATGCGGTTTTGAAGTTATGTGGTGCATAACTTCAAAACCTATGTACCATTGTACATAATGAACATCCGTGAAGTTTAATTTTGCATGTGAGTAAGTGTTTGTCTTTTCATTATCGTAAGTCTAAATTTTGCTAATTTTTATTTTAAAGATTTAATTTGGCCCAGTGGAGAAAAAAAAAGCACCAAAGAAAAGCAATTTCTTTGGAAATGAAAATTGCAATTTTAGATCGCTTAGCAAAAGGAGAGGGATCTATGGTGATTTGCCTAAATTAGAAACATTCTAATTTAGGCAAATCTATGAGAGTAATTAAAAAGAATGAAGTCGCAATAAGAAAATTTGTCATTTCTGGCACAAAACTAAGTGCCAAATTTCATCGTACTCAAGAGATGCTTTTTTAGAAAAAATGGAACGAGCGCTCGTAATTTGGATTGAAGAATTAACTCAAAGAAGAATTCCTATAAGTGGTTATTTAATTAAACAAAAAGCTCTTCAGTTTTATGAACAAATGAAGCAATTGGAGCCATCTACTTCCACTTCCCAGGCTGATAAAGAATTTTTGGCTAGCAAAGGATGGCTAACCAGGTTAGCCATCCTTTGCTAAAAAGGAATGCACTTCATAATATGAAGATTACAGGAAGATAGTGGATATTGTCCCAATCAAGTGTTTAACGCCGATGAAACAGAATTGTTTTGGAAGAAAATGCCTAATTGAACTTCCATCGAAAAGTCTGTGAAAAAAGCAAGTGAATTTAAAGCAAGCAAAGATCGAGTACCGTTATTACTTTGTAGCAATGCATCAGGGGATCGAATGTTGAAATCTCTCCTAGTAAATCGATCTCTAAGACCATGCTCTAAAACAGCTGCCGGTACATTGGATGGCTAATACAAATGCCTGGGTAAAAACTGCTGTATTTATGAATGGTAAATTCAATAATTGCTTTGTATCAGAAGTGGAAACATATATGAAGCAAAAAGCTCTCGATTTTAAAGTTTTATTAATTGTTGACAATGCACCAAGTCATCCGCATTTAGAACATCCAAATATGCAGGTAGTGTTCTACTTCCCAATGCAACAATACAAGCATTATTCAGTCATTAGAGAGGCATAATTGCTACTTTTAAAAAATATTATGTTAAGCACACTTTTCAATTTATATTGGATAAACTAGAAAATGAATCATTAACATTAACTGACATTTGGAAAAAAAAAATTTCTATTTTGGACTGTTTAAATCATGTTGCATCTGCTGTCGCTGAAATAAGACCACAAACTTTAAATGCCTGCTAGAAAGCAGCTTGTCCTGGATGTGCTGCAAACAGTGCAACCATTCAAACATCTATATTATCAGCTGAAATCATTACTTTGACACATGAAATTGGTGCAGAAGGTTTTGATACATTTAGCCAAAATGATGTAGATGAATTGCTTGTGGATAATGCCTTAAGTGACGATGATATTATTGGATATCGATTAGCTTTAGATATCGTCGAAGATCCAGAAAACGATAGTGAAGCAGAAGAAAAACTTGTCTCCCTCACTACAAATATAATTCGAGAAGGTCTTGAACTGTGTAATAAAAATTGGAAAATTATTTTCTTGTTAATGACACAAATTCTGAACAGGCCATTAAATTCCAACGTGAGATGAAGAACTGTATGTCTGTATATCGCGAGCTGTATAAAAAATTAGTAAAATCATCATTGCAAAGTTTAATCGCTGATTACATTGTCAGAAGAAAAAAATCAGCACAGAACAGGGGTGAAGCTAATTCTGTTTGTGAAGAACCATTGCCTTTACCATACAGATCTGATGCACTGACTATCTCTTCTAGTGATGAAAGTGATTTCACATCAGTTCGCAAACGTTGCCAAATATTGTCTAATGGTGATGATAATTCTGATGAAAAAAAATGTAAAAAGGTTACTTTTGAATAAAATTAAATGAATAAACTTTAAAACAAACTTAGGCATTCTTATTTTCTGAATTTTTATAAACTTTTTTTTTATGTGATTTTAGGTTTATTTTAATTCATTGCTTTGGTTTTATGCGGTTTTAGAAAATTATGGAACGTATCCCTAATTTTTCAACGTAAGTTTAGGTCTTTTTTGTGCGATTTTTTATATGCAGTTTTCTGTGGAACACATAAAAGGAGACCCGACTGTACTTGAATTTTATAGACTTAGCCAAAGCCTTCGATTGCATTAATAGAGACATCCTCTGGAAAATTCTAAGCATCTATGGCACACCAAATAAGATAATTAATGTTATTAAACAAATGCATGAAATCAGTAGATCCGGAGTTTTGGTGCAGAACTCTGACAGAAGCATTCTGCATTGTAATTGTAGCTCAACAAGGATGCGTACTGTCCAACCCACTTTTCAACATAGTGATAGATTATGACCAAAACCACGAAAACCAAAGCTGGCTTAAGATGGAATATAATAACATGTCTTGAAGACCTAGATTATGCAGATGACATTGTTCTGATTTCTTCTTGTTTCACTGATTTGCAACAGAAAATTAAGAGAAAATGCATCTTCAGTAGGCTTAAATATAAATAAAGATAAAACAAAAATGATAAGGATTAATAATAAAAGTAAAGAAATTTTAAAAATAGACAACATAAAAGTGAAAGACGTGACAGACTTTCAATATCTTGAGCAACAGTCTGCAGCATACAAGATTAAAACAAAATTGAGGATCTTTTTAATGTTAGATCTGTTTTACTCTATGGAGCAGAAACTTGGAAAATAAGCAAAATGCAGGAACAAATGTTAAACAGTTTCCAAACCAAATATCAAATAAAGAATTATATAAAATAACTAACACAAAAAGTATTCAAGAGGAAATCAAATTGCGTAGATGAAGATGGACAGGACATGTACTCAGGATGAACCACGATGACATCTCAAGGGTGGTTCTGACGTGGACCCCCTGAAGGAAGGCATAGGAGAGGAAGACCAAAGCTCACATGGCAAAGGATGGTGGAAAAGGAAAGAAATGAAGTTGGATGGGCGAGCTCTCTAATATTTTGAGAAGTTTTATGTAACCATATTTGTTCAAGTTAGGCTGCTTTCTGAGGGCAGCTGCATATGTTTTTGGACTTCATGAGGCCAGGAAGATACCTTTTTTTTTTACTTCATATACAGTTCCTGGTGTATACAGATTTCAAGTTTCCTGAAAGTTAGCTCTATATAGGCTGGAAGATCAGCCACAATCCACTTAAAAGAACATAAAAAATATACCTGTCATCATGATTATGCTAATCAGGCCTTGCAGACCATGTTTTAGATACAACTCACAGAATCAACTGGAAGAAAACCACCAGGCTCAATCACAGTAAATTTAAAGAGAAAGACTGTTTTTAGAATCTGCAGTTGCCCTCAGAAATCAGCCTAACCTGAAAATATACTTGCATAACACTTCCTAAAATATGAGAAATACTAATACTCTGAGATCCTCACTTACATCCTAGGTCATCTAGGTGGTGCACAGTTGGTGTTGCCTTTGTGTGTGTGTTACAAGTTTTATGTTGTATTACCTGAAGATGTCTCTGTGATTGAGACAAAGTACTACAATTAAAGAATATTTTTAATTCTTTCTCAGGGCTGTTTCATTCCACTATGTTTCCAACATGAGTTCCTCACGACACAATAACATATGGATAATAATTATTAATGATGAACATACATCATGTAAGGAAAGACATTAAAGTAAGTTGAAACTTCATTTATCCAGTCAATTAAATCAGCTGGATTTAATTGACTGGATAATTATCTCTTGCAGGATTATTATCCAATCATGTCATATCAAGTTCAAATTAAAAAAGCCCTCCATTTTTACAAGGATACCAGTTTCGCTCTGCTATGGGAACAGAACATTGCAGAATGTAGACCTTGAAGAATGTAGAGGCTGGTTCCACATGCACCAGCCTCACTGCTACTAATGCAGCCATCAACTATTTTCAGTGCTAAACTCTGTACCATTTGCTTTAACATTTCAAAAGTCTCTACTCATAAAGAATTTTTAAAAATAAACAATAAACAATTAAGTTTACTGAGGAAGGAACAAGCAGGCCTCAGAACCAGAGCTGAAGTGAATTTTTTTGAATTTTAAATCTGAGCTTCAAAGTTAAACCTCTTCATACCATAGTTAACCTGTTGTCAAAAAGGTTTAACAACACAGTCATTAGCATCCTGTGGCCACAATTTTGCCTTTACACAGAAAGATGTACAAGTATTAGACCTTATGTTCAACATCAAATTCAAAATTGGGAACTTGGCTCCAGAAATAGCTAAAACAATATTAGGAATGATGCTACCAACATTCTTTCTAGAGCATTTTCTCCAAAAATAGAATCTATCATTCTGCTAACTCAGTGCCCTGAAAAAGCTATGCAAACACAACAGTACAGTCATAATCAGAACAAAAAAGGTAGCACCACAGTTACTCTTAACACCAATGAATACAATAAAAAAATGGACACCATTCTCAGAAACCCACCTACATTGTCTACCTACTTATCATTAAGATTATGAGTCCATTAAATCTAAAATAAAAAAAAAATTAAAGTACCTAATCAAAAAGGACTCTTCCTGGCATCCTGAAATCACACACAAAAAAACTTAAACCCTTCATTTCTATCCTATAATCTATCCTTCCACAAATCCATGACCTTCTCCTCAGAAGGATTTTGGAAATGCTATCGCCATCTCCTACATCCAAGGTACATCAGAAAAAATAGCCAGAATTCTAAAGAAATATAACCTCTGCACAGCTTTCAAGCCCCATTTGAAACTAGCTACCTTTATCCACTCCCCCTAAGGACCAACTCTCTCATCTCTCAGTTCCTGGTGTATATAGTTCCCTGGTCAAGCAAGTTGACTTACTATGAATAGACAGGAAGATTAGCTATCATCCACTCAGAAAAAACATAAAAAATACATCTGCTATCATGACTATGGTCAATTAGGCATTGCATATCATGCTCAACAAGCAAATTACTATGCTCTATCGCAGCAAATTTAGAAGAAAAAGACTGTTTTTAGAATCTGCGTTTGTTCTCAGAAATTAGCCTAACCCAAACAAATATGGTTGTATATAATTTCCCAAAATATGGGAAACAGTAATACTTTGAGAACCCAATTTACATCCTAGGTCACCAACATGTGCTCACAGAGGGCATCCCCGAAGAGGTCTCTTTGAGTGAGATGAAATACAGAAAAATTTAAATAATGTTTTTAATACTTTCCCAGTGCTCTTTCATTCCATTAAGCCTCCAATACGAGTTCCTTTCAGCACTTAAGCCTTAACATACAGATGAGGAATAGGAATATACAGTAAGGTTTTAATAAGCTACTCACATAATTTCATGAAACTCCTCTGTAGATCATGGCAATTCTTATTTTAAAGTGCACAGCTCTAAAATAGTTATTCCATGGACCAGCTGCTGGATAGAATTAACTGGACTTCCTCCAGTAAAAACCAAGGAAACAGTAATAACAGCAAAATTATTTGCTAACCCGGAAGCCATTTAAAGCATTATCAAGCTCATTCCAGTACACTATCTTTATTACTACAAGAGTTTAATGGTACAGCAGGTAAAAGAAGCAAACTGTTAGGTTCTGATAAGGCACTAAATTCTCACAGTAATATCTAAAACCAAACACAAGTCAAAATATAAGCATACTATCCAGCAGCTGGTGTGGAATAACTATTTTAGAGCTATACACTTTAAAATAAGAATTGTTAGATCTATGCATGATGTCTGACATTGCAAACTAAAAGAAATGGGGGGGGGGAAGCAAACTGAGTCTTTGCCAAAGTCCAAACCAAACACAGTTTTAGCCATTTCAGTTTCCAATATGTAAAGCTGTGGTATTACTGGGACACACAACTTTTAAATTAATTTCATTACCTAGTGGTGCTTAGTGCCACAGAGGCTTGGCTTTTGCTCAGAGGAATGTAGATTTCAGCTTCTGCTTACATTATTTCAATCATAGGTAACTTCCTCCGCTCTGATAAAATAATGACTATTAGTTGAGGGATATATCCAAAATAACTAGCATGCTTGCCAACATGAAGATTCAGGAAGAGGATTTGGTTGCTGTTGACTTAGCAGATCTCATCAAATTTCATAATACAACACAATGTGATAGCATAAAAATCAGTTCCATCAGTGAGACTTCTGAGGTTAATACTGAAACACTGTAACTGTGTCTAGAAAAATAGCTACAGCACTGTTTCAGGTCAGGAATTAAATAACATCAAACATTTTCGATGGTGAAATTCTAAAGGAAAAAATTACAAAATAGTATAAGGACTTACCATATCTCGGACCATCACCTGACAACCATGGCAGAGTTTTTTGAACAAATTATCTCTAAAAAAAATGTTAGAATAACATTAGAAAGAATACTGATTAAACTATTAACTGTAAAACACTCTTTATGATCACCATTCCCAAAACTTGAACGTTATGTATTAAGTATAAACCTTACTAGTATAACCTATGGCTATAAATAAGCATATAACAAAAAATATACAACTTAATATGTCTTCAGTTAGTCTTATTATACAACTGCTATAATTTTTCTTTTAGGATTTTAAATTAACATAATCAATTTTTATAAATGCTTGTGACAGTACTCTCAAAAGAATAAGTCCAACGGAATTGAAGTTACACTAAGATACCAATTTGGAAAATTTAAACTCCATATTTTCTGATAATGAATAATAACTACAAAGAAATCAGATTATTGTTTGAAGTCTCAGCATTAAAAAGTAATGAACACATATTTATTTCTTCTCTTTTAATGAATAATGGCAGTTTAATAATGGTTTATAGTTGTTTCTGCTTTTTTTATCATAATCAAATTCCTGCTATGTATCCTCAAGGGGTGTACAGGATATGATAGTACGCCATGAAAAATTTCATCATTACTAACTTCCTATCTACAATTTTCCTCCAAATCAGTCTTTTACTTGTCAAGACTCCAACATTATCAGATTTTATATTTCTATTATGCAAGGCACTTTGTACCATATCATCATCAAATTCCTCACATGTACCCTCAAGGGGGGTGTGTAGGATATGATAGTACTACATGACAAACTTACATCATTACTAACTTCCTATCTACAATTTTCCTCCAAATCAGCCTGTTACTTGTCAAGACTCCAACATTATCAGATCTTATATTTCTATAGTCTAAGGCACTTTGTACCGTATCAGTCCACCTATATCTTGGTCTTCCTCTGGGTCGTTTTGCTGCCAAACTGGCAGAGAACATTTGTTTTGCTAATCTTTCTTCACCCATTCTGTTTAAGTGACCACACCACCTGAGATTAGCTCTGCAAATGGATTCCTGGATGCTGACAATGTCAAGTTCTTGTCTAATATCCTCGTTTTTAATATGATATTGCCATTGATGCCATCTGTTCACGCCTCTAATCTTTCTCAGGACTCTCATATCTGCGGTCTCTAGTCTTTGGTCAAAAGTTTTACTTCTGACCCAGCTTTCAGATACATAAGTTAAAACTGCTTTGAACACTGTCTTGTATACAGCTAATTTAGTGTTCCGACTAATTTCTCTCTTATTCCATATGAATTTATTCAACTGACTTCCTACCAAACCAGCTCTGTTGATTCTGTTGTCTATTTCTATATTTCATTTACCATCCTCACTAAAAATCGTGCCTAAGTAGCTGAAATGGTTTACTTGTTCCACAGGTTCTCCATTCACAACAGAGTTGACATTTTCAACGATTCTACCTATTTTCATAGTCTTTGTCTTTTTATTGCTGACCTTCAAACCATATCTATTACAACAGTTATTCAATTTAGTCAGGTAATCTTGCAAACTTGTAGCGGATTTATTTAGAAGTATAACATCGTCTGCATAAAGCAAAGAGCTGACATTAACATCTCCAATTCTGATATCATGTTTAATACCACTTTCCTTCATAATGTGATCCATGTAGATAATGAATAACAGAGGGGATAATGTACATCCTTGTCTCACACCAGATTTAACATTAAACCATCTTCCTATACTTCCTTCAATTCTAACTGCTAACTTACAAATCAAATAAAGACGAAGTATTGCTTGATATAATGCCCCATTGACACCATATAACTGTAGTGAATTGAATAGCTTCTCTCTTTGAATAGCACCTTGTCATAAGCCTTTTCTAAATCGACAAAACTTAAATACAGATCTTTGTTATATTCCCATGCTTTTTCAACTATTTGTCGTAAAGTGAAGATCTGATCCTGACAGCTGCTATTTGGCCTGAATCCAGCTTGTTCTTCACCAAGCTTTTCTTCCACAATTCACAATCGTTTCTCAAGTAAACTTGCATAGATCTTGCCAGGAACACTTTGTAGAGAAATACCTCTGTAATTCTCACATTCAGTTTTATTTCCCTTTTTATATATGGGTACTATTAGAGCTCTACTCCAATCATCAGAAATTCGTCCCTCTGTCCAGGCCTTCTGAACTATGCAGAGCAGCCACTGAAAGACTTTTATACCACCATACTTCAGCATTTCTGGTCGAATATCATCTACTCCTGCTACCTTTCCACATTGCAAGCTTTTGATGGCATTTTCCACTTCAAGTATGGATATGTGTTCCTGACTGTATGCCTGTTGAGTGTTTTTTACCACTGTACTATCACTGCTTGTTTCATTTAGCAGTTTTTCGAAGTAATTACTCCATACTTCAAGGATATCTTTTTTCCCCGTTTTCATGTCACCTTAAGCATCTCTAACTCCTTTTACAGCACTCTTTCCTCCATTTCTAAGCTTCTTCGACAACCTCCAGAATATCTTACCACCTTCTTGATATTTATTTTCTATGTTCTTGCCAAAATCCTTCCATGACTTTTGTTTAGCTAGTTTTAGAGTGTTTAGCTTTCTTACATTTGTCTCTGTATTCTCACCATATAACCTTGAACCCTGAACTTGGGTTCAAGTTTATATGGTGAGTGGTCGGTGTAATTTAGCACTCGTGTAAAATTGGTGTTTTTTGTGTGTGTTTTTCCTTAGAAAATTGGTTTTATAGTATATTAGAACGATTTTCATGTTTTTAGAGTATTTTGTGTGTCTTTATAACATATTTTATTGGGGCTGTAGCAGCTAGAGGGATTCGTAGTGTGTAGTGTTCGTGAAGGCTCCGGATAAGATAAGTATTATTTTCAGTTATCGTTGATAAATTTATTTAATATTGCATTGTTTTGTTTGCCTTGCTTCTCTTAGAGCATCTTTTTGTGTGTTTTTTGGTGTGTTATAATTTATAATTTGATAAAATACGTTGCAAGTAAGTATGGCTCCAGTACGAAGGAAAATGTCCCACAGTAATGATGGTTCACCATCTTTATCAAAGAACGGTAGTATAAAAGAGATGATTCAGTGTACTAGCTGCGAAATGTACGCTTTGCGGAGTGCGGTCGGAGTGTGGTTAGATGATAATAAAGGAGTGAATGTGTGTAGAAAATGTAGGGAGAATGAGAAATTGAAGAGTATTTCGGATCGTGAGTGTGATATTTTTCTCAAACTTCAGAATGAAGAAAGTAGGGATATGACAAGAAACGGCGAGGTTGTACCAGAGAATTGTGAGAGTGTGAATGTAGAAAGTGTGAATGATAGTATTAATGGTTTTACTGAGAATAAAAAAGTGAGATAGAGGCAATGAGTGAGATCGCGTTGTTGAATGGTGCGATACAAAGGGCAAAACAGCAGCTAGAGCGTATGAGCAAAAGTCGACTGAATGAACCAGCCAATAATAAAAAGTATGACAGGAAAAATAGAAAAAAGTATGATAATATGATGTATGAGTGTGAACATGAACAAAATGAAGGATGGAGTGCTGTATGGAGACTCTTTAGTACGAGATGTGTTTTGTAGAGGATTTTACAAAATTGTACCAACCTGGTGCGACCATAAAGGATGTAACTGAGTCTATTAGAGAGCAAAAGGAAAGGGTGAAAGAAATGATTGTTGTGGCAGGTACGGATGATTTGAAAGGAGACAAAATGGAAATGATAGAAGACCTGAATGAATTGTTTGAGGTAGCAAAAGAAAAGAGTGAGAGAGTTAGAATGATTAGTCTTTTGCCATGGTATGACAGTGAAATGTTTAAAAGGAGGGCCATAATTGGAATGACTTTTTGCGTGGGTTATGTATGACGAGTGGTGTGGAATTTGTGGATGTGTGGAGTGAGTTCGATGGGCGAAAGGATCTATATAAGATGGATGGCTTGCATTTGAAAGGTTACGGTGTAAGAAGACTTGAGAAAGTGTTGCTGAATGTGGTGGATGTGCAAATTCTGGGAAACTAGATTTATTAAGGGTGGGGGGAGTAGATATTCAGTCCTTAGGGAGGCAGTTGAATGTAAGAATGAATATAATATGCCCGAGCAAATAAGGACAACAAATCAGAGTGGGATAGTTAATATAAGGCATCAAGGTAGGGTTGGGGCTAATGGGGTCTTAAATTCAAGTACACTAATGCTAGGAGTATTAGGAACAAGAAGTAAGAGTTTTTGGCCATGGTTGGCACTTCCAGACCACAGGTTATTGGTATTAGTAAAACATGGCTGACTGTAGATGATATAGCTAGTGGGATTGAATGTGATGGGTATAGTATGTTCAGGAATGACAGGGAGAATAAAATGGGGGGAGGAGTATTGTTGATGATAGCTGATGAGCTACAGCCAAGGAGAATAGAAGTTGAATTGCAGGATAGAGAAAAGAGCACATTTGAGGCCATTTGGTGTGAGATCGTGGCTAGCAGAACTAAATATACAATTGGGTGCTGCTATAGACCAGGTGATGGAAAAGATGGTGGTGACAGTATGCAGAAGCAAATAGAAGAAATGAGTGGAAGGAGGGTGATTATTATGGGAGATTTCAACTATGGTCGCATTGATTGGAGTGAGGAGAGGACACACGGGAGGAAGAAATTGGATTTTATGCGGTTATTAAGGGATAACTATCTGCGACAGCATGTAATGGAAAATACTAGGGGTCAGAGAGTGCTTGACCTAGTAATTACATCTAAGGATTTGGCTGTAACAAATATGACCACATTGCCACCAATTGGTGAGAGTGATCATAGGGTCTTGACTTGGGAGGTGGCTAAAGGTGTAGAATTTTCAATTAAGACAGGGTTCATGTGGAATTATCGGGCTGGAAAGTATGACAAGCTTAGGAGTTTTATTGGTTCAGTGCCATGGCATGTACAACTGCAAGGACTAGAAGTCGATAGTGCATGGGAGGCAGTAAAGAAGTGTTTGCATGAAGCAATGGCTGACTGTATACCTAGAGTCTGAATAATAAATCAACTAGGGGTTAAATGGATGAATAACACCATTAAGCTTGAGCTGCAAAAAAAGAAACAACTATGGAGGGAATTTAAGGAGAAAGGTAACCGGCAGGTACACAAACGGTATAAAGCGCAGGCCAGAAGGGTAACGAGAGTGGTAAGAAAAGCAAAAAAGGATTACGAAAGAACATTGGCCATGCAGGCTAAAGAGAATCCTAAACAATTTTTTAGATATGTAGCAAGTAAAAGGAAAAATGTACATGGCAGAATGATTTTAAAGAATGCCGATGGTAGGGAGGTAAATGAATCAGTTGATATAGTTGAGTTACTGAGTGAGCACTTTGCAAGAATATATCATCCAGGTGGTGACATTGCAGAAACGAATGTACCAGTAGATTATACGGGAATTGTGGTGAATGAAATGGAGGTGAGTAGTCTATTGCATAACCTCAATGTCAATACATCTGTGGGATTGGATGGTATACCAGCTCGTGATTTACGAGAAGCAGCTAAAGAATTGTCAGTACCCTTGATCATTTTGTTTAATTTGAGTCTTGGGTCTGGGTTAGTCCCGAGAGGGTGGAAAGAGAGGAAAATAGTTCCACTGCACAAAGGTGGTTCCAAGACTGCTGTTGTAAATTACCGACCGATTAGCATATCAGGAATCATTGTCAAGGTCTTAGAGAAATTAGTCAAGAAAAGAATACAGGATTGGATAGATGAAAATGGGATATTGTATGGGGGACAACATGGTTTTGTGAAGGGTAGATCATGCCTCAGTAACTTGCTCACGTTTTATAACACAGTGACGGCTGAACTGGATAGGGGTAATGGGTTTACAGTAATACTACTGGACCTTGCCAAGGCTTTTGATAGGATACCACATAGAACCCTAATCAGTAAACTGGAGCAGATGGGGATAGATATAGGGTTGGTGAGATGGATAGGAGGGTGGTTGAAGGAGAGATACCAGAGAGTGGTTTATTCAGGAGTGGAGTCTAAAAGGCGGCTTGTGACTAGTGGAGTGCCACTGCTCTCTGTTCTTGGACCACTGCTTTTCAATTTGTTCATCAATGATATAGGAAAGGATTTGAGAGGAAGTGGTCACTTGTTTGCTGATGATGCAAAGTTGGGTAGACCAATTATGAGTGCACAGGATGTCAAAATTTTACAGGATGATTTGGATAGTTTGGAGGACTGGGCTAGGAAAAATGGATGTCAATTTAATGTGCCAAAGTGTAAGGTTATGCACTTTGGGGTGAAAAGAATAGCAGCAGTATATAGCATTAGTGGAACCATACTCCAGGAGATTGATGATGCCAGGGATTTTGGAGTGTTGGTGGATAGGGAATTGAAGTTTAGGGGGCTCATTGCAAAAGTGACTAAAACAGCTCACCAAATCACTTGGCTTCTGAAAAATACTTTAACATGCAGAGACAAACAAGTTGTTGTTCCTCTGTATCGAGCCTTGATAAGACCCCATCTGGACTACTGTGCCCAGTTATGGGGAGCGGGGTTTCTTCGTGATGGGGAGGAAGTGGAAAGGATCCAGAGACGAGTGACCAAGATGATAGCAGGTCTGTGGAATGAACCTTATGAGAATAGGTTGAAGATTTGTGGGTTGCAGAAATTGGTCGATAGGCGAAATTCATTGAGTGAATGTCTCAATCATATAGGTGATATGATTGAGACATTCAAATTACTGAAGGGTTTTTATAAGATTGATCCAGAAGATATTTTTGAAAATATGATTCGTGGTGGGAGGACTAGGGGCCACGAATGGAAGCTGGGCAATAGCGTGGTTGACAAGGGTGTTAGAGCTAGGTTTTTTACTTGGAGAGTAGTGAATGAGTGGAATAAGCTTCCAGAGTCTGTTGTGGGTGCTACGACCGTGAATGAGTTCAAGGCAAGGTATGATAGATACTGTGTGAATGTCGAATAGTTGTTCTTGACATGATGTTAGGGCCTCCCTCGATGAGTTTGTCAACTCCTTGGAGTTGCCCGGAACAATAATAATAATAATAATAATTCTCTAAGAGCACAAGCTGACTTATTTGCAAGGAACTTTTGATATGCTTTTTTCTTTTCCTTCACTGCCTCTTTAACTTCCTGTGTCCACCAGGGAGTTCTGATTTTTCTATTCTTGTAGACAACCTCACCACATGCCTCTCTGGCTGAATCAATCAATGTTTTCTTCAGAGCTTGCCACTGAATCTCCAAGGTTTGATTCCTGTTCTCAAACTCTTTCATTTTTTCTTGAATAATGTTTGTATATTTTAATCTACAATTCACATCTGAGAGCGGCTCAACTTTTATTCACTTTAAAAACTTTCTTACATGTTATTGTTTTCAATATGAAATTCAATTTTATCCTGCTCAAGACTAAATAGTGATCACTCCCAATTTCAAATCCTCTGTATACTCTGGTGTCCTGCACCAGGGAGAAAACATTACTATCAACAATAACATAGTTAATCCACCTATATCTTGGTCTTCCTTTGGGTCGTTTTCCTGCCAACCTCGTAGAGAACACTGTTTTGCTATTCTCTCCTCGCCCATTCTGTTTAAGTGACCATACCACCAGAGATTAGCTCTGCTAACGCATTCCTGGATGCTGACAATGTCAAGTTCTTTGCTAATATCCTCCTTTTTAATGTGATATTGCCATTGATACCATCTGTTCGTGCCCCTAATCTTTCTCAGGACTCTCATATCTGCAGTCTCTAGTCTCTGATCAAGTGTTTTACTTCTGACTCAGCTCTCAGATCCATAAGTTAAAGCTGGTTTGAACACTGTCTTTTATACAGCTAATTTCTCTCTTATTCCATTTGCATTTTTTATATCAGGATTAGTGCAAGTTAATGCTCTGTAACTAGAATAATGTGTAAAGTTACAGAACAGTTTACAAAGTACATAGATTATAAGACAGCAACAAGGAATTCATGATTATCAATAATCTCATGTTGAAGGCTTAATGGAGTAATAGTGTACTGGGAAAGGATTAAAACCAATGTTTAATTCTTCCAATATTTTCTCTCAATCACAGAGACATCTTCAGTGAGTACAATAAAAAAATTGTAACACCCACAAAAGGCAACATGAAACTAAGTGAAGCTCAGCAACAAAAGACTAGAGTTCTAACTAGGTAAAGCGCTTCTGTGAGCACCTGTCACAGGTCAGTTGTAACAGGGAATCTGAGAATTAATGTTACTGAATTCCAGTACCTTGGGAAGTTTAAAGTATATGAATTAACATTATTTCATTTACCTTTATTTTATTTAATGGAATGCAATAATTAAAAAAGAAATAGAATTAACAACAATCAAAACTGAAAGTATAACAAAAAACAATTTATATTGATGTAATCATTAAATTAACAAATTTAATTAACAGGTCCGCACGGTTAGCCTAGTGGCTGTTCGTTTCGCAACCATATGCCTAGGTAAGGAGTGTCCTAGGTTTGATTCCCGTTGGTGACTTGAGGAACTGATGGATCTTCCTCAGCCATAGCCAAGTTAGTCAGTCTTGGGCATGGACAGTAGGGTTTCCCCCCCAGTTTATCCTGGGATTTTTCATCCTGCAAAGCAGGCAAACCAGCCTTGAGAACTCAGCACTACAGGATATAGGATACACTGGGACGTAGGGCTGACCACCTTATCCTGTGAACATTTTGAGGTCCGATGATTAACAAACCCTTGACACCGCAAGGTAAAAGGAAGACAAGATTAACAGCTTAGAAACTGCTACATTAGTAATTTGAATAGTATATGTGCAGTAACTATAGTAACCTAGTCACTTCTCAAATTCCAAACAATACTGACACATTCTCTTGTTAAACATTATTTTTAATTATATAACACTACTGATCCAACATGTTACTGAACTGAAAACATTAGAACAGCATTTTCCAAACAAACTCTCCCAAACATTGCTGCTCTTTACAAGATTGTGAATCTAGGTTTCAGAATAATGATTTCTTTCATAGATGTTCTGTGAGAAAATCATTATTTTAAATTTTAATAAAATATAAACCACTTATAAATTTGCCATTATGTAGGCATTCGCTGGCACTACAAATTCTGCATGCAACAAGTGCTGCACATACAACATACCCTCTCCACCAATATTCAACATTTCTATACTGGTCTCAAGTTGTAAATTCAGCTGCATCTTGTTCCTTGACTTAGCATGTTCAGACATATTCTTATTTTGCATTCAGCAGTGAAGGCTTTTTTGTAATGAAAAGAATTCTGTATTAATATAGCATACATACCATAAATTGATTTTGTTTGTTTCAATTATTAAGACTTTCTGCATTTTTTCATGTAATTCCTGTTTTGGGCAATCACCAAAAAATACAAAGCTTTCATGATAAGAGAGCTGCCATTGTGTTACAACTTATGGCTAAAATTAAGTTCTAACAAATTAAAATGTTTATGTGTTAAAAGAGTTTTAAAAAGACACACTTGATATGTATTTTTGAAGTAAGTGATGAAAAGTAAAATTGGAAAAATTTTAAGGTTAAGAGCAAATATATCAGCATAGAAATATATATATATGTTCATCTTTTTTTGACTGACTGAAACTGATATAATAAATTAATAAAATAGATAAGTTAATATAATGGAGCACACAACATGTTTTGTCAAAACGACTTATTCAGGTGTGGTAACACTTAAAGCAAATTAAAAAAAAACATAAAAACACTGGGGATGCTTCAGGGTCAAAGATGTATAACTGAGAGGAGAACTCCACATAGCCTTTTGAAGGAATGCAGAGAACAGACCAGGGCTTCTGACTTAATGTCCAATCCTTACCTTCTTGTGGTGGGTATCTAAAAGATACTGAAAGAATGAGGTTGGGCTGGCAATTTGGGATTTAGCTGACCAAATTGTATTCTTATTGGCTTAAGCCAATATACAAAATGATGGTACAACATGACAAAATTTCATGCCGGCTGGGGCATTGCCCAGTTAAACAAGGCCCCCTTGTTTTCGCCAGGGAACCAGGGCGAACAGTTAAAAGTCAGCTACTGGAACAAATCTGAAAACGCACCTCAACTCAACATCACCAGAGTTAAAGATCGGTACTATCAACATAAGAAGCCAGAATGGTAAAGAAATGGAGCTAGCTGAGGAATAACGTAAGTACCAGATCGACATAATAGGGGTGACAGAAACAAAAAGACCAAAAATGGTGAGCACATTCTGAGCAAAACATTCTAATACAAAATGTTATATTCAGGCAATGGCAATTAAGGAAAAGAAGTAGCCATAGTATTCAACACAAAATACGAGGCTAATCTTCTTGAATAGCAGGCAGTCTCAAGTAGAGTGATGTGGGCAAATATGAGAATGGGGAACTGGACAATGAGACTTATTTGTGCCTATGGTCCCACATAAGGTTCTACTAAGGTAGAAGTGGGGGAGTTTTTTTGAGTCTTTAGAAAAAGCAACTGACACAATGAAAAAGGAAAAGTTGGTCCTTGTTGGGGATCTAAATAGCAGAGTAGGAAATGATTGTGAGACATACAAAAATATTTTGGGAAAATTTGGAGAAAAGAGCAGAGCTAATAATAATGGCAAATACTTGTTGGATTTCTGCTCAGGACATGGACTGGTTATTATTAACACCATGTTCCAACATAAAAATGTTCACAAATTCACAAGAAGAGAAGAGGCAAGGAATAAGAAAAGTCTCATCGACTATATTACTGTTGATAGTGATGTTTTCTCTCTGGTGCAGGACACTAGAATGTACAGAGGATTTGAAATTGGAAGTGATCACCATTTAGTCTTAAGCAGGATAAAATTGAATTTCATATTGAAAAGAAGAACATGTAAGAAAGTTTTAAAACGAATAAAAGTTGAGCAGCTCCCAGATGTGAATTGTAGACTAAAATATACAAACATCATTCAAGAAAAAATGAAAGTGTTTGAGAACAGTAATCAAACCTTGGAGATTTAGTGGCAAGCCCTGAAGAAAACACTGACTGATTCTGCCAAAGAGGCATGTGGTGAGGTTTTCTGCAGGATAGTAAAATCAGAACTCCCTGGTGGACACAGGAAGTTAAAGAGGCAGTGAAGGAAAAGAAAAAAGCATATCAAAAGTTCCTGGCAAATAAGTCAGCTTGTGCTCTTAGAGAATACAGAGGCAAATGTAAGAAAGCTAAACACTGTGTAAAACTAGCTAAACAAAAGTCATGGAAGGACTTTGGCAAGAACATAGAAAAGAAATATCAAGAAGGGGGTAAGATATTCTGGAGGTTGTTGAAGAAGCTTAGAAATGGAGGAAAGAGTGCTGTAAAAGGAGTTAGAGATGATAAAGGTGACATGAAAACAGGGAAAAAAGATATCCTTGAAGTATGGAGTAATTAATTCGAAAAACTGCTAAACGAAACAAGCAGTGACAGCACAGTGGTAAAAAACACTCAACAGGCATACAGTCAGGAATACATATCCATACTTGAAGTGGAAAAAGCCATCAAAGGCTTGAAATGTGGAAAGGCAGCAGGAGTAGATGATATTCGACCAGAAATGCTGAAGTATGGTGGTATAAAAGTCTCACAGTGGCTGCACTGCATAGTTCAGAAGGCCTGGACAGAGGGACGAATTTCTGATGATTGGAGTAGAGCTCTAATAGTACCCATATATAAAAAGGTAAAAAAAACTGAATGTGAGAATTACAGAGGTATTTCCCTACTGAGTGTTCCGTGCAAGTATTTATGCCAGTATACTTGAGAAACAGTTGAGAAGTATTGTGGAAGAAAAGCTTGGTGAAGAATAAGCTGGATTCATGCCAAATAGAGACTGTCAGGATCGGATCTTCACTTTATGACAATTAGTTGAGAAAGCATAGGATTATAACAAAGATCTGTATTTAAGTTTTGTCGATCTGGAAAAGGCATATGAAAAGGTACCAAGAGAGAGAAGCTATTCAATACACTACAGTTATATGATATCAAGCAATACTTAGTCTTTATTTGAGTTGCAAGTCAGCAGTTAGAATTGAAGGAAGTACAGGAAGATGGTTTAATGTTAAATCTGGTGTGAGACAAGGAACTACATTATCCCCTCTGTTATTCATTATCTATATGGATCACATTATGAAGGAAAGTGGTATTAAACATGATATCAGAATTGGAGATGTTAATGTCAGCTCTTTGCTTTATGCAGACGATGTTATACTTCTAAATAAATCTGCTACAAGTTTGCAAGATTACCTGACTAAATTGAATAACTGTTGTAATAGATATGGTTTGAAGGTCAGCAATAAAAAGACAAAGACTATGAAAATAGGTAGAATCGTTGAAAATGTCAACTCTGTTGTGAATGGAGAACCTGTGGAACAAGTAAAACATTTCAGCTACTTAGGCACGATTTTTAGTGAAGATGGCAAATTAAATACGGAAATAGACAACAGAATCAACAAAGCTGGTTTGGTAGGAATTCAACTGAATAAATTCATATGGAATAAGAGAGAAATTAGTAGGAACACTAAATTAGCTGTGTACAGGACAGTGTTCAAACCAGTTTTAACTTCTGGATCTGAGAGCTGGGTCAGAAGTAAAACACTTGACCAAAGACTAGTAGCGACTGCAGAGAAAGATTAGGGGCATGAACAGATGGCATCAATGGCAATATCATATTAAAAATGACGATATTAGGAAAAAACTTGACATTGTCAGCATTCAGGAATGCATTAGCAGAGCTAATCTCAGGTGGTATGGTCACTTGAACAGAATGGGCAAGGAAAGATTAGCAAAACAAGTGTTCTCTGCCAGGCTAGCACGAAAACGACCCAGAGGAAGACCAAGATATAGGTGGATTGATACGGTACAAAGTGCCTTAGACAATAGAAATATAAGATCTGATAATGCTGGAGTCTTGACAAGTAACAGACTGATTTGGAGGAAAATTGTAGATAGAAAGTTAGTAATGATGTAAATTTTTCATGTAGTAGTACTATCATATCCTGTACATCCCCTGGGTACATGCCAGGAATTTGATGATGATGATGATGATGATACACTGTGCCATTATAATAACAGACTTGTAATTATAATTATAAACTGAAGTTAAGTTTGAACTGTCGTTATAGTCCATTGTGTAGTTCTATTGTTGTGCAAACTACAGAATGGACTATAATGACAATTCAAACTTTACTTCAGTTTACAAGTCTGTTATTATAATGGCACAGTGTTTCCATAATTTTTTTTTTTTTAATTTGCTTTAAGTGTTACCACACCTGAAGAAGTCATTGTGACGAAACATGTTGTGTGATCCATTAAATTAACTTATCTATTTTCTCAGTTTCAGTCAGTCAAAAAAGATGAACATATCTAATCACGGAGTCAATCTAATTAATGGACCACACACACACACACACACACACACACACACACACACACACACACACACACACACACACATATATATATATGAAATATATATACAAGTAGGTATTCAAAAATCCTTCAACCTCTGGACCTGAAGGGTGCCGGATTTCGGATGGTTTTATATATGCTGTATATTTTTAACAGAAAATGACTACCTGTACAGTCCTTTAAAGAAAGAAAATTAAACACTAAATGAAAAGTTTATGAAATTTTAATGTTCAACAACTAAATATAACGGTTCTACAGAATTTTAGTTCAACTGAATAAAATAGTTTCTTCAGAATTTTAATTAATAAAATGTTGATGGTGGTGACAGCACATCTGGTTGACTTGAAGTTAATGGCAATGGATTATCAAGTGTGGACACCACTGCTGCTTCTTCCTGCTTCCTAGCTATTTTCTTGAATATATCGTGCAGTATCTGCTGCTTCATATATTTGGGTCTTTCTTTAATAAGTTTATCTTGGAGAAAATAAACATTCATGATTTCTTGTTCACTTACAAAATTTCGTTGCTCTAGTCCAGCCAGCAGCTCAATTGTCAATGTAATTAACCTGTCAATAGAGATTTTTTCTCTCACATATTCCTCATTTTCGTCACTGCTTTCATCTTCATCACTACCAGTAGAGGCATTTCTCTCCAGACTTTTAACCATATCTACAATTTCAGAATCAGTGTAATGATGAACTGTGGTCGATGATAATGAGGCACATTATCATCGACACTCATCCATTCCGTTAAAACATCTTCATTTATCCTTGATGAAAGCTCCTTGGCATCAGGATTAGTTACATCTTTAACATAAGCAAGAAGTTCCTGTATAAGCTACTTTTCTTTGGGAACCCTACAATATTATTTTCAGTGTCTTCATTAGAATGAGAAGTAAACATTAAACTTGGCCACAATTTATGCCATCCATTTTTCAGTGTTGATATTTTCACAGACTTCCATGCATTGGCAACACAGTACACTGCATCCTTAATGCTGAATTCTTTTATGAACTTCTGTACTGGGGTGCCTGAATTAACTGAACTCACTAGGCGCCTCAATAACAGGGATCAATACTTACACTTCATAGAACGTATAATACGATTGTCCTGTGGTTGAATTAGTGATGTGCAGTTGGGTGAGAGGTAGAAAACAAAAACATTATATTTCACTAGAAGATCGGCTTAATGTTTTAATAGAATTGAATTAAATATTTTATTCTTAAAAGTGCCTCCAAAGGCAAATATTTGATATAATAGTAATTCTGGTATGCAGATCCAAGCACAATGCAAATTACTCTAAACATGAGTTGTAACCAAATGACATTTCGTCTTGCTTTAGCCACATCGCCAGTACCTTTAGAATGGCAAGTTATCATCACTTCAATGATTCTTTGAAGGGTGATGGTGATTAGATGGTTGAAAGCCAGGCAGTTTAAACTGAAGGTGGCATGTTGGCTTAATGAAGTATTGTCTCAGCACTATGGAGGCAAGAGGAGTGGGCCAAGGTGGCACTGAGAGTTACATCAATTCCATTGTAGAATTCCATTATGCTCTGTTCGGCTCTTAGAGCACAATGGAATTCTACAATATCATGTCACTAAATGTCTCTTTAGGAAGCTGTGGCCCCAAGTGAAAAAAGTTTCCAACCTGATTGTGTTAAGAAAGCTCGAATCAAGCAAACCAGTGAAAGAAGCCCATTAACCACAAACCATCACAGAGCTCAGTGAAACAGGTGCCATGAACATGCAGCTTAGAGTCCTGGCAAATGGGGAAAAAATTCTGTTCTCTAATGAGAACTGTTTTAGTCTACAAACAGATTTTAGATGTTGTTTGATTAGAGAGAACAAGGGACCATCCCTTTAACATCAAAGAAAGGAATACTTAAGGTGGAGGCAGTGTTCTTGTGTGAGATGGAATGACAATCAACAGCTGCACTCCTCTTCATGTTTTTCATAGGGATTCTATAACTGTGCAGAGGTACCGAGGAAAGATCCTCAATCCCAACGTGACTTTGTAGGGGGTGCAGTTGTCCTAGATCTTCTTTTCATGCATGACAATACATTACCCATAAAGTTCAAGTGGTGGAGAAGTACCTTGAAATTGGAGATATTTGAACGACTGCTACCAGCACAATCACCAGACATAGAAGCTTCAGTATTTTTTGTGGATCATTTGTTTGAATTTGGATTTTTGTACTATACTGCAACATAAACAAAATATAGGAATAGACTAGACTGTGGATAAAGTTTATGTTTATGTTTTTTTATTATTATTATTTATGTTATTTATATTATAAATATTACTAAACAGCCATTTCACATTAAAAAATAAATAGGAATGAATTACCACATTTTTCTTAATAAATTAATTTATAAAAAGAATTTTTTTTTTTTAAAGAAATTTTTTTTTCTGGATGTGCATCCTCAGTACATAATTAAAAAAATGGAAGAATCTTCTTCTTGCTTGGTCTCCTTATGTCTGAGGATTCATGACCCTAGCTACAATATCTCTCCATTTTTTTTCTGTCTTTTGTTGCAGCAGTGGTCAACTCCAAAGTAAAGAACATCATGAGTGTAAAGAAGGATCACAAGTTAGAGTAGAACAGCAAGGTCCAAATTATAACTACAATTCTAGAAAGTGAAGTAACAAAAATTACTTGCGATGACATGTTGCTCAATATCATATATAATATAGTTGACTATTCTTTCATTTATGCTTCTTTATTATCCTTCCATATTTTAAGCTCATTATGTACTGAGAAATATGCTTGTGACAGTGAATGAAAATTTTGCTTAATAAATTAATTTCTTTGTAAATAATCAATTCCAAGTTCTTTTTCAATGTTTTAATTTATTCCACTTAAAAATAATAATAAAAAAATCATTTGGTCTAAATCCATGTTACGAAAAATTAACAGAATAATGTCTTTTCAAATTCAAGTATATCCATTATTTCCAAGAAAAGCTTTAAATAATGATAGCAAAATAATACCTGAAGGATAAGCTGTGGATATAACATGTTTCTTCGGTACTGCAACAGTTCAGTCCCTCTGGACAAGTACTGTTCTTGTATACTCTTTTGAAGTCTACATCATTCATTTTAGAAAGTTTTTGTGATATTTTAAGGGCTTCTGTTGCTGAACATAAATCCACGGTGTTATTATCCAGCAGAGACTATAAAAGAATGAATAAGCAAAGTGCAAAATTATGCTAATAATGCTCATATTGATAAAGATGTTTAATCCTCTTGGATATAATATAATCACAGTTATAGAAGTTTTTTTCACTTTGTTAAAAACTAAATTATAGTTACCAAGAAATTATATTATATTCTTGCTTAATTCTTTATCTAAAATTGTTGTATTTTTTAAAAATACAACAATTTTATCCAGATTTTATCCTATCTCTTATCCAGAGTATTTTAAAAATAAGGTGATAAACCTTTTTACTACTTGTATAAAGGAAATGTATTATTTCTGCTTTAATTTTGATCTGGTCTGGCTCCCACTGAAGAGACCTTTATTGGTTGAAACCAGTCTGGATAGTGACCCTTCCCATAATGCCCAGCAATATACACACTGATGTGAAGTCAACAACCTCCATGTACAAGTAGCCCAGTCATTGAAGATATGTGCAAATTTTGTTTGCTTACACTCTGATAAAGGATGAAACAATATAATTTCTTGGCAACTATAGTTGACATTTGATATAATCAGAAAATAGTCTTCCACACACAGATTTTTAAATACCATAGTCCCCACTTAGCCACGATAGTACCGAACCCTATATATATTATGTTTTTTCCTATATGTACATACTTACGATAAAGGTAATTTATAAATTAGTCACAGTAAGAGATTAACAACAATAACTAATAATAAAATAGAACAATTATAACAACATACTATAATAAAAGTTATCTGAATGTGAACGGAGTCTTAGTAACCTCAGCATACGTTTTATTATTATTATTATTTATTATTTCAGGAAGTCGAGAACGTTCATTTTTTTAACTCAAAAGGAAGCACTTTATGGCTTCTCTTTGCAAATCCGAATTGCCAGCATCACTACTCTTGCGCTTTGGGACAATTATTAAGTAAAATAAGGGTTACTTGAACACAAGCACTGTGATACCACGACAGTCGATCTGATAACTGAGAACTACTCGGAACAGCATGCAATTTAAAACTTATAAATTGTCTATTACTTAAAGAAAGAGTCCTACGGCTTCATTTTGGCAATGTAAAATTATATAGGCAAAGCCAATATTAGATCCAACATTATTTCAAAGCTGAGTGTTTGTAGAAACTATGAAAGTTTCGTAAATTGATTTGAGAGCTTAAGAGAATACAATCCTCAGCATCCCCGAGTTGCCTTAGCTTGCACTACTTGACTTAAGTAGCTAAGACAACTCGGGGATACCGAGGATTGCATTCTCATAATCTCTCAGGACAACTTACGAAACTTTCATAGTTTCTACAAACATTCGGCTTTGAAATGACATTGGATCTAATATTTGTTTTGTCGATGTAATTATAAATTGTTTATTTCTGGAATTTTCCATTTAATATTTTCAGACCAGAGGTGACCGCAGATAGCAAACCCGCAAATAAGGGGAAGGGGAACCACGGTATTGTCATAGCATAGTAGTTTCACTATTAAAAACAATTAGAGAGCGATCTCCATTTGAATTCCAACATACATAACAGAAATTTAATGTTTTCAATTACAATTTATTTAGCTGGTCAGGATTTTTCCTTAAAAATGTGTTAGCCAATTGGTCTTTTTACTATCATACAAGTAGTAGGCAAAAAAGACAGTGTAATGCTCTACAAAATTCTTGTAACTCTCCTGAAGTCTAGTAATAATAGGTACAGTATTAAAAATTAATAATTTCTATTTTTAAAATCTAGCTTTTCAACTGAATAAACTCGATCATTCACAGAGAGCTTCTATATATTATCTCCTTTAAAAATATATGTTGTGAAGCTGCATGATGAAATCTTGTGCTTTGCTTTTATGAATTAACTTGTTTATTAATAAATAAATTAATTACGATATAATTTTACTTCAATCATTGTACTAGAAAGATTTACATTATATGAGTGTTTGATCACACACATCTTGACAAATAGTGTAGAAAGCTTCTATCTTTATTTTGTTAATCAGTTAGCCTTTATGCTATTCTGGACTAACATTTGTTCACATTTCATATAAAAAATTAGAAACACAAATATTATTTCCAGACTATATATGCATTTGTGTGTGTGTGTGTGTGAGAGAGAGAGAGAGAGAGAGAGAAGAAACATAAAAAAAAAAAGGATGATGATGATATGCTGTATCAATGCTGTTGTATCTTTGAAAATACTGATTCTCATCATCTTCAATTCCTGAAATTGTAACCTGAAGAAGTGTACAAGATACTATGATAGTAGCACCTAATAAAGATTAAATTATTATTATTAACTTCTAACTTATGGATCTGAGAGCAGGATCAGAAGTAAAACACTTGACCAAAGAATAGAGACCACAGATATGAGAGTCCTGAGAAAGATTAGAGGCATAAACAGATGGCATCAATGGCAATTTCATATTAAAAACGAGGATATTAGGAAAGAACTTGTCATTGTCGGCATCCAGGAATGCGTTAGCAGAGCTAATCTCAGGTAGCATGGTCACTTAAACAGAATGGACGAGGAAAGATTAGCAAAACAAGTGTTCTCTGACAGGTTGGCAGGAAAACTACCCAGAGGAAGATCAAGATATAGGTGGATTGATACAGTACAATGATAGAAATATAAGGTCTGATAATGATAATATTGGAGTTTCCTCAAAAACAGGCTGATTTGGAGGAAAATTGTAGATAGGAAGTTAGTAATGATGTAAATTTTTCATGTAGTACTATCATATCCTTTACACCCCTTGAGGGTACATGTCAGGAATTTGATGATGATGATGAAGATTATTATTAGTGTTAGAAATTGATATCTCAAATATCCTCTTTTGACAATAAATGAAGAATGGATAAACATAGGCAAATTAATAAAGCAACAGCAGAAGTAATAAAAAAAAGGTAGTAATAATGTAAATTTTTCACGTAGTACTATGATATCCTGTACACCCCTTGAGGGTACATGTCAGGAATTTGATGGTGGTGATGATTGATTGTTATGAAAATTTTGAAATTTCCAGGGTAATTATCTATTCGGCACTATATGTGCTACTCACAGCAATTTTTTAATGATCACATTCACAGCTCCTTAAACTTACAAAAAAATTGCCGTCCATCGCTATTCATGATATTACTTTTCATTTGTTGTCTTCTTTTAACTTTACACAAAATCTCACATTCATCCAAACTTAGAATACTGTTCTCACATTTAGCAATTTCAGATTATCTCACATTTTTTAGCAGCTGCCAATTTTCATTAAATAAATAAAAAAGAAAGGATAACTTTTGGTATGTAAGCATTTTCTAAATTCATTATTTCTTATAATTAGAAATGTTTATATACTTATGGCCTGTTGAAAATTGTTTGATTGCAATATTCATATGCAAAAAGGACTCATTTTTTTAAAGTTTAATTTAGTTATGGTACAGAAATTTTTATTTCTGTAACATAACCTAGAGAGAAGAAAATATTTAACTTTCTGATAACATTTTCATGCCATTGAAGAACTGCAGCCTTTTTTACAACAAGCGACTTTCATCTCACCGCCATATTTCTTACCATGTCGTGCAGAATGTGTTTGCAGGAAGATTGTACTTCCGAAGAGGAAGTTGAATTAGTGAGTGAGTGAGAGGGAATAATCTAGAATAAACAGTTCTAGCATTGATTAGAACAGAGACAATGTTCTAAACTGGAAGTTTAGGAGAGAAATTTTAAGGAATTCTTAAGCCAAAAAGGGAGAAAAGAGCATTATGAGGGAAACAAACAGTCATCCAAAAATTAACGGATGAATTTCATTTATATGAAGCTAAGTTGTAACATAGATAAAAGTGATATATAGTTTCTCCCAAAGCAACGGACAGTTCCTTTTGATACAGTATGCAGCAAATGTATTCTGATTAAGTGCTGTAAACCCAAGAGATGAATTCTTTTTGTGTTTAAGGATAAAGAAGGAGTTTCCTAGGAAAAAGGGAATTTTTCCCTAGGAAATAAGAAAGGAACTGATATTGTGCAGAATATATTATTATTATGACACCTCCAGGGAGTCCAAAGACTCATCGAGGGAGAGTGTGCCAACAGCATCGAATGATTGAAACCCTTCCAACTACTAACTGTTCTCAAACTTGCTTAACTTTTTGCATTAGCCATTAGTAGCAGAGGCTCTACCAATCGACCAACCTTTGCTGGCTAACATGAAAGAAGAAATATGTTCTCTCTTAAGAAAAGTTGTACACAAATTATTTTCTCGTTTTAGAAAAATAACAGATATGAGCTAAGTAATTATATTTTAATGGCCATTACTGAGAGAAGAAGAAATTGTATTTTACAAGTTTGAAGTTAACTGTTTTAGTTTATGTATTCTCATCAAATCATGTGATCTTGAAGAGAAGACAAGGAATTTTGCATGATGTTTGTGTCCTTTAACTCTGTTGTTAAGTTTCTGGGCCTTTTACTCTTCAAATTTATTCATAATGCAAATTTATATATAGAGCTTGCAAAACAAACATTTTACTTTTAAATTTCTTTGTCATTCACTCAATCTCTAAACTTATTATAATAATAATATTCCAGATCCAAATCTGTGATATTAACCACTCAGGCAGACCAACTCTGGTATATAATGACCAAAATGGAAAGATAGACCACACACAACATCAAAGTACCCCACCTAAAATTGATATTGTCCAGAAGAAGGCAATCTAGATAATTCCTCTCTCATTCACTTCAACTGCTACCTTGCAAATGGTTTGTTTCTGTCTAGGTCTTTTCTACAGATGATTCCAAGGGTAAATCTGCTCAATCAGCATCCGTCATTTTCCAATACCAACAAATATGAGCACCACCTACCCAAAATACATTCAATCCAACTGCCAAAACTACCTTTCATCTAGCTCTTTTATTTTATCTGACTCTATTCTCTAAAGAAGTTATTCTCACTGTACTACATGAACTGCAACTTCCAAGCTTTCCTAAAATATATAAAGATTTATTTTCTTTAACTCTGCTCACATGCAGCACTATTATACTGCAGGTGATACAACTTCTCATGCATGGGATAATACTAAAAGGAAAAAAGAACAAAAGCAAACTCTACAGAGAAATTACAGAATTACAATTTAGAACTCAGCATGCATTCTTATTCAAAAACAAATACCTGACATATTACACATCTGGATTCATTCACATCAATTCCTGAACGTAATTTATCTCCTGTCCTGAAATAAAAGAACACTTCAAGTGTTGTTTTTAGAAATTTTAACAACTAATAAGAAATTGATAAATATTTAATTATTAATTTAACCAGACTAAACAAACTGCAGAAATTATTGCTGGAGCTTGCATATTTCAGGTTTTAAAAACATAATCATCATCACATTTCTGATATATGTACAGAATGATAGCACAATATCATTAAGTCTGCATTATCACTACTACTTCATATCAATCAATTTTCTTCCATATTATTTATCAAGATGCTCTAATACTGCAGACAACTTAACAATCTGGTATTCTAACCACCACTGTATCAATTCACTTAGATCTTGGTCTCCTCTGGGTCTTTTTTCCCCTGTTCTTATGGTATCAAATATCTTATGGTTAACCTTTCCTCTCATATTCTGTTTAACTTCTAGCTAGGTTGACAGAGAACTGAACATATATCTACTATTCAACCAACAGGCTGTGGGTTTGAATCCTACCCTGAACATGGATGTTCATGATTGTCTTTAGATAGGAGAAAACCTTGTCCCTCCTTGCGGGGTATTTGTCCATGGAAGAGGGAACCTCCCAGTGATAACACTGACTCTTTTCATTCTTCCTCTCTTTCTTTTCTTTCTTCTGATGTTCTTTGGTCTTCTTCTTCACTTGAATCTTTTATGCCCCAGACCATCATCACTGGGATTTAACACCCAGCCACTGTGTTTGCTGTGTTGTGTCACCTGCTGGATGGCTCAGCTAGGATTGATCAACTAGTGGGCTTGCCAGCAAGGGTCAACATTGTTGCAGTAAGTGTCCCACTCCATGGCCTAAGGTTGGGGCTCAAGGATTGCTGTGATGCCAGTATAACATCTAGGGTAGCCCTGGCATTCCTTTCCCACATGTAGTTATTGCTTGCCAGTGAATGGGCATAGCACCGAAAAAAAAAAATCATTCAAACATGGGTTTTTCAGAGGCCCTCACAAGGTTCAATCAAGTACTGATACCGTAGATACATCACTTGATTACAGAAGTAAAAAAACAAAAGACGTGTGACAACAGTATAAACGTACCAGTTTTTCTCCTCATCCATGCAAGAGGTGAAAAGCCAATAAGGAAAATGTTACCCTTCTTTATTCAAAAGGATTTAGGAATAGCAGTATCTCCAAGAACAATTTAAAAATTACAATGCGGTAATATCCCTGTGGAAACATCATGTCAGCAACACTCAGAAAAATTACTCAGTGCAACATCAATTGGTGGAATACCAATTACAGTCACACCTCATAAATCACTACACTCTTCTAGAAGAGTGATATCAAAATAGAATCTTCTTGATGCTAAAGATGAGGAAATATGTTCAGAGCTTAAAGATCAGGGAGTGACTGGTACAAGGCTCATCCTGATGCATAAAGATAGTCACCTGTTCCGACCAGGAATATCCTTACTTTTGATACACTTAAACTTCCACATCTGTAAAGGTAGGCTATCTCAACTGTCTTGTTTGGCTGTACATCCCTAATCCAGTGAGATCCACTAAATGTTAGAAATAAGGGCATGCCCAAACTGCCTATCGTGACTCTATGACTGCTCGATGGTAGTAAACAACATGATGGCAACACTATTGACAAGATTTTTTTTTTTTTTCTAAGTTGGTACATCTATCATAAGCATCCATGCAATAGCAAGTCATTCTATCAAGTAGTTTGTTTTATACAGCTGTCTGAAGCAAAAGTGTTGTCTGTTGTATCTCTTGAAATGGATAAAATTGAGTATCATGTGGTTATAAAATTCTTTGTAAAAGAAGGTTTAACACAAATAGAAAATCATTTGAAGTTCATAAAATTTTATGGGTACTCTTCTCCTTCGTGTTCGACAATTAAGAAATCTGCTGCCGAGTTTGAATGTGGCTGTACCAGCCTCGAAGATGATCCACGTGAAGGATGTCCAAAAAGTGTAACAACACTAGAAATCATTGATCAAGTGCACGATATGGTATTGGATGACTGGCGAGTCAAAGTGCGTGAAATTGCTGAGACTACAGGCATTTCGAAAGAACGTGTAGGATATATTTTGCACGAAGAATTGCAAATGAAAAAGCTTTGCGCAAGATGGGTGCCATGCTTGCTCACAGCAGATCAAAAAAGCATTCGCACAAAAATCTCTGAATAGTGCTTGGAGTGTTTTAACAAGAATAAAACTGATTTTGTACGTCGATTTATTACTATGGATGACACTTGCATTCACTGTTATACACCAGAATCCAAACAGCAGTCAAAACAGTGGACAGTGTTGTAACCATTCCTTGTCTTTTATTTATATATGGTTGTAATTTATTCAATCTTTTCTAACCTCAACCTTCTTCTATAATAATCCTATTCTACCAATATCCTATAATAAAGAACCTTTGTTGCTTTATCTCCACAATACATTATTGGGTAGCATGTGGTATCTCTGAAGGACAATGGAATTTCCTCGAGATAGAGGCAGTACCAGAGTATCAGAGTGTCTAAGATTTACCTCTCGTAAAACGCCAAGAAATTTATTTGTTTCGCTGCACCACTTAGCGCTATTAGATTATTAAACATTAACAACCAAGAGGTAATCTCTGGACAGTACTTAATGATACCTATCAACTCTGCAGACGTGACCAAATTTTACTCTTTTCTAATATCCCTTTTAATATCCCACATAGGTTCACATTAATACTTTATAAGCGGTGCATCGGATTCCAGAAATCACAGAAAGTCTTTGTTAGAATCAAAAGCAAGGTTTATTATACTCAAAAGTTGATACACATAATAACATAAATTAAAATCCCATCTTAAGGGAGTTCCAGACAAGGCATATAATATTCAAACACTACTATTATACTAAAAAAATAATATACAGTAGCTTCCTAAAGTATGAATTATATTAACCTCCGCTAATGCATTAATCATGTACTATTATCACACTCAATCTAAGACTCCGTAGCTCTGTCAGACTACACAAGATAACATTCATATCTTTCACAATCTCTTTATATTATGCCAATTCTTTACTCTAAACATATCCTTAAATTCATTCAATATAAAGGCGAACATTAACACAACGACAGATAGTAAGGTAAAATCAATATTCTTCTAAAGTCCTAGCAATACAATCCTATCCTAGATCATTAATGTTCTTCTTCTATAACATATTAACATGACACAAATCTTTCATTCCTATTCAGTATAACACAAGCAAAGTCTACTTATCTTCCCTTTTCAGTTCTTTAGTGCTTCATAGGTTCACAGGAAATTGGCCTTCTGTGGACAGCCAGACGTGTTTCTTTTCGCAGCGAATACGGCTGCCAAGACCGTAGCTGCCTATCGGGAGCCATCTGACATCGATGCCACTCGCACCCTCCGTATACCACGAGGGATGAACACACAGGAAATCCAGGGAAAAAAAGCCTTGTTACGGGGTTGCATAACCCTTATATTTCCATTCTTCTCGGCGATTCTCGCCCTTTTCGATGTCCAGCCAACTCACACTTGCTATTACATCACGGCGTCCATTCTCTGCCCTGCTTATTGCACGTACGCTGACATCATTGTTTACTTGGGGCGAGACGCTCTCTCACGTTACAACTCCGTAACCTTTGGACTTGACTACCCCTCCCCAACTGTTGAATTTGTGCTTACATTTTATAATTCTTTTATACATATTTTATAATGCTCTGCTAATGTTTTACACTTTCATATTAAATTAACCACATTCATGAATGGCACAAAATACATACTTATTTAACCTTTTCATAACAGAACACACTTGAGTTATATATACATAATACTTATTCTACACTTAGAGGTAATTTATTGTATTTATCTCATTCTTTTGTTTGGAAAAGCATGTTAGACCGTGATAAGATAGGAATTCATAAATTTCCACTCTATCACAATCTAACAACAGAAGCCAGTTATACAGCGCCAAAGAAGACAAAGTCGGTTCCATCAGCAGGAAAGGTTATGGCATCGGTGTTTTGGGATGCTAAAGGCATTTTGTTTATTAATTATCTTGAAAAGGGTAAAACAATAACCAGGGAATATTATTCCGATCTTTTAACCAGACTAGACAAAAAAATTCGTGAGAGAAGACCCGGTTTACAGAAGAAAAAATCATCTTTCATCAGGACAATGCAATGCACATGCCCACAAAGGTGTTTTGGCAATGGGAAAATTAAGGGATCTGCACTATGAATTGTTGGAACATCAACCCTATTCCCCAGATTTGGCTCCCTCTGACTTCTATCTCTTGCCAAAACTAAAACTCTTCCACAGTTGTCAGCGTTTTTTGCTGAATCAAGAGGTGATTGCAGCTGTAGAGGGGTATTTTGCAGATCTTACCGAGAACCACTACCGGGACGGGATAATGGCAATGGGGCATTGTTGGAATAAATGTATTAGTCCTAAGGGAAATTATGTTGAAAAATAAAAATAATTTTGAAATTATATAGTTTTTCATTGTTAGGCCAAGAACTTTTCAGACCACCCTCATACAATGAGCATGCCAAAAATTTTGGTATCTTAAACAATTAAGTAAGCTGGTGAATATAATTAACTAATTTCCTATCAGGATGAAAAACTGAGACAGCTGACTCAACACAAATATCTGTAAATAAAATCCATGTATTGCTAAAATGAACCAACTGGATCAACATTATTAGAGCAGGCTAATCAACTTAAAAATCAATAACTCCCTAAAACACATTTAATATGTTAAAACAAAATATGCCAGTCAAACGATTTTGTTACATAAAATTATTACCTGAATATAGTTGATACTGTCGAATGAAACTCTTCTTGAAGTCCGGTAACAAATTTCTCTGTCAAACGAAGTATACTTTGTTGAATATCTGTCTAAGATTTAAGAGTATATTATTGCATTAACAACAGTATTAGTATTCGCTCAAATGTATACTGTATTTATTGCATAACAAGAATGACTATAAAGTACAAGCAATGCTCACTACAACCTACATCATTATAACAAACTGCTTGCTATTAAAAAAAAAAAAAACTACTGAAAAGCCCCAACCAAAGCTCCATAGATACAGTATACAAAAGTAAAAGGAATTCACTAAAACAAACCCTTGTTTC
Organism: Typopeltis vanoorti; assembly: GCF_054136105.1. Classification (NCBI taxonomy): domain Eukaryota; kingdom Metazoa; phylum Arthropoda; class Arachnida; order Uropygi; family Thelyphonidae; genus Typopeltis; species Typopeltis vanoorti. The sequence continues at coordinate 135,095,687 of NC_143557.1, forward strand.
TAGTGCATGCAAGTCTGCTATAGTGAAAGTTAATTGACTTGTGATTCAAACATCTTCTGCAGTACCTAACATAAAATCATAATGCTTTTTATGCACTTTCAGAGAAGATCTACTGTCCCATTTGTGCATGAAAACATTTATCAAAAGTATGAAAAGCTTAAACAGCACTAAATTTCACGATTCTTCTCAGTATAATATACATAAAGTAAATAATAATTAATTAATTATAGCCTCTGTAGCCTGGTGGTAACATCCATGACTAGATCAGGAGAAGAAAAACCTTATAAGTTCAATCCTAATCATTGATGAAAGAAACTTTTTTCTGGTCTTTTTACAGCAGTTTCTGGAGTAAGATGATCATTGGCATATGCAAGTAGTTTTTATTCCAAAAAAAATTTAGGTTTGTAACCACTAACTTGGAAAAACCAAGAGGGGAACTTATAATGTATTCACATGACAATACTGGTTAGGATTAAGAACATAAGATGTTGGAAGCTGTACATATTGTTTTGCCACTTTTTGTTTAGCAGCTATATATAGTACTAATAGTGCAATGAAGAGTACAGAGATCATCAATTAACAAAAAACAGTCTCCCATCTGCTGTGTTTCCCAACAAATACAATTTAAAGTCATTCAAATCATATGTAAACAAATTCCTCCTTTCCTAACACCACCCATACGCGATACTAATGTACTATAAGTTGACCAATCAACCTCCTGTGTATGGGCCCAACATTAAAAAAAAAAAAAAAATTCAAAAATTATGGAGAAAGAGTGCTCCAAAGCATAAAAAAAAAGTTTTTTTTTTTTTATGTTGGTACCACATCCCTGGTCATTCAATCCTTTCTTATTCACTCACAAATCCACTTCTCTATCCATCATCCACTCTTCTCACAGTGTCTCCCTGTCCATCCTGAATCCCCGCTTCCCATTTTCCTGCTTATCTTGTGTTTCTTCTCTTCCCTCGTGATACTCACCTCTCCATTCACAAGCCCTCCTACTCTACTTTACTGCTCTTCCACGTCACCCATAACACTTTTGCTTCTTCAGGTCTTCCATTCACTTCAGTCATTACTCTTTCTTGCAGAAACAGTTTCTCCAGCTGACTCATACCAAATCCATTTAAATGCAGTATGTCTCTTTTATACAGTTCCATCCTCAAATTTATCTCACATTCACAAAATACACTCCTCTCTCTTACACAACTCCACTAGCATCCCATTTATAATCGTTGCCCATCATTTTGACTCATCACTATCATCCCACAACAACACACTATCTTTTACTAATCTCAGCAACCTCAGGAAGTCCATCCTTATATATATATATATATATATATATATTGATCCAATACATGAGAGGTTGAAGGACCTATAAGCATATCAGTGCCATGTCTGGAGTGCAGGTGAGGACTCAGAAGTTTATTGGCATTTTTTTTGAAGAGGTGCAGGTTGTAGTTACTTGGAAATACTTCTTGCAGTAGGTTCAAAAGGACAGAGGCAGATGGAATGAAAGAGGAAGAAGAAAAGCAGGTTCAGTGTGTTTGCAGTTGAACAGTAAAGAGGAGTAGTACTGGGCAGCTGCTGCTCCTGTATTGACTGATGTAACAGAAAATGGAGGAATGATGTTGCCAGTTCGGTGGAGCAATTACCATTGAAGTACTTGTAAAATAGACAGGGTCGAAACATTGTGTCAGTGAGAGAGTCAGATCACCTATGAACCAAAATTGCTCTTCTCTGGACAACATTAAGAATTTTCAGAGAAGTTTTAAGTGCTCCACCCAAACATGTGAGCAGTAGTCTAAACATGAGCACATTTCGGATTTGTATATAGTTAAAAGTTGGTTGAGTGTAAAATAGCACCCTGAACAAAAGAGAATGCTTAGTTTTTTGGATGCTGAGGAAGCTACTGACAAGATGTGTTGCCAGGAGAGGTGGGAGGTGAATGTTAGTCCAAGCAGAGAGAGAGATCTGATCTTGTCTGGATTTGGGTAGGGGGAATGTGAGTTGGGGTCTCTTTTGCAAGAGAAGAGACAAGACAGTGTTTTGGTGGCATTGAACATGACCAGATTGTCCTTGCCTGAAAATGATCTTGATACTTGGGATATCTGTGCACTGCATAGTTTGTCAAATGAGTAGGATGAATGGATAGTACTATCATCTGCAAAGCTGTGGGTAGGATCAGTGGTGATTGAGAGTAGGTCGTTTATATACATGAGAAAAAGGGTAGGTAATAGGAAAGAGCCCTGAAATAATCTTACATAAGTGGTGAAGCTTAAAGAGAGGGAGCCATCAACCATGACATGCAGTGAATGACCACAGAGGAAACTAGCAACACAATTACAGAGAGTGGCAGGTCGACCAAAGGATAGCAGCTTGTTTAGCAGATCTCAATGCTAGACACGATTAAAAACTATGGAAATATCAAGAACAAAAGCACAAGTTTCTCTGAACCTTTCCATTGCACAGGTCACGTGGTGGTGATGTAAGCTATCAGGTAGCTGTAGATTGTGATAATTTCTTTGGTTGAAGAAGTAACTTTTTTAAATTTTTTTTTATAATTTATACAATTTATATATTGTAATTTCAATAAATTAATTATATTTTTTCTCTGGGTGTTGTTTATGCCATGAAGTACTACTGAGAATTTATCTCCTTCAAATCTCACTATCAGTGAGATTTGAAAGGGATAAATTAACCTTGGAGAGGGTAGATAATAAAAATTATATGAGTACTGTATTTATGAGGATAGCATGTAAGCACAAAAGTTGATGGATAGACATTTAAACTGCTGAGAGGTATTTACAGGATTGATAGTGAGGAAATCTTTCATATGGCAGAAACAAGAGGAAGGAACAAGGAACATAAGCTATTTCTAGAAGTTGTGAATAGTTAGTGAGTAAGAAGTTTTTTTCCTTTTCTTTTAGTGTTGCACGGTTGATCAGCATTCATTTTAGAAATTATGGACTTTACAACCGTGTTATAAATAACTATTTTAATTTCCCAACGTTTTGACCCTCATATTAAGGTCATCGTCTGGAGTATATACAAATATACAAGGACAAGCTGAGTTACATTTCACGCAGTATGCTAAAGAAACAATGATTTGATCACTGGTTATTCTACTGGCATGACCTCTAGTGAAAAAAAAAAAAAAATACAGATAAAGTTAAAAATTAATTAATTATTTAGAAACTACATCAAAGCTAAATTCTATTTAGGATAACATAAGAGAAACATTCTTTCATATCGATAGTTTTCTTACAGTAACAATGATGTCCTATTTTTAACATGACAACTGTTATATTAGATTTAAGATTCTGGATTATCTACAGTCCTGTTTATAGTTAACTCTTAGGGAGAAAGGTTCCGTGGGTAGAATATGTGCCTTCCATATGCTTGGGTTAGACCATCATTATTGTTCAGATTGGGGTGGTTGATAAGAATCTCACAGGCTTGCTGATAACTTTATTGCTTTTGAAAGGTATTGCTGATAACTCTAAAGTTATCAGCAATGTCTTTCTAAAAAATGGTTACAGCCAAAACACTATTAACAAAATTTTCTACAAGAACTCAACAAAAACAAAGATAAACCAGACTACAATAAAACTATAACCATTCCTTACATTAAAGAGACATCAGATAAAATAAACAGAAATACAACCTCAAAGCCTCATGACAAAATTTCATGCCGGCTGGGGCGTCGCCCGGTTAAACAAGGCCCCCGTTGTTTTCGCCAGGGAACCAGGGCGAACAGCGAAAAGTCAGCTACTGGAACAAATCTGAAAACAAACCCCAACTCAACATCACCAGAGTTAAAGATCGGTACTATCAACGTAAGAAGCCTGAATGGCAAAGAAATGGAGCTAGCTGAGGAATTAGATAAGTACCAGATCGACATAATAGGGGTGACTGAAACAAAAAAGACCAAAACTGGTGAGATCTTTCTGAGCAATAAATACAAAATGTTATATTCAGGCAATAACAATCAAGGAAAAGAAGGAGTAGCCATAGTATTCAACACAAAATACGAGGCTAATCTTCTTGAATGGCAGTCAGTCTCAAGTAGAGTAATGTGGGCAAATATGAGAATGGGGAACTGGACAATGAGACTTATTTGTGCCTATGGTCCCACAGAAGGTTCTACTAAGGTAGAAGTGGAGGAATTTTTTGAGGCTTTAGAAAAAGCAACTGACACAATGAAAAAGGAAAAGTTGGTCCTTGTTGGGGATCTAAATAGTAGAGTAGGAAATGATTGTGAGACATACAAAAATATTTTGGGAAAATTTGGAGAAAAGAGCAAAGCTAATAATAATGGCAAATATCTGTTGGATTTCTGCTCAGGACATGGACTGGTTATTACTAACACCATGTTCCAACATAAAAATGTGCACAAATTCACATGGAGAGAAGAGGCTAGGAATAAGAAAAGTCTCATTGACTATGTTATTGTTGATAGTGATGTTTTCTCCCTGGTGCAGGACACCAGAGTGTACAGAGGATTTGAAATTGGAAGTGATCACTATTTAGTCTTGAGCAGGATAAAATTGAATTTCATATTGAAAAGAATAACATGTAAGAAAGTTTTAAAGCGAATAAAAGTTGAGCAGCTCTCAGATGTGAACTGTAGACTAAAATACAGAAATATTATTGAAAAGAAAATGAAAGAGTTTGAGAACAGGAATCAAACCTTGGAGATTCAGTGGCAAACTCTGAAGGAAACATTGATTGATTCTGCCAGAGAGGCATGTGGTGAGGTTGTGTGCAAAGATAAAAAAATCAGAACTCCCTGGTGGACACAGGAAGTTAAAGAGGCAGTGAAGGAAAAGAAGAAAGCATATCAAAAGTTCCTGGCAAATAAGTCAGCTTTTACTCTTACAGAATACAGAGACAAATGTAAGAAAGCTAAACAGTGTGTAAAACTAGCTAAACAAAAGTCATGGGAGCACTTTGGCAAGAATATAGAAAATAAATATCAAGAAGGTGGCAAAATATTCTGGAGGTTATTGAAGAAGCTTAGGAATGGAGGAAAGAGTGCTGTAAAAGGAATTAGAGATGATAAAGGTGAAATGAAAACAGGAGAAAAAGATATCCTTGAAGTATGGAGTAATTACTTTGAAAAACTGCTAAATGAAACAAGCAGTGATGACAGCACAGTGATAAAAAACACTGACCAGGCATGCAGTCAGGAATACATATCCATACTTGAAGTAGAAAAAGCCATCAAAGGCTTGAAATGTGGAAAGGCAGCAGGAGTAGATGATATTCGACCAGAAATGCTGAAGTATGGTGGTATAAGAGTCTTACAGTGGCTGCACTGCATAGTTCAGAAAGCCTGGACAGAGGGACGAATTCCCGATGATTGGAGTAGAGCTCTCATAGTACCCATATATAAAAAGGGAAATAAAACTGAATGTGAGAATTACAGAGGTATTTCCCTACTGAGTGTTCCTGGCAAGATCTATGCAAGTATACTTGAGAAACGGTTGAGAAGAATTGTGGAAGAAAAGCTTGGTGAAGAACAAGCTGGATTCAGGCCAAATAGAGGCTGTCAGGATCAGATCTTCACTTTACGACAAATAGTCGAGAAAGCATGGGAATATAACAAAGATCTGTATTTAAGTTTTGTCGATTTGGAAAAGGCATATGACAAGGTGCCAAGAGAGAAGCTATTCAATACGCTGCAGTTATATGGTGTCAATGGGGCATTATATCAAGCAATACTTAGTCTTTATTTGAGTTGTGAGTCAGCAGTTAGAATTGAAGGAAGTACAGGAAGATGGTTTAATGTTAAATCTGGTGTGAGACAAGGATGTACATTATCCCCTCTGTTATTCATTATCTATATGGATCACATTATGAAGGAATGTGGTATTAAACCTGATATCAAAATTGGAGATGTTAATGTCAGCTCTTTGCTTTATGCGGATGATGTTATACTTCTAAATAAATCCGCTACAAGTCTGCAAGATTCTCTGACTAAATTGAATAGCTGTTGTAATAGATATGGTATGAAGGTCAGCAATAAAAAGACAAAGACAATGAAAATAGGCAGAATCATTGAAAATATCAACTGTGTTGTGAATGGAGAACCTGTGGAACAAGTAAAACATTTCAGCTACTTAGGCACGATTTTTACTGAAGATGGTAAATTAAATATAGAAATAGACAACAGAATCAGCAAAGCTGATATGGTGGGAAGTCAATTGAATAAATTCATATGGAATAAGAAAGAAATTAGTCGGAACACTAAATTAGCTGTATACAAGACTGTGTTCAAACCAATTTTAACTTATGGATCTGAGAGCTGGGTCAGAAGTAAAACACTTGACCAAAGACTAGAGACCGCAGATATGAGAGTCCTGAGAAAGATTAGAGGCGTGAACAGATGGCATCAATGGCAATATCATATTAAAAATGAGGATATTAGGAAAGAACTTGACATTGTCAGCATCCAGGAATGCGTTAGCAGAGCTAATCTCAGATGGTATGGTCACTTAAATAGAATGGGAGAGGAAAGATTAGCAAAACAAGTGTTCTCTGCCAGGTTGGCAGGAAAACGACCCAGAGGAAGACCAAGATATAGGTGGATTGATACGGTACAAAGTGCCTTAGACGATAGAAATATAAGATCTGATAATGTTGGAGTCTTGACAAGTAACAGACTGATTTGGAGGAAAATTGTAGATAGGAAGTTAGTAATGATGTAATTTTTTCATGTAGTACTGTCATATCCTGTACACCCTTTGAGGGTACATGGCAGGAATTTGATGATGATGATGATGATGAAGCCTCCTACAAAATTAAAAAGCTTACTCAACTCATCCAAAGATCCACTCCTTCTGCTGGCCCACACTGGAGTATACCGTATTTATTGCACCTGTAATCTACCATATATAGGGAAAACAGGATGCACAATTCCTATCAGACAAAAGGAACATAAATGACACATTAAATATAATAACTATGGTGAAGCTGGCCTTTCTGATCATGCCCTGAACACTTTACATAGAATTGACTGGAAAAGCACCAGTTGTTTATATCACACTAAAACATGGTATAAATGTAAATTTAAGGAAGCCTGTTTGGGACATCCATGGAATCATTGTTATTTGTTCATTGTACAGTCCAGTATTTTGATTGTAATCTAGATAGCGTGGAAATCTTTCATATGGTAGAAACAAGAGGAAGGAACAAGGAATATAAGCTATTGCTAGAAGTTGTGAATGGTAAGTGAGTAAGAAGTATGCGTTTTTTTTTTTTTTTTTTTATGAAGGATGGTTGGATCATGGAATGCATTGCAGGATGGATAGAATGGTGAGAGCGCAGAGGGAACTAGTTTAGGGGATAGTATGACAGACTTTGCATTGCTCTAAGATGAGCCTTCCATTATGGTTCTTGTGACTCCATAGATGTCCCAAATAATAATAATTATCATTTTGGACATCCATGGAGAATCATTGTTTGTTTGTTTTCATTGTACAGTCCAGTATTTTGATTGTAAGATGGTTCAAAAAACATGTTCATTACTGAGCAAGATTTTCAAACCATCTTATAATGCTGATGTGCATCAACAGATAGAGAAGGGAGTTGAGAATGCCAGTTGTAGATATTTTGTAGTTTTATGATTGTGAAATACAGAATACTATTGAGAAAATTCTTAAAAAAATCTAATTTAAGCTATCTATGCCTCATATTAACCTATAGATGATGATATGAGCAAGCCAAGAACACTTAACAATGGATTCCCACAAGGGTCAGTTCTGGCCCCTTCTCTATTCAATTTGTATATTTCTGACCTACCAAGGACAACATATAGAAAATTCACATATGATGATGATCTATGCATCACATCCCAACATCAGAACTTCTGTATCATAGAGCACATACTAACTAGGACCTAGAGGAGCAAAACTGCTTCTTTGAGAAGGCAGTCTTATTCCAAGAACTACTAAGACTGAAACATGCTGTTTCCATTTGAACAATAGCATGGCACATGACATCTTAAGAGTGCCACTAAATGGGAACATACTACTGCACAATTTTAATCCAAAGTATCTGGCCCCTCTTCTATTCAATTTGTATATTTCCGACCTTCCAAGGACAACATCTAGAAAATTCGCATATGATGATGATGATGATCTATGATCCCAGACAGAACCTTCTCCTTTAATAGACATCTCTCCAATATTGCTGCCAAACTCAGGACTAGAAATAACATCATACTGCATAAACTTGCTTGAACAACCTGGGGGGGGGGGGGGGGGGGGCTTGTGCTCCCACATTAAGGAGACACTGCTCTGGACCTCATTTACTCAACTGCTGAATACTGCTCTCGGCTGTCTGGCTGAACAGCGCACATGTTAAATTAACTGATACCGTCTTGAATACTGAAATTGCGTATCATTTCTGGAACAATAAAGGCTTAAAGATAATAAAGACTCTGATATTGACAGCTTTACATCACAGAAGCTTAAGTCAAGACACCTGCCTATTATAATGGCTCAACGACTTGTCACTGATGGCTATGATGCAACAATAGCATGGCAGACAGAATGGTCTTCCCAAGCCCCAGTAATCTGGCAGACTGTCTTCAATCCAAACAGTCCTCAATCAGGGTTCAAACTACCTTGAAAAATATGGACCTCCATAAATAGAGTTCACACCAAATAGTGGGTGTGGACCTTCCTTGTTTACTTGGGGAATAAGACCAAACTCATCTTGTGACTGTGGTGAAGATAACCAAACTATACAACATATCACGTATCGAACTTAGACATTCTATTACAACAGTTATTCAATTTAGTTAGGGAATCTTGCAGACCTGTACTGGATTTTAAAAGTATGACATCATCTGCATAAAGTAAAGAGCTTAGATTAATATTTCCAATTTTGATATCATACACCTCAACTTTTCTGTCACAATTTCATGAATGAGTGTGAAACTTCTGGGAATTCAAAAGAAAGTTCCATGATTGCTGAATGATGATTCTCACAAATTTTCATGATCACTCTTTCCACCAAATCATCTGTCACTACACTTGGCTGGCCACTGTACTCTTCATTATGAATACTGTTGCATTTTCAGTGTTGAAAGCCATACTGAGGTGAAAATTTTATGCCAATAAAATATTTATGTAAATAAAATCCAAATTATGTTTAACTAATAGTGAAGAAACAGTTCACAAAAAATAATAAAAATAAAGAATTTTCCAGACATGATTATTAAATGTATGCATGTGTATACCATAACATAAAATTATATAAGTCAAGAGAATTGGGTTGAATTGATTGAAGTGTCTGTTAAGTGCCTGCATGCATGTGGAAATTCTCTGGCCTGTTTGATTGTTTTGTAGGATGAAAAATGGAAGTTTCAAGGAGATAAAACCCTTCCAACCTCCCTATGGGATTGGCTAACTCACCTTCACCTGAAAAGTTCTTAGTAGTTTTTCCCCTCCTAAACCATATTAAACCCATATTTTTCCAAACAGAGGATCCAACGTTCTTGCAAATGCTGAATTGTTGGTTGGTCAAGTGGGTGGGTATTTGCTCTCCAACTAACAGGTTGTGGATTTGAATCCTGCCATAGGCATTGATGTGTGCAACTGTCTTTGAATGGGCAATGCATTTCAACATCTGCTGTGAGACCACTGCCCCACTTATTGGAGGACTAAAGTGCCTGGAAAAATTTCCATGTTTGGCCTGTAGAGCATGGTATCCAGATTATGTTAAAAATAAAAAATATATATAAAATTAAGTTAAAGGGAGATGGTAAATCCTGTTTTATTTTATTGCCGGGTACGAAACTCGGATTGAAATCCATCAAATCCATAGAGTTTCATGCCGAAAAAACTATCCGCGAGCCCAAGTGTAAGTGATCACTTGGGTAGTACAACACCAGGGCAACTCCAAGCAAAGGTGGAGCGAGCACCATCACTAACCTTAATATTCTCTCATAATGTAAAACACAGCTCCTAAGAGATGTATATATACTCACTGATGAGATCTCAAAAAAGGGTGAAACTGGTCTGGGTAGTGACCTCTTCTCATAATGTAAAACAGTATATATACATCTCTTAGGAGCTGTGTTTTACATTATGAGAGAATATTAAGGTTAGTGACGGAGCTCGCTCCACCTTTGCTTGGAGTTGCCCTGGTGTTGTACTACCCAAGTGATCACTTACACTTGGGCTCGCCGATAGTTTTTTCGGCATGAAACTCTATGGATTTCGATCCGAGTTTCGTACCCGGCTATAAAATAAAACAGGATTTACCATCTCCCTTTAACTTAACTTATGTCACCGGTAAAATAGCCTTTTGGCTTATTATAATAGTAATAACAATATAGGAGTACACCATTTCAGCAATTCTATAGTAGAGGTATATGTAAGTTCGGTTCACTTAAAACCTTGATATTCCAGGTCTACCTACTCACTGATGAGATCTCAAAAAAGGTTGAAACCGGTATGGGTAGTGACCTCTTCTCATAATGTAAAACAGTATATATACATCTCTTAGGAGCTGTGTTTTACATTATGAGAGAATATTAAGGTTAGTGACAGAGCTTGCTCCACCTTTGCTTGGAGTTGCCCTGGTGTTGTACTACCCAAGTGATCACTTACACTTGGGCTCGCCGATAGTATTTTTGGCATGAAACTCTATGGATTTCGATCCGAGTTTCGTACCCGGCTATAAAATAAAACGGGATTTACCATCTCCCTTTAACTTAACTTATGTCGCTGGTAAAATAGCCTTTTGGCTTATTATATTATATATAAAATTAATTTTAAAAAAGGTAGAAAAAACTACTTATCCCACACACCAAACTAACGTATTATAGGTTTATAATCTTTTGTGGGTGTTACATGAAAAAAAGTTCTGCTGAAGTGTTTTTAAGACCACAGAGCTAAAATACTGCTACAATACAATACAATATATTGAAAAACGAGCACAGAATTTCAAATGTAACATATTACATTTGCATTAAAAAACATTCTTCAAATTTTGTTAATACTCATAATTTAAAATATATATAATTACTTTTACAAACAACATCCTACTTGATTAACTTGCTATATAAAAGAACTTGAAGAATTTTTTTGTTACATAAGAGGTGGTATCAAAAAGTTTCGAGACTAGCTCTGTTTATGAGAAATTACTTTATTTATCTACGTTTACACACTATCACCTTCAAAATAGTCCCCTTGCATATCAATACAGTGATTCACACTTCTTCTGCGATTCGCACTGGATCTTCGTCTTCGGGAAGAGAGTGAAGTCTGTGGGAGCCAAATCTGGCAAGTAGGGTGGGTGCGGAAATGAGATCATGTTGTTTCTGGTGAGAAACTCACGTGTGAGGAGAGCTTGATGATAGGGTGCTTTGTCGTCGTGGAGCATACAGTTTTTCGTGCGCCACAGATCTGGTCGCTTTCGCCGAATGAATGTCCTCCCTCAGACGCCTTAAAACCTGGCAGTAGAACTCGCTATTGACGGTCAGCTCCTGAGGACGAATCCGCGAATGTTGAAAAAGATAATTAGCATGCACTTGGTTGAGCTGCGGACCTGCCTCGCATTTTTCGGTCGTGGAGATGATGGGCTCTTCCACTGTGAGGACTGTTGCTTCGTCTCAGGATCGTACCGGTAAACCCAAGTTTCGTCACCGGTAATGACCCTCAAATTTCACGTTTGCGCTTTTCACTATTGTGCTCACAAAAGTGCACAACATATCAAGTGATGTACCGTGCATAGATCCACCATTTGTAAATGATTTTTCACCGGTCAACATCCAATTATTCCACTCTTCTTGCATGTGATCTTTAAATGGTTTGTTCAAGCAGATGTCTAGTGGTTGCAATATAGAAGTTAAACCACCTAGTATAACAGCAATTTTTGTGTTATTTTTTTCTAGAAGACTTTTAGTATTCTCAGTTAAATGACTATGAAACATATCCCATACTAATAAACTGCATTTCTTCATTATACTACCTGGTCGCGTGTTCCACACATTATTTATCCATAATTTCACACCATTTTCGTCCACCATCCTTTTTCATGAAAATGTATAAAAACACCTGAAGGAAATTTTACCTTAGGTTTAGTTTTACGTTTGAAGATGATCATTGGTTTTAACTTGATTTTCCATCAACCAAACATGACAACACAACTGTAAACGTTGCTTTTTCATGACCTGTACTTCAAACTAGCACACTATTACTACCTTTAGGCTCCGTTGTTTTATTACTTATGATATGAAAGCTCACTCATAGGAGTTTCATCCATATTTCCAATATTTGACAATAGAAATTTATGTTCTTGTCTCAACTGAATAATAAATTTATGGAAACTGGTAAGTTTGTGGTCAAGATCTGCTAGTAGTTTTTGAGCAATTTTTTTTTGTTGTATTATCAGATTTTGTCTGTTCATAAAACGATTACACCATCCTGAAGTAGCTTAAAATTCTATACTTTCATCCGGATTCAATCTTGAACCATTTTAGTGCATATGCTCTAATCATATTTCTTGTAATAAGATAACCATTCTGCCTTTGTTCGAGTACCCATTCTGCAACGTGATTTTCCAGTTGCGACCATCAGGTGATCCCCATTCTCATCACAAATTTTTTCTTTGGCAATTTTTTAAAAATATCTTCTTCCTTTCTCCATTCTTCTTCTACCATCTTCTCAGTTATGTCAAACTTTCTTGCAGCAGCACAATTATTAGTTTGCTTTGCCATTTCAATTACCCATATTTTAAATCAAGCTTCATACGTTCTTCATTTTGTTGCTGGTTCCATAATTTTAAATGATAACAATTTTAATAATCCTAAAATTAAAAAAAAAAAAAAAGCAAAACTAATAGTAATTAAAATTGGGGTTAATCACTTTTAATTAGGATAATTCACATAAATACTAAATCTATGCTATGCAAAAAAAAAAAAATAACGGATATAACAACAATACCTAATTATTCATAAGATAAGACAGATACTGGTATTACCTAACATTGCATTAATACAAGAAAGAAGAAATTGGGGGGGGGGGGGGTCTTATACATAAGTTGGATCAAATGGGAATGGATGAAGTGGCGACATGAGTAAGAGGATGGCTGATAGACAGACAACAGGAGATAGTATATGGCAGAATTGAATCAGAGAGAAGGCAAGTGACCAGTGGTGTTGTAACAGGACTGTGTACTTGATGGCTGACAAGTTCACAGTGCTGCGATGCACACCACTGGTCACTTGTAATGTCTTCAGCATCTGTTACATCAGTGATGTTAAGAATGAGCTGAAGAAGAATATCCAACTGTTTGCCGATGGTACTAAATCGAAAAAAAAAAAAGGGATCCTGCAAGATGATCTAAATTGCCAGGTAGTTTGGGCAAGGGATAATGGCTACCAATTCAATGTATTTAATTTGGGATAATAAAACCACTACCTGTGTGTTATGTAAATAGCTGAAATGCAAATAAACTGATGATGCAAGGGATGGTAATGGAGAAAGAGAGTTGAAATTCAGAGGGTATACTGTGGGCAAAATTTCTCAAAGGATCACATGGTTATTTAAAAACATACTGACAAGAAGAGATAAGGAAGTTATTATCTTTATAAGATAATAACTCTTTATAAGACAATACAACCCTTCTTTATAAGACAATACAACCACATCAGCAATACTGCAAAAAGATTTGGTCACTTGGGTTTCTTGGAATGTTAAAGTGATGGATAGGATCAACAGGCAAATAACCAAAATGGTGACTAGTTTGTGGAGTTTGTGAATTATGAGAATAGAATGAAAAGCTTATGGATTACAAAGTTTAGCTGATAGGCAGAAAAGAGGTGATCTGAGAGAAACATAAAAGTCACTAAATATGGTCATCTCAGGAAGCTCCATAAGAGCATGGTTAGCAGGGTTGTAAAAGGACTAGATTTGCTTTGTTTAGATCTGTTTCCGAAAGCCTCTGTAGCTTAGTCATTCTGATGATGCTCTTCAGTTAGAAAGAACTGGGTTTGAATCCAGTCTATGATGTAAAGAACCTTTATTGAGGCTTTTCAAGTTAGCTCATATGGAAGTTTTTCCGCCAGAAACTACTGTAGAAAAAGGTATCTGTTACTTGGAGAGTGATTAGTGGAGAGTGGTAAATGCGGAATGGGTCACCAGAAGCAGTCACGAGTGCTTTATCAGTGAATTATCAGTGAACACCTTTAAGAAGAAATATGACAGACATTGAAAATCAAATTCAAAACAGTTATTGTGAATCATCCACGATGAGCCTTTGGACTCTATTGCAATGCCTTCATAATTGTAATAATATACTACACAGTAAAAATTCAAATAAGATAAGACAGATACTGGTATTACCTTGGTTGATAAGGTAGGCATTACTATATAATTAACACCATGAAAGTGGTTGTAAAAGACGACTTCTTTGCTGAGGAACTCTCTGTAAATAAATTGTATAGTTAGATTAACACTTTAACAATCGATTTCTTTCTCTCACTTACATACACACACACACCTGTGCATCTCTGTAGTGCAAGTGGGAGAAAATTTCCTTTAGATGGAAAGACATATTTCAGTTCCATCTAGAATGCAAGGAACATTTTATAAGACTATAAATGAACAGGAGCATATAAAAATGGATAGCAGTTTCTTCCCTAGGAAATTTAGATTTTTCCCTCCACATAACAGACAAACCAGTCTGAAAATACATGAAATTTGCAAATAAAATAAATTTTCCTCATATATGATTTATAAAATGACCCAGACAACCATACACACACAACTAAAGATATGAAAGTAACTTTTGTTACTTTCATATGTTTAGTTGCAATTTGTTTCAATTATGGATGTCACATGTTCAAAGATATACTATACTAAATACAACATTTATTTTTCATTTTTTTCCAAAAAAATTAAAACAAAGACTCATAAGCTAAAAAAAAGTCTTGCACACCTTGAGCAATTTTAAACAAGCATGGGAATAATATTCAGGGATCATTTTCATAGTGATATCATTCATTCTTTATCACATTAATTTTGTATCAATTCACATTGTTTTGCTTAATTGTTCAGTAAACCAAAAATTGTTCAATAAACAGTATTATATGCATATGGAGAGGGAAAACAAATCTAATATTTTTTTTTAAACCAAGATGATGAATTAAAATAAAATATGTGCAATACTAGACAATTTATTCAACCAAACAAATTTCATATAGGACAAGCAATTTCAAGTAAAGTGATGAGAGAAACTGATATGTTCAGATTGGTTCAGGATATAAGAATATACATGGAGTTGAAAACAGAAAATGATTTTGAAAATAAAAATTTATGTTCAAACATTTTAGTAATGAATTAACTATTCATTACTAAAATGAAAAGTCCATTTATTGCTATTCATTTTTGGCTAACGTCCAACTTGAAAGTACTTTAAAAGACATTCTCAATCAAGACCATTTTTCTTGTATGTAGCTATCCTCAGCCAGATGAGTACATTACATTCATAAATGTAGATTAATTCGTAAGTTTGAAATATTAGGAGGAGGAAACCGCCACAATATTCAACCAATAACCGAGACTAACCGCAATGGATGCATAATAAAATTAACCAACAGACCACTAACAAATGCTGAACTAAATGTTTTGTCTAAATATCCCAATTTTGACTTGACTCCTTGACATATACTTCACTCAAATCACAGTAAATGTAGAAAAAGGTATCAGATTATTGCATACAGATGAGGCTAATAAATTAATTTTGAGAGTGCCCAAATTTTATACAAAGCAAAACCACCTCTTTTAAATATACCCTTCTCAGAAGTACAAGCTCTTTGCTCCCTATGCCAGAACATCAATATTGTCATCATGAGGGCTAACAAAGATAATACCACTGTTGTCATGAATACCACCAAGCATCATTATAAAATTAGTATCTTACTAAAACATAGATCAACCTACAGTGTTATCAGCAGGGATCCAAAAGTCAAATCAATAAATTAAATAACTTATTAGTGGCATCCCAAGAACAATTGTCGGATGCCACTACTATTGAGAAGTCATGAATTCATGATGCCTGTCAGCCTTGTCTCTATGGTCTTCCTAAAATACATAAGGGTGGCAACCCACTAAGTTCAAAGGAGACTGTGTTGCTCTCCATACTACCTTGCAAAACACCACTCTTGTCATCTTCAGAATCTCACTGGCTATATTAGCTGTTATATCAAAAACAGTCTTGACATCAAAGAGAAAATAAAAGATCTACAACTGTCTGATAATGAGATTATGGTTTCTATAGTATTTCTACAGAATAGTCTTCTGTAGAAATACTTCTGTAGTCTTCCTATTCTCCAACACATGACTATAAGAGGCTCTTCAGTTTTCACAATCTGACTTCCCTGAATATACATTGTCAACCTATTTAAATTTACAATAAACACAGGCTTTTTACATGGCATACTTGTACAAACAAATAGAAGGAACAGTACTGGACAGTCCTATCTCACCAGCCTTAGCTGATTATTTTATGGAGCATCTAAAAAAAAAAAAGAACTCTTTGACACTATATTCCCTCAGCCTCATATAACATGATTATGTTTCATTAATGATATATTTGCAGTCTGGTTCCAGACACTGAGTCAGAATTACTTCAGTTTCTAGAGAAAATAAACTCCTCATGCTCATGTATTAAGTTCACTACTGAATGTGAATCCAATAACCAATTACACTTTTTGGATATCATAATAATCTGTAATCCCACAGGCTATGATGAATTTTCAGTTTATCAGAAAGCAACTTTTACTGGCAGATACATTCATTCATCCTCTCACTATCATTCATCACAAAAAATTAGCATTATCAAGAGTCTTGTACATAGAGCTCATACAATCTGCTCTTCTGATCCACTTTTGTTAGATGAACTGAATAAAATTAAAAGCAATCTGATATGTAATGGATACAACTAAACTACCATTCCAAAAATTATTGATAATTATCATCCTTCTACCAGGCTATAATCCAGTGTGAAAAGAATTTTAATACTCTGCCTTAAAGGAACCTCAGAACAAATAGCGAGGATTCTTTGTAAATTCAATCTATACACTTCCTTCAAGCCAGCTTGGAAACTGCCTTCCTTTCTATCATCAACAAAGGATACGTTACTACTTCCTTCCTTACCAGGTGTCTATCAAGTTCTCCACTTATGTCATCTTTCCTATTTTGGATAAACTGGCCGTTCTGCCTTGATTAGAATTGAAGAACATCAAGACCGTATTAAAGTTTTGGAATCTGACAAGTCTGGTCTTGCTTCTCATGCTATTGACACTAGACACAGAGTTCTTCGGAACCAGACAAACCTTCATTCCAGCAAGTTCAAATTGGCAAGTAAAAATTATTAACAATTAATAGTGATCACTTCCCAAAACTTGGATATTGGCATACAATCTGATTGCTATGAAATCATCTGGACCTGAACTGATCAGACCGTATGCCAATATCCAAGTTTTGGGAAGTGATCACTATTAATTGTTAATAATTATTTTAAATTCAGGCACAGCAAACCTGAGATACCCAAGTCAGACCTGATCTTACTTCCTATAATATACACTTGGTATATTATATCTGTAGACTGGTCTTCTACTCTTCTTTCCTGTCATAATATAAGATCATATCCTCTATATCTAATATCCAACATCAGACCAGGAGAAATGATAGCATTGGCTCAAATCCTTCTGGAAGGCCTTCACTGGATGCAAAAACTGGAAAACCACCAACAAATATATTTCAACTCTAAATGCTAGAACACTTAAATCTGAAGAAAGATTGCTAGAACTGAAGAAGCCTTTAAATTTATAAAATGGAATATAATTGGAATATCAGAAGTCAGGCACTTATCTGAACAGATTCTTAAGAGAAACTCTAGTGTGATATTTTACCATAAAGGTGAAACCATGGGTCTTCATGGTGTGGGACTCACAAATAATCGTGGCCTTTCTTGTAGCCAATTTTTTTTGTCTACCTCTTGATCATTTTCCTTCAATGATTCCATTCAAGAGTAAATTTGGTAATCTCTTAAAAGAGGACATTCTCTGGAGGTGTCCAAATCTTAATTGCTATATAAGAATTATATCTATGATATCTGCTCAATGGTTTAATTCATGTTTGACTTGTTCATTTGTTTTGTGTTCTGACTAGTGACTTATTTATTTTTCTTAAGTATTTCATTTCAAATACTCTGATTTTCTGTATTTCTTTCTGATTGAGTCTCCATGTTTCGACTCTATACGTATAATGATGGTTTTATAGAGTTTTAGTTCGAGGCTTTTTGAAATGCTGTTATTTTTCCATATTTTGTATAATTTATTCATATTAGACTATCCTTTGTTAAGTCTGTATTTTACTGTTTCTGTGTTGTCAAGGTTGCAAGTAATGAAACCATTAAGATATGTAAATTGCTTTTACTTGTTCAAAGATGATTTTCTAAGTTTATTATAATTTTTAACTCATCTCTTTCTATTTTTATTGTTTTAGTTTTGCTTAGATTGATTTTCATTCCAAAGGTTTTGTGCTCTTTATTTAAATTTTTACTGTCTTTTCCAATTGTACTCAAGATTCTACAAGAATAATAATATTGTCTGCATATTTAATGTGAGGCCTATTTAGCTCAGTGGAAGTGGCTTTTGCATCCTCTGTGATAAATGGCAACTAGAGAAACCTTTTCTAAACTTTTTTAACCGGTTCCCAAGTTAGTCGATCTCTGGCATGGAAACTCAAAAACTCAGGTTTTTCGCTCTGTAAACTTGACCATAGATCCCACACCATTTCAGACAATAACATATTATGTTAGGGACTATGAGATGGCAACACATGTCAGTTGTCTCTTCATCGGATGCCACTCATAATTAGTGACAGTCTTGAGCCAGCTATCTGCCAGTGGAGATTGATCTGTCTACTCAGTTTTCAAAAATTAATTAGGGCTAAAACAGCCTTGCTATTATTCCCTTTAAGAGAAAAAGACATTAGCTGATAGCATATTTAATGTGATTAATATTCATGCCATTTATTTCTAGACCTGATTCTTTGGCTATAGTTTTGCATATTTCTTCAAAACAGATAATAAATAAATTTGGTGAGAGGGAAAACCCTGCATAACATCTTATTTTACTTTAAACTTGTCAGTATGTTACTGTTATCAAGATTAAATTACTTATTTATTGCATGCATTATTAACTCAAATAATTAACCATATGACCAAATTTTAAAAACTGTATGTTTCTATTTTTGATATATATATATATATATATATATATATATATATATATATCAATTTTTCTCAATTTTTCAAAATGTGATCATTCTCTAATATGCAAAGGCAATCTTGCATATTAGAGATTTAGATGAGTTTAAGGAAATGCAAGTATTTTTATACTGTTACTACCAACAGCATTATTTAACTATATTATGTCTTACTAACATCCCATCACATGGCATGGTTCTCACAGTTCCTAGTTATAAATTAAAGCTGCCAAGAAATTATATTCTTGGTTTAATCCTTCATCCAAGCAAACAAAGCTTGCACATGAAGTAATAACTTTACAACTGGGCAACTCATACACAGAAGCTAATGACTTCACATCACTTGTCTTAGTATCCCATAATGCAAAGCACACATCCTTACAGACATATATAATGCTATGCATTATGGAAAGTGTTATAATGAGGATTATTTATTAATTAATTATTATCAATCCTCATCTGTTATGAGAGTTTCTCTATAACGATTATTTCTATTTCTGAACGTTTTTATATATGCACAAGGATTCAATTCCGATTGGTGAAATGACTTTTTACTGTTTCTTTCAGAATTCGAAAAAAGCACCGACTCAAGGCCAAATACAAAATATACACATTTAATAAAACAAAACAATATATACACTTCAAATAAAATATACAACTAACTACAAAATTAACTGGATCCAAGGCTTTTTAAACTAAACTTACACTTTAGAGATCACCCATTCTCTGACTCATTCTATTATTGGTTTGTTTAACATATACTTAATCACATCTACATAATAACAAAATGTTCATAGTCAGTTTCTTTGTTAAGGCCTTTTTCCAAAGATATAAGATTCTCTTCTTTTCCATAGAATCCTTTCTCATCACCTTTATGTAGCACACATTATTCCTCCTGACTCTGAAGTATAGATATACTGAACTCACCAAAATATAAGTACTCTTGTCTCATGCAGTTCAATTTTTTTAAATTTTTTATACCAGTAAAAAAATTTTCTTCTACTGCTTTATTTAAGTTGCTAAATTCCATCTCCTTTTCCAGTAGAAATAACAGATAGATCCGGCGTCCTTAAGACAGATGAAATTTTCCAATCAGTGTTTCCTCGAATATTCCTATAGAATGTCAATTGCAATATTTTCTTTTATTTATCAATACTTATTTACAGGCTTAACCCCTCCACTTTAAAGGCTCACAGTTCTACGATTCCTTTTTCAGTATCTTCTATTAATATTCCTCCCACTGTCACATACAACTAAATAAACTTCTTAACAAAATTCCTCTGCATGTGTTCTTAAACTTCAATTAGCTCTCCCTTGTTTTTTCCTCCGTTACTTCAATACTGAATGTTCTCTTGTTGTTTCCGTTACCTCAATACTGAACACTCTCTCTGTCGGCTGTCAATCACCCATCACACTCCTCGACGAGCATGTGCACTCCATGAAAGTAGCAAGCAAGAAGTTAGGTTTAATGGCTGACATGTTGTCTAGGTTAGCATTACGAGAATGTCTTTACAAAACACAGCACTTAATAATTTTAAACCACAATAAAATTTATGAAAGTAACACAACTATCCAAATCCAGTACATAATTTTTTTTAAATGCTTCACATTTCATTTTCACAAAATAACAACAATAACGGGCACATCGCAAGTGCCAACAATATGTATTATGAAACCAAAACTAATAATGTACTAACATAAACAATTTGTAAAAATATTCATAATTTTAAATTATGGCTGTTTTTACAAAAGGATCATTACCGAGACCAATTTCGACCGTTATTGAGGTCTCATCAGTTGGAGCCAAACCTAGATGTGATGCAGAAGTCATATTTCCATATACAAGCAGCCAAAAGTTACTTCACATGCAAACTTTGTTTGCTTAAACTTGGATAAAGGATTAAATCAAGAATATATTTCTTGGCTTCTTTAATTTATAGTATAACCAAGTGGAAAAACTTTATTATTAAAATACTCTAATCCAGAGTATTTTAATAATAAGGTGTGTGACACCTTTTGACTACATGTATATGGAAACATGATTCCTGCATCACTTCATGCACAAACTTTGTTTGCTTACATTTGGATAAAGGATTAAGCATATGCAGACACAGATGAATATCTAAAATATATTTCAATTATTAGCAGATATTAATCCACCATTAGGATGACTAAAACAATGAAAAAATTATATTAAACTGAAATAAAAGTTTCTATCATTCTGTAATTTGGGCAAATGCTAAAATTAATATAATATTCTAAATTATATTCAAATATAATATAATATTGTAAAAAATATTTAATATTATAATGCAATAATGTGACTGCATTAGCTCAGTAATAAATCTTCTAATGATAAATTAATTTTTGCTAATGATGAAATGTATACATTTCATTCATTATTCTTGTAGATAAGCTTATATGTTGTTAGACATAATTTAATTTTTTAGGAAATGACAACATAAACTAGATTATTAATTATAAAAAATTTTAATTAATAGTTACCTATATTCTGGCAACGATACATGCAGGCACTTACACTAAGCAAATGAGGCTGATGAGAGGCAACAGAAATCAGTCCTAAAGTGGTTGTTATTAATTAAAGTTTTTATAATTAATAATCTAGTTTACATTGTGATTTCCTAAAAAATTAGAAGCTATTTCATTCATTAGCAGAATTTCAATTCAAGGCAAGATCCCTTCAGCAGCTGAAATTGTCGGTAAACACTTAAATATATGAAAATTGCAAAACAGGCAATTAGTCTAAATTATTAACTACTGAAATTTAAAAAATTAGAAGACTACTTACCTCAATGGACGTAAGATAGGTATACTATAACGCATATCAGAAAATCCCTGTATAATAAAAATTAAAAAGCATATATCAGAAAATTCAGGAAATCATAATTTACAGAGAAAATTTATCTCCATCTCATGTTAATGGAATGAAAACAGCACTGGGAAAAGGATTAAAACTAATGTTTAATGCTTCCAACTGTCTCATCACAGCAGCATCTTCAGAGAGTACAACATAAAATTATAACTCAAGCACAAAGTCAACACGAAACACAGTGAAACTGTGTAGACATAAGTTTAGAGTCCTAACTCAGTAGGGTGCTCTATGAGGCTTCCGACATATAAGTACATGTCGGAAGCCTCAGTTGTAACATGGGACCTCTAAAAATTAATGTTTCCTAAATTTTGGTATGTTTACCACATCCATATTTATTTACACTATATACATTACCGTATTTTCCGGTGTATAAGACGCACTTTTTTACCTTAAAAATTCATCTTAAAAATGGGGTGTGTCTTATATAATGAAGGTAAAGATTGTTTCCTCTTTTCAAAGTCATACGCACTCCCTTTTATGCTCCTAGATCTTTGTAGGCGGTTAATGGTGCAATCAAATTGATGCGTGACCTTCACGTGACTTCTAGCGCTTCATTGGCTAAGAACTTGGCGTGGTCAGAAGGAGATTTTGTACAATTTGCATAATGAAAAGCGCACGGAACGTGGAAAAATTGTGAAGTGGCCAGAACTAGAGACCGAAGTTTTGAAATGGGTGCAAGAAAATCGGCAAAATGGCATTGCCATTTCAACAAAAATGATTCATACACATGTAGTCAAAGTAGCCTGTGAGCATAACATTGGAGATTTTAAAGGTGGTGCGTCATGGTGTTACTGTTTCATGAAATGCAGTGGACTTTGTATGCGTACAAAAACAAAAATCAGTCAAAAAATGCCAAAAGAATATGAAGACAAAATTATTTCTATATTATAAGAAATTAATGATGATAGAGAAGAGTCAGATGACAGTGACATGGGTTTTGCAGGTTTCTGAAAGCTCAGTTTACTATTAAAAATTACCTATTATTTTATCCATTTATTTTTAAAATCATACTTTCAAGTTTAGGTTTTTCCAGAAAATTGTATTAAATTTCTTGGGTGCATCTTATACACTGGAAAATACGGTAATTCTTAACAATCCAGAGTTACAACTGAGGCTTCTGATTCATTATTAAAAATTATGGAAACAACTACCATGTACCAAGTAAAACTTCAGTTTAACATAAACCAAAATAAACCCTCTACATTTTGACCTTCATATCAAAGGTCATCATTTAGAGTATACACACACATATATACAAGAAACAAGCTATATTACAATCTACATGGTATGCTAAAGTCATTGTAATTTGGTCAAATGTTAAAATTAATATAATATTCTAATATTATAAAAAATATTTAATATTCTACTAATACTGATCGATGGCATCCTACTTACTCTAGATTTGGGTCTACTGAATTTCTTTGTTTTGTGTTGCTTTTTTTTGAGTGTGTGTTACAATTTTATATTAAACTCCCTGAAGATGTCTCTGTGACTGGAAGCATTAAACATCAGTTTTAATCCTTTCCTAATTTTCACTCCATTAAGCTTCTAACATTAGTTCCATCCAGCACTTCAGTGTAAACACTCCTATCACCATCGAATATTTACATTAATTACTTTATGCAAATTCTCCAAAACTTATACTCACTTTTAAATTCTCAATCATCAGAAAGTAGAGCTTCAATACTCAGCATAATGCTTATTGTAAATTGAATTTTTTTATAAGCTTATGATATACTAAACCACCTGGTAATTTATAGGTTGATCATAATTAAAATGAATTTTGCCATTCTGAAACTGGTTTATAAATGGGGCTGAACACAGATGATAGTGACAAATTAGGAAAAGAGATCAATCGCATCGTTAAAAAAAAAAAAAAAAAAAAAAAACTGTGTCTCATAATCTACTAAGATTAATTTTTGATATTAAAACAATTTTTAATTGTTTAACATAATGCAAAACAAACAAACCAGATGAAGAGCACACACAAACATTAAGTTTCAAGTTACTTGGCTCTCTTACATGTAAGAAAGCAAAGCCATGTTGTAGAATTTCAAATTAGAATTGTAGAATGTTGTAGAATTTCATCTAAACAAATGTCATAGACAGACTGGCAAGAATATAGAAGGCAAATAGGAAGCAAACAAAATGTTCTGCAGGCTACTAAAAAAAGTTTAGAAATGGAGGAAATAGTATAGTGAAAGGAATCAAAGATGATAAAGGTAACAATAGTAAAAAGAGAAGACATGGATATGCCTGATATTCAGAGTACTTGGAAAGATTATTAAATGAAACAAATGGTGACAGAACAGTGGGAAAAAATATTCAAGAGGAATGCAATCAGGAGTGCATATCAATCTTCTTCATCCTATAGTTCACAAAACACAATAGTGTAAATATTAGGAAATATTCCTACAGAAATCTTCCACTCAGTCCTTGATTGATACTTTGTTTTCAGCTAAGTGAAGCACCTGACCAATTTTTTATATTGTCTATCAAGTTTATTCTATATCTGTCTCTCTTTTGAATTCCTGGAATAAGTCCTCTGAGAACACTGATAAACCATTTGATCTACTGATATGACCAATCCACATAAGTTTTTCCCTTTGAATCTTAGTATGATGTTATCACTTTCACCAGCAAAAGAACTGATTCTTTTGTCCTACTTCAAAATTTGTGATGTGATCAGTATATGGTATCTTTAGGAGTCATCTATAGCACCTCATTTCATCTTCTTTCAGGTAGATCCAAGTTTCACTTCCATATAAAAGCTGAATTAACTAGTGTGTAGATAAGACTGTGTTTGTAAGCCTGTTATCTATCCATAGTGGTTTTAGTTTTTGGAATGCTGCTATTGCTTTTGCAATTTTTCATTTACAACATATTCAAGAATGCAGTTAAATAACAATGGTGATAATGTGAACCCCTGTCTCACTCCATTTTCCATTGTTGGAAATGGAGTGCTATAGTTCCCCTTGATTTCAACCATCATTTCAGAAG
Source organism: Typopeltis vanoorti (assembly GCF_054136105.1). Classification (NCBI taxonomy): domain Eukaryota; kingdom Metazoa; phylum Arthropoda; class Arachnida; order Uropygi; family Thelyphonidae; genus Typopeltis; species Typopeltis vanoorti. Next base: position 135,120,872 of record NC_143557.1, read on the forward strand.
ATAAGTACAGGGATTCAATCAGTAGTATTATTTTGCTGTCTATTCTGTAATGTTACAGAATTTTCCAAAGGCTTTCTGTGGGTCCATAAAATTATGGCACATTACTTTATTATATTCTACATATTTTCTCCAATGATATAGAGCATAAATATATGAACAATTTTACTCCTGTTCTTTTTAAATCCAGGCTGGAAGTCTGAAAAATTGAATTCCATTTTTGCTTCAATACGTGAGAATAAGAAGTCCAAAAATATTTTGCTTGGGGGGGGGGGGGGATAATAAGGCTAAATGTCCTAAAATTATTGCACTTTTTTGTTCTTTTTTTGGAATGAGGATAACTGTACACCAGTCTTTTGGCCAGATCTCAGTGTTCGACACCAGCTGACAAATTTTGTTCCTGCTGTTTTTCCTGATTTTGATGGCTCTTTTTACTTCTTCTCTAAGTATAAGACAATCACTGTTCTCTGTTATCATTGGGACAATTCTCCTCTAAATTTTGTAGGTCCAAGCCATCATTACACTTAAATGGTTAACTTCAATAATCATGCCATCTTTTCAATATTTTTTCATGATCAGTAATATTTGTTCCATCTACATCCTCAATTATTCAGCTCTTATGAACAAAAGGCTTTATTAATTATTTAGTATGCTGTTATATAGTTATTCTTATGAAGATTATCCTCAATTTCTTTGCATATCAATCCTTGAGGTATAAAAGCAATCAAAAAGCCTTGAAGTGTAGAAAGGTGGCTGGAGTAGATGATATTAGAGCAGAAATGCTCAAATATGAAGATGTAAAAGTTTTGCAGCAGCTGCACTGCATAATTCAAAAGGCAAAGTTGAAAGTGTGATGATAAGCAGAGCTCTCATAGTACTCATTTATAAAAAAAAAGGCAAATAAAACTGAATGTGAGAATCAGAGATATATCCCAAATGAGTGCTCTAAGTAATATTTACGCAAGCGTACTTGAAAAAAGGTAAAGAAAAAGTGTGGAAGAAAAACTTACAGAAAAACAAGATGGGTTTAAGCCAAACAGGGGTTGTCAGGATCACATTTTCACTTCAAGACATTATACTGAGTAACATATAATATATATCTGAGTTCTATGTCAATTATAACTGAAGAAGTAGTGGAAGATGACGATGTAAAATCAGGTGCAAGATATAAAAAATCCAGAGTATCGTTATCATAACTGTTATTCACTATATGGATTACATAATGATGAAGGAAACAGTGGCATTAAAAAGTTGTATCAAAATTGGAGATGTTAATCTCAGCTCTACACAAAATCTGCACAAAAAGCTGAAATATTTAAGAAATATTTAAGGTATATTTAAGAATATACCTTACGCTGGTATATTTAAGAAAAAACAACTATATATATCCTTCGAAACAAAAAGAGAGAAATAATATCTGAAAAGGATGATAAAATACAAGAATGGATGAAATATGTAGAAGAACTCTTTACTGATAACAGACAAAACCCAAAAAATGCTTATGAACAGATGGATCGATGTAGTGTAAGATCAGAAGTGGAAGATGCACTGAACTCAGCTAAAAATGGTAAAGCCTTAGGCCCTGATAGAATACCAGCAGAAATAGCCAAGTTATTAGAAAGCAACAGCACTACTATATTAGTGAAGCTATTTAATACAATCTACGATACAGGCATAATCCCTCAAGAATGGTTACAGTTGACCATTGTGCTACCAAAAAACCAAATGCCAAAACTTATAATGACTATAGAATGATCAGCATAATGAGTCATGTTCGTGAAATGCTTCTGAAAATAATTCAAAAAAGAATATGCGAAAAATAAGAAATAATAATAAATCAGTGATACCCAATTCAGCTTTAGAAGCATGGAAAAGAGAGAGGCTCTTTTCTGTTCTCAAATCTTATTCCAAAAATGTAGTGATCAAAGCAAGGAATTCATTTGCTTCATGAACTTCAAGGAAGCATCTGACAAAGTCAAACACACTAAAATTATTGAATTATTAAAAAGAATTGAAATAGATGGTAAAGACATCAGGATCATTGAAAACTTATATTGGAACCAAATGGCATCTGTTCAAGTTGATGACATTATTACAGACTCCATTAACATCTAAAGAGGAGTAAGGCAAGGATGTGTGTTGTCGTCTCTCCTTTTTAACATATATTCAGAAGCCATATTTCAAAAAATCTTACAAGGATGAAAGGAAGGGATTAATGTAAATGGTGAAATCATCGATAACAGATATGCTGATGACACAGCTCTCCTGGCTGACAATATTCAGGATCATCAAAATCTTCTTGAACTAGTGAATGAAGAGAGTGTAAAAATGGGATTAAAAATAAATATCACCAAAACCAAATTCATGGTCATAAGCAAGAAACTAATTCATAATTCAGCACTTTCCTTAAATGGGAAACAAATAGAAAGAGTGACAAAATTTAAATATCTCAGAATGCAACCCAGAAATGGAAATAAAACCAAGAATTGAAATGGCAAGAAAAAATTTTCTCCAGATGAAATCAACACTGTGTAACCGCAATTTAAATCTAGAGTATGCATTTTTAAATTATATGTATGGTCTGTACCCAACATTAAATGATGGTACAACATGATAGAATTTCATGCCAGCTGGGGCGTCGCCTCGCCCAGTTAAACAACGCCCCCGTTGTTTTCACCAGGAAACCAGGGCCAACAGAGAAAAGTCAGCTACTGGAACAAATCCTAAAACACACCCCAACTCAATATCACCAGAATTGAAGATCAGTACTATCAACATAAGAAGCCTGAATGGCAAAGAAATGGAGCTAGTTGAGGAATTAGATAAGTACCAGATCGACATAATAGGTGTGACTGAAACAAAAAAGACCAAAACTGGTGAGCTCTTTCTGAGCAATAAATACAAAATGTTATATTCAGGCAATGGCAATCAAGGAAAAGAAGGAGTAGCCATAGTATTCAACACTAAATACGAGGCTACTCTTCTTGAATGGCAGACAATTTCAAGTAGAGTGATGTGGGCAAATATCAGAATGGGGAACTGGACAATAAGACTTATTTGTGCCTATGGTCCCACAGAAGGTTCTACTAAGGTAGAAGTGGAGGAATTTTTTGATGCTTTAGAAAAAGCAATGGACACAATGAAAAAGGAAAAGTTGGTCCTTGTTGAAGATCTAAATAGCAGAGTAGGAAATGATTGTCAGACATACAAAAATGTTTTGGGAAAATTTGGAGAAAAGAGCAAAGCTAATAATAATGGCAAATACCTGTTGGGTTTCTGCTCAGGACGTGTACTGGTTATTACTAATACCATGTTCCAACATAAAAATGTGCACAAATTCACATGGAGAGAAGAGCCTAGGAATAAGAAAAGTCTCATTGATTATGTTATTGTTGATAGTGATGTTTTCTCCCTGGTGCAGGACACTAGAGTGTACAGAGGATTTGAAATTGAAAGTGATCACCATTTACTCTTAAGCAGGATAAAATTGAATTCCATATTGAAAAGAAGAACATGTAAGAAAGTTTTAAAACGAATAAAAGTTGAGCAGCTCCAGATGTGAATTATAGACTAAAATATACAAACATTATTCAAGAAAAAATGAAAAAAAGACTTTGAGAACAGGAATCAAACCTTGGAGATTCGGTGGCAAAGCTCTAAAGAAAACATTGATAGATTCTGCCAAAGAAGCATGTGGTGAGGTTGTCTGCAAGGATAAAAAAATCAGAACTTCCTGGTGGACACAGGAAGTTAAAGAGGCAGTGAAGGAAAAGAAGAAAACATATCAAAAGTTCCTGGCAAATAAGTCAGCTTGTGCTCTTAAGAATACAGAGACAAATGTAAGAAAGCTAAACACTGTGTAAAACTAGCTAAACAAAAGCCAAGGGAAAACTTTGCTAAGAACATAGAAAATAAATATCAAGAAGGGGGCAAGATATTCTGGAGGTTGTTGAAGAAGCTCACAAATGGAGGAAAGAATGCTATAAAAGGAATTAGAGGACAAGGGTGACATGAAAACGGGAGAAAAAGATATCCTTGAAGTATGGAGTAATTACTTCGAAAAATTGCTAAATGAATCTAGCAGTGATGACAGCACAGTGATAAAAAACACTGACCAGGCTTGCAATCAGGAATACATATCCATGCTTGAAGTAGAAAAAGCCATCAAAAATCTGTAACGAGGAAAGGCAGCTGGAGTAGATAATATTAGACCAGAAATGCTCAAGTATGGGGATATAAAAGTTTTACAGTGTCTACACTGCATGGTTCAGAGGGCCTGGACAGAATGACGAATTCCAGATGATCAGAGTAGAGCTCTCATACCACCCATATATAAAAAGGGAAATAAAACTGATTTTGAAATAAACTGATTCAGTTTACGACAAATAGTTGAAAAGCCATGGGAATATAACAAAGATCTGTATTTAAGTTTTGCAGATCTGGAAAAAGTATATGACAAGGTGCCAAGAGAGAGGCTATTCAATACGATACAGTTATATGGTGTCAATGGGGCATTATATCAAGCAATGCTTAGTCTTTATTTGAGTTGTAAGTCAGCAGTTAGAATTAAAAGAAGTACAGGAAGATGGTTTAATGTTAAATCTGGTGTCAGACAAGGATGTACATTACCACCTCTGTTATTCAATATCTATATGGATTACGTTATGAAGTCGTATTAAATCTGATATCAAAATTAAAGATGTTAATGCTAGCGCCTTGCTTTATGCAGATGATGTTATACTTCTAAATAAATCTGCTACAAATCTGCAAAAGATTCCCTGACCTAAATTGAATAACTGCTGTGATAGATATGGTATTATGGTCAGAAATAACAAGACAAAGATGATGAAAATAGGCAGAAGCATTGTATCAGCTGCATTGTGAATGGAGAGCCTATAGAACAAGTAAAACATTTCAGCTACTTGGCATGATTTTTAGTGAAGATGGTAAATTAAATATCGAAATAGACAACAGAATCAACAAAGCTGGTATGATAGTAAGTCAACTAAATAAATTTATATGGAATAAGAGAAAAATTAGTCAAAACACTAAATTAGCTATATACAAGACAGTGTTCAAACCAATTTTAACTTATGGATCTGAGAGTTGGGTCAGAAGTAAAGCACTTGACCAAAGACTAAAGGCTGCAGTTATGAGAGTCCTGAGAAAGATTAGGAGCATGAACAAATGGCTTCAATGGCAATATCATATTAAAAACGAGGATATTAGGAAAGAACTTGACATCGTCAGCATCCTGGAATGCGTTAGCAGAGCTAATCTCAGGTAGTATGGTCACTTAAACAAAATGGGCGAGGAAAGATTAGCCAAATAAGTGTTGTCTGCCAGGTTGGCAGGAAAAAGACCCAGGGGATAGCCAAGATATAGGTGGATTGATACGGTAAAAAGTGCCTTAGAAGATAGATATATAAATATAAGATCTGACAATGTTGTAGCTTTGACTGGTAATAGATTGATTTGGCAGAAAATTGTAGGTAAGAAGTTAGTAATAATGTAAATTTTTCATGCAGTACTATCATATCCTGTACACCCCTTGAGGGTAAATGTCAGGAGTTTGATGATGATGATGGTCTGTTCTGCTGTACATTAACTTGGACCTTGAAGATAACATGAATAAAAATTTGAAATTTGAAAGCATGGATAAAAACTTGAAATCTCTGAGATGTGGTTATACAGACAAATGCTAAAAATCCCATGCAATCAGGAAGTACTGGAAGAAATAGGGAAATCACAAGAACTTTTAGATACCATGAAACGGGCACATTCGCACTACAACAGTCCTGGATCCCATTACATGTCTGCCGGAAGAATGGTCCAAAATTCCCATTGATTGCTATCATACACTTGGGGAAAGTGTATGCCATGGCTGTTTGTTCCTCATGCTATGGTGTCATTTGGCTTCTTTCCAAGCATTGTAGATGGATGAGAAGAGATATGACAGAAACATAAGCGAGTACAGAAATATGTGAGATAATGCAGATTATGGCTGGTTCAGGCAGAACTTAGGTTCTGCATTATTCCTAAAAACTTGGCGAAGGATGTGGTAGGAAGTATGTGAGATCATGATTTTTTTTTTTTTTTTGGTGGGCAATGAGTATGTGGAATAGGTTACCATTAAATGTTATTAGTGTGTCCTCAATGAACATGTTCAAAGAGAGATATGATAAGTAAGTAACAGTGACTAAAACGATCTTCCCACAATGAGTCCTTGTACTCTCTGGAAAAGCCTATATAAATAATAATTATTATTCTTACTAATGTATCACTTTATATAACCAAATCTGTATCCACCTAGGTTTCTAAATTAATTTCAGAAAATTAACTCCATTTTAATTACAGTGGATGATAAAGAAGAAATCCTGAAGACTTCTACTGGATTTATTTAGGAATATAACATCAGAGAGCTGAGATTCTCCTTCTTTGAGTGCCATCTCCTATCGGAGGTCAGTGACCACCTTGGCAATTTTCAGCCATTCTGAATAGTCTTTCAAAGCCCATGTCAGTCCACTGTGTGATGTCTGTCAGCCAAGATCTTTTTCATCTTCCCTTTCCTCTTCTTCCATTTATCTTACCTTTTATAATCATTTCAAGAATCTTATATTTTTCATTATGAAGTAAATGACTATTAAAAGAAAAAAACTGCAAGATATGCAGTTTTTCTTTTAGAAATATGTTTGATTAAAGTTTTTCTTTCAGGAATGTCACTTCACTGGCTGCCGCAGAGCCCTGATCTCAATAGGGTTGAGATCAGGGCTCTGCGGCAGCCAGTGAAGTGTGGTGACATTCATGTCCATAAACCATGCAGTTACAGCATCAGCCTTATGACACAGTGCATTGTCTTGCTGAAAGAGACAATGGTCAGTTGTGTACAAATGCCACATAGTAAGAAGCATTGCATTGCCCAGAATGTTGATATCTCTTGGAGTTAAATGTTTGTGGCACCACAAACAGAGGTCCTAGGCTAAACCAGGAGAAACGGGACCATAGCATCACACCATCACCTCCAACTTTCAAAGCTGGGGTTGTGCACTCTAAGAGAGACATTCACCAGGCATCTGCCATCACCACACACACACATGTCCATCTGCTAAGTAGAGGGTGTAGCATGATTTGTCACTCCATTTGAAGACGATGCTGCATGTTAGTTCGGGTAATGTTGTGCTTGCATATTGCGTTCCTACCATGGAAGCCCATTTGTGCGCTTTGGTTCTGAATGTTTTTGTGCAGATTCATGTTCCAGTTAATGCCTGCAACTCCGCATTCAATATATCAGCTGACAAATGGTGGTTTTTACATATTATCCTTCATAGTACCATACAGTCATGTTCGGTGAGTGTGGTGGGCCATCCACTGAAGGTAGCACTTGCAGTTGACCCCCTCCCCCCCCACCACCACCCATACTTCAATCTCAGTATGGTATTACTAATTATTGACATGGGATGGCCCAGTTCGTCACCAATTTGCTGACAGATAGGCCTGCAACATGGCATTCTATCACAACGCTTCTTTCAAACTCCATCAGTTCCTTTCTTGCAGCCATTTCACCCAAACAAAGTTGACTGACTTGGAAGCCTCATACCCTCTTCAATTAATACCGGCTACAAACTTGTGATTTGTTACATGGCACAATGCACCTTGCCCATGGGGATGTCCACTGATTTCTTTCCAAGCAGTATATTTCTCAAACTTTGAAGACCATATTCCCTCAATCTGTCCTCATATACACAATTTGATAGGCCAATGAGTACAAGTGGTCATAAGTCTATGACTGACTGTCATATTTGTTATAGAATTAGTTCCATGATATTCATCATATTCTGGTGTATGACTACAAGGGATTTACCAAGGATAATGACAGTCTAACAATTAATATTTCATGACTAGTTTCCTATCAACAACTTTCTTCCAAACTAGACATCATAAAGTTTCTGATTTGATCATAAACTCATTTTCTGTATATTTTATCTTATGTCAATAATAAAGTACTTTAGAGCAGTTTCTCTTTCCTCACTGAATAACTATGCAATTTATGAGGGAAAGTCAGTAAGCAAGTTACAAATTCCTTCTTCCTTAGCTTTCCGAATCTCTAAGGTACTTAGAGATTAGCTACAAGCACCAATTTCTTCTGTTCCTTTCTGTCTTGATATCTTTCAGTCCAATTCAGGATTCCCATTTTGATTGCAATTTACTCTTTAAATATTCAGTTTTATTTTGGTTGATTTATAATCCTAGTGTTTCAGCAGATGTTTTGAGTTTTCTAAATGTTTTATTCTAATGTCTTCAGAATTTTCTCCGATGAAGCATATATCATGTGCATATCCTAATATTACTGTCGTGGTTGTGTTATCTTTAAAAGTTTCTTGACTACATTTTTCTGAAACTAAATTAAAAAAAGGCTGCCTTAATATCAAAAGGTTCAGATCTAATTCCAATAGCCAATATCATGCTTCAGCTGTCAGTGGTGCAAATTTTAATCAAACATATTATCTTATATGGTATTCTTAATTCATCTAATACTCCCTAAAGGCCTCTCTCTGAATACTATCATATACTTTTCTAAAATCTATAAATAAAATATGAACTTCTTCATTATTAATCCTGTACACCCCTTGAGGGTACATGGCAGGAATTTGATGATGACTTCCTCATTATATATCTATTTTTTTTTTTTAGCACACATATCAGCCACTGAATTAGAGACCTTCATGACAATGTACGTAAACATCACTTATGCAGCATATATGCAAAATACTTGGTCATGTGCATCACATGTATTCTAGGCAACTATTTAAGAAAGCTACTTATTGGCAATCATCAGTAGTGTTGATCACAATGGAAAAAAAAAAAAAGGATCATTTGGAGTTCAATAAAAGGCATGTATTATTGTGGGTGCCCATCTGGCAGGAGCCATGATTTTGAAAACAGCAGAGCTGACTGGTTTCTTAAAAGGTGAGATATCCAGAGTGTTTAATCTGTGGAAAAATAACCCACAGTGCTTGTTTAATAAGCATAACTGTGATTCTACAGCAATCTTATTCCTGACAGTCTGTCAGGAATAAGATTGCTGTAGAATTGCTGTCATCTGAGAAAGCTTGTGCAGACAAACAGAACTTCTTGTGTGCAGCAATTGACCAAAGCATTTAATACAGGCTATTTGCAACCCATATCTCACTGAACAATGCACAGGAAATTGGAGAGGATCAGTATTTGCAGTTACATTCTTATAAGTAAAATAAAAGTTTCTAATTTAGTATCCAGTATGTGCATATCTAACTATAGAATTATTTCTTTTCAATCCTGCTTGATATTCACCTATATTTTCTTCAGCATAAGGTAAGATTCTTTTTAGTATATTAGATAAAATATTAGATAAAATTTTGTATATTAGATAAAATGGGGGTGCTTAAGGGTCAAAGCTGTATAACTGAGAGGAGACCTCCACATAGCCTTTAAAGGAATGCGGAGAACCGACCAGGGCTTCTGACCTAATGTCCAATCCTCACCTTCTCGTGGTGCACCCTGTTGGGTATCTACTTTGATACTGAACGAACGAGGATGGGCTGGCAATTTGGGATTTAGCCGACCAAATTGTATTCTTATCGGTTAAACCAAAATAAAAAATGATGGTACAACATGACAAAATTTCATGCCGGATGGGGCGTCGCTCGGTTAAACAAGGCCCCCGTTGTTTTCGCCAGGGAACCAGGGCGAACAGCGAAAAGTCAGCTACTGGAACAAATCTGAAAACAAACCCCAACTCAACATCACCAGAGTTAAAGATCGGTACTATCAACGTAAGAAGCCTGAATGGCAAAGAAATGGAGCTAGCTGAGGAATTAGATAAGTACCAGATCGACATAATAGAGGTGACTGAAACAAAAAAGACCAATACTGGTGAGATCTTTCTGAGCAATAAATACAAAATGTTATATTCAGGCAATGACAATCAAGGAAATGAAGGAGTAGCCATAGTATTCAACACAAAATACGAGGCTAATCTTCTTGAATGGCAGTCAGTCTCAAGTAGAGTAATGTGGGCAAATATGAGAATGGGGAACTGGACAATGAGACTTATTTGTGCCTATGGTCCCACAGAAGGTTCTACTAAGGTAGAAGTGGAGGAATTTTTTGAGGCTTTAGAAAAAGCAACTGACACAATGAAAAAGGAAAAGTTGGTCCTTGTTGGGGATCTAAATAGTAGAGTAGGAAATGATTGTGAGACATACAAAAATATTTTGGGAAAATTTGGAGAAAAGAGCAAAGCTAATAATAATGGCAAATATCTGTTGGATTTCTGCTCAGGACATGGACTGGTTATTACTAACACCATGTTCCAACATAAAAATGTGCACAAATTCACATGGAGAGAAGAGGATAGGAATAAGAAAAGTCTCATTGACTATGTTATTGTTGATAGTGATGTTTTCTCCCTGGTGCAGAACACCAGAGTGTACAGAGGATTTGAAATTGGAAGTGATCACTATTTAGTCTTGAGCAGGATAAAATTGAATTTCATATTGAAAAGAATAACATGTAAGAAAGTTTTAAAGCGAATAAAAGTTGAGCAGCTCTCAGATGTGAACTGTAGACTAAAATACAGAAATATTATTGAAAAGAAAATGAAAGAGTTTGAGAACAGGAATCAAACCTTGGAGATTCAGTGGCAAACTCTGAAGGAAACATTGATTGATTCTGCCAGAGAGGCATGTGGTGAGGTTGTGTGCAAAGATAAAAAAATCAGAACTCCCTGGTGGACACAGGAAGTTAAAGAGGCAGTGAAGGAAAAGAAGAAAGCATATCAAAAGTTCCTGGCAAATAAGTCAGCTTTTACTCTTACAGAATACAGAGACAAATGTAAGAAAGCTAAACAGTGTGTAAAACTAGCTAAACAAAAGTCATGGGAGGACTTTGGCAAGAATATAGAAAATAAATATCAAGAAGGTGGCAAAATATTCTGGAGGTTGTTGAAGAAGCTTAGGAATGGAGGAAAGAGTGCTGTAAAAGGAATTAGAGATGATAAAGGTGAAATGAAAACAGGAAAAAAAGATATCCTTGAAGTATGGAGTAATTACTTTGAAAAACTGCTAAATGAAACAAGCAGTGATGAGAGCACAGTGATGAAAAACACTGACCAGGCATGCAGTCAGGAATACATATCCATACTTGAAGTAGAAAAAGCCATCAAAGGCTTGAAATGTGGAAAGGCAGCAGGAGTAGATGATATTCGAACAGAAATGCTGAAGTATGGTGGTATAAGAGTCTTACAGTGGCTGCACTGCATAGTTCAGAAAGCCTGGACAGAGGGACGAATTCCCGATGATTGGAGTAGAGCTCTCATAGTACCCATATATAAAAAGGGAAATAAAACTGAATGTGAGAATTACAGAGGTATTTCCCTACTGAGTGTTCCTGGCAAGATCTATGCAAGTATACTTGAGAAACGGTTGAGAAGAATTGTGGAAGAAAAGCTTGGTGAAGAACAAGCTGGATTCAGGCCAAATAGAGGCTGTCAGGATCAGATCTTCACTTTATGACAAATAGTCGAGAAAGCATGGGAATATAACAAAGATCTGTATTTAAGTTTTGTCGATTTGGAAAAGGCATATGACAAGGTGCCAAGAGAGAAGCTATTCAATACGCTGCAGTTATATGGTGTCAATGGGGCATTATATCAAGCAATACTTAGTCTTTATTTGAGTTGTGAGTCAGCAGTTAGAATTGAAGGAAGTACAGGAAGATGGTTTAATGTTAAATCTGGTGTGAGACAAGGATGTACATTATCCCCTCTGTTATTCATTATCTATATGGATCACATTATGAAGGAATGTGGTATTAAACCTGATATCAAAATTGGAGATGTTAATGTCAGCTCTTTGCTTTATGCGGATGATGTTATACTTCTAAATAAATCCGCTACAAGTCTGCAAGATTCTCTGACTAAATTGAATAGCTGTTGTAATAGATATGGTATGAAGGTCAGCAATAAAAAGACAAAGACAATGAAAATAGGCAGAATCATTGAAAATGTCAACTGTGTTGTGAATGGAGAACCTGTGGAACAAGTAAAACATTTCAGCTACTTAGGCACAATTTTTACTGAAGATGGTAAACTAAATATAGAAATAGACAACAGAATCAGCAAAGCTGGTATGGTGGGAAGTCAATTGAATAAATTCATATGGAATAAGAAAGAAATTAGACGGAACACTAAATTAGCTGTATACAAGACTGTGTTGAAACCAATTTTAACTTATGGATCTGAGAGCTGGGTCAGAAGTAAAACACTTGACCAAAGACTAGAGACCGCAGCTATGAGAGTCCTGAGAAAGATTAGAGGCGTGAACAGATGGCATCAATGGCAATATCATATTAAAAATGAGGATATTAGGAAAGAACTTGACATTGTCAGCATCCAGGAATGCGTTAGCAGAGCTAATATCAGGTGGTATGGTCACTTGAATAGAATGGGAGAGGAAAGATTAGCAAAACAAGTGTTCTCTGCCAGGTTGGCAGGAAAACGACCCAGAGGAAGACCAAGATATAGGTGGATTGATACGGTACAAAGTGCCTTAGACGATAGAAATATAAGATCTGATAATGTTGGAGTCTTGACAAGTAACAGACTGATTTGGAGGAAAATTGTAGATAGGAAGTTAGTAATGATGTAATTTTTTCATGTAGTACTGTCATATCCTGTACACCCCTTGAGGGTACATGGCAGGAATTTGATGATGATGATGATGATGATGATGATAAAATTTTGTAGCCTGCAGACAGGAGCCATTATCCCTCTGTAATTTTCACACTTATTTTTGTTTCATTTTTTTTATATATTGGAGTGAATAGTAATTCTTTCCATTCTGAGGGTATCTCATCATTTTTCTATTCTAAATTTTCCAACTTATGGATATGTATAGTTAATTCACTTCCACCATATTTGATGAGTTCAGCTATTGCTCCATCAGCACCTGGTATGTTGTCTCTTTTTGCTTTTTCTTCATACTTTCTTCTACTTTGGCTAGTGAAGGTTTAAATATATGGTTGACAGGTATGATAAGTATTCTGTTTAAAAATCTCAAAATGTTCATCGCAGTTTAGAAGTTTGATAAAGTACTCCCTCAACCTATTTGCTATTTCATCTCTAGTAGCTAGTGTATGTTCATTACTGTTGCTTTCTTCATATGTGGACCTGTTTTTTGGTTCCTGATTTCATAGAAAAATTTAATGTAAAGTATTTCTGGATTTCTTCAACTTGTTTGTGTAAAAAAAAAAAAGTAAGTTACACATGGTTATAAAAAGCCAAACAAGTGAAATACAAACCTAGGAAAAAAACATTTATTTCCCTACATAACCTTCTTTCAACATCTATATACATGTCCCATCACTTTATTAGTTCTTCAGCAGCACAGAATTCTTTGTCTGCTGTCTCAGCCAACTCCACTGAGACATTTTCAACCTCTTGATCATTAGTAAAATGTTTTCATGAACGCTGTTTCAGCAGGCTAACGGGTGAAAGGCACTTAGGGCAAAGTCAGGGCTGTAAGGTGGATGTTAAGGAGTTTCCACTGAAGTTCTTGAATTCTCTCCAGGATTCCAATAGCTGTATGAGATCTCACATTGTTATTCAGGAGCAATACATCTCTTGTCAGGGCTTGGATGTTTTTGGCAAATTGTATTCCAATGCTTCAATAAAATTCATAGATGATGTGGCATTCAAATTTTTCCCATGCTTTTGAAAATGAGCCAACAACACTTGCTGGGAATCCCAAAAGACTGTAAACATAAGCTTGAACTTTTTGCTTGCCAGTGAAATGGGATGTTTCCATTACAGTGAAGCACGCATTGATTCAGGCTGGTAGTGATGAATCAACGCTTCATCCCCTGTAACAATCCTGTTTAACATGACCTCTACTTCATCTGCAGAAGAGATGTTGCAAGGCTGAACCTTCAGCACAAACCCATTTCATTCAGTTTGTGCTGAAGGTTCAGTTCTCTGAGCATCTCCCATGCACACACTTTCTGAAAATTTAAGCAATCCTGTATTATGCTGTAGGCTAGACCATGAGAACAAACTATTGCACTCACTACACTATCATTATCTGCTTGTCATCTTGGATCATCTGTTTCACCCCATCTCACAGTGGCTTCTGTTGCTATCTTAACAGGGCAACCAGATCAGTTTTCATCGTGAAGTGTCAAGTGTCCCTGTGAAAATTTCTGGACTCAGTTGTGAACTGCTGCACATAAACACTTCTTATCATAAACAGGATACATCTCTTCATGAATGTCCTTTCTTTTGCAGGAAATCCTTTTGTTCATAAGAAATGCATACCAACACACTGTTCAACAGTTGTATACTCCTTGAGTTCAGTAGCAATTTTAGATTACTGAAAACAAGTACAAAACATGTGCATGCATGCATGCCTACTACATATACTGTCTTCATCATCCTGCTGCTACCTAGTGATGCATATTGAAAACTATTCGCTTCCAATTCATATCTTCTGCTTTTATTTGTGACATATTTACTGACTTTACCTCATAGTTAACTACTCAGAGAGAAACCAAAAATCAATGTAAAGGGGAAAAAAAAAATTCAATTGTACTTACTGTTTCATATGGCAACTGGGAACCCCGGCCTTCAGCAATATCCGCCAATAATCTAACAGTTAATCTAGTTGCACAATCCCCTACAAACAGCTTGGTGAACCCTAAATGTGTTGCAATATCACTCAATACCTTTATTCTGCAGAATAAAAACATAAAGTAAACAAATTCCTATTGTTAAAATTTCCCTGCAATGTTTTTAGTATTACATTCTATATATATATATATATATATCACATACTAAATACACTATGATGACAAAAGTATTTGGACCTAGTTGTGGTAAAAAAGATGTGCTTTAATTACATTTCTATTACCAAGCAAGGCACCTTTGGTCTGAATGACAGCAACTCTACCCTTCAGGGCATGCTTTCAACCAATTTCTGATATGTAGAACAGGAATATTCTTCCATTTCTCAAGCAAAGCTACCCCACTGTTGATGCTGATGATTTAGAGTTGCTGTGGTCTGGAGCAAATTCATCCCAAAGATGTTCGATGGGGTCGAAATCTGGACTCTGAGCTGGTCAGTCCAACACTTCAGCATTGTTTACTAAAATAAAGAGCCAAAAGGCTTCAGTTTGGCGATGCAAAATTTATAAAAATCAAGTGGATGTTAGATCCAGCATTATTTCAAAGCCGAATGTAGAAACTATGAAAGTTTCATACAAATAAGTTGACCAGAGAGCTTAGAGGAATACGCCCACTGCTATTTACAAGTTGCCCTAGCAGTGACCACTTTAGGAAACACGCACGCATGCTGCTGCTCAGGCGTCCGTATATTCGCTTTCTAATTTGATCCATTTTTTAAAGTTTCACTGGCCTGACAGCTGTTTCGAACTGGCTGGTTCTCCTCAAAATGGACCAAATTAGAAAGAGAATATATGGATGCCTGGGCAGCATGCATGTTTTCTAGAGTGGTCCACGCTAGGGTGACTCGTAAATGCTGGCGGGTGTATTCCCGTAAGCTCTCTAGTCAACTTATTTGTATGAAACTCTCATAGTTTCTATGTTCGGCTTTGAAATAATGCTGGATCTAATATCCACTTGATTTTTATAAACTTCAACGTTGTTTTGTGGAAACCAGTGGAAACTTAGACACACACAATGCAGTATTGCATGGAGCACTGTTGTGCTGAAACATAAAGGGTCACTGCTGAAGTACTTCCACAGCATTGGAAGCACGAAGTTGCCCAGGTAGTCATCAGATGTCATGGTTTTGGATACGTCCACCAATAGACAAAGCCCCATCCAACTGAACATCTCCATACCATTACTGCGACTCCAAATTTAACAGTTGGAATGATAAAGTCCTGCTATAACCATTCCCTGGGTAATCTCCAGATCCAAACATGACCATCAGAGGAAAATATTTGGAAGTGTGATCCATTGCTTCACAGAACCCCTTTCCAATTATCTATGGTACAGAAACAGTGTGAAAGACACCAGCCTAAATGTCGTCTGGCAATGACGGGGTGACGTGTGGCTTGTTCACAGCTCTACCATGATAACCTAAGGCATAAACTCTGCAGATAGTTTTATAATGCTGACAGATGTCCCTGCAGCATTTTCCAGGTTGATTGTCAGGTTCGTTGCTGATGACGAGTAGGATGTTTGAACATTCGGAGACAGAGCTCATTGATCTTGGTCAGTGAGTGGTGCTACTCTCCCAGAATGTTTTCCTGCTGCTGTAGTCTATCAACTTTCCATCTGCAAATGACATAAGCAATGATGGATTTTGGTACACTGAGACATGCAGCAATGTCACACACAGAAAGACCACTGATGTGACACTCAACTATCATCCCACATTGGAAGTCTGTCAGTTCAGCAGAACGTGGCATCTTGACATCGAGTACAGTACAAGACATGCAACACATCCCACCTTTTATTACCAGACTATTGCAGACATTCCTTGAATATTTGAATGTGGTAGGATTTGATATTTGCATGGCACATCCAAATACTTTTGTCAACAACAAATAAAGACCTCAAATATAGAGAGTAAAAGAATGCATGTTTAAAAGAAATAGAGATGAGCAGACATAAAGAAGACTATAGAAGGAAAAGAACAATGGTGAAGCCTAAGAAATAAGGAAGAATGTAAAAAAAACAAACAAAAAAAAAAAGCAAAGGAAAACTGGATAAAAGAAATATGTAAAGAAACTGAACATAAATTCTAATCATGTGAAGCTGATAAGACATATTAAATAAAGAAAAAAATAAATAAATAAACTACTTACTGGTAACAAAGAGATATCAGACAGATGTAAAGAATAAACATAAACAGTGAAATCATTGAAATTAAATATCAAGATAAGAGAAATCTAGGACTGGATGAAGAAAAAAGTGCAATCATTACCTAACTGGAAACTGTCAGAACATGAGATACCAGTTGAAATTTTAAAATAATCTGGAAGATGTCTAAGGCAATTTTTTAAGAGAAATAAAGGAAGTTCATGATTTCTCTGAAAGTCTGGTGATAAGGGAATGCAACAGAATTTTAAAATTATTGCACTTATTCAATCACACATTGCTTACAGATTCTTCTTTCACTACGCGTTATTCCCACTTCCTATGCAGGGTCCGCGTGTTACTTAGATGCGACTTCTTGTTAGTACCACTCCCAACCGACCTGTCGCCTAGTCTGCTGCTGGGGGGGGGGGGTATATTTTTTGACTGTAGAAGGTATGTTCACGGGGTCAGTTTGCCTGCTTGCAGGATGAAAAACGGCAGATAAACTGGCGGAAAAAACCCTACTGCCCACACCCAAGACTGGCTAACTTGGCTATGCCTGAGAAAAATCCTCAAATTCCTCACGTCTTCGATGGGAATCGAACCTGGGACACTCCTTCCCCAGGCATATGGTTGTGAAGTGCAAAGCCACTAGGCTAACCGTGCGGTAGTAAAAAATTGAACCTTATTTAGATGAAGACCAGTTTGGATTCCAGAATGGAAAAGGAACTAGAGAAGCAATACTGGCTTTAAGAACAATAACAGACAGAAGAACTGAAGTAAATAAATCCACACACATTGCCTACATATTTCATAACATACACACATAATATAACATACATAATAGTAGACAAAGGCTTTTCTAAAATGTACAATGGAACAAGCCTTTTCAAATAATGAATGAAAATGGGATCAAATGAAGACACAGAAGAATAATTAAAAACTTGTATGCTAACCAAACAAATAAATATAAAAATACAGGAAAATGAACCAACTGTAAACTAAATCAAAAACTTAAGGTATACAGATTGTGCACTGTCACCCTTATTGATTTTCAATCAATAAACAATGAGCAAGAAAGAGTTTAATAAGATTAAACTGGAGATTAAAAAAAAAAAGTCTTGCATGAAAAAAGAGCCAAGTATTGAAAAATACAATGATGGGAAGGAAGATAAAATTCTTAGAAACGTAATGAGACATAAATCATAAACACATTGAGGCATGTCGTTGGAAGTTTTTCCACTTGGTTATACTATAAATTAAAGATGCCAAGAAATTATATTCTTGGTGTAATCCTTTATCCAAGTGTTAAGCAAACACAGGTTGCACCTGAAGTATTTTCAAGACAGGGCAACCCATATATGTACAAATTGCCCTGTCCTGAAAATACTTCAGGTGAAAACTATGTTTGCTTAACACTTGGATAAAGGATTAAACCAAGAATATAATTTCTTGGCATCTTTAATTTACATTGATACATGACAAATTATACACATATTAATAGGGAAAACAGCAAGGAAAGAAGAACAGGATGCTCCAAATATACATTAGAAGATATATCTTGATTAAATGGAAGTTATAATCTACCCTATATATATAAAATGATAAGCCTTTTTATGTCACGTTTTGAAACTCACGGGCTGCCCCAAGTGTCGAGTATTCAAAATTCGAGTCATCAGAATTCAAGGAGAACCAGCCTACCAGTCCGGAACTGGGGGGGGGACCCCCAAATCTTCAAGATAACATGGGGGTTGGGTGCCATAGACGCCGGGGGGGGGCATATCCCCCCTAGTAAGAAAATAAAGAGAAAGGCCGAAGACACAGACCTGAAAGAAAAATTTCACCACGGTGACAGGTAACTGTCCCTTGAAATGATGACGATAAATCTTCTTTACTAATAATGTTATGAAATTATGCAAAATCCTCAGATTAATACTGTAAAATGAGTTTTCTCTCTCTCACACCCTGAACCCTTTTGAATTTCATAGGATAGGATTAAGGAAGTAAAACAGTCAGTAGTCAACAAATTCTTATGTTGACATTATGGGTTGATTGATTTGATAATTCCAAATACAATCATTTTTGTAATTAGTCAAAATAAAAATAAAAAATAACAAGCACCTTCATTCGAACTAATCTGTTTAAT
This sequence comes from Typopeltis vanoorti, assembly GCF_054136105.1. Taxonomy (NCBI): domain Eukaryota; kingdom Metazoa; phylum Arthropoda; class Arachnida; order Uropygi; family Thelyphonidae; genus Typopeltis; species Typopeltis vanoorti. The sequence continues at coordinate 135,139,873 of NC_143557.1, forward strand.
AATGTCCTATAGTTAAAAAACAGCTACAAGTATACAAGAACATTTTAGAATTATACAGCAAACATACCTCAAATATTTTAAAAAACTTTCCTTAGCTGTAAGAGACTTAAATGTCTCAAGAGAATTTATCATTCTCCTACCTAACTCGGCTAAAAGTGGTGAGTTCAGTTCTTTCAGAAAATCAATATTTTCAATTCGATGAAAAATTATAGGTTCTTCATCGTTCCTAAATGCCTGTTTACAAAAAAAATAATAAAATCAATCAATAAAATAAATAAATAAATTTATGTTAAATGTTGTAAAAAGTTTTTTCCACTTACTAAAATTAGAAAGTAAGTTATGCAACACAAACTGAAAATTTTCCTACAAATTAATTGTTAGAACTACATTATCAGATCTTATATTCCAGTCTTCAAATTCACTTCTTACTTTATCAACCCACCTAGATCTTGATCTTCTTCCCACCATCCTGGTTAAAAAAAAAAAAATAAAAAATAAAAAAACTTATTTTCCTAATTGTTTCTCTCCCATCTATTTTTCAGTGATCTTATTATATGAGATTAGCTCTGCTCACACATTCCTGAATGCTAAAAATGTCAAGTTGCTTCCTAATATTTTCATTTTTAACATGATTCAGCCACTAATGCCATCCGTTAAGTCTCCTAATTTTTCTCAGACACTCATATCTGTGGTCTCCAGTTTCTGATCACTGTTGTACTTCTAACTCAGCTTTCAATTTCATAACAGAGCACTGTCTACACTCTACTTTATGTTTCAGACTAATTTCTGTCTTATTTCATATTCCTTACTAAACTAGCCCTAGCTCCACTAATTCTATTATCTGTTTCTATATTTAATTTGCCATCTTCACTAAAAATCATAATTAAATAGCTGAAATGTTTAATACTTGTTCTATACCTTCTCAATTCAGGATGCAGTTGATGTTTCTAATATTCCTGCCTATTTATTAGAGCAGTTATCAACCTTCATAATGCAAGACACATGGAAGATGAATAATAGTGGAGATAATGTGTGCCCTTGTCTCACATCTGATTTAACACCCAACTATCCACCTATACCTATTTCAATTCAAACTACTGCTGACTTGTTGCTAGATAGAGACTATGCTGTAAATAGAGACTATGTATTGCTCGATATAATACCTAATTTACAAAAGCTAACTGTAGTGTTTTGACACCTTCTCATATGATTTTTTCAGATCTATAAAGTCAGATACAGATCCCTGTAGTATTCCATTGATTCCTCAACTATTTGTCTTAAATTGAAAAATCAGATACTGACAACCTCTGTTTTGGCTGAAGAATCCAGCTTTTCTTCTGCAAGTTTTCCTTCCACAATTTTTCTAAGCCTTTTCTCAAGTATGCTTGCATAAATCTTACTGGGAATTCAGTAGAGAAGGTCCTCTATAATTTTTTCATTCAGTTTTATTTCTCTTTTTGTAGATGGGTACAGTGAGAGCTCTACTCCAACCATCTGGAATTCAACCAAACAAACAAGATCTGAAGTATGCAGTGCAGCCACTGTAAAATGTTAATAACTCCATATTAGAGTATTATTGGTCAAATATCATCTACTCCAGTTGCCTTTTCACATTTCAGGTTTTTCATCGCTTTTCTGCTGCAAGTATTAATATGTACTTATGAACTACATTCCTCTTGAATGTTTTCTACCACCCAACTATCACTGCTTGTTTCATTTAGCAATCTGTTAAAGTAATTACTTCAGTCAGCTAGAATGTATAGATGGGGTGCTTAAGTGTCAAAACTGGATGATCTCCACTTAGCCTTTTAAGCAATGTGAAGAAATGACCAAGACTTCCGAACTAAAGTTCCATCCTCACATTCTCGTGATACAGCCCATTAACAGGTATCTACCCGGATACTAAATAGAAAAAAATGTGCTGACAATTTGAGATTTTGCCAACCAAATTGTATTCTTATTATTGGATTAAAGAAAATAAAATGACGGTACAACATGATAGAATTTCATGCCAGCTGGAACATCGACCTGTTAAACAAGAGCTCTACTGCCCATGGCAGGGAACCAGGGAGAACTGAGAAAAGTCAGCTAATGGAACAAATTCCAACTCAACTTTGCCAACCAAATTGTATTCTTATTGGATTAAAGAAAATAAAATGATGGTACAACATGATAGAATTTCATGCCAGCTGGAACATCGACCTGTTAAACAAGAGCTCTACTGCCTATGGCAGGGAACCAGGGAGAACTGAGAAAAATCAGCTAATGGAACAAATTCCAACTCAACATCAGCAGAGTTCAAAACTGGCACCATCTTTATAATAAGTATTAATAAAAGAGAAACATGACTACCAGAAAAACTGGATATCAGATCGCATAATAAGCATTGCTGAAACAAAGAAGACAAAAATGGTTTGTTAAACTGTGAATGAAGATATTTCAGAAGAATAATACTTCATTCACATTTAACATAATCTACCATAACTTAAGCAACATTTGTAAATATTATTTGATGTTAATCTCTTGCTTGTAAATTATTATTCATATAATTACTTTGAATTTGTTTATTATTGTTTGATTATTTAATCTAGAATATGTATTAGTACTGAAAGGACTCTGTATTAAAATGTCACTCAATTTATTTTATTTATTCCTATGTTAATGTTGTAAGAAGCTGTGCATATATATTATAAGAATTTGTATTTATCATATTTAAATGTATTTTATGTGAATTACGGATTATGTCTTTATTTATTGCTTAAGGGTCAAAGCTGTATAACTGAGAGGAGACCTCCACATAGCCTTTAAAGTAATGCGGAGAACCGACCAGGGCTTCTGACCTCTAATGTCCAATCCTAACCTTCTCGTGGTGCACCCTGTTGGGTATCTTCTTGGATACTGAACGAACGAGGATGGGCTGGCAATTTGGGATTTAGCCGACCAAACTGTATTCTTATTGGTTAAACCAAAATAAAAAATGATGGTACAACATGACAAAATTTCATGCCGGCTGGAGCGTCACCTGGTTAAACAAGGCCCTATTTGTTTTCGCCAGGGAACCAGGGCGAACAGCAAAGTCAGCTGCTGGAACAAATCTGAAAACAAACCCCAACTCAACATCACCAGAGTTAAACATTGGTACTATCAACGTAAGAAGCCTGAATGGCAAAGAAATGGAGCTAGCTGAGGAATTAAATAAGTACCAGATCGACATAATAGGGGTGACTGAAACAAAAAAGACCAAAACTGGTGAGATCTTTCTGAGCGATAAATAAAAAATGTTATATTCAGGCAATGACAAACAAGGAAAAGAGGGAGTAGCCATAGTATTCAACACAAAATACAAGGCTAATCTTCTTGAATGGCAGTCAGTCTCAAGTAGAGTACTGTGGGCAAATATGAGATTGGGGAACTGGACAATGAGACTTATTTGTGCCTATGGTCCCACAGAAGGTTCTACTGAGGTAGAAGTGGAGGAATTTTTTGAGGCTTTAGAAAAAGCAACTGACACAATGAAAAAGAAAAAGTTGATCCTTGTTGGGGATCTAAATAGCAGAGTAGGAAATGATTGTCAGACATAAAAAAAAATTTTGGGAAAATTTGGAGAAAAGAGCAAAGCTAATAATAATGGCAAATATCTGTTGGATTTCTGCTCAGGACATGGACTGGTTATCACTAACACCATGTTCCAACATAAAAATGTGCACAAATTCACATGGAGAGAAGAGGCAAGGAATAAGAAAAGTCTCATTGACTATGTTATTGTTGATAGTGATGTTTTCTCCCTGGTGCAGGACACCAGAGTGTACAGAGGATTTGAAATTGTTGGGGATCTAAATAGCAGATTAGGAAATGATTGTCAGACATAAAAAAATATTTTGGAAAAATTTGGAGAAAAGAGCAAAGCTAATAATAATGGCAAATATCTGTTGGATTTCTGCTCAGGACATGGACTGGTTATCACTAACACCATGTTCCAACATAAAAATGTGCACAAATTCACATGGAGAGAAGAGGCAAGGAATAAGAAAAGTTTCATTGACTATGTTATTGTTGATAGTGATGTTTTCTCCCTGGTGCAGGACACCAGAGTGTACAGAGGATTTGAAATTGGAAGTGTGCACTAAAATACACAAAGATTATTAAAAAAAAAAAAATGAAACAGTTTGAGAACAGGAATCAAACCTTGGAGATTCAGTGGCAAACTCTGAAGAACACATTGATTGATTCTGCCAAAGAGGCATGTGGTGAGGTTGTCTGCAAGGATAAAAAAATCAGAACTCCCTGGTGGACAAAGGAAGTTAAAGAGGCAGTGAAGGAAAAGAAGAAAGCCTATCAAAAGTTCCTGTCAAATAAGTCAGCTTGTGCTCTTAGAGAATATAGAGACAAATGCAAGAATGCTAAACACTGTGTAAAACTAGCTAAACAAAAGTCATGGGAGGACTTTGGCAAGAATATAGAAAATAAATATCAAGAAAGTGGAAAAATATTCTGCAGGTTGTTAAAAAAGCTTAGGAATGGAGGAAAGAGGGCTGTAAAAGGAGTTAGAGATGATAAAGGTGACATGAAAACAGGAGAAAAAGATATCATTGAAGTATGGAGTAATTACTTTGAAAAACTGCTAAATGAAACAAGCAGTGATGACAGCGCAGTGGTAAAAAACACTGACCAGGCATGCAGTCAGGAATACATATCCATACTTGAAGTAGAAAAAGCCATCAAAGGCTTGAAATGTGGAAAAGCAGCAGGAGCAGATGATATTCGACCAGAAATGCTGAAGTATGGTGGTATAAAAGTCTTACAGTGGCTGCACTGCATAGTTCAGAAAGCCTGGACAGAGGAACGAATTCCCGATGATTGGAGTAGAGCTCTCATAGTACCCATATATAAAAAGGGAAATAAATAAAACTGAATGTGAGAATTAAAGAGGTATTTCCCTACTGAGTGTTCCTGGCAAGATCTATGCAAGTATACTTGAGAAACGGTTGAGAAGAATTGTGGAAGAAAAGCTTGGTGAAGAACAAGCTGGATTCAGGCCAAACAGAGGCTGTCAGGATCAGATCTTCACTTTACGACAAATAGTCGAGAAAGCATGGAATATAACAAAGATCTGTATTTAAGTTTTGTCGATTTGGAAAAGGCATATGACAAGGTGACAATAGAGAAGCTATTCAATATGCTACAGTTAAATGGTGTCAATGGGACATTATATCAAGCAATACTTAGTCTTTATTTGAGTTGTAAGTCATCATCATCATCATCAAATTCCTGCCATGTACCCTCAAGGGGTGTACAGGATATGACAGTACTACATGAAAAAATTACATCAATACTAACTTCCTATCTACAATTTTCCTCCAAATCAGTCTGTTACTTGTCAAGACTCCAACATTATCAGATCTTATATTTCTCTCCTCTAAGGCACTTTGTATCGTATCAATCCACCTATATCTTGGTCTTCCTCTGGGTCGTTTTCCTGCCAACCTGGCAGAGAACACTTGTTTTGCTAATATTTCCTCTCCCATTCTATTTAAGTGACCATACCACCTGAGATTAGCTCTGCTAATGCATTCCTGGATGCTGACAATGTCAAGTTCTTTCCTAATATCCTCATTTTTAATATGATATTGCCATTGATGGCATCTGTTCATGCCACTAATCTTTCTTAGGACTCTCATATCTGCTGTCTCTAGTCTTTGGTCAAGTGTTTTACTTCTGACTCAGCTCTCAGATCCATAAGTTAAAACTGGTTTGAACACTGTCTTGTATACAGCTAATTTAGTGTTCCGACTAATTTCTCTCTTATTCCATATGAATTTATTTAGTTGACTTCCCACCATACCAGCTTTGCTGAGTCTGTTGTCTATTTCTATATTTAATTACCATTTTGAGTAAAAATCGTGCCTAAGTAGCCGAAATGTTTTACTAGTTCCACAGGTTCTCCATTCACAACACAGTTGACATTTTCAATGATTCTGCCTATTTTCATTGTCTTTGTCTTTTTATTGCTGAGCTTCATACCATATCTATTACAACAGCTATTCAATTTAGTCAGAGAATCTTGCAGACTTGTAGCGGATTTATTTAGAAGTATAACATCATCCGCATAAAGCAAAGAGCTCACATTAACATCTCCAGTTTTGATATCAGGTTTAATAGCACTTTCCTTCATAATGTGATCCATATAGATAATGAATAACAGAGGTGATAATGTACATCTTTGTCTTGCCCCAAATTTAACATTAAACCATCTTCCTGTACTTCCTTCAATTCTAACTGCTGACTTACAACTCAAATAAAGACTAAGTATTGCTTGATATAATGCCCCATTGACACCATATAACTGTAGTGTATTGAATAGCTTCTCTCTTGGCACCTTATCATATGCCTTTTCCAAATCGACAAAACTTAAATACAGATCTTTGTATATTCCCATGCTTTCTCGACTATTTGTCGTAAAGTGAAGATCTGATTCTGACAGCCTCTGTTTGGCCTGAATCCAGCTTGTTCTTCACCAAGCTTTTCTTCCACAATTCTTCTCAACCGTTTCTCAAGTATACTTGTATAGATCTTGCCAGGAACACTCAGTAGGGAAATACCTCTGTAATTCTCACATTCAGTTTTATTTCCCTTTTTATATATGGGTACTATGAGAGCTCTACTCCAATCATCGGAAATTCGTCCCTCTGTCCAGGCTTTATGAACTATGCAGTGCAGCCACTGTAAGACTTTCATACCACCATACTTCAGCATTTCTGGTCGAATATCATCTACTCCTGCTGCCTTTCCACATTTCAAGCCTTTGATGGCTTTTTCTACTTCAAGTATGGATATGTATTCCTGACTGCATGCCTGGTCAGTGTTTTTTAACACTGTGTTGTCATCGCTGCTTGTTTCATTTAGCAGTTTTTCAAAGTATTTACTCCATACTTCAAGGATATCTTTTTCTCCCATTTTCATGTCACTTTTATCATCTCTAACTACTTTTAGCACTCTTTCCTCCATTCCTAAGCTTCTTCAACAACCTCCAGAATATTTTCCCACCTTCTTGATATTTATTTTCTATATTCTTGCCAAAGTCCTCCCATGACTTTTGTTTAGCTAGTTTTACACACTGTTTAGCTTTCTTAGAGTTGTAAGCCAGCAGTTAGAATTGAAGGAAGTACAGGAAGATGGTTTAATGTTAAATCTGGTGTCAGAGAAGGATGTACATTATCCCTCTGTTATTCATTATCTATATGGATCACATTATGAAGGAAAGTGGTATTAAACATGATATCAAAATTGGAGATGTTAATGTTAGCTCTTTGCTTTATGCAGATGATGTTATACTTCTAAATAAATCCGCCACAAGTCTGCAAGATTCTCTGACTAAATTGAATAACTGTTGTAATAGTTATGGTATGGTCAGCAATAAAAAGACAAAGACAATGAAAATAGGCAGAATCATTGAAAATGTCAACTGTGTTGTGAATGGAGAACCTGTGAAACAAGTAAAACATTTCAGCTACTTAGGCACGATTTTTAGTGAAGATGGTAAATTCAATATAGAAATAGATAACAGAATCAGCAAAGGTATGGTAGGAAGTCAATTGAATAAATTAATATATGGAATAAGAGAGAAATTAGTCGGAACACTAAATTAGCTGTATACAAGACATTGTTCAAACCAGTTTTAACTTATGGATCTGAGAGCTGGGTCAGAAGTAAAACACTTGACCAAAGACTAGAGACTGCAGATATGAGTCCTGAGAAAGATTATAGTGTGAACAGATGGCATCAATGGCAATATCATATTAAAAACGAGGATATTAGGAAAGAACTTGATATTGTTAGCATCCAGGAATGCATTAGCAGAGCTAATCTCAGGTGGTATGGTCACTTAAACAGAATGGGCGAGGAAAGATTAGCAAAACAAGTGTTCTCTGCCAGGTTGGCAGCAAAACGACCCAGAGGAAGACCAAGATATAGGTGGATTGATACGGTACAAAGTGCCTTAGACGATAGAAATATAAGATCTGATAATGCTGGAGTCTTGACAAGTAACAGACTGATTTGGAGGAAAATTGTAGATAGTAAGTTAGTAATGATGTAGTTTTTTCATGTAGTACTATCATATTCTGTACACCCCTTGAGGGTACATGGGAGGAATTTGATGATGATGAAAAAAAAAAGAATGTAAATATGTGGAATTCTGCTGATATGATTTTATGTAATTCTTCTGATTGAATTTGATTGGCTAGTAAAGGAGAAACGGAATTGTTTTTAGCTAGCGTGTGCTTAGAACGTGAACGGCTATGATATGGAGAGAAGCCTGTAGATGTAAGCTGAACTGGCTAGAACCAGATTTTGGCCGAAAGAATAAACAGAGTTAATTGGAAAATGAAAGTAAACAGGGAGAGAAAGCTCAGGGACAGCGAAGAGACTGGTCGTGTGTAACGAAAGGCGAGTTGAGATATGTGGAAAAATCGACAAGGAAAGGACCGGGAATAAATAGGCATTAAAAACTACCTCTATGGAATTCTGATATTACGATAGATTCCTAATGATTAGAGGGAAGAAAGCTACAGAGCTGAAGTCAATACATAGTGGAAGATAAGGAATTAGCACATGATGTAAATCTAATGTGTCAAGACTTATGTAGCTCTGTGTTTAATATTTCAGTTAGCAATTGTGTTTCCTCACGATAATTTGTTAACAGGAATTTTAAAAGTGTGTCTAAGTGAATTCAATGTGCAGAAGTTGTAACCCGGTAAGACTTATCCTTTTTACATCCAGTGTGAAGCAGATTAAAGTTAATTCCGCCTAATATATCTAATGTTAAATCTGGTGTGAGACAAGGATGTACATTATCCCCTCTGTTATTCATTATCTATATGGATCACATTATGAAGGAAAGTGGTATTAAGCATGATATCAAAATTGGAGATGTTAATGTCAGCTCTTTGCTTTATGCGGATGATGTTATACTTCTAAATAAATCCGCCACAAGTCTGCAAGATTCTTTGACTAAATTGAATAGCTGTTGTAATAGATATGGTATGAAGGTCAGCAATAAAAAGACAAAGACAATGAAAATAGGCAGAATCATTGAAAATGTCAACTGTGTTGTGAATGGAGAACCTGTGAAACAAGTAAAACATTTAAGCTATTTAGGCACGATTTTTACTGAAGATGGTAAATTAAATTTAGAAATAGACAACAGAATCAGCAAAGCTGGTATGGTGGGAAGTCAATTGAATAAATTCATATGGAATAAGAGAGAAATTAGTCGGAACACTAAATTAGCTGTATACAAGACAGTGTTCAACCCAGTTTTAACTTATGGATCTGAGAGCCGGGTCAGAAGTAAAACACTTGATCAAAGACTCGAGACCACAGATATGAGAGTCCTGAGAAAGATTAGGGGAGTGAACAGATGGCATCAATGGCAATATCATATTAAAAATGAGGATATTAGGAAAGAACTTGACATTGTCAGCATCCAGGAATGTGTTAGCAGAGCTAATCTCAGGTGGTATGGTTACTTAAATAGAATGGGAGAGGAAAGATTAGCAAAACAAGTGTTCTCTGCCAGGTTGGCAGCAAAACGACCTAGAGGAAGACCAAGATATAGGTGGATTGATACGGTACAAAGTGCTTTAGACGATAGAAATATAAGATCTGATAATGTTGGAGTCTTGACAAGTAACAGACTGATTTGGAGGAAAATTGTAGATAGGAAATTAATAATGATGTAATTTTTTTCATGTAGTACTATCATATCCTGTACACCCCTTGAGGGTACATGGCAGGAATTTGATGATGATGATGATGATAATATATCTATACCCTAGCTGAGGTGTTTAACTATAAATAGTCGAAGGAATGAAACACTAAAGTATTCCCCCTGTGAATTGATAATTGCCTTGTAATTCAATTGAATGTTTATAGACTAGAAGTGAATTAGAGAACCACAACTTTAAAAATATTTATTGTGAATTCTGAAACTTTGAATTGTGAGAACTATTTTCTATTAATTGGTAGAATATAGAGAACTGAGAGTTGAATGTTTGATATCTAATGCATTGTATCTATTCTAAGCACTAGACTAAATCGATGTGTAGATGTTGTGATTTGTCTCATAGAATAGAGACAGGTTGTGATAGAAATACTTGTCTTGAATAATAAGATCTAAGATTTTTGGCTTTAATTTTAAAACCTAACTGAATAGCTACCCGTATCCCAGAGATATATTGGATTTGTTCAATTGCATTATCTTGTTAAGAAAGTTATAGTTGGATGTACATGTTATATAATCCTGCATTAAATGTTTTGTTTTATTGAATTCAATTTGATGTTTGCCTGATTTCCTTTCATTGCACCGCTCATAAAAAAATTTATCGGACCTTGCGGAAGCCTTAAAAGATAATATTAACCTCAGCCTGTAGTAAAGTGAGATTGCAAACGTTAGTTGATGATTGATTCCTCTATATCATAGAGACTAATCTGAATATAAGGTGGCGCAGGATAATATAAATTTCTTTATATTCAGATCAGTATCAATCAACATCTGACAAATAAAAATCGGAATTTAAAGAAGTAAGGATAAGCTCAACTGACCATCATAATTAGATCAGTCAGCAAGATAGGACGACACAACAGTATCAATGGAAGAGAAACATGACCACCAGAAAAACTGGATATCAGATTGCATAATAAGAGTTGCTGAAAAAGAAGACAAAAATGGGTTAGGTGGTGATATAATAAGCAAAGTGATATTCTAGCAATAATGAGCAATGAAAAGAAGTAACTAGAGTATTCAACACAAAATATGAAGATAACCTTTTTGAATGGCAGGCAATATGAAGTGGGCAAATATCAGAATGGAGAATTGGACAATGGGACATATTAATGCCATGACCTAAAAAAAAAAGATTATACTAAAGGAAAAACGAGGATATTAGGAAAGAACTTGACATTGTCAGTATCCAGGAATGTGTTAGCAGAGCTAATCTCAGGTGGTATGGTCACTTAAACAGAATGGGCGAAGAAAGATTAGCAAAACAAGTGTTCTCTGCCAGGTTGGCAGGAAAACGACCCAGAGGAAGACCGAGATATAGGTGGATTGATACGGTACAAAGTGCTTTAGACAATAGAAATATAAGATCTGATAATGTTGACAAGTAATAGACTGATTTGGAGGAAAATTGTAGATAGGAAGTTAGTAATGATGTAATTTTTTTCATGTAGTACTATCATATCCTGTACACCCCTTGAGGGTACATGGTAGGAATTTGATGATGACATTTTTTAGGGCTAACTATTTTAAAAAATCACACACTAGGATGAAATAATTTAGTTACCGATTTGAAACATTTTACAAAGTTATTTTTTAATGGCATACTACACTATTTCCATGTACACTATGTTCCAAATTTACCGCCAAAATTTATGTCATCTGCTTTACATAGCATTTTGCTGATCATATCTCATGCAATTGTTTTCCTTAATTTTTTTATTTTAAATTATTTTCCTAACCTTTAATCATGAGCAAAAGAATTAGTGAGCAAAAAATAGAAGTGTGAAAATGATTCGAAAAGTAATCTGATTGGAAGAAAAATTGAAATAATAAAGAAAAATGAACAAGGTGAGTTCAGAGCAAAGTTAGGACAAGAACACAAATATAAGTGAATCAACTACTGAATACAAAGAGAAAAGTAAAGCTGCTTCAAGTTCATCATACATCATCATACTTGAAATCAAAGTATCATAATGATTGAAGTAGAGAAACTTCTTTTTACATGGATCGAAGATTGTAACCAAATGGATCGTGTTAAACACTGACATTATTAAATCAAAAGCATTGTCTCTTTGTAGCCTGGAAAGAAAGGGCTATCAATGATGGAAAAGAAGAAGAATTCCACGTTAGTGCTGGGTGATTTGTGCGTTTCAAAAAGTGAAATAGCCTACAGAATGTTCTAATCACAGGCAAAGCTGCAAGTGCAGATAAGAAGATATCCAGAGATTTTGAAGAAAATTGTGTAAGAAGGGGACTATTGTGATCAACAAATATTTAATGTCAATGAAAACGGCCTTTTTTGGAAGCGAATGCCTTCCAAGACTTTTCTAACCAAATTAGAGAAATCTCAGCCTGGTTATAAAGTCACAAAGTCGAATGAAATTACTGCTAGCAATATGCAAGCCGTTTGGAAGCACATTCTTCCACATTGTGCAAATGATTTTAGAGGCTTTTGAAATGAATCTAAGTTAATTAAATCTCATTCTGAGAAGTTGAGTGATTCCGACCTGCTAAATTTAGATGCACAGCGGAAAGATCCTAAAGAATATGAAGAAAATTTAATCACTGACAAGCACAAAGAGGTTTCACAGAAACAATTTGAAAATAGTTTTCATACAATCGAAGTTTTTAAGCAGTGTTAAACTGTGAATGAAATTATTTTGTATGTTTTTTATTCTTCATTCACATTTAACATAATCTACCATATCCTAAGCAAGACTTGTTATATATTATTTGTTAGTCCATTGCTTAAGATTTGTTATTCATGTATTTTCCTTGAATTTTATCAGTTATTATTTAATTATATAATTTTAATATATGTTATGTTAATGGAAGGACTCTGTAGAAAATACCATTTATTTTATTGCTATATTCCTTAGGAATATTATAAGATATTCAATGTATGTAACTTTTATGTGCCTTATGTGAACTGTAAATGAAAGTGAAGAAGAAAAAATTAAGTAACTGTAATATTTTTTGTTATTATTTTTCATTACTGAGTGTAAAGGTATAATCTTATATAATGCTTATGTTTACGTTTTGTTCGTTGCCATGGAGACAGAAATAAAATAGAACGCACGAGCTTAGGGCGTGAGCTACGGTAATTGGAAGTAAAGAATTAATATGAGTTGGACGAGAGAACAAGTTTAGGTGGGAAGAAGGAAGGTATATAAAAGGAAGGTGAAAGTAAACAAAGACTCAAGGGCAGGACATTCAAAACACTACGGGGATGAAGAGAAAACTTATAGGCGGCTGAGAGTAAAGTCAGCGGTGGCAGTAATAGGAATTTTAGTGCCTTAATAGGATTAACAAAAGACCGGAAGATTAATAGGCAATCCAGAATAATTACTCTAAGTTCTAGAATTACTACGTATTCTAGATGTTAAATTAAATATGGAAATAGACAACAGAATCAACAAAGCTGGTATTGTAGGAAGTTAGCTGTATTAGCTGTATACAAGACGTGTTCAAACCAGTTTTAACTTATGGATCTGAGAGCTGGGTCAGAAGTAAAACCCTTCACCAAAGACTAGAGACTGCAGATATGAGAGTCCTGAGAAAGATTGAACAGATGGCATCAATGGCAATATCATATTAAAAACGAGGATATTAGGAAAGAACTTGACATTGTCAGCATCCAGGAATGCATTAGCAGAGCTAATCTCAGGTCACTTAAACAGAATGGGCGAGGAAAGATTAGCAAAACAAGCATTCTCTGCCAGGTTGGCAGGAAAACGACCCAGAGGAAGACCAAGATATAGGTGGATTGATATGGTACAAAGTGCCTTAGACGATAAAAATGTAAGATCTGATACTGTTGGAGTCTTGACAAGTAACAGACTGATTCGGAGAAAAATTGTAGATAGGAAGTTACTAATGATGTAAATTTTTCATGTAGTACTATCATATCCTGTACACCTCTTGAGGGTACATGTCAGGAATTTGGTGATGATGATTATCATAGTATGCTTACATCCCTGGAGGATTGATATTAGCAAATGATGAAAAGCAAAATCACAAGAACACATTTTAACATTCAATCCTAAATGCCATATTGTATTTTGAGATAGCCTAATAAATTTCTGTTAGGATTCCAAAAAAAAAATACATCCAGCTAGAATTTCAGGAATAACAGAAGGACAAGTAAAATTAATAAAATAAGTATTTATGTATTCTGCAAAACATATCTAAAAAGGAACATCAGTTTTAAAAACTTCTTATTTTTAAGAAGTTTTTAAAACTGATGTTCTGAAAACTGAAACTGATGTTTCAAATTTATATAATAAATTTATATAAATTTGAAAAAATAATCAAAACACTAAACTAGCTGTATACAAGATGGTATTCAAACTACGGAGGCTGTTCAATAAGTTATGAGACTATATTTATACAGAAAACAGATCACCTTTAATCGTCATCATTTACATGGTCTTTTCAAAGTAACTACTGTGAGACACGGTGCATTAGTGTTTAGATTATTTTCTCAAATTAGATTTTCAAATAGAGAAAAAAAAATTTTTTCAAATTTTTTCAAATTAAAAAATATTTGATTATTTATCAAAACACTAATGCAATTTTTTCAAATTGTATTAGTGTTTTGATTATTTTTACAGTCCTGATCTCACACCGTGCGATTTCTGGCTGTTTCCTCAGCTCAAGAAACCACTAAGAGTCCACTTCTTAAACACACGTGAAAGTCCGTTTTTGACAGTTCTTTCAAAACTGCCTCCGCAGCTTTTACACATGCTTTGTTGCTTTCGAAATGGTGGCCTCTTAGTGGTTTCTTGAGCTGAGGAAACAGCCAGAAATCGCACGGTGCAAGATCAGGACTGTATGGTGGGTGTGGTAGGATATCTATGTTGTTCTTCTGCAAAACGTCCACTACACCACCAGCAATATGTGGTCTTGCATTATCATGGTGCAATAAGAAGCCATTCTTCAGCAATGGACGCTTCCTTTTGCCGTGCTGTACCATTGTCTGTAAAACATCTGCATAGTATGAGCCATTTACAGTATTCCCAGGTTCTACAGCGTGTTGGTAAACAATGCCCTCATAGTCAAAAAACATTATGGTCATAACTTTACCAGCCGATTTTACAGTTTTTGCTTTCTTGGGGGTAGGCGAAGATGGATGCTTCCATTCACTGCTTTGTTGTTTCATTGTAGGGTCATAGTGATACAACCAAGCTTCATCTGCTGTAACGATGCGCTTTAAGAAGTTGTTGCCTTCTCGTTCCAGTCTTTCTTTCCATTCTGTGCACACATCCACTCGGTGCTGCATTTGCTCCGGTGTCAAGAGTTTGGGAATCCATTGGGCGCAAACACATTTCAGTCCCAAATGTTCAGCCATGATTGAGTGAACACTTCCCACAGAAATATTCAGGACAACATGCAGCTGGCGTACTGTAATTCTGTGATCCTCCTTGATGATAATCACTGCTGTGTTGATCATTGTCTCTGTGATGGACGTTGAAGGTCTTCCCTCACGTTCAAGATCTTCCACATTTTGCCTTCCTTCCTTAAAAGTTTTATGCCAGCGAAAAACACTTGCCCTCGACATTGCTTCATCGTGGAAAGCTTCACGTATCATGTTAAAAGTGTCCAATGCCGATTTTTGCAAACGCACACAAAATTTAATCGCATAACGCTGTTCCAAGGACGCTTCCATTTCGACGACTGGTTGCGGCTCGTAGGCACACCAAAACAAGCTTGCGTTTAGTCACGTGACACTCTGGCACATCAGCCCGTATATGCCATCTATCAGCCTCTTTTGTTAATACAGACAGCAACATTTCTTTATTCCACAGAAATTAATATTGTGATGAGTGGTTTCGCGACAGTAAAATTAGTCTTATTACTTATTGAACAGCCCTCGTAATTTGAACATATGGATCTGAGAGCTGGGTTAGAAATAAAAATCATTTGATCTCACAGAGATGAGAGTTCTGAGAAAGATTAGGGGAGTGAACAGACAGCAACAATGGCGATATCATATTAAAAACAAGGATATTAGGAAAGAACTCAACACTGTTAGCATTCAGAACATGTGAACAGAAGTAATCTCAGGTCACTTAAACAGAAAACAAGTGCTCTTTGCCAGGATGGTAGGAAGAAAACTCAGAGGAAGATTATGTAAGTGAACTGATACAGTAAGAAGTATCTTAGAAAACAAAAATATAAAATCTGATAATACTGGAGTCTTGACAGATAACAGATTAATTTGGAGAAAAATTGATAAGAAGCTAGTAATGATGTTGCTTTTTCATGTGGTACCATCATATATCTGTACACGTCTGAGGGTATACAGATATTACATCAGGAATTTTATGATAATGATGATGGAGGCAACATACTCAATCAATAATGACAATGTTTTATGATTATTTAATGATTAGAAGAGGGTTCTAATCTTTATAAGGGCTTTTAAACTAAAAATTAGTTTGGTCTTCAGGATGAGAGGGGGGGGGACTTACGTTTTTTCTTCTACAAAATAAGGAAACCAGTCAGATAATAAAAACACTTAGCAGATAGATTAGCATACTGTGGAACGGTGTAGAATGGTGAATTAGTCCTAGGACTCCACGAAGGTGCCAATATAATAATGATTATTATCATCACATTATGTTCACACTATATTCATTTTTAAGTTACATAAAATAGATTTATTTTTGGAAATGAGATTAATAAATTTTAAAAATGCAGAAAAACAGAAAATGCAATAAATAATTTATTTCAATGATTTATTTCTTTCAACTTTGTTTAATCTTCTATGCATTTAAACAGTTATTTTTATTGTACATTTAAGACCTTACCATTTCTAAAAAGGACACATAAGCTGGAAATCCAGATTTTAACATTAAAAGGCACGTTTCTTGATAATTATTCAACCGTTTTTCTGGACATAAAGAAAATGATATACCATCTGAAAGCATTAAAATGAAATATATAATAAATCAATCTTAAAAACAAGAACTCCAAAAATTCATAGTAAAACTACTTAACATTTGACAACTCCTTTGACTACTGATATTTTGAATTCTGAAGATAATCAGAGTATAACAATCACTATTTTGTTCCATATTTATGGCTATTAAAAACACTAATTGCATCTGTTCTTTTCAATGAAATTAAATCCTTATCCATTGCGCTAACTAGATTTCTGCATAAGTGATGATGATGATGGTGTTGCCAAATGTTACATAGAAAAATTCATGTGAAGTCATTATGTAAGACTTCTCAATGAGTTACTCAAAACATGTACTATAATTAAAAGAATATAATAACTAAAAGAATATGTATAAAAAATAACTCACTGATTAGGAAATTCTAATTAGAATTTCCTAATCAGTGAGTGGAAATTTGCAAAATACTGCGAGTTATTCTCTGACATAGTAGCAAAATCTGTATGTTTTCCATTACTGAAGAAAGAATACTCGAACAAAGTGAAAAAAAAAAAAAATAATAATAATTAATGCATCATCATGAATACCCAAACTAAAAGAACAATGAGAAATTCGGATGCAAATGCCTATAGCTGATTGCTGTAACAATGGTTATCTATTTTAAATACAAATGCACATGTATTTGTGTTCAATGTTTTTTTTTTTTTTTTTTTTTTTTTCCTCCCTGCGTTAGCAGAGCTAATCTCAGGTGGTATGGTCACTTAAACAGAATGGGCGAAGAAAGATTAGCAAAACGACCCAGAGGAAGACCGAGATATATGTGGATTGATACGGTACAAAGTGCTTTAGACGATAGAAATATAAGATCTGATAATGTTGGAGTCTTGACAAGTAACAGACTGATTTGGAAGAAAATTGTAGATAGGAAATTAATAATAATGTAATTTTTTTCATGTAGTACTATCATATCCTGTACACCCCTTGAGGGTACATGGCAGGAATTTGATGATGATGATTTTTTCTCCCTTAAGTTCCTGATAGCATTATAATCTATTGGGAAGAGAGATAGAGAAATCATTTTACAAAACTAGAAATTACAATTTCCAAAACTTTGGGAATAGAATGTCCATAATGAAAATACTTCAATGAAACAATCTGGTATTATTCTAAAGAATCCTATGTTAATGTCAATTACATAGGATTATATGATGAGTATTGTGATCTACTTCTCAGCTGAGCACTCCTGTCTGATTTAAGTAGATTAAGTTAGAAGAGCAAGGCACCTGATAACACTTTGTAATGACAACGGAGTAAGCTTGTTTTTAATGGAGTACCTTGTCTTCCATAAATTATATTCATGGGTTTGTAGCTGGCAATGAAGCACTTCCATGCATGGAATAAGGATCCTTCTGGAAGGTAGCCAATTAAGGACTTTTTTTAATGTTACTTCTACCCACAAAAAGTTGAAAAGCTATAATACTTTCGTACTTTTTGTATATTGGTACTTTAATTTTATTATTTTTGTTTTGTTACATAATCTGAAAATCTTGCTCTAGAGACCACACATAGAGAACAGTGGTCTCATACTGGGCAATGAAATTCATCTCCTACCTAAAGACAATCAGTGCCAACAGCCGGATTCAAACCCACAGCCTACTGGTTGGAAATCAGAACTGTTAACCACTTAACCAATCAAACCAAAGCAATACCAAGCCATTATCTCATCTATGAAGTAAATGGCCTGGTGTTGTTGGGAGATGTACTTCGGGGAGCACACTTCTGAAGTTTGTTGTGAGCTCTTGAGTGAGACATACAAGGTGATGAGAGGAGCCATCAGGGCAGATTACTGAATAGGGTAACAGGTAGTGGGAGAATGCGATGTCATTCCTGAAAATTATATAAGATTAAAGAAATGAAATGGAGAATTTTTGCATAGTGAGCAGTGAATGAGTGGAATGCATTACCAGAGTGGTTGGTAAATGCTCCAACGCTGAATATTTTCAAGGCAAAATATGATGTGTGATCTGTGACAGTTTGACTTCACATGATGACTCTCATTCCATCGAGATAGATTAAGCACACAGGAGTGATACACATACTCTCTTTTCACATTTGTAGTAAATAAATGTGAAGAGAGAACTGTCAGTTCCTGTTGTAAATTAACATCCAGAAAGAATGCTACTGTAAAAATTTCACATAAACATAAAATTCAGATCAATCCTCCCAAAACTTCTTCACTATGGTACTGCTCCAAACTTTACATCATCATTGACTCTAGTTTTGCATACAAACCTTCTTAAATGACTGGGAAGCAAAGTACCTACCTTGATTACAGAACACTCTCAAACCCCAGGTTCCCTCTATCATACGATTTTAGGTAATTATCTGATCAATATTATTCTATCTAATAGAATAACACAGGTAGTTATAGATAACGATATGAGCAAGCCAAATACACTTAACAATGGACTCCCACAAGGGTAAGTTCTGGCCCCTCTTCTATTCAATTTATATATCTCATCTCATCTTCCTTTCCCTCTTTTACCTTGCAGTGTCGAGGGTTGCTGATGATTTATGCATCGCATTCCAAAACCAGAACTTCTGTGCTTGAGAAGTGGCGTTTTATTCCAAGCACTACCAAGACTGAAACATGCTGTTTCCATTTGAACAATAGCATGGCACAAGACATCTTAAGAGTGCCACTAAATGGGAACATACTACCACACAATTTTAATCCAAAGTATCTGGAAAGACCCCTCTCCTTTAATAGACATCTTTCCAATATTGCTGCCAAACTCAGAACTAGAAATAACATACTGCATAAACTTGCTGGAACAACCTGGGGGGCTTGTGCTCCCACATTAAGGACATCTGCTCTGAGCCTCGTTTACTCAACTGCTGAATACTCAGCTGTCTGGCTGAACAGTGCACACATTAAATTAAATGATACTGTGTTGAATCAGACAATGTGTATCATTTCTGGAACAATAAAGACTACTCCATCATATTGGCTACTAGTTCTGAGTCACATACAACTGCCACAACGACGTCAAGGCAACCTGATTCGCGAATATAACAAAATTTGCCGGAACCCACTGCTTCTATACACTGATATTGGCAGCTTTACATCACAGAAGCTTAAGTCAAGACACCTGCCTATTATAACAGCACAACAACTTGTCACTGAGGGCTATGATGCAACAATAGCATGGCGAATGGGCATGGACTGCTAAAGCCCCAGTAATCTGGCAAACTGTCTTTAACCCAAACAGCCCTCCATCAGGGTTCGACCTGCCTCAAAAAATATGGACCTCACTAAATAGGGTTCGCACCAACATGGTTGGTGCGGAGCTTCCTTATTTACTAGGGGAATAAGACCAAACTCATCTTGTGACTGTGATGAGGATAACTAAACTATACAACATATCACATTTCACTGTCCTCACAGGGCCTACATAGGACCAGTAACTGACTTTATAACAGTTTCTACAGGTGCTGCTGATTGGCTGTCGAACTTAGGCATTCAATTTTAATTTTATGCTTATTTGAATATTTTTATATGTATATATGACTACAGTGTCACTTCAAGCTATTGTATTCTTTTAAGCATTTTGTTGTCTTGTATGTGGTGGCATATGCATGTGTTCTTCTTAGCCAAATGCTAAATAAATAAGGTAATTATCTCTCAGAAGCTGTATGAATTCAATTCCGTATCTTTTCTTCCTTCCAATCATAGATTGGAAGGAAGAAAAGACCCCCCCCCTCCAGCTATATATTTGGTACTGCTGACAAACTTCCTTCTCATTCTCACACCAGATATGTCCTTAAAGCACTATTTCCCATGATGCTGCTGCTGCTCCTCTACTTCTGTGGTTTCAATTCTTCTGCAATCATCAACAATGCCCTCCCATTCTCTCTTTCAGACAATATCTCTTACAATCTATCCCTGTAACTATTCTCCAACCAAATGTCATTAATGCTTACAATTTGTAGCCATGTCCCAAACTCTCCTCCCTTATTCATGATGCTTTTGAAATTAGTATAATGTCTTGCACAGTATGTGTTACATGGTTTCCATGACTCTCCATTCTCATACTGATCCATGTGTTTTCCAGACAACTAACTCCAAATCCATTCAAGTGAAGGCCATCAGTCCTTAATACTGATTTCACTCTATGCATTTACAAACTATACACCATTCTTTTTATAAACTGACTCTGTTGTCCGGGGCTGTTTCCACTCATTCCTATCATAGAGCAGCAAATCTTTATACTCTTATTGATCAATGCTTATTTCAGTAATCTTCACATCTTTTCTAATTCCATACTTGTTACCTTTCAAACCATTCATACCCATCAAAACTATCAACTCTTTCACTTTTTTCTTAACATTCTAACAAAATCACTGACCTCTAATATTTATTTCAGAAACACTCAATATGTAATGAAGTACTTACTTCATTTCAGTGCAATATCAAGTACACTCCTGTCAATGGATGCACCACATTATACTGTTTCCTATCTCTTCCCTTGAATCTCTCCTTTCTCTGTCTTCTCTGCAGCCCTACTCATCAGATATTTCTCCATTCTACTGAGATCATGACCTATCCTGTATATAACTGTATAAGCAACTATTTCTTTCATTACTGTCTCAACACTCTCATCTACAACTGTTTCATTGATGTCACCCTTATTCAAACTTGCATTCATATGAATTGCCTTTTGTTTACCTTCATGAACTACTGCAAATACATTCCCACCTTCATGCTCCTCAAACTTGTATTTTCAGGTATTCTGTCATTATCATTCAACTATGCTACTTCATTCCCAATACAATCTGCATCTTTTGCATTCTCTTTCAATATGACACACTCTTTCACTAATTTTGCTTTTCACACTGCTAACAAACATCTAACAGTTACATATAAACTTCCCACACAATAACTTGGCTGCTAATACCTTTACACCTTTGAACTATTATTATATTTTACTTATTTATTTATATATATTATTATACTTTGTATATTTGTACAAACTTGAAATATCCTAATCAATGAAGGGGTCTTAAGGGTCAAAGCAATATAACTGAGAGGAGCCCTCCACATAGCCTTTAAAGGAATGCGGAGAACCAACCAGGGCTTCTGACATAATGTCCAATTCGCACCTTCTCGTGGTGCACCCTGTTGGGTGGCTACCTGGATACTGAACGAATGAGGATGGGCTGGCAATTTGGGATTTAGCCGACCAAATTGTATTTTTATTGGTTAAACCAAAATAAAAAATGATGGTACAACATGACAAAATTTCATGCCGGCTGGGGCGTCGCCCAGTTAAACAAGGACCCCGTTGTTTTCGCCAGGGAACCAGGGCGAACAGCGAAAAGTCAGCTACTGGAACAAATCTGAAAGCACACCCCAACTCAACATCACCAGAGTTAAAGATCGGTACTATCAACATAAGAAGCCTGAATGGCAAAGAAATGGAGCTAGCAGAGGAATTAGATAAGTACCAGATCGACATAATAAGGGTGACTGAAACAAAAAAGACAAAAACTGGTGAGATCTTTCTGAGCAATAAATACAAAATGATAACATAAAAAAATGTGCACAAATTCACATGGAGAGAAGAGGCAAGGAATAAAAAAAGTCTCAATGATTATGTTATTGTTGATAGTGATGTTTTCTCCCTGGTGCAGGACACCAGAGTGCACAGAGGATTTGAATTTGGAAGTGATCGCTATTTAGTCTTGAGCAGGATAAAACTGAATTTCATATTGAAAAGAATAACATGTAAGAAAGTTTTAAAGTAAATAAAAGTTGAGCAGCTCGCAGATATGAACTCTAGACTAAAATACACAAAGATTATTGAAGAAAAAATGAAAGCATTTGAGAACAGCAACCAAACCTTGGAGATTCAGTGGCAAGCCTTGAAGAAAACACTGATTGATTCAGCCAGAGAGGCATGTGGTGAGGTTGTCTGCAAGGATAGAAAAATCAGAACTTCATGGTGGACACAGGAAGTTAAAGAGGAAGTGAAGGAAAAGAAGAAAGCATATGAAAAGTTCCTGGCAAATAAGTCAGCTTGTGCTCTTTGAGAATACAGAGACAAATGTAAGAAAGCTAAACACTGTGTAAAACTAGCTAAACAAAAGTCATGGGAGGACTATTCTTAAGGCAGGAGTAGATGATATTAGCAGGAAGAAATGATGATATTAGACCAGAAATGCTGAAGTATGGTGGTATAAAAGTCTTTTACAGTGGTGGCACTGCATAGTTCAGAAAGCCTGGACAGAGGAACGAATTCCCGATGATTGGAGTAGAGCTCTAATAGTACCTATATATAAAAAGGGAAATAAAACTGAATGTGAGAATTATAGAGGTATTTCCCTACTGAGTATTCCTGGCAAGATTTATGCAAGTATACTTGAGAAACGGTTGGGAAAAATTTTGGAAGAAAAGCTTGGTGAAGAACAAGCTGGATTCAGGCCAAATAGAGGCTGTCAAGATCAGCTCTTCACTTTATGACAAATAGTTGAGAAAGCATGGGAATATTACAAAGATCTATATTTAAGTTTTGTCGATCTGGAAAAGTCATATGACAAGGTGCCAAGAGAGAAGTTATTCAATACGCTAAAGTTATATGGTGTCAATGGGCATTATATCAAGCAATACTTAATGTTTATTTGAGTTGTAAGTCAGCAGTTAGAATTGAAGGAAGTACAGGAAGATGGTTTAATGTTAAATTTGGGGCAAGACAAAGATGTACATTATCCCCTCTGTTATTCATTATCTATATGGATCACATTATGAAGGAATGTATTATTAAACATGATATCAAAATTGGAGATGTTAATGTCAGCTTTTTGCTTTATGCGTACGATGTTTTACTTCTAAATAAATCCGCTACAAGTCTGCAAGATTCCCTGACTAAATTGAATAACTCTTGTAATAGATATGGTATGGAGGTCCGCAATAAAAAGACAAAGACAATGAAAACAGGCAGAATCGTTGAAAATGTCAACTGCATTGTGAACAGAGAACCTGTGGTACAAGTAAAACATTTCAGCTACTTAGGATCAATTTTTAGTGAAGAAGGTAAATTAAACATGAAAATAGACAACAGAATCAATAAAGCTGGTATGGTAGAAAGTCAATTGAATAAATTCATATGGAATAAGAGAGAAATTAATCGGAACACTAAATTAGCTGCATACAAGACAGTGTTCAAACCAGTTTTAACTTATGGATCTGAGAGCTGGGTCAGAAGTAAAACACTTGACCAAAGACTAGAGACTGCAGATATTGGAGTTCTGAGAAAGATTAGAGGCGTGAACAGATGGCATCAATGGCAACATCGTATTAAAAATGAGGATATTAGGAAAGAACTTGACATTGTCAGCATCCAGGAATGCGTTAGGAGAGCTAATCTCAGGTGGTCACTTAAATAGAATGGGTAAGGAAAGATTAGCAAAACAAGTGTTCTCTGCCAGGTTGCAGGAAAACGACCCAGATATAGGTGGATTGACAGAGAACAAAGTGCCTTAGATGAAAGAAATATAATATCTGATAATGTTGGAGTCCTGAGAAGTAACAGGCTGATTTGGAGGAAAATTGTAGATAGGAAGTTAGCAATGATGTAAATTTTTCATGTAGTACTATCATATCCTGTACACCCCTTGAGGGTACATGGCAGGAATTTGATGATGATGATGATGAAGGGATCAGCATATTATCTAACACCTATGTAAGTGTACATTGAACTAATTATATCTGATTAGAATAAGATGCAAGTTCCAATAAAAGTAAGTAGGCAACTTTTAATTCTTAAATATTTCACTAGTAATATTAGCTACAAGGGGATTTCAAAAGTACTGACTATGCATGTATAGTGCTTGAAGTATATCTTGTTTTTATTCTTATTAAAGCTATATTTTTCATGGTTATCATGTATACAATGGATAAGTTTTAACAAGTTTGTTAAAGCAATAAAATAACATGTTGAAATCACATTTTTGTCACACAAAAATGTGATTTCTATGAAATTCACTGGTGATTACAAGGTTTATATGGTGAAGCAACTGTATAAATGTGAATACTGTATACCACTAATCATTAAAAAAAAAAAAAAAAAAAATGACATCGATGACTGATTCCGGAGTTGGCAGTCAACAACTGTAAGTGATGATTTTCATAAAAAGAAAGTTGAACAGTTACTCAGTGAAAATTGATATCTAAATCAGAGATCACTATCATCAAAATCGAATATTAAATCTGAACAAGTCAAACAATCATTATGGAACTGAGCTACAATAAAGTGTTAACAAACTAGATGCTGTCAGTTGCCTAGCAAATTGCATCCTGGTTTAATCCTTTATCCAACTGTATGCAAACAAAGTTTGTGCATAAAATATCTTCACAACTAGGCTACTTTTGCTGGTTTTGATCTTCTTATTGCTGATTTTCATGTCAAATTTATTACAGCTGCCATTCAATTTAGTTAGAGAATCCTGGAGACTTGCACTGGTGTTTAAGAGTACATCACCCACATAAAACAAAGAGCTAAATTTAATATCTCTAATTCTAATATCAGGTTTAATGCCACTTTCTTTCATAATGTGATCCATGTAGATGATGAATAAGCATAGAGATAATGTGCATCCTTGTCTTACACCTGATTTTGCTTCAAACCATCTTGCTATATTTCCTTCAATTTTTAACTGCTGACTTACAACTTAAATATAGACTATGTATTGCCATGTATAACATTCCATTTATCTCATATAATTGCAGTATTTTGAAAAGCTTTTCTCTATGCATCTTGTCATACACCTTTTCCAGATCTACAAAACTAAAGTACAGCACCTTGAATTTGTTGCAAAGTGAGAATCTGATCATGGCAACCTTTATTTGGTCTGAACCCAGCATTTTTTCTCAACCACTTTTCGAGTATGCTAGCATAAATCTTACCTGGAACATTTAGTAGAGAAATTCCTCTGTAATACGCACATTTAGATTTATTCCCTTTTCTACAGATGGGAACTATTAGTGCTTTACTCCAATAATCTGGAATTCAACCTTCTGACCAGGCCCTCTGAATTATGCAACGTAGTCACTGCAAAACTTTTATACCTCCATATTTGAGCTGTAAAGTATGTTCATGTAAAAAAACATAAAAGTAATTATGGATTGCAAAGATGAATGAAGAGTAAAAGAGACTGTGTGTATGTATGTGTGTGAAGAGAGGGTATTTGAAAAAAAAAGGGAAGAGAATGAATAAGAAAGTAACCAAAAAGAAAATAAAGGGGTAAGTATTAATAATGGTAGTAATGAAAGTAGAGTATACTTAGAGGAAAGTTGATAATAATGCAAAATGAAATACCACATGTGTAGACAGGACGATACTGAATGGAGAATTAAAACTGAACATCTATATATGCACATAACTAATATGAAAGAGAGAGAAGTAACTAGCAAGATGAAAAAAGTATCTAAAGATGATCATGTGGCATTGTATGGGAGGTTTGATCATTAGAGATAAAATGAATAATAAGGTTCAATAAAACATGTTTTAGAGACATAATGAGAAAAATAACTGAGGCTCAGCAAGAAAGAAATGAACAGACATTAGAGTAAGTGGTGGTGGATGTGGGCACAAATGGCTTGGAAAGTGAAAAAACAAATGTTATAAGCAATTTGATGAAGTTGCCATGGGAGGTCAAGAATATCAGAATACTTGGAAAAGTGGTTATCACGTTACTAGGTACATGACAACAGTGAGCTAAGAAGAGTAGCAGGATAACAAATGTATGGCAGCTGAACTATGTGAACCAAAGGATAATTTTTATATATGGAATGAATTTGAAGGATAGTTGGAATGGTTTAATACATTAACTGCCGCAATACTAAGCGCCTCCGTAGCGCAATTGGAAGAACGACGGTACATTGCGCCCTTCGATTGGAATAGGCCTAAGTTCGATTCTCGTCGCGACGGAAGGAATCTTTATCTGGTCGATTTCAATCGAAGGTGAGTTAGCCGATCTCATATGGAGGTAGCAGGGTTTTTTCTCCCGGAAACTCGGGTTTTTCATCCCGCATACATACAAATCGGCCCATCAGAACACACGCAATTTACAGACAAAAATTACTAGTTGTGGTTGTGTTGGAAGTGGGCGGTAGATGGCGTTGATGGAGATGATTCGTAGTAGAGGTTAGGTGTAGAGAGAATTGTAGATGTCCTCCCACGATGAGTCTTCGGACTCCTTGGAGGTATCAGGAATAATAATAATAATAATAATAATAATAATAATAATTTTTTTCCTATCTTCACAGGCCACTGGGAATAATAACAAGTTAACATGTGAAACAGATACGTATCACATGGCTCTAGCAGAAAGTGTATGTGTGAGGCATACTTGTTGCACACGGCAGTCAAAGTGTTAAAGTAGATGAGCTACAGTTTAATGGGTTTGGTGTTGGATATTAGGTTAGAGTGCTGTTTAAGATGGGTGAAAAACATGAGAAGCAGATTACAGAAGGATAGAATGGGCATACTAGGATGGGAGAATTATTAACACGTTCGCTGCCACGCTACTTTGGCATGGTCTGTTCCCCTACGCCGAGCAGTTTTCCTTCTTCAAGGTCAGTACGATAATCTCGTTACCGGAGGTAAACGTCCTATGAGTATACTCGTAGTTGGCTTGTACGGAGCATATACGGTCTATGAGAATACACAGTTTTGATGCTAGCCCCACAAGCCAAGCATTTTGGCTTCTTCAAGGTCACTACAATAATCTCGTTCCCGGCGGTAAGCGTCCTATGAGTATACTCGTAGCTGGCTTGTGAAGCAGGTTCACCTACTACGAGTATACTCGTAGCTGGCTTGTGAAGCAGGTTCACCTACTACGAGTATACTCGTAGTTGGCAGCGAACATGTTAATGAAAGAGCAACATTACAGAACATACGAGCATCACTGTTGTTTTCTGGAATTAAAGCTGATGACTAAAGGCTATGAGGCCACCTGCTATGCCCAATAGTAGACTGTATTAGCTCCAATTTACTATCTCTCTTGTCATCTTTAGAATCTCACTGTCCATATCAGCTCTTAAATCAAAAACACTCTTGACATCAAAGAGAAAATAAAAAATCTACATCTGTCTGATAATGAGATTATGGTTTCTTTTGATGTTGTCTCATTATTCAACAGCATATCACTACAAGATACGCCTTCAGTTTTTATAATCTGATTTCCCAGAAGACACTGTCAACCCATTTAAATATACCTTCAACACAGGCTTTTTATGGCATAATAAGTTGCCCAAACTGGGTAATCCTAACTTAACAGCCTTAACTGATTGTTTTATGGAGCATCTAGAAACAGAACTCTTTGACACCATATTCCCTCAGCCTCATATAATATGGTTATGTTTCGTTAATGATATATTTGCAGTCTGGTCCAAACTGAGTCAGAATTACTTCAGTCCCTAGAGAAAATAAACTCCTCATACTCCTGTATTAAGTTCACTACTGAATATGAATCCAATAACCAACTACACTTTTTGGATACCATAATAATTTGTAATCCCGCAGGTCATGTTAAATTTTTAGTTTATTTGGAGCCAACCTTTACTGGTTGGCTTCCAATACCCATCACAAAAAATTAGCATTATCAAGAGTCTTGTACATAGAGCTCATAAAATCTGCTCTTCTGATCCACTTTTGTTAGATGAACTGAATAAAATTAAAAGCAATCTGATATGTAATGGATAAAACTAAACTACCATTCCAAAAATTATTGATAATAATCATCCTTCTACCAGGCTACAATCCAATGTGAAAAGAATTTCAATTTCCTGCCTTAAAGGAACCTCAGAACAAATAGCGAGGATTCTTCATAAATTCAATCTATACACTTCCTTCCTCTCATCAACAAAGGATACATTACTACCTCCTTCCTTACCAGGTGTCTATCAAGTAGTCCGATCATGTCATCTTTCCTATTTTGACTGACTGGCCATTATGTATATTATAATAGACTGGCCATTCTGCCTTGATCAGAATTGAAGAACTTCAAGACAATATTAAAGTTTTGGAATTTGACAAGTCTGGCCTTGTTTCTCATGCTATCAACACTAGGCACAGAGTTATTGGAAACCAGACAAACCTTCATTCCAGATTTCAAAAGATGTACAATGAATTCTAGACAGGCATCACAATGCAAATATTATGAAGACTATAGCATTGCTGCTATGCTAAGACATTGGCCAGACCAAACTTGGACTATCTATGCAAATTTAGTCACCTAGTTTTTGCCGTGATATGGAAAATCCTGGAATGTGGATTATGGGAAAAGGTTGAAGAAATGTAAATTGCAACAGAATTTAGTGGATAGGCAGAAAAGAAATGATGTGATAGAAACATTGAACTTGGTGACAGGATTAATGCAGAAGGGATTATACATAAAGCAAAGAGAGAGAAAGAAAATGCATTCCAAAGTTGTGTAAAGGCTTGGTGAAGAGGAGAGTGAGAACTTTTTTTTTTTATGGAGACTGGTGGGTGAGTGGAATGAATTATTGGAATGTGTTATGAATACTAGTGTGAATCCATTTAAGGTTCAACAGGACAGATATGTTGTTTGCTGAATGCGACAATGAGTCTGTTGACTCCATGGAAGTTTGATATAAAAGTAAATAATAATAAATTAGGTAAATTAAAGTGTAATCACATTATAAAAAAAATATTATACCAAATACTGATACAGACCATCAATATATATCAATTCAGTTGTGAACAGTAGCTTTTTATGTGTTTCTTCAGCTACTCCCTAAAAAAAAAGAGGTAGGAAAACCATTTTAAATTTATGCTGATATAATTAAAAAAATTATAAGAATTTTTCATTTTCTATTCTTATTCATAACAACCTTTTACAATGAAATTACTTTTCTGCTACAACATGGATTGTTTGTGATAATTGACAAAGAAGCATATAATAAATTTAGTTTAATCCTTTATCCAAGTGTGTGCAAACAAAGTTTGCGCCTGAAAGTATCTTCAGGACTGGGGTAAAGTGGTACAACACCGGGCGACTGCTTGCAAAGGTGGAGCAAGCTACCAACACTCCTATCTCAGTATCTCCCATAATGCAAAACACATCTCCTTGCGGATATGTATAATGTTATACATTAAGGGAAGGGCCACTACCCAGACTAGTTTCGACCTTTATTGAGGTCTCTTCAGTGGGAGCCAGGCCCAAGTGGAGATACCAAGGTTCTTAAAGTTCTTAAAAGAACTGGGAGATGGACTGAGTCCTTGACTCTTTATCCCGTCATCTGAATGAAGAAAATCTGTGTGGATGGAGTGTTATTGAGCTAAAAAGCTCTAGTCATGGCTGAGTAACGGCAATAGCCGGGCCTCAGTTAAAACTTCATTGGCTACAGCATTGCCATTTGTTACCCTGGAAGTCCTAAAAAGAACTTTCTTTTTGGCAGCTAATATATGCCGCCAGAGATACCAAGGCAGAAGCATTAGCAAGGTCATCTCCTCCTATAGGAGCTGCCAAACGGTGTGCCACCTTTTTATTAAATTACTCTGGATTTAGAGAAAGATGTTGAAAGTTTATTTTTCACTTGGTGAGACTATAATAAATTTAGTTTAATCCTTTATCCAAGTGTGTGCAAACAAAGTTTGCACCTGAAAGTATCTTCAGGACTGGGGTAAAGTGGTACAACACCAAGTGAAAAATAAACTTTCAACATCTTTCTCTAAATCCAGAGTAATTTAATAAAAAGGTGGCACACCGTTTGGCAGCTCCTATAGGAGGAGATGACCTTGCTAATGCTTCTGCCTTGGTATCTCCACTTGGGCCTGGCTCCCACTGAAGAGACCTCAATAAAGGTCAAAACTAGTCTGGGTAGTGGCCCTTCCCTTAATGCATAACATTATACATATCTGCAAGGAGATGTGTTTTGCATTATGGGAGATACTGAGATAGGAGTGTTGGTAGCTTGCTCCACCTTTGTAAGGAGTTTCCCGGTGTTGTACCACTTTACCCCAGTCCTGAAGATACTTTCAGGCGCAAGCTTTGTTTGCACACACTTGGATAAAGGATTAAACTAAATTTATTATAGTCTCACGAAGTGAAAAATAAACTTTTGACAAAGAAGCAACAATACCAAGATAAAGATATACTGTCTCTCTCATTTGCATGAGTTTTTGAGACCAAACTATGCTTTAGTTTTCAATAAAGGGATTATTTTGAATATATCAAATAAATTTGAAGGCTTGAAGTGGCCTCCAGACCAGGGTTTCCACATTATGTAAAAAAAATGAAATATATTAATAAATAAATAAATAAATAATAATAAAATATAGCTTATATTTGTATAAAATCTTTTACTGTTTGCAAGTTTTCCTCTTTTCTGTTTCTTTCACACATGAAAGAAATCGGCATGCCCTTAGGATGAAACTAGTAATCAATAAAAAACTAGAAGTAATTTTATGCTTACCTCATTCTGACTTTAAATTAACAAGTAAAGAGGTTGATATATTTGGAAAGGATAACCAAGTTTTAATAGAAAAACTAAAACAAGAAATATGAAAAATACAAAAAGCCAAAATGGTTTTTTTAACATAAAACAAATATGAGTACTAACAGAAAAGTCAATAAAAATATCTTCTTCTTGGCTTCCTGCATTATGCAATTGTTTGCCTGTAATGATTTCAAGGGTTTAAAAAGTCTTGTGCCCATCTCCTCTGGGTCTTCCTCTTGATTGGTGTCTCTTTGGTTTATATTTCCAAGCAATATTTGGCCATTTGTCCTCATTCATTCTTTCTTTCTATAGCTGTGATGTCGTGTTATGTTATTATGGATAAATGTTTTCTTATTTCTTATCTTGTGCATTATTTTATAGCTTGCGAGCAGTCTTAGGAACTTAATTTCTGCAGCTTCCACTTGTCTTTCATCTCGTTCTCCCCAAGTCCATGTTTCACTGCCATATTTCAGAATTGGTTTGGCTATTATTTTATATAGTTTTATTTGGGTTGTTCTATTACTGAAGTGTCTATTCAAAGTTCCAATGACTGCCAGGAATTTTTGCTTTTTATATGCAATGTCGATTTCTCCATTGGGGCTTATGTAATTTTCTAGATATTTAAATTTGTTCACTTGTTCTATTGTTTTGTTGTGGATGACTGGTTTGCATCTTTTAATTTCTTTACCTTGAAATGTTACTGATTTCGTTTTATTTATTGAGAGATTTTCATGTCATACTGTTCTATTGTTTTGTTCAATACGTGTAGATTTTTCTGTAATTGGTCTTCATTTTCAACAAAAATAACTTGATCGTCAGCATACAAAAGGCTGGTTAAGTCTTTATTTCCTATGATTTTGTTTTTCCTCCATTCGCTTGAAATTTTTTCCATATATAAATATATATTATTCAAAATTAAGTGGATATTGAATACCATATTATTTCTTAGACAAAATAAGAAACTCAAAGATACGAAATCTAATCTAAGAGTTTCATGCCGAACATAGAAAACTATATAAAGATTAGCGAGTCCAAGTGTAAGCCAACACCTGGCAGTGCAATGCTAGGGCGACTCGCAGCAAAGGTGGAGTAAGCTCCGATCACCATTCTTAGTATTTTCCTATAATGTAAAACACAGCTCCTAGGAGATGTATTACTGTTCTACTTTATGAGAGAAGGTCACTACCCAGACCAGTTTCGACCTTTTTTGAGGTCTCATCAGTGAGTAGGTAGACCTGGATGTAATACTAAGGTTTCAATGGTCAGAACTTATATCTTTACTGTACGAGTTGCCAAAAAGGTACACAAATACAATTACTGAAATAAGACCCAACAGGCTTCACTTCAGCAAAGTAAAATTATTCAACATTAAGTGGATATTGAATACCGCATTATTTCTTAGCCGAATAAGAAACTCAAAGATAGAAAATCTAATCTAAGAGTTTCATGCCGAATATAGAAAACTATATAAAGATCGGCAAGTCCAAGCGTAAGTTAACTGCAATGCTAAGGTGACTCGTAGTAAAGGTGGAGTAAGCTCTGATCACTGTTCTTAGTATTTTCCCATAATGTAAAACACAGCTCCTAGGAGATGTATTACTGTTCTACATTATGAGAGAAGGCCACTACCCAGACCGGTTTCGACCTTTTTTCAGTGAGTAGATAGACCTAGATGTAATACTAAGGTTTCAATGGTGAGATATACTGAAGAGTATTGGTGATAATCCACTTCCTTGAATGAGACTTATATTGGTTTTAATCTTTTCGGTTGTTTCATTATTAATTTTAATTTTAACATAACTTTCTTTCATTATATTCACTATTGCTTTTGTGGTTTGAGGTGGAGCTTTCAATTCATATAATATATTGATTAATTTTGTTCTGTTGATTTGATCATATGCTTTCTCATAATCTAGGAAGGCCATATATGTTGGCAGGTTAAATTCTATTCTTTTTTCTATAATTTGTTTGAGTATAAATGTGGGATCTGTGCAGGTTCTTCCTTTCCTAAAGCCGCATAGTTCTTCTCCATTAATTTCCTCAGTCCATGGTGTTAATTTACTTTTAATTATATCTAGATATATTTTATAGCATGTATTTAATAAGGATATTCCTCTGTAGTTTCCACAATCCTTTCTGTTTCCTTTTTTGAATGTGTTTAAGACTATTGCTGCCATCCATTCTTGTTGGATGTTTCCTTCTTCCCATATTCTATTTAGAAATTTAATTAATCATAATTGAAATGGTTTAGAGCTGTATTTGTATAGCTCTGAATTTATTCCATCTTCTCCTGTAGCTTTTCAATTTTTTAGTTTTTCCAATATTTTCTTTAGATCATTTAACTGTATTGGTTCTTCATTTGTTTCTTGACTTATTACTTGTTTTATTTCAATTTGATTATTATTGTTTAGAAGCTGTATTGTTTCTAAATTGTATTTCCCGTACTCACTAAAGTGAGCCCTACCTCAAGGGCGCACTTTAGTGAGTACGGGCATGGCAAACCCGAGGTACCTGATGCTGGACTATGCCTTACTTCATGTAATATATATCTGTTATATTATTCTATAGACTGGTCCCTCCTCTTCTTTCTTTGCTTCTTTCTCCTCTCCTTGCTCCTTCCCCCTGATGCTATTAGAGTATTCGAGGGCTAGGGGTGAGTCTTTCCTATCTTGCTAAGTCATTTCGTCTTATGCAGCCACCGAAGGAGGCAAGCTAGCCTCAATAAGTGCCGGTCCCAAGCCCGGATAAATGCGAAGGTTGATGTCAGGAAGGGCATCCGGTCGGAAAACTTCAGTGCCAACTCAAACTATGATTATGAGTCAAAGAGAAAATGATATAAGGGCTAGGGCGTACCCCTTAAGCGATGCGCAGCCACATCGCCCTACAGCTGCGAGAAGTGGATGAGGGCTACTGTATCAAGGGTGGGTGCAGTTAAAGAAGCGAGCCCAGCAGGTGGAGAGGATGTTGCGAGTGGGTGAATGTTGGAAGCATGACTGGAAGGGGAAGAGAGGTGGCAGACATGATGAGGATGAGGAAGTTGGACATTTTGTGTGTGCAGGAGACAAGGTGGAAAGGCAAAGGAACTGGGAGATGGATATAAATTGTTCTACTCTGGAGCGAATAACGAGGGAAGAAATGGTGTAGGAATTGTGGTGTGTGACAGAATGAAGGGTGAAGTACTGGACGTGGGTAGAAGGCACGACATGATCATGCGAATGAAATTGGGTCTTGGAGAAGAGCGGGTGGTCATATTATGTGTATATGCCCCGCAAGTTGGTTGTACAGCAGAGGAAAAAGATGAGTTCTGGAACGTGTTAGATGAAGAAATGAAGGAATTGGAAGAAAATGAGATGGTGATTGTTGGAGGAGACTTGAACGGGCACATAGGAAGACAGAATAGAGACTGTGAAAGGGTGCATGGTGGCCATGGAGTGGGAATGATGAACCAGGAAGGAGAGAGGGTTGTGGACTTTGCAGTAGTGTTTGATCTGGCAATTGTGAACTCATTTTTCTACAAGAGGGAAGAACATTTGATAACATTTAGGAGTGGTAACAACAGCTCACAAATTGACTACATTTTGACTAGAAGAAAACATCTTAAGGTTGTGACAAATTGTAAAGTAATTCCAACAGATCAAGTAGCACAACAACACCGACTGCTGTACGCAGACTTTAAAATAAGATCGAAGATAAAAACTTCTGGATGCCATGGGATGAAGACAATTAAGTGGTTTCGCTTAAAAGTGGAGAGTGTGAGGAATCGTTTTAGGGAGAGGGTGTTAGAGAGGATTTCGGATGGACTGGAAAGTGTACAAGATTGGTGGAAACATAATTCAAAAGTAATCCTGAGCTGTGCTATCGAGGTGCTTGGTGAGACATCTGGAAAGATTAGAGAGCAGAAGGAGGTTAGTGGTGGAATAATGATGTACAAGCAGCAGTGACAGCTAAGAGGAAGGGAAAGCAGAAGTGGGATGAGTCAAGAGTGGAAGAGGGCAGAGAGGTGTACAAAGAGAAAAAGCAAGAAGCCAAGAGAGTTGTGGCACAGGCGAAGGCCATGGCATATCAAGATCTGTACGATCAATTAGAAACAAAGGAAGGACAGAGAAAAATTTATCAACTAGCGAAATGTAGAAATAAAGCAGCAAAGGACATCTTACATGTGAGGCAGATCAAAGATGCTGAAGGAAGAGTATTATGGAGGGATGTGGACATAAGAAACAGATGGAAAATATACTTTGAGGGACTTTTGAATGAGGAAAATGCAAGGACTCACAGAGGAGATGGGCAGCCTTCTGAGGGGATGGTGCAGAACATCAGTAAAATGGAAGTGACGGAGGCCATGAAGAGGATGAGGAATGGAAAATCGGTGGGCCCCGACAGAATTCCAGTGGAGGCATGGAAGGCACTGGGTTTGAAAGTCTGCCAACAGCAAAATATACCCGAGGAATGGAGGGAGAGTACTCTTGTTCCCATCTACAAGGGTAAAAGGGATGCACAAGACTGTAAAAATTACAGAGGAATAAAGTTGATGTCCCACACAATGAAGATCCTAGAAAGGATTCTTGATGGTAGATTGAGGAAGGAGGTGGAGATTGCAAAGGAACAATTTGGCTTCATGCCTGGTAGATCAACAACAGATGCTATCTTTGGGTTACGACAGATGATGGAAAAATATCAAGAGAAACAAAGGGAGCTACATCTGGTATTTATTGATCTGGAGAAAGCATACGATAGAGTGCCAAGGCAAGAAGTCTGGAAGTGTCTGAGGGAGAAGAAGGTGCCAGAGAAATATGTCAGGTTGGTGCGGGAAATGTACAGAAATACGAAGACAAGTGTTCGGACCTGTTTGGGACAGACAGAAAGTTTTCAAGTAACAGTTGGCTTGCATCAAGGGTCAGCATTAAGTCTGTTTCTGTTTAATATTGTGATGGAGGTGGTAACAGAGGAGGTGAGAGAACATGCGCCTTGGACAATGTTGTATGCAGATGACATCTTGCTGTGTGTAGATTCAAGAGAAGAAGTGGGAACTAAACTGGAAAGATGGAGAAAAGTACTGGAAGAAAGAGGTATGAGAATGAGCAGAAGTAAGACAGAGTATATGTGTTGCGCAGTGGGCGGCAGCGGCCAGGAGACAGATCTGGAGCTGGAAGGAAATGTCATCAGGAAGGTGAGAGACTTTAGATACTTAGGTTCAACAGTGGAAGAAGATGGAGGAGCTGAGAAGGAAGTGGGATGCAGGATACAAGTGGGTTGGAGGAACTGGAGGGAGATGGCTGGAGTGTTACGCGATAAGAGGGTGCCGATCAATCTGAAAGGCAAAATTTATAGGACAGTAGTGAGGCCAGCTATGACATATGCTATAGAAACTGTGGCCCTGAGGAAAAATAACATCAGTAGGATGGAAGTAGCAAAGATGAGAATGCTTAGGTGGATGTTCGGTGTGACCAGAAAGGATCATCTGAGAAATGACTATGTCAGGGGAACAGTGAAAGTTACGAACTTAGGAGCGAAAATACAGGAGGCAAGGTTGAGATGGTTTGGTCATGTGATGAGGAGGAAGGACGAATATGTGGGAAGAAGGGTCATGCAGATGGATGTGCAAGGAAGGCGGAAAGCGTGGGCAGCCAAAGAAGAGATGGAGGGAGCTGGTAGAAGAGGACTTGAAGATGAAGAACTTGGATGTGGTGACAGCCCAAGACAGGAAGGTGTGGAGGAGACTCATTACAAACAGTGACCCCACTTAAGTGGGAGAAGCTGCAGAAGAAGAAGATTGTTTAGAAGCTGGGTGTGGTGACTGGTCCATTCTTTTGTGGAGAGACCTTCTAATTGTAGATTCCCCTTTGTTTCTTGAGTCATTTTTTTAATGATTTTATAGCTCTTTAGTTGAGGTCCATTTATGTCATGCTCTAATCTTGATACAAATTTTTCCCAGTCTTGTCTTCTGATTTTCCTGGTTTCTTTTCTTGTTATTGCTCTGATTCTTTTATATTCTATTTCAATTCCTATGGTTCTGTTGTTTAACCATTTAAGGTAGATTCTTTTTTCTTTCTTATTAAAGACTATATTTCTGGGTTCCAAGTTCTTAATCCTTTCCTTTTTCTTTGCAGTTTTGTTCCTATGGCTTCATATGCTGCTTGTTTTACTATTTGTTTAATGTTTTGCCATTCATTTTCGATATCTTCATTAATTATATATCTTCATATATCTTCATTAATTTTCTTTGTATGATTTGTAAGTCTTCTTTATTATAGTTCTCTGATACCATCTTGCTGTAACAGTTCTATCTTAAATTGCTCCTGGTTTTGTTTTCTTGTATTGTTTCTATTTCTTTGGTTTGGGATTTTAATAGTACTGATTAATAACTAGTGGTCTGAGTCAATATTGCATCCTCTGCAATTTCTTACCAACTTTTTTAGTTTTTCACCCACTATTACATAGGCAATGATTCTTTTATATCCTCTGGCTTCCCATGTATATTTATGTTTAATAATAATAATATCTTATGTTTAAAGAAGCTGTTGGTGATTTTCAAGCTATTATAGGCCACAAATTCCCCGAGTTCTTTTCCATTGTTATTTTAATTATTATTGCTATAAAAATATAAGAATGCAAATGATAACTTGCTATGTCTATTCTAGAAATGTGGACTACTAGAAAAGCAATGAAAAAAAAAAAGACTGCTAGTTCTGGGGATGTAGATGCAAGGAAGAATAACAAGAATTAGCTAGACAGAAAAGGTTATAAGCAAATACCTGAAAAAAGCACACCAAAGAAAGAAAGAAACTTGCTGAATGATATCAGAAGACAGTAAATGAAATTCTCAGAATATGACTAAAAGACTGGATGCTCTTTGTGTATGGAACAGTTTACCCCCTTCACTGCTGAAATACTAACATGACATTAGACTTAGTATCACAATAAAAACAAAAATTCCATCTCATCATCATCATCATCATCAAATTCCTGCCATGTCCCCTCAAGGGGTGTACAGGATATGACAGTACTACATGAAAAATTTACATCATTACTAACTTCCTATCTACAATTTTCCTCCAAATCAGTCTGTTACTTGTCAAGACTCCAACATTATCAGATCTTATATTTCTATCGTCTAAGGCACTTTGTACCGTATCAATCCACCTATATCTTGGTCTTCCTCTGGGTCGTTTTTCCTGCCAACCTGGCAGAGAACACTTGTTTTGCTAATCTTTCCTCTCCCATTCTATTAAAGAGACCATACCACCTGAGATTAGCTCTGCTAACGCATTCCTGGATGCTGACAATGTCAAGTTCTTTCCTAATATCCTCATTTTTAATATGATATTGTCATTGATGGCATCTGTTCACGCCTCTAATCTTTCTCAGGACTCTCATATCTGCGGTCTCTAGTCTTTGGTCAAGTGTTTTACTTCTGACCCAGCTCTCAGATCCATAAGTTAAAACGGGTTTGAACACTGTCTTGTATACAGCTAATTTAGTGTTCCGACTAATTTCTCTCTTATTCCATATGAATTTATTCAACTGACTTCCCCACCATACCAGCTTTGCTGATTCTGTTGTCTATTTCTATATTTAATTTACCATCTTCAGTAAAAATCGTGCCTAAGTAACAAATGTTTTACTTGTTCCACAGGTTCTCCATTCACAACACAGTTGACATTTTCAATGATTCTGCCTATTTTCATTGTCTTTGTCTTTTTATTGCTGACCTTCATACCATATCTATTACAACAGCTATTCAATTTAGTCAGAGAATCTTGCAGACTTGTAGCGGATTTATTTAGAAGTATAACATCATCCGCATAAAGCAAAGAGCTGACATTAACATCTCCAATTTTGATATCAGGTTTAATACCACTTTCCTTCATAATGTGATCCATATAGATAATGAATAACAGAGGGGATAATGTACATCCTTATCTCACACCAGATTTAACATTAAACCATCTTCCTGTACTTCCTTCAATTCTAACTGCTGACTTACAACTCAAATAAAGACTAAGTATTGCTTGATATAATGCCCCATTGACAACATATAACTGCAGCGTATTGAATAGCTTCTCTCTTGGCACCTTGTCATATGCATTTTCCAAATCGACAAAACTTAAATACCTATCTTTGTTATATTCCCATGCTTTCTTGACTATTTGTCGTAAAGTGAAGATCTGATCCTGACAGCCTCTATTTGGCCTGAATCCAGCTTGTTCTTCACCAAGCTTTTCTTCCACAATTCTTCTCAACCGTTTCTCAAGTATACTTGCATAGATCTTGCTAGGAACACTCAGTAGGGAAATACCTCTGTAATTCTCACATTCAGTTTTATTTCCCTTTTTATATATGGGTACTATGAGAGCTCTACTCCAATCATCGGGAATTCGTCCCTCAGTCCAGGCTTTCTGAACTATGCAGTGCAGCCACTGTAAGACTTTTATACCACCATACTTCAGCATTTCTGGTCAAATATCATCTACTCCTGCTGCCTTTCCACATTTCAAGCCTTTGATGGCTTTTTCTACTTCAAGTATGGATATGTATTCCTGACTGCATGCCTGGTCAGTGTTTTTTATCACTGTGCTGTCATCACTGCTTGTTTCATTTAGCAGTTTTTCAAAGTAATTACTCCATACTTCAAGGATATCTTTTTCTCCTGTTTTCATGTCACCTTTATCATCTCTAACTCCTTTTACAGCACTCTTTCCTCCATTCCTAAGCTCCTTCAACAACCTCCAGAATATTTTGCCACCTTCTTGATATTTATTTTCTATATTCTTGATTTCTCCTCCCCAATTGCTCATTGACAATTCCTCCCCAAAATTGAAAAATGCAAAAACTTTAAAAAAGTTTCTTTTACATTCACTTCATCAATATAAACAGCAACCTAAATGATGTGCACCATTATGTGCAGATATCCAAATCTAATATCCTGGGCTGCAAACCTGTAGGTAGATTACCAAAACCAGATCTCTCATTTTGAATTGACTCTTACTCCTAGCCTTTTCTGGCATAACACATTACTTCTATAGCATCACTGGCTTCCAAAAAAAACTTGACATCCTTTTTTTTTGGTCAAGT
Source organism: Typopeltis vanoorti (assembly GCF_054136105.1). Taxonomy (NCBI): domain Eukaryota; kingdom Metazoa; phylum Arthropoda; class Arachnida; order Uropygi; family Thelyphonidae; genus Typopeltis; species Typopeltis vanoorti. The sequence continues at coordinate 135,180,152 of NC_143557.1, forward strand.
TGTTACTTTTCATCTGTCCAGCTACTTACTCTGAACAAATCCCAAATCTGCTCAACCTAAGAATATTGCTCTCTAAAAATTGTTGATGCTGTTCAGAAGTGGAGCATTCTGTTGATTAATGATCCCCTGATACTCTATTCAGCCACTGTCTTATAAAAAACAACTACTGAAACACATTGGCACACACTGGTACATCATCCCATAAAGTTAATAAAACTTTATTAAATTAGATATTTTGATCTGAATCTAGCATCATCATTATCAGTGAAATTCCGATTCATTATTATAATATGAGCGGCATACGAGGGTTGTTTGAAAAGTTTGGTAAATTTCCAATAAGTGGCAAAGCAATTCATTCATTCATACCGGTGTTGGCAAGTATCATCTTTTTCATGACCCCTGGCAAAATTTTAGACATGTAATTCTTGTTTGGCAAACATTTAAAATGACTGTGTTCACATTTTTCATAAAAATAGAGAAAAACGAGTTTAGTGCAGTGATAAAACACTTTTATTTGAAGAAGTGGACGGCCGTGCAGATCAAAGCCAAGTTAGATGCAGTTCACAGGGACTCTGCACTTGTTGGATTTCATGTGCAAGAAAAATTGCCCATGAAAAAGCTGCGTGCGTGATTGTTGACTGTCGATCAAAAATGCACGAGAAAAGACATTTCAGCGCAGTGTTTGGCAATGTTTAATTGCAATTCGCAGGATTTTTTGCATCAATTCGTGACTGTAAACAAAACTTGGAAAAAAAAAAGAAAAAAAAAAGCAGCAATCAAAACAGTGGACAATGTCCAGTGAAAGAGCACTGAAAAAAGCGAAGATCGGTTTGTCAGTTGGGAAGGTGATGGCTACTGTTTTTTGGGATTTCCAAGGGATTATCATGATAGACTATTTGGAAAAGGGTAAGACAATAACAGGAGTCTATTATGCATCATTGTTGGACCATTTAAAAGACCAAGATTGGTGCACAAAAAAGTGCTCTTTCACCAAGGCAATGCCCCGTCCCACACATCAGCCGTCACAATGGCAAAATTGAGGTTCTAATTGGTTCCACATCTACCGTATTCTCTGGACTTGGCCCCGTGTGACTTCTTGTTCCCAAACTTCAAAATTTGGCTTGATGGGAAAAAATTTTCTTCGAAGAAGGATGTCATCAAGGCTGTCAATGACTATTTTGCACAATTTGACAAATACTACTTTTTAGATGGGATGAAAAAATTGGAAACTCTCTGGACCAAATGCATAGACCTCGATGGAGACTATGTTGAGAAATACTGTACGCTCACACTTGTGCCAAGAAGAGTCAATTCACGCTGAAGAGGAGAAAGTAATAAAGGATGCAGGGAGGAGGGGTTATTAAAACAAGTATTCAGTTTTTTGACAGCATCTTTGTCATCCCATCAAGTAGATCTGGTTATTAGTGTGGTTGTGATCAATTTCTTCATAGGCAGTTATGCTGCATAAAAGAAGGAGTCTGTCTGTTGTAATCGAAGGTATCTATAATTACAGTGGTTCTTCTTCAGTCAGCTTTGGCTCAAAAAATGGACACATCATTATCATCAAAACTTTGGTGAATAGATCTCATATTATCTGTTCCAACTATCATGAACTTAAACTAGAAATAGACCACATCTTGACTTCTCCTCAAGGAATATTCAGCACATTTTTATCTCCTGAAGATCCAGAAATACAATCAAATATCCAAGTTTTTTTCTATTAACAAACTTTTCTTTGTTACCATTCACTAATGGTTTCCATTTTCCTTCTCAGATGTTTACAAAGTTCCTCGTGATTGCCATCTCTTTTTACTTTGGACAAACAGTACATTCCATTGAGAAGAGACTACAGGAACATCAGTCTTATATTATCTCCAGTAAGTTTGAGAAGTCTGGTTTGGAACAGCATGTAGATGATACTGACCATAGAATCTTCTGGTCTAAAACTTGTCTACTTCACCACTGCCACCTCAAATTTCAGCAATGATTCACAGAAAGTCCTGAAGTTCTACCACACTGGTCAAACTTGAACCATGATGATTGTCCTTCTTTACCTAAAACTTAGGAGAGTCTTGTTAGTTATAAGCAGTTTTATTTTTATTTTTAAATCTCATCTTGTTTAAAATCTCATCTTGACTGTCCTGTATTTTATATTAACACATGGCTTGTATCATTTGAAATCTATTGTCATTCTACCTTGCTAAATGTCATTTAACTGAAGATAATCTCTTTGATCAAAGCATATGATTTAATAAAGTCTGTCCACTTCTTGTGTCAACAAGTTTCAGTAGCGGTTTTCTCTTATGTTGTAAGTGACATTAAATATTCGATCACTGTTTCATAAATGTCTTAATAAATGTTTCATAAAAATTTCATAAATGTCTTAATAAATGTTTCATAAAAATTTCATAAATGTTTCCGCACTGTCTCTTCTACAGATATTTGAATGGGCAATGTTCAGAACTAGCATCCATTATGGTCCTCATGATGGATGCTAGTTCCTACAGAAACCTACAATAACATGTATAACCTCAACAGACTTTTAAGCTAGAATACAACTCACCCTGCTACTCCCATTCATCCTTTAATCTATCAACCTCAGTTCTCTGGAACAGTCCATTTTCACAGCAAAGCAACTTGGCTCCTTCGAAACATAATTAGCATTCTGTTAAGGCAGTTGATCTTATTTGTACAGTGTATTGGCTATCAATTAATTGTGTTCTTCTGGCCAATTTGCCAGTTGCAGAATAAAAAACCTGAGCTTCCAGGAGGAAAAAAAAACCATGCCACCTCTGTACAAGACTGGCTAATTTATCTTCAACCAAAAAGGCCCTGATAAAGGTTCTTCAGATTCTAGATGAGATTCAAACCCAGGTCTTTGTCGAAATCAACTGTTCCACAAGAAATTTGGTTTCAAAATGAGTGCACTGTCATCAGAGGACATCAATTATACCTTACTGACCAAGATTTTTATGACATACTACTGGGAGTGATGGTGGTTGCTAATAGATGTATTTACCTGTGTGTGTGCATGATTGTATGTGTGTGTGAAAAAGATGGTGAAAAACCTGAGTTTCCAGGAGGAAAAATCATGCATCTAAAAAGGGCAGACTGCTGTTGCTTTCTGTTTCTAGAATGAATCTGATCCTTGGATGCCAGAGAAAGAAATGTGTTTATATTGTTAAGCCATATGGCCAATAGCAAACGCATTGTCTACACAGCATAGCCAATGGTACATCTGATTGAGGCAGAGTTCAAGTTCTTCAAACATCTCCATACAGTAGTTAGCCCAAATTCATGGTGAAATGACATGGCCAAGCTATTCAGTCCAAGCTGAATTTTCTCTCAATATCTTGTCCCTTTCATTTCACCATGAACTCGGGCTAACTACTGTATGGAGATGTTTGAAGAACTTGAACTCTGCCTCAATCAGATGCCTCAAGTTCCATTGTGCCATAGATGTTTGTGGAGGCCTTTAGATGACAGATAAATTTCACTTAAAGTAGCTTGAACCCATTCTTCAGAGCTGAGCTTCCAAATTACATAATCCATAGTCCATGCATGATACTAATTTGCTACAGATACAGGTATAATTAGAAGAAACACACGTATAAACCACAGTGAAAATTATTTAATTGTAAATATTTCATCCTAAGTATCTTAGGACATCATTAGTACAGTATTTAAACAAAAATTAGGAATAACATACAGTTAGGGCGCACGATTACAATAGAATCTCATGAAAACGTGCATAATGTGCTAAAGTAGTACAAAAAAAAAAAAAAAAAAAAAAAAAGTTAATTATTTATCACAGTTTTGTATGATAATTTCCCATACTTTAGGAATAGTAAGAATGTCGTTGCGGTTTAGGTTCGGTCTGTGTAGTAGGGCTTCAGAACTTTCTTTGTATAAACGTTCATGTTTAAATAAAGATCTATGTAAAAGTTTAGCCTTTTCCCAATGGATCCTATAGTTTGGATTTTCAATTCCGTGTTGAGAGAGGCCAGATTTCTGCGGTTTAAGAAGGCGAATGTGGTCTTGATGTTCCGAGATGCGTTTCTGAACAGACCTACCTGTCTGTCCAAAGAAAGATAATTTGCATGAACATGGAATCTCATAAACACCAGGTAACATCAAGGGTGAGAATTTGTCCTTAGGAGAAGGTAATAAGTTGTAAATTTGGTTGATAGGTTTGTAAGTAGTGGCAAAATTGTATTTCTTCATAATTTTAGAAAGACGTTCTGAGATGCCTTTAACGTAAGGTATGGGAATCCTATGCATTAAACCTTTAACCTTACGTTAAAAGCATCTCAGAACGTCTTTCTAAAATTATGAAGAAATACAATTTTGCCACTACTTACAAACCTATCAACCAAATTTACAACTTATTACCTTCTCCTAAGGACAAATTCTCACCCTTGATGTTACCTGGTGTTTATGAGATTCCATGTTCATGCAAATTATCTTTCTTTGGACAGACAGGTAGGTCTGTTCAGAAACGCATCTCAGAACATCAAGACCACATTCGCCTTCTTAAATCTGGCCTCTCTCAACACGGAATTGAAAATCCAAACCATAGGATCCATTGGGAAAAGGCTAAACTTTTACATAGATCTTTATTTAAACATGAACGTTTATACAAAGAAAGTTCTGAAGCCCTACTACACAGACCAAACCTAAACCGCAACGATGTTCTTACTATTCCTAAAGTATGGTTATCATACAAAACTGTGTTAAATAATTAACGTTTTTTTTTTTTTTTTTTTTTTTTGTACTACTTTAGCACGTTATGCACGTTTTCATGAGATTCTATTGTAATCATGTGCCCTAACTGTATGTTATTACTAATTTTTGTTTAAATACTGTATGATGATGTCCTAAGATACTTAGGATGAAATATTTACAATTAAATAATTTTCACTGTGGTTTATACGTGTGTTTCTTCTAATTATGAACGCACCACAGGTTTCGTTATTTAAAAAAGATACAGGTATACTTTTGTGGATGGAAGTGATTATCTGAAAAAAAAAATTACACACAAAAATCATTAAACCAATAAAAAATTCATTTTATATTTATTAATTTCAAAATTCACAATCTTATTGAATAAATCACATACTTGTTGAACCATTTCCAACATTGCTGATGAACAAGCACCACCTGAGAAAGCAAGCAGAATTCTATCTTTAGGTTTTACTTGGTGAGATTTTCCAATGGTTGACCTGAATTTGTGAGTACAGTAGGAGAGGAAACATTTCCTGCAATTTATCAGGGTGATTACTTCGAAAAGCTGTTATCAGTAATAAGTCATACTTTAAAATATATCATATACATCAAGTTATAATTAATTTAAAAAATTATGATTTGACAATAAATTCCCTATTCAGACAAATTAATAAATTTGTGAATAGCCTAGGGATTTAATATAAATTTCCAATAAAAAAAGTTGGACTTATTCATCATCATCATCAAATTCCTGCCATGTACCCTCAAGGGGTGTACAGGATATGACAGTACTACATGAAAAAATTACATCATTACATCATTACAAAATTACAAGGACATTGACCACAAGAAGTGTTGTGGTCCTGTTGTATAAAGCATTGATCAGACTACATCAGTATTTCTGTGCTCAGATCTGATCATTGGAGTTTGAAGAGGATGAAGTAACCTTGGAGAGGGTGCAGAGACAGATAAAAAAATGATATCCGGACTGTACAATGCTGATTATGAGAACAGACTGAGGGCATGCAGACTGCAGAGTTTGCAGAATAAAAAACAATTGGGGGAGGGGCGGGGTTGATTGAGACACTTAAACGGTTGAAGGGTTATTATCATGTTAACACAGAGGAAATTTTTCATATGATAGAATGAGGAGAAAAGCAAGGATAAGGGGACATCCTAGAATTTGCAAAAGGGAATGGTGAGTAAAAGGATAAGAAGTAAGACTTTTGCATGGAGAGTCATAAGAGCATGGAATGTATTACCTGATAGTGTGGTGAATGTGCAGAAAAGTACAGCTGAGTTACATAGGTCATTCAACTACTTTTTTCTAGAGGAGATAGTTATTTAGCCAACTATTCAAATATTCCTATAATTATTTATGATTATACCTTATTTTCCAACTTGACGTCAAGAGAATTAACAACGTCATTTACTTTGGGAGCATGTATCCATACATTCTTTTTTGTGTAAAAATGAAGCTACTTCAGAAATGCTATATGTTATATAGCATTTCTGAAGCAGCTTCACAGGAAATGTGATTCTTTTCATATAATACAGTATTTACTTCTTCATAGAACATGATCATTTAGAAAACCAAATTGTTCTCACAATGGTCTTTCCTTCTTTTTCGGTTTTCTTAAAAACAAAGTTTAGAAGGATATTTTCTTGCTGTTTTCCTGCCAGTTCAACATTGAAACTAATTGTATTGGTGTCATTTTTACACCAAAGACTTGGCCCATACGTAACAATTTGTTTCATAACTTATTTAAGTTAAGGGATATTGCATCCCATATTGTTTCTTAGCCGAATAAGAAACTCAAAGAGTTCCATGCTGAATATAGAAACTATATAAAGTTTCTATATTCAGCTTTCTATATAAAGCTGAAGCAACTCATAGAAAGGGTGGAGCAAGCTCTGATCACTATTCTTGGTATTTACCCATAATGTGAACTTAGAAGGGATGTATTCTCATAGAAGGGATGCAAGTTCTGTTCGCTCCAAACTTGGTATTAACTAAGTCTACCTACTCACTGATGAGACCTCAATAAGGGTTGAAACCGGTCTGGGTAGTGACCTTCTCTCATAATGTAGAACAGTAATACAGCTCCTAGGAGCTAAGTTCACATTATGGGTAAATACCAAGAATAGTGATCGGAGCTTGCTCCACCCTTTCTATGAGTTGCCTCAGCTTGCACTACCAAATGGGTCAGGTGCTGCACTATCCAGGTATTTGCTTACGCTTGGAATCGCCGAACTTTATATAGTTTCTATATTCGGCATGAAACTCTTCGCGTTTCTTATTCAGCTAAGAAACAATAGGGGATGCAATATCCCTTAACTTAAATAAGTTCATGTCGCCAAATTGAAGTCTTTAGCTCTTCATATAATTAGTAATTTATTAGGACACCTTCTTGGTAATTCTCATAGAAGGGATGTAAGTTCTGTTCGCTACAAACTTGGTATTAACTAGGTCTACCTAGTTAATACTAAGTTTGTATTAACTTGGTATTAACTAGGTAGCTAAGCTATTCAGCTAAGAAACAATAGGGGATGCAATATCCCTTAACTTAAATAAGTTCATGTTGCCGAATTGAAGTCTTTAGCTCTTCATATAATTAGTAATTTATTAGGACACCTTCTTGGTAATTCTCATAGAAGGGATGCAAGTTCTGTTCGCTACAAACTTGGTATTAACTAGGTCTACCTACTCACTGATGAGACCTCAATAAGGGTTGAAACCGATCTGGGTAGTGACCTTCTCTCATAATGTAGAACAGTAATACAGCTCCTAGGAGCTAAGTTCACATTATGGGTAAATACCAAGAATAGTGATCGGAGCTTGCTCCACCCTTTCTATGAGTTGCCTCAGCTTGCACTACCAAATGGGTCAGGTGCTGTACTATCCAGGTATTTGCTTACGCTTGGAATCGCCGAACTTTATATAGTTTCTATATTTGGCATGAAACTCGTTGAGTTTCTTATTCGGCTAAGAAACAATATGGGATGCAATATCCCTTAACTTAAATAAGTTCATGTCGCCGAATTGAAGCCTTTGGCTCTTCATATAATTAGTGTTTCATAACTATTTATTTCAGTTTATAATGTTGAGGAACATTATATCTTTGTTGCATACAACATAAGTTCTTGTTATAAGCTATCACTTGGTTACACTACAAATTAAAGATACCAAGAAATTATATGCTTCGCTTAATCCTTTATCCAAGTGTAAGCAAACAAAGTTTGCACCTGAAGTATTTTCAGGACTGGGGCAACTTGTATAAAGAAGCTAAGACTTCACAACACTTGCCTTAGTATCCCATAATGCAAAGCACATTTCCATGTGGACATGTATAATGCTATGAATTATGGGAAGGGTCACTACCCAGACTGGTTTCCACCTTCAGTGGGAGCCAGACCCAGAGGTGATACTAAAGTTGAAGTAATGCAGAAGTCATATTTTCATTAGCTGATTAGCTGAATGGGGTGCTTAAGGGTCAAAGCTGTATAACTGAGAGGAGACCTCCACATAGCCTTTAAAGGAATGCGAAGAACCGACCAGGGCTTCTGACCTAATGTCCAATCCTCACCTTCTCATGGTGCACCCTGTTGGGTATCTACTTTGATACTGAACGAACGAGGATGGGCTGGCAATTTGGGATTTAGCCGACCAAATTGTGTTCTTATTGGTTAAACCAAAATAAAAAATGATGGTACAACATGACAAAATTTCATGCCAGCTGGGGCGTCGCCCGGTTAAACAAGGCCCCCCGTTGTTTTCGCCAGGGAACCAGGGTGAACAGCGAAAAGTCAGCTACTGGAACAAATCTGAAAACAAACCCCAACTCAACATCACCAGAGTTAAAGATCGGTACTATCAACGTAAGAAGCCTGAATGGCAAAGAAATGGAGCTAGCTGAGGAATTAGATAAGTACCAGATCGACATAATAGGGGTGACTGAAACAAAAAAGACCAAAACTGGTGAGATCTTTCTGAGCAATAAATACAAAATGTTATATTCAGGCAATAACAATCAAGGAAAAGAAGGAGTAGCCATATTATTCAACACAAAATACGAGGCTAATCTTCTTGAATGGCAGTCAGTCTCAAGTAGAGTAATGTGGGCAAATATGAGAATGGGGAACTGGACAATGAGACTTATTTGTGCCTATGGTCCCACAGAAGGTTCTACTAAGGTAGAAGTGGAGGAATTTTTTGAGGCTTTAGAAAAAGCAACTGACACAATGAAAAAGGAAAAGTTGGTCCTTGTTGGGGATCTAAATAGTAGAGTAGGAAATGATTGTGAGACATACAAAAATATTTTGGGAAAATTTGGAGAAAAAAGCAAAGCTAATAATAATGGCAATTATCTGTTGGATTTCTGCTCAGGACATGGACTGGTTATTACTAACACCATGTTCCAACATAAAAATGTGCACAAATTCACATGGAGAGAAGAGGCTAGGAATAAGAAAAGTCTCATTAACTATGTTATTGTTGATAGTGATGTTTTCTCCCTGGTGCAGGACACCAGAGTGTACAGAGGATTTGAAATTGGAAGTGATCACTATTTAGTCTTGAGCAGGATAAAATTGAATTTCATATTGAAAAGAATAACATGTAAGAAAGTTTTAAAGCGAATAAAAGTTGAGCAGCTCTCAGATGTAAACTGTAGACTAAAATACAGAAATATTATTGAAAAGAAAATGAAAGAGTTTGAGAACAGGAATCAAACCTTGGAGATTCAGTGGCAAACTCTGAAGGAAACATTGATTGATTCTGCCAGAGAGGCATGTGGTGAGGTTGTGTGCAAAGATAAAAAAATCAGAACTCCCTGGTGGACACAGGAAGTTAAAGAGGCAGTGAAGGAAAAGAAGAAAGCATATCAAAAGTTCCTGGCAAATAAGTCAGCTTTTACTCTTACAGAATACAGAGACAAATGTAAGAAAGCTAAACAGTGTGTAAAACTAGCTAAACAAAAGTCATGGGAGGACTTTGGCAAGAAAATAGAAAATAAATATCAAGAAGGTGGCAAAATATTCTGGAGGTTGTTGAAGAAGCTTAGGAATGGAGGAAAGAGTGCTGTAAAAGGAATTAGAGATGATAAAGGTGAAATGAAAACAGGAGAAAAAGATATCCTTGAAGTATGGAGTAATTACTTTGAAAAACTGCTAAATGAAACAAGCAGTGATGACAGCACAGTGATAAAAAACACTGACCAGGCATGCAGTCAGGAATACATATCCATACTTGAAGTAGAAAAAGCCATCAAAGGCTTGAAATGTGGAAAGGCAGCAGGAGTAGATGATATTCGACCAGAAATGCTGAAGTATGGTGGTATAAGAGTCTTACAGTGGCTGCACTGCATAGTTCAGAAAGCCTGGACAGAGGAACGAATTCCCGATGATTGGAGTAGAGCTCTCATAGTACCCATATATAAAAAGGGAAATAAAACTGAATGTGAGAATTACAGAGGTGTTTCCCTACTGAGTGTTCCTGGCAAGATCTATGCAAGTATACTTGAGAAACGGTTGAGAAGAATTGTGGAAGTAAAGCTTGGTGAAGAACAAGCTGGATTCAGGCCAAATAGAGGCTGTCAGGATCAGATCTTCACTTTACGACAAATAGTCGAGAAAGCATAGGAATATAACAAAGATCTGTATTTAAGTTTTGTCGATTTGGAAAAGGCATATGACAAGGTGCCAAGAGAGAAGCTATTCAATATGCTGCAGTTATATGGTGTCAATGGGGCATTATATCAAGCAATACTTAGTCTTTATTTGAGTTGTGAGTCAGCAGTTAGAATTGAAGGAAGTACAGGAAGATGGTTTAATGTTAAATCTGGTGTGAGACAAGGATGTACATTATCCCCTCTGTTATTCATTATCTACAGGGTGTTCGGGATAAATTTGACATATTTATAATTAATTATATTTTTCCGTAAGTTACATGTATTAACACACACTTCTCTTCATTTAAAAGTTTGGACCCTTCTTCATTCATATACAAGATGTCAGAAAGGATGGATAGCTGGAACCCACCTGAATCATGGAAGAGAATAACTTGTATCATGATGATTCGTGCCCGCCATCAAAATAAGGATATTACGACTGCTGCCCAATGCTCCCTGAATACAGTAAAAACAATCAGGCATGAACTAGAGACTTGCAATGGTGACTACGAGGATGTAGCAAGAAGAAAGATCCCTAGCAGACGATCTGATTGCGTTCGTACAGCAGAATTCCTCGCAAATCTGCAGGAACAGGTGTTGAAGAACCCTGGCATTGGAATTCGGGCTTTGTTCGTGGAGTTGCTAACTGTAGTCAAGCCCTGGATAACAAGGGTAGCCAATGGTAGGCCGTATGTATGGCAGCAGGATTCGGCCCCTTGCCACACCTCTGGGAAAAGTCAAAAATGGTTGTCTGAAAATTTCTACGACTTCACCAGTCCAAATGTTTGGCCTCCAAACTCCCCAGACCTTAACCCCATGGATTATTTTGTATGGGGCGCAGTTGAAAAAGACACCAATCGCACTTCCAGTAATACAAAAGCCCAGTTAATGGATAAAATTAAAACAGTTTTTGCGGCCCTTCCCAGGGAGACTGTAGCATCAGCTTGTTTGAGGTTCCGAAGCAGAATTGAAGCTGTGATCGGTGCTAATGGTGGTTATTTTGAGTAAATCTTGTTGATAGTATTGTAATTAACTCTGCCTGTAATGTTTTTTTGTCAATTCATTAAATTTAATAGATACAAAGAAGATTTTCTTTTTCCTTACGAAACTGTCAAATTTATCCCGAACACCCTGTATATGGATCACATTATGAAGGAATGTGGTATTAAACCTGATATCAAAATTGGAGATGTTAATGTCAGCTCTTTGCTTTATGCGGATGATGTTATACTTCTAAATAAATCCGCTACAAGTCTGCAAGATTCTCTGACTAAATTGAATAGCTGTTGTAATAGATATGGTATGAAGGTCAGCAATAAAAAGACAAAGACAATGAAAATAGGCAGAATCATTGAAAATGTCAACTGTGTTGTGAATGGAGAACCTGTGGAACAAGTAAAACATTTCAGCTACTTAGGCACAATTTTTACTGAAGATGGTAAACTAAATATAGAAATGGACAACAGAATCAGCAAAGCTGGCATCGTGGGAAGTCAATTAAATAAATTCATATGGAATAAGAAAGAAATTAGTCGGAACACTAAATTAGCTGTATACAAGACTGTGTTCAAACCAATTTTAACTTATGGATCTGAGAGCTGGGTCAGAAGTAAAACACTTGACCAAAGACTAGAGACCGCAGATATGAGAGTCCTGAGAAAGATTAGAGGCGTGAACAGATGGCATCAATGGCAATATCATATTAAAAATGAGGATATTAGGAAAGAACTTGACATTGTCAGCATCCAGGAATGCGTTAGCAGAGCTAATCTCAGATGGTATGGTCACTTAAATAGAATGGGAGAGGAAAGATTAGCAAAACAAGTGTTCTCTGCCAGGTTGGCAGGAAAACGACCCAGAGGAAGACCAAGATATAGGTGGATTGATACGGTACAAAGTGCCTTAGACAATAGAAATATAAGATCTGATAATGTTGGAGTCTTGACAAGTAACAGACTGATTTGGAGGAAAATTGTAGATAGGAAGTTAGTAATGATGTAATTTTTTCATGTAGTACTGTCATATCCTGTACACCCCTTGAGGGTACATGGCAGGAATTTGATGATGATGATGATGATGATTAGCTGAATTATGATGATGACTTTTCAGCAGTTGATTAGAGTGCACTAATTCTATTAAGTAATGCACTTAATCTTATCATGGGCAAATGCCCCAATTTCAAGTCTTCCCTACTTTGCTTGGTTGTATGTCATTCTAACAACTGCTTTATGTTACTTGATTCTGAACATTTTATTTTCTAAAACTGTTCATTCATTCATTCATTCATCCCAATCATAGGCACTTTTTATGCACAGTCCTTGTCTTCCTCACAGCCTCAATAATCTTCTTATCACCCCTTCTAAAACACACTTTTGACACCTATTTAAGCAATGTTATACAACTTTCTGACCTTCTGCTAGCATCATTCATCTTTGACTTCACTTTCACTGGAATCTTTTTAGACTTTGGCTCTTCAAAATTCTCATCTCTGCATTTGCCTGAATTCCTTCCTCAGCCTAAACAGTACACTTCTAATAATATCCTCACTCATTTCTAATTTATTATGTGAAATTACTGCTATCATTTGACTCATTCTGCTTCCCCTTTCACTCATCCACATCACCATTATCATTATCATCATCAAATTCCTGCCATGTACCCTCAAGGGGTGTACAGGATATGACAGTACTACATGAAAAAATTACATCATTACTAACTTCCTATCTACAATTTTCCTCCAAATCAGTCTGTTACTTGTCAAGACTCCAGCATTATCAGATCTTATATTTCTATCGTCTAAGGCACTTTGTACCGTATCAATCCACCTATATCTTGGTCTTCCTCTGGGTCGTTTTCCTGCCAACCTGGCAGAGAACACTTGTTTTGCTAATCTTTCCTCTCCCATTCTATTTAAGTGACCATACCATCTGAGATTAGCTCTGCTAACGCATTCCTGGATGCTAACAATGTCAAGTTCTTTCCTAATATCCTCATTTTTAATATGATATTGCCATTGATGCCATCTGTTCACGCCTCTAATCTTTCTCAGGACTCTCATATCTGCGGTCTCTAGTCTTTGGTCAAGTGTTTTACTTCTGACCCAGCTCTCAGATCCATAAGTTAAAACTGGTTTGAACACTGTCTTGTATACAGCTAATTTAGTGTTCCGACTAATTTCTTTCTTATTCCATATGAATTTATTCAATTGACTTCCCACGATACCAGCTTTGCTGATTCTGTTGTCTATTTCTATATTTAGTTTACCATCTTCAGTAAAAATTGTGCCTAAGTAGCTGAAATGTTTTACTTGTTCCACAGGTTCTCCATTCACAACACAGTTGACATTTTCAATGATTCTGCCTATTTTCATTGTCTTTGTCTTTTTATTGCTGACCTTCATACCATATCTATTACAACAGCTATTCAATTTAGTCAGAGAATCTTGCAGACTTGTAGCGGATTTATTTAGAAGTATAACGTCATCCGCATAAAGCAAAGAGCTGACATTAACATCTCCAATTTTGATATCAGGTTTAATACCACATTCCTTCATAATGTGATCCATATAGATAATGAATAACAGAGGGGATAATGTACATCCTTGTCTCACACCAGATTTAACATTAAACCATCTTCCTGTACTTCCTTCAATTCTAACTGCTGACTCACAACTCAAATAAAGACTAAGTATTGCTTGATATAATGCCCCATTGACACCATATAACTGCAGTGTATTGAATAGCTTCCCTCTTGGCACCTTGTCATATGCCTTTTCCAAATCGACAAATCTTAAATACAGATCTTTGTTATATTCCCATGCTTTCTCGACTATTTGTCGTAAAGTGAAGATCTGATCCTGACAGCCTCTATTTGGCCTGAATCCAGCTTGTTCTTCACCAAGCTTTTCTTCCACAATTCTTCTCAACCGTTTCTCAAGTATACTTGCATAGATCTTGCCAGGAACACTCAGTAGGGAAATACCTCTGTAATTCTCACATTCAGTTTTATTTCCCTTTTTATATATGGGTACTATGAGAGCTCTACTCCAATCATCGGGAATTCGTCCCTCTGTCCAGGCTTTCTGAACTATGCAGTGCAGCCACTGTAAGACTCTTATACCACCATACTTCAGCATTTCTTGTCGAATATCATCTACTCCTGCTGCCTTTCCACATTTCAAGCCTTTGATGGCTTTTTCTACTTCAAGTATGGATATGTATTCCTGACTGCATGCCTGGTCAGTGTTTTTTATCACTGTGCTGTCATCACTGCTTGTTTCATTTAGCAGTTTTTCAAAGTAATTACTCCATACTTCAAGGATATCTTTTTCTCCTGTTTTCATTTCACGTTTATGATCTCTAATTCCTTTTACAGCACTCTTTCCTCCATTCCTAAGCTTCTTCAACAACCTCCAGAATATTTTGCCACCTTCTTGATATTTATTTTCTATATTCTTGCCAAAGTCCTCCCATGACTTTTGTTTAGCTAGTTTTACACACTGTTTAGCTTTCTTACATTTGTCTCTGTATTCTGTAAAAGTAAAAGCTGACTTATTTGCCAGGAACTTTTGATATGCTTTCTTCTTTTCCTCCACTGCCTCTTTAACTTCCTGTGTCCACCAGGGAGTTCTGATTTTTTTATCTTTGCACACAACCTCACCACATGCCTCTCTGGCAGAATCAATCAATGTTTCCTTCAGAGTTTGCCACTGAATCTCCAAGGTTTGATTCCTGTTCTCAAACTCTTTCATTTTCTTTTCAATAATATTTCTGTATTTTAGTCTACAGTTTACATCTGAGAGCTGCTCAACATTTATTCGCTTTAAAACTTTCTTACATGTTATTCTTTTCAATATGAAATTCAATTTTATCCTGCTCAAGACTAATTCCAATTTCAAATCCTCTGTACACTCTGGTGTCCTGCACCAGGGAGAAAACATCACTATCAACAATAACATAGTCAATGAGACTTTTCTTATTCCTAGCCTCTTCTCTCCATGTGAATTTGTGCACATTTTTATGTTGGAACATGGTGTTAGTAATAACCAGTCCATGTCCTGAGCAGAAATCCAACAGATATTTGCCATTATTATTAGCTTTGCTCTTTTCTCCAAATTTTCCCAAAATATTTTTCTATGTCTCAAAATCATTTCCTACTCTGCTATTTAGATCCCCAACAAGGACCAACTTTTCCTTTTTCATTGTGTCAGTTGCTTTTTCTAAAGCCTCAAAAAATTCCTCCACTTCTATCTTAGTAGAACCTTCTGTGGGACCAAGGCACAAATAAGTCTCATTGTCCAGTTCCCCATTCTCATATTTGCCCACATTACTCTACTTGAGACTGACTGCCATTCAAGAAGATTAGCCTTGTATTTTGTGTTGAATACTATGGCTACTCCTTCTTTTCCTTGATTGTTATTGCCTGAATATAACATTTTGTATTTATTGCTCAGAAAGATCTCACCAGTTTTGGTCTTTTTTGTTTCAGTCACCCCTATTATGTCGATCTGGTACTTATCTAATTCCTCAGCTAGCTCCATTTCTTTGCCATTCAGGCTTCTTACATTGATAGTACCGATCTTTAACTCTGGTGATGTTGAGTTGGGGTTTGTTTTCAGATTTGTTCCAGTAGCTGACTTTTCGCTGTTCACCCTGGTTCCCTGGCGAAAACAACGGGGGCCTTGTTTAACCAGGCAACGCCCCAGCCGGCATGAAATTTTGTCATGTTGTACCATCATTTTTTATTTTGGTTTAACCAATAAGAATACAATTTGGTCGGCTAAATCCCAAATTGCCAGCCCATCCTCGTTCGTTCAGTATCAAAGTAGATACCCAACAGGGTGCACCACGAGAAGGTGAAGATTGGACATTAGGTAAGAAGCCCTGGTCGGTTCTCCGCATTCCTTTAAAGGCTATGTGGAGGTCTCCTCTCAGTTATACAGCTTTGACCCTTAAGCATCCACATCACTTACAATGTTATTCACTTTACATTTCATGATTTCTTTCATAACAGAATCACTTACATGTTTGTTTTCTTATCAAATATATGTTGCTCCAACAATTAACTTTTTTACCTAAAAGATGAGCACTCATTCTCCTTGGGGCATTCTCACTTACTACATTTCCACTCTTGCTGCTTTCACACATGATCATTTGTACACCACAACTCATGCCTTTTCACACTTTCCTACCATCTGATCTAGAGATTCACAAATTATCTAGATAACCTAAATAACATATAACTAAATTACAATAAACACATATTTCAAATAAACTGCAAAGTGTGCCTCACTTATAAATGTATATAATATATACAGGGTGGGCATAATTAAAGAGGAAGTGTTCAGAGTAATGTATTAGATGAAATTCAACCAAACTTGGTTGTAATTTCATCTAATACAATTTGTAAGTATACTCTGGAACATGGGGTTTTGATTTACAGAAGATAAAAACTAGTACAAAATTCTTCCACCAGGGGACATTTGTTGCTATAAGTGTGTGGTCTGGGAAAAATTACAACCAAGTTTGGTTGAATTTCATCTAATACAATTTGTAAGTATACTCTGGAAAATGGGGTTTTGATTTACAGAAGATAAAAACTAGCAAAATTCTGCCACCAGGGGACATTTGTTGCTATAAGTGTGTGGTCTGGGATTAATTAAACAATAATGGCTAGAAGGGATGCAACAGATCAATTTTCATGTTTGTATAACTTACAGATGTGGTTCAATATGTCCTCCTTTCAGAGGTTTTAAGAACTGCATTCTGTGAATGACATTTTCTATGCAACAGAAATGCATTGATTTGCCTCACATGCTGCATTATTCTGTCTTTCAAGTTTACTAAATCAGGAATATGTCCTTCATGCACCATGAATTTCAGATGGCCCCAAAAGAAAAAAATCACAGCAGTTGAGATCAGGCGAAGGAGGTAGCATGCTATGGCAAATGCACAACTAATCACTCAGTTCTGTGAAGTGTTTTGTAACATTCACTGTACCAGCAATCCAATGTGAAGTGATGCGCCATCCTGCATGAATAAGATAGATTCAAGGCATCTTTGCTGCTGCAATTGAAGAAAAACAAAAAAAGTTGCAGCATCTCTCGATATCTAACAGCAGAGATGGTACAAGTAATTGGTCCTTTCAGGCAAAGTTCTTTAAAAACGTACAAACCAATAATGAATGATGCAGTAAAACCACACCACACTATGACACTACTGTTCAGTGTGTTTAAAGGGGTCAAAATGGACACGAGGATTATTCGCAGCCCAAATGCATAAATTGTGTGAGTTAACGCTACCGTTCAGATAAAAATGTGTCTCATCACTCCACAAGATCTTCCACAGCCATACGTCATCCACCTCCATTCAAGCTAAGAACGGCAGTGCAAAGGCAAGAGTTTCCGCATACCTATAAAGCAAAAATGAAGTACGGGAGATCTTGTAGGTGAAAAACCTCAGCATCTGATGCAAGATTTTCCACACAGTTGAGTAGGGCATGTCAAGTTGCCTGGTTATTGCACAAGCACTGCTGGATCTTTGGGTATTATTCATTCCATGATGGTAGTTGCAACTTCTTCAACTTGTTGAGGAATAATCCATTTATGCTCTCGTCCTGGCCTCACTGCTAAACATCTGCTATTTTCAAATCATAAAATCATTTTTCTAAGATTTATTATTGTCACTTAACCTTTTTTTCTGTCCTTCTAATGCTAGAATTCTCAAAGCGGAGCATTAGCATTACTGTGCTGCTGATGATAAAGCTTGACTAGCAATGCACGTTTCTGGTAAGGCAAGATCCATAGTACTTCAGCCTTTCTCATACCACCTACTGATCAGTAAAAACAGTAGATTATGCAAATATCATGCAATTCTAGCACCCAATGTCCCTAGTGGCAGAATTTTGAACTATTTTTTATCTGCTGTAAATCAAAACCCCATGTTCCAGAGTGCACTTACACCAAGTTTGGTTGAATTTCATCCAATACTTTTTTCGCTACAGGGCTCTGAACACCTCTTTAATTACGGCTACTTGTATATAACAGGGTAGTGGTCTCATGCAGGTCCTAAGCCTGGATAAGGGAGGAGGGTCGGTCAGATGAGTGTCGATGCTCTGACTATAAAGAAAAAACACGATTTTTTTTTTTTGAAAAAATTTGTTTCATTTGACATTTTTTCAAAATTTTTTCAAAAATTTGAAAGAAAGAAAACCCACCGTGCACTGGACAAAGAAAGATGGAAGAAGATAGTGAAGGAGACATCGGATACCAACGGGCAGTGAGCCCATGGTTCGTGATGATGTATATAACACACAAATGTATAAAATCCCCTAAAAATCTTATCTGAACAGACAGTCTTCCATAACACAACTTTCTCTTAATAATTCACTAATAATTTTAGCACTTAAAAGAAATCTAAATCCCAGTCCCACTTATTAACTTGACAGAAATTTTTCCTGATCCCCCCCCCCCAACTAATTAAATCTCTGAATGGTTGAGAGAGCGTTTCTGAAATTTTTATTTCTACATTTCTCCTATATTTGTGGTTCAGATTTATAGTTTATTTACAATTTGTAAATGAAAAGAATACCATAACACTTTTATGGTCAGATTCAAGAATGACATATCCAGGTGTCTGGTTAACAAACTAATTCCAATCATTACCAATCAAATTCCAAGAATTCCAATCAAAAGAATATAAGTGAGACATGGTTAGATGAGGACGACATCCTGACAGGAATAGAGATGGAAAGGTATGATGTGTTTCGTGAGGATAGAAGGGATAAAAAGGGAGGGGGAGTGCTATTGATGATAGAGAAAGAGTTATGTCCATACAAGGTAGAGATGCAAGAGGGAAATAGGGCCAGTGGTTTTGAGGCAGTATGGTGTGAGATAGAGGTGAATAGAATCAAATACTTGGTGGGATGTTGTTATAGACCTGGTAATGTGGATGGTGGTGATAGTGAAATGTATAGTCAAATAAGCCAAGCAAATAAGAAAAGGGTGATCATTATGGGTGATTTTAATTATGGCAATATAGACTGGATTGAAGAGATAGCGACTGGAAGTAAAGAAAATGAGTTTCTTGAGTTTTTGAGGGATAACTACCTCAGACAGTATGTAACAGAGGGCACACGAGGATTAAGGGTCTTGGATTTGGTCATCTCATCGGAGGATGTAATTATAAATGAGGTGTCAAATCATCCACCAATTGGTGAAAGTGACCATGAGGTGATTACCTGGGTGGTTGCCAGCAGTGCAAGGACCCCTGTGAAAAAAGGGTATATGTGGAACTACAAGGGGGGTGATTATGAAGAGCTCAGGAGACAGCTTGCAGATGTAGCATGGAATGAGGAGTTAGCTGGAAAAGAGATCAATGCAGCTTGGGGGATTTTCAAAAACTATTTAGTAGATGCAATGTCTAAATGTATACCACGGGTGAGAAGGTTAAATAAGGTAGGTGTGAGATGGATGAATAAAGAGATTAAGCATGCAATACAGAAAAAAAAGGCATTGTGGAGACAGCATAAGAGAAGTGGAAGTAACCAATTTCATGAGGTCTACAAAGACAAGGCAAGGAGGGTGACTTGGTTGGTGAGAGTAGCTAAAGAGAGGTATGAACAGCAGTTAGCTAATGAAGCCAAAAAGAATCCTAGGGAGTTCTTTCGATATGTAGCCAGCAAAAGAAAGAATGATTATGGAAGGATGACATTGATTGGAGGAAATGGTATAAAGACAGCTGTTGCAGAATGTGTTGTGGAGATACTTAATGAGCAATTCATAAAGATCTTTCAATCTTGTGAATGTGACTTCATGGAGAGATTAAGAGCAGTTGATGATGGGGAGGAGAGACTGACTGTAAGTGAGCAAGAGGTGTTTGGGGAGTTGAGTAAACTAGATGTAAATAAGGCTGTGGGACTTGATAATATATCACCACGTATTCTGAAGGAGTGTGCCAGAGAGTTGACACCTGCCTTGACATATTTTTTTAATACGAGTCTTGCACTTGGTCAAGTTCCTAAAGAGTGGAAGGAGGGCAAGATTGTGCCACTTCATAAAGGAGGTGATCGAACTCAAGCATCAAACTATAGGCCTATCTGTGTGTCAGGTGTTGTGGTTAAGTTGTTGGAGAAGCTTGTGAGAACTAGGATCCAGAGTTGGGTTGACAACAATGGTATAATCTTTGATGGACAGCATGGATTTGCTAAAGGGAGGTCATGTTTTAGTAATCTACTTACTTATTACAATAAAGTGACTGCTTCCTTGGACAGCGGAGAAGGATACACAGTAATATACTTGGATTTTGCAAAGGCTTTTGATAGAGTACCTCATGATAAGTTGACAGTCAAACTAGAGCAGATGGGGTTGGATATTAGATTAGTGCATTGGATTGGAGACTAGCTATCTGATAGGTATCAACAAGTTGTGTATGGGGGTGCAATATCCAGGAAAAGGAAAGTCACTAGTGGAGTGCCTCAGGGGTCTGTTTTAGGGCCATTACTATTTAACTTATATATTAATGATATTGGTGAAGATTTGGATGGAGATATTCAGTTGTTTGCAGATGATGCAAAGTTGGGACGAACCATAAAGAGTAGTGAAGATGTTGTGGCCTTGCAAGAAGACTTGAATAAATTGAGTGATTGGGCAAGCAAATGGGGATGTGAGTTCAATGTTGCAAAATGTAAAGTTTTAAAATTTGGAAAACAAAGATGGGATGCAGAATTTATGCTTGGTGAGAATATATTGTTGGAAGTAGAGGAAATAAGAGATCTGGGGGTGATAGTGGATAAGGATCTAAAATTTAGGGGACACATCGCCAAAATTGTGAAGACAACACAAAGACTTCTGGGAATGATGCGGAGGACACTGACATGTAGAAGTAGGGAGATACTTGTTCCAATGTATAAGGCTTTGATTAGGCCACACTTGGACTATTGTGCCCAGATTTGGTCACCGGGTTTTCAGAAGGATGAAGAGATGTTGGAAAGGGTCCAAAGGCGACTGACTAAGGTAGTTTCTGACCTCTGGAATGTTGAGTATGAGGAAAGATTGAAAAGATGTAATTTGCAGAGTCTCATGGAGAGAAGGAAGAGGGGAGATATGATAGAGACCTACAATAAGTTGGTAAGGGGTTGTTATAGGATCAATGGTGGAGAAGTTCTACAGAGAATAGTGGGAGATCAGGGGAGAACCAGAGGTCATCCCTGGAAACTGTATAAGGAGGGTGTGAGTAAGGGAGTGAGAGGCAGGTTTTTTTCGTGCAGAGTTGTGAGTGATTGGAATGCCTTGCCTGAGAGCGTGGTGTCTGCAAGTAGTTTGAATGTGTTTAAGACACGGTATGATGAGATGTGTGTGTAAGATAAAAGGACCTCCTAGATGAGTCTTTGACTCCATGAGGTCTTGTTTAATAATAATAATAATAATTACCCATACTGAACCACACACTAATAGATGGTAACATGAAGATTCATCTTTTCCCATTTCATAGAACTTTCAAACAATACTAATAATTTATGTTAATTTTTGAAAAACGAAAATGGTGTGGCCAAACTACAATGCAAATTGTAAACAAAGAAATGTGCATAAAATACATTTCCTACCTGCACAAAGGATCTTTTTTCCTTAGCAAAACTGAAGCATTCTCTCCACACCTTTTGCACTGACATCCGATGCTAAAATACAGCAATGTAATGAGTATTTCATAGTTGTGTTCATTTTGAAAAAAAAAAATTATAAATTAAGTTCCAAAAATATTTTATGGGATAGAAATATCATAATATTACTGGAAATTGTGAAGGAGGAGAAACAGATTACAGATAATTAAGAAGTTACATTAAGCAATATTTGGATTAAATAATTTTTGCAAATAATTCTTGTAGGAAGTATTTCATTTTTCTAAATGTGTTAATAAATTACACATTTTAATACTGTATTAAAATACAAAGAGATTCATAAATAAAAATAATAATATAATGCAACAGCAGCCTTGCCCCTGTGACCTTCAATTACCTACCCAACTGCTAAGTGAGTGCACACATGTACACACTCAGAAGTGAACAGTTCAAACGCAGATGCAGGGCATTAACACTTTGATGATGCTTTACACTTGAATTTCTACCTACTTAATATAAACCAAAATTTGCTTAATATATGTAATTTTTGTTGTTGTTATTCAGTAATGTGAGTGCTACAATCTTTTGTTTTAATGTAGATCCCTAATAGTAAATTTCATCGAATTGAATTTCTGAAAACCTGAACGCCCTGCCTTATGATGTTCACTTTATGATGATACGCTCAAATGACACTTTTCAATTATGACTAATGCCCATTTATACAATGCTGCATTCACTCATACAATAGTTTTAGTAATATGACACTACTGTGAATCAACTAATGCACAGTATTCTTGAATTCAGGAACTTTTATTTATGACATTATAGCTCACCATATATCTGTGAGTTGGTAGCTGTGAATTATATAAAATATACATAGCAGCTTCTAAACTGAGACAAAGGCACTATAAAAAAAAATGAATATCTATTTTGGAAGAAACTTTCATTTCTAGAGCTTACCCAAAAATCCACAGAGAAGTTCATATCAGATCCATAATTAATCTTTTGTGCTACAGTCTTTTGTTTTAATGTAGATCCCTAATAGTAAATTTCATCGAATTGAATTTCTGAAAACCTGAACGCCCTGCCTTATGATGTTCACTTTATGATGATACGCTCAAATGACACTTTTCAATTATGACTAATGCCCATTTATACAATGCTGCATTCACTCATACAATAGTTTTAGTAATATGACACTACTGTGAATCAACTAATGCACAGTATTCTTGAATTCAGGAACTTTTATTTATGACATTATAGCTCACCACATATCTGTGAGTTGGTAGCTGTGAATTATATAAAATATACATAGCAGCTTCTAAACTGAGACAAAGGCACTATAAAAAAAAATGAATATCTATTTTGGAAGAAACTTTCATTTCTAGAGCTTACCCAAAAATCCACAGAGAAGTTCATATCAGATCCATAATTAACTGTACAGATGCTCCTACCTGTTGTCTATCTATAGTAAAGATTTTAGAGAATCTCATTCTAATAAATGGCAAGCAGTAATTCTTTCCCTTTTTTTTCTCATATCATTTTATTTAATTTTATTTTTGTAATTTCTCTTTATTATTATTATTTTTTAAAACTATTCCTTGTATGGTGGCACTCTAGAATTTGGCTCACATGCGTAAAAAGGAATAACATTGCATTCTTCATTTTCCACCTTGTGAATATGATTGCACACTGATGACAGTTTCAGACAGAAATACAGTCATACCCTGACACGCGAATCACGAGTTACACGGTTTCTTATATGTGCGTATTCCCGTCCTGCTTCACACCTCACCACTAGTCGTATCTTTCTGGCGCCGGCCGCATTCGCCAGTGTCGCACATGCTGTGAACAAGCACTGACGTGTTTTGCGCAATCTCCATTCATACACGATTTTTATAGTCTACAAACCTTGTGATTATTTAATGTTATGTTCTTGATAAAAATTTTATCACATAAAAAATAATAATGTCATCCAAAAGAAGCAAGTCTGATTCTTTTACAGCTAGCAAGAAAAGAAAAACATTGACTTTGGAAACAAAACTCAACATTATTAAGGATTTTGAAGGCGGAATGAAAATTTGTGAGCTAGCAAAGAAGTTCGATCTACAGGAATCCACAGTAAGAACAATCATAAAAGAAAGGTTTACAAATTTTGGAAAGATTAGTTTACAGATTCTAACGAGGAATGAATTGTAGCCACAAGGCAAGGAATAAAAAAATCATTGGCTTGCTATGAAGAAATTTTGTGTGACAAGAAAAAGACATTATGCCATCGGACGAATCTATTAGATTTTATGAAACCATCGACATCGAAATAACTTTCTTTTTTTTATGTACGAAAAACTACAATTATGATTATATTTCTTAAAAAATATAGGTGTTTTTGTAAACCTTTGGTCCCAATTGTATGTTTGTATATATAAATTACATGCCAAATTATACCCCGAGTTATGCGAATTCAACTTACGCGCTTTTTGTTGGTCCCACCTACCACATAACTTTGGGGTTTTACTGTATTTTCAATAATAAATTATTATTAAGTCTTGTGTGTACGTGTTTATAATAATCGGAAACTCAGCTTCTAAACTGCAGGCAACTTCTTGCTTCATCAATGCTTGGTTCACATTTTTTCCACAGGTGTTTTTAATGAGATCTCTCTCTCTCTGTGTATGTCCATCTCTTATGCATACAAGTCACTACTAGCATAGTATAATATACAACTAGCTTATTACTGTTTCTTTCACTAAAACATCAACCAGAAATATAAAAAATTTCTGTAGCAGGACTATTTATAAAATATGGAAGCTAATTCATACTTTTTAATGACTTTTTTTTATTAATTGTAGGGCTATGCTATATGCCTATCCATATCCTTTTGCTTGAACAAAAACAAGCATGCATTTTTTGCTAACTGTGGGGATATGCACCCATCAATATCCTATCGACAGCAAAATGTATGCCTAACGATACAATGCATATACATATACTTTATAACTGTACAGATGCTATATATATGTGTGTGTAACAATATATATCCTGAACAGACTGCTAATAACCTGTTATTTAATCCACCTCATTGCTGTACTGAAGGTAGTATCAATGTTAAAGTCTTTATATCTCTACCATATATCAACTCTGTTTCACCAAAGTTAGCTAAAATTCTCAAGAAATTTAAAATCTGCACTTTTTTTACTTCTATATCCAAACTCCTCTGGTTTTTCATCCCACAAGCAGGCAAACCGGCCCCGTGTCACAGGCTACAGTCATAGGATACCTCCAGAAATAAGGAGTAACCAACCTATTCCATACAATTTCGGTTCCAAATGCCTACATGGTAAAAAGTGGTCTAAGCGTGAGCATAGATTAGGATTAGAAAGATCCAAACTCCGTTCCTGTGCTCAGTACACTAAACTGAAACATCTCCTTCTTCCTTTTTTTTTTGCATTAGGCTTATTGGCCTGTTTACGGAGCTGTCCTAAGCCCTTCCAAACCGTACCTGTCTCGAGGATGTGGTTATCCCTATGCCTCCTGGTGTGTCTGTCTATAGATGTGTGTGTTCACTGACAGCCTAAATCTTTGGTGTAATTAGATGTGCCCTATTTCGGTCATACAGAGAAATTCACTGAGTTGCATATGGAAGAGAATGTGAGAGACACCATGTATGACAGAACTATACCTACCACAATATCTAATCACAATCTTAATTCTGCTCACCTAATGATGAAGATTCTACCACTTATCCAGTGATCTTGGAACAAATCAGAAAACATTTTTACATGTTATGATGAGCTTGAGAGAATTGTGGAATCAACAGAAATTGTTCTCAATCTGGTCCATCTTAATACTAATGTAATCTATCTGATTTTCACTCTTCAACTATCCAACTTTGGCATACACAAGATCATGCCCAACAATACTTTGGCATCCAGAATGCCTTCAAATGTTAGCAATATGTTTGCAACTTAATTTATAGCTATTGTTCTCTTATAGCATTATATTTTTGTATTTCTCTTCTCATGTTATGCACCCATTTAAGTCTTCTAAAGAAGTAAAACTAGTTGTGCATTCAAATAATAATTTTTTTTTCCGTTTTTGTATTTCCCATCTAGTCATTAATTTCTCCAATTATATTTAATGACTAGAAGCAGTCACTTTAATAGCAAAACATGACTAGTTTCGGCTTATAACAGCCTTCACCAGGTGACATTATAAAAGAAAAGAAAAAACACTAAACACTGAAGGTTAAAAAAAAAACTATGAACAACATAGAGAGTCTCTATACATAATTAGCATGAAAACGTTATAGTTTTATTTAAAGCTGTTCTTTCGTTTGTTGCATTGTTGGGAGAGTGTGTGCTTGCAGCATCACGTGAATACCAGTACATGATTACAGCTGAATGACTACCTGGGAGGTTGTAGCTCAAGTTATTATTTAGATGTTCAGGGTTGAGGATGATTTCCTTAGATTCTATGATTTTTCTCTCCAATTCATCATGACAACGAAAGATGTTAGTAGATCTGTCCCAGCGGACTGTATGACTTGAGATTTCATCATTAGGACCAGTCGAAAAAAGGAAATGGCTTGATAAGGCACTGGCTCGCTGTCTCTTGTAAGCAATGTCCCTCATGTGTTCCTCCATACGTAATTCAATAGATTTGTCCATCTGGCCAAAATAAGGAATATCACAATCACACCATATTTTGTACATACCAGGATATTTAAGATGATGATGACATGATTTTGGGTGGCTTATTAAGGAGTGGATTTTTGGAAGTGGAGTGAACAAAGTTCTGATATTGTAATTTTTTTAGAACCTTGGTTAATTTTTGTGAAACTGAACTTATGTAAGGAATAGATATATTGCTTTAAACGTATTTATTTCTTCTGTGTGATGACTAGGAGGATTAAGAAAGAATTTTTCAATAATTCGAGTACGAAAGTAGTTTTGAGATAATTGATTTCTTTTTGAAGTTCATTTGGGTCATCAAGAAGAGAGCGAGCTCTATGTCCCAAGATAGAAATTATTCCAAGTTTTTGGGGAGGGAAGTGATGGGACTGACTATGAAGATATCTGTTGGTACGTGTAGGCTTTCTACACATGGAAATTTTAAGTTTACCAGAAGCGCAGGTCAGTTTTACATCTAGAAAAGGCAGGGAACTATCAGTTTCAAGCTCTGACGTGAACTTTATACTTGGATGTCGACTATTGAGATGTTCCAGGAAATCCATTAGGGAATCGCGTCCATGGCTCCAAATGAGAAAAATGTCATTCACATAACGTTTCCAAACTTTAGGTGTTAAAGCAAAGGAAGAGATAGTTTGGGCTTCAAAATCCTCCAAGTAAATATTTGCAAGAACAGGGGATAAAGGATTACCCATCGCAGACCATGATTTTGTTTGTATATAGTATCTTGGAATCTAAAGTAACCGGACTTGATGCAATGGGTAAGTAAGGCCAACATTTTTTTGGATAACTTGTCTTTGAGTAATGTTATGACTTCGTCTGTTGGGATATTAGTGAATATGGAAATTATGTTGAAGCTAGCCATGATTTCATCTTCATTAACTGTCACATCCTTAATGTATGAAACAAAGTCTGCTGTGTTATTGATAAAGGGTAAGGACTTGCCTGAAAAACATTTGAGATATTTTGCAAGATGTTTAGAAAGTTTGTATGATGGAGAATCAATACCTTCCACAATGGGACGTAGTGGGATGTTTTCTTTATGGATTTTTGGAACTCCATATATGTGCAGAATAAGAGGATGGTGAAAGCGTAGAAACAGGCAAACGTTTCGAGACAGTTCAGTGGTAGTTTTTAATAAGTTCTTGGTACGATATACATATATATATATATATATATACACTGTTCGAAATTTCAAGGGGAATGAAGAATTGGAAACAGTAGTCATATATATTATTATTATTACGGGCAACTCCAAGGAGTCCTTAGACTCATCGAGGGAGGCCCTAACATCATGTCAAGAACAACTATTCAACATTCACACAGTATCTATCATACTTCGCCTTGAACTCATTCACAGCCATGGCACCCACAACAGACTCTGGCAGCTTATTCCACTCATTCACCACTCTCCAAGTAAAAAACCTAGCTCTAACACCCTTGCTAACCACACTCTTGCCCAGTTTCCATGGATGGCCCCTAGTCATCCCACCACTAGTCCTGTTCTCAAAAATATCCTCTGAATTAATCTTATAGAAACTCTTCAGTAATTTGAATGCGCAATCATATCACCCTTTTTCCGCCTATCAACCAATTTTTGCAACCCACAAATCTTCAACTTATTCTCATAAGTTCATTTCATAGACCTGCTATCAACCAATTTTTGCAACCCACAAATCTTCAACTTATTCTCATAAGTTCATTTCATAGACCTGCTATCAACCAATTTTTGCAACCCACAAATCTTCAACTTATTCTCATAAGTTCATTTCATAGACCTGCTATATATATATATATATATATATATATATATATATAGTGCGTGGTTGTGTGTACACACACAACCAATTTCATGCTTTAATACGTGTTACCGAGTGGTTTTGTTGACATCTATAACCTCTCGACCGATACTGCATTCGTACATATACACACAATTCATTGCATGCTTTGTTACTTGTTATCACGTGGTTTTGTTGACATTTATATGTAACCTCTTGACTGATACTGGCATTAATATTAAAATACTTACGGGATTTTGGAAGTTCTTAAATTTCTACATTCACAAATGGGAAGCGTACTTTCATCATACTCTTGAACAGAACACATTCTTTTCTGCAGTAACAACTAAAATTGCATTAACGACAAAAAAACCTCAAACTGCTAATTGACAGAAGAGTATAAGTTGATAGTGCATCTCGATCTTTATCTACGTTAACGAAAGAAAATAATATTTCGCATGCAAACAATACAACATATTAGATTAAATTATATTAAAACTGTTTATTAGTTAAACTGCTAAGTATGCCATTTCTTATTACTTTAAATCTGAAATATTTTTTAACAACTCCACGTGCTAAATCGAAATTACTAGGCATACCAAACACACAAAGCGACATCTTTCAATTACGATGTAAAACATTAAAATCTTATACAGTGTATTATTTTCCCCCTAGTTCATAATAGAACCGTCAGGTAGATACCAGTAAATATTACTCACAAAAATTTCCCATCACTCTTCGATTGACACTTAGCCGTCCGCTCTGTAAATGAAACACTACTCCTGGTTTTTATATTTGTTGTCTATCTATTTTATTCCAGGTCTACCTCTTTTTCGACTTCTTTCAAGAACCTGTACTGAGAGGCCATTAGATCTGCCGATAAGACGAAGCCAAATGAGTTGTCTCCTTCGGATCTTTATTATGTTGTTATTTCTTGGAGCAGCGAAAGAACTGATTCTTTGTCTTACCTCAACATTTCTGACATTATAAGCATATAGGATCTTTAGGAGACATTTATAGCACCTCATTTACAATGAAAGCAACCTCTTCCTGTCTTATTTTAAGATGACTTGTAATCTGTCCTTGTTAAGTGCTGTCGTGGCTTTGGGAGCTTTTAGTTATAATATCCTGTCTTGGTCTTCCATCATCATCATCATCAATATAATGATGAGAACGAGCCTTGATAAGATCCCATCTTGACTACTGTGCCCAGATCTGTGCGCCAAGTTTTTTTCTTGATGGGGAGGAGGTGGAGAGGATCCAGAGGCGAGTGACCAAGATGATAGCAGGTCTATGGAATGAACCTTATGAGAACAGGTTGAATTTTTGGGTTGCAGAAATTGGTTGATAGGCGGAAAAGGGTGACATGATTGAGACATTCAAATTACTGACGGGTTTCTATAAGATTAATTCAGAGGATATTTTTAAGAACATGATTGGTGGTGGGAGGACTAGGGGCCATCCATGGAAAGTGGGCAAGAATGTGGTTAGAAAGGGCATTAGAACTAGTTTTTTTTTACTTGGAGAGTGGTGAATAAGTGGAATAAGCTGCCAGAATCTGTTGTGGGTGCCATGCCTGTGAATGAGTTCAAGGCAAAGTATGATAGATACTGTGTGGATGTTGAATAGTTGTTCTTGACATGATGTTTAAGGCCTCCCTCGATGAGTCTAAGGACTCCTTGGAGTTGGCCATAATAATAATAATATTTTTTTTTACAACCGTCAGTAGACATCAGTAAATATCAGTAATATTTACTGATATTTAATGTTAACTTTTATTTAGAAAATATTAATTTTCTAAATTAGATTTAACATTTTATACGAACAGCATCTTAAGTGGGAATATAATTGCAAAAAAATTGTTAGGATGACAAAGATAAAAAAAAGTTTTCTTCTACTTCCTGCAGCAAACAGCAAGCATATTCCTGCCATGCCACATGTTGAATTCCAAACAGGACTGATAATGTTCCAGGAGGAAGAATAAAAGATGTCCCAAGAGTGGTTAGAAAATTCATTTCACTTGCAGCCATAAAGCACCATTGTTGTTCTACAACATATTTGGCAATCCTTACCACCCTGATTTGGACAATAGAAGATATTCATGCCATTATCAAGGCATACGTTACTTGTACAGTACCCATTCTGAAATGTATTTGGAAACACCATCACATGGAGTACCATCTGGAAGAAAAAGTACTGGGCATATGGAGTTCTGGCCATCACAAAATTCTAAAGAACACTGAATATCTTTGCTACCACGAAATAAGTGTTCTTCTGCTGATACAGTTGTGCAATTCTTTGTACAGCATGGGTCAGAAGACTTACATACTGATTTGAATCCATAATGAAAAGGACAGTTGCTATAATTCTTGATACTATCACTACCGTACTCAGCACTACTAACATCACGTGTTGATTTTCTAAGCAGCTACAATACTGATCTAATTTTTTTGCACCATTATTACAAACAGATTCATTCAACTGCTTTACACACCCAGCTCGTTCCCAGAGAATTTTAGTGATGTTTTTTCTACTACAAGGTGAGAACTGGTTATTATTTGGAAGACTACCTCTTGAAAAATGTGATGTGTGTGGGATGTATGCATTACCGAATGAGGCTGGAATTTGGATTGAAAGTGATAGTGGTGGGAGAATGTGCAGAAAGTGTAAGCAAAGTGAGGAGTTGAAGTATACGTCAGGTAGTGAGATAGTTATGGTTGAAGAAAGCCAGAATTGCCAGAATGTGAGTGAAAATAGTGGCTTGATAGAGAATTGCGATGTACAAGATGACAATGAGAGCGGTGATCTAAGAAAGAGTGAAAGCAACAATACTGAGAGAGAAAATGGTTTAAATGATAAAAATAATGAAGAATTATTTGTAGGAAGTGAGATCGCTAGGTTGCGCGCAGTGATACAAAATGCGCAGCGGCAATTAGAGCACCTGCAAAACTCTTTCCAGAGTGACTCGGCTAAGGTAAAAAAAACAGTGCAAGAATGAGAGAGTTTCTGAAATTGAGGAAAGAGTGTTGTATGGTGACTCGTTATTAAGAGGGGTGATAGATGGCAGTGTAACTAAATCGTACTTACTGGGTGCGAAATTTAAGGATGTAAGTGAGAGTATTAGAGTGCAAAAACAGAGGGTGGAAGAATTAATAATTGTGGCGGGTACGAATGAATTGAAAGGAGATAAATGTTTTATGAGAGAGGACTTGAAAGTATTGTTAAAGGTAGCGAAAGAAAAGAGTGACAGAGTTAGAATGGTTAGTCTGTTGCCGCGGTATGACAGAGAGGAGTTTAGGAGGAGGGCCATAATCGCAAATGACATTATGCGTAGGTTATGCAGACGGTGTGGTGTGGAATTCGTGGACGTGTGGAATGAATTTGAAGGGCGAAAGGACTTATACAAGATGGATGGCCTGCATTTGAATGGACTTGGTGTGCGGAGACTGGAAAAAGTGTTGCTGAATGAAGTGAAAATGGATGTGCAAAACCAGGGAAACTAGAACTACCAAGGAGGGGGGGGGAATGGATATGCAGACATCAGTGAGACAGATGAGTGTAAGAATGTATATAATGTACCCGAGCCAGCACTAAGGACAAAAAATGGGAATGGGTCATTTAGAATAACGCATCAATATAGGGATGGGACTAAGGGATCACTGCATTTCATGTATACTAATGCCAGGAGTATTAGGAACAAGAAGGAAGAATTTTTGGCCTTGATTGGCTCTTCCTGGCCACAGGTTATTGGTATTAGTGAAACATTGCTGACGGAAGAAGATATAGTTAGTGGGATAGAATGTGTAGGTTATAGTGTGTTTAGGAGGGACAGAGAGAATAAAATGGGGTGAGGGGTATTATTGATGATAGCTGATGAACTGCAGCCAAGGAGAATTGAAGTTGTATCACAGGATAGTGGAAGGAGCTCATTTGAGGCTATTTGGTGTGAGATTGAGACTGGCAGAATAAAATATACAGTTGGATGCTGCTATAGACCAGGTGATGGAATAGATGGTGGAGATAGTATGCATAGGGAAATTGATGAAATGAGTGGAAGGAGGGTAATTATTATGGGGGATTTCAACTATGGTAAATTGATTGGAAGGAGGAGAGGACACATGTGAGGAAGGAAAAGGATTTTATTCAATTATTAAGGGATAACTATCTGAGACAGCATGCAATTGAAAATACTAGGGGTGTGAGAGTGCTTGACCTGGTAATAGCAT
The DNA here is from genome assembly GCF_054136105.1 of Typopeltis vanoorti. Taxonomy (NCBI): domain Eukaryota; kingdom Metazoa; phylum Arthropoda; class Arachnida; order Uropygi; family Thelyphonidae; genus Typopeltis; species Typopeltis vanoorti. Next base: position 135,212,851 of record NC_143557.1, read on the forward strand.
CTGAGAATTTGACTGTAATGAATATGACCATGTTGCCACCTATTCGTGAGAGTGATCATAAGGTCTTGACCTGGGAGGTGGCTAAAGGTGTGGAATTTTCGATTAAGACAGGGTATATGTAGAAGTACCGTGCTGGCAAGTATGACAAGCTTAGGAGATTGCTTGGATCAGTGCCATGGCATGTACAACTGTAAGGGCTGGACGTCGATAGAGCATGGGAAGTGGTCAAGGAGCATTTACAGGAGGTAATGGCTGATTGTATACCTAGGGTCCGAATAGTAAAACAAGTAGGGATTAAATGGATGAATAACACCATTAAGCTAGAGCTGCAAAAAAAGAAACAATGTGGAGGGAATTTAAAGAAAGGGGTGACCTGCAGGCACACGAACGGTATAAAGTGCAGGCCAGAAAGGTAACGAGTGTGGTAAAAAAAGCAAAAGCGGATTATGAAAGGAAACTAGCTTTGCAAGCAAAAGAGAATCCAAAACAGTTCTTTCAATATGCTGCAAGCAAGAAAAAAATTGTACACGGTAAAATGATTTTAAGGAATGACGATGGTAAGGAGGTCACTGAATCAGTCTATATAGTGGAGTTACTGAGCGCGCACTTTGCAAAAGCATATAGTCCAGGTGGTGACATTGAAAAAATGAAGGAACCATTAGTTTATACGGGAATAGTGATGAATGAAGTGGAGGTGACTAGTCTATTACAGAACCTTAATGTGAACACATCTGTGGGATTGGATGGTATACCAGCACGGGTCTTGCGTGAAGCGGCTAAAGAATTATCAGTGCCCTTGACCATGTTGTTTAATCTGAGTCTCAGGTCTGGTTTAGTCCCAAAGGTGTGGAAAGAGGGGAAAATAGTTTCACTGCATTAAGGAGGATCCAAGACTACGGTTGCAAATTACCGACCGATCAGCATATCAGGAGTCGTTGTCAAGGTCTTAGAGAAAGTAGTCAAGGGAAAAATACAGGAATGGATTGATGAAAACGAGATACTGTACAGGAGATAGCATGGCTTTGTGAAGGGTAGATCATGCTTCAGTAACTTGCTCAAGTTTTATAACAAGGTGACGGCTGAACTGGATATGGGAAATGGGTTTACAGTGATACTGCTGGACCTGGCAAAGGCGTTTGACAGGATACCACATGGAATATTAATCCGTAAACTACAACATATGGGAATGAATATAGGATTGGTGAAATGGATAGGTGGTTGGTTGATGGAGAGATATCAAAGAGTAGTTTATTCAGGAGTAGAGTCCAAAAGATGGCCTGTGACTAGTGGTGTGCTGCAGGGTTCTGTTCTTGGACCACTGCTGTTTAATCTGTTCATTAACGATATAGGGAAGGATCTAAGTGGAACAATTCATTTGTTCGCTGATGATGCAAAGTTGAGTAGGGCAATAGTGAATGCAGAAGATGTCAAAGTCTTGCAGGATGACTTAGATAGATTGGAGTTCTGGGCTAAGGAGAATGGATGTCAATTTAATGCGACAAAATGTAAGGTTATGCATTTTGGGGTGAAAAGATTAGCAGCAGTATACCACATTGGTGGAACTGTACTCCAAGAGATTGATGAGGCCAGGGACTTGGGAGTGTTGGTGGATAGGGAGATGAAGTTTAGGGGGCACATTGCGAAAGTAGCTAAATCAGCTCATCAACTCACTTGGTTGTTGAAAAATACCTTGACGAGCAGAGACAAGCAAGTTATTGAACCTCTGTACCGAGCCTTGATAAGACCTCATCTCGACTACTGTGCCCAGATTTGGTCACCTCGGTTCCTTCTTTATGGGGAGGAGGTGGAGAGGATCCAGAGGCGAGTGACTAAGATGATAACAGGTCTATGGAATGAACCATATGAGAACAGGTTGAAGATTTGTGGGTTGCAGAATCTAGTTGATAGGCGGAGAGGAGGGGAGATATGATTGAGACATTCAAATTGCTAAAGGGATTCTATAGGATTCATTCAGAGGATATTTTTGAGATCAGGACTGGCGGTGGGAGAACTAGGGGACACCTATGGAAGCTGGGCAAGAGTGTGGTTAGCAGGGGTGTTAGAGCTGGGTTCTTTACTTTTAGAGTGGTAAATGAGTGGAATAAGCTGCCAGAATCTGTTGTGGGTGCTATGACGGTGAACGAGTTCAAGACAAGGTATGATAGATACTGTGAGAATGTAATCTCATAGTTGTGTGGACATGATGTTTAGGGCCTGCCTCGATGAGTCTAAGGACTCCTGGAGTAGTCCGAAATAATAATAATAATAATAATAATAATAATAATAATAATAATAATAATAATAATAATAATAATAATAATAATAATAATAATAATAATAATAATAATAATAATAAAGGATACTTAATGTAATTTCCTCTGGCACCACCACATGCACAAATTGCATCATGAATAGGATTATGCCTACTACCAAAAGAATGTCCAATTTCATGAATTAGTGTAGAAATTATTACATTATAGGGAGTTTCTGTAATGGCATTCCTATTGTAAGCATCACAATATTAGCAAAATATTCATGCGAAGGTCATTATTATCACAGATTCCTCTGCCGTCCGTAGAAGTTGCCATAAAAGAAGCACCTAGTATGGGTCCAAGGACTTGATCTACAAAGACTAGAGATAGACAATAAATTTGTATCCTTTGTTAATAGATAGTATTAAGTCATTTAAACGATAAGTGTTAAGGGTTGTTATACGATACGATACGATACGATACTTATACGATAATATAAGGGTTATTCCTCTGAATTTATGTCCTCTACTACTGTTACTTTTTGTGGTATGATTCTGATATTATCAGGATAACCTTCTTCATCAAAATCAAACTCCTGGAATTACTTATCAACAATATGTAGATACATGACCATTTGTGAGGCAGCTTGTATTACATCCTTGTGCATTGCTTCATAGAATGTATGATCACCGTAAGCCTAAACAAGGCAGTCCAAAGGTCGAGTATTTTTTTGTTGATTGATCCTAGCAGACGGCTCCAGATCCGGTTTACTGTCTGGAACAGATAGAAGTGTGTTATTGTGAAGATTTTAGTTGTAAATATTTAGGCCTTCGGAGTGTAAAGCAAGGAATTCCGCTGTGGAATTACTGACCCTTTGCAGTATTTATTGCATAACTTCATTTCTGGGATAGTATCCAGAAATATAAATGTTTCCTTGTTTTCTACCTGCAGGAAAAATTACATTTTTGGACTTATATATTTTTGCATGTATATCGATTTTAGCATTTCATTTCCGAGAAGAGGTTATAAACAGGTTCTATAAAAAACACTTTCTCATTCACAAAAATAATTCCAGTGACTGAACGGTCGGTAAAGTAACCCAACACTAGAGATTCTGGCTTACCCGTTACCTTTCTTGCATACATCCTGATAAGTGTCGCTGAATATCGCTCACTGCGATTTATATCTACAGATTCTAAAATAGTATTAGTTACTATGCTGTCATCTTCCTTTAATTCAATATTGAAGTATTGTCTAAATGCAAAAAAGCATAATGATCTCGTTGTGGATCCATTTGTTTCTATTATTTCCTGCTGCATATGTATCAATGAATATTTTGTAATTATGTTATCAGGAGTGAAGTCTATGCATGCTGAGAAATAAAGTAAATAACTCGTAAATAAATAAGCTAAATTTAAAAAAAATTCGGATATTTACACTTGATAAAAGTACGTTTGCACATTTTTTTAAATGAATGGAAATATCCACTTGTTTGCTGATGATGCAAAATTGGGAAGAGCGATAATCAATTCAAATGATGTGGATAATTTACAGGATGACTTAAATAGGCTGACGCTATGGACTGAGGTAAATGGCTTTCAGTTCAACGTGGCTAAGTGTAAGGTGATGCACTTCGGGAGGATGACATCGCATGCTGTTTACTATATTAACGGAACTGAACTGCAGGAAGTTGATGAGACAAGAGACTTGGGAGTTATTGTGGACAGAGAACTTAAGTTTAAAGGGCATATTGCTAAGATTGCCAAAATATCACATCAAATTACATAGTTGTTGAGGAACACACTAACAAACAGGGATAGGGAAGTTATTGTTCCACTCTATAAGGCATTAATAAGGCCGCATTTGGACTATTGTGCACAGATCTGGTCGCCAGGATTTCTTGGTGATGCGGAAGTGGTAGAGAGGATTCAGAGGCGGGTTACAAAGATTGTTGCAGGTCTGTGGGATGTTCCCTATGAGGACAAATTGATGATCTGTGGGCTCCAAAAACTAGCTGATAGACGTAGGAGAGGAGATATGATAGAAGTATTTAAATTGTTAAAGGGATTTTACAGGATTGATACTGATGATATTCTTAAGACCAATGTAGGATGTGAGAGAACGAGGGGCCATCCCTGGAGATTGTGCAAGAGTGTGGTTAACAAGGGTGTTAGGACTAGATTTTTTACTTGGAGGGTTGTGAATGGGTGGAATGCTTTGCCAGAACTGGTTGTGAATGCTTCAACTGTGAATGAATTTAAGGAGAGGTATGACAGGTATTGTGTAAATAATGGTTAGTGTGTCACTGTCGGGTCTCCCGCGATGAGTCTTTTTGACTCCATGGAGACACCGTTAAAATAATAATAATAATAATAATAATAATAATAATAATAATAATAATAATAATAATAATAAGTCACTGCACCTGAATATACTAATCTCTCTCTATGTAAATAATTATTTCTGTGGTATCGATCTCGTCATGTAGTAAACAAAACCGGATATTAACAAAACCAAATAATAATAATTATTATTATTATTTAAATTAAGGGGATATTAAATCCCACATTATTTCAAAGCCGAATAAGAAACTTAAAGATAGGAATCAAAGCGTTTCATGCCGAATATAACAAACTATAAAAGCTTCGGCGGACTGTAGCGTAAGCTAAAGCACGTAGTTCAATACTAGGGCAACACGTTGCAATATTATCGTTGATATCCCCTTAATTTAAACAATGTTAGATCGCCGAAATGAAGCCTATTGGCTCTTTATATTTAAGTAATTTATGGGTGCACCTTTTTGACAACTCGTATAGCAATGTATAAAGTTTTCTTCGTTATAACTTCGGTTATACCTGGTCTACCAACTCACTGATGAGATCTCAAAAAATTCCAAACCTTCCACCATAATGTATATAATCAAACATCTCCTAGGAGATGTGTTTTACATTATGGGTAATACTAAGAATAGTGATCAGAACTTTCCCCACCTTTGCAACGAGTTGCCCTAGTGTTAAACTACGTGCTTTAGCTTACGCTACAGTCCACCGAAACTTTTACGATCTGCTATATTCGGCATGAAACTCTTTGATTCCTATCTTTGAGTTTCTTATTCGGCTTTGAAATAATGTGGGATTTAATATTCCCTTAATTTAAATTTAAATAATGCTATATCGCCGAAATGAAGTCTATTGGCTCTTTATATTTATTATTTCTCAGATATTTCTCAGATAAATTACATACATTATATGAACACAATTATGCATAACAAATACTTTCTTGAACTTAAAGTTTTTTAAATAATAATAATAACAATAACTATTTACAAGGTTAGTATATTATTATAATATTCATAATGATGATTATTACAAATATTTCTTTTCAATTTTACACTCTATATATACCATATCAATGGATATGATCACTCTATATTGCATACTTTTGTTACAGTTATTACATACATTACATACATTTGATTACATACATTACATACATTGAGAAATTCGCGCGCGCACACGCACACACACGCACGCACGCACGCACGCACACGCACGCACGCACACACACACACACACACACACACACACACACACACACACACACACACACACAATAACTTGGAATGTATTGATGCGTCGCTGAACTGGAAGCCTGAACGAATATATTGGGTTTCATTAAGTTTGTATGGTATTTTGGGTGCGTGTTTCTTGTTCATAGTATGTCCTTAGAGCTCTTTTCAGATTATTGTAGTTTGTAAGGGTTCTATATTCAAAAGGTAATTTGTTTATCATGTCTGGGATGTAGAAGTTTCGCGTGGCCTTTCCGTAGTGATTATTGTATTTATATGTGATATAATTAGTTGTCTGAGCTTATATGTAAAAACTGGTCTTATATGTAAGCCTTGTTATACGGTATGTATTTCTGACTGTCCTGTAGTTGGCATCAAAATAATGTTTAAGCAAAGCTGCATAGTACTGACAGCAATGTTTTGCTGTCAGTATTTTGTGTTCTGACATTGATATGTATATAAGGTCGTGATTTTCTCTTTGTTCCCAAAATATCAGTTTTAATTGTACTGTAGCGCGACATTAATCTTAATTTGTAGGGTGCACAGAAAGCATGTTGTTATAGTATCTTAGTATATTTTGGCATAGTGCTTTGTATATTAGTGTTTTTAGGCGTATGGGAACTATGTCTTTTAACCTCTAGAGTTTCCCACTTATTGTTCGGAGTTTGTTGTGTAGATGGTTTATGTGGCTATTCCAGTTCATATCTGCATCAAAGAAAATTCCAAGGTATCGTATTGTTTCAACCTGAGTGATTGTATTGGTTTTGCTGTTCTGTGTGTTTTTTATGTAAGAAAGTGGATATTGGATGGTTATATATTTGTTATCAACTGGTCACGTCAGTGGATTTCTGAATATCATCCATTTTGTCTTTTCTGAGTTTAGGTGTATGGAGTTTTTCGTGAGCCAGCCCATGATCAGATTTATATCATGTTGCATATTTGTTTGGGCTGTGCTTGCGTTATTGTGGATGGATATTATTGCTGTATCGTCTGCGAATTGGAATATCTTACCTTTGAGTGGTAGCTGATTAATATCGTGCGTGTAAATGTTGAATAGAGTTGGGGAGAGTACAGCTCCCTGTGGTACTCCACAGGTTACTGGTAGCTTTCTGCTTCGGTTTGACCCGATGCATGTGATATGCTTTCTATTTTGAAGGTAGTTTGTAAACCACCTGTGAAGAGGCGCGTCTATTCCAACATGCCTCAACTTTTCTAACAAGGTTTGATGTGCGAGTGTATCGAATGCTATAGTTAGATCTATAAAGACTACCATGGCAATTTTGTTTTTGCCTAAGGCGGTATTAATTACGTCTGTAAAGTCTTCCAAGAGAGATGTTGTTCCCTTATTTTTCTGAAAACCATATTGTGTTTTGGGGAAAATATGAAAATTCTCTGTGTATGCTGTGAGTTTCTTCCGTATGATCCGCTCCATAATTTGATTGATAATTGGTGATGTTGCTATGGGTCTGTAATTCCTGATTAAATTTCTTTTTCCATGTTTGTATATGGGTGTGATTATGGCGGTCTTTAGCATACTTGATATCTGTCCTGTTTTAAATATTTTATTTATTAATTTTAGTAATTAGTAGGATAGGACTTAAACTAGTTGCATGTTGCTTTATATCTTTAGGTCTTATACCATCAATTCCTGGGCCTTTGTTTGGTTTGATTTGATGTATTGCAGAGAGAAGTTCTGCTTCTTTTATGGTTGGGAATCATAATGTCTGTTTTGATTGTGGTCCAAGTGGACGGTCACGTTTTGTGATTGGGGGAATATTACTGTGCAGTTCTTGGATGCAGTCTGCAAAGTATTGGTTAAAGTCATTTGCTAGATGTTGGATAGGTTTTGCGTCTTTCATGAAGCTGTGTTTTATGGTTTCGGAGGCGGTGGTGTTGGAAACAAAATCTAGCATCTCATTGATCAGATGCCAGGTTTGTTTCAAGTTGTTTTGTGCAGAGGTTATTTTGTCTCTGTAGTATCTTCTTTTTGCATTTCTGATTTGTGTTGTAAGTCGATTCCTTGTTATATTATATTCAGTTTTTAAATCTGTTTTATTTGGATTTCGCTTTAAACTTTCCATAAAGCGTCCTTTCTGTGTATTTCTAGGATTAAGTTTGTGTTCTCCAAGGATTTTGTGTTGTTTTTGAACGACTTCTGACTTTCTTTGTAGCTTTCTTATATATTTCCTCCAGTGTGAGTTTAATGTTGTTGTGTAAGATATCTGCTGAATCTGATGCCAGGTGTTCCCAGTCTGTTTTTCTTATTTCGTGGTTGACTATTTCTTCGTCGATTATTGTTTTTTGTCGCTTTTCTTCTGTGGGACATTGCATTGACATTGTCTTGGTGTGCAGGTTTACAGCGGTGAAGTAATGGTCTGCTACTTTGCACTTTCTGACTGATGCAGTGTAACTGTTTGGTGGTGCCCGGACGTTTATGTGATCTAGACAGGAGGCAGTGATAGTATTTCAGAATATTTCTTCTCTAGTACATGATGTTATTGTTGGTATTAGATTATACATGGATAGCGTGTCTAGTTATTGTACAATGTCGTTCTGTTTTTCATTTGCAATATTTATGTTTATGTCGCCAATTATCATTAGGTATTCGGTATAGCATATTTGTTGGTGTGAAAGCTAGTAGTTGAGTTCGTGCAAGAATTTTATCATGTTTAGGTTTGGTGGCCTGTAAATAGCATTTAGTATTATGGGATGCTGTCTATTGGTAATATTAATGATTTCGGGCGGCCAAAGAAGAGATGGAGGGAGCTGGTAGAAGAGGACTTGAGGATGAATAACTTGGATGTGGTGACAGCCCAAGACAGGAAGGTGTGGAGGAGACTCATTATCAACAGTGACCCCCACTTAAGTGGGAGAAGCTGCAGAAGAAGAAGTGATTTCGAGGCAAAGAGTTTCAGAATGCTCAAACTGATAGACCGTTTCTTTTGCTATTAATTTTTGTTTGATAAATATTAATAATCCATCCCCCTCTTTTTGTTTTGGCGGCATGGTCTATATTGTTGGAAGCCTGGAATTTGGAAAGCAATCGTTTCGTCATTAGTTATGGATACTTCTGTTAGAATCAATATATCAATAATATCACTATAATTCCTCAGATAAGCCTGTAACAATAACCAATGTTTTCGGATGCTTCAGATGTTAATATGCAAGATTGAGAGCCTCTCGCTTGTACTGTGTGTTATTTCAATGCATCAAGCGATTCGAAAGTACAATTACTGATGTATTCTAGTGTAATTATATCTATCTGATGGTTAACATTCATTTATGTTGTGTGGAGATTTTCTTATTGAACTAAGTTGGAGTCTTTTCTTTCATTCTAGCATACTATCTATATCTTCTGAGCTTTTTATTTGTATAGACTTTGAAGTCTGTGACTTTCTCAAGAATATTTTGCCGTCTTTGATCCATAAAAATTGATACTTTATTTCTGTTTTTTCTTTTCTTGCTTGGTTCAAAAGATTCTGATTGAAAGGTGTTAAATACTCAGATAGAAAGATTGGCGTATTGTCGTGCGATGCATTTAAATCCTTGACAACTGGTTTTTTCAGTCTGCTGGCTTTTATAAGATTGCTTGTCAGACGGATTATTACTGGTGCGGGTCGTGGAAAGCATTGTTTTTTGTTCTTCCTGGGAATCCGATTTATGGTCTGAATATCATTATGCTGTAGGGGGATGTCAATTGCATGGCCTAACTTTAAAACTACATCTCTGAGATTTTCTGTGGATTCAGTTTCTGGAAGACCGTTTATGACAAGGTTTTCTTTATGTTGTTGTTGGTTTAAAACTTCGTATTGTAGTTTCAGGGGATAATTTCTTGACGGAGTTCCGATGTGTATTTTATCAATTCGTGCTGCCTCTCCGTTAGTGCGTTAATGCTGGTTTTAATGTCTTTTACCGTTTGTAGGACTTCTTCGACTTTTGAATTATTAAATTTAACAAATTCTTCATATTCGCTACTTTTTTTTTGTTATTTCTTTATTCTGTTTATCAAATAATTTTTGGACAAGATCTACCAAGCTGGCTTTTATATTTTCTGAACCTTTTTCTAGTAATAAATTTACGGAACTCGAATTATAAGACTCACCGGTATTTTTTTGTCTGTTCAGTTCATCGTCCGATTCTGCCTCCAGCGTAATCAGTTGCGTCGTGTGTGGCGATGTTTCTTTCTTCTCCCTGCAGTATAGGCATTTCCATTCCTCTCGCTTGGCATTGGATTTGCTTTGCCATGTTGTTTCTGAAAGTCCGGAACATGTAAAGTGAAGATTACCAAGGCATTTCCTGCCGGTTATATGACTTCCGTCGGACGATAATTCCTTCAGGCACTTGTTGTACTTCATGGCTCACCTTTCTTCCCTTGGACAACTGTAAAGATGGCGACGTCCTTTGTTCTATGCTCGTTAGTGACCACAGTGAACTCTCCTCAACCCTTAGCACACTCAAAATTTGGGTTTAACTTGGCCGATTTCGATGATTTATATATCACTGTCTTCAGCTTGACAAGAAGAGTCACTTTGTGACATTTTTAAATTAACAACAGTAATTTCTGTTGTTATTTAATAATAATAATAATAATAATAATAATAATAATAGAGCCTGTGTAGCTCAGTGGATGTGGCGTTTGCACACCACCGAATTTGGCCGCACGAAGGAAGTCTTGGTTTCGAGTCTAGTCGGCGACTAGGGGAAATTTTTCTAAGCCTTTTTTCGACCTGTTCCCGAGTTAGTCGATCTCTGGCACGGGCAAGCAGGTTTTTCCTCCCGGAAACTCGGGTTTTTCGTCCTGTAAACTCAAGAAAATCGACCGTAGAACCCACATTATTTCAGACATTAAAATATATTTGTGTTAGGGTTAGGGACCACGAGATGGCGGCACATTTGAGCCGTCTCTCTTCACTGCGTACCGCTTAATTAGTGATAGCCTTGGGCCATCTGTCTCTGATTGGGTACCAGTGGAGATTGAACTGCCCACTCAGTCTCCAAAAAGTTAGATAGGGCTAAATGGCCTCGCCTACTCCAGTATACGGGAATAAAAAGGCGTTAGCTGATTTTTTTTTTTGATAATAATAATAATAATAATAATACCAGACTGGTTGGCCAAGGTATTAGAGCGTATCCACTCCCCAGCCAAAAGGCTGCGGGTTCGAATCCCGCCATGGCCATGGATGTTTGTGATTGTCTGTGAAAACACTAGTGGTAGTGGTCGGCGGTAGATGGCGTTGGTGTAGCTGATGAAGGTAGTTGCAGTTGGTGGAGTGGTCGAGACAGAGATTTGTAGAATAGGTGCCCTCCCTAGATGAGTCTTTGGACTCCCTGGAGGTGTTATGTAATCATATTAACTATTATTATTATCATACGAACACCTCCTGGAATCAAGACTCATCAAGGGAGGTCACAGTAAAATGCATTCCAACAGAGTTAATGGTTATCATACCTCATCTTAATTTGGCTCAATGTTTATTAAACATGTTACCTAAGTCTTTAAACTGATCAACTTCTGTGGGTGTATTCTCGAGTAACGTTTTTTTTACAGTTTCTGCCACAGCGATTCAATCTTGTTCAGAAACGCAGATATAAGTTATTTTTTAATGTTTAATTTGTTTTAAGAGTATATGCTAACTTTGTGGTAATTTCATTAAGATGTGATGTGTTTTTCTCTAGGAGATCAATATCATGACCAAACTTAACATGGTATATATTCTTCCTCCTCGTACTCAATCCATTATAATAGTTTTCTGAAGCTTTATTTACACCATATTTCATGAAGCTGTTAAATAACAATGTGACCATTTTCCACGATGTCTCACTCCATGCTCTATCGGAAATAATATAGTTTCCCATGATTTTAACCATCATTTCAGAAGATGAGAGTGTCCACATAGCAAAGTAATGAATCATATTATTTTGTTATCTGTTCTACTGTAGAATTTTCTAAATGGCAATATGTCAAATACAATTTAAGGTCAAAGAGAATGGAAATTTGACATATTTAATTTTTGAGTGTAGCTCGGTGGAAGTGCCTTTGCTTCCTCAGCACTAGGCCACCAGATGAAGTTTCGGTTCATTTCTAGTCGCCAACTAAAGGATATGTTTTCTAAGCCTTTCTTTGTCCAGTTCACGGGGAGTCGGTACCTGGCACGGGCAAGCAGGTTTTTTTTATTCTCCCGAAAACTCTAGTTTTATTCCCGTAAACTCAGGAAAATGGATCGTAGGACCCACACTATTTAAGACAATAACTTTGTGTTAAGGTTAGAGTTAAGGATCACTAGATGGCAACATTTGTTTGCCAATTTCTTCACTGGATGCTGCTCAAAATTAGTGATAAACTCCGATTGGTTACAGATAGAGATTGAACTACCCGCTATGTCTCCAAATGTTAGCTAAGGCTAAAAAACATACGCCTATAAGGGAATAAAAGCCATTAGCTCATTTTTTAAGAAATAATTTTCAGGAACACATTTATTTTCTAAGATGCAAAATGCAAAATTTATAATAAAAGAGTGGTCTGTTGAAGAGATTAAAAGTTGATGTTATTAATAATATTAATAACATCAACTTTTGATGTTATTAATATTATTAATGACATCAACTGGTGGTCTCCAAAGGCTAAATAGGATTTTAAAAGGCCTTGTCTACTCCCTCTAAGAAAATAAAAGTCGTTAGCTGATTATTTCATATTTAGTATCGTTTATTAATTGTTAAATGGCAAAAAACATCCCACTGAAAATAATAATAGAGCCTGTGTACCTTAGTGGAAGTGAAGTTTGCACTCTATGGCACTTGACCATTAGCCAAGTGAATTGACTAACCTATTCAGTATTTTTGCTCGAGAGACTAGATTCCTCATTTGGTCATTCTCACACTCAATGTCTTCATAGTTGCCTTCACACAAACTAAATTGCTTCCACCCTAATTTTAAGTTTCCCTGAATTTGCGCTTCAGCATACTAGATGAACAATGCTCACTCCAGACAGCTAACACCAAAACCATTCAGATGCAGTCCATCTGCATTGTGCAAATCCTTTTTCCGTCAAACAGAGACAACAGATCCACAATTTCTAAATCATTCCTTTTGCATAATCTAAGTATAGCGTCATTGGTTTTCAATGCCCTTCTCCTCAGTTCACCTCTATCATAGCGTGGTAGGAGACTTACAATCTTCACCTTCGCTCTCTTCATTTTTACCTATTCTAACAAATCATTTACATCCTCTCTCATAGAAAGAATACATTTGTATCCCTTTGTGCATCCGGATGGCGTGGCTAATATCCTGAATTTTTGCTCCGGGAAACTATTTTGTCATAACTTCGTTAAGTATTCCGTGATTATTGAATCTCCATACATGATTTTCTCCTTAACTTGTTTTTCTTGTTTGTTCCGTCGGTCTTTATTATTCTTTCGGATCCAATTCTTTCTTTATTCATCCCTACTTACATCTTGCCACTTCTGAAGTTTTTCAATTTCCTACTTTGTCCAATTAAGGATAACATTTAAGCGCGATATTTCTTTATTGACATCCATTTCGTTCTCGTCTATTTCCACTGCCGCAAGTTCGATATTATTAACATCATTTTCCATCTTATCGTCGGTGAAATATCGTCCGTGAAAAGGACAGTTATGTTGAGATAATGCGATGGTTTGGGAAAACATCGCGTTGAGTGAACGTACTTACCTGAATATTGCAACTTATGCAGAAGAGATTCCGGACCACTATGTTGGTCAGTATATGTGAGCGATAGAGGCGACATTTATCCTAGAAGAAGATAATGCTAGTTCTAATCGAGCAATGCTCTTAGATCATTCGTATGAGAAGTCTTGAAATGTTGCACATAATAATTAATCACTTCCAAAGGATATGAAGGATCATTCCTTGGTTTCTTGGTTTAGTGTGCGTTTTGAGCGAATCATATCTGAGGACTTCATGAACAACCTATCGAAGTAATACTCTTCTATGCAGATCATGAAGGATATTTGTCTATTTAACGTGTGATGTTCTTCGAGGATGTTCTACGAGTCTGCTTTTATCTTCCCTTTTGTTTACTACATCGCCTATATGTTCTTTGTTGCGGATTTTAGAACTTATGAGAAGGAATTGTTCAGGCAAATTGGTCTAACTATTATGGATGACTTTAATTATGGTATTATAGACTGTAATCAAGCGAATGCATCTGGGGATAGAGAAAACGAATTTTTGAAATTTTTGAATGGCAATTACATTAGGCAGTATGTAACGGACGGTACAGGAGGATCAAGAGTATTGGATTTGATCATCTCATCAGATGATGTTATTATAAATGAGGTGTCACATCTTCCGCCTGTTGGTGAGAGTGACCACGAAGTGATCGCTTGCAAGGTGACTACTCATTCGAGGACGTCTGTTAGAAAGGGATATATGTGGAATTATAAGACTGGTTATAATGAAATGCGCAGGAAACAGCATGCGATAATAAATTGGAAAGAGGAACTAGATGAAAAGGATATTAATGCTGGTTTGGCGCTACCTAAGAACTATTTGGTGGAAGCAATATCGGAATTTATTCAATAGGTTAAGAGGGTAAATAGAGCAGGCATAAAATGGATGAATCCAGAGATAAGGTATGCAATCTGTAAGAAGGTATTATGAAAAAACACAAGATGAGTAATTATAACAACCAGTTGCATTAGTACGAAGTACAAAGAGCAGGCGAGGAAGGTAATTCGCTTGATAAGGGTAGCAAAGTTGCAGTATGAGCAGTAGTTAGCTAAAGTGTCCAAAAAAATCCTAAAGAGTTTTTCGATATGTGGCCAATAGAAGACAGAATGATTATGGTGGGATGCGAATGATTGGTGAAAACAGAGGAATGATAACCGCTGAGGAGAATATAGATGAGATATTTAATGAGCAATTTATAAAGGTTCTTAGGAATGTGACATCATGCAAAACTTGAAAGCAGTGAGAAAGCATGAGGAGAAACTGTTAGTTCCACCTCATGATTTACAGGAGGTATATTAGGAACTGAATAGACTTAATGTAAATAAAGTTGTGGGACTTGATGCTATTCACGTGTTTTGAGCGAATGTTCCAGAGAGTTAACAACAGCATTTACATCTTTTCAAAATTAGTCTTTCACTGAGTCAAGTTTCAAAGGATTGGAAAAAGGGCAAAATTTTTACAGTTCATAAGGGAGTTGATATGTGTAGGGCTTTGAATTATAGACCAGTCTGTGTGTGTTTGGAGTTGTGGTTAGGATATTAGAGAAGTTAGTTAGGACCAAGATTTAGAATTGGGTTGACCTCAGAAAAATACTCTGACTGCCAGGATGGATTTACTAAAGGAAGATCATGCTTTAGTAATCTGCTTACTTTTTATAATAAAGTGACAAATGCGTTGGATATGGGTGTGCATGTACAGTGGTATATTTAGATTTTGCAAAGGCATTTGATAAATTCCCATAGGACAAGCTGGTAATTAAATTGGACTGAAGATGGGGCTGAACAGTAAATTAGTTTGCTGGATTGGAGATTGGCTATCTGATAGGTATCAATGAGTTGTCTGGAGGAGCGATAACCCAGAAGAGGAAAATTACTAGTGGTGTACCTGAAGGATCTGTATTAAGTCCATTGCTATTTGATTTGCATGTAAATGATATTTGGAGAGGTCTGAATGATGATATGCAGCTGTTTACAGATGATGTAAAGTTGGGGAGAGTTATCAAGAGTAGAGCGGAAGCTGTAGCTTTGCAAGAGAACATGAATACACTGACAAAATAGGTAAATTAGTGTAAATGAGGATATTAATTCAATGATGCAAAGTGTAAGGTTTTGAAATTTGGGAAGCAGAGATGGGATGTAAAGTACACAGTCGGTGGAAATATCTTGGAAATATTAGAGGAGTTGAGAGATGAGTGATTATAGACAAGGACCTAAAATTTCGGGGCATGTTGCTAAAATTGTGAGAACAACACAGCGGATAATGGGAATGATACAGAGGGCACTGAATTTTAGAAGTAAGGATGTTATGATTTTCTTGTATTATATAAGGCTTTGATCAGGCCACATATGGATTACTCTGCACTGATTTGGGCACCTGGTTTTCAAAAAGAAGAAGGTGTATTGGAAAAGGTTCAGAGTCGAATGACTAAGGTTGCTTCTGGTCTCCGAAATGTTGAGTATGAAGACAGATTGACAAAATGCAATTTGCAGAAATTAGTAGATAGAAGGGGAAGAGGGGATATCTTCGAGACATATAAGCAGTTATCAAGTTATTACCAGATTAATGTAAGGGAAGTTTTGTACAGAATGTGTGACGATAGGATGATAACCAGACGTCATCCCTGGAAGCTGTATAAGGAGAGTGTGAGCATGGGAGTGAGGAGCAGGATTTTTGCATGAAAAGTGGTGAGTGATTGGAATGCATTACCCGAGAGTGTGGTGGGAGCAGAGGCAGTGAATATATTTCACGTGTGGTATGATAAACTGTGTATAATAGTAGACTTCCCATGTTGAGTCTTTGACTCCATGGTGTTTTTATATAATAATAATAATAATATCTTTCCACAAGAACACAGAATATTATACACAAATACGGAGGTGAGGTTTACCTTACGTAATTTCTGCCATCCCCTAAAGAAGAAGTTTCATTTTACGAGCATCCGGGTGTATAAAAGATTCAGTGATCTTGTGGAAAGATAACAAATTTAACGAGAGGGAATTCGTTCAGTGAAATAACGCATGACGGAAGTCAAATGGACTTTGATTTAAAAATTGTAGTGTTGGGAGAGGGTGCCGAACATAATACGAAAGATAGGTTCAGAAGTGGGGGCAGAGAGAGAGAGAGAGATTGAAGCGGTGAGAGAACGCCTGAAAATCTATCTCACAGTGTTGGAAGGCAGGATTGGAAGAGAGATTGACACTATTGAAAGTGATGATCGAAGGAATGGTAGCACGGTGAATATTAATAATGAAGAGTTAGCCTTAATGAGGGAGATATCGTGGTTACGCGGAGTCATATACAGAGCAAAGCGTGAGCTGGAGCGAATGCAGAAACGTCTGGAGAATGGTTCATCTGAAAACAGAAGGAAATAAGTGAGTGAAAAGAGAAAGGGATGCACGATAAATGAGAAGAAAATTAAGGAAAATGTCTTTTATGGCTATTCTATCATGAGAGGTGTGATTATCGATAGGGTGACAAAAGTATGCATTCACTGGTGCAAAAATCAACGATGGTAGCGAGGTCATTACAATGCAAAGGGATAAATTGAAAGAATTGATTGTTTTGGCTGGTGCAAATCATTCCAAAGGAGAAAAGTCACTGGAAATAGCAAAAGAAAAAAGTAATAGAGTTAAGATATCGAGTCTGATGCCACAGATGACAGAGTTGACCAGAGGATGAGGGCGATAATAGCCAAGTATATGAAGGTTGTGCAGAAGGAATGATGTGGAATTTGTGGATGTGTAGAGTGAGTTTGACGGACAGAAGGTCTCATACAAGAAGGACGATTTGCATCTGAGTGGATTTGTTGCTGAAAGTTTGGAAAAGTGTTGTTGTTGTTGTTGTATGAAATGAAGGCGGATGTGCAAAATCAGGAAAAATAGTGATTTTGGTGGGGAAGGGTGATGTTGAGCAAGTACACAGGTAACAGTGAGGTAGTTCAGTGTTAGAATGTCTATAAAATACCTCAGTACCACTGGTAAGAAACCATAATGGGAGAATTAGTATAAAGCGTAAGGCCAGCAGTGAGTTTAAGGCGAAATTGCACCCTCATGTACAAAAATGTCAAGGGTATAGTGTGTTCACGGAGGATAAAGAAAAAAGATAAGGAGGAGTATTATTGATGATAGCCGATGATCTGCAAACAAAGAGTTGGGAGGACAACCGCAAATGAACTTTTGAATTCTTCTGGCCACGATCATATGCCAGATGGCCTAAAATATATACAGTTTGTTGCATCTGTAGACCAGGGGATATAAAGACAAATAAGCTCATTGAGTGGAGGAAAGGACACATGGGAGTAGGGAAATGGAATTTATGTAGTTTCCAAGGAATAATTACCTGAGACAACATACAATGGAACATACTAGGGATTTGAGAGTGCTAGATTTAGTAACTGCATTAGAAAATTTGTCCATAACCAATATGACAACATTTCGACCACTTGGTAAAAGAAATCTTATGGTCTTGACCTGGGAGGTGGCTAAATGTATAGAATTTTCAGTTAAGAGGGAGTATGTATGGAACTACAAAGCTGATAAGTATGACAAACTTAGAAGATTGCTTGTTTTCAGTGCCATGGCATGTGAAACTGCAAGGGCTGGATATTGATAGTGCATAGGAAGTGGTGAAGGAGTGTTTGCGGGAAGTAATAGCAGATGGCATACCTAGAGTCAAAAGAATAAATCAAATGGGAGGTAAACGGATGAATACCATCATCAAGCTGGAACTATCAAAAAATAAATTTGTAGAAGGAATTCAGAGAGAAAGGTAACCAGCGAGCACATATGCATTGGAAAGCACAAGCCAGAAGGGTAATCAGTGTGGTAAGAAAGTCCATGGCAGAGTATGAAAGAAAATTATTAAAACAGGCCAAAGATAATACGAGTTCTTTCGATATGTTGCAAGTAAAAGGAAGAACGTTTGTGGCAAAATCATTTTATTGAATTCCAATGGTAGGGAGGTAACTGAATCAGGCCAAATAGTAGAATTAGTAAATAAACACTTTGCATTAACTTAAGCAAAGGCTTAATGGAAACTGAGGTAATGCACCAGAGGTGCCCAGCATAATTCAGAACCGTGATGTGATTACAGTTAGGGGATTAGTTAGTACTTCAACTCGACTTTTAGGAAAAGGTGATAGGGAATTGGAAGTCCATTTATCCATGCTGTTTAATCTATGTTTCAGCTCTGGGCTAGTCCCAAGTCGGTGGAAAGCGGAGAAAATCGTTCCAAGATTGATCTAGCAAATGAGCGACCGATTAGCATATCAAGAGTCGGAATCAAGGTACTGGAGAAATTGGTCAAGATCAAATACAGGAATGCATAGAGAGCAATGAAAAACTATATGTAGTAAAATGTTTTGTGAGGGATAGATTGTGCCTCAATAACTTGCTCATGTTTTATACTGCAGGGACAGCGATTTGGATAAAGATAAAGGGTTTAGAGCAAGACTGCTGGACTTTGCAATTGGCAAGACACCATATAGAACTCTAATTAATAAATTTTAGCATATCAAGATAGATATAAAATTGGTGAAATGAATAAGAGTATGGTGGACAGAGATAAAAATCAGTAAGTGGTAGAGTCCAGTAGACCTGTGGATAGCCGTGAGTTCCATGATTCTGTTGTTCAACCTCTACTATTTAATTTGTCATTTACTATCCATTCACAATATAGAAAAGAATACGAGAGAAAATATTCAATTGTTTATCAATGATGCAACAATTCATTGATGTATGATGTGTTCGTTAGTAGCTATCCTCTGGAATTCTATTGTAGTTCAAAATATTGGAAAATGGGAAGGTTATTGCAGACCAACAGTTACCGTTGCTGAGGTATACATACTGGACGCTGAATAAGAAACCTTTATGGAGATGTCACTTTCACAGGGTATATTCAAAATACTTGGTCACTCATCATCACACGTTGATCATTATGGGAAAAACAAAGGATATTTCTGAGTTTGATCAAGATTCATTGTGGGTGTCTTGGGCGATTTTGAAAACAGCAGAGCTCATTGGTTTTTCAAAACGGAGATATACCGAGGGTTTAATCATTGAAAAATTACCCACATGACTTGTCTAAGAGGCGTAACTGTGATCCTAAGACAGTCTGTCAGGAACGAGGTCGCTGTTGTGTGAGAAAGCTTGTACAGACAAAAAATCTTCCTGTACAGCAGTTGACCAAAATATTTAATTAAGGTTGTCCCGAACAATATTCCACCGAACTGTGAGCAGAGCAATGAAGAGGTTTGGTATTGGCATTCCCATACTTATAGAGAAAGCATTGATTTCGGAAGAATGGAAAAAGTGTCCTGTGTTCTATCGCGTCACGGTAGACATTGTTCAATGGCGACGGTAAGCAGAGTTTGATGCATGAAGCAAAAACCCAGCTAGCCATGTAAACACAACTCAAGCTTGTAGAAGTGGTGTAATCATGAGGGAATATTCTGTTCTTACGGTACAGGTACCCGGATATTGCTAGAAATCTGGTGTGCTGCAAGGGATACCTAAATATTGTTGCCAATTAAGTCCATTCTGCAGTGACTTTTTTTTTCTTCATTGACAGCCATGTAATTATTACTGTTACTATTATTAAGGGAGACTTTACGGAGTGCTCAGACTCATCAAGGGAGGCCCTAAACATCATGTACACACAACTATTCGACTTTCTCACAGTATCTATCATACCTTGTCGAACTCATTCACTGTCATAGCACCCACAACAGACTCGGGATAAAAATTTACGGGATAAAAAACCCAAATTTCCGAGAGGAAAAATCCGCTTGCCCGTGCCAGAGATCGACTAACTCGGGAATCGGTCGAAGAAATTCTTAGAATTAGTTCCTCCAGTCGGTGACTAGATTTGAACTTCAGTCTGACTTCGAGCGACCAAGCGCAGAGAACGCAAGCGACACTTCCACTGAGTTACACAGACTAATCCATGTGTGTTTAAAATGCCTTCCACACCATTCTAGGTATTCTGACTGATTTTAACTAATATTTATTCGTATATACTCTTGTATTGTGTTCTGTTGCACTGCTGAATTACTCCAATTATAAATATAAACAATAAATCTACTAATG
Organism: Typopeltis vanoorti; assembly: GCF_054136105.1. NCBI lineage: Eukaryota > Metazoa > Arthropoda > Arachnida > Uropygi > Thelyphonidae > Typopeltis > Typopeltis vanoorti. Next base: position 135,233,464 of record NC_143557.1, read on the forward strand.
CTTTTTTTCCCCTCAAACAGAGTAGACAAGGCCATTTTGAAGACTAGTGGACAGTTAATCTTCATCCACAAGCTGTCTCATGACTATCAGTGCACAGGGAAAGTTTGATTACTAAGGAACTGGCTTGGAAAATTCTCTAGCATGTGATAATAGAAATGTACCTATGGCTTTCCTCTTAACACCTATAATATCTGAAATTATTGAGACTGGAGTATTTCTCGATTTTAGTATTATGACCCTTGCTAACTTTACTATTGTCACATAGTATTATTCTTAATCTTTAGGTTAATTTACTTTTTCATTTTTAATTTCATTATGGTCGAATTTTAGAAATGGGTTATTCATTTTGAAATGCTACTCTATAAAAATATCTAGCTTCTTTCTTTCTTTCATTCACGATAAATTAAAATCTTTAATTAGGAAACCATTTATCAAGTGAAAATTACTTTATGTCATTAAAACATGTAGGATATCAAGTGGAAGTAAAAATGTTTTAGCTAAAGTGAAATTTGTTTTTGAAGCTAAAAGTGGTATCTACAAATTTTAGATAATAATGTTCCACCAATGGAGCACTATTACCTACTGGTATTATTATTATTATTATTATTATTATTATTATTATTATTATTATTTTAACGGTGTCTCCATGGAGTCAAAAGACTCATCGCGGGAGACCCGACATTGACACACTAACCATTATTTACACAATACCTGTAATACCTCTCCTAAAATTCATTCACAGTTGAAGCATTCACAACCAATTCTGGCAAAGCATTCCACCCATTCACAACCCTCCAAGTAAAAAATCTAGTCCTAACACCTTTGTTAACCACACTCTTACACAATCTCCAGGGATGGCCCCTCGTTCTCTCACATCCTGCATTGGTCTTAAGAATATCATCAGTATAAATCCTGTAAAATCCCTTTAACAATTTAAATACCTCTATCATATCTCATCTCCTACGTCTATCAGCTAGTTTTTGGAGCCCACAGATCATCAATCTATCCTCATAGGGAACATCCCACAGACCTGCAACAATCTTTGTAACCCGCCTCTGAATCCTCTCTACCATTTCCGCATCACCAAGAAATCCTGGCGACCAGATCTGTGCACAATAGTCCAAATGCGGCCTTATTAATGCCTTACAGAGTGGAACAATAACTTCCCTATCCCTGCTTGTTAGTGTGTTCCTCAACAACCATGTAATTTGATGTGATGTTTTGGCAATCTTAGCAATATGCCCTTTAAACTTAAGTTCTCTGTCCACAATTGGAGCAGTTCTTTGTGTCCTTAACTGTGAAGCAAAACATGAAATGCTTCTTTTCTTCTTTCATCTTTTCTCCCTAATTCCTGAATAAAAACTGGATCTTTGTTCAGGTATACGTCTTAGTTAAGTTTTGCTACTTGTTAATCTAATTAGCTGTCCGGCCAGGCTGTGTGTGTGTGTGTGTGTGTGTGTGTGTGTGTGTGTGTGTGTGTGTGTGTGTGTGTGTGTGTGTGTGTGTGTGTGTGTGTGTGTGTGTGTGTGTGTGTGTGTGTGTGCGCGTGCGTGCGTGCGTGCGTGTGTGTGTGCGTGTGTGCGTGCGTGTGTGCGTGCGTGCGTGCGTGCGTGTGAGTGTGCGTGCGTGCGTGCGGAATGTAAAGTTAGTTGCCCGAAAAAAATGAGGTGTTTCATTCACGATAAATTAAACTCAAGATTTAATCTTGCGTGGGCCGAGTTGATTAGACGATTTGAGAATAGACACTACACATTGCATACGATCTATGACTGAGCATCAGCAGTGATCGCCAATACATGATACCTATAATCTCCTGTGGCCCTGCTCGGGCAAACGAAATAGCTCTCGGTCTTCCCGAGCACTATCTCGTTCGCCTTGTGTCCACAGCGGCCGTGATTCCCGAGAGTTATAGGGTATTCCCACTTTATGTGACCGCTAATTCATAAGTAGTGTAGAAATAGAAGACATGCCAAAACATATATATAAAAAAATAAATTTTAATTAGGAAATGATTTTTGGAAAATTTTCTAGTGTTTTTTCTTTTTTCTTTTTTTGGGGCCTGGGTCCTCTGGGTGCGCCAATGGTTTGGCTTATTCATCTTTAGTTGAAATTTCCTTGAAGACGGTCCTCTTGTATTACGACGTATCTTTTGTATCTTTTCCCTCTAAATGACATTCAAGTTAACGACTCAGCTACTGAGTCATTAAAGCATGAAATGCTACACAACATATAAAAATGTTTGTAAAATGATACTTTTTTAATTATAAAGAATTTATTCACTTTTGGAATCCTCTAAATTCTGAGTTGTGTGATGCATGTCTGGTAGATTATAAAAAATGCACTGTATTTTTATTTATTTATTTATTATTATTTTCTGAAATGAGAGAGCCAAAAGGCTTCACTTCGGCGATGCGCAATTATTCAAATTAAGCAGATATTGAATCCAACATTTTTCAAAGCCGAAAAGAGAAACTACAAGAGTTTCGTGCCGAATATAGAAACTATAAAAGTTTCGGCAGATCCAAGCGTAAGCAAACCTTTTGTGGCAGGGCGACTCGTAGTAATGGTGGATTAAGCCGATCACTATCCTTAGTATTTCCCATAATGTAAAACACATCTAGCGGATATGTATATGTTATAGATTATGGGGGTCACTACTCTCACCGGTTTCGACCTTCGTTGAGGTCTCGTCAGTGGGAGCCAGACCCAGATGTAAATACTCAGGTTGAAGTGATGCAGAACTTATACTTTACTATACGAGTTGCCAAAAAAGGTGTCGGAGCTTACTCTACCTTTATTACGAGTTGCCCATGTCATGAAAGGTTTGCTTATGCTTGGATCCGCCGAAACTTTTATAGTTGCTATATTCGGCACGAAACTCTTGTAGTCTGTCTGTTCAGCTTTGAAATAATGTTGGATTCGATATCCACTTAATTTGAATAATTGTGCATCGCCGAAGTGAAGCCTTTTGGCTTTCTCATTTCAGTAAATCTAGGTGCCTTTTTTGATGTGACACCTTTTTTGGCAACTCGTATGCTAAAGTTTAAGTTATTTTAAGATATTCAACCTGAGTATTTACATCTGGGTCTGGCTCCCACTGAGAGACCTCAAAAAAGGTCAAAATCAGTTTGGGAGCCTGGATGATGAATGACAATGCTGTAGCCCATGAAGTTTCAACTGAGGCATGGCTGTTGCTGTTACCCCTCGGATGAGATATGCGCAAATGAGTGGCTCTGCTCGCTGGTGACAGGCTCACCCCACCTGTGTAGAGCAAACAGGTTCTGAGAGTTCTTCTCAATGGCAGGGTGAGCCTGTTACTGAGGGGAACAACCCTGAGCTTTTGGAGTTTGACCTGTACTTGAACATTCAAAAAAGGTCGAGACCGGTCTGGGTAGCCATCCCCGCCTCCATAATGTATAACATCATACATGTCTGCTAGGAGATGTGTTTTACATTACGGGAAATACTAAGGAGAGTGATCGGAGCTTACTCCACCTTTAACACAAGTTGCCCCTGTCATGAAAGGTTATTTTTATTATTATTATTTTAACGGTGTCTCCATGGAGTCAAAAGACTCATCGCAGGAGACCCGACATTGACACACTAACCATTATTTACACAATAATTGTCATACCTCTCCTTCAATTCATTCATAGTTGAAGCATTCACAACCACCTCTGGCAAAGCATTCCACCCATTTACAACCCTCCAAGTAAAAAATCTAGTCCTAACACCCTTGTTAACCACACTCTTACACAATCTCCAGGGATGGCCCCTCGTTCTCTCACATCCTGCATTGGTCTCAAGAATATCATCTGTATCAATTCTGTAAAATCCCTTTAACAATTTAAATACCTCTATCATATCTCCTCTCCTACGTCTATCAGCTAGTTTTTGCAGCCCACAGATCATCAATCTATCCTTATAGGGACCATCCCACAGACCTGCAATAATCTTTGTAACCCGCCTCTGAATCCTCTCCATCTCTTCCGCATCACTAAGAAATCCTGGCGACCAGATCTGTGCATAATAGTCCAAATGCGGCCTTATTAATGCCTTATAGAGTAGAACAATAACTCTCCTATCCCTGCTTGTTAGTGTGTTCCTCAACAACCATGTAATTTGATGTGATGCTTTGACAATCGTTGCAAGCCCTTTAAACTTAAGTTCTCTGTCAACAATCCCAAGTCCCTTGTCTCATCAATTTCCTGCAGTTCAGTTCCGTTAATATAGTAAAGAGCATGTGATGTCATCCTCCCGAAGTGCATCACCTTACATTTAACCACGTTGAACTGACAGCCATTTACCTCAGTCCATACCGTCAGCCTATTTAAGTCATCCCGTAAAATGTCCACATCATTTGAATTGATTATCGCTCTTCCCAATTTTGCATCATAAGCAAACAAGTGGATATTTCCATTCAAGGTATTTCTAATATCGTTGATGTACAAATTAAACAATACAGGACCAAGAACTGAGCCCTGAGGTACACCACTAGTCACTTGCCTTTTCCTGGACTCAGTTCCTCCGTAAACCACTCTTTGATATCTGTCCACCAGCCATCCTTTCATCCAAATCTCTATCTTCGGATCCAAACCCATTTGCTCTAATTTATGTAACAGAGTTCCATGTGGAATCCTGTCAAATGCCTTTGCAAAGTCAAGCAGTATCACTGAGTAAGGATTTCCTTTATCCAACTCTACTGTTACTTTATTATAGAAAGTAAGCAAATTACTTAGGCAAGACCTACCCTTCACAAAACCATGTTTCCCTTTATAAAGTATCATATTGCTGTCCACCCAGTCCTGAATTCTAATTTTAACCAATTTCTCCAAAATCTTAACCACCACTCCAGATATATTTATTGGTCTATAATTTGCAACCTCAGTCTTAGAGCCTCCCTTGTGCAATGGAACTATTTTCCCCTCTTTCCACTCTATTGGCACTTTACCAGAACTGAGGCTTAAATTAAACATTCTGGTTAGAGGAGTTGCTAATTCTCTTGCACATTCTCGTAACACATGGGCCGATATGCCATCTATCGCAATGGCAGTGTTAGCATTAAGGTTCTTTAATATATTAAGCACCTCAATTTCATCTATCTCTAAACTCTCATCAATCAATGGCACATCTGACATTGCACTATCACTACGAAGACGGTACACTTTTGCAAAATGATCACTAAGCAACTCAACTATTTGATTAGCTTCAGTAATTTCTCTACCATCAACACTTTTTAAAGTAATCTTTCCATGGATATTCTTCCTTTTACTAGCCACACAGCGAAAGAACTCTTTAGGGTTTCTTTTGGATTCATCAGCTAGCTTCCTCTCATAATTAGCTTTGGCTTTCCTTAACATACAGGTTACTCTCTTTCCCTGTACCTTATATTGCTCATTGGAACGCTCATCACCTTTTTCTTTATAAGTCCTCCACAACCTTTTCTTTATCTGCAACTCCTGTTTAATAGTATTATTCATCCATTTTACTCCTACTTGATTTCTCCTTCTGACTCTGGGAATACAGTCTGATACAGCTTTCTTCAAATACTCCTTGAGAATCTCCCACGCACCATCACCATCTCTCCCCTTGAATTTCTCATGCCATCGTACAGCTGAAAGCTGACTTCTCAGCTTGCCATAATCACCAGCCTTGTAATTCCACATATACCCATTCTTAATAGAATATTCAGCACGTCTTTCAATCTCCCAGGTCAAGACCACATGATCGCTTTCCCCAAGTGGAGACATTGTAACTAAATTACTTATTGATATGTTCTCCTTCTGATTCTAACACTCTAGAATCTCTTGTCCCTTCCATCACATGCTGTCTCAGGTAATTATCTCTTAACAACTGTATAAACTCCATTTCCTTTGTTCCTTGTGACCATTCCTTTCCCCAATCTATGTCCCCAAAGTTAAAATCCCCCATAATAATTACTTGACCTTCAATCAACGTGCTAATTTGCCAATACATGCTATCTACATTCTTCCTTATCCCCCTTGGATTATAGCAACAACCAATTACATATTTCGCCTTGTTAATCTCTATCTCACACCAAACAGCCTCTAATGAACTGCCCCCTACATACCTCTGCTGGGATCCGCCGAAACTTTTATAGTTCTATATTCGGCACGAAACTGTTGTCGTTTCTCTGCTCGGCTTTGAAATAATGTTGGATTCAATATCCACTTAATTTCAATATTATTATTATTGTTTTCCATAATGGGCGATAAATGGGCTAAGTAAAACATTGATTTACCGTCACGATTCACTACTAAATAATACATGTTTTGTTCTTCATACACGTATATACTGTATTATTATTATAAATAACAGAAAGCGGTTTTCCACGTGGTTTGCTATTTGATCGCAACAGTTATACTTGAATGTGGGTTTTAAAAGGGGAGTATATAAGATGTCATCCGAATCAAAAATACACACCTTAAAAAACGCTGTGAAATCGTATCCTGACTTCCCTAAACCAGGCATTATTTATAGGTAAGAAAGTTGTTTATTTTATCTTTCCTTTATATTTATAGAAAGCAAGAGGATATATTGTAATATATACATCTTATGAGAAAATCTCATGAACAGAAGCTTAACTTATTGTAATATAGTGCTGGAAGATGGGTCACCCATGTCGGAAGGCACTGAAATGGCTACTGGGGAAAAGCAGAGAGGAACTTCCAATGAAGTTAACAAGAATGAAGCTGGATCAAAGCATTCTGGAAGTTCAGTTTCAGATAGAGTTAATCTCAGAAGAAGACGCTTCCATTTTACTTATTTACATAAAATAGGAACATGTAATGTAAGAAGTATGTATCAAGGAAAATTGGAACTGGTGAAAAAAGAAACAAGAAGAACTCGAGTTAAGATGTTAAGAATCAGTGAACTGTTAAACTGTTCAGCTCGTTCAGTATTTGAATCATGTGTAAGAAAATGACTTTGCAATTTACTAGCCATTTGAAGCCCTTCTTTAATTAATCTTGCAGTAAGTGGAATCTCTTCATCACTTTTTTCGTTTTCACACATTCTGGCCAAGTAGCTTTCCACCATGCATTTAAAGTTGTGGTTTCAATTCTGATAACACCAACTTAGCAAGTTTGATGCAATCCAAAATAGAAAATTTCTTCCACATATATCAATAACTGTCAGTAGATTATTCTTATCCAAATTGTATTGGAATGTTCTTATATAGTAAATTTTGAAGCTAGCGATCACACCCTGAACTAGTGGTTGTATTAGGTGGCAGAAAACAAAATTCCACATTTGGGTGTTCTAAAACAGGATTGCCAGGCACATTGTCTATAATCAATAAAACTTTAAAGTCAAGTTTTTTTCATCATCAAATAGCATTTAACTTCTGAAACAAAACAGTGAACCATTCATTAAAAATTTATTTTGTAACTCAACCTTTTTTTGTTTGCCTTCCAGTGCACTGGTAACATGTTAAAATCCACACCTTTCATTGCATTGCCCATGGTCTTAGACATGAACTCTGTTGCTCGAACAAAACACAAGATATGTAACCATTTTGAATTGTAAACAAGAAATGATTGCTTAGTAAACAGCTTAACTCCTTCCAAGCAGCTTTATTTAGGCAGGTTTGCTCGAACAAAACACAAGATATGTAACCATTTCGAATTGTAAACAAGAAATGATTGCTTAGTAAACAGCTTAACTCCTTCCCCAAGCAGCTTTATTTAGGCAGGTCTCCTGTAACAGACCAACTTAACTTCGAGGAATCAGCATAGCACCTTTCTGCTTCCAGGAACTAACAGCAAGTGAATATAAAGGATCATCTGTTGGCTTAACTTCGGGTAATCGTAACTACAATTTTTTTATTTATTTTTTATTTATTTTATTTTTTTATTTTTATTTTTTTTGTTGTTGTTGTTGCCACGATTGTCTGCATTCTGTAGCTTAGAGTAATCCCTGATATTTAAAATATTGAGGGAGTTCCCCAAAATTCAAGTTTAAGAATTCCATTATAATTATCATTTCCTAGAACGGTACATATGTACCATTCTAGGAAATGATAATTATAATGGAAATACCCTATTTAACAGAACTGAATCCAAACTGAAATTTTAAAAATGAGCACCATTTGAAGTGTGTTAAATCAAAATATGCTGTGTAAAAATAGAATTGCTTTTATTTTCTTAACCTTTTTATTTTGAAATCGTGTAAAAAAAATAAAAAATAAAAATAAAAAAAAAATTGTGTAAAAAAAAAAAAAGAGAATTAACTGTACATCGCAGTGTATGTATATATATACATTTTATGTGTGTATAAAAGGCACTGTGGGATGAGTTTTTTGACTCCATGGAGGCTTATTGTATTAATAACTTTAAAATTGCTGGAAAGACAAGACGTGCACTTTGGTTTGAGTCTGGTCATCATGTGAGAGAATTTGGATTTTTTGAAACTGGAGATGCAGCTGATTTTATATTGTGGTAAGGTGACCATTTTTGGAAATCAGAGTTTTCCCAAGCAAGCTAGTTTGAAAATACATACAATTAATAGACATGAACTGCATTAATTGGGGAAAGTGGAATGAAGTGGCCTCCACAATGAGGCATGACACTTGAGAGGTTGCAAGTAATAGCAATCAGGCACTGCTTTGGATAATAGACAGAACCACTTGACATATGTCAGGTGATATAGCACGTGATTGGCATCTCTAGAAGCTGTATTAATCATGCAACATTGTACCAAAGACATAAGAAAACACTACCGGTGGTGGTGGTGGAGGAGAAAACAATAAATGACAAGAAAAAAAATAATATACTATTTAAAGACACAATAATAAAAACAATATAATAAAATTACCAAAATAAACAATAAAAGAACCAATATAATAATAAACAAATGGCACAAACATGAACAATATCACCAATAACTTCACACTCACTCACTTAAACACTTTGAAGAAATATCAAGATTTCAGATACATCTCAGAGGATAATTGCAATTCTGAAATGAACATGGACATGTAAGAATGCGGAAGTCATTTTGCCTCTTTATAAGGCCTTTATACAACCTCACCTGGACTATTGTATGCAGATCTGTTCTTCTGGTTTTTGAGGTTTTGCATATATAGCGGAGAGTACAAAGGTAAATGTTAAAGAGTGTATTGGGATTGTGGAATGCCGATTAAGAGAGATGATTTCATAGAGACCTGAAGAGGTTATACAGAACACCATTAGATGGAATTACAAAAGAATTGCAGAAAAAAAATTAGATGGAAAAACAAAAGGAATTATGGAATGCAGCATAAATAGCATTGAATTATGCAGATATAACAAAGGATAAAGATAACATTTTCAAATGCTTAATTTGTACATAATTTTTTTATAGAAAGTTAAAACTATAAAATTACAACATAAAATTATAAAATTAATTATAACTTATTAAGTGACTTCTGTGATTATTTATTATTATGAAACATAAAATCGCATATATAAAATGCTAAAGATATCAAAATAATATGTAAAACAACAACAACACAAAAACATGTATAATAAAAAATAATAGACTTGTACCAAGCATATCCATCATCTTAAAATATTATCAGAATCACTTAGTTTAATTTAAATGTCTTTATTTGTAAAATTTTTGGCAAAGCCTCATTAGGGGAAAAAAAAAATAATTCAATTGAAAGTGCATGATAAATGCACTATTGGCTGCAGGAGGGGGAAAAAATTATATCCATTAGCTCTGGATTGCCAACTTTCTCACAGTTCACTCACTATCTGTCATGCTGGACAACTTACTCTCCTCAGATTTCCCCACCAATGCAGGAGTCCCCCCCTGAGGTTCTGTTCTTTCACCCACTATCTTTCTCTTGTATATAAATGACCTGCTCTCACAGACTTCTAATCCTATCATAGAATTGGAAGGATCCATTTAGAGATGATGCTGATATAGAGTGTTAAAGATGATATTAGGACTATGAAATATAGATTATGAAGAGAGAGATTGAGAATTTGTGTACTGCAGATGCTTGCAGACAAGATAATGAGGAGAGATATGACAGAGGCTGAGAACTACAAACTTTTTTAATGGTATCATTAGAAATTTGTAGGTCTCACCCTATGGTATGGTATTTTTCATTTTATGGAGGATGAGGAGAGGACGAGGTGCATTCTTGGAAGTGAAAATGAATGCAGTCGAGAAAGGGGTGAGAGTTAAATTTTTCTGATTTTTTTCATTTCCTGAAAAAATTCAGGAATTTAATGAGAAGAAATTGGAAATGGACATGAATTTTTTTTTTTTTTTTTTTTTTTTTCTTATTATCAGAAATTTTTATGTCCCAGAAATGGTTAACCTAATTATACAGGACTTCAACTATAACAATATAAACTGACCAGAGGAAGCAGCATACATTACTAAAGGAATGCAATTTTTGGACTTCTTGAGTGGGCATCTGTTGTATGTAGCATATAGTTGAGGGAACATAAGGATCAAAAGTTTTGGATTTGGTAATAGTATCAGATGGTCGTTGTGACTGAGATGTCATACTTTCTCTCATTTGGTAAAAGTGACCATATAGTCCTGATTTGGAAGATGAATAGGCATATAGAAGTATTTATGTGGAATTATAAGACAGGCAACTATAATAGAAACTGGCTTGGAGCAGTTTGTGGATGAAAAGATTTCAAATTGAAAGAGAGATACTTAAGACAAAAAAAAAATTGTTGATAGCAGTGGTAGATTGTATATCTTTAATGAAGACGATAGTGATTTGGAGTCAGATGGAAGACTGAAAAATTAAACAGGAATTGCAGATTAAAAAAGAGATCATGGAAGATATATAAAGTGAGAAAATAGCTGTATAAGGAATATAAGGCTCAGGCTAGGATGGTGATTAGTAAGGAGAAAAAAATTGAAAGAAAATTATGAGAAGAAACTAATGCTGCAATCTAAGGAAAATCCCAATTTTTTTTCACGTGTGACTAGTAGGAGGTGAAATGATTGTAGATGGATTAATTTATTGGATATAGAACTTGGTAAAGGGGTGACATAGTTGAGCTATTTAATAATCACTTTTTTAGCATTCTATCCTGGTAAAAGCAGATTTATTCCTACAGGATAAGGAGGGATGAAGCATTAGAAGTGAATGAAGAGAATATATTCCGAATGACATCTATACCCATAGTAGGATTTGAACCTGCATCCTGTTGGAGAGTGGATACATTAAAGACTTGGCAGCCATGCCTGCAAATATTTCCTTATGAGTGCTAGAGAAAGAAGGTTCCCTATTGCCAGACCCATCTTCTGTGTAAAGATAGAGCTTTGTATGTGAGGTAATCTCAAACTATGCAGTGTTTTACATGTGACATAATTGTCCTGGGAGTTTATCTTCCAATAGTGATATCACTTCTTCTTTGGAGACATTCTTTAAAGTTTTCCATAATTTCCTCTCAAAGGAGAGGAAATTATGGAAAATTATAGTTGTCCAGGGTTAAAGACCCTGGACAACTCACTTTGGAAGATACTGAATTGTTTCAAATAAAGGTATTTTTTTCTATTAATATTTTATTATTTTTTTTCAGAGATTTGCTACCACTATTCGCTCAGCCTGATTTATTTGAAGTTCTTATTAATCTTTTACAAGAACATGTATTAAAAACTGAGCCAAATATTAATGGAATTGTTGGTCTTGAAGCTCGAGGATTTATACTAGCACCCATCCTTGCTTTAAGGCTGAAAGTGCCTTTTATACCCATTCGAAAGCCAGGAAAACTCCCTGGTGAAACTAAAAGAGTATCGTATACTTTAGAATATGGAAAAGTAAGTACTTCTTGTGATGTTTGATTTATTTTTATTTTTTTTGTAAATTTCATGAATAAATTATAACTAATGAAATAGATGTACTTTATGTGAATTCATCCACACATTGCTATAAATCTGTAGTATTAGTAATATAGATTTACATCTGGATTAGAGTTACAATATAAAAATTCTCCTGTGGATCTCAGATTTCAAAATCTTACATCTTCTTGTAGGGATGTTTAAGGGTCAAAGCTATAAACTAAGAGGAGACCTCCACATAGCCTTAAAAGGAATGCAGAGAATCAACCAGGGCTTCTGACCTAATGTCCAATCCTCATCTTCTCGTGGTGCACCCTGTTGGTTATCCACCTGGATACTGAACGAATGAGGATGGGCTGGCAATTTGAGATTTAGCCGACCAAATTGTATTCTTATTGGCTTAAACCAATATACAAAATGATGGTACAACATTTCATGCCGGCTGGGGAGTCACTTGGTTAAGCAAGGCCCCCCGTTGTTTTTGCTAGGGAACCAGGGTGAACAGCAAAAAGTTAGCTACCGGAACAAATCTCAAAACGCACCCCAACTCAACATCACCAGAGTTAATATATCGGTACTATCAACATAAGAAGCCTGAATGGCAAAGAAATGGAGCTAGCTGAAGAATTGGATAAGTACCAGATCAACATAATAGGGGTGACTGAAACAAAAAAGACAAACTGGTGAAATCTTTCTGAGCAATAAATACAAAATGTTATATTCAGGCAATGGCAATCAAGGAAAAGAAGGAATAGCCATAGTATTCAACACTAAATATGAGGCTAATCTTTTTGAATGGCAGGCAGTCCGAAGTAGAGTTATATGGGCAAATATGAGAATGGGGAACTGGACAATGAGACAATTTGTGCCTATGGTCCCTTAGAAGGTTCTACTAAGGTAGAAGTGGAGGAATTTTTTAATGCTTTAGAGAAAGCAACTGACACAATGAAAATGGAAAAGTTTGTCCTTGTTGGGGATCTAAATAGCAGAGTAGGAAATGATTGTCAGACATACAAAAATATTTTGGGAAAATTTGGAGAAAAGAGCAAAGCTAATAATAATGGCAAATACCTGTTGGATATCTGCTCAGGACATGGACTGGTTGTTATTAACACCATGTTACAACATAAAAATTTTCACAAATTCACATGGAGAGAAAAGGCAAGGAATAAGAAAAGTCTCATTCACTATGTTATTGTTGATAGTGATGTTTTCTCCCTGGTGCAGGACACCAGAGTGTACAGAGGATTTGAAATTGGAAGTGATCACTATTTAGTTTAGCAGGATAAAATTAAATTTCATATTGAAAAGTTATATCTGGTGCAAGACAAGGATGTACATTATCCCCTCTGTTTTTCATTATTTATATGAATCACATTATGAAGGAAAGTGGTATTAAACATGATATCAATATTGGAGATATTAACATCAGTCCTTTGCTTTATGCAGACGATGTTATACTTTTAAATAAATCTGCTACAAGTCTGCAAGATTTCCTGACTAAATTGAATCTGTTGTAATAGATATGGTATGAAGGTCAGCAATAAAAAGATAAAGACAATGAAAATAGGCAGAATCATTGAAAATGTCGACTGTGTTGTGAATGGAGAACCTGTGGAACAAGTAAAACATTTCAGCTACTTAGGCACGATTTTTAGTGAAGATGGTAAATTAAATATGGAAATAGACAACAGAATCAACAATGCTGGTATGGTAGGAAGTCAACTGAATAAATTCACATGGAATAGGAGAGAAATTAGTCTGAACACTTCTGGTTCCCATCTGCCATACGGCCACGGGAGGGTAGCTATATGCTACCATTCTAGGGAGAGATGATTATGAGCAAGGTGGTTTCCCGTTGCCTTCCTTGCCGTAAGTATTTATGACTGTAACCTGTGTGTTCACGGGGCCGGTTTGCCTGCTTGCGGGATGAAAAACCTCAGATAAACTGGCGGAAAAAACCCTGCAGCCCACGCCCAAGACCGGCTAACTTGGCTATGGCTGAGGAAGATCCTTAAGCTCCTCGCGTCGTGGACAGGAATTGAACCTAGGACACTCCTTCCCCAGACATATGGTTGCGAAGCGCAAAGCCACTAGGCTAACCGCACGGAACACTAAATTAGCTGTATACAAAACAGTGTTCAAACCAGTTTTAACTTATGGATCTGAGAGCTGGGTCAGAAGTAAAACACTTGACCAAAGACTAGAGACCGCAGATATGAGAGCCCTGAGAAAGATTATAGGCATCAACAGATGGTATCAATGGCAATATCATATTAAAAATGAGGATATTAGGAAAGAACTTGACATTGTCAGCATCCAGGAATGTGTTAGCAGAGCTAATCTCAGGTGGTATGGTCACTTAAACAGAATGAGCAAAGAAAGATTGTGAAGAACAAGCTGGATTCAGGCCAAATAGAGGCTGTCAGGATCAGATCTTCACTTTACAACAAATAGTCGAGAAAGAATGGGAATATAACAAAGATCTGTATTTAAGTTTTGTTGATTTGGAAAAGGCATATGACAAGGTGCCAAGAGAGAAGCTATTCAATGTGCTGCAGTTATGCATCTCCCCAGTTTGTCTTTTTTGTTTGAGTCACCCCTATTATGTTGCTCTGGTACTTATCTAATGTGTTCAAGCTCCATTTCTTTGCCATTCAGGCTTCTTATGTTGATAGTACCGATTTTTAACTCTGGTGATGTTGAGTTGGGGTTTGTTTTTGAATTTGTTCTAGTAGTTGACTTTTCGCTGTTCACCCTGGTTCCCTGGCAAAAACAACGGGGGCCTTGTTTAACCAGGCAACGCCCCAGCCGGCATGAAATTTTGATATGTCGTACCATCATTTTTTTATTTTGGTTTAACCAATAAGAATACAATTTGGTCGGCTAAATCCCAAATTGCCAGTCCATCCTTGTTCGTTCAGTATCCAAGTAGATACCCAACAGCAGGGTGCACCACAAGAAGGTGAGGATTGGACATTAGGTCAGAAGCCCTGGTCGGTTCTCTGCATTCCTTTAAAGGCTATGTGGAGGTCTCCTCTCAGTTATACAGCTTTGACCCTTAATCTAATTATCCAAACAAGATATTCCAATCAGATAATTAAAGGATTGAATAAGACAAGAGGAGCACATGTAAATTAGGAAGTCAACTGTATAAATAAGAGAGAAATTAGTCAAAACAATAAAAAAAAAATATATATATATATGAGTTGGATTAGAAATAAAACAGTCTTGATGAAAGCCTGCATATCACAGATATGAGTTTGGAGAAAGATTAGAGAAGTGAACAGATGACATCAGTGGCAGTATCATAGTAAAAATGAGGATGTTAGGTAATAACTTAACACTCTTAGCATTCAGGAATGTGTTAACAGAGCCAATCTCAGATGGTATAGTATGGTAATTTAAACAGAATGAGAGAGAAAACATTTGCAGCCAGGTTAGCAGGAAAAAGACCCAGAAGAAGATCAAAATCTAGGTGAATTGCTATAATAAAAAATGCCTTAGAAGACAGATATATATTAAGATCTGATAACACTGGTGTCTTGACAAATGTAGATTAATTTGGAGGAAAATTGTCAATCTGAAGTTAGTAATGATGTAACTTTTTCATATAGTATTATCATAAGAGCCTGTACATCCCATGAGGATACAGGAATATAATGATGAGAATCTTCAATGATTATCTCAAGAAAGAGCAGGTTTTAGTTTTCTAATTTTCACAGGAAAACTTCCTAATCCTTAAATTTCTTTATTTTTGACAATAATCTAAGATAGATAGAAATATTAAACCATGAAGGTTTAATGTGACCAGTGATATACCACTGACTGACACAGAATTTGTGAATATGCGATATTAAAAATTTATGGCACATGGGTGTGGAATCACTAATATAATTATATATAAGTAAATTCTTCCTAAAGTACATTAGTACTATGGATTGGCTAAAGAACAGATAATCTGGAAACCTTACTCTAGAGACCAAACATGAAGAATTCACCTACTACATGCCACATGTACTCCACTCTACACAATCTTTAATCTTCCATCTATAAACAGATGAGTATCCACATTTAAACTTCTCTCAATATCATTATTATATAAGTTAAGCAGTAAAGGCTGTAAAAAAGATTAATACAGTGGCATATAGTAGTAATCAGCAGTGACTGGCCACTTCCAGAATAAGTTCAAATTAGGAAGCAACCAAATACTGGACCCACTATAAATTAGTGTAATGGAATAGTATATGTTTGTGTATACTAGTCCAGTATAAGACAACTGAGATGAAGGTGTGAAGATTAAAATGAGAGAAAGAAGAGATGATTCGAGGAGTAAACTAATACAAGAAGTTAGAGCATCATGGGAAGGGAAGAGCAGGGAGAGAGATGGAAGAACAAGAAGAAAAAATGGAAAGGAATACCAGTGAGGTATGAAGATTTGCAATGTATAAAGTAAAATAGTTCTTGCCCTGGAAGAACAAGACAGTATGAAATGAGGTGAGATATGCATGAGATGATAGTGATGTTCAACTATTTAGATTTACATACTGGTTTGAACTAATTTTAAGGTTTAATGGAATAAATACAGCACATATAAATCATTAAACAAGATGTTTAATCACTTTTATATTTCATTTCAGAAAATCACCGAAACATTGTCAGGGGGAAACAGTATTAAAATTGCAAAAACGCACAAATTTGCTAAAGCAATAAGCAGAAAATATTAGACTGAAGGTCTAACTTCCTGAGGAGTGCCCTCTATAGTACTGTTGGTTAGTATTAGTGGCACTCGGCAGGAGGTCTAAGAATTAAAGTTTCCCAAATCTTGGGAAGTTTAATACAACCATATTTATTAATATTAGATTGATTTTTTTAAATCTTCCACTGATTCTAGAAAAAAAAAAAAAAAACTACTATGCTTCACCACAAAAAATACAATTTGAAAGATTTATTTTTCTGAAAACAAATATGAAAACAAACCCCAACTCGACATCACCAGAGTTAAAGATCGGTACTATTAACGTAAGAAGCCTGAATGGCAAAGAAATGGAGCTAGCTGAGGAATTAGATAAGTACCAGATCGACATAATAGAGGTGACTGAAACAAAAAAAGACTAAAACTGGTGAGATCTTTCTGAGCAATAAATACAAAATGTTATATTCAGGCAATGACAATCAAGGAAAAGAAGGAGTAGTCATAGTATTCAACACAAAATACGAGGCTAATCTTCTTGAATGGCAGTCGGTCTCAAGTAGAGTAATGTGGGCAAATATGAGAATGGGGAACTGGATGGTCCCACAGAAGGTTCTACTAAGGTAGAAGTGGAGGAATTTTTTGAGGCTTTAGAAAAAGCAACTGACACAATGAAAAAGGAAAAGTTGGTCCTTGTTGGGGATCTAAATTGCAAAGTAGGAAATGATTGTGAGACATACAAAAAATATTTTGGGAAAATTTGGAGAAAAGAGCAAAGCTAATAATAATGGCAAATACTTTTTGGATTTCTGCTCAGGACATGG
Organism: Typopeltis vanoorti; assembly: GCF_054136105.1. Lineage (NCBI taxonomy): Eukaryota > Metazoa > Arthropoda > Arachnida > Uropygi > Thelyphonidae > Typopeltis > Typopeltis vanoorti. The sequence goes on from NC_143557.1 coordinate 135,250,801, forward strand.
ACTGGTTATTACTAACACCATGTTCCAACATAAAAATGTGCACAAATTCACATGGAGAGAAGAGGCAAGGAATAGAAAAGTCTCATTGACTATGTTATTGTTGATAGTGATGTTTTCTCCCTGGTGCAGGACACCAGAGTGTACAGAGGATTTGAAATTGGAAGTGATCACTATTTAGTCTTGAGCAGGATAAAATTGAATTTCATGTTGAAAAGAATAACATGTAAGAAAGTTTTAAAGCGAATAAAAGTTGAGCAGCTCTTTGATGTGAACTGTAGACTAAAATACACAAAGATTATTGAAGAAAAAATGAAAGCATTTGAGAACAGGAATCAAACCTTGGAGATTCAGTGGCAAACTCTGAAGAAAACATTGATTAATTCTGCCAGAGAGGCATGTGGTGAGGTTGTCTGCAAGGATAAAAAAAAATCAGAACTCCCTGGTGGACACAGGAAGTTAAAGAGGCAGTGAAGGAAAAGAAGAAACATATCAAAAGTTCTTGTCAAATAAGTCAGCTTGTGCTCTTAGAGAATATAGAAACAAATGCAAGAATGCTAAACACTGTGTAAAACTAGCTAAACAAAAGTCATGGCAGGACTTTGGCAAGAATATAGAAAATAAATATCAAGAAGGTGGCAAAATATTCTGGAGGTTGTTGAAGAAGCTTAGGAATGGAGGAAAGAGTGATGTAAAAGGAGCTAGAGATGATAAAGGTGACATGAAAACTGGAGAAAAAGAAATCCTTGAAGTATGGAGTAATTACTTTGAAAAACTGCTAAATGAAACAAGCAGTGATGACAGCACAGTGGTAAAAAAGACTGACCAGGCATGCAGTCAGGAATACACCATACTTGAAGTAGAAAAAGCCATCAAAGGCTTGAAATGTGGAAAGGCAGCTGGAGTAGATGATATTCGACCAGAAATGCTGAAGTATGGTGGTATAAGAGTCTTACAGTGGCTGCACTGCATAGTTCAGAAAGCCTAGACAGAGGGACGAATTCCCGATGATTGGAGTAGAGCTCTCATACTACCCATATATAAAAAGGGAAAAAAAACTGAATGTGAGAATTACAGAGGTATTTCCCTACAAGTATTCCTGGCAAGATCTATGCAAGTACAGTGGTATCTCGCTAATCCGAACTAATAAAAACCTCCCTCGTTCAGATTAGCGAATTTTCCCACAAGAGGCAACAATAACTAGCGTTTAAGACAAAAATAATCAGATTCTAATGGTACATCAATTTAATTCTGTAAATAAATGAATTAACTGATAGGAAAAATGTTACTGTACTGCAATATAAAACTTTAAAAAATAATATAGTACACAAGTTTATTTTTGTAAAATATTTAGTTTGTATTCACCTATATTGTTCAGGATTCTGATTTAAGAAAATTGCATAGTTCGGTACATAACTTAATTTGCATAAAAAATACCACTTTCTTGTACACAACACACACAAGTTTTTTTTTATTTCTTTTTAAAAAAATCACTGATTTTCTTTTGCTTCTTGGAAGCTAAACTTTTTTCGAATGCTTCTTCTAAGAGCTGCATTAGCAATAAAAATTTGTGGAATGGCCTATCATTCTGATTAGCCCATTCTATACACACATTAAAACTGCCAAATGCCTCTTCGTGTTTTGCTTTTTTTTCTTCGAATTCTTTATCGTCATCATCGTCTGCTAATTCATTCTGTAGCGTCATATTTATAATTTAAGCATCTGATTTGATTTCAAATTCATTTTCGGTTCTACCTGTAATCCATTCCATAACATCTGTTTGTGAAATTTCAACATTCGGATTTATATTTTTAACCGAATTATGCCTGTTTTGAATATCCGCTTTTTGTGTATCACTGTAGTTATCTTCGTAAATTCTAGAAGGCAACAGTTTTTTCCATGACGCTCGACAGCGGTGATTCATGCCGACAAGACAGTACGTGCTGTACAGTATAAAAAAGCAGGCGTGAACACACAATAAATCAAAATAGGCCTGCAGTGTAACCATACAATCGACAGTATGAAAAAAAATATATACTGTACTGTAATAATAATAAAATAAATAAATAATAATAGTTAAAATAATAATTATTAAATAAAAATAATAGCACACAAAATAATAATACGTAATAAATAAAACTTTTTTTTTCTTTCAAACCGCAGTTCGGATTACTGGAGGGTTCGGATTAGCGAGATGCTACTGTATACTTGAGAAACAGTTGAGAAGAATTGTGGAAGAAAAGCTTTGTGAAGAACAAGCTGGATTCAGGCCAAATAGAGGCTGTCAGGATCAGATCTTCACTTTACGACAAATATTCGAGAAAGCATGGAAATATAACAGAGATCTGTATTTAAGTTTTGTCGATTTGGAAAAGGTATATGAAAAGGTGCCAAGAGAGAAGCTATTCAATACGCTACAGTTATATGGTGTCAATGGGGCATTATATCAAGCAATACTTAGTGTTTATTTGAGTTGCAAGTCAGCAGTTAGAATTGAAGGAAGTACAGGAAGATGGTTTAATGTTAAATCTGGTGTGAGACAAGGATGTACATTACCTCTCTGTTATTCATTATCTATATGGATCACATTATGAAGGAAAGTGGTATTAAACATGATATCAAAATTGGAGATGTTAATGTCAGCTCTTTGCTTTATGCAATGATGTTGATGTTATACTTCTAAATAAATCCGCTACAAGTCAGCACGATTCTCTGACTAAATTGAGTAGCTGTTGTAATAGATATGGTACGAAGGTCAGCAATAAAAAGACAAAGACAATGAAAATAGGCAGAATCATTGAAAATGTCAACTGTGTTGTGAATGGAGAACCTGTAGAGCAAGTAAAACATTTCAGCTACTTAGGCACGATTTTTACTGAAGATGGTAAATTAAATATAGAAATAGACAACAGAATCAGCAAAGCTGGTATGGTAGGAAATCAATTGAATAAATTCATATGGAATAAGAGAGAAATTAGTCGGAACACTAAATTAGCTGGATACAAGACGGCATTTAATCCAATTTTAACTTATGGATCTGAGAGGTGGGTCAGAAGTAAAACACTTGATCGAAGACTAGAGACCGCAGATATGAGAGTCCTGAGAAAGATTAGAGGTGTGATCAGATGGCATCAATGGCAATATCATATTAAAAATGAGGATATTAGGAAAGAACTTGACATTGTCAGCATCCAGGAATGTGTTAGCAGAGCTAATCTCAGGTGGTATGGTCACTTAAATAGAATGGGAGAGGAAAGATTAGCAAAACAAGTGTTCTCTGCCAGGTTGGCAGGAAAACGACCCAGAGGAAGACCAAGATATAGGTGGAGATTGATACAGTACAAAGTGCCTTAGACGATAGAAATATAAGATCTGATAATGTTGGAGTCTTGATAAGTAACAGACTGATTTGGAGGAAAATTGCAGATAGGAAGTTAGTACTGATGTAATTTTTTTTATGTAGTACTATCATATCCTGTACACCTCTTAAGGTTACATGGCAGGAATTTGATGATGATGTTAGGATAATTGAGGAATTACTATAATAAGTGAAGTATTGAATAACTCAAGGTACAGTTACATGGTCGATACCATAAATTAAAGATGCTAAGAAATTATATTCTTGGTTTAATCCTTTATCTAAACATAAGTCAAGAAAGTCTGCACATGAAGTAACTTCACAACTAGGCAACTCGTATATATAGAGGCCAATGACTTCACATTACTTGCCTTAGTAACCCATAATGCAAAGAACATACCGTTACAGACAAGTATAATGCTATGCATTTATGAAAAGGGCATAGTATATGGTAGGGGTGTTCAACCCATCGATCGCAGAGCGATTTTTGGTCGATCTCTTTTGTATTCCTCCTTACTTACAAATTTAATTAAAACTGAAAACGTCATTATTTTGAATTATTTTTAATTCGCTTTAAGTGTATTGCTATTGTTTATTTATTTTTCGTTAAAATTGTCAAATCAGTAATTTTCTTAAGTCCGGGTAAATGAATTAATTTGGATCAGTGGAAGTCAAACAGCGAGCCGAGTGAATACGATTATAAGCAAAGTGTAAAAACTCGATTGTAGCTTAAATATTAAATATTCCAAAGCACATTACATCAATTTTTTACTTAGGTTAAGTCCCATGTGAATATTGTAAAAAAAATAAACTTTGCTTGTCTTGATATAGTTTGTATTAAACGTTTTTGTAAATAACTGTCTTGAAGCTAACTGTATATACTGCTTTAATAAGAATATGTTAGTGTTAAAAACAAAGGCAATGTTTTTGTCGCCGAAGCTTTACATGGCAGCATTAGAAAGATTGTTATTGAAACTTGTATGTATGAGAAAAGACTTGCAGGCTCTAAGTGTAAACATCTCCGAAGTCAGTCAGAAAGAGTTCAAACAAACTTTCCGATGGCCAGCAACTTAATCAAAAGAAAGCAGAGGAGAACAACAGCGTGCCGAACTTGAAACTTAAGATGAAAGACTCGTACCGATTCTTTGGGGGTTGCCAAACATCATGCGAGGTCTCAGAGGAGGCCTAATAAAAAGGGACTGAAGCAAGCAGAAGGGGTCCCAGTTCCAGAATTGCTGTCAAAGAGGAGGCTGCCCCGTCCAGAGTCGCCGTCAGAGAGACTGCCCGGATCCACGTTGCTTGAGAGAGGAGTTTACCGCTTCCAGACAGGAGCTTCTCGGTTCGAGATCTCGCTAGAGAGAGACTACTTCTAGGCCGCAGACAAGGTTTCAAATTGCCGAAAGGAAGAGTACCAATTGCTAGAGAAAAGTTTCCAGGCCAGGTTAATGTCAGACATTCACCAATGTGTTGCGTTTTCATTACAATTTGATGAATCAAACGACTTCACTGATATTGCTCAGTTAATGGTATTTATTCACATGGTATTTCAAGATTATTCAAGTAAAGAACTTTTGAAAATTATACCATTATTGGGAAGGACTAGGGGAGAAGACCTTTTTTTTTGGATTTTGATGAATTTGTGAAACAACACAAACTTCCGCTTTTTAAACTTGTCTATTACTACTGATGGTGCTCCTGCAATGATAGGTAATAAATCAGGCTTCATTTCATTATGTAAAAATGATGACAAATATCCAAATTTTTTAAGGTACCACTGTATTATTCACCAACAACTACTGTGTAGTAAAAGATTAAACACAAGTTGTTTGGGATATTACATTTAAAATTGTAAATTCTGTTCGAGGAAAAGCCCTGCAACGGCGGTTATTTAAATTACAGGCAGATGATGATAGGAAACTTCTGTTGTACAATAATGTTCGCTGGCTCAGCAGAAGTCAATTTTTAGAAAGATTTCTTGTATTAATTAATGATATAAAAAATTTTCTTGATGAAAAAGGAGATATTTATCCACAATTGAGTGATTAAAAGATGGTTGTTACACTTATCATTTTTAGTAGATTTCTGTACGAAATTAAGCAATTTAAATTTAGAGTTACAAGATAGAGATAAAAATTTAATTGACATGTTAAGTTCAATAAAAACTTTCCAACAATACTTTCTTTTATTAAAGAAAAATATAAATGACCGCGAATTTAGATATCTCCATATTTAGTAAAATTTTTTGAACAACATCAAGAAATGCTCTTCGCTATGATTTAAAATAATTTATTCGTGAAATAGAATTAGTTGAGGAAGAAATAAATTCAAGATTTAAAGATTTTAATAAAACTGAAATGATTGTATTTTTTATCAATAATCCATTTCAAGAAAACTTGAACATCACAGAAATTTCAAATAAAATTAGTGGGCTGTTTGATATGAACCAAGCTGATGTAGAACTTGAGATAATAAACATTCAGAATAGCTTACATTTGAAATCAATAAACAATGAAATCATTTGGAAGTATGCACATGAAAAATTCCCAATATTAACTGATATTGCGTAAAAAAAATTCTGTCTTGTTTCAGATTGACATACTTGTCAGAATCTGCTTTTTCAAATATGACCATCATAAAAAATCAATTAAGAAACCAAATTACAAATGATCATTTGGATGATTGTCTGCGATTGGCCATTTCTTCATATCAACTTCACTCTGAAAGTATTGCGAGTCCCAAACAATGACAAATTTCACATTAACTTTTTTTTTTTAATTAGCCGGCATTTCCTGTAACTTGTGAGTTTGTAATCAATCTGTTGTTTCTTCTAACTTTGGTTTTCCAAAATAGAGAAATATTTTATTCCAATATATATATATATATATATATATATTTTTTTTTTTTATTTTTTTATTTTTTTTATTTTATTTTATTTTTTTTTGTTGTATTAAATTAATTAAAAGTGATAAATAAATTTTTAAATACAAAGTTTTTAGTTGTTTATTTTTTTTAGTTGTTTATTTGTGCGTAATCAGGTTGAGGGAACATGATCTATATAAGAGTAGATCGCCGAATAACTTTTTATAGAAAAGTAGCTTGCGTAGTAAAAAAAAAAGTTGAACACCACTGGTATATAGTATCTTTATATATAACCAAGTGGAAAAACTTAACATCTATCTCTAATCCAGAGTATTTCAGTAATAAGATGCGACACCGTATGGTTACTTGTATATTATTATTATATGACACCTCCAGGGAGTCCAAAGACTCATCAAGGGAGGGCACATACTCCACAACTCTCCATCTCGGCCACTCAGTCCACCAACTGTAACAAACCCCAACTACTTTTATCATCTACTGCCATCCACCACCACCATCACTAGTATTTTCACAGACAAAAACAAAATCCTTCATTTTGTTTTTTGTACATATAAGCCATATTGGAATGGATAGTATCTTGGTTTTTCCACCCAGTGGATTGAGAGTTTGATTTCTTCTGTAAACAAATGTTCGTGAAGGTTTTGAAATGGTAGATGAATTGGAGGCTAGAAGTGGCTTGAATGTTTGGTCTCTAAAATAGCCTTAACCCATTGATGGGATTAACATGGAAAGTTAACACCATCAGTTGTATGGTAGAACAAAAATAGCAGCACATGAAAAACTTTCCCTGTGCTGCTATTTTTGTTCCATAGGATTTGGGCCTAGATTGCCTGGATTTTCAAGAAGTTTCAGTGTATATCCATTTTTATATCCTGTTGTAAACTTTCGGAGATTTTTGTACACCACTAAGGACAGACTGAGCTCTTTATGTGGTGATGGCTGTGAGTGGCACTTTTTCTATTTTGGTCAGACTGACCAGAAGAAGAAGAGGATTAGGGAGCAACAAAGCTATATCCCATTACATGCACACATCCAGTTTTAGGCATAAATGCTAATTCATGGAGAGTTTAGAGATGGTACTATTACTCATCCTTATTAAAATCAGAATGATGGTTTTCCCCAAACTGGAAATGTGGGGAAATTCTTAAGTAGCTGTAATTTTTTACTTTATGAAAAATTACATAGATGGGATGTGGATGTGCAGAAGGGATGAGGACTACAACCTATAATTATTCTTTTCAAAATATGATTAAGTAATCAATGTTTTTACTGAGCTTACTTTTTCACAGAAATGAGCTTGTACACTTTTAGCAGTTATTTGATTTAGTGAGTCAGTTTTTTTATTAAAAATTGATACTTTTGGTATCCATAAATATTACAGATGCATTTCTGAAACTAAATATTAATTATATATTTTTTTAACTATATAGGATTCATTGGAAATGCAAACTACAGCTATTAGTAAAGGTGACAAAATTGTAGTGATTGATGACCTTTTGGCAACTGGAGGTAATTTCTGTTAAAACATCTATTTTGTAGTGCTTAACTTAGTAATTTTATTATTATTTTTTATTATTATCTAAGACCTCCAAGGAGTCAAGAACCCATCAAGGGAGGCTATAAATCACCCAAACCAGCTGTCATACCTTCCCTTAAATTTATTCACCCTAGATGCACTCATTACCCCTAAAAGGAAACTATTCCACTCTCTCACTGCTTTGTGGGAGAGAAACCTAGCTCTTATCTCTTTCTTGACTGTGAACAAACTTAACTTCTGTGGATGCCCCCATGTTTTGTTCCCTTATAGGATAGTATTAGTATGTTATAGGATAATTATTTATTGACTCATTGCTGATATTTCGTTGGTGTTATAACCAGCATCTTCGGAGCACAAAACACAGTTTGTCACAGTACATGAGATTACAACATGGTGTAATAATGGGACTAGTTTGAAAAATTGTAGCAACAACAACACAGACTAAAGTCCTAATTAGGCGCCCTCTATGTAAAAAGGAAAAAGAAAGAAAGCAGGTACTAGTTATGTCTTAAGATAACTGTCTCCCAAATCTTAGGCAAATTTATACAGCCATATTTGTTAAGATTCGGAGTATGTTTCAAGGCTTCTGAAACATACTCCGAATTCTTAGTTGTTCTTAGTTGCTTCTAAGAACAATTTCTCTGACTTGTAAAAGCTTCTGTGCAGTACTTTTATTTTCTTCCAGTTGATCCTGTATGCAGGAGTATCCAAATCATGGTCTGCTAGGTCTGACTTGCCATAGCGATAGTGCTGGATGTATCTTTTATGTTCACTGATGTGGATGTCCACAGTTCTTCCTGTTTGACTGTGGTAAGCTTGATCACACAAGTAGGGTACTCCATAGACTCCTGGATGTGATAAAGGAGAGATGCTGTCCTTGGGTGAATGGATGAGAGTTGCTAATTTGACACGGTCTGAATACAGTGAGTAGCTGATGTTTATTGAGAACTCTAGATATTATTTCAGATGTGCCTTTAATGTATGGGATGGTGACTGTTTTGTTGTAATTCTCTGTGGTGGATAGTGGGAGGGTTTCTTGGGAGCATTTAGTATTTGGTGGGAATTATTTTATGGGATACTATTTTATAGGGATTATGGCCATTGGCTAAGAAGGTGTGGCATAAATGAGCCAGTTCAGCAGCAAGAGCATTGTCAGAACAGATTGCTCTTGCTCTGTGGGTTAGCATTTTAAAGATACCATACTGTTGAGAAGGGTGATGGTGCAATTGTTTGTGTAAATATTTCCCTGTATGTGTGGGTTTTCTAAAAACTGAGAATGATAAGGAACCATCTTGAAGACGTATGGTTAGTTTGTCCAGGAAGGGTAGACAGTTATTAGCTTCCAGTTCCATTGTAAAGTGGATTTTTGGGTGTTGGCTATTTAAACGTGCTAAGAATGTATCCAATGTGCCTGGGCCATGTGGCCAAATAGCAAGCACAGCGTCAACATAGCGTAGTCAAAGCATTGGTTTGGGAGTGGCTGTATTGATATCTAGTTTTTCCAGGTGTTCTATGTAGATGTTAGCCAAGGGAGGGGGGGGGGAGTCCATAGCTGTCCATCTAATTGTTTGTATATTTTTCCTTTCAATGTGAAATATCCTGCATGTATTGTCAATTTAAATAGTTCAGATATATCAGGGAGAAAGTGACTTTAGCAGATCAAGGGTATCAATTAGTGGTACATTTGAATAGTGAAGTGATATCAAAACTCACCATTATCTCTGAACTTTTTAAGGTATGGTGTTCTAAAATACTTTTTAGATGGGCAGAATTTTTGACAAAGGGAGAATTGTTTGTGAGAGTGGCTAATAGCTTAGCTAAATGTCTAACCAGTTTGTATGTGGGACTATTTATACTATCCACAATAGGGCATAAGGGTGTACCTTGTTTGTGAATTTTTGGTGCTCTATATATCCTGGGTGTTTTGACATGGAAGGGCTTGAGTTTGTTTACTGTTTCTTTAAGCCAGAAAGTGACTTTTTTCAGTCATTTATGCACCTTATTCTTTTGTGTTGGTGGGATTGCAATCTATAATTTTGTATGTTGACTGGTCTTGTAGAAGTATGTGCATTTTGTTTTCATATTTTGTTGCATCCATTACCACGGTTGCATTCCCTTTGTCTGCTTTTGTTATGATAATGTGTGAAATGTATGTTCTGTGACCCCGACTTAAAGCACTAATGGCTTCTTCAGTTAAGGTGAGCGATGATAAATTCACAATGACATGATCTTGTTGTAATTGCGGTCGTTGTGTAGCACTGCATTGTTGGAGAATTTCAAACTTTCTCTGGTGCCAGTTTTTCACTTTGATGAATTCTTTTCTAGCCGTTGCATTGGAAATGCTGTCTAGGATCTCCCACAGTTCCATATTTAAAATATTAAATAGTAGGTCACGTAGCACATTAATGGTTGAATTTAATTTTGATAACTCTAGGTGAGTTATCAAATCCCATAATTCAGACATAATCTTTGTAAGTCTTCTTTGCACCCTTTCCATAGCTTCTTTATCTCCTTGGAATATGGGAGACCAAATCTGTTCTATAATTCGGGTGTGGTCTTATCAAAGCCTTATAAAGAAGCAAAATGACTTCCTTATCCTTAGATGTTAAGGTTCATTTCAACATCGCAATTATTCTCAGAGTTGTATTTGCAACTTTTGCTATGTGACCTTTGAACTTCAAATTCTTATCCACCAATATGCCAAGATCCCTTGCCTCCTGAGTTTCTTGTAGCATAACCCCACTAATATAATATACCACTGGAAATCTAATCATGCCAAAGTCCATAACTTTACACATACTACTAAATTGCCTAAATTTCCTGCCTATCTTTGCATCATCAGCAAACAGAGAGAGAGAGAGAACTGTCACTAATAGCTAACACTTTATCTCTTAATGGATACCCTTCTAACATTTTAAACAAATGGCTATTTAAAGACAACCACCAACAATGTGTTACGGTGCCCCAATATGTGTCCACAGCTGTCATTCCATATATTAATTCAGTTTCCACAAAATTGGCGAGAATGTTAAAAACTCGTAACATCAGAGTGGTTTTTAAACCAACTACCATGATCAGACAAATCTTAAGATCACCCAAAGATGAGGTACCTTTCTGCAAATGTCCTGGAGTATATGAAATTCCATGCACGTGTGGCCTTTCTTACATTGGTCAGACTTCTGGAAGTTTTGAAATAAGACAGAAGGAACATGTGGGGGATGTCAATCATAATAGAATCATCACATCTGGTTTAGCTCATCATTTCTCAACATCAAATCACGTTATAGATTGGAAAAACAGTTCTATGCCTTACATCGAGAATGACTACAGACACAGAACTTTAAAAGAAGCAGCTGTGGTACTACGCACAGGCAATAATTTAAATAGAAATCAAGGTATTATTCTTAAAGACATGGAAAAATCTCATCTTCTCTCTCAGTTCAACAGAACTACAATATGCAAAAAACTACACAACACGTGGTCATGTACCGAATTCTGACTGAAGCATTCGAACACATGCATGCCATCAAACACGAATGATCAAACATAACGGCCTAACAGTTACTAAAGTGTACATTTTAAATGTAACTTAATGCATTTGTTTTCACACCAGTTCAGCCTTGAAAATGCTAGACAGTGGTTAGTGAAACTTGTTGGCTCTTAGTATATTTTATCATTTATCTTCTGGTCTTTTAATAATGAAAGTCCTTTATTTTAATACATCAGACCAAATATGTACAATTTAATCGGAGCGTATTCATAATGTGTAATATGCATCAATTAAATGTTTTGTTCTTTTTGTTTAACTAATGACTTGCCTGATTTTCTTCTTTGTTGCACTTGCTCATAAAACAAGGACCACAGTGGGAGATTAATTTATGGTGAGGCTACGACTGCAAACGTAACCTATAGTAACATAAGATAGTAAGCTAAACTGTTTCTGGTTCCTTGATTCTACATTCTTTGTTAATCTAGGATTCGGGGTGGCGCAGTGAAAAATAAATTTTCCCTGAATCCGAAAAAGGAATTAGAACCAGTGTATAGACAAGGGAGTTGGCATTGACCATTAATATTCCCTTTGTGCCCCAAACCACTAGCATTTCTTATGTAAAGATCAGCCAAGAGAAATATAGAAGTTAAGAGAATAAAGTCTTACTAGAGAAGGATTTTACTAAGGGCACAGATATAAGTGTAATTAAGATTTAAAGAGAACAATACGTAGCATTATTATAGGAGAAATTAAATTTTACAATGCTGACATAGAAAGAGGACAAGGCAATAGAAATAGACACAAAAGAAAAATAAAATTTCACAATGGACTAGCAATTTGAGATTTAGCTGAAAAATTTTATTCTTATGGGCTTAAACCAAAATATAAAATGATGATACAACATGACAGCATTTCCTGCCAGGTGGGGCGGTTAAACAAGACCCCCCCCCCCCGTTGTTTTTGCCAGAGAACCATTGCGAACAGCGAAAAGTCAGCTACTAGAACAAATCCTGAAACACACCCCAACTCAACATCATCAGAGTTAAAGATCAGTACTATCAACATAAAGCCAGAATGGAAAATAAATAGAGCTAGCTGAGGAATTGGATAAGTACCAGATCGACATAATAGGGGTGACTGAAACAAAAAAGGCAAAATCTAAGATTTTTCTGAGCCTTCAATACAAAGTGTTATATTCAGGTAATGACAGTCAGGAAAGTGTGTAGTTAATAGTATTGAACACAAAATACAAGGCTAATCTTGAATGGCAAGCAATATCAAGTAGTGATGTGGGCAAATATTAGAATGGAGAACTGGACAGTGAGACTTATTTGTGCCTATGGCACCCCACAGAAGGTTCTACTACTTAATGTGGAATGAAGGAATTTTTTTTAAACTTTAGAGAAAGCAACTGACACAATGAAAAAGGAAAAGTTGGTCCTTGTTGGGGATCTAAATAGCAGAGTAAGAAATAATTGTCAGACATGCAAAAATGTTTTGGGAAAATTTGGAGAAAAGAGCAAAGCTAATAATAATGGCAAATACCTGTTGGATTTCTGCTCAGGACATGGACTAGTTATTACTAACACCATGTTCCAACATAAAAATCTTCACATGGAGAGAAGAGGCAAGGAATAAGAAAAGTCTCATTGACTATGTTATTGTTGATACTGATGTTTTCTCACTGATGCAGGACACCTGAGTTTACAGAGGATTTGAAATTGGAAGTGATTGCCATTTAGTCTTGAGCAGGATAAAATTGAATTTCATATTGAAAAGAAAAGCATGTAAGAAGGCTTTAAAGCAAATAAAAGTTGAGCAGCTCTCAGATGTGAACTGTAGAGTAAAATACATAAACATATCATCATCATCATCATCATCAAATTCTTGCCTTGTACCCACAAGGGGTGTACAGGATATGATAGTACTACATGAAAAAATTATATCATTACTAACTTCCTATCTACAATTTTCCTCCAAATCAGTCTGTTACTTGTCAAGATTCCAACATTATCAGATGTTATATTTCTATTGTCTAAGGCACTTTGTACCGTATCAATCCACCTATATCTTGGTCTTCCTCTGGGTCGTTTTGCTGCCAACCTGGCAGAGAACACTTGTTTTGCTAATCTTTCCTCGCCCATTCTGTTTAAGTGACCATACCGCCTGAGATTAGCTCTGCTAACGCATTCCTGGATGCTGACAATATCGAGTTCTTTCCTAATATCCTCGTTTTTAATATGATATTGCCATTGATGCCATCTGTTCACGCCTCTAATTTTCTCAGGACTCTCATATCTGCGGTCTCTAGTCTTTGGTCAAGTGTTTTATTTTTGACCCAGCTCTCAGATCCATAAGTTAAAACAGGTTTGAACACTGTCTTGTATACAGCTAAATTAGTGTTCCGACTAATTTCTCTCTTAATTCTTATGAATTTATTCAATTGACTTCCCACCATACCAGCTTTGCTGATTCTGTTGTCTATTTCTATATTTAATTTACCATTTTCAGTAAAAATCGTGCCTAAGTCGCTAAAATGTTTTACTTGTTCCACAGGTTCTCCATTCACAACACAGTTGACGTTTTCAATGATTCTGCCTATTTTCATCGTCTTTGTCTTTTTATTGCTGACCTTCATACCATACCAATTACAACAACTATTCAATTTAGTCAGATAATCTTGCAGACTTGTAGCAGATTTATTTAGAAGTATAACATCATCTGCATAAAGCAAAGAGCTGACATTAACATCTCCAATTTTGATATCATGTTTAATACCACTTTCCTTCATAGTGTGATCCATATAGATAATGAATAACAGAGGGGATAATGTACATCCTTGTCTGACACCAGATTTAACATTAAACCATTTTCCTGTACTTCCTTGAATTCTAACTGCTGACTTACAACTCAAATAAAGGCTAAGTATTGCTTGATATAATGCCCCATTGACACCATATGACTGCAGCGTATTGAATAGCTTCTCTCTTGGCACCTTATCATATGCCTTTTCCAAATCGACAAAACTTAAATACAGATCTTTGTTATATTCCCATGCTTTCTCGACTTTGTCGTAAAGTGAAGATCTGATCCTGACAGCCTCTGTTTGGCCTGAATCCAGCTTGTTCTTCACCAAGCTTTTCTTCCACAATTCTTCTCAACCGTTTCTCGAGTATACTTGCATAGATCTTGCCAGGAACACTCAGTAGGGAAATACCTCTGTAATTCTCATATTCAGTTTTATTTCCCTTTTTTATATATGGGTAGTATGAGAGCTCTACTCCAATCATCGGGAATTCGTCCCTCTGTCTAGGCTTTCTGAACTATGCAGTGCAGCCACTGTAAGACTCTTATACCACCATACTTCAGCATTTCTGGTCGAATATCATCTACTCCAGCTGCCTTTCCACATTTCAAGCCTTTGATGGCTTTTTCTACTTCAAGTATGGTGTATTCCTGACTGCATGCCTGGTCAGTCTTTTTTACCACTGTGCTGTCATCACTGCTTGTTTCATTTAGCAGTTTTTCAAAGTAATTACTCCATACTTCAAGGATTTCTTTTTCTCCAGTTTTCATGTCACCTTTATCATCTCTAGCTCCTTTTACATCACTCTTTCCTCCATTCCTAAGCTTCTTCAACAACCTCCAGAATATTTTGCCACCTTCTTGATATTTATTTTCTATATTCTTGCCAAAGTCCTCCCATGACTTTTGTTTAGCTAGTTTTACAGTGTTTAGCATTCTTGCATTTGTCTCTATATTCTCTAAGAGCACAAGCTGACTTATTTGACAGGAACTTTTGATATGCTTTCTTCTTTTCCTTCACTGCCTCTTTAACTTCCTGTGTCCACCAGGGAGTTCTGAATTTTTTATCCTTGCAGACAACCTCACCACATGCCTCTCTGGCAGAATCAATCAATGTTTTCTTCAGAGTTTGCTACTGAATCTCCAAGGTTTGATTCCTATTCTCAAACTCTTTCATTTTTTTCTTCAATAATCTTTGTGTTTTTAGTCTACAGTTCACATCTGAGAGCTGCTCAACTTTTATTCGCTTTAAAACTTTCTTACATGTTATTCTTTTGAATATGAAATTCAATTTTATCCTGCTTAAGACTAAATAGTGATCACTTCCAATTTCAAATCCTCTGTACACTCTGGTGTCCTGCACCAGGGAGAAAACATCACTATCAACAATAACATAGTCAATGAGACTTTTCTTATTCCTAGCCTCTTCTCTCCATGTGAATTTTTGCACATTTTTATGTTGGAACATGGTGTTAGTAATAACCAGTCCATGTCCTGAGCAGAAATCCAACAGATATTTGCCATTATTATTAGCTTTGCATTTTTCTCGAAATTTTCCCAAAATATTTTTGTATGTCTCACAATCATTTCCTACTTTGCAATTTAGATCCCCAACAAGGACCAACTTTTCCTTTTTCATTGTGTCAGTTGCTTTTTCTAAAGCCTCAAAAAATTCCTCCACTTCTACCTTAGTAGAACCTTCTGTGGGACCATAGGCACAAATAAGTCTCATTGTCCAGTTACCCATTCTCATATTTGCCCACATTACTCTACTTGAGACTGACTGCCATTCAAGAAGATTAGCCTCGTATTTTGTGTTAAATACTATGGCTACTCCTTCTTTTCCTTGATTGTCATTGCCTGAATATAACATTTTGTATTTATTGCTGAGAAAGATCTCATCAGTTTTGGTCTTTTTTGTTTCAGTCACCCGTATTATGTCGATCTGGTACTTATCTAATTCCTCAGCTAGCTCCATTTCTTTGCCATTCAGGCCTCTTACATTGATAGTACCAATCTTTAACTCTGGTGATGTTGAGTTGGGGTTTCTTTTCAGATTTGTTCCAGTACCTGACATATCGCTGTTCGCCTTTCCCAGGCGAAAACAACGGGGGCCTTGTTTAACCGGGCGACACCCCAGCAGGCATGAAATTTTGTCATGTCGTACTATCATTTTTTTTATTTTGGTTTAACCAATAAGAATACAATTTGGTCAGCTAAATCCCAAATTGCCAGCCCATCCTCGTTCGTTCAGTATCCAGGTAGATACCCAACAGGGTGCACCACGAGAAGGTGAGGATTGGACATTAGGTCAGAAGCCCTGGTTGGTTCTCCGCATTCCTTTAAAGGCTATGTGGAGGTCTCCTCTCAGTTATACAGCTTTGACCCTTAAGCACCCCATACATAAACATTATTCAAGAAAAAATGAAAGAGCTTGAGAACGGGAACCAAACCTCGGAGATTGGCAAATTTTGAAGAAAACATTGATTGATTCAACCAGAGAGGTATGTGGTGAGGTTGTCTGCAAGAGGAGAAAAATCAGAACTCCATGGTGGACACAGGAAGTTAGAGGTAATGAAGAAAAAGAAGAAAGAATATCAAATTTCTGGCAAATAAGTCAGCTTAGTGAATACAGAGACAAACATAAGAAAGCTAAACACAAGTCATGGGAAGACTTTAGTAAAAACATAGAAAATATATATCAAGTAGGTGGCAAAATATTCTTGAGCCTGCTCCGAAATGGAGTAAAAAGTGCTGTAAAAGGAATTATAGATGGTAAAGGTGACATGAAAACTGGTGAAAAAGATATCCTTTGTATGGAGTAATGACTTCGAAAAATTGCTAAACAGAACAATCAGTGACAGTACTGTTGTAAAAACCACTGAACAGGCATGCAATCAGGAATACATATCCATACTTGAAGTAGAAAAAGCCATCAAAAGCCTGAAATGTGGAAAGGCAGTGGGAGTAGATGATATTCGATCAGAAATGCTCAAGTATGTAGGTATAAAAGTCTTACAGTGGCTGCACAGAGAGAGAGAGAGAGAGACGAATTCCAGATGATTAGAATAGAGATCTCATAGTACCCATATATAAAAAGGGAAATAAAACTGAATGTGAGAATTACAAAGGTATTTCCCTACTGAGTGTCCCTGGTAAGATTTATGCAAGTATACAAGAGAAATGATTGAGATGGATTGTGTACAGCAAGCTCGGTAAAGAACAAGCTGGATTCAGACAAAATAGAGGCTGTTAGGATCAGATTTTCACTTTACGACAAATAGTTGAGAAAGCATGGGAATATAAAAAAGATCTGTATTTAAGTTTTGTAGATCTGGAAAAGGCATATGACAAGATGCCAAGAGAAAAGCTATTAAAAATGCTATAGTTATATGGTTTCAATGGCCAATTATATCAAGCAATACTTAGTATAATAAATTTAGTTTAATCCTTTATCCAAGTGTGAGCAAACAAAGTTTGCACCTGAAAGTATCTTCAGGACTGGGGTAAGGAGGTAGAACACCAGGGCACTCCTTGCAAAGGTGGAGCAAGCTACCAACTCTCCTATGTCAGTATCTCCCATAATGCAAAATGCATCTCCTTGCGGATATGTCTAATGTTATGCATTAAGGGAAGGGCCACAACCCAGACTAGTTTCGACCTTTATTGAGGTCTCTTCAGTGGGAACCAGGCCCAAGTGGAGAGATACTAGGCAGAAGCATTAGCAGGTCATCTCTACCTATAGGAGTTGCCAAATGGGGTGCCACCCTTTTTTTAATAAATTACTCTGGATTTAGAGAAAGATGTTGAAAGTTTGTTTTTCACTTGGTTAGAGTATAATAAATTTAGTTTAATCCTTTATCCTTTATATGGTGTTTTACCACCTTACCCCAGTCCTGAAGATACTTTCAGGTGCAAACTTTGTTTGCTCACACTTGGATAAAGGATTAAACTAAATTTATTATACTCTAACCAAGTGAAAAATATACTTTCAACATCTTTCTCTAAATCCAGAGTAATTTATTAAAAAAGGGTGGCACACCATTTGGCAATTCCTATAGGTAGAGATGACCTGCTAATGCTTCTGCCTAGTATCTCTCCACTTGGGCCTGGCTACCACCGAAGAGACCTCAATAAAGGTCGAAACTAGTCTGGGTTGTGGCCCTTCCCTTAATGCATAACATTAGACATATCCGCAAGGAGATGCATTATGGGAGATACTGACATAAGAGTTTTGGTAGCTTGCTCCACCTTTGTAAGGAGTGCCTTGGTGTTGTACCACCTTACCCCAGTCCTGGAGATACTTCCAGGCGCAAACTTTGTTTGCTCACACTTGGATAAAGGCTTAAACTAAATTTATTATACTCTAAGCAAGTGAAAAATTAACTTTCAAGCAATACTTAGTCTTTATGAGTTGTAAGTCAGCAGTTAGAATTGAAGGAAGTACAGGGAGATAGTTTAATGTTAAATCTGGTGTGAGACAAGGATGTACATTATCCCCTCTGTTATTCATTATGTATATGGATCACGTTATGAAGGAAAGTGGCATTAAAATGATATCAGAATTGAAGATGTTAATGTCAGCTCTTTGCTTTATGCTGACGATGTTATACTTCTAAATAAATCCCCTACAAGTCTGCAAGATTCCCTGACTAAATTGAATAACTCTTGTAATAGATTTGGTAAGAAGGTCAGCAATGACAAGACAAATACAATGAAAATAGGTAGAAGCATTGAAAATATCAACTTCATTGTGAGTGGAGAACCTATAGAACAAGTAAAACATTTCAACTACTTAGGCACGATTTTTAGTGAAGGCAGTAAATTAAATATGGAAATAAACAACAGAATCAATAAAGCTGGTATGGTATGGTAGGAATTCAACTGAATAAATTTATATGGAATAAGAGAGAAATTAGTCAAAACACTAAATTAGCTGTATACGAGACAGTGTTCAAGCTAATTTTAACTTATGGATCTGAGAGCTGAGTCAGAAGTAAAACATTTGACCAAAGACTAGAGACTGCAGATATAAGAGTTCTGAGAAAGATTAGGGATGTGAACAGGTGGCATCAATGGCAATATCATATTAAAAACGAGGATATTATGAAAGAACTTGACATTGTTAGCATTCAGGAATGTGTTAGCAGAGCTATTCTCAGGTGGTATGGTCACCTAAACAGAATGGGAGAGGAAAGAGTAGCAAAACAACTGTTCTCTTCAAATCATCACATGATTTGAATAGACTGAAAATGGGACATGCAAAAATGGATGTCAGTAAATGCAAAGTTGTGCAATTTGGTGATTAGTTATCCAATGTCTTATTATACTGGTGGGATTATGCTAGAAGATCTTAGTGTTAATAGATAGGAAGTTGAAGTTCAGGGGTCATATAGAAAAGATTTCAAATACAACTCAAAAGATAATTGCAATACTGAAACAAACTTTCACATTAAAAATAGGGAATCATTTTGCCTATTTACAAAGCCTTGATAAGACCTTGCTTGGCCTTGTGCTCAGGTCTGCTTTCCTGGTTTCTGTTGAGATTCTGATATAGTAGAGTGCAAAGGAGTGTTAAAAATGATATCAGGATTGTGAAATACTGATTATGAACACAGATTGAGAATTTGTAGACTACAAACACTAGCCAACAGGAGAAAGAGGGGATGATATGATTGAGACTTGCAAACTTCTGAAAGGGTCATACAGGATTTCATTTGATAGAATTTTTCATTTTAGAGGTTGGAGAAAGGACAAGAGGATCTCAGCTTCCAAGGATGCCTTGGAAGCTGAGAATGAATGCTGCTAAGAAGGGGGGGGATGAGGGCTAGATTTTTCTCTCTTAGGGTGGTGCATGATTGGAATGGATTGTCATTGAATGTTTCGTGTGCAAGCAGTGTGAATGAATTCAAGAATAAGTTTGATAGCTGGTGTATGTGGCATGTGGTCTCCCTTGATGAGTCCTTGACTCCCTGGAGATCTCTCTTAATAATAGTAGACTTTGAGTGGGTGTTGTGCGAAGGGCACCAGTAGCTATCCGTATATCCTGATGATGGATGGGAATCAACGATTGCAGGTTATTCTGCCTTGCAGAACCATCGACTTGAGAGACCCATAATCCAGCTTTGAACGTAAGTGTACAAACAATTTTTTTCTAATGAAAACCTGAATCCATTACTAAGAGTCTGTAGAGAGACTCAATCAATTGCTTGCTGAAATTTCCTTTTGATTACCCTCATGTTATGAGAGCAACAGTAAATTGTGGAAGTCATCAACATAGAGCGTTGCTTACAGTATAGGAAACTGTTCAGTAATTGAGTTAAAATAAAAAAAAGTGTTGCACTTGATGTTCATGATGTTGCAGAGATAGCATACTTCCCACTCTGACCTGGAAAGTTTGCTTAGATAGAGTTGGTTATAGAGGACTTTTCTCCAGGCTGTGTCATAAGCTTTATCTATGTCAAAGAACACTGAAACCAGATGTTCTTTCAGGAACGTGTGTCTCATACAAGTTTCTAAATGGACCAAATGGTTCAAAGTTGGTAATGATGTCTACAAAATCCAGATTGTATATTGGAGAGAAGATTGTTGCTTTCTAAATACCAGGTCTGGCATTAACCATTATCTCCAATATCTTACAAAGGCAGCTGGCCAGAGCAATAGGTTATTTCCAGAAACTCTTCCTCTGTAAGTATTCTATTGTATATTAGAGAAGGAGATCCATAGATAATGATGGAAGATGTTTTATCATTTCATAATGGATGTCATCAGGCCCTATTGCACTGGGGTGAGAGAGTAAAAGAGCTCTTTTTACTTCATCCTTAACAAATGACTGATTATAAGGTTCAAGCCTATTGCTAGAAAAATTTATCTGTTGTTTCTGTTATCACTCTTTCAATGTTAAAAATTCAGGAGGATATATGAAGCTGTTGCCAAGATTCCTGCAAAATTTTCTCGCAAAGTGTCTGCAATAGCTTTGGGATCAGCAGCAACACATCCTTTATTGTCTAAGGTAAACAAATGGTGTGTTCTGTATCTACCTTTTATTGATACACTGTTGTTTGATTGATAGATGAGGTAAGTTGTATCCAGGATTTGTTTTTGATTCTGACTGTTATCTCACATGACATGTTTTGGCCCAAACATGCTTAAAAGCTATCAAGTTTGTGTATCTACAAAATCTGCCCCATGCTCTGTTTTTTTTTAGGCTGCCTGGCATTGTGAGTGTTCTACTAAGGTTTTGGATAGAGTGAAAATCAAGATGACAATTTTTGGAATTGAAGCTGTTGCTGCTTGGACAGCACAGTCTGTTACATACTTTACTGCTTCATTAAGAAAAATTATGAATATTATATGGAAAGCAAAGTTGGAGTATGAAAAGAAATTGGGTGCATAAGCTAAATGCAACTCAAAAGAACTTTGTAATTATTCTCTGAGTAAAAAAATGTGGAAGAATAACTTTACTGAATTTAGACAGTATGTTTATGTCAGAAGTGGATGCAATTATTCATAATTAATGAGTGCTCACATCACTCTATTCTATCAAACTGATGTATGAACATGTACACTACATTTGATGAAAAGATAGTTGTGTGAGAAGGAGGTTTAAGAGCTGTTACATAACCTGGATAATGTGCCATATTCAACAATAGGGACATATGGAATATCATCATGTATGCTAAAGAAATATTCAGCTGAACAGGTTAGGCTTTTGACCTGGCTGTATAAGGGTGGTGCAGAAACTGACATGTCTGACTACTGATCTATCAGCATCTCTGGAATGGTGGTGAAAATTTTAGTAAAGCTGGTAAGAATTCACAGAAATGTGACAGACAGCTATACTTTGCAATTGCTTATATTTTATAATAATGTTACAGCTGAGGTAGATAAAGGGAATGGATACACTTGATACTGTTAGACTTTGATGAGGCATTTGACAAGATATCCAATGAAAAGCTGTTGAATAAATTGGAGGATATAGGGCAATATAAATTATGGACTTGGATAAGTGGGTGGCTGATGGATATTGCTGAAAATTAAGGTGTCAATCTTCTAGACTAAAAGTGACCAGTGGTGTACCCCAGAGATCAGTCCTTGAAACATTTTTGTTCAATATATGCAATAATGATATGGGAAAGGACTAACAGGAGGTATTCAGTTGTTTGCTGACATTACAAAGATAGACATCACAATCAGGAATGCTACTAATATTCATCACATACTGAATCCAAAACAGAACAAGAGCAGCTTCTGGTCAAGCTATACAGTCTAACTAACCTTTCACATGCAGGTCGGATTTTTTAAAAAAAAAAATAATAAAATAAATCTTGAAGCTTTAATTAGTACTTTGTTAAAATGTGTACTTTGATCTTTTAATGAATATTCATGTTTTGAGCTAGAAATAATGATTGACAATATTAAAGTCCTAACAGGAAATTAATAGTTGGTAGGATGTTAGTTATTGCTAATTAACATCATGTAGTACTATCCTAATCCTGTACACATTCAAAGAATGTACTTGATGATGATGAGCCAGATCATAATTCTTGCAAGAATTAAGTGACCTAAAATTGTATTCAGTAGAAGATGTTAATACTATAAAAGTTTTAAAGACTTATTTAATATTTAAATGTTATTTCTTGTATTCTTAGGTACAATGGCTGCTGCAGTTGAACTGATCCATACTTTAGGAGGAGTGGCAGTAAAGTGCATGGTGGTAATAGAACTATCAGATCTTAAGGGAAGAGACTTGGTTACTGTGCCTGTATTTTCATTATTTCAGTTTTAGGATTCCTAATTTTCGTGGACGTTGTCTAGAGCAACTCAGATACCTCAAATATTTTCAAAGAATTAATTTTGTATTATTATTATTCCAAAGAATTAATTTGTATTATTATTAGTATAGTCATAGATGCAATAATGTTGAAGTTCTTTGTTAGAGGTAATTTGGAAAGGTATAGTTATTGACTAGAAGAGCAAGTGAAGTAAAAGTTTGGCATGGACTGTAGAATGATTTTAACTGTGATTTTATAAAAACAAACCAAAATGCTGAAATATTTTTACACTTTTATCAAGCACAAATATGCTAATGTTTTAATGAAGGAATCTTAAACTTGTAGTCTACTGATGGTTTTTGCATGATCTATACTTCATTTTACTTGGTAACTACTAATTCCAGCACACCATATTTATATAACTGAATATCTATCATCACAGATGTAATTTTTCATTATAAAGTTACTGACTTGGAAATCTGCATGATAAACTAGTACAGTAGGCTTACATTCTTTAAGACTCTCCGATTTAATGTTTTTTGTGGGGGCTCTTCATTTTTGGAAGGATTTCATTATATACTCTAAAGAAAATATTAATAAAATTTTATGTGCATATATCTCCTAAGAAATAATTTGTAAGCAGCTTATCATCAAGATTGCTTAGTGTAAGTCATATTTAATTTAAAATGGAGTAATATTCTTGCTTTAGGAAGATTATTTCTGTATTTTAAAGTGCTTATATACATGATAAATTCAAAGCTTTAAAATTATCAAGAAAAGGTGTGAAAGATAACTGAAATCATAATGGCAATACCATTAGTATTTATTAATTATTAGTGTGATATCGACAAATATATCTATACATATTGATATTTTTGTTGTGACTGAGTTTTTTAATAATTATATAAATCATTTTTAAAAAAAAGGCTTGTAATAACAGTGATTTTCAGTAATAGTTCTATTGAACTTGCAATGAAATATTTAAAAATATACCTCCATGGAGTCCAATGACTAATCAGGAGATGCAACCTATCAACACTATCTATCATACTCTCCTTGAAACCATTAACAGACAGCACTTTCAACTGACTGACAACCCATTTCATTTATTCACAACTCGAAGCAAAAAATCCAGTTTCTCACACCCTTGCTAACCTTACCCAATTTACAGGGATAACCTCTTGTTCTGGCCCCTCGAACCAAGTGCTGAAACATTTCCCCTCCATCAATTCTATAAAACCATTTAAGCAACTTAAATATTTCTATCATATCCTCTCTTTTTCCCCTATCAACCAACTTCTAAAGTCCACGCGCCATCAATCTGTCCTCATAGGGAACATTCCACACATCACTCACCATCTTGATCACTTGCCTCTGAATCTTCTCACCACTTCCTCATCCCCAGGAGACCAGACATTTGCACAATAATCCAGATGTGGATGTATCAAGGCCTTATAAAGAGAAATAACTTCCTTATCTCTATTGTTAGTGTGTTCTTCAAAAGCCAAATAATCTTATAGGCTACCTTAGCAATATGTCCTCTAAACTTTAACTCTGTCTACTGCCACAACCCCTAAATCTCTAGCTTCATCTATTTCCTGGAGTACAGTTCCATCAGTGTGTTACAGCTTGTAATCTGTTTTACAACTTTATATTTCTCCACATTAAACTGACAGCCTATTTAAATCATCCTGCAAGCTCTCCACATGCCTTGATTAACTGTTACTCTACCTAATTTTGCATCATCAGCAAATAACTATTTCCTTTCAGATTATTTTCTATATCATTTATGTACAAATTAAACAGTAGTGGTTCCAGCACTTTACCGTGTGACATACCACTAGTTACCTATTTTCTCCTTGATTCTGTCCTCCCTCAAATAGTAACGTATATTACAGATTATTTCAGGAAGTTCTTTTATTGCAAGTGATTTTAAGTTTTGCTTGTATAAGACTGAACTATTAGTCGATTTTTTTTAAAATCGATTATATATTCATTTATCATAATTTGAGATTGCACTAAGATGTTGCTAGACAATTAACAGTATATTACTTTTTTTTTAAATAAACAGTTGAAATAAATATAAAAAATATATTGATTGTTCATTAATGCACTGTATGCAATGAAAAACCAGTATATCTCTTAATTTAAACTTTTTTGTTTTGTTTTGTTTCCACACCCTGATTGATTACCTTTTTTTTACTTTTAAATGTTGATTATTGAAATTTCTGAAGTCATTATCTCTTGGGAATGGGTGAGAAACATTGCATAATTATGAAGCATCATAATAACCTAATTTGTTTGTGTCTATATTCTAGTCTTGTCTGTAACTGAACCAAAGATATAAATCAAATGGATCATTTCAATAGTAAAAGCATTAAATATATCGGTCTGATTGCCAAAAAAGGAGCACTTTGTTTAGTTTTTAAAATTCTCAAGTGCTTTCCAAAGCTATTTAACTATTAAAATACTTCTAATTATTTTTGTTTTAAATAAGAGTTCTAATTAAATGAATATGTATCAGAAGAACAGTTAGCTCATAGACACCATCCCATTTATTGCAAATTTACAGTATAAATTTCAATTCAAGCGTACTGTGTGTGATATACGTCGTGACATTTTATCGATCATTTATGTTTCATAAATAAGCAAGGTATTGGCATAATAAAGTAAGTGAATTTAATAGCCTTTGGATAATGTAGTGATGAAAGTAGAAATAGTTGTTTCATTTTGCAGTTTTCACGCAATTCTGAAAATGCATCATTAAGCAGAAGCTACAAAAGAAACAAAAAATGTGGACAGAATCAGAGAAAAGTTACATCAGTATAAAGCACTAGGCAGAAGGATGACTAGTATGGTAAGGAAAGCAAAATCTGAGTATGAGAGAAAATTAGTAGTGCAGGCCAAAGGTAATCGCAAAGAGTTTATTCAGTATGCGGCAAGTAAAAAGAAGAATAATTTTGACAAATGCCAATAGTAAGAAGATAATTCAAGTTTGTTCAATATATACAAAATAGTTGAATTACTAGCAAGGGTATGTCATCCAGATGGTGATAATGGAGTAATAAGAGAGAGAGGCAAGGGCTTACATGGAAACAA
Source organism: Typopeltis vanoorti (assembly GCF_054136105.1). NCBI lineage: Eukaryota > Metazoa > Arthropoda > Arachnida > Uropygi > Thelyphonidae > Typopeltis > Typopeltis vanoorti. The sequence continues at coordinate 135,276,741 of NC_143557.1, forward strand.
AGATAAATGAACTGCAGGCGTATAGCATATTACAGATCTTTGAAATACAGTTATGGGATTAGATAGCATACTAATTCAAATATTAAGAGAATGTGCTATGGAATTCACAGTGCATTTGACCATGTTTAAGTCTCAGCTCTGCTCTGGTACCAAGAGGGGGGAATAGTTCTATTCCATAAAGGAAGGTTTGGGTAGAAATTATCAACAATGGTCAATGTATGGGAGAAGTTGGTTAAGGTAAAACTCCAGGAATGGGATACTATAATAAATTTAGTTTAATCCTTTATCCAAGTGTAAGCAAACAGAGTTTAGGACTGAGGCAACGTGTGGTAAAGGTGGAAGAAGCTCTCATCACTCCTTGTCTTAGTATCTCCCCTAATGCAAAGCACATTTCCTTGCAGACATGTGGTCTTGTCAGTGGGAGCCAGAACCAGAGGTGGTAATACCAAGGTGGAAGCAATGGCGAAGTCATATTTTATGAGTTGCCAAAAGGTGTCTCACCTTATTAAATTACTCTGGATTTAGAGAAAGATTTTGCTTGCACTTCAGTAAAGGATTAAACTAAATTTATTATAGTCTAACCAAGTGGGAAAAAACTTCCAACATCTTTCTCTAAATACAGAGTAATTTAATAATAAGGTGAGACACCTTTTGGCAACTTGTATAGGTAAATATGACTTCTCCATTGCTTCCACCTTAATGTGGAAGCAATGGAGATGCAAATAATGCCCATGATGCAAAGCACATCTCCTTGCAGAGAGGTGCTTTGCATTATGGGAGATACTAAGACAAGGAGTGATGAGAGCTTAGTCCACCTTTACCATGAGTTGGCTCAGTCCTGCAGATAATTCAGGCTCGAACATTTTTTGCTTACACTTGGATAAATGATTAAACTAAATTTATTATAGTCTAACCAAGTGGGAAAAAACTTCTAACAATGGGATACTATGAGTGGTTTTGAACTATATGATGATATGGTTTTGTGAGAGATTGATCATTCCTCAGTAACTTACATTTTATATAATAGTGGCATCTAAGTTATTTAGAGTAATGGGCACATGGTTGATACTGCTGAATTTTACAAAGGCTTTTGACAGGATATTTGCATGGAACTTAAAATGGCAGCAAGTTAAGTTGATGTGGATTTGAGGGTAGTTGATAGAGAGAGACACCAGAAAGCAGTTTATTAAGTAGAGTAGCCCAGTAGAATACTAGTAAATGAGTATTTACACTTCAGTAGTACTGGTTTATACTCAATAGAATAAATACGGCACAGAGCAATAATTAAATGTGTTTTTTTTTTTTTCATCTGTTACAGGATATATAGTGAGGAACACAATATTAAAATTGTAATAACACACAAATGGAAGCAAGTAGATTATTTTGAGACTGAATTCTTATGGAGGCAAGCAGCATAAAAATCAGTTTTTAAATCTTTTATGTTAAGCCTATACACGAGAAGTTGGTTGATCCACCTATAGTACATTAGTACCATGTATGGATATCAATGATAGGATCTGCTGATTCTAAAGTCTTTAAGGTCTGTATTTGCAGTAATGATGTTCCTGTGCAGGGTATTCAAACCATGGCCAGCTAGATCTGACTGACTATAGCTGTGGTGGCTTCATGTGTTCATCAAGGCAGATGTTGGCAGATCTTCCTGTATGACAGTAACATAAGTTGTAAGAAGGAAGAGCATCTTTAGGAGAGCAGAGATATGAGATTTCAGAGCAGTAAAAAAATTATGTGATATTGGGATTATGGCATGTAGATTATGAGGATAGATTGATAGTATGTGGACTGCGGCTACTAGTAGTCAGTAGAAAGAGCAATGATATGATAGAGGTCTAAAATTTTGAGAGGGTGTTAAAGGGAATAACGTGGAAGGTGGGGAGGGGACAAGAGAGCAACTGTGTGTTAAGTTTGTGTGCAGTTAAGAAAGGCATGACAGCTAGATTTTTCTCTCCTAGAACTGTGAATCAGGGGAATAATTTGTCTGGAGTACTGAGTACATCTAATGTTAGTGATGTATGACCACTGTCGATTACTTGACTCCCTGGGGATCTAATAGTAATCTCCATTCTTTTTCCAAAGGAGTGTGCTTAAGGGTCAGGGGGTGCTTAAGAGTCAAAGCTGTATAACTGAGAGGAGACCTCCACATAGCCTTTAAAGGAATGCGGAGAACCGACCAGGGCTTCTGACCTAATGTCCAATCCTTACCTTCTCGTGGTGCACCCTGTTGGGTATCTACTTTGATACTGAACGAACGAGGATGGGCTGGCAATTTGGGATTTAGCTGACCAAATTGTATTCTTATTGGTTAAACCAAAATAAAAAATGATGGTACAACATGACAAAATTTCATGCCGGCTGGGGCGTCGCCTGGTTAAACAAGGCCCCCGTTGTTTTCGCCAGGGAACCAGGGCGAACAGCGAAAAGTCAGCTACTGGAACAAATCTGAAAACAAACCCCAACTCAACATCACCAGAGTTAAAGATCGGTACTATCAACGTAAGAAGCCTGAATGGCAAAGAAATGGAGCTAGCTGAGGAATTAGATAAGTACCAGATTGACATAATAGGGGTGACTGAAACAAAAAAGACCAAAACTGGTGAGATCTTTCTGAGCAATAAATACAAAATGTTATATTCAGGCAATGACAATCAAGGAAAAGAAGGAGTAGCCATAGTATTCAACACAAAATACGAGGCTAATCTTCTTGAATGGCAGTCAGTCTCAAGTAGAGTAATGTGGGCAAATATGAGAATGGGGAACTGGACAACGAGACTTATTTGTGCCTATGGTCCCACAGAAGGTTCAACTAAGGTAGAAGTGGAGGAATTTTTTGAGTCTTTAGAAAAAGCAACTGACACAATGAAAAAGGAAAAGTTGGTCCTTGTTGGGGATCTAAATAGCAGAGTAGGAAATGTTTGTGAGACATATAAAAATATTTTGGGAAAATTTGGAGAAAAGAGCAAAGCTAATAATAATGGCAAATATCTGTTAGATTTCTGCTCAGGACATGGACTGGTTATTACTAACACCATGTTCCAACATAAAAATGTGCACAAATTCACATGGAGAGAAGAGGCTAGGAATAAGAAAAGTCTCATTGACTATGTTATTGTTGATAGTGATATTTTCTCCCTGGTGCAGGACACCAGAGTGTACAGAGGATTTGAAATTGGAAGTGATCACTTTAGTCTTGAGCAGGATAAAATTGAATTTCATATTGAAAAGAATAACATATAAGAAAGTTTTAAAGCGAATAAAAGTTGAGCAGCTCTCAGATGTGAACTGTAGACTAAAATACAGAAAGATTATTGAAGAAAAAATGAAAGAGTTTGAGTACAGGAATCAAACCTTGGAGATTCAGTGGCAAACTCTGAAGAAAACATTGATTGATTCTGCCAGAGAGGCATGTGGTGAGGTTGTCTGCAAGGATAAAAAAAATCAGAACTCCCTGGTGGACACAGGAAGTTAAAGAGGCAGTGAAGGAAAAGAAGAAAGCATATCAAAAGTTCCTGGCAAATAAGTCAGCTTTGTCTCTTACAGAATACAGAGACAAATGTAAGAAAGCTAAACAGTGTGTAAAACTAGCTAAACAAAAGTCATGGGAGGACTTTGGCAAGAATATAGAAAATAAATATCAAGAAGGTGGCAAAATATTCTGGAGGTTGTTGAAGAAGCTTAGGAATGGAGGAAAGAGTGCTATAAAAGGAATTACAGATGATAAAGGTGACATGAAAACAGATGAAACAGATATCCTTGAAGTATGGAGTAATTACTTTGAAAAACTGCTAAATGAAACAAGCAGTGATGACAGCACAGTGGTAAAAAAGACTGACCAGGCATGCAGTCAGGAATACACCATACTTGAAGTAGAAAAAGGCTTGAAATGTGGAAAGGCAGCAGGAATAGATGATATTTGACCAGAAATGCTGAAGTATGGTGGTATAAGAGTCTTACAGTGGCTGCACTGCATAGTTCAGAAAGCCTAGACAGAGGGACGAATTCCCGATGATTGGAGTAGAGCTCTCATAGTACCCATATATAAAAAGGGAAATAAAACAATGTGAGAATTACAGAGGTATTTCCCTACTGAGTGTCCCTGGCAAGATCTATGCAACTATACTTGAGAAACGGTTGAGAAGAATTGTGGAAGAACAAGGTGGATTCAGGCCAAATAGAGGCTGTCAGGATCAGATCTTCACTTTACGACAAATAGTCGAGAAAGCATGGGAACATAACAAAAATCTGTATTTAAGTTTTGTCTATTTGGAAAAGGCATATGACAAGGTGCCAAGAGAGAAGCTATTCAATATGCTGCAGTTATATGGTGTCAATGGGGCATTATATCAAGCAATACTTAGTCTTTATTTGAGTTGTAAGTCAGCAGTTAGAATTGAAGGAAGTACAGGGAGATAGTTTAATGTTAAATCTGGTGTGAGACAAGGATGTACATTATCCCCTCTGTTATTCATTATCTATATGGATCACATTATGAAGGAATGTGGTATTAAACCTGATATCAAAATTGGAGATGTTAATGTCAGCTCTTTCCTTTATGCAGATGATGTTATACTTCTAAATAAATCCGCTACAAGTCTGCAAGATTCTCTGACTAAATTGAATAGCTGTTGTAATAGATATGGTATGAAGGTCAGCAATAAAAAGACAAACACAATGAAAATAGGCAGAATCATTGAAAATGTCAACTGTGTTGTGAATGGAGAACCTGTGGAACAAGTAAAACATTTCAGCTACTTAGGCATGATTTTTACTGAAGATGGTAAATTAAATATAGAAATAGACAACAGAATCAACAAAGCTGGTATGGTGGGAAGTCAATTGAATAAATTCATATGGAATAAGAAAGAAATTAGTCGGAACACTAAATTAGCTGTATGCAAGACAGTGTTCAAACCAGTTTTAACTTATGGATCTGAGAGCTGGGTCAGAAGTAAAACACTTGACCAAAGACTAGAGACTGCAGATATGAGAGTCCTGAGAAATATTAGAGGTGTGATCAGATGGCATCAATGGCAATGTCATATTAAAAATGAGGATATTAGGAAAGAACTTGACATTGTCAGCATCCAGGAATGTGTTGGCAGAGCTAATCTCAGGTGGTATGGTCACTTAAATAGAATGGGAGAGGAAAGATTAGCAAAACAAGTGTTCTCTGCCAGGTTGGCAGGAAAACGACCTAGAGGAAGACCAAGATATAGGTGGATTGATACGGTACAAAGTGCCTTAGAGGATAGAAATATAAGATCTGATAATGTTGGAGTCTTGACAAGTAACAGACTGATTTGGAGGAAAATTGTAGATAGGAAGTTAGTAATGATGTAATTTTTTCATATAGTACTGTCATATCCTGTACACCCCTTGAGGGTACATGGCAGGAATTTGATGATGATTCTTTTTCTAATAACAGCTAGTGCATTATGCGACTTTACATTCTCGTTTAGGATGAACTTATTTCCTCTGCTGTTTTTTCAGCATCTGAACAATTTTCCTCATTGTCTATTTTTTATGTTTGTGTTATTCCAATTAGAAATCCTGAAGAAGCTGATTGTTTTTTATGAGGAAAACTAGTTAGCATAAGTTTTAAATTCAAGGGCTCATAAAAATCATTTTTAATCTTATTGTTTGATTGTAAAAAACTAAAAAATAATCTGAGGCTGCAACGTATTCATTAAGGCAACAAAATCAAACCCTTTCTTCTTTATACTCCTTATGTACAGACAAATTACCTCATTCTTTCTCTATACTCTCTTCTTCAGATTCCTGTTCATATCTAATTCTTTACACATATGTCCGAAGTATGTGTAAGGATACCATATAAATCCTATATAATTCAATAAAAGGCTTAGAAAGATGGGCAAAACTTAAATTACAGATAAACCCAGAAAAAAACAAAACTGAGCATCTTCTCAGTTTATATAGATAGAAAAAATACACAACTACAACCCCCAAATCAAAATATATAATACCAAAATAGAAAAGACAGTCTACAAATTACTTAAGCCTAGATAGTGAACTGAGCTTTACAACTCATATTTACAAATATATCAAATAAAACTTAAAGCTTAATATCATCAAAAGGCTTTGTGGTACAAAGTGGGATGCAAAACTTAATACACTCAAAACTACATGTACTGCACTCAGTGACTCTATGGAATATGCCTCATCAATCTAGGCTCCAGCTAGCTCTAAAGTAAAACATGACAGAGTACAGTCAAGATCAGCAAAAATTATTATAGGTGCAGTCTCATCCACAAATAATTTAAAAGCTCAACAAGAGTGTGGGCTTCACATATTAGAAGACAGAAGAAAACTTTCCACAGTTAAATTCACTAACAGAATTAGGGGCCAACAACAGGATCGCATCTCACTCTCGACAAGAAAATCTAGACTCGAAGAGCTCATCCACTTTACAATACGATTATTAAATTAGAAAACAGATTGGCTTAGAACACCTGAAATAAGCAGAGCCATTTCTTTCCACTATTTTACCAAAAAACACAATGGTAAACTTTAATCTCCTAGAACCTTGTTCAAAATAGGATTCACATGAAGAAAATAAAAGGACTTGACACTATACATCACTTAAATAATCTAAACCATGTCATTGCCTACACTGATGGATCATCTGATAAAGCATTCAACCAAGGGTTCAGGGATTTTTCTAATTTTACCTGGAGGCAAGGAATTGCAAATCAAAATAGCCTCAAACTTCACTTGTGAGTTAACAGCCATACAAACAGCTCCCAACTTCTATCTCTCTAATCCAGTAATAAACATCACAGAAGGAATAACCATCTACAGTGACTCAATCTGCACTTGAAGCATTAAAAAATGTAAAAACAAAACACAGGAAATTCATGAACAACTAACAACGTTAAATTTGAAAAATAACTCCGCTCTAATGGATACTATTAGAGTGGAGTTATTACAGCCCATGTAAATATTGAAGCAGACAGACTAGCCAAAGAAGCAAGACGTTTACCTCAAAAATTACACCCGCTATCACTAACGGATGCTAACTGTTGCCAAAATAAGATTGGTAAAACGAACATTCAAGAAGAAGAATGGAATCAGTGAAATTAATGAATATTGACAGGTGGAACATTTTAAAGGCATGAAAATTCAAGCCAGATGGCAGTAGGAGCTATGAAGCGTACAAGAACTGTCCAGGAGTTGAACTACACCTGCCCACATCTATTTTTGTGCAGCAATTGATGCTGCTCTATAGAAAATTGACAATAAAGCTAAAGAAAAGCTCTACTCCAACAAAGTTCAACAGATTGCCAAAGTAGATCTACAAATCCACGGTCATATATATCTAGAAGCTCTTCAATAAACTCGACAGCGCCTATAAATGAAGCATTAGATCTGAAAAGTTGGCCAGGTACACAGGTGAATCCAAAAGGCTTATATATATATATATATATATATATATACCCTTGTGGAAATATTGTGCATCCATAGCGCTAGGCAGCTCCAAGTGCGTTCTAATTTCGATTTTATTCGCCGACTAGAATAGTTTCAAGTTTTTTTTTTTTTTTTCGATCGGTTCCCATACCTATTAATAGAGCTATTGCTCGGGGGGGGGGTGTTCTCCCAAACACTTGGGTCATTTGTCCTGCAAACTAATGAAAATTGAAATCATTCAGGGTGTAATTGGAATCATCATTCGCCTCTGCTTTGACCCATCTGTGATTTTCAAAATGAATGCTATTAAAGTGCGTTTAATTTAGAAAATAACCATGAAAATAATTCCACGGTGCCAAATCCGGCTTGTACGGAGAATGTTTGGTAACTTTGGATCCGATCTCCACGATAGCGGTAGAAGTGCATATATATTATATATACACATATATTAAAGATACCAAGCAATTTTATAAGCTAGGTTTTAATCCTTTTTCCCAAGTAAGCAACCAGACAAGTAAGTCAATTTTGCGCCTGCACGTAGTGCAAGTCTGAAGCAACTCGTGGTAAAGGTGAAGTAAGCTCCGATCACTTTCCTTAGTATTTTCCCCAATGCAAAGCCCTTGCAGAGATGTATGATATGCATTAAAGGCAAGGGCCACTATCCAGACCGGTTTCGACCTTTATTGAGGTCTCGTCAGTGAGAGCCAGTTGGAATTCTCTAAAAAGCTAAAAATGCCAAGGTTGAAGTAATGCAGAGCTATAAATTTTACCTAAACAAGTTGCCACAAGCTGCTTTGACCTTATTAAATAAAAATCTCAGCCACTAGCAGCAATTTGTCTATCCCGTACATCTGTATTCCCACTTTTCTGTTACCTAGAATTGTCTGTTTGCTTACTTGGGAAAAAGGATTAAAACCTAGCTTATAAAATTGCTTGGATGCGTAACCAAATTACGCATGTTTTGAATTTCCTCTTTTTGTGTAGTTATCTTGGTAAATTCTAGAAGGCCACATTTTTTCCATTACGCTCGAATTGTTTCAGGTTCGACGGCTCTCCAAGCAAACGTGAACACAATAAATCAAAATAAGCCTACAGTATAACCGTAAAATCGACAGTATGAAAAAAAATACTGTACAGTACTATAATTTTTTTTTTATTGCTAAAATATTTATACATACAATAAACATCTTGTGTGACATTGCACCTTATAATTTTACAGAGTTCAGCACTAATTGCTGCAATTCCTACATTGGATTTCAATTAAAAAATTTTTAGTAATACTTTTTTTGCCTTTATATTATGTATTTACAACACATGTTCTTCTAATATTAACAATGAAGATTAAACAGAATTTTTTGTATAATTTTTTATTTATTTATTTATTTTTTAAGTTTGAGAAAGAGTGATTACACATACAAATTTCTGCATTTGCTTATAAGGATTACTTGTAGATGGGTGATGCAAGTTAATCCCACCTACTTCGAAGCTTGGATTAGCTTTTAAGAAGAGAGTGGGATTTAGCCTTCACTATTTGTGTTGTTGCTACTGTTTATGCATGGGATGTAGGCATTGGATGCTAGTGATTTGTGATATGTATAGTAGTGTTAATGATTTCTTAACTTTGTTGGTATATTTTCCAGAGTTTGTTTTTTAATGTTCTGTAGTTATCTACGTGTTTTAACTTTCTTGGTAGGTTGTGGAGTTGCGTGGGTATCTGATGTGATCTCACAAAAGAATCATATGAGTTGTTGAAGGGTGTGGGGATGTAGAGAGTTGTCGTAGGTCGTGTTATACGATATGTGTCTCTGTTGTTTCGATAGGTGATGTTGGAGTAATTCCTTGTTAATGTCATGTAGTGTTTCAGGTTTTTAATGCTCAGAATTCTGTGTATCGCCACTTGTCGGATATTGGTTGTTGCGTGTAAGGTGTCCAGATCACAGTTGACACGATTTTCCTGTGTAATGTTTCTAATTTTGTTAGGTGGCTGTTTGATGTATTTGCATAGACTGTTATTCCGTATCTGAGTAGGGATTCGCAGATACCGTGATATAGGAGTTTTTTTTTTATGTTGGGTGGAATAATGTCTTTAACTTGGAAGAGTTTTGTGCGATGTTCCGGAGTTTGGTGTGTAGGTATTCTATATGTCTTGTCCATTTAAGGTGGGAATCTATATAGAGACCGAGGTATTTTGCGCGTGTTACAGGTTTGATTTCAGAACATTGGCAGGCATTTTTGTTGTTAATACAGCGGTATGTGTGACAATGTGTCGATAGTGATGCAGGACGTATGATTCTTGGGTTGTGTATTATCAACATCTGTGTTTTGGTGCCGTTGATTAGATTTGCGTTTTGGTGGAAGTATGTTGTGATTTCGTTTATGTCTTGTGCTTTGCAGAGAGCTGTGTGGATTGCTAGTAGTGCTGTGTCATCTGCGTATTGAAATATTTGACTACTTATGGATATGTTATGAACATCGTTAATGTATATGTTGAATAGAGTGGGTGATAATATGGCACCTTGAGGTACACCGTGTTTTACTTGTATACTCCGACTGTGACATGTACCTATTTTTGTTACTTGTTTGAGAGATAGTTCTTGAACCATGTATGCAGTGTTCCTCTTATACCTATCGAGTATAGTTTGGTGAGTAGTATGTCATGTTCAAGTGTGTCAAATGCTTTGGTTAGGCCCAGCAGTATAAGGACGGCGTACTTGTTTTTGTCGAGATCATTGTTTATTGTGTCGGCGATGTCTTCTAATAAAGTAATGGTGCCTTTTGTTTTCTGAAAGCCATATTGGTTTTGTGAGATGATGTTGTACTTCTGTAAATAGTTCTGTAGTCTGGTGTGTGTTATTTTTTTCTAGAATGTTTGAGATGACTGGTAGTATAGCTATTGGTCTGTAGTTCTGAGTATCGTTTCTTTTGCCGTGTTTGTATATTGGCGTAATTACTGCAGTTTTCAGGTTGTTGTGGAATAATGCCTGTGTCGAATATTATGTTCACGAGTTTCAAAATTATTGGATTTATTTGTTCAAAGTGTGTTATAAGGTCTGTGAGTCTTATTTTGTCTATTCCTGAAGTGGTCTTTCGTTTTAGTTGTAGGATTGCTTCTTTCAGTTCGTGTTTTGTTATGGGTGGGAAATACATCGTTTGTTGTTGACTTTGTGTCGGTAGTTTTTTGTTGATCGTTGGTAGTTTGTCTTTTTTGAGTTGTGTGATGTTGTTTGTGAAAGCATGGTTGAAGGAGTCTGCTAGATCCTCTTGGTTTGTGTCCTGACCAAAGCTTTTTTGCAATAAAATCGTGTGCTGAAGTTTTCTTTTTTCGGGTTACTAGTTCGTTGAGTGTAGCCCATGTTTGCTTAATGTTGTCGTTATATTCCATGAATTTTTGGAAGTAGTAACGTCTTTTTGCCCTACGAATTTTTGTTGTTAGTTTGTTTCTTGTGTTTTTGTATAAGGTTTGTAAATGTGTGTTACTGGGTGACTTTAAGTTTTTTCCATAGATTTTCTTTTACAGTAATAGTATTTAGTATGTCGTCATTTATCCATGGATTGTTGTCTGTTTGTCGCCTCGTTTGTGTAGGTTTTGTTGCTTTTTTGTATATTTCTGTGAACTTTAGTTGAAAATTCTCGTATAATGTTACAGGATCGTTTATTTTAAGTAGGGAATTCCAGTCTGTATTTTTTATTTGGTTATCGATAATGCTCTTTAGTATGATCGAGTTTTGTCGACTTATGTGGTGGTAGGAGGGGGGGGGTAGGAAACGCAATAGAACGAAGTTGAGACAAAGTAGTGATCGGCAATTTTTACGTTAATTACTGATGATGTATATGTAGGGATGGGAGTCCGTATATTGATATGATCAATGCATGATTGTGTTAGTGAGTTATTGAGTATTTCTTCTCTTGTTTGGGAGTTAATGATAGGGTCTCCTATTAGGATGAGCCTGTGTGTTGTACGCGGTTCGATGCCGCTTAGCCATATTTCTAACTCGTGAAGAAAACTGAGTGGATTATTATCTGGGGTATGTATATTGTGTTTATTGTGTATTTGATACTATTGTGGCTATTTGTGAGTTCCAAAATTAGTGTTTCCGCATGTTCGAAAGTTTGTTTTTCTTTCACATTGTATTTTTCTTTGATAAATGCCACCTCCTCTTTTGTTTGGTCTACATAAGTTGTAGGTTTGATAATTATTTATGTTGTATGCGTAAATTTCTGTGTCGTTTATTGCAACTTCGGTCAGTATTAGCGCATCTATGTTTATCATGGTATAATTGAGCTGTGTTATCAATGTAAGCCAGTGTTTTTTTTATACTTCTTATGTTTGTGTGTGTTATAGTGAAGTTGGTGTTGGTGGAAATGTCTGACCATTTCTTCAAAGAGTCAAAGACCTTGAAGTTTATGTTGTCTGATTGGATATGATAAATGCCACCTATTTCGCCTATGTTTGAGATCTCCATTATATAGTTTTTAAATTAGTTCTAATCTTATTCTTAAGGATGCGAAAAGTTAGTGTTTTATATTGGTAGGCTGTGTAAGTCGGATTCACTTGTAATTATGTATACTCGAGTGTTTTCATTCTTTCTTAAAAATATCTGGGAATTCTTTGTCCACAGGAACTTATAGTTTTTCTCTGTTTTTCTCTTCCTTGCTTGATATAAAAGATTTTTGAAGTATGGAGTGTAGTGTTCCGTTATATAAATTGGTGTTGGGAGTTTCTTATCAGTTAGGATCGTTGTTGTCGGCCTTGTTTTCTTGCTTGCTGTAAAAATGGAGTCTCTCAGATTTCTGTTGGTAAAACGAGCGATGATTCGTGGCGGTCTCTCTTTATTTTTTTGTGGGGTTCATTTGATATAGGTGATATCTGTGGATGCGATTTGAAGTCCAATTTTGCTGCCGATCAGTTGCATTAGGTTCCTTAAGTCTTCTGTATTTTCTTTCGTTATTCCCTCAATTTGAAGTTCTTTTTTTCTTTCTTTTTGTAGCATGTGTTCCATTTGACACTTGAGTGTGTTTACTTCTTTCCGCAATTTTCTTGATTTTCGCGTTGGAGTGTTTCTTGCGTTTCTATCACTACCGTTAATTTCGTCTCTATTTCTCGCACGGTTCCTAACATTTTTTCAGAGGTCTCGTTATTGAACTGCATGTAATGCTCATACTCCTCGAATTTTTTGTTAATTTGTTCCATGTGTGCATTTAATGAGTCTTTCACCATGAGTTTAAATGAATAAAACTTATCTGTAATTTTAGGATCCAGAAGCGGCTTACCTTGATGTACGTCGTTACTTTTCTTTGGTGCCTGGTCTTTGTTCTTCGTTTTCTCACGGCACTGTTGACATCGCCATTCGGTCCGTTTCACGGTTCCTTTTGCTTTCCACGTGCTTTCTGAAATCCCTGAACAGTGGAAGTGTTGTTTTTTGTTACATCCGGAACAATGCGGCCAGTCCTCTTCATCGCTTAATGGCTTATTGCATTTGTTACAGCTCATTTTGCTTGAACTTCGCTGTCTCGGTGAACTTTAGCCTTTCTTCCCGTTAGCGACTAGTGCGACTTTTAAAATGGCGACGTCCTTTGTTCTTTGTTGGCTGGTGACTGCAGTACACCCTGTGAACGTCCAACACTGAAAATTTGAATCTTACTTATCCGATTTTGGTAATTTGAACGTCCATGTCTTCAGCGTGACTAGTAGAATTAAATAATAGCACTTTCAAGTTAGAAACATGAGTTAAATAACACTTTAAACCTATAAAACCAGGAGCAGCGATACAGCATACGTGCATCCGTCTGCCTACACAGCGCCCTCGTAAATAATAATAAAATAAATAATAATAGTTAAAATAATAATTATTAAATAAGAATAATACACAAAATAATACGTAATGAGTAGAACTTTTTTTCTCTATAAAACCGCAGTTCGGGTTAGCGAGATTCCACTGTACTTTAATTTCTCAATGTCGACCTTTATATTACATTAAGGTCACCATCTGGAGTATACACGTATATGTATGTATATATATAAGACAACTTGTATTACATCAAACAGTAAGCCAAAGTGACAATGATTTCATCAATTGTTATTCATTGGTTAATTCCTTGTTTCAACTTCCTGGTGGTTTTCCCTTAGCTTTGAGAATTTGTCAACCCTTTCAACATACAAGTTATTATTCGTGACACCTCCAGTTTCAAAGTTCTAATGAAGAACTCATTTATTGTCTCGAAAAAAGACCACGTACTTGTAGTAAAAGTAGTTTTGAACTGTTATGATCCTCTGGAATGGTGGTTATGTTCCAAACACCGAATTTTAATTTATTGGGTTTACGTTAAACTCAGTTTTACTTCATAATCATGATTTTATGATTATGTAATAAAGGAAGTCTTTCGTTTGATAAAATTAAAATAATCAGCGATAAACTTCCATTCTTGTTGGGTTCATCTTGCTAATAAACTGATGGAGCACTCAACATTTGTGCCTTCATTGTAGACAAATTCTGTAATGATTTATTTGACCAAAACTTTTTTGGTTTGATGTCGATCCAGTTTTCAACTTCAATCCTACTCCAATTTAACCCATTCATTCAATCTAATCAAATTCAACTTCATTGCTATTGATTACTAACTAATTTTCTCTGATTAACTGCTTAGCCTTATGAAAATTATTAGATATGGTCTCTGGCTATACACTTCACAACTAATCGCCTCCACAATCGTTTCCTGGGCTTCTTGTCCAGTGATGTAGTCGTCGACATCTGGTAGCATCCTCTAAAAAGAGGGCTGCAGCTCTTCTCCATTTCTCTCGGTCTGTTGCCTCCGTCATTCTTAAACCAGTCCATTCCGTGATATCATTAAACCACTCTTTAGTTGGCCTTTCACGTCTTCTCTTCCGTTCAACTTTTCCTTGTAATATAATTCTTGTCAGATGTCCTGAGGAATCTCTCAGAGGATGTCCTGCAAATCTAGTCTTTCTTTGCATGTTTTTAAGCAGTGTTCTTTCCATCCCAACTCTTTTTAAAACTTCTCGATTTGATATTCTCTCTGTATATCTAATCTTTTCCATCCTTCTATAACACCACATTTCCAATGCATTAATACTTTCCATATCTCTCTTTCTGACTGTCTATGACTCACTTCCATGACTTGCGATACTCCAAACTGTTGCCTTAACTATTCTAATTCTCACACCTATTTTAATATTCTTGTTTATTAAAATTCTCTTCATTTCCATAAATACAGATTTAGCTTTGCCTATTCTATTTCTAATGTCCTGTTTCTATTCTTTCTTCTTCTTTCTTCCTATTTCTGAAGAAATTCTATTTCTTCAGAAATAGAATTTCCTGTTTCTTCAGAAATTCTATTTCTGAAGTTCCTTTCTCTGAGATCCAACTACCTAAATAGTGAAATCTTTCCTCCACATCTTATCTTTACATTATCTCCTATTTTTCTTCCCGTTATCATTATCTTGGTCTTCTTTGTGTTAATCCTTAGCCCGTGCTCTTTACAGGAGTTTTCAATTCTTTGAACAATTTGTTGTAATCCATTTTCGGTTTTGCCATCACCGCTACTTCATCTGCTTACCTTAAGTTATTGATGATTCTTCCATTTATTTTTATTCCATTTTTTACATCCTCAAGTGCCTCTCTAAGCATCTGTTCTATAAAGGTTAAATAATAATAGTGATAACTTACATCCTTGTCTAACTGATCTCTCCACCGGGAATTCTCCTGTTTCCTCTTCATTTACACACACTGAAGCTGTTTTGTCCAGTATATTCTCTTTAAGTGAAGTAGGACTCAGTCTAAACTTGCTTCAACAAACCGATTAAAGTGACAAACTTTAGTCGGCGGAAATTTTCAGTAGCACTATTTTTGTGCGTCCAAAACTTAAGATTACTGTGATCCTAGATTAGTGATACTCAGGTTTAGTGAGGCTGATGTAGCTCAGTGGAAGTGGTGTTTGCATGCTCTGTGCTACCTCACTAGAAGATAGACTTAGTTCAAGTCTAGTTACTGACTGTTGTAATTTTTTTCTGAGCCTTTCTCTGATCGGTTCCCAAGTTAGTCGATCTCTGACTTGGAAAGCGGATTTTTTTTCTCTCTTGGAAATTCGCATTTTTCGTCCCATAAACTCAAGAAAATCTACTGTAGAACCCACGCTATTTCAGATAATAACATCCTGTTAAGGTTAGGTACCAACAGATGGCAGAACTCGTTTGCAAGTCTCTTCATCAGTTGTCACTGACAATTAGTGATAATCGTTGGTAAGACTATCACTAATTAATAACTCGTAAGGTATATAATATTCTATCAAACGAGTCCTCACCTCATTTTAAGGAAAACGAGGGATGTGACTGCCTGGCGTAAACGTGTTAACCTACGAAATCTATGAAATGCATTCCGATATTTTCTGTTATGTATCATTTAAAACAAAATGTTTGTAATTAACCACTAACGGTCGCCATGTGCAGTTTGAAGAGCACTGCTCTAAAAACCTGATAAGTTTTATGTTAAAGCAATTTTATAAACTAGATTTAATCCTTTTCCCCAAGTGAAGCAAACAGGTTTTAATCCATTCTGAGCATCCCATAACTATAAATAGAATGATAATCTCACGTTGAGCAATGAATTCATCTATCACCTAGACTTATACATCCATATTACAACGCAGAGACAACATTATTGTTACTGTTGTTATTCTTACCAGAGACTTCCAGAGTCAAGGCTTTGTTGAGAGACTCATTACATTTCTTGGTCACTCAATCTACCTGCGCTCACTAAAGGTGCACTATTCCAGACATGTACATGGTCAAATGTGTTTGTCCCCATTTTTGACCGTATTCATTCTCAACTTCCGTGAAATGAAAAATCCATATCACTGTTCTTTCTCCTGTTTACTAGTGTCTGCAATTCACAAATACCCAATATTTTCTCATATTCTACATTCCATAATTTCCATATCACACGTAACACTCATTTGAAGCACCTCCACTGTATCTGCATTAACTCAGGCCAGATTTGCTAAAAATAAAATATTCCAAATAAGGGGAAATTTTTGTGAAGAGGAAAAAATGATATGTCCTTAATTGTCAATTTTTCTTTCAGCATTCCAATTAGCCTGTGAGCTGTGTTTTCAATATTTACTCTATGACCGCTGAACTTCAACTTCCTTTTCAGTTAAACATCCAAAATCATTAGCGTGATCAGTTTCTCACCAATATAATACACCATTTGATTCCATCAGACCAAAGTGCACAACTGTATTTACTAACATCCAACACAGATAGCCATTTTCACATGGCCACAATTCCAAGCTATTCAAATCATTCTGCAAGTGCTACATGTCGTCATATTCCTGATTACTCTATTTTTGCATAATCAACAAAAAACGCTGTCTTGTCAGTTACCGTCGTTAATGTAAAGATGGAATAATAATGGACCAAAGACTAATCCCTGGAGTGCACCACTGAAAACCTTAAATTTTTTGACGCCCCTCCGTGTATGACTTTTTGATATGTCGGTCAGTCATCATTATCTAACTTATAAGCAAGTTGCTCAAACGTGACATTCCCTTAGTAACTCCATGCTATTCATTGCAAAGTATAGATCTCTGTCAAGCCATCTCTATATGCGAGTTATCACCAACTTTTATAAAATCTTCACCACCACTCCAGAGGTACTGAGAAGTTGAGAGACACATTGGTGTTTGTGCTTCTTTGCACAATGGATTTTCATGCATTCTTTCCATCCTATGAAATCGTCCCTATTCTGTAGCTCAAATTATATATCCTAGGGAAAGATACAGCCATTTCAGCTGAACATTCTTTTAGCATCTGTGTTGATATCCCATTATCCCTAACTACCGAATTCTTGTTTATTTTGTGCAATAGCGGTCTACATCCTCATACATCTGTGTTCCTTCATCCAGTAAAGAGATAGTATTGACCTCAAAGTTGCATCCACTAGTTAATGACTCTTAGCAAATGGGCACTCATTATTTGAACAGCATTGCCACTCACAAGCCATCTTCATTCAGTAGTTAATATTCCATGTTCATTCTTTCTTTTATTTTCAACCTAAAGAGAATTCTTTTCAGTTTTGTTTAGCTTGCAGATTCAATAACTTTTCAAACTCGAATTTAACTTGAACCTCTTCTGACACTATAATCAGAAGAGACAATAATCGTATCCACTATGTACCACTATATGATGGTTAACTTTAACTTAGATTGTCATGACTGGGTTATTTTACAGATATTCATGATTCCCCTTATTATGTATCATGAATGGAGAAGGGGGGGATGTCTATATTGGAGTGTATGTAGGACTCGAGTGAGTATTATCGATTTTTTCTTTCTCTGGTGATTTTATCTTTTAAAGAAATATGATTGTAATTATAATACACTGGTTTCGAAAACCAAAGGACCAACACTATTTCTGAAGATTACAACCACAAATTCAAACCAATCAGCTTGTGGCAATTTGTATAACAGGATTTGACAAGCCTGTGTAGCTCAGTGGAAGTGGCGTTTGCAGTCCACGATGCTTGACCGCATGAAAGAAGATTTGGATTCAAATCTTTGCAGACTAAAGGAACATTTTCTAAGCCTTTTTTTCGACCGGCTCCAGAGTTAGTCGATCTTTGGCACGAACAAGCGGGTTTTTTCTCCCGAAAACTCCGGTTTTTCGTCCCATAAACTCAAGAAAATTGACCATCGAACCTACACTATTTTCAGACACTAAAAATATTGTATTATGGTTAGGGACCACGAGATGGTGGCACTTGTTTAGCTGTCTCTTCACTGCGTGCCGATTAAATTAGTGATAGCCTTGGGCCAGCTATCTCTGACTACCAGTGGAGATTGAACTGCCAACTTAGTCTCCAAAAGTTAGAGAGGGATAAAACGGCCTCGCCACTCCCTGTGCAGGAATAAAAGGTGTTAGCTTATTTTTGATGACGATTTCGAGTATAAAGCAGGTAAACGTTCAAATTTTCGAATCGCATCCAAAGGAGTCACGTAATAGCACTCAAGAGGATAAAAGGCTGCGCCTAGCGAATTGTGTTTGAAGGAAGCTCTTTTCATGAAAGAATAAAGTTGCAAACTTGGATGTCTTGTAATGTCTCAACTTCAACTTCCATCTAGGCGATTTCACATGGAAAAAAATTATTGGAAAGCTTTTATAAAATTTGCAGAATCACTAATATTGCTAGAGAGTTTGAAATGTCTCATAGCATTGTATCCAGGCTCTGGGCAGTTTCAAACCAATGGAACGTGTTCCAGACGTTTGCTAAGAGGTCGCTCTCGCTCTACCACTGAGCATATAGACAGAGTTTTGGTTATACCAGCAAAATGTAAATGATGCACCATGGAAGGTCAGCTTGCAAATCGGCTCCATTCAAGTACAGGTACGCAGATATCTCGACAAACTGGCAAGATTGGAAAAGTGGAAACTAAGCCAAACCAAAATTGGAAACTAAACCCGAGATACTCGATGACCACCGCCCAATCGCAAGTGCACCAGTGCCCGCTAACGAACTTCACGAACTAATCGCATCAACGTTACACGAGTTGCCCGAGGCCGAAACTACGAGACTCAACGTCGTTATCCTGAACTTTCCGACAGAAAACGATAAACCATTAAAAGAAGACGTCGGCAAGCTAGCTGGAGAATGCAACTTTGATCACAGAAATATCGTCAGAAGCCATCGTTTCGAACCCATAAACAAAAGAAAGGACGGAACGAACTTTCCACGTCTCATGAAAGTGACCTGTGACACACAGATACACACATCCAAATTTATAACGGCGATAAAATAAGCTAAAGACACCTACAGTCGCACGCACATGCTCGACCTGATTTAACTTTTGCCCAGAGAGTACAAAGCCGCCAACTCCGAAGATACCTAGAAGAAAAACGCCAAAATGGAAACAACAGTTGGACCATAGACTACAAACAAACCAAACTAGTGCACATATCAAGTGATGCCCCCAGTAGCCACCAAGGAGACCAATATGCAGTGCCTGCACACTGGTCTCCTTGGTGGCTACTAGTGGCATCACTATTGATGTCCACATTTGGCTGTAGTCTTGAATATTTTGTCATATACAAGTAAAAATGTTGTTCCTTAACTTTTGGACACCAAAATGCAAACTTGTGTCATAGTGTATGGCACAGGTTTGCATTTTTTCCCAAATAAATTTTAATGTGCACGTTTTCAAATTCATCCGAGTGTTTGTTTATCTGATAATAACAATATCAAGTATTTTGATGAACATTAAATTAACGTCCAGTAACTGAAAACAAAAACAAAAACAAAATTTAGAAAATGTAACCTAATGACACCCAAAAAACACCTGATATTGTACAAAAAAACACTACTTAAATCTAATTCCTCCCCTTTTTTTACAGACACTATTATACTTAATTTAAAAAGTAAAGAAATAAATTTTTATCTGATTCTGACCAATAGACAGTACCGTCGACAGGGTGTAGCATAGAGGCAGCCTGCCTCACGGCGCGGCTTAATAAGGGCGCTCGTTCAGCCATATTGCGGTAGGCGCCGTCGCTATGCTAACAAATTCCTGTTAGCGTAGCAAGTGCTGAAAGAAATTTTTTCCAAGCTAAAACTGATTAACAATTATTTGCGAATAGCAATGACCCATGACAGATTGCTTGGTCTAGCAACTATATTGATAGAGGCAGACATAGCTTATAATTTAAATTTAGAAGAGCTTATAAACAGTTTTATTGTGAGATATCCCCATAGAGCAAACATTTAATTAATATTATTATGTAATCGTTTTGCATTAATGGTTTTCTTGTGATAAAAACAAAATAGCAATTGGAGATTTTCTTATATTTTTGTCTTATAATTCTTCAGGGGCGATATTTAATTGTTTGCCTCAGGGCGCCAGCTAATCTGGCGATGGCCCTGGTTAAAGAAATTCATCTGCCACTTAAAGAAATTCAAAAGCATCCCGGCTTACGATAATATTCAGACCCACAGCATGTTGAATAGAGACTGGGCGTGCTCGCACGCATACACATACACAAAAGCTGTTTATCACAGCTTAAATGATTATACAATTTGCATCAACAACTCCAAATAATAGCAAATAAGCCAGGCTGGTTGATCAAGTGGTCAGCGTTCCTGATCTGCAGCCAATAGGTCGCGGGCTCGAATCCAGTCGTGAACATGGATATTTGTGATTATATATATTAGTATGTCTTATTAGTAAATATATAATATATATTAGTATATATTAGTATAGTATCCAATCAGAGATAGCTAGCCCAAGGCTATCACTAATTAGGCGGCACGCAGTGAAGAAAGACGATTCAACAAGTGCCGCCATCTCGTGGTCCCTAATACAATATTTTTAATGTCTGAAAATAGTGTGGGTTCGACGGTCAATTTTCTTGAGTTTATCGGACGAAAAACAAGCGTTTTCTGGAGAAAAAGCCCGCTTGCCCCTGCCAGAGATCGACTAACTTGATATATATATATAATATTCATCAAAGCTTGATTTACTTCCTCAGTCTTAAGAAAAGGCTGGATATATTCCACTAATTCGGGCCCTACCCAAGGGCCTATGAGTTGTGGAAATACTTTCTGAAAATGAATGCTGTGTCGAACAAAGCGGCGTTTTGTAGCTGCCCAATTTTTAATCCATCTAACTCGAGTGCTTCTAAATGTTTTTTCAATGTTTTAGGGATGGCGCCTAAAGCACCTATTATTAGGGGAACAACTTGCGTTTTCTTTTGCCAGATTCGTTCAACTTAGACTTGAAAATCACGATACTTTGTAATTTTTTCAGTTTCTTTGTCGTCAATCCGACTATCTCCTGGTACTGATATTTCGATAAACAACACCCTTGTTTTCACTTTTTTCAACCACTGTTATATCGGGTGTATTATATTCCAAGCTTTTGTCAATCTGGATTTTGAAATCCCAGAGTATTTTAGCTTTTTCATTCTCAACCACTTTGTGGAGAACTTTATGCTTCGAATTGTCTTTAGATACTTTAATCATACTTTTTACATAAATTCCAGTGGATTATCTTAGCAACGTTATCATGCCTTTTATGGTACTCAATTTGTGCAATTTTGCTGCATCCACTTATAATGTGGTCTACCATTTCTTCCTTTTCTTTGCACAATCTACATTTACTGTTTTCTTGAATTTTTTGTATTTTTGCCTTCATAACGTTGGTTTTAATGGCCTGTTCTTGTGCTGCAAAAATTACCGATTCTGTTTCTTTCTTAAGTGCTTCATTTCTCAACCATTGCCAGGTCAAGTTGCTGTCGGCGCTGTGCTCTATGCTGTGAAGGCATTTTCCATGCAATGCCTTATTTTTCTGTCTTTCAGTTCTCACTTTTACTCGGTTGGTTTTGTATTCCAATTTTGTCTCCGTGGGTTTAAATAAACCCTCTTTCCTTACCTCAATTAGAAATTTTTCCGTTGTTTGCTGCAGGAAATCATTCAATTTTCGTTTTTCTTCTTCAATAACTTGCTTTTCTTGTAATAATCCTCTACCTCTTTATTTGCGTGATAGATATAGCCTATCAATGTCACTGCGAGGATTGAGGCATGGTATATTGTCATTAATATTCGAGTTTTTCGGTCTAAATCTTTCACCTCTAGCTGGGTCCATTCAACAATGCCTGCTGAATATCTCAGAACAAGTATGGCCCAGGTATTAATTGCTTTTATCAAATTTCCAGCATTAAGCATTGACTTGAGGAGTTTTCTTAATCGTCTTATATATTCTGCCCTAGTTCTTTCTTTGATCTTATTGTGCAGAATTTGTGATGCTTCTAAAATTCTCAAATATTTGTAGCTCTCTTCGAATTTTATTGCCTTGATTATTTTACCATTGAGCAGCTCGATTTCGATCAGATCTTGAAACTTTCCTCTTTTTATTCCAGCAATTGCACATTTGTCAAAGCCAAAATCCATTGATATATCTTGACTGAATGTGTGCACAGTATTAAGCAATGATCCGAATTCATTCTCTGATTTTGCATACAACTTCAGATAGTCCATGTGTAAAAGGTAAGATATCTTTGCACATTTTTGCGTAGTTTGATAACCATGAGCAGTTTTATTTAAAATTTTAGTTAAGGGGATCAATGACAAGATACATAATAAAGGAGATAATGAGTCTCCTTGAAAGATACCCCTTTTTATGTTTCATCATCATCATCATCAGTTGCATTAGTCTTGGGACTGGTAGCTCAGCAGCAATTTCCTCCATTCCGCTCTGTCATTGGCTTTCTTCTTAACTTCCTGGTAACTCCTCAAACCCGTGCTGTCTTTGACTTGGTCAAGAAAGCATTTCCTTGGTCTGCCTCTTCTTCTTTTCCCCTCTATTTTGCCTTCAGTTATTCTTTTCACAAGTCCATCATGTCGAAGTATATGTCCAAACCACCTATTCCTTCTAATTTTGATCGATTTTATTAGAGTTCATGTTTCGTTTTTCTCTCTCAGGACTTGTTGGTTTGATTTTTTTTCTGTCCATTTTATTTTGTTCATGCGACGCCAGCACCACATTTCAAAAGCCTCCAATCTTCTTACATCTTTTCTGCCTAGAATAAAGGTTTCACATCCATACAGTGCAACTCTAGTCTTTACTAATTTTTTTTTCAATTGTACGTTGAGGTTTCCTGTTAAAATGCTTTTCATCTTAGAGAATTGGGCTTTTGTTTATTCATGATCTTGTCTTCTCTTGTTCTGCCATCGTCTGTTATTAGGCTTCCTAAATATTTAAAGCTTTTCACTTGTTTTATTTGTTCCCCGCTTATGGCTATATGCTCTGTATTGATAGGGATTTTGACTGTAACAATGATTTTAGTCTTATCTGTGTTAATTTTCATTTTATATTTTTCAAGGTTATTATTTAATAATTCTAGCATTGTTTTTAACGTTTTTCTGTTTTGTGCTACAAGGGCTATGTCATCAGCAAATCTTATACACATGACTTGCTCACCATTTATCTTTATGCCACTATTTATTTTATCTTTAGTTTCCTGAATGGCCTTTTCAATATATAAATTAAATAAAAGTGGTGAAAGTATACATCCTTGTCTTACTCCACTCCTGATATTTATTATTTTCTCCTTACCATTGATTTTAATCCGTCCATTTTGATTTTTGTAAATTTGATAAAATTATTTTCCTATCTCTCAAATCTATGCCGATATTAGTTAGACAATTTAGGAGTATTTGCTGGTTTACTTTATCAAACGCTTTCTCTAAATCAAGGAAGCAAATGTAAGTATTTTGACTAAGGTCTAATCTTCGCTCTATTATTGTTCTTGAGAGTATTGCCTCTCTTGTTCCTTTATACTTTCTGAATCCAAATTGGTCTTCATCCAATAGACAATCTATTTTTGAATAAATTCTATTTTGAGTAATTTTTATCAGAATTTTGCTAACATGTGGGATTAAAGCTATTGTCCTAAATTGGCTGCATTTGTTTGCATTATTATTTTTTGGTATTGGTATTATGGTTGATTTCATAAACTCCTTTGGTATTTCTCCTCTATCATAGATTTGGGCTATTAATTGATAGAGTAAGGTTTTTGTCTCATCACCTAGATTTTGTAGCAGTTTTATAGGAATATTGTCTACACCTGGACTTTTTCCCTTACTCATTTCGGACAGTGCTTCTTCTCACATTATTGGGGGTCCTAGATTATCTTCATTTTGATTTTCTATGCTGATATCAACATCAAGTTCGTCTCCAATATAGAGATTTTCAAGATAATTCTTCCATTCCATTAATATATCCTCAGATTCTATTAGTAATTTTCCATTTTCATCTTGGATAGCATTGTTTTTGCTGTTCTTATTAAATTTGAAAGCCAGTTTGTTAATTTCTTTATAGGCTTTCTCTATGTTTTCTTTTTTAAATAATTCATCTATGTTATTACACTGTTCTTCCAGGTATTTTTTTTTGGCTTGTCTACATTTTCTTGTAATTTGATTTTTAAGATATTTGTATTTGGCCACATCTTCTTCTTTAACAGCATTTTTATATTTTCTTCTTTCATCCATAAGGCCAAGTATTTCATCTGTTATCCAATGTTTTCTTTTTTCTTTTCCTGCATTTTTCAATAATTGATTTGATGAATTTGTAATTAACTCTTCAATCATATTCTATTGGTTTTCAATATTATTCTGACTATTTATGTTTTCTGGAATGTTATGGTCAGTTGCCTCTTGGTATCCTCTCTTTACTTCTTTACTCTTCAATTTTTCAAGGGTCCATCTTATTGGTTTGTATCTTTGGATTTGTTTCCTATGTTTCAGTTCTGTTTTCATTAAGACAAGATTATGGTCACTACTAATGTCGGCAGCTGGATAGCTTTTGCAATTTTTTATTTGGTTTCTGTATCTTTTCTTGACCAATATATAATCTATTTGATATCTATTTGAATCCCCAGGCGCTTTCCAGGTATATCTTCTTCTTTTTGGAACTTGAAATAGTGTATTTGCTATAACTAACTGTTTTTGTGTACAAAATTATATTAATTGCTTTCCTCTTTCATTCCTACGTCCAAGACCAAATCTTCCTGAAACATTATCATTGCTCTCTTCTCCCACTATAGCATTCCAATCTCCCATTATTATTGTATTGTCTCTGTCTTTAAAGCTGCTCCAGATTTCTTCTATTTGTTCATAAATTTCTTTTATTTCTTCATCGCTATGTTGTGATGTTGGCATGTAGACCATTATAATATTGAGGTTTACTGGTTCATTTTGAATGCTTATTCCCATGATTCTGTCACTATAGTTAATTATTGTAGTGATTAACTTTCCAACTTTTTATGAAGCATTATTGCAACACCTGACTCGCCCTTCTTTTGTCCTGCCGAAATTCTCCCTCCAGAAATCACCCTGTCCCTCCCATCTCGTCTCACTAATACCCAGAATGTCTATTTCAAGTTTTTCCATTTCTTTTTTTACATTTTCTATTTTACCAGGTTCTAGCAGTGTTCTTGCATTCCATGTTCCAATATTCAGCTTATTTCTTGTCTTCATTTTTGAATAAGTACCAGGATTTCGTTGGCTGTCGACCTGAGAAGCCCAGTTCCTTCGCCTGCCGGGCATGACTCCAGTGAAGGCTCCATCGCCAATCTTGATTTCATTTTTAACTTCCATTGCTGCTTTTACTTGGGAATGTAATGTGGTGGTTTTCACTTGCCTTCCACATCGCAGTATTGTAACATGTATGCTACACGAGGTTGATACAAGTAGCGCTACTGCCCACTACTATAACTATTAGTGGTCAGTTGAAAGAGGAGGAAAGACCCCTAGCCCTCGAGTACTCTAATAGCTTCAGGGAGAATGGAGGACCTCCTCCTGAGGTTAGTAAGCAAGAAAATAGACAGACAGAAAGTTTTAAGTAAAGAATCCTCATTAGGAAGAATGTTAGTATGAGGGTAGAAGCAGGAAGTGGAAAAGTGAGAGAAAAGTATAACCAAAAGCTTTAAAATAGATCAAACTTAGTTCTGGGACCCCGGGTTAGCCATGCCCGTGCCTGCAAGTTGCAAGCCCCATGTTTACCTCTCTTTTTATGTTTACCTCTCCAATTTCTTCTCTATTCAGAACCAACGTTGTTTTCCAGTTTTTCATGCTGGATTGCAAAAATGTTTGCACGTTTTCGCTAATACCGAATAGTTCGGTGCATTTTAAAATCCAACTATGAGGCACCGAATCAAACGCTTTTTTTATAATCTATCCAAGCCACATGAAGGTTGATTTTTCTACGTTTGCAATTTTTCAGAAGCATTTTATCAATCAGCAATTGGTCTTTTGTGCCTCTTGAGGTTTTGCTGCTACCTTTTTGTTCAGTTAGGGAAAGAGAATTTTCTTTAAGATAGGTGTATATTTTATCAGCTAGTATGCCTGTGAGTAGCTTAAAAGTTGTGACACACAGGTTATTCGTCGGAAGTTTTCCGGGTTTGGACCTTTTTCTTTATCCTTTATGATCAAAAACGTTTTCCCTGCTGTGAGCCACTCTTCTGCCTTTTTCTTCTAGAACATCATAAAATTGGTTAGTAAGTGTTTCGTGTAAGCCTGTTAGATATTTCAACCAGTAGCCATGTAATGCATCCTTCCCGGGTGTTGACCAATTATTTTATCTTTTTTAGCTTGCTTTTGAACCATTTCAGTTGTTATTTTCAGTTGGTCCATTTTTCGTTCTTGAGATTCGTTCATAATTTGTTCAATCCACTTTGCCTTGTTATTGTGCCTCTTAGGGTTGTCCCATAGGTTTTTCCAAAACTTAAGTGTATTTTCTCTGTCTCTGGTATTTATTTATATTTATATTTTCATTAAGATTATCATTCCTGCAGCAATCAATTTTCTTGTAGAACTGGTGCTGATTTGCGCGAAACATCGAATTTTCCTTGTACTGCTCAATGCGTGCACTGTATCTTCTTATTTTAGCTGCAAATGAAACTATTATTTGCTTCACTTCCTCTAATACTTCATCAATAGGTCGTGTTCCAGTATTATATCTCTTTATGAGGTTATTTCGGATTTTCCTGTTTTTCAGCTTCTTTTCCTTAAAGTTTTGGAAATTGCTCACGTGTGCTCTGAGTTTAAGAATTTTATTCTCTAGTCGATGCTTCCATTTTGGTTCCTGAGCCTTACTGCTTTTGGGTTCACTAATGTTATATCCTAATTCAGATGTTACGACGTAGGCTATTGAGTACATAAGTTGATTCGTTTGCCCAATAGTTCCAGTAGGAATAGCCCTTGCAGCTTATTGGCCTCTTGTTGGAGTTCCTTCAGTTTTTCTTGAGGTATTTGTCTCATTACTGGAAGCCTAACTCGATCCTGGTTGCTGTTCATTTGCTCGATAATTTTTCTTGCGAGTTCTTGTTCCTTATATGATAGCTTCCTTTCAACTATTTGTATATTTTCACATTTTTCAACATTCTGCACGGTGAAATCTGGTTCTGCTCCATTCATATTCTTGGTCACTTCAGGGTCACTACAGTCTCCTTTTACAGCTTGAGGTTTCAGTGCTTCCAACTCAAGTTCACTAAATATCTTGCATTTAATAATGAAGCTGCGTTGCTGCATCAGCCTTTCGAATGAAATTTCCGAATTTGGGTGTCGTTCAAGCCATAGTTGGAACATTCGTTTCTGAAACCATTTAACTGATGGTGTTGAATTGTAGAAGCACTGCATGACTTGTCGATTTTCAGCCATGCTCTACTTTTTCTTAGTAATTACTTTCGAGTTCTGTGGATCTTGCTCCTGTAGCCCACTTGTCACTGGCTGTCCAGGAAGCCTAACATCCAGAGCGGTCCTTGGTAACCTTCGCGACGACCGATGTGGTATAGAGTTCTGATTTGTCTTTACCATTTTTAACTGGGGGTGGGAAGGTGCATGTGATGAAAAATAGGAAAATAGGAAAGAATCACCCCTAGCCCTCGAATACTCTAATAGCATTGGGGGGGGGGGGGGAAGGAGCAAGATGAAAAGAAATACAGAGGGAAAGAAGAGTAGGGACCAGTCCACAGATAATATATATATATAAATATATGTTTTTTATATATACGTTTTTTATGTATTAATTATGTGTGGCAATTTTTACCTGTAATTTCCAGTTTGTTTTGATACTTCAATGTTTATAACTATTCTTGTTCTTTAAGAATTCCTGAGGAAAGCTGTTATATATATATATATCCTCAGCCCACTGATGGTATAATAAGCAAAGCTTTTATTTTTTTGGAGCACCATTAGATTCTTGTTGATTGACTGAAGTCAAACGTGTTGATTGACTGAAGCTCTTTTTAAATAAAAATAATAATGAAATGATATATGTAGGTAGTATTGCCTATTTTTTTGGAAATCACGATTTTTAAAACTTATATTAAATTGTACTTGCATTGTATTGTGATTGTGGATGGTGATGAATTAATATGATATTAATAGTAAGTAAAATAGTGAGAAAAAACCTCATTGAATATTAAAACAATTAATAATAATATTAATTAAATGTTTGTTCTACGGGGATATCGCACAATAAAACTGTTTTTAAGCTCTTCTAAATTTAAATTATAAGCTATGTCCTCTACGATATAGTTGCTAGACCAATCTTTCTTGGATCGTTGCTGTTCGCAAATAATTTTTAATCAGTTTAAGCTTGGAAAAATTTCTTTCTGCACTTGCTGTGCCAACAAGAAATGTTAACAATATCCTTAGCGCAGTGGTTATGTTGGGATAAATTTCTACAAGATTTTGGTTATATATCTATATCTTTCTCTCTCTCTCTATATATATATATATATATGTAGGCTGTTCAATAAGTAATAAGACTATATTTATACAGAAAACAGATTACCTTTAATCGTCATCATTTACATGGTCTTTTTCGAAGTAACTACTGTGAGATGCGATGCATTTGTTACAACGTTGCGTCCAACATGTGACACATGTGAGAGTCCGTTTTTTGAGAGTTCTTTCAAAACCGCCTCCGCAGCTTTTACACATGCTTTGTTGCTTTCGAAATGGCGGCCTCTTAGTGGTTTCTTAAGCTGAGGAAACAGCCAGAAATCGCACAGTGTGAGATCAGGACTGTATGGAGGGTGTCGTAGGATATCTGTGTTGTTCTTCTGCAAAAGGTCCACTACACAACCAGCAATATGTGGCCTTGCATTATTGTGGTGCAATAAGAAGCCATTCTTCAGCAATGGACGCTTCCTTTTGACGTGCTTGATGATAATCGCTGCTGTGTTGATCATTGTCTCTGTGATGGACGTTGAAGGTCGTCCCTCACGTTCAAGATCTTCCACATTTTGCCTTCCTTCCTTAAAAGTTTTATGCCAGCGAAAAACACTTGCTTCGACATTGCTTCATCGTGGAAAGCTTCACGTATCATGTTAAAAGTGTCCGATGCCGATTTTTGCAAACGCACACAAAATTTAATCGCATAACGCTGTTCCAAGGACGCTTCCATTTCGAAGACTGGTCGCGCCTAGTAGGCGCGCAGATGAGCACTTGCGTTTAGTCACGTGACACTCTGGCACATCAGCCCGTATACGCCATCTATCAACCTTTTTGTTAATACAGACAGCAACATTTCTTTATTCCACAGAAATTAATATTGTGATGAGTGATTTCGCCACAGTAAAATTAGTCTTATTACTTATTGAACAGCCCACGTATATATGATAAAATTTGTGGAGGACCACTTTTCTTTTGTATTATTTTTGAGAGAATTTTTAATTCTTCAAATAAATCTATTGCATCTACATCAGATGCTGTAAAATATCTTCTTGGCGTAATATGGCGCCTAGTGAGGCAGGCTGCCTTTATGCTACACCCTGTCGACGGTACTGGCAGTAATTTACAAGACTTGATATACGTAATGAACAATCCTTCACGAATGACTGAGAAGTCAAAACTGGGAGCAAAACAGACAACAATGGCAGGCCAGTAGATATAGAGCAGCTATGAAGACGTGCATATGATTGGTGCGGTATTAACAAAAGATCGCGCGATTTAAAGATAAAAGCAAGCCGACAATTGAGTTGAAATGCTAATTCTTTTCAACCGAATTCCATAACATAATATGTGAAACTGCCATCACAGCATTCACTATATATATATATATATATATATATATATATATTTCTTAGTTTCAACACGTTTACGAATTTTAACACGATAGATTGAATTTTAACGGTTCAATTTTATCTTCCCTCCAGCTCTCAAACAGCTGAAGGGAAGACTACTGGCAAACATCTAATTTTTAGTCAGATACTGTATTTCCCAGTGTAACATATGGTTTTGCTTGAGCCCATACAGCAGTTTCTGTGCAAAGGGATCTGTGATTCATTGGTTAGTGCTGTTTTTATCCCAGTTGTCTCTAATCGCACTATTTGTTGAGAAATATATTACACAGACTGCAACTGTCTTTGTATCATGTTCAGTGATACAATAAAACTACTTGTTTTTCTTGCGTGTGCAGTCACTATTGGCTATTGGTGAGAGCGTGTGGTTTACCACGGAGAGTGAGTTACTATCGCCTTGATGTGAACGTGCTTAAACTTTTTTTCCTGTGCGAGGTATACGCGAAACTTTTTAATTTCTTTTTTCGTAAAGTAAATTCAAGGGTGCGAGTTATACGGCACTAACCAATGAATCACGAGTTATACTCGAGTAAATACGGTATTTAGACTATGGATAAGTACATTAGTACCTTCTTTAAACGGAAAAATAGCTCGGATGAGAGTGATAATACAAAACGAGTTTGTAATGATGACAGTTTGTATGTAGTTTCTGAAGAGAAATTCCCATCATTTGCAATGCGATAGTATTAATACGTAGAACGATACCAACTTGCTGCGCACTCGACCAGTGTATCGCATTCACAGGTAAATGGAATTAGTTATTTTGTAAGGACGGTGGTTTAGGGTGTATAACATGTACAGAGGTACAGACCCAAGGCGCAAGTTCTTCACATCAGGGTATTCACTTAGCATAGAATAACTATGCATCATTGCACAGTTTCATTACACATGCAGCTCATGACGGACATCGAGATAGCAAAGAAAGAGCAGCATTTCAAGGGCTAGCCAGTAAACTTGAAGAAATACTTCATAAACAATTTAGGAATAATGATGGATGCGTTATCTGAGCTTTCTAACCTCTCAGAATCTTTGCAAAAACAAACTGTGCCGTTACCTAGGGCAAACCATCTCCTGCAGAGAACAAGAGAAGTGTTTAAAACTCATAAAGAGAGAGGAGGAAAACCTCGATATTTTTGTTCACTTTCCTGTACATTTCACTTTACACCTAAACCTCTTTTTACGCGATAGATACGTTCATAAAAATTACGCGTAAATAGAATTCGCGTAAAAAGAACTACTGACTCCACAGAAAAAGTGAAGATTGGTTCTAAATCTGAAATATAAGCAAAATAATGAAAAAAAAAAAAACATTAAATTCGTTAGGATCATAAGATTTTTATTTACATTTCATGGAGAACACACATACATATAACGAATTTTAATAACTTTAAAAAAAACATATTCATTTCAGTTGTTTGCTAAGGATTCTATTAAAAAATTATGTTATTCGCTATCAGTTTCTGACAATAAACGCGAAAGCTTTCGTTTTCGTGAGACTGTAATAGTAATGGTATTATCGTCATCGACTTCCGCCTCAACGCGGAAGTCAATGACGTACTTTTGTTCATGTCTTCAACAAAAGTACCACTGGTTGTTTCGGTGGTTTTAGGCATGAACTCAGTTATTAATCACTGTGTTGATGCTTTATATAAGTCGCGATATAATTCTCTCTATGAAGACATTAACAACTTAAGCTCACGTGAAAACTTCCCAGCACGTTCTTCATTTGGATCATGTCGGGCAAAATAATTGCCTAAATTACTGGCCAGTTTAAGACCTTTTTTAATTATATCAGCAGTAAAAGTAGAATTATCTTGATCATTATTATTAACTCTTCTCTTTCAGAAGTCTTAGAAACAATCCTCACTATTTCGTCTTCGCTAAGAGGTTTATCAATTAACAATTCTTCGATATGAGTCTTCGGACTCCTTGGAGGTGTCAGGAATAATAATAATAATAATATCTGCAGACGTAAGATCACCGAATCCTTCTCCGCCTTCACATGCCAAACTTATTATATTGGGGAATTCTGCAGTATGATTGAGGGGAACAGAAGCATTCTCTTTAACACATGCGGGCCAAATAGCTTTCCAGCATGCATTCATAGTTTCTGATCTCAATTCAGATAACGATAATCGAACCTGATCAATACAATCTATAATTGAAAAATTTTCCACACATCCATAACTGACAGTGTTTCATCATCCTTTAGCTTGTTCAAAACGTACTGAAATGTTCGTCTGACATAATGTTTTAAAAGTCGCAATTATACCCTGATGTAGAGGTTGTAGCAATGATGTGGTATTGGGCGGCAGAAAAAAAAAAATGCACATTTGGGTGTTGTATGGCGGGATGACCAGGTGCATTATCAAGAATCAAAAGCACTTTAAATTCGAGACCCTTGTCATTCAAATAGCGTCTAACTTCTGGCAAAAAATGTTTGTGGAACCATTCAGTGAAAATATCAAGGGTCACCCAAGCTTTTTTGTTGGCCATCCAATGAACGGGCAATTTTTGAAAATCTACGCCTTTCATTGGCCGTGGTCTTTAATGATCGATTTATGAGCAATGATTTTAACATCCGGTCTCCTAAAGCATTCGAACAAAATAGGAGTGTTATGTGATCCTTTGCTGCTTTGAACCCACCAACCGTTTTTTGCATTTTTGATACGTAAGTTCTGTTTGGCATTCTTTTCCAGAAAAGGCCGGTTTCATCCATATTCCAAACCTGTTCACTAGTGTAACCTCCATCTTCAATGATTTTAGCAAGTTTTTGTGGAAATGCTTTAGCAGCTGTTTCATCAGCAGAAGCCATTTCACTTTAATTTTGATATTATGAAGAGCAAATCTTTTAATAAACTTAGCCAGCCAACCATTGCTTGAATGAGATTCATATCTTTTCCTCGATTGAGATGAAGTATCTGGCTGTTGTTTTTTAATCTGTTCATAAAATCTCAATGCTGATTGCTTGATGGAATTTCCGTCAACTGGCATTCGTTTTTGTACATTATCTTCTATCCACATCACTAAAGGCTTTTTGGGCCTTTTCTAAGAACAACATTTCTTGTGTATGATGATCAATTCTCACTCGATTCTGTGCTAGAACATACCGCTTGTCTAATAGCCTCTACATTTTTTTTATAGCTCTGACAGTTGATTCACGGACTCCAAAATGCTCACCCACAGCCATCCCACCTTCCCCAGTTTGAAGACGATCTAAAATTTGAATTTTTATATCCAAGGAAACGGCTTTCCGTTTTTTTTTTTTTTTTTTTTGGTTATCGGCAACATCATGTGAAGGCTGGATTAAAATCTTCGGTTAATGAAATTAAAGTTTGAAAATTACATATAGCTTGCCATTTATTATTTCTTGGCAAAATTATCAATTTCATAACGCGATTTTTATTTTGATTTCACTTAAAAAATGCAAATGCAGAAAATGCGGTAACTGTGTTGTCGACTCAAACACCAAATTCAAACTGCCAAGAACTGCTTTTTCATGCGTAGTCAGTTATGTAATTCGGGGAATTCCCAATAAATGAAATTCGTAAGAATTTAGAATTTTCTTAACTGAAACGAGAATGCAATTCTACAAAATTCTCAGAATTTTTTTGAGTTACGGATTTTTCCTAACTTAGACTTTAGGTTGGTCGCATAAAAGTGAATAAAAATCGCGTAAAAAAAATTATTTTTTAAATCCCAATTCGCGTAAAAAAAAATTCGCATAAAAGGAGGTTTAGGTGTAGTTATATTTCAAATTTAATTTACTGATACGAGTAAATGTTTGTCTATCTTAAATTGAGTTATCTTTTAATATGTTAGAAGTATTATATTAATTTGTAATTTTCTATTTGTATTTA
This sequence comes from Typopeltis vanoorti, assembly GCF_054136105.1. NCBI lineage: Eukaryota > Metazoa > Arthropoda > Arachnida > Uropygi > Thelyphonidae > Typopeltis > Typopeltis vanoorti. Next base: position 135,310,692 of record NC_143557.1, read on the forward strand.
ATGTTTCTGGTGGTGTGGAAAAGAAAAGGCCCGATAGCTTCAACTCCGCCAGAATAAATAAATAAATAAAATTTTAAAAAATGTTGCGACAGTCTAGCAATAGCCTTACATTTATGACCCTTACTTTAAGGGCCCCCGGCGCTTATTCTTTTAGAATTTAACCACTGGATGATAGACTGTATTAAGTAATAGATTTCACATAAATTTAATGCGAAGCTTTTTGATCTTCACTAATACTGCAATTATTTAGTACTTTTCATGGTTAGCGATGGAAAAGTCAGTTCAAGAGTTGACAAGGTGTAGGCGGAAGGATTCGCAAATATGTCGCCCACGAAAGAGAACTAAATCTCCTGGACTGAGGCTTCCATAATTATTATCCCGTTACATCGTACATTCGGACTTTCTTCCTAGGCACAAGCAACTGTCAGCAGAAGAATTATTCATTCGCTAATTGGAGGAAATGGTATTTTACAAGCTCAAGCAGAAATCTGCTTCTGTTCTTGATCATGCAGAAAATCAGTTTTTGCCTTTCCCGTAAATCGGAGGGCACCATTTCTACACTTTTTATGGGTAACACTTTAATTATGGGTAACACACACACACACACACACACACACACACACACACACACACACACACACACACACACACACACACACACACACACACACACACACACACACACACACACACACACACACACACACACACACGCCACGCACGCACGCGCACACACACACACACACACACACACAAGTAACTTAGCCTCTTATCAACCCAGCCGATGTATATATTAAACTGACAAAGGAAAAATACTTTAAAATAAAAAAAATCTTATATGAAGTTGATAAATTTGTACAATTCCGAAAATTGAGAATAATCCACATGATATACAACAGCTACAATGATAAACTTATAAATTCGATCATTTATTTTATTTGCTCGAATAACGTCGCATTATTTGTAATGCAGTGAGAGAGTTGGCAAAATTATTTGTTGTAGTAGCCTAGATGGATAAATGATGTGGAATTTCATTTAAAGTTATGTTTTGAAAATCAACTTGTCACTGCATCAATTCTAAAAAGATTTCTAGGGCATTCCGAGGAGTAAAACGAGTCAAAAACACATACACACCAAAAAAATAAAAAATAAAATAAATAAATAAATAAATAAAATTACAGATACTACATATTTCAAGAAAAATAACTTTTATTGTACATCTTCAGTTACAGCAATTAAGACATACTTCGATAGCGGGATTAAAAACCCGAGTTTCCGGGAGAAAAAACCCTGCTATCTCCGTATGAGATCGGTTAACTCACAATGAAGGAAATCTCAAAAAAAAAACAATCATCACGTCATGAGTAAAACTGAAGTTAAGTCTTTTCCGGTAGATGGACGCAATGGACGTCAATCATCCAACTGCCTTATGAAGACTTGCATTCTGAAAGAGGTTACAAAAATATCGACTTTTGGATTTGAGGAGAATCTTCTGAATTTAGCAATGGAAACTCTTCCATGTTTTACAACAAATCTCTCTCTCTCTGTTACCTGTAAAAAAAGGAAAAACATTTCATTATTCAACCGGATCTTTAGACGAGATTTCCCTTTCGGAAGGACACCAGCACGAACAACGAGTGTCACCGTTTCCTCCCCCTCCTAACGGGCAAACATATGCTGCGCTGGTGGCCCCACCCCATCGTCCGGATCCGGTTGTGCTGATCAATACTCAACTTAACCTAACTTACGTAACTAATTGGCTCGTGGCTGCCAGCTCAGAAGAGCGGCTCTACACGGCCTGTAACACTGTGACGAACCCCTTCTGGATGGACACGCGGCATTTCAACTACGCAAGACGTTGTGTAGGAACGATCACCGTGTCCTCCAACTCCTAACGATGAAAGTTCGACTACAGCAAGGTACCGTTCAGTTAAAAGCCAACACGTCCATCGTTCATCACATTTGGGGCTTCTCAACGAATGAGAATGATCATCTTCAAACCAACAAAAAAAAACCAAATAACTGAAAAAGAAAATAACAAAAGAAAACCAATTCTGAAACCAATGTTGAATTTCCTAATCAATAATTAAAATCACCATCAAATGGAAAATAAAAACCAGCTGAATAAATAAACTCTTATTAAGAATAATATATAAAATAAGCTTTCTCTTGCATTTTACACTCGCCGCTCATAACACCATTCACTCGCATGCAAGTTACCAATCTAACATTGATCTGATCTTTTCCTCTTTTTGTCAACTTCTGTAAATTCACTTGTGACATCGACGCAGCATTCTATCTTCCGATTGAAGACCTAATCCCTGTGGTAAATGTGGTGTTCACTTTGTAATCTCAACAGAAGAACCCGTACCATTGTGAATTTCGGCTTTCCTATCAACAAAGCATCCTAACTGAGGCATTTGAACCAACGATTGTTGAATCTTCATTGTTTAATACGGTTTGCCTCTATGAAATAAATCTGAAATAAATAAATAAATATCAAATAAATAAAGCTAGGACTGATTTTAAGATGAATGGTACATAATGTTTTTGTGAAGGGTGGAAGTGAAAACGAAGGATGATCAAGAATGATTTGTGTTTTATTTCTGACGGTTGTGTTTCTACCTCTACATGATGCTATGGGGATGTAGAAATCCTTTTTCTCCTCTCATTTTAGATTAGTCGAAGCACAACTGCGCTTAATATTTTTCAACCTTCTGCTCAAAGCTTCCGTTTTCAGTGTGTTCTTATAGCTTGCTAAAAAAAGAAAGTAAGGATTGTGATTTGTACCGAACGTTGAAAGAACAATACCTAAGTTGTTGCAACTCAGTTGGAAGGAAATCCGCCTTCTATATGATAAAAAAAAAAAAAACCTCGTTTGAATCTCGTTTCTAAAACGCAAGGAACACACACACACACACACACACACACACACAGATATATTTTGACTAAAGACAATTTCTGGGCCGTCGCCAGATTAGATCGCTCTCTGAGGCAAACAATTAAATATCGCCCCTGATCCATTATAAGACAAAATTATAAGAAAATCTGCAATTGCTATTTTGTTTTTATTACAAGAGAAACATTAATGCAAAACAATTAATAATAATATTAATTAAATGTTTGCTATACGGGGATATCGCAGAATAAAACTGTTTATAAGCTCTTCTAAATTTAAATTATAAGCTATGTCCGCCTCTATCGATATAGTTGCCAGACCAACTAATCTTTCTTGGGTCATTGCTTCGCAAATAATTTTTAATCAGTTTAAGCTTGGAAAAACCTCTTTCCGCACTTGCTATAATCTAACAGGAATTGTTAAGAATATCCTTAGGGCAGTGGTTACTTTGGGATAAATTTCTACAAGATTACAGCAGTGAACCATTCCGGGCAGAACGGGGGTAAGACAGGGATGCATCTTGTCCCCTCTTCTTTTTAATTGTTTTCTGGAATATGTCATAGATGAAGCTCTTTATGAATATGACACTGGAATAGTAGTTAGCGGACTAAGAATAAATAACTTACGTTTCGCTGATGATATCGATCTTCTGGCAGAAAGTGAAGAAGAATTACAAGAGATAACCAGCCGTGTTTTCGGAACATTAAAAAAATATAGATTATACATAAACCTACAAAAAACAAAAACAATGATAACCTCAAAATCAGACATTGAATTCTTAAAGACACAAATTGGCAATAAGCAAATTGAGAATGTAAACAAGTTCACTTATCTAGGAAGCACGTTGAGTCAAGATGGTCGTTTAAAAACCGACATTAAATACCGAAGTGCTAAGGCATCCGTGGCCCTACAGAAATTAAAACCATTGTGGGGAGATAACAGAATAGTAATCACAACCAGACTAAGACTAATTGAGACCTTGGTGAATTCTGTCCTCTTGTATGGTTGTGCGGCCTGGACTTTATTGAAGGAAGATGAGAAGAGACGCCTGTCTTTCGAAATGAAAACTTACAGAAGACTTTTGAGAATTCCCTATATCGTTCACGAAACCAATGAAAATGTCCAAAAACTGATTGACTCAATAGATGGGAGAAAAAGGGAAAATATTCTGACAGTCATCAGAAGAAGACAGATGAAATGGTTCGGACATGTGGAGAGGGCTAATGGCATTCCAAAGCAAACCCTAGAAGGAATCGTTCCGGGATCAAGGGTTAGGGGCCAACTTCGATTAAAATGGACTGATAACATCAAAAAATGGACAAATTCCTCCCTTTCTCAACTGATATCAAGAACAAGAGACCGAGACGACTGGAGGAGGCTAGCAAAGAGTATCACCTACCAGCCATGAATGACCCAACGGTTCATTTAGGACCATGGGAGAGGAAGATGATATATATGATAAAATCGGGTGAGGATTACTTTTCTCTTTTATAATTTTTGAGAGAATTTTTAATACTTGAGATAAATCTATTGCATCTACATCAGATGCTGTAAAATATCTTGTTGCCCTAATACGGCGCCTACCGCAATATGGCTGAACTAGCGCCCTTAATTAAGCGGCGCCGTGAGGCAGGCTGCCTCTATGCTACACCCTGTCGACGGTACTGGTGAAAACAATTCCTCCACAACTGCATAAAAATGGAAATCCATAGCTTTTGTCTATTTGGAAATGTTTCATCTGTCGCATGATTTGCTGCTACGATCTGAAAAGTGCGTTTTGATGGAAATGATATGTACTGCAGTGTTCATTGATTGTGTAGCTTTGCAAGATAGCCGTGACTCCTGTCGACCACGCAGCACCTACAACGATAACACTCTCTCTTCCAAATGGTAATGAAGTCTTTCGAAATGATAACATTACTCTCTATTGAGCGAAAAGGGTTGAAGACTAGTTCGGAGATGGTGACAGCGAGTTTAAATCCATTGCGTGGTGAGCAGTCTCTTGGCCTGAATCTTACTGAGCACATGTTGGGATATTTTAGATGTTAAAGACAAGATCTCTCTCTCTCTCTCTCTCTCTCTCTCTCTGTCTCTCTCGATATGTTATTAAAAGAGTAGTCCAGAATCAGCTTGGATGAGTATGAATAACGTTTACTTCTGGATTCTGTGCTGCATAGAAGCACTTTCAGACCTGAGGGAGGGATTCAAATCGTTATCAACTGCTATAACTCTCGGGGTTCCCTGTAACCCCTAGAGAACGCGTCTCCTGGGTGGCGGGTAGGGGAGCCCAGCATGTGTGTGTGTGTGTGTGTGTGTGTGTGTGCCTGCGCGTGTGTGCGTGCGTGTGTGTGTATATATATGATGGAGTGGTCCGAATATACTGAATAAGGACTCGTGGACCAACAGGGCCATAAGGGGCAATCATCTTGATTGTAAGGGAAGCGGCACTCCCATGGACCCCTAGCTGGATCTATTCTCTCCTTCTTCTACTTTGAGGATGATCCACTTACTTTAACATGTTCATTGCCTATCACGCGATATCGCGCGATGCGAGTTCTCACCAGACGGCCGATCACGCGTTATCGCGTGGACATCGCCAACTAAAAAAATAAAAATAAAAAAAATTTGGCCACCACACGAAATTCCAATTTTCAGCTTGGCAATGAAAGTGTTAATCTTTCCTATAAGGCCTTATCAGCTCTTCTTATTTTATGACCCTTATGCTATTAGAGTACTCGGGTGCCATGGGTCTTTTCATTTCTGGCCTTACAACTATGCCCTCTCTATAAACCTTACTATAATTCTTCTATAATCTACTCTTTCCCCTTCAATATACCCTATTCCTCCTATGGGTTTAAATTTGGAAGAAGGCTAGTTCAGAAGCCTTAAGGTAGCAGCCCTACCACTGAACTATTCCATCGTCAGGCTAGTCCCCTGACATGGAGAACATAACCATACTTATAAGCTGACAGAAAAAGATAATCGGATTGAATCTATGGGAAACGACCGTAGAATGGAAAAGGGAAAATGAAAATGGAAACGACAGAATATAATACACATAGCAAACTGGACTGTAAGAAGAATAGCATATAAAGAAATAGAATTAGACCAACTATTAAATGAAAGAAATTTTAAAATAGCAGTAATCACTGAAACAAAAAAGACATTAAAAGGAACTATGAGAACCGAAAATTTTAATGTGATATACAACGGAGTCGACAGAGACCAAAGAGCAAGCAGGAGTCATGATTTGGATTCATAACTCCCTTTCAAAACAGTTAAAACATTATAAATGATGGAATGAAAGAATAATAGAAGTTAGAATAAAAATAGATAGAGGCTATTTAACAATTACTGGTTTATATGCCCCAGAAGTAGGAAAAGAACAGGATAATATTGATTTTTATAATCAGCTGCAAATCACATATAATAAAATAAATAAAAATGATTACATAATTTTAGCAGGAGACTTAAATGCAAGAATTGGAAACACGAAAATTAATAATAATAAAGGAATACATGGAGAACACATTATAAACAGAAATGGTAAAAAATTGATTGACTTTGTAGGTTATAACAACCTAAAAATAATGAATTCCTTCTATAAACATAAAGACATACATAAATATACTTTGGCAGCAAGAGGATGGAAATCGATATTAGATTACTTCATATTAAATGAAAAGACATCAAAATTTTCACTAGATGTTAGAGTTCACAGAGGATATGAAATAAGCAGTGACCACTTCCTTGTTAAAATAAAATAAAGATTACCACCTAAATGGCTACAAGTAACAAGAACAGAAAGAAAAATTTAAACATTTGTTTATAAAACTATACTATTGAATGTGACACAAATGTACAATGGCTATATGAACAAAGAATTAACCAGTATCTAGATAAAATAACACAAAATGAAGAAATAGAAATGGAATGGCTTAATATAAAAACGATACTAAATGCAGCAGCAAATGAAAGCTTAGGAAAGACCAAAAAATTCAATAAAAGAAAAAAACTGAAGATCTGGGATGATACAATCAAAGAAATAATCAAAAAGAAAAAAGAAGCCTATCACAAAGGGTTAAGCAGTAAAAGATTAGAAGATGAAATAGAATATAAAAGAATAAGAGCCATAGCTAAAAGAGAAGTCAGAAAAAGGCAGAGAATCATGGAACAAATTTGTTTCTAATTTAGAACATGATTTATATAAAATAAGACCCAATGTACATAAGATTTTGAAACACTTAAATGCAAATACCAAAGAAAACATAAAATTAAACACCGAATTGAAATTAGAAGGATTTCTAAATTACTACACAGAACTGTGGACAGACAGCTATTTTAAAAAAGACAACTGGCAAACAATTAACGAAAATGAAAAGGAAATAACTGAAGAAGAATTAGAAATCAGCCTGAAAGAAACGAGAAACGGAAAATCACCTGGAGAAGATAAGCTAGGTTCAGAACTATATAAATACGCAGGAACTAGATTCAAAGAAAGACTCTTATTATTTTTAAATGAAATTTACTCGACTGGTATCCCCCCAATAGAATGGAAAAAGCAATTGTGATTCCTCTCTTTAAGAAAGGTAATAGAGATGACCCTAAAAACTATAGAGGTATCAGTATACTAAATTCATGTTACAAAATATATAGCAGAATCTTAAATATCAAACTAATGAAATATTCCGAAAACTTTATTTTAGAAGTACAGAATGAATTTAGAAGAGGACGATCGTGTATAGACCCGGCCTTTTGCCTAAAATTAATAATAGAGAAAAGAAAAGAATACAATTTAGAAACACACATTGCATTTATTGACTTTGAAAAAGCATTTGGCAAAGTTAAAAGAAACATATTAAAAGAAAGACAAATACCAAATAATATCCTACAAGCTGTCCCAAGTATATATGAAAATAATCAAATACAAATAAGATTAAATCACGCTATCATACACAAGAGAGATAAACCAAGGGGTCCGACAGGGATGTCCCCTCTCAGCAACTCTTTTTAATATCTACTTAAATGAAATAATAATAAAATGGAATAAAAATTTACATCAAGGAATTAAACTTTCTTCTACAGTAAACTTAAAGACTCTCCTCTTTGCCGACGACCAAATAATAATTACAAATTCTGAAGATAACTTACAGAAAGCTATTTTAGATCTAAATGAGATAGCCAAAGATTATGGTATGATAATACCAACGGAAAAATCAAAAACTATGGCCTTTAAAGGACAAGATCCAGCAAGAATTTAGACAGTAATAGATAACAAAATCTTAGAACAGGTGAATTCATTTAACTACCTAGGATGTAAGATCATATATGAAAATGAAAAAGATATAAACGTAAAAATTGCAAAATATTTAAAAATAACAGGTGTAATTAACTCTATATTTAAACCAAACCTAGTTCAAAAACAAACCAGGCTAAAAGTATACAATACATTAGCCCTACCAGTCTTAATGTATGGAAGCGAAATCTGGACATGAGAAATGAAGTTTAAGAGAAAAACTGCAAAGATTACCCTATTTTATCACAAAAGAAACGAAGATATTATGAAAGAATTAAACCAAGAACCAGTAATAGAAAAAATTAAAAAATATAAACATAAATGGATGGAACACATTCAAAGAATGAAAACAGAAAGATTACCAAAACAAGCCTTAAAGTACAAGCCATTAGGAAAAAGAAAAGAAAACCAGGACGTCCTCTTAAACGATGACTTCTGAGGCCGGAGCAGGCCATGCTAGGCCTAAATCCTTGATACGCATGATGATGATGATGATGATCAACTGCTATAATCCTATATTGTTTATGTACGTGTGTTAGACATTTAAAAATTCTTCCTCATCGTATTATAAGAAGTCTGCACTACTACAGGGTGGCCATAAAATAATTTTCCCTCTTTGGAGGCATCTGTAGCTAAAACCAATAAACGGAAGGAGACCAAATTTTATATTGAGACTTTTGAAGGCATAGATGATTTCCGCGAAAAAAATATTTAGGTACTAAAAATACCCGAAAGGGGAAATTTTGACGCTGGAGGAGCCGAAAACAAGTGGATAATTACATTAAGGGCAGATAAAATGGAATAATAACATTTCGATTGTGTAAGCGACAGCCGCGTCACTCATTCCAGCTGGATATGTGGTGCGTTACAATGATAATAATAATAATAATAATTCAACTAAAACAACAACTTGCGAGAGACACAGAAATGAATGTAGTGATTGAACTCACAGGAAATAACGTTTTATTCATCTGAATCAGAGGTCTCCTGGACCAATTTTCAAAGTGCTGACCTTTCTTGTGTTCAACAAATTGCATCCGGTGTGCAACATGCTCTACAGCTGAGCGTAAGGAGTCTTATGCTCGGAACGTTCTCAAACCCATTTAAAGTGGAATTGGTGGCACTGCTGTCATGTACGCACAGTAAAAATTTGCATAATCCTTTTTACCTGCGTTTACTGCAAATATTTGACTACTTTCGTCTCCGCCAGCGCCAACATTTCCCCTATCGGTGACTTTTGGTACTAAATATTTTTTCCGCGGATTTCTTCTCCCCATGCCTTCGAAAGTCTCAATATAAAATGTGGTCTCATTCCGTGTATTAGTTTTAGCTAAGATACCTCCAAAGAGAGAAAGTTAATTTATGGCCACTCTCTGCATAATGCCACTGTTCTGTTTATGGAAGATATATAAAAACGCGTATTTATTTTACCCGAAAGTCGAACAGCAAAACCTTAAAAATAAAAATATGAATTTTCCGTCAAAACAATAGGCACTGTCTGCAGCATCAAACAAGATGATATGCTCAGTAAAAATCGATTAAAATATTACTGAAATACAAAGCAGAAGGGCGTCAATTTAACATAAGTAATTTATTAAAATGGAGGGTATTATGGCTCCAGCGGTATTTTATAACTAAATACAGAAAAAGAAATTGAAAAAAGTTTAAAAAAATCAAGGAGAGAGATCGTATGAGAATATAACACCACATCAGAGTTTCCCTGGTTTGTACCACTTAAAAGACAGAAATTCTGCCAAGGAGCTCGTATATTTTTTAAACTTTTTTTAATTTCTTTTTCTGTTCGATCTGTTGGGTCTCATCAGAGACTAGGCAAAAACAAACCTAGAGAGAAAAACACTCTCTCAATACCATCCCCTATACATGTATGTTCATGTTTATACATGTATATACATGTTTAAATATCTCGCTTGTACTAAATTGACGCCCTTTGGCTCTATAAGTCAGTAATTTGGTTATGTAGCTACCGAGAGAATTCACTCATGATAAGTTTAACTTTCAGACATTAGATTGCTATGGTATAGAGAGTTTTTTTTTTTTTTTTAAATTAGATTTTTACTTGGTCGCTAATGAGAACTAACTGTTTGAAATAGCTGTCAGAGCAGTGAAACCAAAAAGCATTAATCAAAGGCAAATTTACAGGCTCTAGAGAAGAACTTGGGTCTTTTAAGCATAGTGTAAACTGGGGCAACTGCAGTAGTATACCGGGCACTAATGACAAGATCAAGATCAAGATAAGATAAGGAATCGTGACTTGATTAGTTGATAAGAAGATGACATCATTGTGGGCATGACGTCATGAGATTGAAATGTTTGGAATTTCCCTGGGGGGAAATTCCAAATATGTGTCAGTGAGGTGAGTTCTTGTGATTTGGTTCGCGTATGGAATTATGGGTGATGGTAGAGATAAGGATTCGTGTTGTGATTGGTGGTGCACTAGTGACAATATCAAGATAAGATAAGGAATCATGACGTGGGTGTGTTGTTATGAGATGTAGATAAGTGACGTCATTTGTTAGTTGTAAATAAGTGACGTTATTGTTTTGAATGGAAAGGAAGATATATTAAAGGAAGGATTCGTGTCGTGATTGGTGGTGCACGAGTGACAAGATCAAGATCAAAATAACAAAAGGAATCGTGAAGTGGTTGTGTGTTGTTATGAGATGTAGATAAGTGAAGTTATTTGTTAGTTGTCAATAAGTGATGTCATTTGTTAGTTGTAAATAAGTGACGTTATTGTTTTGAATGGAAAAGGGAGATATATTAGTGGATAAGGAATCGTGTCGTGATTGGTGGGACACTACTGACAAAATCAAGATCAAGATAAGATAAGGAATCGTGACGTGGATGTTTGTTATTATAGAGTTTGGAATGTTTGGAATTTCGCTGGGGCCCTCGTCTGTCAGGGACATCACGTGGTTTTTTTGGTTCGTTTATTGCATTGTGGGTGATATTTACAGATAAGAATCGTGACGTTATGGGTTTGAAAATTTCTGGGGAACATATGTCTCTCTGTGATATCACATGGTGTTTTGGTTTGGCTATGGAATTGTGGGCGATGTTTTTTGAGATAAGATATCTTGGAATTCTCTCAGGGTGACACACATCCGACATTGTCATGTTTTGTCTTTGGTTGTCTATTGATGGCTGTACTAATTTTCCAATACATTTTGGGGCATTTCTTTCCTGTTAAAGGGCGGGAATTCTTAGAGTAGAGTAGAGTCGTGATGGCGGCCGTATTTAGGGTTTTCTGAATAATTTAATTATATGCTAATGTCACTCAAACATACATTTTTTTTTCTATAGATGGCTGTACTAATTTTCCAATACATTTTGGGGTATTTCTTTCCTGTTAAAGGGTGGGAATTCTTAGAGAAAGTCGTGATGGCAGCAGTGTTTCGAGCTTTTCTGAATTATTTAATTTAATTATATGCTAATGTCACTCAAACATACACTTTTTCCCCATACCTCATCGTATTTTCTTCAATATTCATATTCTAATTCAAATTAATATTTTATTCATAATTCATCCGAATATTTTGATTTGTCTAAAATTAAGATTTTAAAGTTCAATAAATAAATAAATAAATTGTGTGTGAATTCACCGTGTTTTCAAAGTGATCTTACTTAAATATGAATAACACATCAACGAAACCGTTTGTTCATTTAAGTTTACACATTTTATTTCACAGATATTATTTACAATCCAATATGCAGAAATAGGAAGTTACAGATATTACCAATGTATAAAAACTATTCAGTATTAGAATTATGCTGACCAAAACATACGAGCAGTGATTATTGAAATAACAATTATCAATTGTTATGTTTAAGTTAAAAAATTAACTTACATTTCTTTCCAGAATGAGAACATCTTGGTACTATCTAGGTTTTCTGAATATTCCAAATTGTTGATTTTTAAAATATATTCACAGCACAGAACACAAACACAAGTCTGAAAATGCAGTTGACTTTTCATTATAGGTTACTGGGGCTAACGTATATTCACAATTCTTTTGGAGGCTAATATATCGGTCAGCGATCAGTAAATTCCCATCTCTCAATGCGGATTTTTTTTTCAAATGATTAGTTATTTTGTATTTTACTTTTAAAATTCAGTTAACTACATATTATAACTAGAATAACTGAGTAAAATAACTAAATTGTGTGTGAATTATTTTCCCACACTGTTAATTTTCATTTGACTTGTTTGTATATAACTGAGTGACTCATTTCTGGTCAGTCAGTCATCATTCAGAGATTGGGAACATTAGTTAGACATTTGTAAAATAAATTATCATAGAGGTTTCTTCAAAGGTAAAATTTTTCCCAGGGTTGTGTATTAATCATGCTTTCTGATGTGACTACTAATGTTTACACTAGTGTTAGGTAGCAAAGGTTTGCAATTGACCTCATATGATGATGAGAACTAAGTTATTCAAATCACTTCCTTTCATAGACGTATCGCGGTTTCTTCAAAGGTAAATTTTCCCAATATATTTTTACTCCTAATCCCAAGTAAGCAAACACTTAAGTTTGCACCTGAAACGTAGTTCAAGTCTAAAGATGGTACAGCACATTAATTATATATACATATATATATATAATTAATTTAATTGACTAGAACCCGAGAAAGTATAACAAAAACTTTAATAAATCACGACTAGTTTCATCGGTGCTCCGACTTCTTCTGGTGAGAAATAAAAAACATAAGACATAAAAATAACAAGGTAAAAAACATGGACTTTCCAGCTTAATAAAAAGCAGAATAGTAACAGTCATATTTGAATAGGTGACCACGTGCTACTGTTGGCATGAGTTGAATGTGTGCGACAGCTAATTTTAAAGCGCCAGTACTGGATTACTGCGCTATGGGAATCAGGCAAATTGCAACTTAGATTGTTGTTCAAATGTGAAGGGTCCAGAACTATTTCTTTTGATTCGATAATTCTTCTTTCGAATGCATCCTTGCAAATATATAAATTAGTAGCGCGTTCCCAGTCAACTTGATGTGGCTGTTATTCAAGGTTAGAGTTTGCCGAGAAGAGGACATGACTGGAAAGGGCACTCGCTCGTGTTCTACTGTAAGAGATGTCACGTCTATGTTCCTCTGTCTGGCCAAAATAAGGTCATTCATCACTTCCCTCCTCAGAAACTGGGCATCAACTCCACCCTTGCCCATCGAGCAAGATGTCTCGCTTCCACTGAAGAGGAAGACCTTCAATCAGAGCTTAACTTCCTGAAAAACACCTTCTTAAATAATGTATATTCGTCTCATAACATCACTAAACGTTTGAGACCACGCCAACAGCCTCGACAAGAAGATGATTCCAACCCTATCACTCATATACAGTTACCATTTATCAGCTCTCTTACCCCAAAACTATCAATTGAAGAAATTCAACATAAAGACTGACTATACTACTCTGCCAAAACTTCGTTCTTTTCTGAGTCGACCAAAACCAAAACACAACCAACCGCATTTTACTGGTGTCTATAAAGTTTTGTGCTACTGTGGTCGACCTTATATTGGCCAGACAGATAAATCTGTTTCACTTCGTCTTGAGGAACATAGACGTGACATCTCTTACAGTAGAAGACGAGCGAATGCCCTTTCCAGTCATGTCCTCTTCTCGGCAAACTCTAACCTTGAAGAACAGCCACATCAAGTTGATTGGGAACGCACTACTAATTTATATATATGCAAGGATGAATTTGAAAGAAGAATTATCGAATCAAAAGAAATAGTTCTGGACCCCTCACATTTGAACAACAATCTAAGCTACAATTTGCCTGATTCCCATAGCGCAGTAATCCAGTACTATCGCTCTAAAATTAGCTGTCGCACACATACAACTCATGCCAACGGTAGCACATGGTGACCTATTCAAATGTGACTGTTACTATTCTACTTTTTATTAAGCTGGAAAGTCCATGTTTTTTACCTTGTTATTTTTATGTCTTATGTTTTTCATTTCTCACATGAAGAAGATGGAGCACCGATGAAACTAGTCGTTATTAATTTTATAAATTAATTTTATAAATGTATACATCCCACGTAAATCCTAATTTCAATAATATATACAGGGTGTTCGGGATAAATTTGACAGTTTCGTAAGGAAAAATAAAATCTTCTTTGTATCTATTAAATTTAATGAATTGACAAAAAAACATTACAGGCAGAGTTAATTACAATACTATCAACAAGATTTACTCAAAATAACCACCATTAGCATCGATCACAGCTTCAATTCTGCTTCGGAACCTCGAACAAGCTGATGCTACAGTCTCCCTGGGAAGGGCCGCAAAAACTGTTTTAATTTTATCCATTAACTGGGCTTTTGTATTACTGGAAGTGCGATTGGTGTCTTTTTCAACTGCGCCCCATACAAAATAATCCATGGGGTTAAGGTCTGGGGAGTTTGGAGGCCAAACATTTGGACTGGTGAAGTCGTAGAAATTTTCAGATAACCATTTTTGACTTTTCCCAGAGGTGTGGCAAGGGGCCGAATCCTGCTGCCATACATACGGCCTACCATTGGCTACCCTTGTTATCCAGGGCTTGACTACAGTTAGCAACTCCACGAACAAAGCCCGAATTCCAATGCCAGGGTTCTTCAACACCTGTTCCTGCAGATTTGCGAGGAATTCTGCTGTACGAACGCAATCAGATCGTCTGCTAGGGATCTTTCTTCTTGCTACATCCTCGTAGTCACCATTGCAAGTCTCTAGTTCATGCCTGATTGTTTTTACTGTATTCAGGGAGCATTGGGCAGCAGTCGTAATATCCTTATTTTGATGGCGGGCACGAATCAGCATGATACAAGTTATTCTCTTCCATGATTCAGGTGGGTTCCAGCTATCCATCCTTTCTGACATCTTGTATATGAATGAAGAAGGGTCCAAACTTTTAAATGAAGAGAAGTGTGTGTTAATACATGTAACTTACGGAAAAATATAATTAATTATAAATATGTCAAATTTATCCCGAACACCCTGTATATATATATATATATATATATATATATATATATATATATATATATATATATATATATATATATATATATATATACTGTATATATATATATATATATATATATATATATATATATATAAAGGGTGTCCCAAAATTCACGCAAGAAGTAATTTTGATAGAAAACACAGGTTTTTAATTAAAAATTGTAATTTCTTATTGATTCATAAAGTATGCAGTATAGGGTTATGCATGCAATAGCATATCGGGTAAATGGTCTCCATGGCTTTGCTGGCACATACGCACTCTTTTGTCGAAATTTTAATAAAATTTTAATAAAATCATAATAAAATGGAACACTGATTGATTCTGCCAGAGAGGCATGTGGTGAGGTTGTCTGTAAGGATAAAAAAATCAGAACTCCCTGGTGGATAGGAAGTGGCAGTGAAGGAAAAGAAGAAAGCATATCAAAAGTTCCTGTCAAATAAGTCAGCTTGTGCTTTTAGAGAATATAGGGACAAATGCAAGAATGCTAAATTCTGTGTGAAACTAGCTAAACAAAAGTCATGGGAGGACTTTGGCAAGAATATAGAAAATAAATATAAAGAAGGTGGCAAAATATTCTGGAGGTTGTTGAAGAAGCTTAAGAATGGAGGAAAGAGAGCTGTAAAAGGAATTAGAGATGATAAAGGTGACATGAAAACGGGAGAAAAAGATATCCTTGAAGTATGGAGTAACTACTTTGAAAAATTGCTAAATGAAACAATCAGTGATAGCACAGTGATAAAAACACTGACCAGGCATTCAATCGGGAATACATATCCATACTTGAAGTAGAAAAAGCCATCAAAGGCTTGAAATGTGGGAAGGCAGCAGGAGTAGATGATATTCGACCAGAAATGTCGAAGTATGGTGGTACAAGAGTCTTGCAGTGGCTGCACTGCATAGTTCAGAAAGACTGGACAGAGGGACGAATTCCCGATGATTGGAGTAGAGCTCTCATAGTATCCATATGTATAAAGGGAAATAAAACTGAATGTGAAAATTACAGAGGTATTTCCCTACTGAGTGTTCCTGGCAAGATCTATGCAAGTACTGTATACTTGAGAAACGGTTGAGAAGAATTGTGGAAGAAAAGCTTGGTGAAGAACAAGCTGGATTCAGGCCAAATAGAGGCTGTCAGGATCAGATCTTCACTTTATGACAAATAGTCGAGAAAGTATGGGAATATAACAAAGATCTGTATTTAAGTTTTGTCGATTTGGAAAAGGAAT
The DNA here is from genome assembly GCF_054136105.1 of Typopeltis vanoorti. Lineage (NCBI taxonomy): Eukaryota > Metazoa > Arthropoda > Arachnida > Uropygi > Thelyphonidae > Typopeltis > Typopeltis vanoorti. The sequence goes on from NC_143557.1 coordinate 135,327,155, forward strand.
ATGACAAGGTGCCAAGAGAGAAGCTATTCAATACGCTGCAGTTACATGGTGTCAATGGGGCATTATATCAAGCAATACTTAGTCTTTATTTGAGTTGTAAGTCAGCAGTTAGAATTGAAGGAAGTACACGAAGATGGTTTAATGTTAAATCTGGTGTGAAACAAGAATGTACATTATCCCCTCTGTTATTCATTATCTATATGGATCGCATTATGAAGGAAAGTGGTATTAAACCTGATATCAAAATTGGAGATGTTAATGTCAGCTCTTTGCTTTATGCGGATGATGTTATACTTCTAAATAATCCGCAACAAGTCTGCAAGATTCTTTGACTAAATTGAATAGCTGTTGTAATAGATATGGTATGAAGGTCAGCAATAAAAAGACAAAGACAATGAAAATAGGCAGAATCATTGAAACTGTCAACTGTGTTGTGAATGGAGAACCTGTGGAACAAGTAAAACATTTCAGCTACTTAGGCACGATTTTTAGTGAAGATGGTAAATTAAATATAGAAATAGACAACAGAATCAGCAAAGCTGGTATGGTGGGAAGTCAACTGAATACATTCATATGGAATAAGAGAGAAATTAGTCGGAACATAAATTAGCTGTATACAAGACAGTGTTCAAACCAGTTTTAACTTTTGGATCTGAGAGCTGGGTCAGAAGTAAAACACTTGACCGAAGACTAGAGACCACAGATATGAGAGTCTTGAGAAAGATTAGAGGCGTGAACAGATGGCATCAATGGCAATATCATATTAAAAACGATGTATTAGGAAACAACTTGACATTGTCAGCATCCAGGAATGTGTTAGCAGAGCTAATCTCAGGTGGTATGGTCACTTAAACAGAATAGGCGAGGAAAGATTAGCAAAACAAGTGTTCTCTGCCAGGTTGGTAGCAAAACTACCCAGAGGAAGACCAAGATACAGGTGGATTGATACGAGTCTTGACAAGAAACAGACTGATTTGGAGGAAAATTGTAGATAGGAAATTAATAATGATGTAATTTTTTTCATGTAGTACTATCATGTCCTGTACACCCATTGAGGGTACATGGCAGGAATTTGATGATGATGATAAAATGGATTATCATGTCGCGATAGCGAGCACCAATTACTGCTATTGCCTTACCAGCCGCATTTTTGAAGAAGAATAGACCGATGATGCCTCCAGCCCAAAATTCGCACCAAACAAGAACACATTGTGGATGCATTTGTTTCTCAACAATCACTAGTGGATTTTCTGAACCCCAAATGCGACAATTTTGTCGATTAACGATGCCATCAAGGTGAAAATGAGCCTCATCGCTGAAGAATAGTTATTTCGTAAAATAAGCATCCACTTGTTGTTCCAAAATCCATTCAACGAACTCTCTTCGCTGTGTGTGGTCAGTAGGCTTCAGTTCTTGAGTCAATTAAAAATTTGTAAGCATAAAGATGCAAATCGTTTGTGAGAATACGCTGTAGAGAGCTTCTCGAAATGCCCAATTCAAGACCACGGTGCCGAATTGATGTTCCTGGACTCTCAGCAACACTCTCATGAACTGATTTGATGTTTTCTGTTGAACGACTTTTTGAAGGACGACCAGAGTGTATAAGATCACTAATTGATCCAGTTTCCTTGAATTTTTCAATTAATCTTTTCACAGTTGATGAAGTTAAATCACTATTCCGACTATATTTTGTACGAAAATTGCGAACTGTAGCTGCCAAACCTTCATTATTTTTAAAATATTGCTCAACAATGAAAATGCGTTGTTCTTTCGTGTAGCTCTCCATTTTTAATAACCCTGAACTGTCAGCTGTCACGCTGTCTTTTTTTTCTCATTGGCAACACTTTACCGCACAAATGGCATTAAATTTAAATCTTTCCTGAATTTTGGGACACCCTGGATATATATATATTTTTTTTTTATTGGGAAAATATATTGAGTGTGATTATTTAGTAATATTGTGTTAGTGAAACCATTGCATAGTGTCGAAATTGCAAAAAACATTATGATGGGTAACATTTCATGAAAATACTTCAAACTGTTTCGTGTTTAGTGAAATGTCCATAAAGCATTTTTTTTTTGGTTGTTAGGATTTTTGGGAAAAATTTTGACGGCTGATGTTTAGTTAAAGTGTGTTAGTGAAAGCCTCATGTAGTGTCAAAATTGCAAAAATCATCTTAGGATGACATTGAGATTTTTATTTCTAAGCGATATTTCTGAAATCTAGAAAGTATTTTTTTTAATAGCGATCATCTGTTATTCGTTTTGTTGATGGTGATGGGAATATTTTTAATCATCACCCGATTTTTGTAGAGGTTGATTTGGCAGGAGAAAATGAACAAAGCACATGACGTGTTGTTAATCCTCACGTAACAATCGCTGGTGTGGATGGAGGAAGTCGCGACCCCACCCTCTAAAAAAAATTTATATAATTTACATTCAATTTCTGGATGTGAAACTAAACTCTGTACTTCTACTATTGAACCCTCACTCTACAGGGACTTTTATACTGTTTCGGTGGCCCGATCACGTAATTCTATCAAGTATCAAACTCGTCAATTGGAGTATCAAATACGATTTCGTGATCTGGAACACTTTTCACCAGAGTGTTTTTTGAAATATTTCGAGATATGCTTAATGAGATCATTCAGCGTTTGTCGAGTTCAGGAACTTTTTCTCACATTCGGTTGGGCGTTAGTGCATCCAGTTTAGAAAGCAACATTAACTTACCATTCATGTTGCTTTCTGAACTAACTATCCAAAGGATAGTTGATGCTTTTTATGCTGTCACCCAATTGAAACATGAGTTTCTTTTGGCAGATGATCTTGTTATTAATGTTGTACTGATTAACATCTGTAACAATGGTGGTGGAAGAACCAATATAAAAAGAAGAAAGCTGCTTAGCCTGGATGAATTTGTGAAAATAAAAAGAGCTGTTGTGGAAATTAACAACAAAGACAATCTTTGCATGGCCCGAACACTTGTTCTGGGTGTTTCTTCACACACTGATGATGTTGCAACATACAGACAAGTGCGTTTAGATTGTAAAAAGTTAAAAACAAAGATGGCTTTAACTCTCCACAAAATTGTAGGGGTTCTGCTCACTTCATGTGGTATTCCAGAAACAGATCTCTTTCAAAAGCATTTGACTCCGGAATACCAAATCGTAATTTTTTTGGCAGATGCTAATTTTTTCTGTGGTGTTTCGGGGACCAAATGCAAATAAACATATCTGTCTTTTATTTAGCGAATCTTATTATGATTTTGTGCGTAGTGTGCCAGTTCTATTTGGGGATAGCTATTATTTCCTCAATTGCTCTTAAAAACATACAAAAAACGCAATCGAATTACAATTGCATAGATGCCAAAATCTATGCATCTGCTATCGCACAAATGCCAATCATAGTGTGCATAACCTTCTTTTGTGTGAGTCTTGCAATAGATTTTTTTATGGCAACGAATGCCTGGATTTGCACATACAAAATAATATTTCTTCAAAACTCCATCGTTACGGACAGTGTTTGGCTACTTTCTCTACAGATAAAAGCCACATCTGTCCACCTCAAAATTACTGCCGCCACTGCAAATTAGACCACAAAAAACAGATGTGTTTTGTGCAAAAATCGGAGGTCTCAAATAAGCAAATTTCTATGATTTTTTTTGACACAGAAACTATTGCTAAAAATCATTGTCATGTACCAGTCTTATGTATAGCTGATTTTGGTAGTCACGAACGTGAGTTCTGGGGTGAAAACTGCGTGGGTCAATTCCTAGACGAGCTGTTTTCTGTCAAGAATATCATGAAAAGAGATCGAGATGATAAGATCCTTCAGACTGTCAAACCAAAATATGAAAATATTCGTGTAATTGCACACAATTTTCTTGGTTTTGACGGGTATTTTATTTTTATTAAAGAATTTCCAACCTCGTGTAGTGTTTGATGGATCGAAGATACTTGCTATCTATTATGACCCTTTAAACATCATATTTCTTGATAGTTTTTCTTACATTAGTGTCGCTCTTAGGAAACTGTCAGCCATGTTCGATCTCTCAGAAGTTCGTAAGGGTTTCTTTCCTCATTAGTTTCACACATTCGATTCTCTGGATTATCGTGGAGATATTCCCGAAAAAGCATATTTAGAGCCGGAATTTATGAACAAAGAAACTCGTATAGAGTTCGAGACTTGGTACGAAAATCGGCCTGACACTGAATACTGTCTGAAAGCAGAACTTTTAGCTTATACGAAAGATGAGGTGCGTGTTTTGCGAGACAGTTGCAACACTTTTTGCACTCTCTTCATACAGCTCACCCAGATTGATCACTTCCTCCCTGACATTACAATTGCAGGAGTATGTAAAAAAAAAAATCAGCTAACGCCTTTTTATTCCCGTATACGGGAGTAGGCGAGGCCATTTAGCCCTATCTAACTTTTGGAGACTGAGTGGGCAGTTCAATCTCCACTGGTGCCAATCAGAGATAGATGGCCCAAGGCTATCACTAATTAAGCGGTGCACAGTGAAGAGTGATGGCTCAAATGTGCCGCCATCTCGTGGTCCCTAATCCTAACACAATATATTCAATGTCTGAAATAATGTGGGTTCTACGGTCGATTTTCTTGAGTTTCCGGGAGGAAAAACCCGCTTGCCCATGCCAGAGATCGACTAACTCGGGAACCGGTCGAAAAAAGGCTTCGAAAAATTTCCTCTAGTTGCCGACTAACTCGAAACCAAGTCTTCCTTCGTGCGGCCAAGCGCCGTGGTGTGCAAACGCCACATCCACTGAGCTACACAGGCTCATGCAGAAGTATGTTTGAGAATATTTCTCCAAAACTTTTTGAAACCTAACACATTGGCCATACTTCCTGCTCGGGGGTTACATAGGGGAAAACGTGAAAGTTGAAAGGCTTTGGCTTGGCTCAAATGGCAAGAACAACAGAACAACATAACCATACAACATGCACGTTCTGTGGGGGTGGGGAAGTCCGCATCGGACCTTTACCTCTTCTTCTTGACTGTTTGAAATTCTGTATGCGTATGTAGGTCTGACAGATGCTATCTTGGGATGAAGTATCTTCTAAATTTGGTGAGTGTACAAAGTTTGATTGTGTCTGAGTAATGAGTTCATCACTTATGTCATCCGTTTTGTCTTCGTGACTCCTGAGGGGGGGGGATTATCTAAAAGCTTAACTTTTCCCTACCAGAATTCAGCAGCTTTCCCAGTCTGCGGAATTCCTTATATAAATGCTCAAATATGGCCTCGTTCAGAGGTTTTGCCATGACAACAATAAGTGAAAAATATGTAGAGACACAGATAGAGAAAGAATAGAGATTACTCAGGTGTCCCGAGCAGATTACAGGTAATCCTGTGAAATTTTGACGGTCCAAAAGCAAATCCTGTAGACACACACAGGTGTCTTCCAAGCAACAATGTATTATAGTTTACTGCCCTAAAATAGGGAAAAGGAGTTAAGTTAAGGGGATAATAAATCCCTCATTATTTTAAAGCCGGATACGAAACTCGGAGATCGAAGTCTAAGAGTTTCATGCTGAAGAACTATCGGCGAGTCCAAGCGTAAGTCAACACCTGGATAGTACAACGCTAGGGCAACTCGTGTCGATGTAAAACAGTAATACATCTGCTAGGAGCTGAGTTTTACATTATGAGAAACTATTAAGGATAGTGACTGAGCTTGCCCCACCTTTGAGACGAGTTGCCCTAGTCTTGTACTACCCAGGTGTTGACTTACACTTGGACTCGCCGATAGTTCTTCAGCATGACACTCTTAGATTTTCATCTCCGAGTTTCGTATCTGGCTTTAAAATAATGAGGGATTTCTTATCCCCTTAACTTAATTTACATCGCAGGAAAAATAGCCCCTTGGTTCTTTATCATAAGGAAATAGATTGTGAAGAATCTACTTGGCCACAGATTGAAATCCTACCTCCCTATAATATCCTAAATCCACCACCGGTCCTCATAGCAGGTGGGGACTGCCGGCCATCAGACCTCTTGCATGTTTCATGCAGAGGGGGAGACAGTAGGAATCAAACTGTATCAGCGCCAGTGCAATGTAAGATTCTTGAAAAACCTTGTATGCAATCTAACCAGGCTCAATCTAAAAAAATATATCTGTTCTCGTCAAAAGCAGAATCGCTCCTCCATGTGATCTGAGTCTTATTTTTTGAGTTCCATAGAAATGCCGAGTTATATAAATCACATAACGTGATTTATATAACTCGGCATTTCTATGGAACCTAATATCAGCGTTATACAAGGGTTACCTGTATATATATATATATATACAGGGTGTTCGGGATAAATTTGACAGTTTCGTAAGGAAAAAGAAAATCTTCTTTGTATCTATTAAATTTAATGAATTGACAAAAAAACATTACAGGCAGAGTTAATTACAATACTATCAACAAGATTTACTCAAAATAATCACCATTAGCATCGATCACAGCTTCAATTCTGCTTCGGAACCTCGAACAAGCTGATGCTACAGTCTCCCTGGGAAGGGCCGCAAAAACTGTTTTAATTTTATCCATTAACTGGGCTTTTGTATTACTGGAAGTGCGATTGGTGTCTTTTTCAACTGCGCCCCATACAAAATAATCCATGGGGTTAAGGTCTGGGGAGTTTGGAGGCCAAACATTTGGACTGGTGAAGTCGTAGAAATTTTCAGACAACCATTTTTGACTTTTCCCAGAGGTGTGGCAAGGGGCCGAATCCTGCTGCCATACATACGGCCTACCATTGGCTACCCTTGTTATCCAGGGCTTGACTACAGTTAGCAACTCCACGAACAAAGCCCGAATTCCAATGCCAGGGTTCTTCAACACCTGTTCCTGCAGATTTGCGAGGAATTCTGCTGTACGAACGCAATCAGATCGTCTGCTAGGGATCTTTCTTCTTGCTACATCCTCGTAGTCACCATTGCAAGTCTCTAGTTCATGCCTGATTGTTTTTATTGTATTCAGGGAGCATTGGGCAGCAGTCGTAATATCCTTATTTTGATGGCGGGCACGAATCATCATGATACAAGTTATTCTCTTCCATGATTCAGGTGGGTTCCAGCTATCCATCCTTTCTGACATCTTGTATATGAATGAAGAAGGGTCCAAACTTTTAAATGAAGAGAAGTGTGTGTTAATACATGTAACTTACGGAAAAATATAATTAATTATAAATATGTCAAATTTATCCCGAACACCCTGTATATATCATAGGGAATATATAGGGAACTAATGATATGATGAGGTCGGATTATCGGCAAAAATTCATCATAGGTTACTGAAAACCAGGGCTATCGCCAGATTAGATCGCGCCCTGAGGCAAACAATTAAATATCGCCCCTGATCGATTATAAGACAAAAATATAAGAAAATCTCCAAATGCTATTTTGTTTTTATTACAGGGAAACATTAATGCAAAACAATTAATAATAATATTAATTAAATGTTTGTTCTATGGGTATATCGCACATTAAAACTGTTTTTAAGCTCTTCTAAATTTAAATTATAAGCTCTGTCCTCTATCGATATAGTTGCTAGACCAACCAATCTTTCTTGGATCGTTGCTGTTCGCAAATAATTTTTAATCAGTTTAAGCTTGGAAAAATTTCTTTCTGCAGTTGCTACGCCAACAGGAATTATTACAATATCCTTAGGGCAGTGGTTACGTTGGGATAAATTTCTACAAGATTTTGGTTTTCCTCATCAACTCATCAGATCCATGTTATCAAGATACGGTTCGGTCACAGGAAAAATACGCACATTGTCAGCAGCCACGAAGAAGCCCGAATTTGCCCATGTCAAAAGCTTTCGAAGGCAGGCATTAATGCATTTTCCAAACAACGACGCACTACACGACCTCCCAATATTAATCAACACGGACATAAACGGAATAACCTATACTTTCTACTTATCTTCCTCATCACAGTGCTTCTTCTGTCATGAAGTTGGTCACATCAGGAAACAATGCCCCTATATTACCAACAGTTCATCAACAAACATCCCAGCCCAGAATAGTAAACCAGTTGAACAGAATAACATCGCACATGAAGAAAATCAAAGCATAGGAAAAAGTAAACCAAAAATTCTCTCCTCATCACAAACTTCAGAGGAAAGAAAATCCCGAACTGAAAAAGACAACGCTCACGTCGCTCTTGAACGCCTGCCAAGTAATGAGATCCAAGGCTCAGAAAACGAAGTCTCACAACACGAAAACACGGATCCTCCCAACAGAGATGACAAGGACGAACAAATTAAAAGCAATCCCCAGACCCAGCAACCAGAATCACTAACTCAGCCTCCCACTAATTCAAAACCTCACCCTATAGAAGAAACTACTCAAAATGGCCTTTCTCCACCTGCAGCCAGCCAAGAAGAAATAGAGTTCCCAGACGATGAGGAAACTGTATTTCCACATGACGACCTAGAAGAAGAGGAAGCTGAGGGCGAACTTCCTCACACTGAGGGTCCCCTAACCATGAAGCAGCTGTCATCCTTCATACAGAAAGTGCGAGGTTCTCCTCATAAACTAATTATAGCCCTTAAATACACCACAAGAATCCCGGAATTAATATCTCAACTTCAGGACCTACACTCGAAACTGAAATGTAAAAAGAGCAGAGCAGAGGTTAACAGGAGTAAGCGAATCTACTACCTAATTAATGGTCTACAAACACAGTACCAGGACCAATATTAGATTAAACTTACAATCAAACTTTCATAAATCATAATGTCTATAAGCCTTTTCTCTCTCAATGCAAGAGGATGTGCCTCTGCTCTACGCAACAGAATAGTCTTTGACCAGGTACAAAAATATCATATATACCTAATACTAATGCAAGAAACAAACATCAACTCCTCATCCAATTTATCCAGAAGATGGGCAGAGTGGCCTTATGACTTACAGCACTCTGCAACCCAACAACATCATGGAGCAGGAGTTAGCTTAGGTGTACATCATAGATCTCCCTACAAACTAAAAGTGATTGCTGATATACCAGGATATGCCTTGTATGCTCACATAATAGCACCCAACCATAATACCCTGCATGTGTTCAACATCTATATACCACAGCAGGATGCTCTGGCATCACAAATCCTGGATTTCGTTCAAAACCATCTGTCTAGTATAGACCAAGAACATGTCATAATAGCGGGAGACTTTAATTGCACTCTTGACCAAGAAAAAGACAGACTTCAGTGTGCTGAACATCGTAGCCAATTAATAAACAAACTTAAAACACTGGTAAACGATAATGAACTCATCGACGTCTTCCGGTATCAACATCATGATAAGAAATCCTACACATGGAGGTCAGCAATCACAGCGACAAATAGGCCACTCTACCAAGCACGACTGGACAGATACTACATTTCCAAACATACCTTGCCTCTAGTCAGAAACATCTCACACATCCCTTCCTACATTTCAGATCATTGTTTCGTCAAGCTGCAACTTTCATTATCCTTGGAAGCATCCAAATCAGGAAGTGCCTACTGGATCTTCAACAATACTCTCCTGAAAGATCCAGATTATATAATAAACACTCAGGCTTTAATAACCAACCTCACTCACTCAAAAGTGGATACAGAACCAATGAAAACATGGTGGCCCCACCTAAAATCACGAATAAAATCCTTTACGCAGATCTACAGTCACCAGAAAAATCAACAGAAGAACATTAGAATCAGACAACTTGAAGAACAGCTCAAGTATCTCCCAGAAGAAATCCCTGAACATCATTCTGCCTTCCAAGCCATGCAAAGACAGGCAGAATTATCGGCAAAAGGTGCCCTACTTAGATCGCGGCATACACAAATAAATCTTTCAGACGTCCCCACAAAATATTTTTTCTCTTTGGAAAAAAATGCCAGGCAGCAAATTCCATCTCTGCTATCAGACTTCAAGATGACAGCATCACAGAAGATCCAAGAAAAATCACCTCTGAAATCCTACAATACTACAAGAATGCATACAGCACTGCAGGAACATCCCATCATGCCATTCACGAAATACTGAAAGAAACAAAAAAAATCTCTGCAACAGATCAGAACCACTTAGAAAAGAAAATCACGCCATGAACTGAAAACCGCATGCACATCCTTGCCAAAGAACAAATCTCCTGGCCTTGATGGTCTCACGTCAGAGTTTTTCCAAGTCTTCTGGAATCAACTCGGACCACTTCTCCTCGAAACACTGCAAGAAGCCTACATCAATGGCCTCCCACAATCCGTCACGATCTCAGTAGCACGATTGATACCAAAGAAGGGAGACCACACGGATATCCGAAACTGGCGTCCAATCTCCCTAATTAATACCGATTGCAAAATAATTTCCAAAGTTATAGCAAACCGAATAAAGCCAACACTGCCTGAAGTTATTGGCCAACATCAAACGTACTCTGTCCCAGGAAGATCAATACATGATAACCTCCATTTAATAAGAGACCTCATCCACATCGCAAACAGCCAACATGAAGACCTAGCACTCGTCAGCCTTGATCAGGAGAAGGCTTTCGACAGGGTAGAGCACGAATACCTTTATGAAGTTCTAAAGGCATTTGGCTATGGTCCTCTCATCATTGAAACAGTGCAATTGCTTTACAGAGATGCACACTTCTGTTTAAAAATCAACAACAGGCTCACTCGCACTTTGTCGTACTCTCGAGGGATCAAGCAAGGATGTCCCCTCTCTGGTCAATTATACACACTGGCCATAGAACCCTTCTTAAAAAGAATACACGACACCATCATCTCCAAACGAACCAGAATAATAGAACCACATCAAAAAATTACCTTATCAGCATATGCCGATGACGTCACTGTAATAGTACGAAATGAAGAAGAAATGACAGTAACCGAGGAAGCACACAGACTATATGCACAAGCCTCAGGGGTCAAATTAAATTCTGCCAAAACCACGGGCTTGTGGTCCGGCAGATGAAAGTCTAGAAATGATTCTCCGATCGAATGTACCTGGTCAAGCGAAGGACAAAGATACTTAGGTGTGCACCTTGGCAACACCAAAATATATAACACACTGAAGTGGACACAGCTGCACAATCGTTTTAAATAGGTGCTAGGTAAATGGAACAGCGTTCGTTCCATGTCTTCACTTAGAGGAAGAGTACTAATAGTTAACCAGATGGCTGCGAGTATCTTATGGCATACCCTCAAAGTACTCACACCTCCTGAAGAATTTCTCCACCACATTCAAAAGGAAATCAAACGTTTCCTCTGGAACAAAACTCACTGGACAACATACCCTCAACTCTGCAAGCCACTCAGCAAGGGAGGTCAAGGCCTGATTTCCCTTGAAAACAAGATTCGATCCTTCAGGATAATCCTCCTCCTAAAGACACTTCAATGCAATCACACTTATGTAACCACCTTCGATTACATCACGAAAGCATCCACCAGAGGACTTACACTTTCCACAATCCTCCGAATGGCCAGTCCTGCACCATCTCCTCCTAAACTACCTCCTTTTTACAAAGATGCTCTACAGCGATGGAAAAACACAGGACTCCATCACACACTCACAGGATCAACGGAGTCAGCTGTACTTACAGAACCACTATTTTCAAACAAAAACATCACAAGTCTCACAACTGGCCAGCCTTTTCTTTTCCCTACATGGAACTGGGCAGGAATAAGAGTCATAGGAGACCTCCTAACCCACACCCTAAAGTGGAAAGCATTCACAAGCCTACCAATGAATAACCCCAAAACTGAAAAGCAATATCAACAGTTGCAAGCCTCCATTATAAAAGCCTATCCAGATATCGCTACACCTCAGGAAATCCGTATTCCTTCTAGAAACTGCTCTGGGCCAATATTTCATCTTTTACAATCTGAAGCCTCACTTCCAATTCATCCCTCCAACTACAAGAAAATATACCACTTCCTCATGTCAGTGTCCCCATCCTCACCATTCTTATATTCAGCCTTAACACTCTCATCTACAAGGCTGCATATACCACACAGTTTTCAGTGGGATCTGCCATATAAATCAAAATGTGCCAAACCAGATTCCGAAAAATACAGTGGAGACTATGGCATAACATCTTGCCAACTCCTTCAAAGCTCTACAAATTTATGCTAAGAGAAACGGATCTGTGTCCATTCTGTGACGTTTCAGGCACCTTGGAACACACATATCTGACCTGCCCTGCAAACAAAGTGATAATCACCTATGCCCTGAATACCGCCTCTAGCACCTGTAACTACACACACAGCCAAGAAGACTACTGGAATTTAGTCCACACAGAAGAAAACAGACACAGAACATGCAATTTCATCTTCATCTGCACTAAGGCCATCATCTACAGCTTTTACCTAAAACAGACAAGAAGTAACCAGCACCCATCCATTACTGAAACTGCACAAACCCTCATGCACATCCTCCATCGGAAACTAAAAAGCAGGCTTCTATTGGAACTTGAGCACTTCAAAGAAACAAGAACTGTCGCGAAATTCCTAGAGGAGTGGAATCCAACTGGTACCCTCTTCTGGATTGACGACGACAATGTGCTTCATCTGAATGATAACTCAGACTGAAACTCAACTGTTAATTTTGAATATTCATTTATATCTCTATTGTACACCCGAAAGGAAAACGTTTTTCTTTCTCTGTAAATATATACTTATAATATGTAAATAGTCATTGTTGCCTATCGTGTAATGTTTTTTTTAACAAGTTAAATAAAAAAAAATATATCGGCAAAAAAAAAAAAAAATATATATATATGATAAAATTTGATGAGGACCACTTTTCTTTTGTATTATGTTTGAGAGAATTTTTTTTCATTCTTCAAATAAATCGATTGCATCTACATCAGATGCTGTAAAATATCTTCTTGAGGAATATGGCGCCTAGTGAGGCAGGCTGCCTTTATGCTACACCCTGTCGACGGTACTGGCAGTAATTTACAAGACTTTATATACCTAATGAGCAATCCTTCACGAATGACTGAGAAGTGAAAACAGGGAGCGAAACAGACAACAATGGCAGGCCAGTAGAGATAGAGTAGCTATGAAGACGTGCATATGATTGGTGCGGTATTACCAAAAGATCGCGCGATTTAAAGATAAAAGTAAGCCGACAATTGAGTTGAAATACTAATTCTCTTCAACCGAATTCCATATGTGAAACTTCCACCACAGCATTTATTATATATATATATTTCTTAGTTTCAACACGTTTACGAATTTTAACACGAAAGGTTGAATTTTATCGCTGCTGTTTGAGCTGGAGAGAAGATTACTGGCAAATTAATTTTTAGTTAGATACTGTGTTTGCCAGTGTAACATATGGTTTTGTTTGACTCCACACAGCAGTTTCTGTGTGAAGGGGATCTGTGATTCATTGGTTAGTGCTGTTTTTATTTCTGTCTCTAATCACACTATTTGTTGAGAAATATATTACACAGACTGCAACTGTCTTTGTATCATGTTCAGTGATACAATAAAACTACTTGTTTTTCTTGCGTGTGCAGTCACTATTGGCTACTGGTGAGGGTGTGTGGTTTACCACGGAGAGTGAGTTACTATCGCCTTGATGTGAACGTGCTTAAACTTTTTTTCCTGTGCGAGGTATACGCGAAACTTTTTAATTTCTTTTTTCGTAAAGTAAAATCAAGGGTGCGAGTTATACGGCACTAACCAATGAATCACGAGTTATACTCGAGTAAATACGGTATTTCGACTATGGATAAGTACATTGGTACCTTCTTTAAACGGAGAAATAGCTCGGATGACATAACTCGGAATACAAAACGAGTTTGTAATGATGACATTTTGTGTGTAGTTTCCGAAGAGAAAGAGGTCTGTAACGAATCCACAGAAACACCGAATTCTCATCAGTTGCAATGCGATAGTATTAATACGTAGAACGAAAGGCAAGATTTACCGACTTGCTGAACACTCGACCAGTGTATCGCATTCAAAGGTAAATGGAATTAGTTATTTTGTAAGGACGGTGGTTTAGGGTGTATAACATGTACAGAGGTTCAGACCCTAGGTGAAAGTTCTTCACATCAGGGTATTCACTTAGCATAGAATAACTATGCATCATTTCACAGTTTCATTACACATGCAGCTCATGATGGACATCGAGATAGCAAAGGAAGAGCAGCATTTCAAGGGCTAGCCAATAAACTTGAAGAAATACTTCATAAACAATTTAAGAATAATGATGGATGCGTTATCTGAGCTTTCTAACCTCTCAGAATCTTTACAAAAACAAACTGTGACGTTACCTAGAGAAAACCATCTCCTGCACGAAACAAGAGAAGTATTTAAAAGTCATACAATAAAATTTTTGTGCACTTTCCTGTACATCTCACTATAGTTATATTTCATATTTAATTTACTGATATGAGTAAATGCATATGTTTGTCTGTCTTAAATTGAGTTATCTTTTAATATGTTAGAAGTATTATATTAATTTGTAATTTTGTATTTGTATTTAATGTTTCTGGTGGTGTAGAAAAGAAAAGGCCTGATAGCTTTAACTCCACCGGAATAAATAAATAAATAAAATTTTAAAAAATGTTGCGACAGTCTAGCAATAGCCTTACTTTTATGACCCTTACTTTAAGGGCCCCCGGCGCTTATTCTTTTAGAATTTAACCACTGGATGATAGACTGTATTAAGTAATGGATTTCACATAAATTTAATGTGAAGCTTTTTGATCTTCACTAATACTGCAATTATTTAGTACTTTTCATGGTCGGCGATGGAAAAGTCAGTTCAAGAGTTGACAAGGTGTAGGCGGAAGGATTCGCAAATATGTCGCCCACACAAAGAGAAGTAAATCTCCTGGACTGAGGCTTCTATAATTATTATCCCGTTACATCGTACATTCGGACTTTCTTCCTAGGCACAAGCAACTATCAGCAGATTCGGTGGGCACCATTTTTTCACTTTTTTACACACACACACACACACACACACACACACACACACACACACACACACACACACACACACACACACACACACACACACACACACACACACACACACACACACACACACACACACACACACAAAGTAACAGCCTCTTATCAACCCAGCCGATGTATATATTAAACTGACAAAAGGAAAAATACTTTTAAAAAAAAATCTTATATGAAGTTAATAAATTTGTACCATACCGAAAACTGAGAATAATCCACATGATATGCAAAGGCTACAATGATAAACTTATAATTTCGATTATTTATTTTATTTGCTCGAATAACGTCGAATTATTTGTAATGCAGTGAGAGAGTTGGCAAAATTATTTGTTGTAGTAGCCTAGATGGATAAATGATGTGAAATTTCATTTAAAGTTATGTTTTGAAAATCAGCTTGTCACTGGATCATTTCTAAAAAGATTTCTAGGGCATTCCGAGGAGTAAAACGAGTCAAAAACACATACACAAATATATATATACATATATATATATATATATATATATATATATATATATATATATATATATATATATATATATATATATATATATATATATATATTACAGATACTACATGTTTCAAGAAAAATAACTTTTATTGTACATCTTCAGTTACAGCAATTAAGACATACTTCGATAGCGGGATTAAAAACCCGAGTTTCCGGGAGAAAAAACCATGCTATCTCCGTATGAAATCGGTTAACTCACAATGAAGGAAACCTCAAAAAAACAATCATCCCGTCATGAGTAAAACTGAAGTTAAGTCTTTTCCGGTAGATGGACGCAATGGACGTCAATCATCCAACTGCTTTATGAAGACTTGCATTCTGAAAGCGGCTACAAAAATATCGCCTTTTGTACTTGAGGAGAATCTTCTGAATTTAGCAATGGAAACTCTTCCATGTTTTACAACAAATCTCTCTGTTACCTGTAAAAAAAGGAAAAACATTTCATTATTCAACCGGATCTTTAGACGAGATTTCCCTTTCGGAAGGACACCAGCACGAACAACGAGTGTCACCGTTTCCTCCCCCTCCTAACGGGCAAACATATGCTGCGCTGGTGGCCCCACCCCATCGTCCGGATCCGGTTGTGCTGATCAATACTCAACTTAACCTAACTTACGTAACTAATTGGCTCGTGGCTGCCAGCTCAGAAGAGCGGCTCTACACGGCCTGTAACACTGTGACGAACCCCTTCTGGATGGACACGCGGCATTTCAACTACGCAAGACGTTGTGTAGGAACAATCACCGTGTCCTCCAACTCCTAACGATGAAAGTTCGACTACAGCAAGGTACCGTTCAGTTAAAAGCCAACACGCCCATCGTTCATCACATTTGGGGCTTCTCAACGAATGAGAATGATCACCTTCGAACCAACAAAAACAAAACCAAATAACTGAAAAAGAAAATAACAAAAGAAAACCAATTCTGAAACCAATGTTGAATTTCCTAATCAATAATTAAAATCACCATCAAATGGAAAATAAAAACCAGCTGAATAAATAAACTCTTATTAAGAATAATATATAAAATAAGCTTTCTCTTGCATTTTACACTCGCCGCTCATAACACCATTCACTCGCATGCAAGTTACCAATCTAACATTGATCTGATCTTTTCCTCTTTTTGCCAACTTCTGTAAATTCACATTCAAATTCGACGCAGCGTTCTATCTTCCGATTGAAGAACTAATCCCTGTGGTAAATGTGGTGTTCACTTTGTAATCTCAACAGAAGAATCCATACCATTGTGAATTACGGCTTTCCTATCAACAAAGCATCCTAACTGAGGCATTTGAACCAACGATTGTTGATTCTTCATTGTTTAATACGGTTTGCCTCTATGAAATAAATCTGAAATAAATAAATAAATATCGAATAAATAAAGCTAGGACTGATTTTAAGATGAATGGTACATAATGTTTTTGTGAAGGGTGGAAGTGAAAACGAAGGATGATCAAGAATGATCTGGGTTTTATTTCTCACGGTTGGGTTTCTACCTCTACATGATGCTATGGGGAAGTAGAAACGTAATTTTCTCCTCTCATTTTAGATTATTCGAAGCACAACTGTGCTTAATATTTTTCAACCTTCTGCTCAAAGCTTCCGTTTTCAGTGTGTTCTTATAGCTTGCTAAAAAAAGAAAGTAAGGGATGTGATTTGTACCGAGCGTTCAAAGAACAATGCCTAAGTTGTTCCAACTCAGTTCGAAGGAAATCCGCCTTCTATTTGGGGAAAAAAAAAAAAAAAAACCTGGTTTGAATCTCGTTTCTAATACGCGAGGAACACACACACACACACACACACACACACACACACACACACACAGATATATTTTGACTAAAAACAAGTTCTGAGCAGTCGGCAGATTAGTGTATGTGTATGCGTGCGAGCGCGCCCAGTCTCTATTCAACATGCTGTGAATACTATCGTAAGCCGGGATGCTTTTGAATTTATTTAGGTAGCAGATGAAATTCTTTGACCAGGGCCATCGCCCTGGTCAAAATTAGATAGCGTCCTTAGGCAAACAATTAATATCGCCCCTGATGAATTATAAGACAAAATTATAAGAAAATCTCCAATTGCAATTTTGTTTTTATTACAAGGGAAACATTAATGCAAAACAATTAATAATAATATTAATTAAATGTTTGCTCTACTACTTAGTCTTTATTTGAGTTGTAAGTCAGCAGTTTGAATTGAAGGAAGTACAGGAAGATGGTTTAATGTTAAATCTGGTGTGAAACAAGAATGTACATTATCCCCTCTGTTATTCATTATCTATATGGATCGCATTATGAAGGAAAGTGGTATTAAACATGATATCAAAATTGGAGATGTTAATGTCAGCTCTTTGTTTCATGCAGATGATGTTATACTTCTAAATAAATCTGTTACAAGTCTGCAAGATTCCTTGACTAAATTGAATAGCTGTTGTAATAGATATTGTATGAAGGTCAGCAATAAAAAGACAAAAACAATGAAAATAGGTAGAATCGTTGAAAATGTCAACTGCATTGTGAACGTAGAACCTGTGGAACAAGCAAAACATTTCTGCTACTTAGGCACAATTTTTACTGAAGATGGTAAATTAAATATAGAAATAGACAACAGAATCAGCAAAGCTGGTATGGTAGGAAGTCAACTGAATTAATTTATATGGAAAAAGAGAGAAATTAGTCGGAACACTAAATTAACTGTATACAAGACAGTGTTCAAACCAGTTTTAACTTATGGATCTGAGAGCTGGGTCAGAAGTAAAACACTTGACCAAAGACTTGAGACTGCAGATATGAGAGTCCTGAGAAAGATTAAAGGCGTGAACAGATGGCTTCAATGACAATATCATATTAAAAACGAGAATATTAGGAAAGAACTTGACATTGTGAACATCCAGGAATGCATTAGCAGAGCTAATCTCAGGTGGTATGATCACTTAAACAGAATGGGAGAGGAAAGATTAGCAAAACAAGTGTTCTCTGCCAGGTTGGCAGCAAAACGACCCAGAGGAAGACCAAGATATAGGTGGATTGATACGGTACAAAAGTGCCTTAGACGATAGAAATATAAGATCTGATAATGTTGGAGTCTTGACAAGTAACAGAATGATTTGGAGGAAAATTGTAGACAGGAAATTAGTAATGATGTAATTTTTTTCATGTAGTACTGTCATATCCTGTACACCCCTTGAGGGTACATGGCAGGAATTTGATGATGATGATGATGATGATATTTTCTCTACAGGGACATCGCACAATAAAACTGTTTATAAGTTCTTCTAAATTTAAATTATAAGCTATGTTCGCCTCTATCGATATAGTTGCTAGACCAACCAACTCATTCTTGGATCATTGCTTCGCAAATAATTTTTAATCAGATTAAGCTTATATATATATATATATATATATGTGTGTGTGTGTGTGTGTGTGTGTGTGTGTGTGTGGTATGGATCACTTTTCTCTTTTATTATTTTTGATAAAATTTTTAATTCTTCAAATAAATCTATTGCATCTACATCAGATGCTGTAAAATATCGTGTTGCCCTAATACGGCGCCTACCGCAATATGGCTGAACGAGCGCCCTTAATTAAGCGGCGCCGTGAGGCAAGCTGCCTCTATGCTACACCCTGTCGACGGTACTGGTGAAAACAATTCCTCCACAACTGCATAAAAATGGAAATCCACAACTTTTGTCTATTTGGAAATGTTTCATCTGTCGCATGATTTGCTGCTACGATCTGAAAAGTGCGTTTTGATGGAAATGATATGTACTGCAGTGTTCATTGATCGTGTAGCTTTGCAAGATAGCCGTGACTCCTGTCGACCATTCAGCAACTACAACGATAACATCTCTCTTCCAGATGGTAATGAAGTCTTTCGAAATGATAACATTACTCTGTATTGAGCCAAAAGGGTTGAAGACTGGTTCGGAGATGGCGACAGAGAGTTTAAATCCATGGCGTGGTGAGCAGAGTCTCTTGGCCTGAATCTTACTGAGCACATGTTGGGATATTTTAGATGTTAAATACAAGATCTCTCTCTCTCTCTCTCTCTCTCTCTCTCTCTCCTTCGATAAGTTATTAAAAGAGTTGTCCAGAATCAGCTTGGATGAGTATGAATAACGTTTACTTCCGGATTCTGTGCTGCATAGAAGCACTTTCAGACCTGAGGGAGGGATTCAAATCGTTATCAACTGCTATAATCCTATATTGTTTATGTACGTGTGTTAGACATTTAATAATTCTTCCTCATCGTATTTTAAGAAGTCTGCACTACTACAGGGTGGTCATAAAATAACTTTCCCTCTTTGGAGGCATCTGTAGATAAAATCAATAAACGGAATGAGACCAAATTTTATATTGAGACTTTGAAGGGAGATGATTTCCGCGAAAAATATTTCCCCTATCGGGTACTAAAAGTACCCGATAGGGGAAATTTTGGCGCTGGTGGAGCCGAAAACAAGCGGATAATTACATTAAGGGTAGATAAAATGGAATAATAACATTTCGACGATGTAAGCGACAGCCGCGTCACTCATTCCAGCTGGAGATGTGGCGCGTTACAATGATAATAAGAATAATAATAATTCAACTAAAACAACAACTTGCGAGAGACACAGAAATATCCTCCATTTCGATACAAATTGAAACATATTTATTATAAGGCATCTTAAATAGCGAGTAGTCACTATGCACGGCATTATGTTCTGTTTATGGAAGTTATACAAAATCATTGAACTAAAATGGAGCAACGGCGGTTATCAAACAGCTTACGATTAGAACAAACCTAAGAAAAGCAAACCAATCAGATGAACATCGTTCTAATCAATCCCTCACATAGTAAAGTGCTTATAGGTACTATATTTGTGTAAAAATTAAATATATATACTAAAATAATAAAAATACAAATACATAATACAAAATAATAATAAAAATACAAATACATAATACAAAATAATAATAAAAATAATATATATATATATAATTATATGCTTCAACTCGGTTGTTGTGATACATTTTTAAAAATAGATTTAATGACTTAAAAACCGAGATTACTTATAAAGATTTAACAAGATTAATACAACTAGTTTCGGCTTATAATAGCCTTCATCAGGTATTCTTAAAGGAAGAGAATAGTAATAAACATTGAGGTATCTAAAAACTTGAAAATACAGGTAAAAAATCGCCACACATAATTGATACATAAAAAACGTATTTTTTCAAGTTGTTCTAACAGGCGTGCCATTGTTTGTTGCAAGTATGCGTGCAGACTCAGGTGAACGCCAATATTGAATAACTGCAGCATGGCTATCTGGGATGTTATAACTCAAATTGTTGTTTAAGTGGACAGGATTCAGAAGGATTTCCCTTGATTCTATAATTTTTCTCTCAAACTCATCATCAGAGCGAAAAATATTTTCTGATCTATCCCAGCAAACGGAGTGGCTTTGTTGATCATCATTAGGATTATTTGAAAAAAGAACATGACTGGATAACGCAGTTGCATGAGATCTTTTGTAAGAGATGTCTCTTTTATGCTCTTCTATACGTTGCTCAACAGATTTGTTAGTTTGTCCGAAATAAGATGAACAAGATGAACTGCAAAAAGAAATAAATCAACTCTCTCTTATCTTTAAACAAAACGGTTACTCTGAAAAAACGATTAAGAAATTTCTTCTGGATTACTCCTAGACAGTGCACCACAGAAACTAGTAATTTTAAAGGCAGCATCTTCATCCCATATATTAGCACAGTCTCTAACAAATTAGCAAAAGTCCTTAAAAAATATAACATCAAGACGTTCTTCACCACCCTTCCAAAAATCCGTTCTCTAATCAACCATCCAAAGCCTCCTCATCACAACCTAAAATATCCAGGTGTATATAAATTATGGTGCGATTGCAATATCCCTTATTTCGGACAAACTAACAAATCTGTTGAGCAACGTATAGAAGAGCATAAAAGAGACATCTCTTACAAAAGATCTCATGCAACTGCGTTATCCAGTCATGTTCTTTTTTCAAATAATCCTAATGATGATCAACAAAGCCACTCCGTTTGCTGGGATAGATCAGAAAATATTTTTCTCTCTAATGATGAGTTTGAGAGAAAAATTATAGAATCAAGGGAAATCCTTCTGAATCCTGTCCACTTAAACAACAATTTGAGTTATAACATCCCAGATAGCCATGCTGCAGTTATTCAATATTGGCGTTCACGTGAGCCTGCACGCACACTTGCAATAAACAATGGCACGCCTGTTAGAACAACTTGAAAAAATACAACGTTTTTTATGTATCAATTATGTGTGGCGATTTTTTACTTGTATTTTCAAGTTTTTAGATACCTCAATGTTTATTACTATTCTTTTCCTTTAAGAACACCTATATGTAAGAACATATATATATATATATATATATATATATATATATATATATATATATATATATATATATATATATATATATATATATATATATATATATATATATATATATAAGAATAGTGATCAGAGCTTATTCCATCTTTACCACGAGTTGCCTAGACTTGCACTACCTTATGGGTCAGTTAGACTCACACTACGTGCAGGCGCAAACTTGACTTGTTTGTCTGTTTGCTTACTTGGGAAATGGAGTAAAACCAGGTTTAAAAAGCTTGGTATCTTTAACATATATTATACTCAAGGTAAAAAACTTTCTATATATATATATATATATATATATGGTATTACACATGATGTTTCTACAAGGTATCTGCTAGAAAATTCATTCCATGTGTAATTTTAAGAGAGAGAAAAAAAATCTATAAGAAATCGGTTCCGATTTTTAACCGGTATTAAGACGAGTTGTAAGAAAAGTTTTGAATTGATAAAATGTTAATTAATTAAACAAGTAATTAGTAAATAATAATAAACATAGTTAATAAAAAATCGTTCATCAACCAGTCTTGCAACTTCATCGCTATTGTCATCAGTTCAGGAATTTCGGCTATTTTAGCCTGTTCAAGTTTCTGAAGCCAACAAGATGTGACCTAGTCTCATTTTCCCAACCGGATTATATTAAAATACTAGTTTCGACAAACTATCTTTGCATTCTTTTACATCTATTTATTTATTTTTTTATGCGACTTCAACCCATAAAATATTGTAAAGCTATCATGCAAAAGTAAGATAATACGGGAACCATTTGGAAAGTAATAAAAGTGCCAAGAAATGAGGATATTTTAACAACGAGAAAGAAATTATATATATATATATATATATATATATACAGTATATATATATATATATATATATATATATATATATATATATATATATATATATATATATATAGTATTCATCAAAGCTTGATTTGCTTCCTCAGTCTTAAGAAAAGGCTGGTTATATTCCACTAATTCGAGCCCTACCCAAGGGCCTATGAGTTGTGGAAATACTTTCTGAAAACGAAAGCTTTGCCGAACAAAGCGGCCTTTTGCAGCTGCCCAATTTTTAATCCATCTAACTCGAGTGCTTCTAGATGTTTTTCAATGTTTTAGGGATGGCGCCTAAAGCACCTATTATTAGGGGAACAACTTTCGTTTTCTTTTGCCAGATTCGTTCAACTTCGATTTGCAAATCCGAAACTTTGTAATTTTTTCAGTTTCTTTGTCGTCAATCCGACTATCTCCTGGTACTGATATTTCGATAAACTGAACACCCTTGTTTTCACTTTTTTCGACCACTGTGATATCGGGTGTATTACATTCCAAGATTTTGTCAGTCTGGATTTTGAAATCCCAGAGTATTTTAGCTTTTTCATTCTCATATATATATATATATATATATATATATATATATATATATATATATATATATATATATATATATATATATATATATATATATATATATATATATATTTTTAAAAAAAAATCCCAATCAAAGAGAGCATGGCCCGTCGTTCTTCCAACACGGGATGAAATTAAATAATTTCAATTTAATTTAAATTAAATTAAATTGAAGTAATAATATTTATTATTATTAGTAGTAGTACATAACACCTCTAAGGAATCCCAGGACTCATGCTTTACTTGACACTGCACAACACTGCACAACACTGCATGACCCACCGTGTGTGTGTGTGTGTGTGTGTGTGTGTGTGTATTCTTTGGTCTGTTTACCTTTTGTTTAGGAGAAAAAAAATTGCTACGGTATATGAGATCGGCCTCGAACGAACGTGACCATATTAACGATTCCTTGATAAGTCAAGACGAGAATAGAACCAAAGGCTTGTCCAACCAAAGGGAACACATCCCGTCGTTCTTCAAACTGCGCTACCTCTTTTACAGTTAATTTGACTCTAACAAATTTTAATCCTTAGCCCACCCACGATACAAATTTACTATAGGTTTATAGAAGTCATTCGTGGGTAGTAGGAGCCATATTAAAGCATATATATATATATATATATATACAAAAGGGGGCGAGAGGCTGAAAATTTCTGATAAACACCTAGAACAAAAATGATATTAATGCAATAGCCACAAGAAAGAACACATCTTAAAACTCTTTAATCCTAATGTTTCATCAAATTGTAATAATTTGTTCTTTTTCTTTTAGGATATATAAGAAGACATGTCAATTCCTTCATGGTGATTATCACAACTTTTCAGCACACTTCTCTCTCTCTCTCTCTCTCTGTATGTGTGTGCGTGTTCTTATTTTCCAAGAAAAGCAAATACTTTAATTTAATCAATAATTGCATTCATTAATTTAAAATTAATTAATTTAATTAAATTAATTAAAGTCCAGAAAATAAAATATCTGTTTCTAGAAATAGAAAAAAAAATCGTAGCTTCACATTTTGAGACAAAGAATTGTCATCCCGACTTCGATGCTTTTTTTTTAAGTAACATAGTAAGAAATTATTGTTCCCATTATAATCGGAACAATAGTCACAAAACTGCGACATCGGGCTCTGAATGTGACGTTTTAAAAAGAGTTTTAAGATCGTTTCAAGAAAAATGTTTTTTTATTATTATTATTAATAATCTTATTGCAATGATCAACAATGATCTTGTAACTAGATATCGAAAAAAGAATTTAAAAATGAACTTCAGGGTTCTTGGTTACAAATACGCCCAAATATAATTTCAATGATTAAAAAAAGTCAAAAAATCTGCAACGCCTTTTGATTGTTCTGTACAGAAGTATATTGCGAAATGAGTGAGTATAAACACGAAAATTTTATCTGGATAGGTAAAATAGGTAAAAATAAAATAAAATAAATAAAATAAAGTTAAAAATGTATAACAATTAAATTGGTTGTATTTTACATCATCGTAAATTTTGCTTGCTTTTTAAAATAAACCAATAAGGGCTACATTTTTAGAACATTCCATTTTCTCTGCTCCATTACCATCTTAACAGTTCACTCTGGACGCCATTCTCTGCAACCAAGGATTTCAGAGAAGTCCAGAAAAGAGAGAGAGAGAGAGGTGAAGGATGAGAATCTTCAGTATTAATTCAGCTGCAGGCCTGTGGGAATTTGTTACGAGTTGTTATAATTTTGTAATGTTATAATGTTTATAATGTGGAGCATTCCCCCCTAACCCCATCCCCCCAAAAACATTTACCAGTGTTTCTGAGCAACTCCAGACTTCTAATTATATTTTAATGAAACTCTTTGGACAATCATCAACTTTTAATACTCCCCAAATTTGAGATCGGTCTAACAAACAGATTTTCCTTAAGATTGGCTTCTGAAATTTTTGAAAATACATACTACAGTTAGGTTAAAATGGAAAAGGAAAAAAAAGCTTCAAGAATAAGGACTCTTCTAATTTATTGCAATAATAATAATAATAATAATAATAATAATAATAATAATAATAATAATAATAATAATTATTATTATTATTATTATTATTATTATTATTATTATTATTATTATTATTATTATTAATTTATCGCGTCTTTCCTTCCTCGTAAGTCATTCTTCTGTAATTCGTTTTTTTCCCTCTATTCTTTCTCATCATTTCGTTCTTTATAGTCTTAATTACAATTTACGTCGTCAATATGTAACTGCAATACTGTTTGCCAATTAAATACAGCAGGTGTAATCGTTTTAATTATAATATGCGCTGAACAATTCAACAAAACGTAATACTGCTTACTAACTTTTCACAACACAACAGTAATATTTACCTAATAGAAAATAAAACTGAAATAGATTGAAATTGTAAATTATGGCATGTTTCCAGATTGTAACAAAAAAGTAACATTATTCTTTAAATTTTATGCATGGAATTATCTAAGCGATAATACTAATTAACTGTCAAAATACACTTAAATTCAGTCCTGTTTTTTTTTTTTTTTCTTAAATCCGCATTATTAATTGGAAAATCCACATTATTAATTGGACAATACCTAGTTCATAAAATAAAATAAAAAATAAAATAAACATCATGATAACCAGGACTGAGATTTCACCTGAGAATGGTTATCAGAACATTTCCCCAAGCTTCAAATTGAAAAAATGTGCTGATTTCCAAACACGCAATTTATAAAAGCTTTGATTTAAAAATGTTTAATTGAAAATGGTGCTAAATTTGTTTTTCCTATATTTTATGTTCTAGGAAATGTAGGAAAATAAATTTAAGAGAATCCTGCGAATTATTTTTACGTAATTATTGGCTATTTTTAATGTTTTTAAATATTCATTTTGAAATATATTTCAAAATGAATAGTTTACAACAGATCTCGTAATTATCAATTTCACCTAACAATAAAATAAGATTTTTTTTTTAAATTCAAGTGTGTAGTAGAGTAGTAGTTGGACTCCTTTAGGTGTCACGTAATAATAATAATAATAATAATTTTAAAGTTGTTTACTTATTTTATTTTCCCCGCAGCCTAAATAAAAGGAGGTTATAAAGTAAATTTGAATTTTACCAACATGGGGAAAATGCCAAAAAGTAATTGCAGTTTATTTTAGGATTTTCTACTATTTTTGAGAAACTGTAATAAAAAACTACCTGGGATATTATTTTCTTCCAAAACATGGTTCTTTGAAATGAGTTTTTTGATTATGTGATTATTCTGAAACGGAAATTTTTTTGACTAACTGGTAAATAAGATAAAAATTCATAAACCTTCTAACCTTAATCTGTCAAAGAATCTGCTAACGAGTCTACAAATTCATTAAGGAAAAATACAAAAATAAAACATCTTCCTCGTGTCTAGCCGAAGGTGAACTTCTGCCAGATGCTTCTTCATCTTGCCACTAGGGTCGCTGCTATTTGAAAATATTGAAGCGGCAGCCGAAAGCAGCTATGGTTCAGGTGTAGATCAATACAGTACCTGCGAACGTGGTGAAAACTTATTTCTCAGGACAGTCTGCTTCTCCAGCTCGTGCTGAAAGGGCGGCAACGGAATAAAGGTTGAAAGTACAATATTCTGCCAGTGTCATCGTTTCTCCATAATTCATTCAACGGTAGGGCGGGTAGCCTAAGGGTTTTGACGCTGTCTCGGCCCACTCTGCTAGTTAGTGTTACGGCGGCGAATCGCCTGAGTTCACCAAGGTGGCTTGCATAAACAGTTAGGTGTGGACGCGGCAGGTACCAACGCCGGCGTGGCTTCAACACGGACTAAGGTGAGTTATTTTTTTCTAGTTTTCTCGAACTATTTTTTTCCCCCAAAAAACACGTTCCGTCATTGTGAAACAATCCTCCACGGTTAGCAAGTATTACCTTCGCGTGTGCCGTCATTGTTCTCTTAGTCACCTGCCGAGCCCGTCTACGTCCTGTTTCTGGGATGTCAGGTGGTCGACGTGTAAAGCGTTCGCAACAGGGCGTCGTCTCTGTAGCATCGTAGTCGTAAACGATCGTCTTCGTACAAGTATCACGGAACACGCAATACCGGTTATTTGACGGTTGGAAGTTCAAAATTCTTCACAAACTTTGTCGTTATAATCTTCGGGTAACTGTTGAATGGGGATTCCGAGGCCGCATTTGCGAATCGATGGAGTCAGAATTGTGCCATTGTTCGAACTTTTATTCAAGTCGAGTTGGCGAGTATGGTGCAAACTTGACCCTCACGGTTAGATACACCACATCCAACAGGTGTATGGAGATTAAAGATGGTGACTTATCTTACTCCCGTTTTTTTCTTTCTTTTTTTAATCACCGTATTACTGGAATACCTGTTAACATCTTGTTCGCGTGAATGATAGTATTAATAAATAGCGATTTAATATTGATTTGATGCCTAAAACTTCTTAAATGTCCGTGTGTATATCAAAAATTGATTTATCATAATTAATATTGGGTGAAAATAAAGTAAACTAATTACATTAGACTTGTTGCTGTTTTGGGGGATGATTTATATACCTAGGTAATAAATATCATAGCTTACAGGGATTGAATTTCTTTACATTGGTGTCTTCTTAGTGTTTTAAGTATTAAATAAGTTCTGAATAAGTATTAAAGTTGCACGTGTCTTCCCCTGCGCCTTTACTTATGCTGGGCAAAAGGATCTTGGCTAAAATAGATGACATTCACATACCTTACAGCTAATGACAACTGTAAGGTGTGCGAAGTACAAACTCGTTCCTAGAATTTATTGTATCCAGTGTAATTAATTTTTTTCTATATTAATTTGCTTAGGACATACTCAGTAATCCCAAGAGCTGAAATTAGAAAATAAGTAGGGAGAAATCCTTTCTTTGAAGAACGTAATACTAATTCCTAACATAAAATAGTATACCAAATGATTTTTGTTTATGAATAGCTGAGAATGCAAACTTCTGGTTTGTTTATAACCCTAAAAGTGTTCTATATACGGACAGAATCAAAACTCAAACAGACTTCGGTCCCAATTTGCCTTCTACTTAGCATAGTGCCTTTTCATCTGTGCTATTTCAGCTAGACGTATGACGTTTCTGTAAATTTTCTGATTTAGTTTAGATTTGTATGATTATGTATATCCTATTGATGAAGTTTGAAATTTTACGCTGAAGCAAATCCTGTTTTCATTAAATAAAAGCTGTTCTAATATTCAATGTTGTTCCGTACAAAATTCGCATTGCTACCTATATACCATAACGAAGCTTAAATTTTATACTATTTTGAAGATCAATAATCATGAGGATCAATAATGTAAAAATTTTGAAGATCAATAATCATGAATTGGAGATTCCAGTCCATAATTTAATTCATTTGAACTGTAATAAAAATTTACATTTTTTTTTTCATACGTACATTTCAAGCACATTCCTTGAAGACGAGGTTAAGAGTCATGAATATTATCCCACTGCAATTTTTATATTAAATATAGAATGAATAATGAATGAGGGTAAACGTATCATCTGTTTACTTTTTCTGCAAATGGACTGTTTTTTCGCTTAAACCTAAAACAGTAAACAAGACCATAGACGGTACTGAGGCATTTAGTAATGCGATGATTCCCAGACCCAATAATGTAAAGCACAAGCAATAGTTAAAAGTTTGTAAAGAATAAATAAATATCAAGCAAATCATAACATAATAGGGAATGAGAAAGTCCAGCAGTTTTAGCAGGCTTTGACCAATTGTTATTCTCAAGAATTTGAAACGTTTATTTATATAGGCTTAGTACCTGAATAAGTATTAGGGCAATTTATTTAATGAAATTTTTATTTCTCCGTTTCTCTTGGATTTATTATGATGGTCGGTTTTTGACATAAAGAATTATTTGACTATTTTTTATTTGTTTATCTTTGGCTATCCAGAAGTAATTTTTAAAATAGTTTCGTGAAGAAATCCATCAAGAAATTGTTTTGTAATTTGGAATTATTCGGAAACATGGGATTATATATTTCGCAACACAAAAACATTTATTTTCCAATAAAGAATAAGAAATAGTTTAAAAATTAGTTTATATTTTTATTAATATTCATTACTTTTGTTATAAGAACCACCGAAAATGGTAGGAAATTATGATAAGAACCTATCGACCTTCATTTTCCACAGTCGATGTCGGTTACATTCCACTGTAATCATTTGCTTTGAGTTTCCAAGTTCATTTCCTTTATAGCATTAAGTTCAACAAGCAGCGCCATCTCACGGTGGTCACTGAACCGTGTCGGAAATATCTATGAAGTCTTGTGATTTTTTATTTTTATCATTTAATTGCCCGACGTTTAAGTGTATTATATAATACAGTTTTTTTTTCATAAAAATTAATGCAAATTTTACTCTTCTTTCCTACTACAGTAGGTGAAATAATAACTTACGTGATATATGGTTTAATTTAAAAAAGAACAGTATTAAATTTTATTTTTACTTCTACTTATTTGTGATATTTTTTAGTTGCGAGGTGTTAGTCTTAAAACGTTATCGATGCTGAAATATTCTTGCAGCGTTTATTTACTAGAAAATATATATCATTACGACATAATTAATCATCCGCTTAGGTTTTTATTAAACTTGTTCTTTCTTAATGATGATTTGGAAATTCTGCCGGTAAAAATTTACTTTCGATTCTTGCAGTGAAAGGTAAACTTACGCCCTTGGTGAACAAAGCAAATGGTATAACAGGCTACACCTGACGCGAGTTCACCCGGAAACCACACGCCCCTCCCTCAACAGAATGATGAAAGTTTAGTGCACTGTAGTTAAGGAGAGTGAATATAGCGTGTCTCCTGGATGTGTGCGTGCCAGCTGAATATATATATCTGCAAGGTCTTGATTCATATAATTATATATATATATATATTTCTTATATTTATTACATATATTTATATCTACTAATGTAAGAATACAGATTCTTATCGATATAAATTCGACATATAAAAAACAAAAAGCTCCTACGATTTTAAGTAAAAAAATCGAAACAGTAAAGTGTAGCATAGGGGAATATCAAATGTATTAGGTAACTCATACTCGTATGTTGCTGGCGTTAGCGATTATTAGTCCTGGGACCTTGAGCCATGGGATTGAAGTAAAAAAAAAAAAAGTTTCACAACAGCGCACAAGCATGATATATTTGCTTTTCCATTTGTACGCATAATTATAAGGTGTTGCTTTAAATTATTTGCAATTACTTCTCTTATGGTAAACTGTAAAGCATTAAATGAACAGCTGAAGTGTAAAATTGCTAAATGAATGATGTCACTCTTACAAAATGACGCCACTCATTCGATTATAGAAATACATTTCATGGATGATATCATTAACGATTCAGTACAAAACGGGCCGATTGTATTCACACTTGTTGTTTTGTATGGAACATCCAAGACAACAAATATTATCTCGCGTACTTGAAGTTCTTGGCTGGCTGTTTGAACTTGTCACATTACACACAGCAATAAACTGGTAATGCGAGAATATTAGGACATTTTGTAGCTGTTATTATTATTATTATTATTATTATTATTATTATTATTATTATTATTATTATTATTATTATACTCACAACTGATTGTGGTAACCTATTCCACTCATTCACAACCCTCCAAGCAAAAAATCTAGCCTTCACATCCTTGTTAACCACACTCTCACTTAACCTTGTTAACCACACTCAAATAGACTTCGGTCCCAATTTGCCTTCTACTTAGCATACTGCCTTTTCATCTGTGCTATTTCAGCTAGACGTAAGTCATTTCTGTAAATTTTCTGATTTAGTTTAGATTTGTATGATTATGTAGTTATGTTATCCTATTGATGAAGTTTGAAATTTTACGCTGAAGCAAATTCTGTTTTCATTAAATACAAGATGTTCTAATATTCAATGTCGTTTATAATATTCAATAATATTTCCCCTGCATAAATCCCATTATAAAATCCTTTTAGCAATTTAAATGTTAATATCATGTTTCCTTGTTTTCGCTTATTAACCAACTTTTGCAAACCACAGACACTCAATTTATCCTCATAGGGAATATTCCACAGGCCACTCACCATCTTGGTCATTCGTCTCTGAATCTTCTCAACTGCTTCCTAATCCCCAAGAAAACCAGGAGACCAGATCTGAGCACAGTAATCCAGATGTGGATGTATCAATTCTTTCTTTGTTTTTGAATGTTAGCATGTTCTTCTATAACCAAATAATTGGATAAACTACCTCAGAAACCTTAGGAATATATCCTCTGAACTTCAACTCTCTATTCACCAACACTCCCAAGTCCCTAGTCTAATCAGTTTCTTGGAGTACAGTTCCATCAATGTAGTACCCAATTTGTAACATTTTAATCCCAAAATGCATAACTTTACACTTTTCACAATTTCTTTTGCCATTAGCCAGCTTATTTAAATCATCTAGCAAGCTCCCTACATCAGCTTGATTTTTTATTGCGCTACCCAGCTCTAATGCATTAACTTCAATTTTCATATCAGTTATTGCTATACAAGAAACAAATATCCTCACTTGTGATAAACTTTAGAAAGTGGTCACTCAGTAACTCTACTATTTCATCTCCCTGGGTCTCCTCGCTACCATCAGCATCCACTAAAGTTAATATTTCGCAGTCATTCTTCCTTTTACTTAAAAGGAAGAATGAAGTAATTTTTACGTGAAATAATTTACTTTAAATTTACGATCATTTGAAAAACATTCCCTGCATAAACTTCTCCCTCCTATTCTCAACCGTTTCAATTCTAGTTTCTCTTCCCAAGTAATTCAACTTGTTCAGAAAACAGCAACCTCTTCAAACGCTTATGACCTTCCATGTTCAGGTGAATCCATCACTTGCATATCTTTTTTCCATAAAAAAACACTTCAAACATCAAAATATTGAAGACTTCTTTTTCTACATGTTATTGCAATCCTATCATTCATTATTACCGTTCTTCTACTTCATTCATAGTTCAAAACATGGCAGCACACTCACTATCTTCCCTTTGACACTTTCTGCTTCCTGATATCTAATACTCTTCTTCAATTCTTTGCCTGTCTGCGCGGTTAGCCTAGTAGCTTTGCGCTTTGCAACTATATGCCTGGGGAAGGAGTGTCCTAGGTTCGATTCCCTTCGACGAGGTGAGGAGCTTAAGGATCTTCCTCAGCCATAGCCAAGTTAGGACAGCAGGGTTTTTCTCCCCAGTTTATCTGAGGTTTTTCCTCCCGCAAACAGGCAAACCGGCTCCCTGAACGCACATGGACTGCAGTCATGAATACATCCCAGCCATATGCTGGTCCTGAGCCCGAATAAAATTGGGGGGTTTTGGAAAGCAATGGTGAACTACCCTGTAAAAATCTCATCAGGAGTACTTTGGGGAAATGTCACTTACAAAGTCACCTACGGTCGGAAACGACTGAAAAGGGAAAATCACTCAATCAATTCTTGCCACCCGATTAATACTACCTCTCAGGTCATTTGTGCTCACCATCACGATCATCTATTCTACATCTTGCTCTCTCTTTATCGCTTAAGTCTCTCTCTCTCTCTATTGTTCCACCAGACAAGCACTCCTCAAGCATTCTACTGTTCATACCCTGAATCATTGGATCTCCATATATTATGCCACTCATAACTTCATTCACACCTGCACTCGCGTCTCTCTCTCTCTCTCTCTCTCGGTTTCATGACCTTCCCTCATCTCTCTTTTCCTTACTCCTCACTCTCACGGCATCTTCTCATTTCCTCTCGGCCTTTTGTTCTTTCGATCTCTCGCCTTCTTGTCGCTTCCATTCTCTTCATTACTCTCCCATTCACCAAATTCTTTTCTAGTTACTTAAAGTAATTTCAGTGTGTCCTAATCTCTCTCTCTCTCTATGTTGATCACACTCATTCCAGTCTTCATTCTCTCCACCTCCTTGTTGAGCGCCTCCAACTCCCCTTGCAGGATTTGAAGTTCAGACATTACAGGGAGGGAAAAAGAATAGCAAGCTAATCTTAGAGGAATCCGGATCTTCAATAAAAGTGCGAAAATCAGTACTAGATGAACAATTAACTGGCACACCACCACCACTCTTTAACCTGGATAGCAGAATGGACAAGTGAACCGATTTGCGATGAAGCGTCGATGATTCTTCCTTCTAACATTAACCTCGTTCCAGATGCCCTTTAGTGGCACCTGTGACTGAGATTGCTGCTTATTGAACTGATAATCACTAGAACCAGGAAGAGCAGGCATCCATATGTATTATCCTTTATTCTAGAACTACGATCGCTATGTGAAGAACAAGCAACAAGTTATACAGAAGGGTTCCCACCAAATGACAATGCATCAAGTTTGATGTCGGATAGCATGGAACAAGGAACCAAAGCTCGAACATTCCCACTAGAAATGAGGAAAGATTGAGTGTTGAATAATCCACCATTAGTAGGAAAAGATAAGCAAACCGCGCGGTTAGCCTAGTGGCTTTGCGCTTCGCAACCATATGCCTGGGGAAGGAGTGTCCCAGGTTCGTTTCCCGTTGTTGACGTGAGGAATTTGAGGATCTTCCTCAGGCATAGCCAAGTTAGCCGGTCTTGGGCGCGGTCAGTAGGGTTTTTTCCGCCAGTTTTATCTGGCGTTTTTCATCCCGCAAACAAGCAAACCGGCCCCGTGAACATACGCCTCTACAGTCAAAAATATATTCCCTCCCCGGCGGCAGACCAGGCGACGGGTCGGTTGGGAGTAGTACTAACAAGAAGTCGCATCTAAGTAACACGCGGACCCTGCATAGGAAGCGGGAATAACGCGTAGAAGAAGAAGAAGTAGGAAAAGATAAGCGACTGAAGCAAACGTAGGATCACGGCATGAGCCCTCTTGGGATATTGGAATTATGTCTGCTACTGAGGATTGCACCTACTTAAATTAAGGATTTTCACACAGTAGTGACATATCAGCTGTCGCTGTATTCTGTATACATGGAACGAACTTCTGAATTATCAGAACTTCTGAAATATGACGTTCACTAGATTGAGGAACATAACATTGAGTTTGTGGATAAGTTGGTACAGATAACATTCGCCTAATATCACTTCCATCCAGTCTTGCATCCCTACTAATATCCTCACTGATGCTGATGACACTGGATCTCTGATCTTCGACAACTGGCTCACAACATTACTCTGACTTAAATTAAGAAGAGATTTTGCAGTGCCCTCTCTTGTTCCTCCTTACCTGCGGCAATACTACCCTACTTGGTTGTTGTTGTTGTTCAACATTAATAATAAATACTGAATGCATAAAGTCTCTTGATTATCCCCTGTTGCACAAGGTCAGAAGCACTCTAGTGTTTGCCTGTGACTTCAATTAAATCATTAATTACTGGGCTCTCAGCTTTTAAAGGAATAGAAAGCTGGGCTTGTGAAACGTTAACTTCTCTATTGTACATAACGCTTATAACTTTCAGATCAGAATGCCATATGCGTCAAAGTTACAATGGAATGTTCATAAGGATTTTCAAGAAATGAATTAAAAAAAGAACGGACTTGATGCAGACAACACTATCTTATGAGCCTTTAGGCTAAAGCCTTCACACAAAAATGTTACATCCACTAGAGTTTCACTAGAAAATACTGTGCAGATATTGCTAACATATTCGGCTGATGATTAGTCTATTTCAAACAAATTTGCTGGGATTCCATATTTTTAGTTTAAATTCAGTTAATTGTTTCCTCCAAAGTAATCTTCGCAAAAGATAGAAATACTCTAAAACTCAAGTCACCACAATTAAGTGTTTGACTACGTTCAACATGTACGGCAGCGGTGGTGTAAGTAGGCCTAGTAAAGCGACTTATTCAGATAGTGGAAACAAATACGAAAATTCACCAAAATCATTTAAAAATTTTCTCACAATGCCTGTAACATTCACCCACATTCTTCAAAACGCCCAGATTATATAATTTCTAGCATGAATTGGAACTACAAGAGACATCTTCTTTATAGCAAGTGTTTCACATTTTTTTATTAAAATAAGCAGTCATAAGGCTTCATTTCGGCGATACAAAATTATATAAATCAAATTGGATATTAAATCCAGCATTATTTCAATGCGAATGCAGAAACTATGAAAGTTTCGTACGAAATTTGACCACAGCGCTTACAGGAATACGACATTTACGAGTTGCCCTTGCGGGATCTTATAGAAAACATGATCACTTGTCCAAACATCTATATATTCGCCTTCTATTAGCTTCTATTAGTCCATTTTCATAAGGTTTCCGACACTTCGAGTTCCTTAGTACTGAACGAGAGTTTTTACTCCCTTAATGTTTCTGCCTGGTCTATGAAGAGAACCAACCAGTTCGAAACAGCTGTGAGGAGTGAAACCTTATCAAAATTGACCAGTAGAAGGCGAATATATGGACTCTTAGGCAAGCGATCATGTTTTCTATAAGGTCCGCGCTAAGGCAACTCGTAAATGCCGGTGAGTGTATTCCCTTAAGCTCTGTGGTCAAATTTCGTACGAAACTTTTATAGTTTCTGCATTCAGCTTTGAAATTATGCTGGATTTAATATCTACTTGATTTATATAATAGTTTTTCACATGTTTGGGAAGGATTAAATTTGACAAGAAATTATAGTCCTGTTTTCACACTTATTTTACTCAAACTTAACAAACAAATTTCTACTTGAAATATTTTTGCGACTGCTACTTGTATATAGCACAGTTGCCTTCGCATCTCGTGGTTCTTTCTCCCATTATATAGCGTGGCGTCTAATGTCATGCGTTATGGGAAAGGTCGCTACCCAAATTACTTTCGACCTTTATTGAGGTCTCATCAATTGGCGCGTTAAAAACCCGCTATCAGTGGGTTCAACCGTAGCAATATCATAATTACAAGATCAATATGTAATTGATCTTGTTAGATTCCACCTCACAATATTAAAGCAGCGAAATACAGATGTAAGCATGTCAAATTCGTCCTTTTTAATATAATATATGACATTGGTAAAAATTTAATTTTAGATTAGGTTGGATCACAGAGGCATGCTTCACGATCAGTTTCTAGAGCTGATTCTTCGATTTTCTAATCGTTAGTCGACCCACGGTAATAATGTACTATAGGCTTATAACCTTCCTTGGGGGCGACAATATCATAAAAACGTGACAGATGAAGGTCGTAATGCAAATGGTCCAGTTTGAATAGAACCACAGTTGGCAACATTACTACTGGCTTGATTTACTAGTGCTGTTAGCAAATGTTTGACAAGAGAGGGTCCATTAGTAAGTGAGAGATGAAACAATGAAATCAGGAGATGTATTATATAAAGTTTTTAATAAATAAAATTTTTAAGATAACTAGAACTTTGCTGTTAGAAATGACTTTATAAAACTTGTTTTACGACTGTTATAGGTTCGATTCTTTCTAGTCTCAGATTATAGGAATTTTCTAGGCCATTTTCTATCCCTTAGAGTTAACGTTTTTCTTTTTCTCCCGGAAACTTGGGTTTTTAACCCAGCAACTCAATAAAAATATCGATCATAGACATCGTACGTTTTCGGACAATAGTATACCAGTTAGGTTTAGGATCATGAGATAGCAGCAGTTGTCTGTCCTACTTCTTGAATAGCCGGATATTGTTGACCTTGGAATGCTATTCTAAGAGAATAGCCATAAATGTAATGAAGAAAAAAAACAGAGGATGAAATAGTGATTCACTTCATAAATGCTCCTCCTTATAGACTTAAAGTAAAGCGCAGGAATGTCGATGTCGATTTAGTAGAACAGAGCCCATGGAAGTATCCAAGCAGAGGAAGAAATGGAGGGTCTGCAGTACAATGTTTGGGCCAAGCTTATGAGAGTTTATCAGTTAACCAAATTGTCCTCTTCTGGGATTTCAGGAAAATGTTTGGTGCACCATTCTAATTGTGGAAAGAGTATTTTAGCATTAGATTTCTACAGTGTAAGAAGCTCTTACCTGTACAGCTGAGAAGTAGTACCTTGATGAGGACACGGTAGTTTTTTAAAAGCTGAAGAGCGTGTAGTCTTAATGCATTTGTGCCAGGAAAGGCTAAATGTATAAGTCAGCCGGAAAAGAGAAATCTACACCCATAAACTATATTAATTGACATTTCTATTTCTGGAAAGAAATGTCTTGTAACTTTGTTTAAATAACTGGTAGATGAATGTCTTCCGACGTGGGATTTTGGTCACCCCACTCTCTTTATTGGAAGAATGAAGTTGTTTTAAAAGTACCATATTTGGTCTCCAGAGCAGGATTCTAGGATTATCTAACCCTGAGCCCATCTATGGTTCTAATATTAGTTTACTACAGGTTCACAACTTTTTGCGGGCGGGATTCATATGAAAAGAGATCGATGTCTCAGTCGATAGGTATATTTCGTATTGATTTTATGCGCTTTTTGTCAAGTTCTAAATTATGCGATATTGATCGGTTACAGTATGATGGTATGAAAACACTTCATGCACGATCCTTCGTATCTCATTCCCTAAACACGACGCACTTTAGTTGAAAAGACTTCGGTTGGAATTCCACTTGGAAGAGAAGCCCATTGCGACTGCTAATGAATTGAAAGTGAATTAGCTGGCCTCATCTGGAGATGGGAGGGATTTGATTTTTTTTCGGAAACTCGGGTATTTCATAACGAAAAATCTGACTTTCCAAATAACGCTAATCGACTAGAAGAATGGACTTAATTAACACATACTATACTGTCCTCAGAGCCTAAGCTACTTTTGCCGTAACTAAAATCAATCCAACGCACGCACACACACACACACACACACACACACACACACACACACACACACACACACACACACACACACACACACACACACACACACACACAAAGCCCTTTGTGCTCGACTAGGTGACTGACTTTTTCTAGTTGTTCTGAGACATGAAGGAAAATCCAGACTCCTATTCCTCCGCTGTCACATTTTTTTCAGCGTAGAGTTCTGCATTGAATCTTCTAGGATACTGATGAAATTTTGTTAGGATATCATCTTTTCTTTCATACACACAAGTCACGCGATATGTCAAATGGTATAAATAGTTTCGTGATATGATTTTCATGTGGTTTTACTTGTAAAAAAACGAAGGCTGTTTGAATCATGTGGTAAAGTGTTTCTGGTTTTTTGCAAAAGCGACAGATGATGCTTGGCCTATCATGTGGTATATCTTTTGCTATTGTCCCATTTTGATTGGTAGACAAGCATGATGCATTTTATAGAAAACATTTTGGAAAGTGCATTTATTGGAAGTCAGAATACCTTGTTTAGGACTTTAGTTTGATCTCTTTTATTCTTTGTTCTCAGTACTGGCTATGCGGAAGATGGATCTGGTAAGTGAACATTCTAAGCGGTCTTTGTTTAATTGCAGAGATAGAGAAAACTGATGACTTTATCAGAAAGGCATTTTTATAAATAGCAACTGCCTAGCTGTGACGTGGCTTATTATGTGCTTTTTCTGCAGTAATGGATCCGATTGAGTTTTCGGGTGTATATTTACTACGCCTGGGCCTCCATCCATCATAGAACAGTGTTAAGCGACGCATTGGTTCATATTGTGAACCCATAGATAGATTGCAAAGAGTCTATGAATCCGCCATTGAATGGAATTTTCTTTAACTTGTGTCGTAAATAAGTACATGTAGAGTTTGGCTTTCTCTTTTATAGTTATCATCTACACATGTTTATTTCTAAAAGTTGCTTCATAAGTTCATACAACTCTTTTCACTTTCTTAGTATATGTCGGGTCCTTCAGTTTTAATTTCTTGCATAGATAATTTTGTATCGTAGGTAGTTTAGGTTCCTTTTTTCGATGGCAACATGATTTTGTCCGTCTTAAGTGAAGAGCCGAGGCCTTTTCAAGAAAATTCCTTGGTTTACTCTCTAGGGCAGTGGTTTTCAAACTTTTTAAAGGGACACCCCCGTTCTTTGTAAAAAAATATTTATTCCTGCCCTCCCTCTACACTTTTCATAACACAACATTGACCCATCGTTTTGATCCACATGAGGGAGTTGTGCTCGAAAATAAATAATAATATTGACCATTGCTTTGCGTCCCTCCTCTAGAAAGGATCTCGCGCACCAGAGTTTGAAAACCACAACTCTTGGGTGAAAAAGCACTTTCGTTTCCCTTTGTTCATGAATATTGATTCGTTAAATTCTTT
Source organism: Typopeltis vanoorti (assembly GCF_054136105.1). NCBI lineage: Eukaryota > Metazoa > Arthropoda > Arachnida > Uropygi > Thelyphonidae > Typopeltis > Typopeltis vanoorti. The sequence continues at coordinate 135,366,666 of NC_143557.1, forward strand.
TATTGGGGTTTAATCCTACCTAGTGGTTAGCAGTAAAGGGCTAAAACAAAAAGGACTGTAGTTAGGATTTTCTTGTCAGTCGGAAAACACTTGATACGAAAGGATGCGAAGAATTTTTTATTCACAACTACTTGGGTTTCAGTATTTACATAAAAAAATGGGGAAAAAAATTCAAACAGCTCTTGAAAGCTTGGCCCAAAATCTATTTACTTTATTACTTCAAAGATAAATTCATGACTCACTGTATCCAAATCTTTTTCAATATCTAAACTCAGTAATAAGTATGGCTTGTTGGTCAGCTGATAGTATTCGCTCGTATTTCGATCTTAGGTGTGTGTTATGGTATTTGCTCATTTCTTCCTTTCCTTCGCATGTCTGAGCAGGCAATACAAGTTTTTGTTTTTGTATCCTCTTGATTAGAATTTTGGATATGGTTTTATATCTGCATTCAACAGCAATACCCCTCCATTTTTATGTCCCTTAGTGTTTCTTGATCAGAATATTTTGGTATATTAAGGTGATATGTCGGGTGGAATTCTTATGGTCTTGCTTGTGTTTCAAACACATATTTCATTATCCTGATATAAAAATAGTTAAATTTATTTATGCAATTATTCAACTTCTCCGTAACAATACGCCCTCTACTTTCCGTTATTGCAGTTATTTTATGTTTTAAAATCTATCTATTTCTGTTTATACTTGTTTGTTAGTCATGTTCGAGTAGTGTAAACTAGAGAATTATCTACTTCCGTTCTCCACTCCTCTGGTATTTTATTCTACTTCCTATTCCGACAGCTGGTGTTTTAAATGGTCAATTTAAAGGTGTTTCATGATCTTTTTATTATATTATTTATATAATATAATATTCTTTAACTTTACAAGAGCCTCCCGTAGCTCAGTCCGAATCCAATACTCTTTGGTTGCCGTGACCTGAATTCGAATCCCCTGGGGGGGGGGTTCCTCCTCCCCAACACAGACAATTAGCCATTAGAACACGGTTAACAGTCATAATACACTGGCCTCATAGCCTGAGCTCTTCTGACATCATTCCAATATGCAGTTATTTGAGCTTTATTTCGCTAAGTATCAAAATGTATCTTGGAATGAATCCTTTTAGTTTGCAGTTAACACGATTAATTACGGAATTGTTCTATTGGAACTGCGATACTAATGTTTATAAGACAGTTCTTAGTATTTTCATGCATCATTATGGTGTCGCTTCGCTTATATTTCAAGCTGGATTATTCAGAATCGAACTTCCTTCGTTACAGAACGATTTTCCAAGTAACAAAAACATGATATTAAAACTAATAGACTTTTTTAAAGTTACTTTCTGACCACGCATATTCAAGTCTCGTGATTTTCAGCACTTGGGCCGATTTCAAACCAGTATTGCTCTGAACATGGAAAAGGCTTCCTGCAATGACATTATCACTCCGATCAACATGCTCGAACAACGCATAAATAACTTGTTCAACTCAGTCTTTCAACTTTTGTTGCGATGATAATGGGGTGGGGGTTACGCAACATGTTCCAGTGATTGATCATTATTGACACTGATCGCGGCATAGATCTAATTCAAAAACAGAAGCGATACTTTGACACGAGACGAGGAATATGATGCCACGACTTAAGGCGAACCTATTTATATGTAGAGCGTCTCCAAGGTCTGGTAGGGCGTTAACCATACAACAATAATTCCTCTCTCAATTAAAGAGGTCGCTGCATAACATTTTTAAAACTGTAAGCTCACATAAAAGTTTAGTAAACGTTATTATATGTTTATTTGCATAAATACGACGTTTAACTTATTGCAAACTATTTGATACTCGTCAAAGAACTCTGGAAAGTGAATCTATCAAATTCGTTTCGCCTTCCTTCCTGCTGTTTATAATGATTTTTAAATAACAAGAAATATTAGCATTCGCGTACTAACTTCGTTTGTTAACAACAATTTGCATTGAACTGGAAAGATTAAAGACAAAAGCTTAACTCGTTCATGATGACTGGATACTCAAACGAGTCCAACCTCATTATTTCGGCTTATTTGTGTAATCGAAATAAATAATAAAGTCTATTCAAACGTATGTTCTATTCGATCATTTTTGGAGCTTGTATAATTTTAAAGGCAAACATTATATGCCTACTAAAATAACATTTATAAATCTCCCTTTTAATAACAATTATTACGACTAGGAAATTATCCAGGAGCAAGAATATTGCAGTGAGACTTGAGCCACACACTAAAACCCTAAGAAATGAGAGATATTGATTTTTTTCTTTTTTAATTCTCTGATGTGAACTGCAGTGTCTAGTTTAAACAATTTATTTGGATCGATTGATGTTATATTAGCGAATTCTGCATGCGATGTATGAAATATTATTCTGTATAGCAGTGATGGAGAATCGTATGCCAGTTGCGACACGATACTTAATTGGCATATCAAAGAAATGTAAATAAAGCCATTATCAAAAAGAAAGAGAGCCTAAAAGGCTTCATTAATAGAAATAGGGGAAATTATAAATCTGTCCTTATTTCATAGCCAGAAACTTAGAAAGTTTAAAAAAAATAGAGAGATTATGAGAATACAACCCTCGGCATCGGAGTTGCCTTCCCATTGCACTACAGGGTTGTTTCAAAAAGAATGTCCCGAGTTGAAAATTGTATATCCGTGCAACCACGAGCCAGCAGGTGGAGGGCACATCGAGTATTTGCTTTTACTTTTACTTCATACTTGGTAATTTATTTTGTAACTGTATCACATTTAAAAAAAAAAAAAAAAAAAAAAATCAGCTAACGCCTATGTTGTTCCCGTATAGAGGGCCGCTTACCCTATCTAACTTTGAGTGGGCAGTTCAATCTCCACTGGTAGCCAATCAGAGAGATAGCTGGCCCAAGACTATCACTGATTCATCGGTACGCAGTGAAGAAGGCCATCTTGTGGTCTCTAACCCTAACACAATATTTTTAATGTCTGAAAATAGTGTGGGTTCTACGGTCGATTTCCTTGAGTTTACGGGACGAAAAAACCCTCTAGTCAGTGTCAGAGATCGACTAACTCGGGAACCGGCCGAAAAAAGGCTTAGGAAAATTTCCTCTAGTCGGCGACTAGATTCGAACCACCAAATCCTTTCTTCGTGCGGTCAAGCGCTGTAGAGTGCAAACGCCACTTCTACTGAGCTACACAGGCTCTTTGTATCACATTTTTTATTATTAAATATAATTATTTGAAATCGAGTCATTCTCTTTGAAACACTCTGCATTTAAAAGATCCAAGCTCTGCCCAGGGGGCCCGTATATTGAATTTTTATGATAGCGCTTTTAGGTTCCACTGTTTTGACAACTGTTTCGAACTGTTGACTCTCATCAGAGACCAGGCACCAGGCAGAAACCTTAAGAGGGCAAATGCCCTCTATTTTTTTTTTTTATGTTTTTTCCACTCACGAAAGATTTTATTTTATTTTTATTTTATTATTTATTTATTTATTTATTTTTTAAAACTTATAATGCATTTATATTATGGGTGAACTAAGTTTTTTCGATTTTTATTAATTTTATATCTATTTTTGCATTTTTTAAATTATTTTTTCCATTTCGTAAATCCTGCTGTAGAAACAAAACGTGATCTTTATGGTATCGGTGCATCACGTGTGCTAGTTCTGACAGTTGACGCACTGATCAGTATTGTAGTATGCTCTTTTTTTTTTTTTTGCAGAGAAAGAAAAAACGAAAACGAACTTGCATTAATATACGACTTGATATGATCTTTGTAGGATCTCATAGTTAAGCACATGAAGCGCTGCTAACACTCTCTCAAGATGTCTTCCCTGGTTCAACAACTGGACTCTGAGCGATCACACACTTGTTAAAAAAAAACTTTGACACTTCGTTCATTATCACATTTCATTGTTAACTATCCACGCTCGCGGCTGTGTTTTTGATATTCTTATTTTTCGAAAAATGCGCAGTATATTATAACTTACACCGATGGACCGTCTTGTTTGGCATCCCTTTAGCGCATTTTGACACTTAAAAAGGAAAATAAAAGATCTAATAGAAATACAGTGTTTCAAAATAAACACACGCATGAGTAGCCATTGTTCACAATGCTGAATAACGTTAAATTAGTTACCACGTGTGTGCTCGCGAGCTTGCTTGTATTTATTCTTAGGCAAGTCACTGATCCATAGCTGCTCTCATCGATTGCGAGTATTACCTTACCTCTTCAAGCGTCGTTGCCACATTAAGAAGAGATAAATGGATAATTTTGTATAGAGTATGTATTTCATTTATCTCAATATACGTAGCCTGTGAAAACTGAACATCGACTAATATCACCGATGTTCTTCTAAGTGTGATTGCTCCTTTACCAAAACTAAGGAACTTTGCTTGTCAAGTTCTACGCGTGTTGAATTTTCTTTTCTGCTGATATTCGATGTTTTTCTTTTATTTTCCCCTTTTTCTTCGCCATCCCTAACTTGTGGCGTTCCTTATGCGTCCCAGCTGATGCTTTCGCGGGAGATAACTGTCTCTATGCTGTCGTTTGGAGTCCAATTTCTCCGCAGGCGAGGCGACCGTTTTTCCTCTTGTGTCTCATTAAAGATCCACAATACCTGATGTGTGCTACGGGGGTCGATACGATTGAGCTACCCCGCGTAATGTTTATGGTTTGTTCACAGCGATCTTATTTCTGCTGGGGAACTTTACGTGGTCGTTGGAGGTAAGCTGAAGATCCGCCTTACGGTGCACACTGGCCTTTAATTCATCCTCGACACCACTGTGCATGACATGTTTACGAAAAAATAGATTTTGGACTGTTTGTTGAGCTGGATTTTTAGCAGTATCTGGTCTGATCGTTACGCGTGTGTGTGTCGGCATGGAGAAATCAGTTTACGTTAATAAGGGGTCTTGAGTAGAAATTATCGGTCATTTAACTGACTTTCTCGTAATTGAACTTTTTGTTACATTTTATTATTATTATTATTATTATTATTATTAAGAGAGGCCTCCAGGAAGTCGAGGGAGGCCGCATACTACGCAAACCAGCTATCATACTTATTCTTGAATTCATTCACATCGCTTGCACTCACAACATCCGATGGCAATCCATTCCAATCACGCACCACCCTCTGAGAGAAAAATTTAGCCCTCACACCCTTCTTGTTGGCCTTCATTCTCAGCTTCCAAGGATGCCCTCTCGTTCTTTCCTCACCCTCCATAAATTGAAAAATTCCACCAGTTGAAATCCTGTATGACCCTTTCAGAAGTTTGTAAGTCTCAATCATACCACCCCTCTTTCTCCTGTTTGCTAGTGTCTGCAGTCTTCAAATTCTCAACCTGTCTTCATAATCGGTATTCCACAATTCTGATATCATTTTTAAACTCTCCTTTTTACTCTCTCCGGTAAACAGAATCACAATGGAAACCAGGAGACCAGACCTGCGCACAGTAGTCCAAGTGAGATCTTTTCAAGGCCTTGTAAAGAGACAAAATGACTTCCTTATCTTTACATGTCAAGGTTCGTTTCAGCATTGTAATTATTCTCCGAGTTGTATTCACAATTTTTGCTGTATGATCATTGAACTTCACCTTCCTATCTACTAACACTCCAAAATCCCTAGCCTCATCAGTTTTTTCAAACATAATCCCACTAATATAATACGACATTGGATATCTAATCATGCCGAAGTGAATGACTTTACATTTACTGACATTGAACTGACACCCATTTTCACATGCCCACAATTCCAGCCTATTCAAATCATTCTGCAAGTACTGCATATCAGCAGCATTCCTGATTACCCTACCTATCTTTGAATCATCAGCAAATAGCTGTATGTCGCTTGTCAAATCCTTCCCAATATCATTAATGTATAGATTGAATAACAGTGGACCAAGCATTGATCCTTGAGGTAAATCACTGTTACCTTAAACCTTGCAGACTCAGATCCCCCCGTATACCACTTTTTGATATCTGTCAGTCAGCCATCCTCTTATCCGCGCTAATATTGTATAACCCAATTTCTCCAATTTATGCAGCAGTCTGCCATGCTGTATTCTGTCAAAAGCCTTAGCAAAATCTAAAGGTGTCATGGTATATCCATTCCATTTGTTTAGTTCAGTGGTAACATTGTTATAGAATGTGAGCAAGTTGCTAAAACATGACCATCCATTAGTAAATCCATGTTGTTCGTTGCACAATAGAGATTCACTGTCAACCCATTTCTGAATGCGAGCCCTGACCAACTTTTCGAAAATCTTCATCACCAGAGATACTGATTTCTCGATGGTTGGATACATCAGTCTTTGCACCACCCTTTGTGCAATGGGATTACCATACATTCTTTCCTGCGAAACCGTCCCTGTTCTGAGACTCAAACTATATAGCCTAGTCATGGGAATAGCCAGTTCAACTGAACACTCTTTTAGCACACTTGCTGATATCCCATCAGTCCCTCTAAAAATTTTTTACCTTGGGGATAATATATATTAAGGATACCAAGTAATTTTATAAACTTGTTTTTTTACTCCTTCTCCCAAGTAAACAAAACAGTTAAGTTTGCGCCTGAACGTAGTTCAAGTCTAAAGGTAGTGCAACACCAGGGAAACTCGTGGTAAAGGTGGGTAAAGATCTGATCACTATTCTTAGTATTTCCCATAGTGTAAAACACATCTCACTAAGAGATGTATACTGTTATACATTATGGGTGGGGATTGGTCACTACTCAGACCGGTTTCAACCTTTTTTGAATGTAAAAGTGAAACGGGCTCTAAAAATAAGACGATCCCGAAAGATCGCCCAACTCAGCGTTGTTCCACACGATGACAGACTCACCCCGTCACCGAGAAGAACTTCTCAGCATTGGCTCTACCCAGTGGCAGGCTCATCTCACCACCAAGCAGAGCCATAATCTCAGCGGTGGCCCCACACAGAGACAGGCAAAAACCTACTCCAAGCGGATTCTCTCAAAGCCAGATCTGCCCTGCACCGGTTTCCACCCTCATTGGGGTCTCATCAGTGAGCAGGTAGACCCTGAAATATACCAAGGTTTTTAGTAATACAGAGCCCTATCAACTTTACGTATACAAGTTGCTTTTACTTTGAATAAGAAACTCTGGATGAGATAAAGATGTGAAAATTTTTTTACCTTGGACATAATATATATTAAGGATACCAAGTAATTTTATAAACTTGGTTTCTTTACTCCTTCTCCCAAGTAAGCAAAACAGTTACGTTTGCGCCCGAACGTAGTTCAAGTCTAAAGGTAGTGCAACACCAGGGCAACTCGTGGTAAAGGTGGGTAAAGATCTCATCACTATTCTTAGTATCTCCCATAATGTAAAACACATCTCACTAAGAGATGTATACTGTTATACATTATGGCTGGGGGGGGTCACTACCCAGACCGGTTTCGACCTTTTTTTGAGATCTCCTCAGTGAGTAGCTAGATCCTGAAATACTAAGGTTTTTAGTAATATACAGAGCCTAATCAACTTTACCTATACAAGTTGCTACAAGGTGCTTTTACTTTGAATGAGAAATTCTGGATGAGATAAAGATGTGAAAAGTTTTTTACCTTGGACATAATATATATTAAGGATAAGTTGATAAGGATCTGTATTACTAAAAACCTTGGTATTTCAGGGTCCAGCTACTCACTGAGGAGACCTCAAAAAAAGGTCGAAACCGGTTTGGGTAGTGACCCCCCCCTCACCCATAATGTATAACAGTATACATCTCTTAGTGAGATGTGTTTTACATTATGGGAAATACTAAGAATAGTGATCAGAGCTTTACCCATCTTTACCAAGAGTTTCCCTGGTGTTGCACTACCTTTAGACTTGAACTACGTTCAGACGCAAACTTAACTGTTTCGCTTACTTGGGAGAAGGAGTAAAGAAACCAAGTTTATAAAATTACTTGGTATCCTTATATATATATATAATTTAAACATATTGTTGCGATCATATTCTTGACAAAATTACATTTCTCCAAAGCTGAACAGTCACTATTTTAAACCACTCACGTTTTATTGTATTGTCCTTAGAAGGACTGGCTTAAAGGGGCGAAGCAAGAATGCTTTTCATCTTCCCCGTTATCTGTAGAGGACACTGTAGGGATAAGGTGTTATTGAGCTATTAAAGCTCTGATCATGGCAGGAGGGTAACAGCAATAGCCGAGCCTCAGTTAGAACTTCACTGGCTACAGCATTGCCATCCATTACCCTCCAAGGTATTAATCCACTCATTTCACACCCTTCCTTATTATTGTATTGTATACGATTCAATTAAAAATTAATTAAATTTTATACAAACGTCAAAATGGTGTTTAAGTGTAATTGAAACTAAACTTTAGATTTCAAAAAGGTATTATGATGTTTCGCAGATCAAATACAATATTAAAATTTAAAACAGATTATAATCGCATTTTATTTCAAGACGAAATCTAACGGATGAAAAAATAGAAGTCACAAATTGTAATAACGCTGAAGATAACCTAATATCAATTTTTACAATGGAGTTTGGCATTTGTTTTGTTACAAGACACTACGTAGAAAGTGTAATAAAAGTATGACGTGCATTCTTTTAACTCTTGCCAAATATTCAGCTAAAAAAAGTCACATACTTTTTACTAGGTAGTGTACACATTAATGAACATTCCGACGTCTGAGAAATCGAACACACCAAAACATGTTAATAAAATATCCACCTGAATTAAAGAGTGGGGAAAAAAAAAGAAGAAAAGATAGGAATGAGAGATAAAAAGCACTGCATATTACCAACACGAAGAGATTTAAATACGGACTTTGCGTTTGCAAGAAACAGATTTAAGCTGATGCGACAGCGAATTCTTCGCTGTACGATGGAGTGTCAAAGATTAATCGTAAAAGGATTCGGTTGTCGGGGGGGGGGGACACAAAAAAGGGCTGAAAAGAGTCAGTTGCTTTGCCGCAGGAAGACTTAAGGCATAATACGCGAACGTGTTCGTAAATGGACTGTCATCAGTCGTGGAGGTGTTATGGAGTTGACCTACATTCAAAGCGCTCAAGGTGATTTTACAAAAAAAAAAAAAAAAAAAAAAAAATCCCTCGCTATCTTCTTATGCGACTTTTCGCTTTCTTGAGAAGATTTCTTTCTCCACTTACTGAAGGGCGTTCCAGAGCAACAAAATTAAGGGGAGGGAACCATTGTCCGCTGTTTCGTAACAGGTGAATGGTATTCAAGACCTCTCCAGTGGTTCGGGGAGTGGGTGGACAGCATCACGTAGACTTGTGTGAGCGTTTCATTGTTGTCTGATGATCGCTCAATGTTAATTAAGCGCTCACTGCCATAGTATTATAGTTAATGGATGCAGCTGGACGTGAAGGGGAACTATTGCTCCAACCACGTGACATGTTTGTTGCTCAGTAAGCAGTAAGAAGTGTAACAATTAAGTATTTGTATGTTGGTGACGTCCTCTTTTTATTTTGGAGTTCTTTTTTCATCCTGGGGTCCTTTCACTGTGTTTTTCCGCTTAGTTAGGTTTCGGAGAGAGAGATGAACAGTAATCTCTGCCACTAAAGCAAAAGCGATATTCCAGTGATTCCCAAACTTATTACGTGGCAGAGCATAATGTTGCATTTTGTAAAAATCAGTTCTCCATTGTTTTTTTTTTTTTTTTTTTTTAGTTTCTGCGCAATCATGAGCACGTGAATGATATAACGCGTCTCTACTCTAGTTTAAGCCATCTGCGGTCTCTTCACGCTTAAGTGGGTGGGCGGATGGGTGAATGTAAAAGGCACACATGAAATCATAGGTTGTAGCAGTTTAATTTTTAAGGAATTATGACGTAATATATATAAAGCATGCAGCACGTCAAATGGATAAGAACCTATTGATGTTTTTCTTAGGCAGCTGGATCTTATAGTTCTTGGAAGATAAATAATGCAAGGATATTTTGAGAGGTTTAGAAGAAAGTGGCGAAATGATATTAAAATTAAAACATAAAATAACTAATAACTCCTAAAAGGTATTTTCTTTTTCTTCTACTTCTTGGTATGTTGATCTGGAAGAAGCATGTAATAAAGACGTCTACTTCAAAACAGACTGTTTAAAATGGATTTCAGCAGAGCCTTGAAAATGTCTATTTATAAACGGCATAGACACGATATTCGCGGTTGTGTATACGTATGTTCAACAATTCATCTTTCATAGTAACGGGAAGCGCCATCTACAGTAGTAAGAAAGCACTCATACTGAAGAACAAGAATCGAAATGCTTGCTAATCCAGATTGATCCTGCCACCAGTGCTTGATTTCAGTTCTTTTTTTGCCTTTGGTTCAAGCTAAAATTTGGTAATAGGGAGAGTCTTTTGTCGCCAGACAGAAGACTCTCCCTATTACCAAGATGATTTTAACAAATATAAGACAAGCATAAAAATGTGTAAAAATTTCGTCAAGTTATGTGCTTGATTCTTTTTATGTATATAACAAAAAATTTTATTTGTTTCATATGAAGAATGGGACGTCATTTTTCATGTTTCCATGACAACGGTAGTTTCTATTTGAGCCCGGCAATCATTGTATGTTTCCACAGCTGGGTAAATGATATCGTCAATAAATTTATTCATTTATATTTAGTTAGAAGATTCCTAATTGCAAGTAAATTAATTATACAATGTTACAGGTTTATAATTTCTTATGGATTAGATTATTTTAAAAATAAATGTTGCCCCAAAACACATTTAGTAGCACTACGGTGACTTTCAAAAGAATATTCTACTGAATACTTTCTTTTAAAATAATTTCTTTAAAAATATAATAAAATTCTTTAAAAATAAAGAATAAATCCAAATAATAATAAACATATAATGTTGTACTTTTTGCGTGCTACAAGCCACCGTTATTCGATTTAGCGAATGTTAATCGGAAATAAAGTTAACTTATTGGCTCGTGGCTTTCTATTGCAACGAATAATTTTTAGTTGAAACAGTTCAGTTTCTCTGAGGGGAAAAAAAAAAGCTCCGCCTCCCTTAATTAACAAGTGCCTCCTCCCACCTGCAGAGACACTCCCCGCCGTATGGGAATAATACATGAATTATGCATTCTGTGATACACATCTACTAAAATTAGTCATTTACAAAACTTACAAAACTCTCCACTAGGTGTCATTTTATACAATATGATTTGCTACGAGCTTGGTTATACATGAAGGTAGAGTTTGTAGCACTTGAAATAAAAAGAATTACAGAATGTTTAATATAAATAAAATTTTTTTTTTGATTTTTTGAAAATCTTAACTTAAAATATTCCAAAAGTTCAGAATATTTTTTATTAATTGTATTAAAATTTTTACAATAAAATTGTTTATACAATTAATAAAAGGTGTTGTTCAAAAATCATAATTAATTTTATTTAAATAATCTTGTTATAAATAAAACAGTTGATAAAGGACTGGAAACCACAGATATGAACGTTCTGCGGGAGGGAAAAAAGGGTGTGGGGGGAGGGGAGAAGTAAACTGATAGCATCACTGGGGGAATCATCAAAAATTAAGATATTAGGAAGGAAGTTGATATTATTAGTATCCGAGAATATGTGAACAGAGCTAAATGCTGGTAATATAAACTGAATGGGAGAGAAAAAGGTCAGCAGACTGTTTGATACCAGTATCATAACTTGCTCAACATTCCATACCCTTCTGCACACACACACTTACGTTTCTACCCACTGTCTTGAAACTCGGGAAACTAGACCTGCGCACAATATTTCAGACGCAGTTGAATCAATGCTTTATAAAGAGGAACAACTGCATTCTTATTCGGTCACTGCCTTAAGGGGAAGAATTCCCGTAGTAATAGAAAAGTGACGCTGTCTAAAAATAACGAGATTATCCTGGAAATGAATGAAGATGAAAGAGGCGAAATTAAATATGGAAAAGATGAAGATGGGAATTGGATGCTACTAAAGTAAAAGTAGATGATAAACAAATGATGGAAGAGTTGGTGAGGTTGTTTGGAGAGAAGGTCAGAAAGACGGTACGACTGGGAGCGATGGGGTGAGAATAAAAACAAGAATGACTTTTATATAAGAATATAATAAAAATGGGCACCGGACATGACTAAATGTGAGTCAAATAGAAGGGGGGAGGAGAATGGTAGCTGCAATTTATAAGCAGATACTTGGCTGACATTATTGCTTTAATTGTAGAGAATGTAAAATCCGCTCTGAAGTTCATGCCAATAGAAACAATAATTCCAGCCACTAATTATCAGAATTGTCAGTCAAGTAGCCGCTTTTAAATTGCAATTAATCTCTTGCTTGGTTAGCATCTGATTTTTTTTCGGGGGGAGACATACGAGATGCTTATATATTTCCGTGATGCTCGTATATTTGAATCGATTTGTTTGAAATGAAGCAATTGAAGGCATTACTATATGAAAGTTAAATATAGACAATAATAAAAGCGATATTAATCAGAAAATATATCAGAAGTGTCGTGAGTTTCCTCTGTTCCCTAAAGGTTATGAAGTCTCCTGCTCATCTAGCATTGACCCTTAAGTGACTTCACAAAATAAACCTCGTTCAATTCCCTATTTGGATGTTTGTGTTTGCCAATATTTCTACTTGAAACTACTTGGAAGTGTCAAAAGAAGTTTTTACAGCAATCCCTCGATTAATGCGCCTCCGATTAGTGGGTCATTTTTTTTTTCTATACCCAAATTCGATTAGTGAGCCTGTAAAATTCGATTAGTGCGCCTATATATATATATATATATATATATATATATATATATATATATATCTTATCTTAAAAATAAATGTTACAGATTTAAAAAAATTTCTATCTATACATTTTTATGGCTAACTATTTTTAAAAAAAAATTACTCACCAGGATACCGTTTTAAAACATTTTACAAAGTTATTTTTTAATGGCATACTACACTATTTCCATGTACATTGAAAGAAAAACATGAAATAATAAAGAAAAATGAACAAGGCGAGATCAGAGCAAATATATAAGTAAAGAACACAAAAATGGGTAAATCAACTATAAGAGCAATTTTAAGCAAAGCTGCTGAATACAAAGAGAAAGATAAGGCTGCTTCAAGTTCATCATGCATGCACTCGAAATCAAAATATTATAATGATTGAATTAGAGAGACTTCTTTCTACATGGATCGAAGATTATAACCAAAAACACCGCTAGGCACTGACCTTATTAAATCAAAAGCATTGTCTCTTTGTAACCTTGAACAAAAGGACTATCAATGATGGAAAACGAGAAGAATTCCAGGCTAGTGCTGGGTGGTTTGAGCGTTTCAAAAAGAGAAATTGCCTACATGATGTTCTGATCACAGGCGAATCTGCAAGTGCAGGAGATATCCAGAGATTTTGAAGAAAATTGTGTAAGAAGGAGACTATTGTGACCAACAAATATTTAATGTCGATGAAACCGGCCTTTTTTTTGGAAGCGAATGCGTGCCAAGACTTTTTTGGCCAAATCAGAGAAATCTCAGCCTGGTCATAAAGTAGCAAAGTCGAATGAAATTACTGCTAGCAGTATGCGAGCGGTTTGGAAGCACATTCTTCCACATTGTGCAAATGATTTCAGCAGCTTTTCGGATGAATCTAGCTATACCAAAAATACCAAATTTTAATTAAATCTCATTCCGAGAAATTGAGTGATTCCGATCTGCTAAATTTAGATGCCCAACGGGAAGATCCTGAAGAATATGAAAAAAAAAAAAAAAAAAAAAAAAAAAAAAAAAAAAAACAGAATGCCCGCCAAACTACATTAGCTCAATTCTTTGTTAAGTAGAATAATAAATTTATATTCTGAAGATGTTTTATTGTCTTTCAGCTTCATGGTTTTCCTTTAACTAGGTCCTGAGATATACCTTAATTGTTTTATAAAAAAAAAAAAAATAATAAGGGTCAAAAAAGAATGAGTAACAAATTATACTTTTTCCCATTCGTTATTATATTCGATTAGTACGTTTTCGATTAATGCGCTTGTTTTAAAAAGCGCATTAATCGAGGGATTGCTGTATTCGTGTTAAGTGTGGAATACTATAGTTAGGCCTTTTTCCTAATCATTGTTGCCTGAATATGCCATCTTACAGTTATTTCGAAAACTCGCCTGTTTTTTATCTGGTTTCAGTAAGATCAATTATGTTTACCTAATACTGCTAGAATTCTTCTGCCAGTTCCCTTCTTCCGTTTGCTACTTGTTATGTTGATGTTAAAATTTAACTTATTCTGCTGATGTCGAGTTTGAGGATGTTCCAGTAGCGGATTTTCACTTGTTTTCGCCCTGATTCACTTACAGAATATTGGGGGCCTTGTTTAGTCGATATGACATTTCATCTTGTTGTACCGTTTGGTACAATACAAAATATAACTTGGTTGGCTTAACCCCAAATTGTTAACTCAGCCTCACTACATGTAATATCATAGCACGCGAATCATGTTACATTCTTCATTGTTAAACTTTTTTTCTGTCTGCTTATTTTGACTTATTGTACGATGACTTTGATATTATGCCAAAATTTTTGTCCATAATAAAAATTACGTAAGGTTCACGCATTTATGTAGGTTGTGGGACTTCTTGAGTCCCACAACCGACAACTCACTGCAACTAAAGAAGTATTGTAACATTCCTGTATGCGTTGCCACCATCATGACGTGTACTCGCTCTGCTTCCTCAAACGCCCTCGTACATTTTTCACTTCTACTGTAAATGATTCACGCCCATGATTATGTATGCCGTATTAAACCTGCCAGAGCATAGATAGTAGCAAATATTTGGAAAGGTATGTAGAGTATAAAGTACAACTGATACAGCTAAATATATTAAGACAAACTACGATGTGATATTCTCATATAATGCATGTAAGTAGTTTTAGATGGGTTTCGCAAAATGCGAAAACTATCAGATTCATATTATCCTTTCTTAAGCAAGTTATTCTCAGACTGTGGCCACTGATTTTATTGAAATTCGAATGGCATTTGGAATTGTAACGAAAATTTGTGTAGCCCATCTCAAATTCCGTTTCAGTCGGACCATTTGCGAGGACACAGCGTCGAAATTGTATATTGCAGTACAATTTGGTATTTAGGATCTACAAAAGGAGATGTACACGATTTTGGCTTCAATCAGCGCATTTTTTATTCTCAAAATAATTTGAAATGATAATAATAATTCATATTTGGTGTAGTTGGATCTAATGAAAGTTTAGTAGTTATGAAATCTATTAAAGTTTGGAGACATTTCAAATTTTGTTTTAGCCAGATCATTTTAAATTGCAAAAGAAAGTTATGTCTGCAGTATAATTGCTGATGTCACTGCACGAGAATGCTATTACGTGCAGTACCATTTGATGATGTCTACATTCTTTATCTTTCTTAGGATGTGTTTTCAGAAAATGGAGAATCGAAATATCTTGAAGAAAACATAATAAGCGTGACGGCATAGTAGGCATTTTCATTTCCCACATCTTGGGATTTATTTATTATTCTTTGTTGGAGAGATAATCTTAACTTAAGAATATTTCAGAAATATTGGTATTTTATAATTTGCATTTTTCCCTACTTTTCTCAAAAGGGCGTCATCACTACGTACTGCATTGTAGTACAATTAACAGACATAAAACACTAATCTGATAGCCTTTGCTTCGTCCGTAAAATGAGTAACACAGCCACTTAAACATTGAAGTTCTATATAAAGATCTTATGCAGAATTTCCACAAAAGTTGGTGTTAGAAATGCTTTTTTTTTTCTTTTTTCAAACCAGCTTCTTAACAGTTACCAAATCTTACGGTTGGTATACGTACGGCCAAATATTCTTAGGAAGATTATCAGTACACTACTCCAAATGTGAGAACAGTATTCTAAGGTTGCTGACACCGGGGGCATTTACATAAGGTTAGAAATTGTGTAAGTGAGGCAGTAATGTCTTAAACGGAAAAGTGCAGTTTTTTTCTCTGTGATTGAGGAGGAAAAGGCTCTAAATGCGATCTATTTGTACCCAAGAAAGCTAGAGATGTAAGTCAGAGAGAAAAAAGCTTCAGGAAATTACTATTAATAATAATTATCATCGTTATTATAGAATTATATTCATTCATTCATCTTCAAGGCCCACCTTTCCCAACTGGGTTGTGGGAACAGCAGCTGGAAGAGGAACCTCCAATGGTCGCGATCCTCTGCCACCAAGCTCAGGTGTTCTGGTGGGACTCCCAAACGTGTCCACCCAAGGTTTTGGATATAATCTATCCAGCGAGTCTTTGGCCTTCCACGTCCTCCCGCCCTCTGGCTTGGCAAAGAGGGCCTGCTGTGGGAGCCTCTCTTGTGGCATCCTGACCAGGTGCCCGTACCAGCGTAACTGTGATATCTCAACACGGAGAGCAGCGGTTGAGTATTGAGGGTTTCCCGAATTACAGAGCTTCTGACTCTGTCGAGTCTTCTCAGCCCCGCAAACCCCTCGAAGGAACATCATTTCAGTCGTTTGGATTCGTGTCCGCATTCTTTCGGTCATTACCCCACTCTCGTGACCTTAAGTGAGGATGGGGACATAGACTGTATTGAAGACAGTCAGCTTTGCCTTCTGACTTAACTCCCGCTTCAATACTACCGAACGGCCAAGCTCCCGCAATATTGCGCTTGCTGAGCCAATCCGAGTATCTAGCTCTATGTCCCACATTCCATCACTAGTGAATATGACCCAAGGTATTTAAACTTCTCTATCTGCCTCAGTGGGATTCCACTCACATGTAGAGTGCACTGGGGCAGTTGTTTTGAGACCACAAATATTTCCGTTTTGGCCACGCTGATCTTCATTCCGGCTTATACACAAACCTATCCAGGGTCTGCTGGAGGTCATCCGTCGAAGAGCTAAACAGAACTAGGTCATCTGCAAAAAGCAGACGTCCAATGCTACATCTTTCAATTCTGACACACTCTCACTGCCTCGGCTGTGCCTATCAATCCAGTCCATAAATATTATGAAAAGGAGGAGTGACAGAACACACCCTTGGCGAAGGCCAACGGAGACTGTGAAAGGTTCAGACTTTGTGCAGTTTACCCTGACACAAAACTCTGGGTATTCATACAGGGATTTGATGGCAGCTAATAGTTGGCCATCTACTCCATACTCCTGTACTACTAGCCAAAGCTTATCCCAAGGAACCCGGTCATATGTCTTCTTCGTCCACAAAACGTGTAGACATTCTTGGCATATTCCCAAGATTTTTCAAAGACTTGCCTTAAAGTGAAGATTTGGTCAGTTGTGCTTCAACTTCAACTAGTTGTGACTCAGCTATGCTCCTGCACCTTCTTTCGCACCTAGCATATACTTTCCCAGGCAGGCTGAGCAGAGAGATGCAATAGTTGCTGCAATCTCTCTGGCTTCCCTTCTTGAAGATGTATTATTATGCCTGTTGCCATTGCTTTGGTGCTCGCCCAGATATCCAAGCAGCCTGACACACTCAAGTCAGCCAGAGAACCCCGTCTCGATTTAAGGCTTTTAGCATTTCTGGCTGAATTTCATCATCACCAGAAGCCTTGCCCGATTTTTGCGATTTTATTGCTAAATGGACCTCTTCTGCTGTGAGACTAGTCATCGCCCCAATCTGCACCTCTTGGATGTCCACGACTGCTGAGCCACCTGGGTTAAGAAGGCTCTCAAAGTATTCCCTCCATCTGTAAAGGATATCCTTCTCGGTTGTTAAAAGTGCACCATCAGAGGCCTTAATTGCCCTTGCTGTGCACGATTTCATCCCTCGAAGGCGGCGGATGGTCTGCCAGAATACTTTGTTTGTATTAGCATAGGATGAGTCTAATCTTTCTAAAAAGGATTCCCAAGCCTTCTGCTTTGCTGTCTTTACTGCCTCAGCAGCAGCTTTTCGTGCCTCAGTGTACCGGAAACGCATCTCAGGTGACCTGATCCTAAGCCATGTTAGGTAGGCCTCCTTTTTTCTCCGGACAGCTTTTTGGACCTTTTGGTTCCACCAAGGTGTCCTTTTCTCACTGCCACTTTCTGCCACAGCATGAGGCAGAGGCAGTGACAGCAGTTCTGAACAGCCCCCACTCCTCCTCAACATTTGCAGTATGCTTGGGAATCGCTTCGAACCTGGAGGAAATGTCATCTGCAAAATTCTTCCTCACAGCCTCATTTTCCAATGCCTCCAATTTCACGCGGTATAGCTGCTTATGCCTACCAGCGTTGATGGTAGCATCTGGTTTCTAAAGCCGTAGAGTGCAGACAACAAGGTGGTGGTCAGTTGACGGTTCTGCCCCTCTCTTCACACGAACGTCCAGCACTGAGGAAAATAGGTTTGCTGAGACTATAAATAAGTAAATCAAAGACCTTTGTCCAAATGTATCCCTGTACCAGGTATACTTATGGATTTCTCGGTACTGGAAGAAGGTATTCATTATGGACAAGCTGTTAGTACAGCAGAAGTCCAATAATTTCGACCTATTTGCGTTAAGGTCAGGGTCTCCATTGCTCCCAACCACACCCCTCCACGTCTGGTCATCTGTTCTAACATGTGCATTGAAGTCGCCCATTAGCAGAAGCGATTCCATCTCTGCCACCCTGTCAAAAGCAGCATCGACTTCCTCTAGGAAGGAAGGCAGAGTATTCTGACTGCAGATTAGGTGCATAAGCTTGCACCACAGCTAAGTTGTGGTTTTCATCTGGAGCCTTAAAACACATACCCGTCCCCCAATGGGATCCACTCAGCAACACAATCTGACAGCCAGGAGCTTGTGAGTATCCTGCTCACAGGATACTCACAAGCCCGACAATGTCACCTGCCTGAGCAGACATTGTCGGGCTCACACCAGAGTAGTAGAGCTTCCACCTCTTATCCAGGTCGACAGTTCCAGAGCCTCTCCTCTTGGTCAAAGAAAGCCAGACTAAATCTAGTTAGTAGCGCTTGATTTCGACCAGTTCCTTCTCCTTCCCTGTCGGAGAGAAGATGTTCCAGTTGCCTAAAGCCATAGTCTGGTGCCGTTGTCATTTCCGTCCTTTTGAAGAACCATTTCTTTGCGCTGTTCCTAAACACCTCCCCAAACAGGTAACGGGGCTATTGATGGAGTTTCCTCTAGCAGAGTGCTGAGGAGTGGTGTCTAAGGGAGACTGTAACATATTTTTCGAACGGGTTTCTCTGTCTAAAACCCGAACGCGTCCCTTGGTAACCCGCGTGACGGACGATGCGGTATGACCATTGTTGGATGACCTGAGCATGTTACAGTGTTTGGTATAGCCCTGTTAGCACTACCTTGTTTGCATAAGACGAAATGACGCAGCAAAATAGGAAAGATTCACCCCTAACCCTCGAATACTCTAATAGTATTCGGGGAAGGAGCAAGAAGAGAAGAAAGAAAGAAACAAGGAAGGCAGAGGAGGGACCAGTCTACAGATAATATAACAGATGTATATTATATGAAGTAAGGCATAGTCCAGAATCAGGTACCTCAGGTTTGCCGAGCCCGTACTCACTAAAGTGAGCACCTGAGGATATAGAATTATTAAAATAAAAAAAAATCAGCTTGGTTTTTTTTATTAATGAATAATATAGGGAATTAATTATTAATATAGGGAATTAACTGTACTCCCTATATTATTAATGTAATTAATAATATAGGGAGTAGGCGAGGTCGTTTAGCCCTATCTAACTTTTGGAGACTGAGTGGGCAGTTCAATCTCCACTAGCAGCCAATAATAAATTAATTTCCTGATAATAATTTGTATCCTGCAAAATTGCCTGCAGGAGACGACGAATGTTTGGACGTCATGGAATCCTTCACAGGAACATCGCCTTATCATCTTCACCAACTTACAATTCAACGAACGAACGCAGTAGGTGGCGAATTAGCTGCAGGTGACTCAAGTTCGATGGTTGAGGATTTTCATCTTCTAAATCAGGCGGAGGAGTCCAGTGTTGTTCGAGTTTGGGACTTACTGCCAGTATCAGTATTATTTGTTGCAATCTTGGGAGCCTTTATTAATGCATAAAACTCACTTTCTGCTAATAAAAATGCAAATTATTTTGAAAACATTTAGTAGTAAGTTCTAAAACTTACTATTATTATTATATGAAACTTTATCAATCAGTTTATAAGCTTTACCTTTCTATTTATTTTATATGCTTTTAATTAATTATAAGCAAAATATGAAAAATATATATAAATTAGATTAATAATATATAAAATATTTATTCAAATATGATCTACGCATCTAATTTATATACTTTTGTATTTATGTAGTGCATGTGTATTTGTAGTCTATTTGAGAGATTAAAGAGTATTAAACTGGTACACTGTTTGTTACGTGCCAACGATAAACTACTTCTCGGCAAAGGCGTAGTCTAGAAACATCGTCCGGAGACCGCAGCTCCAAGCTGTCACGTCAATAAGGACACTAATAGGCTGTCTCCACTGGACTTTGACGCCGAAGCTGATTCTCCCTTGTTACGTCAAGTAAAAAGAGAGGATCAGGTGAATGGTAGATGTTACACGCGGGAGATAAATTGTTCTTAGATGGCGAACATTTTAAGATGCATTAATTTTAAAGGAAAATAAAACAAAACGGATTATTTATAAATTAGGTTTTATAATATTGACTATTATTGATTATAATAGTAGGCGGGTTACGTTATAATATAACCCTTAAGATTCTTATTATATACATATACACTAATGGAAATAAAAAACAATCAATTCCTACATCAAGCCTTTCTTATGTATGTTTCGTGTAGTTCAGTATTTCTTGGAGTTTTTAACCTACCACATATGCTTTAACTGCATGACTTTTTTTTTTTAAGTTACTCTAGGGCTTTTATACCGTGACTGTAATTATTTTCGACATTGGTGTGATCACGCATGAGCACCGATAGGTGTCATTGCTGTCTAGTCAGCAACCTACCGCAGTTATAACGAATTGTATTTTCGTGAGAAGATGCATTTAATAAACGACCATACGTTAGACATGAATATCAAGTACATGTGAAAATTCATCTATTCTGAATGCCTTAGATTTTTATATAAAGTTATGCTATTTATACGGATGTTTTAAACCCTTGCTACTAAAAAAATATGATAGTAGAACGCTCTTTCGGTTGCGAATTTTTTTTTTTTTTTTTTAAGACACGTGACTGCAAATGAAGTAGTTTAAAAAAAAAGGGAGACGAGAGACTTCAGAATGGATAAAGGCGTTATCTTCAAGTCGTTACACATTTTGAAAATGGGCGGACTCCCCCCCCCCGTCGAGTTTCATTAAAGCTTTGATATTGCTTATTTGTTCCCTGTACTTAATACTCATTTCTGCGATCATCCCAAGAAACACCATCCCTATAAAACAATCGTTGTTGCGATATACAACATTCTGTTTAGCAGCAGTAGTTCTGGTCAAATGTTTCATAAAACTAAACAAAATCAGTCTCGTCACTTTATTTTGATAAGTGATGCTATACAAAGAATGTCTGCAACTGGCGCTTTGAATCGTGCAAGCACGAGGAAGCAGTAATGAAGACAATCGGTTTAGAATTAAATTGAACCAAGTACACGTTACATTTTTTCACAAATATTTTTCATTATTGTATTCATATTTGTATTTAGTTTAAAATGCATTCATTAATACAAGTAGAAATGAATTCTCCTAAATTATCTTTAGGCGAAGCATTATTTGACCGCAAATAATTTCAATTTGTCTTAACGAGCTATAAAGAGAAGCGAAATCATAGTTTGTTAAATTCACAACCACAAGGAGCCAATGGAAAGGATTTTAGAGCTTTATTTTTCTGGATGATGAAAAATAAGCACGCGTTTTCCTTAATATAGTGTATGTCTAACCAAGAGACGATGCAAACTTTACTATTTTGTTTCCTTTATACTCTCTCTCTCTCTCTGTGTGTGTGTCAGGGGGCGAACGCTGGTCTTGAAATTCACGCTTGCTCTTATCATTCAGGGAGTGAGAGGTATGATTGAAGTCTGATTAGCGGAATAATGAATTACTGACCATTTAAAACTATAGATTTAGAAATTTATGTACATTTAATCATACAAATACAACATTTATTTTACAAATGATTTCTATCTTTTTCAATTTAGCTACTTGAATACAAATGCTACCATACGGTTCTTCTTTATGAACTGGTCAATAACATCGTCATAAAAAGTTGGTTGTAACTGAATTTTCCCAAGCAACACGCACACTTGTAAAGGCTAACTGAAGCTCTGGCTAGAGCTACGTTGACTGCGTATGGCCTGTGTTTAAGCAACAGTGAGACGACGTGAAGGGAGCGGAAATGGCTATGCGCGCGCATGAAATCACAATGCTGCTGCTGCGAAGACCTGGAAGTTCCCACAACCGAGCAAGCCAAGAGTAGCTTTGACTAGACAAGCAAGCATCGGCCTTCGATACACAACGCAAAGCTCAATTATTGCCGCACAAGCTTAAGATGTCTTCTGTCTACAAAAATAAAAGCCTAAATGGAATGCTTATAAATGCATGCATTTATTAACAAATAAATATTACTTCTTTCTCAAGTAATGAGCTTGCATAGCAAGCATGGAGAATTCGCCCCTGTATGTCTTTAAAGCTGATTGTTATCGAGAAAGGGAGAGAATAGTCAAAACCCGCAGCTCCAGGTCGTCCCTGGAACCAATTTCTCGGATCACTTTCCAAGCACTGCCTGCCTGTTCAATACTCCGAGATGTCATAGCCACGACATTGGAGTTTCCAACATTTTAGCCCATAGATCAGGGTTCTGATATCTTCTTAGCTTTAAAATCCAGGTTCTTCTACCGTAAACATCCTCCAACCTCCCCCCTCCTTTCGATCTAGGGCTGTCAAACCTTTGTTCGAAGAGCAACTAGCGATATTTTCGCTAGAATTATAATTTCAAGAACACTGGTCAAGTCCGAAGTATAGTTCGACCAGACTCAGTAAAAACATTCCCCCCCCCCCCCCCAAGCGTCTACTTTTATGAGTAGACGAATTAAATTTGTGTGAACTCATTTTGTGAATTCAGATCGATTTAATTTTGGTCTCGATGTACAACTCACGAGAGACGCGCAGTTGCAAACAGCCAGCAATAAGGTATTATTGCTTAAAGGGGGGGGGGGGGGGAGAATGCAGTTTTTGAGGTGAAATTGATTACAGTCTAGATAGGAACCACAGGAAGTATAGTGGCCATAAACTGATGCCCACTGCTATTTCTCAAGCGACTAAAGTTGAACAATATCGTGTATTAAAACGTACTGAAGCCTGTATGGGAAGAAAGGACCTTTTAAAAAGGAAACCTGTTCGCTTTTTTATCTGCAGAAAATCCACAAAAAAAAGTTGGGTCTCATTTATGACTGCGAGGAGGTCATAACTCCTTTGATTAATACGTTGGTGTTCGAAAGAAAGTGACACGGCAGTCAGCCTTGGCAAAAAATATCATTTAAACAGTTTACCGTCTCTAAACTGACTATAAACCCTCCCCCCCCCCAACTGAAATATACGGTACGCATTTCCTTTTGTTTTCCTTGAACATAATGTTAATAATTACAAATCATTTCTTTATCAAAGTTGGTACCAAGAAGCACGGTGGAATTGAGAGAAACAAACAAACAAAAAAAGTGTTTCTCACACCAACGGACATTCTAGTTCTTTGTGTCCCACATTAGTCCTCAACTGTCAAACAACCCTCTAATAATAAGCCACTAATAAAATTTTAACAGCTGGAAGCATGGAAAAAAAGGACAACTATTTAGGTCACGTAACCTTTTGGGAGATGGCGAAATAATCAACAATGCTTTTACTGAAAAGACAGCCGATGTTAAAAAGTAGGGCGTTAACAGCCACGCTTTATGATTTTATTGCTGGTAGTTCTTGCTCGAAAACTTAATCGCCAATTTTTAGAGTTTTAACTTGTAATGAAACGCTTGCCACAGATTCCCTTTAGAAAATACTTCAAACTAATTGGCGTTTAATTTTTTTTTCTTTTTTTCTCGTAACGATACTTTACTTATGCTATTTATTTTGTATTTGAATTACCATAACCAACATTGCGATGATATTATTCAGAAACATAAATGCTCAGATTTGCCGTTTTATAATTTCATAATATTAATTACTTGTAGTGAAGTTATTTTCCCATAGCGTAGTACTTGAATACAGCTTATTGAATAAAGCCTACTGATCTCATTCACTTCATGCGTTAAATAATAACTAGTTTGAATTCATTTTCCAAGAGCGAAAATTAAGAAATCTTTGCAATTTACGTTCGAGCAAGATTTATTGAATTAAATGCACATTTTACAGCATGAATATTAAGCCACTGATCAATAATTTTAATAGTTAGGGATAAAATAAGCATTCAAATTATATATGAAATATTAACTATTAAATAGACGATTTTTTTTTAACGAGAATCCCACCAACAAGTGCTGGGAATTAGTCCGGTAGCTGATTAAGAGTCAGACAATTGGTAAATTCTGTCCAGAAACTAATCATGGACCTTTTTCAAGCCGTTTCACACTTTTTAAATGAGAAACGTGGTGGTGATCTCCACACTGGATGATTAAAATAACTACCACTTCCATTAATGATGATGTATATATTTACACGGGTTTTTCGTCCCTCAGAACAGACAAACCAGCTCCGTGAACACACACAGATCTACAGCCATAAATTACTCGCCCTTAGGGGATGTAGCAAAGGAGTGACGTGCCATTAATTCATTGACCCCTAATCAGAGCACTCAACCCGTACTAAGGGACAGATGGGTTGCAGAAGAATATATTTACTATAAATTTATTCAAAACATGGGCATCCGCAGAGGGAGACAAACTGGGAACTTGCCCTCTCCAGGATCTACTTGTGAAAAAAAAAAAAAAATTAAAATTTATTCATGTAATTATTTGTCTCCAAGCTCTGCCCCCCCCCCCCTCCCCCGGAAAATTTTCTGGGGACGCCCATGATTCAAAAGACTGATTTTATTTTCCTAAGTCGATTTTTCCAATGTTCTTGTTTTCTGCGGATATGTAGCTTATAAAATCAGAAGAAAAATAGTATTAATAAAACATACTCTATTACTTTAGGAAAAAAAGTTGTATGCATATACAATTTGCAATGCAATCTGTTATAGATTTTTAAAATAAAATCCTCACTGCCTTGTTGATTGTTACCTATTCCTTGGCCTACTATCAAAACTTCGGAATCTTCCTTACTTTTTAAAAGATTTTTTTTTTCACTGGGAATGTTCCCCAAGCAGTGCATATGGACAAAGTTATGCCATTCAACAATTAATCTGAAAGAGTGACAGGACAGACAAAGAATACTGATGAGCCGTAGGCATACTGCAATTCGTGACTCTGAACCATCCAGATTTCCCGAAAACATTTTTTTTTCCGGGAAAAATTTAAAACCTACATTCATGTAATTATTAATTATATATATATATACTTACAATTTGCATTCAACGTGTTTTAATTGAATATTTTCATATATTCATCCCTATAATTAATATTGCTCGGAACTTTTTCGTTTTAATTCTTCAAAATCCCCTTCACCTCCGTTTTACAGCTTCTGGTACCTTTACTATGATCCTTGCTTGTCACTTTAAACATCAAAATGGAACTATTATAAATAATTTTATGATAAATGCCGCCTAACTATTTTAATCAGTTAGAAGGACCAGCACTCTATAGAGATCTGTTCAAATAAAGTCACACGCCGAATAAATGGAAGCTGCGAACCAACTGCCAGTCCTAAAGCATAGAATGTATTCACTTTCTTGTGTTAGACCTCCCGCACAGAGTAAACCTTTTTACAACAAGGTGAACTTTGGAAACAGATAATTTGGAATCAGTTTTGTCAGTTGATACATCTTCCCCTCCTTCATGGCGTTGAATACTTCTTTCTTATTATCCCCCCCTTTTTTTTTTAATTTGGATCTAAGACTAGGAAAATACTAAATCCTACCTTTGCTAAGTTTTCGTATCGCCTTTTAATCTTTCTGTTTTTTTTTCCCTTATATTTTATTCTTCTTCAGCCTCAATTTTTTTACGTTCCCTCCATGCCGCCTCGCCTTCAATTTTTTTCCCCTTCCTTATTCTGAATTCTGTTTACTTTTAAATTTCAATGGCTTATAATTTTATTCTTGTCATATTTAATTCTAACACTTATTTAAATACTTCATTTATTTTCTTTATTTAGCCTCTAAACCATCCTTGGTATTTCAACTATCACATCGCTCTTCCCATATATCCTGGTAAGCCTATTTTTTTTTTTTATAGTTTCGATGTCATTTTATTCTATATTGTTATTTTTCAAGTTTAATTGCTCTTTTTGTGTATGTTTTAAATATTAAACTATCATGCCTTACCCATCTCTTAACGTGTTTCTTAAGTATGTAATAAATTTGCTGATAAAGTCGTTCTTTTTGAAGAAGTAGGAATCCTTCAAACGTTGCTTATTCTGATGGATTAAGTGTTGCCTAACTTATTAAAATATATTAGCGTCGATGAGAAGGCAGGAAACGATCAGGTGGTACATCTGCCATGCGAAGAAGCCATCGTAACAGAATGGAATGTGAAAGGAGTGCAGTTTTGGCTCAGCAAATTAAGAGAGCACAACAAAGGCTCAGCGATGGAGAAACAAACCTTGTCTTTCCATTAGGCGCGAGAAACAAACGAGTACACACGTGGCACAATTGAATGGAATGCCATCGATACATCACCTGACCGGGGAAGCATAAAGAGCTCGTGTAGTGCGACGATGGTTTATTTTTCTGTGAACCAAACACAAGTTTGTTTTTCACTGTGTGCGCGTGGTAACTGCGAAGCCATTAATATTTCGGTATTACTCCAATTTTATCTCATCGAAGCCTTACAGCGAATGTATCTTTCGTTCACAGCAGGGCCACTCTTTATTCACGCCCGATCGACCAAGGTGTGGTTCAAGCTTTGTTGAGCTGTCACTGAGGTGTTTCAGGATTCATTACATCACAGAATCCAACACTCGTTTCTCCCCCCCCCCATTTCTGTCTACTTTTGTGAAAGCATCGAAGCGTACACTTTTTTGTGTACCAAAATAAAGAGAGTCGTTTTTTTTCTTTTCAATATCGTTGTGCATTATTTGTTGAAAAGAATATGGAAAGGAAATGAAGATAATAGCTCCATCACGATTGCAATTGTCCAAAAATGAACAAAAAAACAAACAGATTTTGTTGCTATATGAACAACAAAAAATATTTTTGTTGTTCCATCTACGGTCGATTTTCTCACAGGAATAAGTCCTTGATAGCATACCGTCTCGTACTCGATGAATTTTTTTTTTCTTTGTTTCCTTTTTAAAGTTAGTTTAACAAATTTTAATAATCGGCATTTTAAATAAATGTAAAAATCTAATTTATATATTCAGTATACTAAGCGAAAATACCAATCGGTGCCCTGAAAACGAAATATTAATAACAGACAAATTGACCCTTTCGTAATAAATGCCATTAAATAATTCTTTATCTATTTTTAAAACATCGAAACACTAGTTTATGCAAAAAAAAAGGGGGAAAAAAGCATGAAACCGATATATAAAAAAAAACTACAGCTAGTTAAAAAGTATTTGTCTTTTTAGAAACAGAACTTCGTCTGCTAAATACTATCAACTTGCCTCCAAGAGGCTTCATGTGAGGTGAAAAATAAATTAGTTAATTTATTTTTAACATTTAGTAAATATTAAATAATATATTTATTAGGTAAATAAATACATTGTTAATACAGTATTAATATTTTATCCTGCATTTTAAATTAATAAATGAAATATGCTAATTACAAATGTATAACTGATATCAGTAATAATAGTTGTCTTTTGGAACATATTAAATCAAGATTGTACGTAGTAGTTTATTTTGTAGCTGCTGTCTGAATATTTTCTATCTTTCAGGTAAAATTTCTGACATCACCTCCTATTTTACTGATACACGTTCATAGAAAGTCTTCTTTGAAGATTCTATCAATACGAAACACACACACACACACACACACACACACACACACACACACCTACATAGTTGGTGGCATTGCACCAAGATTCTGCTGCTAGCTTTTAACTAAAGGAAATGCACTTCACTTGATGATCTATCCTCACGTACGGGGACCCAAACAACCTGTCCTCTGCCCCTTGCATGACTTGGGCATGCTACGCTGTAGCAGGTGTTCCACAAATGAGGACCTTGACCTCTTATGTCGACATCAAATGCTAGAGTGGAATGCGGGGAAGGATGAAAGAGTTATTGGAGACGGACGTCTCTTCTAACTGGATGGTTAAAGTAAACCACTATTTATTTTTTTCGTAAAGCCTTTTTTTCTCAAGTTCAGAGGCGTAATTTATATAATTATATAAATGATATTATGAATATCAGAAACTGAGGTATATTTATTTTATTAGAACAATATACTTAACGAAATGTATTTTCCAATGTTAAGATTAGTATAATCTTAATTAGTTAATAAAATACTAATTAAAATATTTTAGTTTTTATTAATGTAATAGAATCAATAGGTAATAGATAAAGAGAATAATATTAATATCAACGTATTCAAATCATATACTGTTACTTACTAAATAACTATTTATTATTATTATTATTATTTTTTTTTTTTTTTACGGCTGCCAACCCAAGTACGTCTAGCGGACGAAAAAAAAAAAAAAATCAAATGTTAATATAATGTAATGCATTTCTAAAGGTGAAAAATGTAAAGCTTTTCAAAATAAATAATGCGAATTTATTCAAACTAACATAATTAATATCAAAATAATCTGCATTAATAATCCGAATAAATTATATATTATTATTAAAATAGCTTGCATGGTTTTGAACAATTTCGCGACGTAATACTTATGTAAAACAAGATATCTTATTTCCTTTTGTTGGAGTGTTCTAATGCAAAAGCTATCATATTGCGTAGTGCGTGTCAAGTGTTGTGTTAACGCCCAAGAGAGAAAAAGGATTGATTTTTTTTCTGTCCCCCTCTTTTTTTTTTTTCCGTTAACGGTTGATGGTGTTTGTTGAAAACAACTCTACGGACAATCAACCACACCATTTAGTAGCGAGCCGAGAGCATAAATGCCTCAAAGGATTTCAAATTCTATATAGCTTCGATTCACATTGAAGTATTTCATCTGTGGCTGTCAACTGTAAAGAAAACATTGAGTTATTACACAAAACATTTTTCATTAGATGAATAACATCATTTACGAATCTGGCTGGCAAAGTACTCTTGTGCACTCACTTTATCTCTGTCTTTTTTGATAGTCAGATGAGAATTCTACAAAGCGAGTTCATGAAGTTTGTGTACATATTTAACTAAGATCGGCAAAGTCGAATAGTAATTAAAAAAGTTTTAAAGTAACACGGAAAAAACTGTCTAAAGTAAATTGAGATTGTTTTTTATAGGAACATAACAGCTGTAAATATCTTTCACTATTCATAAAACTTTTATGAAAGTGAGCTTTTATTAAATTGAAATTTTCAGGTTTAATAGTATGAAAAAGCGCGAGAGTAAAATTCTTTCTTCGTGAAAAATCTTGGAACTTGCGAAAATTAATCTTGTTAAAATTTTCAGCAAATTGTGTAAAAGTGTAATTAATTTTTTTGACTTTCCGGATGATAAAATAAATATTTTATTATTCTTTTTATGAAAGTTAGTTTCACGCTATCGAACGATGTTTATTTTAGTGACGTCATAACTCGCGATCTTATTCAGTTATTTCATCTGTTGTTTTCGGAGCAGACTATGTCTTCTGCTAACTAACGAAATAAGATATATATTTTGGCAATTAAATTTATATTCAAATTATGAACGAGTTCTTAATATAACATAAAAACGGTCTATTTGGCTATTTCAATACTGTTGAATGTAGGGGGGGGGGGGGAATTAATACCTGGTAAAGGCAATTTTCACTGTGTATCACGACTGTTTACTTTTATATGAGTAAACTACATTCTTTTGAATTCAAAAATAGTTTACTTTACTTTTGTTTAAATATTCCTTTGCTTTGAAAGGTACTTCGCGAGACTTTTAAGAGTGACACGGCAGAATTTTTATCTGAAGTAAGTTTGAGAAAGTTAGTTGCTTTGTAAAGGATCATTAGTCCCTAGAAATACTGTAATACTTTTTCCAAACGTGCTCATCCGTCATTTTGATGGCAGTGACATGCAGTATTGCTGTCTCAGCGGATGTGGCCCACTTTCAGATGTCTCCAGCACTTTTTGAACTTAATAGAGTTGAACGATGAAAACTATTCATCTTGTGTTTCACGATAAATGCTACCTGTGTACGCCGAACGGTAAATTCAACCCTTTCTCTCTCTTTCTCCCCCACATTTCTAGCAGTAATTATCTTCATAGGATTAAGTTTTTCTTGAAAGAATAAAAGTAATGAAAAATGGCTTAAATCTTCGACTACCATATTCCGTGAGCTTAACCGATTCGTGACAGTTAATTATCACGGAGTTTGTTGCTACAAATTCGAATGACGTTGAACAGTTGTCGAATATAGTATTAATTAATTTAAACACTTGAGAATAGAGAGGAACTTAGCGATCTACTAAATCTTTAAGAGTTCGGGATCTAGCCCGGATCCTATGTTGTTTTCAGTCCCGCTGCCCTGAAAAATATTCGTTATAATAATAATTAAAATTTCATCTAATATCAAACTCTGTATTATACGAAATTTTCATTTTGAATAGACGTTTGTAATGAACTGAACTATGAGCGGTAACTCGAGTTCAGTGACCTTCGTGAAGTTAAATTTATTACGTAATAAAAAAAAATAAATAAATTGAAATTAGCACTCAAGTGAAGTCTACTTAGATGTTTTCTTTTATAAGAATTCAAATCATTTGACCCTAAAAACTTTATTAGGTTTACTATTGTCAGTACTTAAAATGTTACTTAAATATTTAAAACACATGAAATTTATTTAATATTTTGTGTTTGAATGTATATAAAATATTTAAATATATAAAATAATATTTGAAATATATATGAAAGTTATATAAAAATTAGAGACGTATCATAGCTTTAATAATGTGATATATTTTAATGTGTAAAATAATATCTTTGGAAAATCAGCATAATATAATTTTATATTTCGATTATTTGGTTTTCTACTCAATCATTTGTTGTCATTCAACTTACTACACCACTGTTGGATATAAAGAACATTCGGTGCTATAAAGAATGGTTTTAATTTTTTACCATCCACAATATAAGTGATATCTTATGGGATTAAAATGCGTGAAATAATATGTATTAATGCTTCGTTTCTCATCAAAAAAAAAAAAGCAGTAAATCTCCTATGCGTTTCTAATATTAGTATACCCTTTATTGTTAGCATTAAGTGAATTGAATAAGGATGACAAATTGTTTCTTAAACGTATCGCCTACTCCGCTCTTAACAGCACTCTACCATCCTAGAATAAAGATAACAGCATAGAAATAGGAACACGGCACACTCCATCTAGTTTGTTTCCCGAACCAAACCAGCTACTTTCTATACAATTTCCTAAACACTGACTGCAGCACTTACCATTCTCCGACTACGTCTTGTCCTGCCTCTGTTCCTTGTAATGTAATTGTGATTGGATTGTTCTCTGCTTGCATTGATGTGTTGCGCTGTACTTGGTGTTGAGAGATACCACGAGACAAATACCTTAGGTAAAGTCATCCGGAAACACGTTCGATGCGGAAAGGTCGGTATAACAGACCCCACAGGGTGGGAAGGGAAGGTCAGATTTATAGAAACAATATCGTACACTCCGTTTAAAATGGGGTGAAGGCTAATCGCGCGTGCCATATGCCACATAAAGAGAGCAAGTAGGAATTATCACCTTTTTAAATGACCTTCGATTTACGGAACGGTGTGTTACCGAGCAAGTTGTCGTTTCCGACATAAGAGGTCACCGTCCATATGTTGACCTGAATGCCGTTAATCGATACAGTTTATTGACTTTGGACCAGGAACGTAGAAACCAGTCCGATTTACGTGGGAAATCCGTT
Source organism: Typopeltis vanoorti (assembly GCF_054136105.1). Classification (NCBI taxonomy): domain Eukaryota; kingdom Metazoa; phylum Arthropoda; class Arachnida; order Uropygi; family Thelyphonidae; genus Typopeltis; species Typopeltis vanoorti. The sequence continues at coordinate 135,398,703 of NC_143557.1, forward strand.
TTTCTTTTGTTTTTGATACTTTTAAAGGGGACGCTTAACCCTAATTATCCTTGAGGTGTGAGTATATAATACGCTCCAACTTCTTGAGGAGATATCAGTTCTCTGTTCTCTGCGAACCGATTCCCATCCAACACCATGATCGCTAAGATTGTTGTCCTCTGCTGCTTGGTAGCCGTCGCAGTCGCCCATCTCGGTGGGGTCAGCCAGTCCTCTCGGAAACAAGACGACTTCGGAAACTACGCCTTTGCCTACCAGATCAAAGATGGCCACGGAGCAACCAACGGACGCGCAGAGAGTGGTAGCGCCCACGGTCCTGTTGTCGGCTCATACAACCTCGGCGACATCGATGGTCGCGCTCGTCGGGTAGACTACGTTGCAGACAAAGCGGGATTCCGTGCTGTGGTGAAGACCAACGAACCTGGCACAGCCCACAGTCTCCCTGCAGCCGCCGCCATCAACTCCCCTTACCAAGGAAACATCGCAGGAGGGTACTCAGTTAAGCTCGTACATGCTGTTCCAGTTGCAGTTGGCTATGGAGCTGGAGCTGGCTATGGAGGTGGATACGGAGGAGCTGGCTATGGAGGCGGATACGGAGCTGGAGCAGGTTATGGAGGCGGATACGGAGCTGGAGCAGGTTACGGAGGCGGATATGGAGCAGGCCATCACTACTAAATAACGAACACCCGTATTAGATCCGATCGTGATGATGAAAACGTGGCGCCCCCTATAGTGTTTTTCCTGTATGATTGTTTTATGGTAATCATGGAGACGTTCCCCTAAGCTATTGGGAAAGGGTGGCTTGTTGTGTTACCATTCCAGCTGCTTTATGTAAATAGTGTTTTCTGTAGAATACGTTGTACAACGCAATAAATTATGTTTCATGGGAACAAGCTGTGTGTATATATGATTACTCTAGTTAAGAAAAGGCGCTTCATTTCTCTGACATTTCTCTTAATAGCAAATATGGTTTGAGCTGCCTTTGTGTTCATAATAATCACACTCATTTTCTCCAATGCGGTGCGAATACCTTCTTTGATTTTTATCATAGAAAAATCGGCCAGAGTACACACGTAGTTTACACACAAAAATAGTATTAGTGGATAGTAGATGGCGTTGTGCGTTGATGATGGATAAAAATTGTGCAGACGGTGGGTTGTGTGGAGTGTCTTCCAGCGATGAGGACTCCTTTGAGTTGTCACCTTAATAATATTCGGTAAAATTTATTAAGTAAAAATTTTATATTTCCTAAATTGGTGCGTGGTTGGTTTAATGACGTTTCCTTTCTCCAGCAGGTGTCGGTTCGAATTCCATTGAGGAACGGATATCTGCGAATGTGTTTAGTTGCATAGTAGACGATTGCAATTTCTATTGCAGAAAAATGAATGAGTTTAATACCCCACAACTCAAGAAAATCCATCGTAGTTATTTAAGACAAAAAAATTGTTGCGGAACACAACATGGTGGCAGTCGTCTGCATGCTCTTCTCCAGGGTGCGAATAAAATTAAAGATAGTCTTGGGCCAGCTATCAGTGATGGCCTAAAGTGGGCATGGTAATTGTCTTGCATGCTCTCTTTTTGGAATAAAAAGCGTTAGTGAATTTATTTTTATAACTGTAAATGAGAATGAAGACTTAATTCTGCTCAACATTTGGAAATTCCTAATCAGATTTGCAGTAGTTCGGATCTCAGCTATTTCGACAATCGCCATCAAACATCGAACACCTGATAGATGAACAGAGTTCGTTCACTTTGCTTTTAGCTAAAGAAAGCCAAAGCCTATTTGTGAAAAACTGTATGGCAACCATCAGAAAATGTGGATGCTCCAAATATGCAATCAGATTTAAATAAGGCACTGCTCAAAGTAAATTGAAACTTTCTGTACTGTGTTTCTAATATTATAAATTGCAATGAAGCTAATTGCTTTCCAGAAAAAAAAAATATTATATCCCCAACTTTGGTAAGTTACCAAAGTTAGGGATAAAATCAATTCTTTAAGCGATATTTGCATACTGTATTCAAGTAATGGGTCTCAACCAAAAAAAAACATTTTGAATAAGGAAAGGAGGAGGAGATTTTAAACATAAACAGGTAATGAAGCAGATGTTCGAATTTTCTTTATCACCCCACCCCTTTATTTTCCCTGCAGTTCTCTTACATGTGTTGTGAATCTACCTGCAAATTTATGCGCAGCTGAAGATAGTAACAAGTTTTGTATCGCTTCGTTCCTGTATGGTGTGAGTGTATCACGAAGCAATGATTGTGGGTGAGGAATTAATGCAAACACACTGGGAGGACGGGACGGACAAGTCACAAGAAGCGATAACCCAGAGAGGGGGAAATTAGCCCTATTTTGACTGCGTGAAGAATCAACGGCAGTCTGGAAGGACCGGGTGGTTGTTGCGATCTGTACTTCCATTTGCCGTAATGATAGGTCAGGCTTCGTACGGACATTTCAGCCACGGAAGCTGTCAGTTGGGGTAGGGCAGGACACGATTACGGCAACAAATGATACGCACTGTTATTCCCGCAATCTCTGTCGGTTGCTCCCCTAGCCCAGCGGGGTGTTATTACCTTCTAATATATGCTAACGGTGGCTTACAGTTATCTGTTTCCTTGACAGCCGGTCACGCTTCATCATTCCTGGCTTTGCCGGCTCCTTATTTGCATCCCCCCCCCGCCCGTACTCCTCCTCAGTGGTTGGTAATTTTCGGGTGGTTTAATTTAGCTCGGTCAGAAGATGAACCTATTTAGAAGCGAAACACACTACCTCCAATTATACTGGGCTCCTATCCGATCTTCACACAAGAGGCAGCGCTAACCAGTGAAAGACTTGCTCATTACGATATAATCCAAACCATCCTCTTCGACTCGACTTGCTGTGTTATCCAGCGACTTATTTCTATAATGCTATATTCCCGGTTTATAAAAGCGGGCGAGCGCCATTGGATTGCAATGGAGATAGAGAATTCTAGGCGACTTCGTATACAGCACTCTCTGTACTTTAACGGCGGAAGTGAGTGTTGACAAGTGTGTGTGTGGTGTCGTCGACAGGCCAGAATAATGAATGTATGATGACAGCATGAAAAGTCTGTTAATTGCATGCACTTCGACATTAATTAGTCCCCGAGAAAGTGAAATTATCGACTCCAATTTCGCAAGATGCCATTTATTACACGCTGCATGAGTACCAGATTGTTATCAAGCACTTGTTTGCAGGCATTCGCGATGTTAATCTCGTTTAAGGCTTGTTTATCATTGGGATTAAGTGTGCAAAATATCCACCTGTACTTATTTCGTCGATATTATTAAAGGAACTTTCCGATTAATACAAATTTCGCAAAAAAAAAAAACTTTAATCATCCCCCCCCCCACACACCCAAATATTAGTTCTGACATACTTCCATAATGAAGTGTGATCCTGCACGTAACCAGTTAGTTAAATGAAAGGAAAAAAGTTAAAGAAAAATGTGACCTTCTCTGGGTAATCTATTAAGTTTTTTGTGTGTGTGTGTTTTGGGATCGGAAGAAGGTCACTCATCCTGGCCTGGCAACTTCCCAGTGTAACACTCAACAGGGGAGTGATACGTGAATTCTCTGTTAGCATGCAACACCTACCCAAGTTTTCACAGGCTTTATTTCGAGACATAAATGTGGCAATGGAAAAGGCTTTCAGAGATTCCAGAATTAGACAAGTGTTAGAGTATTTACTGTCTATCCAACTACTTGTTTATGCAAATGATGTTGATATTTGGTCGTTAGTGCCATGAAGGAGACTTTTCTCGTGGTGGTTAGAAGACAGGCTCGTTATGAATGAATGCCAAGAAGACGGACTTGTTGTAAATGAAAATATGTGAATTGATGGAAAAGGTGCAGATCATTCATCCATCCAAGTAGCAATCATTATTCTTTTGAGAAGGCCAAGCACTTCACATATATTGGATCTCAGATGCGAGTAGATAATAACATAAGTTATTGCAAATTGGTGTTATTATATAACATCACTTACTGTATACTATTAGTCATGAAATTTGATGTGTTGTACATATTTTTAACATATTTTGCCTCCCATTATTAAATAAAGCTAATTTATTTATAATTTGAATACTTATAATGTATTTAATATCGAAGTACCTTAACCGCGGACCATAATGGACTACAGACTGGCACAAACAGTGAAACTCACTACGGAGTGGGATTGTGCTGCAGATTATGTTAATGTCTTTCACCAGGTTCCAGCATCTCTTTTAAGAGTACCAATGGCTTGTAAGAGAACTGACTCTGTCCAGTAAAAACGTCATTCACTTTCTGAATTGAAGGACGTTTGGACTCTTTCCAGCGGCGTATGGGGGGAGGGGAGAGGTCCGCCCCGAGCGGCACTTTTTTGGCGTTTAAGAAATCTTGCTATACTGTCTATAAAACAGCAACTGAGTGATGAAATCGACGATTTTGCTAACAGAAAAGCAAGAAAAATAACATTTTAGAATGTTGGAATTAAAGTTTTACTTCAAAAATAAACATAGTGTTTTTAATTTATTTCCCTATACGTCCTTTTGACTTTTTGTAATATTTTTGATGTGTATTGAGAGGGATGGCAAAATCAGGGATCGCCCCGGGCGGCAAAAGCTCTAGCTACAACACTGGTAGAGTCTGAAATGATGAACCCAGTCTTCATGTACGAGGGATCATCATAAATGAAGACCACGAGATCCATTTCAGGAAGTGATGCCATCGGCAACGTTTACAGCATGGTCCAATCAATGCGAATGTCATTTGCCGTTACTACCATAGTGTAAAAGTTTTCCAAGTCTGAAATATTAAGAACATACAAACAATTGTGCAGAGAGATTCGACAGACAGGAGGATTGGTTTCATCCAATGTTCTCTTTCTAGTGCAGTTTGTGCAATGTACTGGCTTAGATTATGCTGTGAAGCAGATTTTCCACGGTTTTCCATTTGGGTAAAAAAAGATTCCGTGTAAAATTTGATTCCGGAGGTGGGGGGGGGAGACGTTCTCATTCCTTGTTACAGCAGCTAAAATCCGTTATAGAATCACAGGAGACAATTAAAGAGACCTCGCCCAGGTCTTAATTCGCTGATAATTAGCAACTCCAGAGACAGCGTTCCATAAAATCCTAGGGATTCTAAAACTGCTGTATATTTTGCTGTCGCTTCAAAAGTGACAAACCTCTCGGCTTTCATTCACATCTGATAACGACTTCTGACAACTAAGTGATCGCTGTGCTAACTTGCATTCTGTAAATTCGATGTGACACAACTATTACCAAGTCTCGCATTTTTGTTTCTCGAATTGAACTTCAAACAAAATGTCACAATTGAGCTAAGCGACGATATGTTTATTGCCTCTAATTATGCTGCTTATTCAAAGACGGATCTGAAGGTTAATCCGACACGCCCTGTGCTGATCCCAAATTAGGGCGCGCGCGCACACACACAAAGAGAAAAAGGGCAAACACAGCTTGATGCACAATAGTTCACTCATACAACAATATTTTTCGCTTTATTTGTCTGTTCCCATTTTAGACCAAGGGAATCTACTGGTTGCTGAAGCGTTCTTCGAAAACTTCATCATAATGCAGCAATGACGTCACTTGTGAAAGCACCTGGCAACACTTGGGATTTCTAAACTTTAAAGAGAAAGAAGGAAAAAAAAAAAAAACTCTTAAAAGGCAACCGAAGGTTTTTGTGGAAAAGAGAAGTTCTGTGTGTTAACACTATGATGAATGTGTGTGTGTGTACATTCATTAAAAGCTGCCGACATCAGCTGTCCCGCTCGCGCTATTGTAACACCTTTTGTCCGTCTTCTTTCTTTACAGAAGCCTTGTTCCAATAGGCTTACCACTTTACCACCAACTTTAGGAGTTTTTTCAGATGCCCTAATTGTCCACTGTTAGAAAACTTGATGATCGACCTTCTTAAGATCTCCGAACGCCAAACACTAGACGACTGAATAAACACCTTCAAATATTTACTCTTCTGACGCTTCTCCTGTTGTCCCGACCGGATGATAAATAATTGCCACTGGAGATTTCCACCTCACTCAGCAGCAGAACACACTGAATTTTTTCCCCTTTTTTTTTGGAAAGCCTGGGCAGCTCGTAAGAAATTAAGAAATTTTTATTTCGGTATTTTTGTTTCTAATTAGCGGAGAAAATTCAAGCAGAGTAAATATTAATACTGTAGTTTGCCACCAGGTGACACCGCGCTCAGTCAGTAGTTTTATAATAGATTTCTTCTTTGCTATTCCCTCCATACTTCGAAAACGACGTTACCTTGTTCGAATTCGTCCAATATGTAGAACGTTAAGGCGTTTGTGCTCATGCGCGCGAATGAAGTGAGACCGCGCGTTAATTAGTTTGGCAGAAATACGTCACAACCATAAGAGAAAAATGCTTCAGGAGTTGGAGTTCTGATGTGTATTCAGATAGTGTTAGCTCTATTAAAAGCACACAATGCCGGCGTGTTACAGCCGATCGCGACGATTGACGTCGTTGGCAATAACAGGAACGATGTCTCTTGGGAGAGGCAATTAGCCATTGACACGAGCCGGCTAATAGCGCTTCCAATTAGAGATAAGTGTACGCATCTCCAGCGATATGGCGCACTGCACTCGGACCGGAATAAATACAAAGTCTTGAGATTATGAACGGAAATTAGGCTTCATTATTTCCAGACGAAATCCAAACTTCCGCACCACGCTCAGAAGCACACACACGAGGGAAAGGAACCGACTAGTAGGAGCAGATAAAGAATATTGATAATTTTCAGTTAGCGGATCGTGTCAAATTTCTGTTTCGAGTCTCGGAGACTAACTGGAATGCGAATTTATCTTTTCTTTTATCATTTGATTAATATTAATAATCATTTGAAGTTTCATGATCAAGAGGTTATCTAAACATTATTTCTTGTCTCGAAAAATGATGCAGGAGCGCTACATATATTCCTTCCTCATTTTAGATATTTCTAGTTGGAATTAGATCTGAAATACAGCGCACATGTGACAGTTTGTCTAACGAATACCCAAAAATGATCATAGACGGCGCTGAAGAGGAGAGCATAAACAAGTTTAAAAAAAAAAAAAAGTGGGACGTTCTGCCAAAGATGAAAGGAACATTTTCTCGCCTTTTTAAATTGAAGATAAGATATCTGGTCTCAGACGTCAGTTCTGGTCTCAATGTAGACAATTCATCTCCAACTCCAAATTTTTAGGTTCAAAAATTTCAGTCTAGAAGTTAAATATAGCTTCAGCTATACTAATTACTTATTTTAAATATATTACGTGAATGTAAAGGGAAGGAAAACTGATTATAATTCAATTATAATTAAAGTTAATTATAATTCAATACTGATCAGTAAGTTAAAGGGTAATCAGTAGGATCACTCTTTAATCTCTTAAGGATACTGCTTTCTTGTCCGTATTAGAAACAAGAATAGTTTTAAAGAAAAAAAGAAATGGAAAACATAATTTTCCTGTCATAAATGTTAGCACAACAGAATATTCAGTGTTATTTCTAACAAAGGGAAGACAAAGAGAAATAATTCTCTATTTAATAGAGAAACAGTGAGTCAATCAACCCAGACTTTCTGGGGGGAAAGAGAGAGCTTGGTAGACAACTGCCGCCATCTCGTGGCCAAAACCCTGACAGTCATATATTTTTTACTAAACTGGCACTTATTTCCAATACACGAAATCAAGCACATATCCAATCACTACTACTACTACTATTAATAATAATAATAATAATAGAAAACTGGAGAACCACCAGCATGGATTATGTCACTGTAGAACTACAGCAGATCTCTTAGCCTACATCGCTTACCACTGAAGATGTGCCATGTTAATGTCTGCAGAAACATGTGCTGCCACTCCTGACATTTTCAGAGCATTTAAGTATTTTATTATCGAGATTTTCTCAGTAAATTGCCATCCTGTGGTGTCCTCTTCCACCTACTGTATTTAATTGGGTAGCCGGCTTTCTCTGCTTGTTCGCTGCTGGTCATTGCGGATGCTCTCTTTCTTTTCAAACTTCACTGACATAGCAGCATCCCAGAGCATTGTCTTATCACTTGTCCTCTTTCTATTATGCATTGAATGACATCCTCTCATTGACCAATAATGCTATCTACAATTTTGCTGATGACAATCCATTCCATTTGCCCAACTCATTCGACAACCTATGAAGCGCACAAACATCTCGAGCCTCAAGATCCTCCATAGCCAGTGCGTTAACAAACAGTGAACTTCATACCATTTTTCGATGCTACTCATAAGACGCACTCATGCCTTCTTTCTCGCAAAAAAAGAGCTCCACTCACCTTCCCTTGCCTTCAATAATACACAAATCAGCAGACCTGATCATATCGCTTTCCTTGGACCGACATTTACTTCCAGCCTTTCTTGGCATAAACACATCGCATTTTGGCTTCATCAGCACAAGACGTTACTTTCATCCATTCAGCTACTAACCGCTGTTCAAATCTCAAATCCTCCCATCTTTAGAATATTCGCTTCTTTGGGATGGTGTATCAAAAACCTCCCTAAAATATTCTTGATGATTCAGAGGAGAGATGCCCTTCTTCAGTGTCTTCAATCCTCTGACGCAATTCAACCATTATCTCACAGATGGTCTGTTATAGTTTTCTGTCTTTTTTTATAGGAATTTCGGAGGTGCTTCTCCACTGAACTCATCATCACATCTCCGCTTTCTTTAGGTCTGTTAACACATGAGCATCAGCGGCTTACCATCCCTTTACTGTTGAACAGTAAATGCACTGAGCTTGCTTCTCTTCCTCTTTTATTCAGTCTGTCTCTGTTCTTTGGAACAGCCTTCCTCACAACGTGTTTCCCAACAACTACCGTCCTCCAGCAGTTCAAAAAAAATGTTAATAGGCTTTTTTTTCCCCTCTCAAGTTTTATCTTTATTCTCCGTACGAAATATATGTGCTGTACGTTCCTCTATTCCTTGTGTAGTGGTTATTAAAAAAAAGAAAAAAGCTAGTATTATTGTGTGAATTCTACATTCCATTTTTCTTAGATGCGACATTAAAAACCCAATATCTACTCGAAAAAAAAAAAACATAGTTGCACCAAAGATGGACTAACTTGGGAAACCTATAGAATAAAGGCCCGAGAAAGAGACCTGGGGGGGGGTGAGAATCGAATCTATAAGGTCTTTCCTCTTTCATCATAGATATTACTGCTAACGAGCAAAGTGCCACTATTTTCCTTATACTGTATTTTCTTTCTTTGGCTAAAGATGATGATGATGATTTTCGCCCCTTGCTACAATTGGTCCCCTTTCATTAACAAAGTGATTCAAAATTATAATACTTTTTATCTGGTTCTATGAAATTGAATGAAATTTAGCACTTCTATTAAACAGAGCCATCATTTCGATTTTTAGTTCATTTAGATCGTTTTAATATCCAGGTTAAGAAAAGTTTGGCCGAGTGGTTATCGTATCCGCTTTTCAACCAATAGGCTGTGTGTTCCAATATCGCAATGGCCGTGAATGTTTTGCGATTGCCTTTAAGTGATAGAAGAATTTCGTTGCCCTGTGTGAGACCCCTGCCCTGCTTAGTGGAGGCCTGATGTGGCTTGAAAAAAAGTTCCATGTTTGGTCTTTAGAGCAAGGTTTCGGAACCAGGTGTATCTCACACACCTGGTTCCGAAACCCTGCTCTTTAGGTATTTGATATATTCTTGATATATGTTCTGGTTCTGGTCTAAATTCTGGTTCTGCTCTAAACTCACCTGGCTCTGCTCTAAACACCAAACATGGAACTTTTTTTTCAAGCCACATCAGGCCTCCACTAAGCAGGGCAGGGGTCTCACACAGGGCAACGAAATTCTTCTATCACTTAAAGGCAATCGCAAAACATCCACGGCCATTGCGATATTCGAACGCGCAGCCTATTCGTTGGAAACACACACACACACACACACACACACACACACACACACACACACACACACACACACACACACACACACACACACACACACACTGCTTGGAAAGAAGTTCAAAGGACACCATAGTGTCAGGAACAAACATCCATGGCGCCTACCTTAATAAGATGTAGAACCACTTTTCGCTGCGATGACTGCAGCAATCTACGGGTATACTTTCCACAAACGTCTTCATAGTAATCAATGAAAATTTTAGGCCATTCTTCCTGTAGGAATGTAATGAGGTCCGGGATTGTTGTGGAGTGGACGTCCCTTGACCTCACCCGACGTTTCAGTTCATTCCAGAAATGTTCAATATGGTGGAGAGCAGGGCTCTGTGGAGGCCACTCAAGTGAGGTGACGTTCATGTTCACAAACCACACAGTTACAGCAGCAGCTTTATGATACAGTGCACTGTTATTGCTGAAAGAGACAATGGTCAGTTCCGTAGAAACGTCACAAAGTAGGAAGCATTGGATTCTCCAGAATTTTCAGATATCTCTCGGAGTTCAATGATCGTGGCACCAGTAACAAAGGTCAAAGGCCAAAATAGGAAAAACAGGACCATACCATTATACTGGTACCTCAGAATTTCTTAGTTTGGGTCACGCACTCTGATAAGAGACGTTCACCGGGCATCCGCTACATCCACCCACCCACACACGTCTATCTGCTGGGTAGAGGGTGTAGTGTGATTCATCGCTCCATAACACAGCTTTATAAGCTTCCACGTTCCACTGCACACGCTCTTTGCACCACTGAAGACGACGCTGCATGTTGGTTCGGGTAATATTGGTTGCGGGCCTACCATAGAAACTCATGTCGTGAATCTTGGTTCTGAATAATTTTGTGCAGATTCGTGTTGCATTCGATGCCTGGAACTCCACATTCAACATGTCGTCCGACGAATGGTGATTTTTACATATTATTCTTCATAGCATCCTACGCTCACCTAACGTGACCGTATGGTGGATCATCCGCTACGGGTAGCACTTGCAGTTGACTTCCTGATTGCAAATTTTTTACAAATTGGGGTGGCCCACTTTGTCAACAATTTGTTGAACGGATAGGCCTGAAACATGGCATCCTATCACAACGCCGCTTTCAAATTCTGTCAGCAATCATTTCACCCGGACACAGTTGCATTGAATTGGGAGCATCATATTCTTCCAATTTATACCGGCTAGAAACACGTGACTCGTTACATGATACGATGCACCTTGCCCAAGGATGTCTGTTGACTTCTTTCCAAGCGGTCATCCTTGTTCCACCTATAGTGCATTCATATCATGGGTGGAACAGGGATGACCCTTGGAAAGGTCTTAAAAGTCTTTCGTGATTGAAAACTACATGAGAAAATAATTTTAAAAAATGTCGAAAAGGACTCTGGGTTCAATTGTTATAATCATAAATGACGTCATTAAACAACGAATGCTATTACGAAACGCACCTTTTTTATGAGTATTTGTTATCAATTCCTCATTTAAATTGAGCACGTATAAGAACTTTTTCTTTAGAGGGAGAATCATGATAACAAATTCTGCATAGTGCATATTTGGATATTTTTCCCTTTTAATTATTAAATAAAATTTACACATACAGTAAGTTTATATTTCTAAGAACGTTAACTATCGTATTGCAATATCTTGTTGAACCCTCTCACAACACAGTGAGAGGTTCGAATTTCATTCCAGGTTAGGAAGACGATACCGAGTATGAGCTGACACAAATAAAACCACATTAAGAGCTACAACTCCGATTAAGTATAGAAGCTCTTCACTAACCAGTCATCACAGTGAAGAATGGTTTCCTTACGTAGGAACTTGAGTAAAATGTATTTTTTTTTTCACATTGTTAAAGTTTTAAACCATAATTAATTCTATAACGATAGCAACTAGTCTCAACTGATTTCGTGCGTTATCGTAAAGGTTTATTTTCATGATCGTGTACTGAAATGGAATCCAACTTTTCTAAGCACATGATCATATTTGATGAAAAAAACAAAACAAAACAGAAGTCTGTGTCATCCATCCACATTAAAAATTGTCTAGTCGTTGTTTTTATTTTCTCTTCGTTGCACTTTAATTACTCTTTATTTCATTTCAATAGTATTTAATTACTTTGTTTTAACGAATAAATCACATCTTACTGACTGAAATATAATTTGGCTTAATCTTATTTCAACATCTCAATTTTCCAATAAAATTCGTGAATTTGTACCAGATGGCAAACACGTGCATCCGTCTGAAATTACTGCTGGAATTTTGTTGCTAAAGAACTATTTGGCAGTAATTCAGCCAAATACCCATTTAATATTCTTTTGAAGAACAAAATTTTAATGTTCAAATCAGTGTTCTTTTAAAACTGTGGTTCCTATTCATTACTATCTAGTGAAGAGGATTTTTTGACATCTGTAAGCCTCCGTAGCTCAGTCGGTATCGGCATTGCTCTTTGGTTAAAAACACCTCGGTTGGAATCCTGTGTAGAACACGAAGGACGTTTATAGGACCTTTCAGCTAAAGGCCTATAAACTTTTTTCATACTGAGAGGATGGAAATTTTTCCTACTGGAAACTGGGATTTTTGATCAAGCAAGTTGGCAGAACAGCAATTAACAGATATAATATATTTGATATCATAACCTTAGTTACTTCACTTAATTCAAAAAATTAAACAAATCCTAATCCTCTGATATCTAGAAATGAGAAATATCCTATTTCAGTTTTAAAGTTGTTATTTTTAGAAGAGAGAAAAAAAAAAAGACTGTGCCCAAGTAAATAATGTGGTCCTCCTTACGGTAAATGGCGACATGAGAAAAACTGTAAAGTATACTCTATTACAGGGGTCGGCAAACTTTTGAGACGGAAGAACCAAACCTGTCCCTCACAACAATTTAAAAATTATTCGAGAGCCATAAATATATTTTTACAAATAAGGAAAATTTAAAGTAATATTATAGTAAATTTATAGTAATATATTAAATGAAGAAAAAATCACGAAAAAAATCTGTGCGCTCACTTATTAGTCACTTTGTTGCTCTGCAAATGACCTCAGATGTCGAGGCACCCTAAAACCTAATCCTAATTAGTCACCATTATGTGAATAAAATCATTTAAAAATTTTATAAATGAAAATTTTATCAATGATAACTTTTAAGAGCGGAACAGACCACTCCAGGCCTAAATCTTTGACAAGCATGATGATGATCCTTATGGATCATCATCATGCTTGTCATCTGAAAACAAGCGGGAGAGAGGCCAGTGCTTTTTACCACAAATTTTAAACAATTTACATACAATCATGGCAATACAGCTGCTTGTGTGCGTTCAAGTTTTTGAAGATTTAACATCATAAAAATAACGTTGTCGAATTTCTTTACATATTCTCTGGGATCAAATTAAAACCATTAGCGAGCCACGCCGTTCCAACGTCTGCACACTCTGATTAAGGACACAGGATCCTTTTCTTTTATACTGAATCTTTTCACTCTCAGATATACGCGCTGTGCCGAAATGAGCATTATCCCCTCCCCCCCCTCTGTTTTAGAATAGTCGGTTGCAATTTGGAAGCGGCTACTTCACTGACATTTCTATTCTTGGTGTTATTGATATTGTTAGTGTTACTCGAATTTTAAAGAAAAATTTATATTTTCAGCAATTAAAACAATAATGTTAGCAAAGTAGCTGCTTCCAAATTGCAGCCACACTTCTACTTTCTCAGGTACTTGGTTCTGTTTTATATATACTGGTAACCCTTGTATAACGCGGATGTTAGGTTCCATAGAAATGTCGCGTTATTAAATCGCGTTATGCGAGACTCAGATCAAAAAGAAAAAGTAGGGTTATGTTCTAAAATCGTTTTTTTTTTTAAATTATATAAACAACAACGATATACCCAACAACAAAAAAAAAACAAATTTAGTTTAATCCTTTATCCAAGTGTAAGCAAACAAAGTTTGCGCCTGAAGTATCTTGAAGACTGAGGCAACTCGCAGTAAAGGTGGACCAAGCTCTCATCACTCCTTATCTTAGTATTTCCCTTGTCCTAGTATCTGTCTTAGTATCAAGGAGTGATGAGAACTTGGTCCACCTTTACTACGCGTTGCCTCAGTCCTGAAGATACTTCAGGCGCAAACTTTGTTTGCTTACACTTAGATAAAGGATTAAACTAAATTTATTATAGTCTAACCAAGTGGAAAAAATTTCCAACATTAACAAAAAAATTTTTTATTTAATTCAGGTAGTTCATGTAAGTTAAGAAAACATAAACTATGAAACAAATACATAGTATAAAAATTACAAATTGTACTTAAACTTCATTGCACATAATGCATAAATGTTTTGGGCAAAATAAAATAAAGTGCATATTTTAACTTTCTCTAAACATAACATTTCGTAGATGTTCTTCATTTACGAGTGGCCGGACGTCATCATCACTTGAAATCTCTTGGACATCATTTGTATAATTTTCATTGCATACTTCGGCTGGTTTAGTTATCAAGTAGTCAGTGATAAGACCTTGCTTACCACTATGCTGTAATTTTTTATTAAGTTCATAATACGGAGCTAAACAAATATCCAATTGTCTCGTGAATTTTCCGCAGCGCTCCATTGAGGAATCATTATCCGTAAAATAACTTCCTAACTTTCTTGCCAAGTCCAATCCTTCTGCTAATTTCTTTAAACTGAATTCTTTAACGGATTCATCACAATCAGAATCTTCGGCAGAACTTTCCCCGCCATTTGGTTCGACGTCATCTATTAATTGTACCAGTTCCTCCTCGTTTAAATCTGTTTCCCCATCAATGAATTCACTAATTTCGTTTTCAACCATATCGCAAAGTCCTCTCCACCAAAAACGTGTGCGACGTTTATTATACGACTTAGTTCGGCATCCAAGGGAGGTACGAAATTTTGTTCCAGAACGGCTTCAGGTTATATTTTTTTTCCAGAAAGCATCCAGTGTACTTATGATGTTACACTTATGTACACACTTATGATTTTTAATGTCTTTCCTGGTAGAAAACGAAATATTTTTCAACAATAAACACTTTATACGGTAAGCAACTGACTTACATACGTGCTAAAGTGTATTTCCCCAAATATAAATTCGCTACTTATAACTACATGCGCGATACGGGCAGACGCAAATTTAACGAAGATAAAATTTGATTTTCAAGTCGCCCGGTGAAAATATAAGAAAAGAAAAAAGGGTTACTATAATTTGTAGACCGTGTTATATCGAAACCGCGTTGTATAGGTACATCGTTGAACAAGGGTTACTACAATTTGCATACCGCGTTATACGAGAGTTAACTGTATATGTGATATCAATTGTATTTTTAGATAAGGTAGTAAAAGTCGAGGAATATATTGTCAAAACCAGTTCAAAGCTGCACCGTATAGCATTTTACTTTCTTCTTCCTCCTTTACAACCTTGCCTTCCATTTTGATACAATCTGGTGACCCCGAGTGGGATGACACTTACGCTCTTCAACTCGCAAGCAGCTGTGGGTTCGAATTCCGCCTCGGGAATGGATGCTTGTGAATGTCTTTAGGTGAGAGATGGATTTCATCGTCCAGTGTAGACAATCACCTGCTTATTGGTGATGTGAAGTGGCATGAAAAAGTTCTTGGGCTCTAGAACAGGGTTTTGAACTATTCAACCTTATCCTGTTGTGCTAAATATACTACAACTTTATAATCTTTCACGAGTAGTATTTCCATTAAAACACGTACTCGTATTGCCAGAGGAAAACAGAAAAAACCACACTTTTTTTTGCGTGCTATTTTCAAAGTACTCTAGTGTTGTGATTATTATTATTAATTGTATCCAAAAAGCTTCAAATATTTCAGGCTCTGTTATGCTGACTACTTCCGTGGAATAAAAGTGGTGAAGCGATAATCTCAACTTTGAAGTTTGGCTCCAGTGATTCTTGTAATGAACTAGTACAGCCAGTCAGTGACTGGTTATTGTAGTGACTGGTAAATGTTGGTTTCCAGATTAACTTTCGCGCCTCCTGATGGAACGTTGAATGGGGAGGAATAATTAAATGAAATGGAATATAAATATCGAGTAATGAATTTAAAGGTCACATCTCCTAAAGTAGTAATTGTTCTTTCACGTAATTGAAATTAATAAATCAAGATTCAGTAAAATAAAAAGAAAACCAAATCCTACTTCGCGCAAGTAATAAAAGAAAAAGCTGTAACGAATACCTTGAAGGGTTGCAGTCGATTTGAAAAAGGTAATATCTAGATGAAACAGACGATACGAAGCACGTTATCAATACAGAAATATCACACTCTTCCATTCATGTGAAACTGTTCCATTCTGCGAGCTTTAAAACTTGTGGCTGCACGTAGAGGGGAGCATCTTTCAGTTTTGCTCTCCATTTCTTTGCCCCAAGCAAGTTAAAGTTAGAGATATGAAGCCCAGCTTAAAAGCAGACGTTTTTTTTTTTTTTTTTTTTTTTTTTTTTTTTTTTTTTCCCAGCTATCAATCATTTGTTAAAGTGCGAACGTAAAAAGCATGTCTTTGAAATAGTCGCTATCGCTGTAATCCCCAAAACGAGTTTACTCGCAAAGCAGTATAATTAGAAAGTGAACGATGTTATGGTTGTTGGGAGAGAAGATTCTTAGAAAGTTTATTTCAATGCTAAAAATAGAAAGCTGTAAATCAATTTGCCATTTTAGTTTCCATTCTGGTGATTCAAAAATGAGCCGCAAAGAAATACCACAGTGAGATTTACTTTTTGGGTGGGATTGGAACTATTTACATTTACTTCATTTCGCGATATTTCTTGTTATGCATTTTGGAGTTTAGAAAACTTCAGAAATTTCGCAAAAATTTCTAATTTAATAACCTACCTCAGTAGTTTCCTTCAGTACATTATAGTAACAAAAGTCTTACTGCCCATTTAAAAGGTTGTTTCAAACAACCTTTTAAATAGGTGATTCATTTTTTAATTTTAAGAAACAGACGCCACGCGTGTTATTTAAAAAAAAAAGTTATTTAAGCGAACCTTGCCTAAAAAGCAAATACTTTAGTTAATTGAAGATTAGTTTGCGAATTTAAAAGTTAGCAGTCAGCGCATAGCAAACGACAAGAATGAAATACTACTGGAATGCCACCTATAGTCAAGGTTAGTGCGATACAAATCAGAATTATTAAATTTATATTATATCAAGATTAGAAACACTTATTAAATAAACGAATAAACCAAATTTTAACTAATCGATAAACTAACGAATTCAAAATCTAAAAGGAAAAAAAATGGAAGAATAAATACTGAAACTAGCGACATAGAAAATATAAGTCATAGGTTTATATAAATTGGCTTTAATATAAACCTACAATCCTTCAATGAAATTAAATTACTGTAACACTGCTGTTTTTCCTCGCGTTTCAATTAATTATATGTCCGCTTGGAGTGCGGACATATAATTCAATTAGCCTAGTGGCTATGCGCTTCGCAACCATATGCCTGGGGAAGGAGTGTCCTAGGTTCGATTCCCGGCGACGACGTGAGGAACTTAAGGATCTTCTTCAGCCATAGCCAAGTTAGCCGGTCTTGTTCGTGGACAGCAGGGTTTTTCCCACCCGTTTATCTGGGGTTTTTCATCCCGAAAGCAGGCAAACCGGCCCCGTGAACACACACGGATCTACAATCATAAATACTTAACCCCCATGAGGGGGGGGGGCTCAACTCGCCCTAGTAGGGAAGGGGGAGAAATAGGAAGGAAACTCCATACGAATAAATAAATGAATTATATTATCGTCTTTCCTTAAGATCCTAAACTATGAACTCATATCTATTAAGGCCTCTGTAAACGCAGTCGGTAATGATGATGATGATGTCCTTTGGCTGAAAAACTTGGAATCGAATTTGCCTAGGACGCAAGGAATCTAAGCGCTTTTCAGCTGAAGGTGTGTTAGCCGATCTCACTGGAAGGTTTAGAGATTTCCCTCCAGATACTTTTTCATCCGCAAGACAGACATACAGACTAGCCAGAAAATGCAATTCTCAGACATAGCAGAATCCGTAGTTGGGATGAACTGCCTTATTATAGGATTAATCAGGTTTCTGTGGTAAGTTACTTGATAGTGACACTAACACATAAGAGAAAGCGCAAATGAGATACAACTATAAACAATCCTTGGCTTGGGACTGATTGTAATTACAGTCGAAACTGCAAGACAACATATTGCCTCTTAGGATAACATGTATCTCTAATTTGCATGTGGGTCTCAAGCAGGATGAAACATCCAAATTTGGCGGCAGGAAAAATCCTTCCATCTCCATATGAGACCAGTAACTTTCCTTCACTTGAAAGGCCATTATAAAAGTTTCTCCCCTTCTAGACGTAATTGGAAAAGTTTCTTTTCAACCGATAAATGCCTCTTCGTCTTCGTGACCTTGCTAACTGCTCCTTAACTATTACCGCACAAGAAAACATATTCTTTAAGCAAATGGAAGGGTTTTCTACACTGAATGAGGGCTAGCATATACACACACTACCGGCGTTTGTTAGTTATTGTTTATGATTCTATGAACCACATAAGCGGATAAAACTCTCGTTGACCCGTAATCCTGTTGTGAATTGAATTATTGAATTCGATTGCAATTATAATAATTTCATGATGAATCACATCCACAGAAACCTTCAGAAAGAGCGGGCATTGGTAACAAGTACAATATTTGATAGTTGTTTACTTATAATTAGAATTTATGTCATAATTCACTTTTACTTTTGGTTTCAGGTTAATTATTATTTAGTTTCTTACTTTTAGCATAACTTTTGTTATATATAACAAGTTGAAACAGTGGCGGCCGGTGAAAATTTTAAGCGGGGGTACTGCATATATAAAATAAAAAAATATGAAAAAAATTCTGTTTTTCCTGATCAGTAACCAATTTATTAATAAATAAATTTATATATTAAAAATTGCTTTATTAAAAATATTTCATCATCACGAACAAACACCAATAATAAAAGTTTCGTATCAATAGCAATGACAAGCGCAAACGAATATCGGCGTTAGATCACAGTGCATTTGCTTCGTGTAATGATAATCGAAAAAATATAATTCTTTTCATATTTTCAACAGTGACGCTCGTCATAATTCAGCCTTGTATCTATAATAAATAAATAATTATATGTTATTTTAACAAAATAAAATAAGATTTACAAAAAATAGTTCACCCTCACCACGAACACACACTAATAATAGACGTTTCATATCTCACAGAAATAACGCGCGCCAGCATACGGTACACTGCCCAAACGGGCAGTGTCGGAATCACTTGTCACGCGCAATGAGAAGCGCAAACGAATATCAGCGAGGTTAGCTGCAATTGACCTAACGTGATAATTCTGACGCTGCGTTAGATCTCAGTGCATTTGTTTCGTAATCTAAAGCGTTAATCGAACAATTCCAATTATTAACTATTCAATCAATGTCAAAACATAAGCTCTAACCTTTAACATGTTTTACTGCATTTATATAATGTTGTAAGCATTGTTATTATTTATAAACACAAAGAAAATTTAATTTTTTCATTTTTTCCTTGGGGGTACTGCAGTGTCGCAGTGCTTATGTACGATCCGCCACTGAGTTGAAACCTCATGGGACGTGAGCATTTTCAACGCTCATATTCAATTTAACTATCAATTGTTAAAATTTTTTTTGATGGAGAGAGAGAGAGAGAGGGGTTGTACTTATGTTTT
Source organism: Typopeltis vanoorti (assembly GCF_054136105.1). Taxonomy (NCBI): domain Eukaryota; kingdom Metazoa; phylum Arthropoda; class Arachnida; order Uropygi; family Thelyphonidae; genus Typopeltis; species Typopeltis vanoorti. Next base: position 135,418,399 of record NC_143557.1, read on the forward strand.
AAATTTTTGCTTCAGGGCTTTATTATGAGACTTCGTTATATCGATAAAGGCATTTGCGACAAACAACTAGGAATGCATTAAGCTTAATGTAAATATATTGCACGCTTAAAATACCATATAAATTACCTGTGAGATATATGCAATTTGGTTAAACCAAATATTTTTTTTTATCTTAACAAACATTGTAGTTTGTTTAATGTAATGAATAAAAGCTATTTATTTAATGCATATTTTAGCATTTATTTTCACGTAATGTACTTTAATGGGAAAGGATTGGGAATGACAAAGCTTGTCGGGCTAGATTTTGTTTCATCGATTCTGTATGTCTTGCAGGAACACTGCTGTTTATTTTTCGAACATATTTACGCAGTGGCAAATGGTTAAAAATGAGCGACCATTAAAATGCTCTTAATAAAGATCATTTCTGATTCTCCATGAGAATCTTCAATTTGTATTTCCGCTGTTTGCACTAAATCGAGAAGTACCAATTAGTTTTCCTGTGGTCCGAATTCATTAATTATGAATCCAAATAATGATAAGAAAAACACCTAATAAGTATATACATTACATTAGTAGGCGCTATCAGCCTGGGGGGACTTTTGGCCTCAAGCACCACATGTCGCCACTGGGCACGGTCCTCTGCGACTGTCCGCCATGTTCTGGTCTCCAGCCCGACAGCCTGCAGGTCTTCTTTCTCCTGATCCGCCCATCTCCTTCTCGGTCTCCCTGGCGGCCTCCCTGATCGGACCTCCCACACTTGTCTCACAGTCCTTTCGGAGCCCATACGGTACAGATGCCCCAGCCACTGAAGACGCCGGGCTCGCAGCTCCATCAAGACGTCTGCCGAATTGTATAAAGCGTGTATGGCAGCATTGGACCGCCTCCTCCAGACTCCGTCTGCCATGACCCCTCCATAGATACGTCGTAGCATCTTGTTCTCGAATACTCTAAGGCGATCTCTCAAGTGGACTCTCACGGCTTGTTTCGCAGTGAGAGTCCACGCTTCAGCACCGTAGAGGAGAACAGGCCTGATCAAAGTCTTGTATAGTCCCACCTTTGTAGTCCAAGACAGCAAAAGTCCGAGGCAAAAAGGGGACGCACCTGATAATAGGCCACATTCGCAGCATTTATCCGACTCTGGACATCAGCCTCAACTTTGTTGTCTTCAGTCACGTACTCAAGTACCTAAATACCTTCACCCTCTCAAATTGTGCAGCTCCCTCTGGATCTTGAGCAGCATGGCTACTCATAAAAAGTATTTTGTCTTCTAGGCGTTTATCTTCAGGCCAACTTCTTCCGCAGCTTCTTCAACAGCAATAACCAATGCCACTGCTTCGTCCCATTGATGCGCCATGATGTTCAGGTCGTCCGCGTAGCCAAGAATCCTAACTTGCACCCCCATGTTGACTCCACCTGCCACTTACTGTGTGTTTCTAATTACTTTTTCCAACACTAGATTGAAGAGAATCGGAGAAAGCCCATCATCCTGCTTCACACCGGTCTGTACCTGAAACGGGTATAAGTACAAATAAGTATATATGTCAGTGAATATTTTTATTCTCTTTTATTAAAGTTTAAGAAAGAGACTTCTTTTCTGCAAGAATTCTTTCAGTAGATTATCAGAAGTCTATTTTGTGAAACATTTCCGATAGCAGGAATCAAAACTATTTTTATGAAATTCATTTTTGTGAATAAATGCTGATTAACATGGTGAATACGTCATTACTTTTGTCTCTGTTATTGCTTTTGTTGTTGTTATTCCATCTCTCTCTTCACATTTTACGAGGATTAGGGATGAAGCCAATTTAGGCGAATGACGTATCACGGCTTCATCCCTAACTAAATATTACTGCAGAGCCGTTAATCTCCTGTGTACACTTGTCGGCTATGACAATTTCGTGTGTTCTCCGGCTCATTTCTTTTTCTTTTTTGGGATGAAAAGCCTTGTATGAGTCTTGATGATAGCATAGCATTTTATCAGTGACTATGTGCAGCGTTGGAGAAGCGTAGCTTAATATCCATCTCAAACATTCAAACAAACGAAATTATTTCGTACATATTTCTTAATCCGATGGCTGTAATAATAAAGGTAGAGGAAGCTGAAATGGTGCGTGGTACAAACCGAACAGTTGCACTTTAAAAGTCACTAGGAACTAATATTCGAGCTTAGAACTAATATGAAACAGTTAAAGTCATGTCGATATATTTTTTGCAGTATTTTTATGAGGAGTCCTAGCAGCACACGCGCATCTAACAAAATTGCAGTCACAACCGTAGGAGAGTTTAAAAGATGGTCGTAGTAGTCTTGGGGATGCAGAATGTCACTGGATAATACTCCGGTCATTGAACTGTTAATAAAAAATTTTCACCATTATTATTCCATAGGTAAGGACAATGCAGTTCTTATTGGTGGTCTTTGCAGAACTTATTTCTAGACTTTTTCATCGGCATTTTAGACATTTTCATTCATGACAATTTCGTGTGTTCTCCGGCTCATTTCTTTTTCTTTTTTGGGATGAAAAGCCTTGTATGAGTCTTGATGATAGCATAGCATTTTATCAGTGACTATGTGCAGCGTTGGAGAAGCGTAGCTTAATATCCATCTCAAACATTCAAACAAACGAAATTATTTCGTACATATTTCTTAATCCGATGGCTGTAATAATAAAGGTAGAGGAAGCTGAAATGGTGCGTGGTACAAACCGAACAGTTGCACTTTAAAAGTCACTAGGAACTAATATTCGAGCTTAGAACTAATATGAAACAGTTAAAGTCATGTCGATATATTTTTTGCAGTATTTTTATGAGGAGTCCTAGCAGCACACGCGCATCTAACAAAATTGCAGTCACAACCGTAGGAGAGTTTAAAAGATGGTCGTAGTAGTCTTGGGGATGCAGAATGTCACTGGATAATACTCCGGTCATTGAACTGTTAATAAAAAATTTTCACCATTATTATTCCATAGGTAAGGACAATGCAGTTCTTATTGGTGGTCTTTGCAGAACTTATTTCTAGACTTTTTCATCGGATGAAAATGGCGAGGAGCGAGTACTAGAGAAAATGTCTGTGCACTCTTTTACAGTCCAGCTTTGGTGGGTACACGTCATTGTAACTGTCGTTGATTTTAATATATTTCTTTTTTTTTTCATTTTTAGAGGCGGTTAAAGTAACAATATGTGGAGAGTTTTTCAAAGTTTGTAACAAATATAGAAATATATAGAATAGAAAAAAAAATAGATTAAGAACGAATGCATTTGAGTGCTATATTACTGGTTTTGTTGCATTAAAAATGAACTAACAATAATTACTAACTTCCTTTGTCAAGACTGTTTTGACATCGTTTGCAGAACTTTCTTTCTTACAAATAGAATATATCAGAACTAAATTAAGCCACAAAACTGAAAGTAGGGACACTACTGGGCGCTAAAACTAACGCCTTCTTTTTCTTCTTATTTATTTTCCCCAAGAAAAGTAAACAAGAATATTTTTGGCGAAAGTTGGGCTTGTATCGAAACAAAAATTCCGAAGTATTTAACGCTGATCCTGCCACCCAGCTACTAAATGCGAAAGCTTCGGTTGTCATGGAAACATTACGTCACAATTATATTTGTCATTAAGGAAAGCTTTTTTTATTATACACATACTGTAGATATCAAAACTTTCTGATGGGCGGACCGCATATGAATATTTAAAATACTGAGCATGCCGGATTAAATGCAGTTTATGTTTTATTTATGAAATACAAAGCAAAACATACCTAGTTAAAAAAATTAAATAGGTATATAAATTAAAAAGTTAAAATTAAATAGGTATATAAATTTACTAGCTGTGTAAAGTAAATTTTAAAATAACCAAAAACGTTCCCTATTCTTCGTAAAACACATAAAGAAACATTAACACAAAATTAATTTACTGTTGGAGGAACCCAGTTAAATGTGAATTTCAATTAAATTTAATAACTGTGGAGGAAACTGTAGAAGATATGTATGTATGTATATAGAAGATACTGTATAAACTAAGGAAATAGTTTATACAGTTTATACAGGAAATAGGTTCTTAAGAGAGTTGGACTTCCGTAGTCAGTAACGACAATACACTTTGGTTGTATATTTCTAAGTTAGAACTCCATCTAGGACTTGAATAATCTTTATGAGAGAGGAATGTTCAAGCGGAGCTGAGTTAGCCGGTATCACACATGCAAAACACTCTGACCCAATAGTCTTATTTGCTTCGGCCGCCGAACAGCCCAAGCTGAAGAGCACGTATGGTTTTGTTATTTCTTGCAGTGCAAGGACATCTATCTACATACACTAAAAATAAAAATTTGGAATTAGAAAAATTCTAGTCTGCTATAACAGCAATAATCTACATATTGCACATCACTTTTAGCATAAAAGTGACTTTCGATGTATGGAGGGAATCACCTGCCATGAACAGCAAAACAGAAATAGGTAGCATCCAGAGAGGCCGCATCTGTGGGGATCATAACCAGTGGCGGCTCGAAATCGTGGGGATGCTGCAACTTTCGAAATATACAGTGTGTATGTATATTTCGAAAGTTGCAGCACCCCCACGATTTCAAGCCACGAGCCTCCACTGGTTATGATCTCCACAGATGAGACCTCTCTGGATGCTATCTATTTCCAAACATGTATGGTAATAAATTTGATCAAAATTATGGTAAAAATTAAAAAAAAAAATTAAACATGAAAAAATATTGTTTATTATCGATAAAATTATACAGTTTAGTATAATTCAAAATTACTTAAAAATAAAATTCATTATCATAATTCCAATAATGTTCTAAAATATAAACTATAACAAATGTTATGTCTTCAATCGTAATGTCCAAATGTTTAAAGAGACGGAGTAAACACGATAAGCACTACGAACACTACTACTGGTGCAAACTGCATACAAACAACAGCGGAACTGCGCGACAGACAGTGCCGCATTACGCTAATAGCTCGCATCTCACTACGACGTGCATATGCTTGCGCGCGTAGCAATATGACACTGTGGTAAACACAATGCTGCTAGCGTCCTTCGCCCTCCTAAGTGCTACAAGATGGATTTTTATTATTTTATATACAAAATAAGAGAATAGTATAGGATTGTTGATGATAAAATTAAATAATGCAAGCAAATATAAATAAATCAATAAATATATTTGTATATCGAGAAAAACTGGGGGGTGCTGCAGTTCCGTAGTGCTTATGCACGAGCCGCCCCTGGTGATAACAACAGGAAAGTCCTGCATAAAGGGCTCCCTGGTACAGATTCATACAGACAACACGGGCAGGAGGAGAACAATGTATTTCAAGGCCTTTTGATGGTTGTCAATCCAGTATGCTTTGCGACTCCTATCACTATATACAACTTATGTTAACAATAGTCCACCTTACAGTTGACAGAATTCTTGAAGATGATACTGCCACTGTTTGTGTCTACCTAACCCCCCCCTCCCCCCCAAAAAAATGCATGGCACGTAATAATAGTTTCAAAGGCTAGAAGCAGCCCATCCGGTATTCTCCAATGTACTTTTATTTTTATTTTATTTTATTTTGTCTTGTCTAAGCGCTTTAATTTTTAAAGGCTGCAAGCAGAAAATATCTCGATTGCGTTATATTGCCTTGTCCATATTAACTGGAGAAGTTAATCTCATTAGTCTTAAAATACATCACCGCTGGCTTATGTTGTCTCGTATTAAATGCATATCGTGTTTGTTATTAAGAGTACTTGATAAAAGAAAAATATAAAGAGTTAAAATTTTCTTTATTATTAATTTTTGATTAACAAAAAATAGTCTAGAAGGCAATCTCTGAACAAATTAATTTATTCAGTTCAGTTTTTCAGAGCATATTCTTTATTATTTTATGACAATTTATATTCTCGATCCTAGCGCCCTCTTACAGTGTCATGGATACATGACTAAACTTCATTATTTATGTGGATTTCTCCTAAGTTAATTGTCATAGAGATGGCTGTACTTTTTTTATACTGTTATTTCGTTTTACTTTGAAGGACGAATTGTGCATTCTATTTGTGTTAAGAGAAGTTTAAGACGACCACGTGGGTTTTCTAAGAACCATGACGGTGCAGAAATTCTATGAAGGCGGAATAATCCAGTTAAACAGAGCAGAGAATGTAATTTTCATTTTTACGACTTTTGGCTACTTGAGTAAACGAAAATGTCCATGTTATTGCGCATGCACGAATAAAACGTCTTTCGATAGACATCGTTGGCTGACGAAAATGAAATAAATGGCGGCAACCAAATATATTTCTAAATATCAAAATAAACCATTATGCTGGTTGTTTTTGTATTTTTTTTTTACTGTTATGTATTGTGCCTACGTATAAATTGAGACCATTCAACGATTATAGTAGAAATAATAATAATAATTAAGTTGTGATTTTTACTGGCAGAAATTTTGAAATTAGTGAAGTGTTAGTTCACATATGATAAAGGATACAAGTTAGTGTGTAAAAATGACTTTACAGCCATTACTCTGGAGTAGGTACAGGCTGCGGAAGGTTTTGGCAAGTCATTGAGCACAAGTGTTTCATATTTATGAGAGCGATTTGAACGTGCCTTGGACTGTCAGTTACACAAGGTACGTTGGTCATTAAGTATAAGATAGATTAGCATACTAAAATGATTATTGTTCATTTTCCCTCTTTAAAAAAAATAAACCTAATTGATTACCGAAGTTTTTATTTTTCTTTAGTTTATAATATTATTGTCTCTTTTTTAATATTTTATTTTTAACTAAATATTTATCATACATGAAATATTAAAAAGAAATATTTCAACTAAATTTAACTAAACATGCCAATTAAATTTTATTTGACTAAATTTAACCATTTCGATGGTTCGTATGAATATCTATTCGTGTCTTTTAATGGGTTTATCTAGAAAGGAAAAAAATAACACAAAAATTACTTTTGTGTTAAGAAAATAAAGAAAATACAATAAGAAAAACAAACAAACTAGGATTGGCATTCAGCAGGTTTAAAAATCAGTGCTCTGAATCGCATTCACGTAATAATTGTGCTCACTATTATTCTTACCAGAAAGCATATTAAAATTACAGTCATGAAAGCCTTAGGTTCATCGATGCCGGCTTAAATCCAGAAGAATCCCAAGAAACACGACAATAAATCATTTATTGTCTGTACCAGCGCTTCCCAAACTTGGGGATCATGAAATAATGAAAACCAATTTAAAATGTTTTAAGACTTAAGTGTGCCATGTCAAATGTGTATGTAAGATGCTAAAAATGTAATATTTGCATGTGATTTTTGCAATATTCGCTGTGTATGTTTTGTATTAGTCTGTATTACGATTTTTTTTTTCGATGTGGGCCGTGAAATATTTCAATTTTTGAAAAGGGGCCTTTACATCCATAAGTTTGGGAAACACTATAAATCTATAGATATGTATAAAACATTATACATATCTTATTTGTTAAGATAAGCACGATACTTTCCAATATTCTAGAGTTGTACTTCGAATATTTATAATTAAATTTTAATTTAAAAGTTTAATCCTTATATTTGAATAATTTAAATCAAGGATAATACGTTATTTTCCTAATGGAATGAGGGGACTCCATGGAGGGCGTGAAGCATTTGGAACCCAAAAAATCAGTTTTGCCTAAAAAACTAGATTTTGTACGCTGATTTCTAGCCGACAGGGCTCGCTGAATAGCGCAGACATATCGGCAGAGTTTTTACTGGTCTACTGTTGGAAGACGAATATGAGTGTTGTCAGACAGTAGCTACAAGCAAAAAATTAGAGATGCAAAATAAACGAAAAACGTTATAGTAATATGTGTTAAAATTGCATTATTATTTAATTATACTTCGTATAGACATTGATTTATGTACTTCCCAAACTTCCAGATAGAAATAAAAGTCTAATCATTTTCTGATTCGGAAAAAAAACGCTTTTTTTGTGTGTGTGTGTGAAAAGAAAAGCATATTATAAAATTTTCATTTTCACGCACTGTTATCATTATTCTTCTTCACATTGTGCTTATAATTGCTTCTTTCGTTATTTTTCTTTATAATGTAATTTTTCAGGGATTTTTTCCTTCATGTAAATGCCACCATACGTTTTTTAAAATGTACAAAATGTTGTAAATGTAAATCTATAGAATATGAACATCGTGAGTGAGTAGGATTAGATAATTGATGATTGATAGTATTTAGCCTTACGGCTGCCTGGGGGTAGCTATATATGCCACCATCTAGGGAAATGATTATGAGCAAGGTGGTTTCCCGTTGCCTTCCTTGCCGTACTATATCCTATGACTGTAGCCTGTGTGTTCACAGGTTACGATTTGCCTGTGGAGACGGTTTGCCTGCTTGCGGGATGAAAAACCCCAGATAAACTGGTGGAAAAAAACCCTGCTGACCGGCTAACTTGGCTATGGCAGATCCTTGAGCTCCTCACGTCGTCGACGGGAATCGAACTTAGGACACTCCTTCCACAGGCGAAGCGCAAAGCCACTGGGCTAACCGCACGGACGATTAGATAACATAGGATCCTTATTCTTCAGACTAAACTTGGAACTTTTTCAAGCCGCTTCAAACCTCCACTAAGCAGGGTAGTGAGTGGTCTCTGCAATGACGAAAATCGTATACTACACCTAAAGGGCACTCGCAATCTATGCTGAAGGCAGTAAGCGAAGAGTCGATACACTAACCAGGTAGGTTGGTACGATTTGTTTAATGTGCATATTTTATATGTTTTGAATGCATTTTTTGAATGCCCATAACCGTGCTGTGCAATTAGATTGCACTGCACGGTTATGGACTGGATGCGGCCCGTTCAATGATTATGATTTGATGCTTCCCTCGATGTAAATTTAATAATTGAAAAAAAAAATGATATTAAATTATTTAAAAAATCAGTAGATTCATATGCTGAAGTACCATTGAATCAGGGACAGGAGACGCTATGCAGATTCTGTACCTCAACTTCCGCATTGACACGCATGCGTGGCCGAAACTGTGCTTTTAGTTATCTGTCAGCGTCGGATTCCCCAAGCATTCGTCGTGAGAAGTGTAATGGAAAAGACACGGGTTTCAGATAAATTTGACAGGGGACAGATCGTAGGTGCCCGACGGATGGGTCACTCGATCTCCGAAATCGTCAACGAACTTGGATTTTCTCGTAGGACAGTTTCAAGAGTGTTTCGGGAATATGAAAATTCCGGCAAAAAACAAAAACAAAAAAGCACCTGGACAAACTGCATACAGCAACCAGTCTTGGATGATCATGGGCTTCGTCGTCTGACTCGCATCGTACGGATCAATAGGGACCAGACATCTCAAATCACCTCCCATCTAAACGAGGGTTCCAGCCGGATAGTTGGTGGTGGCACACTAATGGCCTGGGGTGTCTTCAGTTGGACGTCTTTGAGACCTTTGGTACGTCTACTAACCTCTCAATGCATCACGGTATGGAACTCATGGCTGACAATTTGCACCCATTTCTGTCCATCATGCATCCCAATGGAGATGACGTCTACCAGAAAGACAGCTGTTAATCTCACTGGCTTGACTTTGAAATAATGAAGTAGCCACCTAGAAGCCCTGATTTAAATTCCATCGAAAATCTTTGGGATACCGTCGAGCAGAGTGTTTGGGCCCGTGTCCTATCACCGCCGAACTTGAGCGAATTGTGGACAGCTGTGGAGGATGCATGGGTCGCCATACCTGAGAAAGAATTTCACAAGCTTGTAGAGTCCTTGCCTCGTCGTGTGGCGGCCGTTATCCCGTTATCAGGGACAGAGAGGGGGGGGGGTGTCCAACACGTTACTAGGTAGCTATCCCTAATTCAATGGCACTTCAGTGTATATTGTTATTGTTGATGTAAATAAATATTTTTTATTAAGGAGGAAAGTTTGTTTACATTTCTTTCACCTTAACAGAATGAACTATAGCGCGTGCGCTAAACAAATACTAAAATTTAATTGGTCAGTTTGTCAACTTTGCACCAGCGATGCCTGCATGAAAACGATCCAGTATGTTAATGATTACTACGCGAGTAAACTTGTCGCCATTGTCGTCTCCATATTTTATGTTCATGTCATAATGATTATTATTATTATTATTACGGGCACCTCCAAAGATTTCTTAGACTCATCGAGGGAGGTCCTAAACATCATGTCAAGAACTTTCCAACATTTGCACAGTATCCATCATACTTTGCTTTGAACTCATTCGCAGTCATGGCACCCACAACAGACTCTGGCAACCTATTCCACTACACTCTTACTCAGTTTCCATGGATGGCCCCTAGTTCTCCTACCCCCAAACCTGTTCTGAAAAATTTCCTCTGAATTAATCTTGTAAAAACCCTTTATTGATTTGTATGTCTTAATCATATCACCCCTTTTCCGCCTATCAATCAGTTTCTGTAATCCACAAATCTTCAGCCTGTTCTCGTAAGGTTCATTCTGTAGATCTGCTACCATCTTGGTCACTTGCCTCTCGATCCTCTCCACCTCCTCCTCGTCGAGCCTTGATAAGACCCCATCTTGACTACTTGACTCTTGTATGCAGATGTAATGAGGAGCAATAACCTGAACAATGTCTCTGCTTGTCAAAGTATTCTTCAGTAACCAAGTGATCTGATGAGCTGCTTTAGCCACTTTTGCTATGTGTCCCCTAAACTTTATCTCCCTATTCTCTTTTGCCAATTCTGCCAATCTATCCAAATCATCCTGCAAAATTTTGACATCATCTGCATTAACCTTCTTTTCTACTCCTGAATAAATTACTCTCTGATATCTCTCCATCAACCACCCTCCTATCCATCTCACCAATCCTACATCAATCTCCATATGTTGCAGTTTACTGATTAGAATTCCATGTGGTATCCTGTCAAAGGCCTTTGCAAAGTCCAGCAATATCAGAGTAAACCGATTACCTTTATCCAACTCAGTTGTCATTGTATTATTATAAAATGTGAGCAAGTTACTGAGGTATGACTACCCTTCACAAAACTATGCCCCCTCATACAGTATCCCATTTCCATCTACCCATTCCTGTATTTTGCTCTTGACCAACTTCTCGAATACTTTGACAACAACTCCTGAAGAATATTACATGAATATTCTTCGTGGAACAAGCATTCTCTGACGAAATTAAAGAAGTCACCACTATGTACAAATATCACGGATGCAAATTTCAGAGACATATTGATAACTACTTCCAGTTTAACGGTGGATATCCGAAAAATTGTTGATTCAAAAAAAGTGTAACGTGTCACATTAAAATGCTATTTTCAATAAACATATTGAACTCTATGTGCATTTTATTTTTTCCTAAATATTCAAGTTTTAAAAAATGCGGCCGCGTAAGTGTAACAATTATTTGAGTTGCCCCATAGGAGCATTTAAGTTGCGCACCTGTGCCCTGCATGGTGACAATGTGGTCCGATGGATTTGGACTATTCCAGCAAGACAACATGTCTGGCTCGCATTCTGCAAGCATTGGTTCCTAGAAGATACATAAGCATTCCATGTGCTCCCATCTGCATCTAATTCTTCTGATTTGAATCCCATCGAACCTTTGTGGGATCATGTGGAATGCAGAATCTACCGATCGACGACAATGCCTAGCTCGTCGCTGATCTTTGGGACATTATTCTATCCAGATGGTTCATCATATCTCAACACCTTCGGTGGTTTAGTAGAGTCAATGCTAAGACTATTTTAAACTATTTGCATTATAAATATTTATAAATAACTAAAGTTGGTATTTCATTTTAATCTTATTAAAACATTTTTCATTTCCAGGACATTTATGATCATAAAATTGATCATAAATGTCCTGGAATATGTGTGTGTGTGTGTGTGTGTGTGTGTGTGTGTGTGTGTGTGTGTGTGTGTGTGTGTGTGTGTGTGTGTGTGTGTGTGTGTGTGTGATTATCGGGACCGATCTTTACATATGATTTGTTCAAGTAATAATATATTAATAAATATATAGCATAAATAAAGAAAATCTAATCTTACAGGTAACTCCAATATAAGTAAACCTATTCGCAACAGCTTACTGACCAAGCATTGGCCGGTAAGCTGTCGCGAGTGAGAACATTTGAAACTCAAAGTACGGCCATTCGATATAAATAAATTAATTCTAATTTTATTAATTTAATTTAATAAATTTAATGAAATTTTAAAAACAATAAATTAAATAAAATCTGTCTATGAACTTTTTGGTTACGGCTTGGTATTATTATTTTTCCCATTGAAAATCATAAATGCATAAACTATCTGTGCCGAGCACCCTTTTCTAAACAAATACGAATTATTCTACCAGAAACTAAGTTTTATTTTAATCCCTCTCACAAAACAACAGCAAATCACAACCGTTGAATGCGGATACATTTCAAAAATATAATACGCTTAATTCATGATTTAGCTTCCTGAGTGTGAATGCTAAACAAACCAACCGAGTCTAATACCCTCCCCCCTCCCTAAAACTTCCGACAGGATAGAATACAATATATCCTAGACACCCTGTCAAACAGTTTATAATTCCAAAATTCCAGATCGTAATCTTTCTAGATCGAAAGAATAAAAACTGGTGGAGTGCCCGGATGTGTTTATGACGTCAAACAATTGTTCAGAGTTTCTACTAGAATGTAGGTAAGCAGTTATGGAATTAAGTATACCGCTTTACTGTATACTATTAACAAAATGAAAGCGATGTACCACTCTCAGCCGTTATAAAAAAAAAAAAAAACCCTTAGAATGAGGGAAGATACTAAGCGCAAATGGCTTCTTCAAGGTCGGTCACACTTTCAATGTAAATATTTTTAAAACCTTGGAAAAGCCAAGAAAGTGGCAAGTCCCGAATGCTGTTTCACGAGAATGCGCGGGGCAACAATTTTTAGCTGCATTTGACATTCCAGGGAAACGCCACACACAGTGCGGGACTTGCCACACAACTAGAATGATTGCTCAACGCTCATTGAGACGTGGGTCACGTGATTTTGTCATGCTTTCCCCTCTCCTTTGCTTGTTTACAATTTGTTAGTTAGATTTTAATAAGTGCTTTACCTTAACACATAATGTACCTCATTTTTAACTTATTTAGCCTTTGTTTCAACAGCTATCCGTTTACACTAAACAATATACGAAAGTTATTCAATTAAAATGCAAACCACACCATGAAATGTATCGCGTAATCGCGAAATATATTATACAACATTACATACTTTTAAATTACAAACATCTACCTACAAAATGCATTAAAAGTGATTGTTATTTCTCGTTCAACCACAGTGTCCTCTGGCACACAATGTACAGCTTGCATGAACACAGTCACATACGAGTTAAGCAGCACTTGATATTTGAATATGATTTTTTGTTAAGAGCATCCAACTAGTACGACATCCTCCGTACTCTGGAACTGAGCCCGCCTGAACTATGAATTGCATGTGTACGGAAGAGAAACCTGTTTTGGATTTAAAAACTCGCTCTCTTTCATGTCAGACCTGGCTAAATTTCCGTTGAAAAGATTTATAATGATTCCCCAACCTGGATTCGAACCCGGTGCTTTTTTAACCTAAGGGCGCATGTCACGACTTTCTTCCTACTGTTGTGTTTGTTGGTGTGAATCATTGTTGATAATTGATTGATATAATTTTTAGTATTAATTGATTAATTGATATAATTTTTAGATATTAATATTATGTGAAGCATTCAACCTCACTCCCCATCAGTCCACGAGTCCTTGGACTCATGGAGAGAGCACCCTACATACAACTCACCATTTTCACTGGCTAACTCGCCTTCAACTGAAAAAAGTTCATATAAAGATTACTCATCATGACGAGTATCTAACTCGGGTCTTTTCCAAGGAATGGATCAGTATTTGTCATCCCAATTGCACTACGGAGACTAGGTATGTTTTCGCAGAATGCGTATAGCAACTAATTAGATTCATTTTAGCTGTTTGTACAGATGTAAGTTATTTTGGGAATCCTGCTAGATGGGCTTTACTCAAATTTTGTATTTGAAATTACAAAAACGATTCGAAGTGAAATTGATAATTCCGCACTGGCTTGGTCAAACCAATGAAGAATGGTTGGTATTTATAATTTCTTAAAATTTGCCGTATTTTAGGAAATTACACCAATGACAACTTTCACCCAGATTTCTTGAAAGTTCTCGGAAACACCGAAAAGAAATAGTCTAAAATCCTATTCTGCCCAATTTCAATCTATATTGTATTTATATAATTATGTATTGTACAAGTGTCCGCGCGGTTAGCCTAGTGGCTGTGCGCTTCGCAACCATATTCCTGGGGAAGGAGGGTCCTAGGTTCGATTCCCGTACACGACGTGAGGAGCTGAAGGATCTTCCTCAGCCATAGCCACGTCAACCGGTCTTGGGCTTAGACAGCAGGGTTTTTTCCCCAGTTTATTCTGGGGGTTTTCATCCCACAAACAGGCAAACCGGACCCGTGAGCATACAGGATACAGCCATAGGACATATAGACGAAGACAAAAGAGATGGGCGCCATCTGTCTTAATTCACCGCCCATTAGATATTCATGGCTTAGCCATGAGTGACCCAACGGTCCATTAAGGACTATGGGAGAAATAGAGATAGATAGATTGTACATAATGTGTTTATACAATTCTCTTTGGTGGGTACCTCCTAACTTGTAATTTCCGTTGTTGAATCGGCCCAAGATTCGAGGCGCCATTGATTTTTTTTATGTTAGAATTCCATTTCTAAAACTGCTAAAGGCTCAATTGTGATCATTAGATGGCGCTATAACTGTTTAGAGAACTCCATCACCAGCTACTTGAAATATTTCGTGTGTCAAAACTGCTGTGTGCGACCTGCTGCTGTTTTGTTGGGTAGCACAAGCTGTTGAGAATAAAGACCAGCTGATGATGTACCCTTCAAGAACCAGCTCAAAGTGGACCACGCGCACAAAATTTCATCAAAAGCACATCAGCTCACTCTTAAATAGACTTCTCGTGGGGACGGAAGTTCCATCCTAATTGGCGTATTGTTTTAAGATTGTTGATGAAGTAGCAATTCGTTTGATAAAATTCATTCCATGGATTGGTAACTAATCCATTCGTAGACACTGGTGCGATGTGGAGCTGTAAATTTGCGCGAAAAATTCCGAAAGCTGCTGCTGATTGCCTACCTGATAAAGATGATGTTGAACAGTTGCTCTTCTAGTACTGAGATCAATCAACAGTCTACAAGTGCTTGTGACCATATCGGCTTCTATCAGTTTGATTCAGTGTCTTTAGATAGCTGTCATTCGGCAGACAGCTAATCTTCGTCATGATCGGCAACCCATGAATTCACGGGAGACAAATCTTGTAAGACAGGAATCTTCGGTCATTTCGTTTTCTTAATCCCTAACTGGTATTATTATTTGCAATAGCGTGAGTTTGGTGGTCGTTTTTTCCGAGTTGTGATATTGAAAACTTGAGTTTCCAGGACCGGAAAAAAAAAAAAAAACACAGGTATTATTTCTGGGAAAATTCCCATGTTACTCCTCTAAAAATAAACTATTATTTTAATGTCTAATATAGCCTACTTTCGTTTAGGATTTTTTTTTTTTTTTTTTTTTGTACAATGTCATTGGCTCTTTACCCAAATTGTAGGACATTATTGAAGTGTTATAAAACTAATATATGAAGAATAAAAATAGGGGAAAATTTGAACATGACTTTTTGGAAAACAACAGAAAACGACATCCAAAAAGGCATGTCCAAATCTTCTCCTATTTTTATTCTTCATATATTAGTTTTATAACACTTCAATAATGTTCTACAATTTGGGTAAAGAGCCAATGAATTGTATATAAAAAAAAATAAAAATAAATAAAAAAAGGGCACTCCTAAACGAAAGTAGGCTATATTAGCCATTAAAATAATAGTTAAAAAAAAAAAACATTTTACTTTGGGAATCGGATCAAGAAGCCCTTGAAAAAGGTTTTTCAAGTTGGCGACTTCATACCGGTATAGGATCTAATGTATACCGGTGTTTCTTTGGCCGGTTTATCATTATTGAAGAATAAAATGCAAGCAGCGTGTGGAATTTATGTCCAAAATCTAATCATTTCAAGAATTTTCATTATGCTTCTGGTCATCTGCACAGCTTCGTGATAACTTTCATGATGCTAGATCGGCTTAAGAAAGACTGAAAGGTTCGATTATATTCTCCGATTAGAGAAATTTTTTCTTCATTCAGAAGAAAGCAGGATTTTAAACTCACAAAATCAGAACTCAGTCGACCATATAACTCAATTATACATTCAATAATATTAATTAAGATAAAAAACGTACAATGGCGACATCTGTCGGCCATATTTTCGTGTCATCTTTCACCTGCTACACATAAATACGCTTCACCGAGCTGCCAACGATGACAAAGGGAAAACCAACTGTCTCCCGTTTTCCAAAGTCTGGACTAAAAGTGTGCCGTTCTTTAAACATCAACCTGATATCAGAATTTCTCAGAGCAAAATGTAAATGCCAACGTAGCGAATATTTTTCTAGACTTTTTTATAATTGATATGTCGATGAAGAACTTACAGAAGAAATATCGAGATTCGTCTGGCAAAGACGGACATTAAAAAATTCGCACAAAGGCAGATGTTACTGCCCACAACATTTCTCGTTAAATGGCCCAACAGAGAAGTCGAACCTTTGGGGGAGGTTGTAACCATCTTTGGAATAACGCAACTGGATCTAAATAAAAATCTGGGCATCGGCTAACTGTATTTGTATTCCCGGCGAGGTCGAATTGTGTGACTTCGATATCGCATCCGTAGGCGAATATGTTAATAAATTAAGACAGGTGTCAGAAGAGGGATGGAGATAGCAATCTTCTTGAGAATGAGAGAATACACTTATTCAATGAAATGCCGCATGATGATGACAGTGACAAGTGATCTGTTATTGCTGCTTACCCAAAGTTCCCGCCCCTCTATCAGATCCAATTATTTCTACCCTCACCGAATTTTCCGTGGGCGCTTGAGGAATGTCGATAACAAAAATCGACCGAGCGTTCTTTCGTAATAACTATCGTATTGATGAAGTTTCGGCAGGGTCATAACGACGCTTAAAAAAAGTCACCTAAATCTTCGATGCTCCCCAACATCTTCGCAGAAAAAAAAATTTACAGAATTTTTAATTCCATACGACTTCTTATTCTGAATTATCATCATTATTATTTCCTGTAATGTGTCGCCATATATTTGGCAGATCTCCATAATCTATAATAAGGAACATGGAAAGATGAGTGGGGGACATTCGCAAGAAATGAAAAGGTTTATCAGCTGAAAGTGAATCCATCGGTATCACATGGCAAGTTTTCTTTTAAAGCATTAGTAAGTTGTTCCACTGTTGAATAGGACAGTCTTGGCTCTAGTTGTGCGTTCCTTGTTGTCCCACAGATGTTCTGTTACAGGTCGAGTCTCTTATGCTGGCCACTTCTATGTTTCGATGTTAGTCTCTTTAAACTAAGTGTTGTTTGCAACCCATAATCGTGTTATGTAGGGTGACATACACACATCTGTTCAGAACATCAACAATGTTGGCATAGCAGTCATGATGATGTGTACCTCACCCATACCACGAGAAGCAATCGTACATTATGCTATCCCCATCAGGAAGGAGCAGAGCCTGACTGAATTATCATTCTAAATGTAACATGAGTTAGTGTATGTAATAGGGTTAGTGTATCGAGATTGTGGGTGTTTAAAATTACACAGGTAGTTGAAAGCTTGGGGTTTGTTTCGTTGTGAATGGGTTGTACTGACTACGGGACGTTTTTTTTTTTTTTTTTTTTTTTTTTTGCAAAGGCGATAAATTTGAATTTATTAAAACTAATTATGAACAGATTCGAAAGACTTAAATTTTAATGCATAAGTTTTAGCTCTTTATATACTAAATAAATAGATAAATAAAGCATATCGATTCTGCATATTAAGCCATTTTAATTTCTAATTTTTAACTTCCTATATTTGTAAAAAAATTAAAAAAAAAATTCAATATTATGTATTTCTGTATATAAAATGGATTTTACTTCCTAACTAAAGCATCCGTCTGTTTGAAAATAGTTTTACATTAAATTTACTAGAAATAATATTTCAAAAATATTTCGTTCATAATACGAAACAACTGGAAAAAAAAAAAAACCACTGCTCATCGTTTTGCGCATAATCTGTAGACCATCGACAATGTAGACCATCGCGCCATGGTCTACATTGTCATCTGCTTTCTGCAGAGGTGTTCTTATACGTGTGTTATGTTTATTCGGTATCGCTTCGCTGGCAGTATTAAAGAACCTGAAATTCAATCTGTGGCATCCCGGTTTGTGCTGGTACAGAGAAAACCTAACTGCATATCGTGTAAAATATGAGGTCAGGTTTTCTAGGGTCGGCTTTTGATGTGCTGTGCTGATTCTTGGTACTGTATCGATTACGACAAAATACTGCAGAGAATCTATGGTTTGATCCTTACGAGTGTCACGTGCATGCTCGCACTCCAATACTACATAACAGAGCTGGTAATTGCAACACTTTTAGTTTTGTCCGCCGTTCTCAGAGCACGCTTAAATACATGAAGTAGGGTACTGTTATTCCGATATAATGCATGAAACTATTTTAATCTGAAATATAGATTTTATTCATTGACATTATTAGCTCTACAATGCACTATTTGTTAACAGCGAAGAATCACCGAGCAAACAGTCAGCTAGTATGGTAACACATTTGTAGATAGCAGACGACAATATGCGAAGTATTTTGCATCAATAGTGAATTTTTTAATATTACTAGCATATCGAATGTAAAACTTTATTTTGTCAAAATATGAAATATTTTAGTTGGAATAAATGAATTTTTGCAAAAACATAAAATGACAAAAAAAAACAACAACTTTGTCTGGCGTGTAGACTTTGATTGTGTTAACGAAGCTAAACAGAAAGGTAAATTGATATAATTTATTTATTTTTTCTTTAGTTTAGTTTGCACTATGCCTTGCTATTATTTATGATTTCTATAAATATATATAATTTCTATAACATCTATAGTTTCATTATAAAGACTGTGATAGAATTATTATAGTCTTCATCGTTTCCTGAATTTTTCAAGATACTCCTAACAATCACATCTGCGTGAATAAGATATTCAGCTAAAAAAAAAAACTTTTAACTTTTTCCTCTTTGGTTTTATTTCGCTAGGCATGTCCGTTTCTTGTGAAAAATAAACGTTCAGTTGAAAATGGTCAGCCAAACTCCATCTGCAGCCTTTCACTAGCAGGCTTTACCTACTTTATTTCCCGAAAAAAAAAAAAATCTTTTATTTGAGTTCGGAGAACATTGGTCTCTTGTGCAATGGAAGCTTGTCTGGACTCATGACTTTATGCATGAACACACCTTCCAATTCGGAGGAAAAGATCCAACTTTGATACTTCGTGCTTACTTTTCTTACAACGTATTTAAAAAATCTCCAATGAATAATTTTGAAACGGATGTGTTTAGCGAGTGTAAATATGTTACTTTTGACACTTTAAAAAACATTCTAAATCTGGTTTCGTGAATGCTAACATTTTTAAGAGGGGGAAAAAATTAAATGTACATTATCTGTTTATCATAAGACATTTTTTTTTTTAATAAGCAAAAAAAAAAAAAAAAAAGAAGTTCTTAAGACGCTATTTCCATAATGGTTTTGGGAACGACTTGCAGTACGTAAATTGTATACAAATTTCAGTCATTGTAGGTTCACACTTGACTGTCGATGGCGTTTACTTTGATGTACGGCACATCTATTTGGAAACAATGTTTGCTTTTCCCCCCTGTTTCTCATCCTTAAAAAAAGAGTAAAACAAAATTTAAAAAAAAAAAGAAACCTATTTGCGCTATTTCAAACACGTCACGTGAACTTTAACGATTTATCGCAACAAGCTTTGACAAAATTGAAGCAATATTGATCTTTTAGTAGTCGTGCGTTACAAGTGCCGTTAAAAATATTGGCACACAAAAGTTTGAGGCAAAAAAAAAAAAAGAAAAAATAATCTGTTTTGTAAAGAATGATTGCAACAATTTTTTGTTTTTTGATTTTTCTCTGTTATTAGTGCTAAGAAAAAGAAGAGATAAGTGCCTATATCCAGGTGTAACATGATCAAGGAATGCTTCCAAACCTCCGGAGAACGAGCTGAGTACGGAGATAATCCGAAGAGAATGGTTAGAAAGATGCATCTTAATTCTAATCCTATTTCTCGTCTCCCCCCCCCCCCACGTCTTCAACATTGTGACTTCAGCGCTAAATAATCACGAGAATGACACTATTCCGAAACATAGGATATTAATAATTCATTTGCTAGTCTGTCCAGATAGACGTCTGATTATCTAGGTTCAACTGCTGTGATCATCGATGACATTTGAAGAAAGTGACATCAATCTTTTTTTTTTTTTTTTTTAATGTTGCGCCTATACACAAGAGGGTGGTTGATCAACCTACTATAGTACATTAGTACCGTGTATGGGTAGTGGGTTGGGAGAGGAGGAACTTGTTTACACTTGATTTAAACGAATGTAAATTGTATTCCTTGGGAAACACAGCAGGGAGGACACAGTTCAGCAGTTGTAGGGATGAAGGAGGAGGAAAAGAAACTTGTTCTGTTTATTTTTAAGTGTACTGGAAGGGATGTTGAGCAGCAGCTGCACGTGTTCCTACAAGCTTGCTTCCTACTTGCTCTCCTCTGTATTGAGTCAAGCATTTTGAGGGAGCTTTTAGGGGCCCTACCCCATATGTGGGAGCAATATTCAATAGCTGGGCCGATTTGTGATTTATATAATGTTAACAGATGTTCAGGGGTGAAGTAACGTCTTGAGTGAAAGAGAAATCCTAGTTTTTTAGAAGCTGAGGATGCAATGGTTGTGATGTGTTTATGCCAGGAGAGGTTTGATGTGACGGTAATTCCAAGAACAGAGATCTCAAACTGTCTGGAAATTTGAGTATCGTCAAGACTGAGTCATTATCATAGAATTATACTTTCGGAGTTTTGCTGCCATACTGGATCATATAATTTCGTGTCGTGCATAATTTAGGCGCTGATTTAACCAAAATGAAAACTTTCGTGAGAATCTTAGTTTTGGAATCTTATTAACACACATTTATATAAGATATTCACCACAGGTGTTGCATCAGAAAGAATATTAAAATAAAGGAAACTTATTTGGTGTTTATTTAATTCGATAAATATAAATTCGACCAATGGGACTGACTTCGGTATGGTCGACTGCAATACGTGCAGTACTTGGACTATTGCTTGACTACGCACGCAGCTTAGAACGGAACATTAGTCCACATTTTCATTTATAACGTAGCTTACTAGCTTTACGCCGTTAATAGTCAGAAATATGGATTTTTACACGGCATAACATAACAGCTTGTGTCATGTGATTCATAGAACTGAAATGACAAATGAGGAGACGCTGTGTTCGAGCGATGCCGATTTATCTTCAGTAGCATGTGTGCAAGACAGGGGCTTGTTATGGCAGCTCTTTCTCCCTTCTGCTTTAAGAATATCTTGAAGCAACATACACGGAATGAAACGCGTACGAATATGCACTAGTCTCCACTTTGGATACAGAACTGAACAGCGCTTAATGTAAAAGATTAAATGTAAAACACGTTTAAGATAATCTTCATTACAGAGAAAATAAGAAAGAAACATAAGTACAAATTAGATGACTTCATATTAGTGACTTCAAATCATTCAATCAAAGCTTGCTTGAATATTTTTCAAAGTGTTGATTAAAATAGTACTTTAACAAAGTTATTATTAAATTAATAACTTTTATGATATATTATTGCTACATCACAGTATTAACATACGAGTACACAAACTGGATTGTTGTTAATGTTGTATTTGAACATTGCTTGTAACCATTTAAAAAATAACGGCTTTTCTTGAAAAATTCACCTAACGCACCTATATATATATTTTTTCATTTTATTACAGTTTCAATTAAAATACCATATTGTAGCTGGTCTCGTTAAAAAAAAAAAAAAAAAAAAAAAATGATACCTTCCATAACATCAATCTCAGTGGTAACGTGTTGCTAAGGTTTAGAAACACTTAACCCAATGCAACACAAAATAATCTTTCGAACTGGACAAAAAAATGATAATAACTAAATATAAAATTGCGATTCAAAACACAAAATACCACCAAAATTCTTGGATACTCATGTTGTTACGATGGTATGCTTACCAGTGGTTCCAAAATGCACCTTAAATAGTTCTAGGGTGAAAATTATGAAAACAGTAAAACAGAAGACAACCTCATTATACAAGATAAAAAAAAAAACTTTTTATTTCCCCCTTGATACCTCCCATCATTTTTTTCTCCCTTTCCAATGTCAACCCAACAATGTTACATCCACCAAGGTTGTAAACCTTTAGTACACTAGCATTTAAAACGCGGGTAGGCTAAAAATTACATAAGTCAGAAACCCTGCCTTAATAACCGAGTATGGAATTTTTCAAGAGCCACTGTAGATCCTCAAGTAAGTATTGTGGTGGTGTCACAACAAATGATGAAATTTGTCTATCACCTAAAAAGATTCGCAAACATCTTTGGCCAGTGGAATTCGAACCAATGTGTTGGTCGGAGAGCGAGTCTGCTATCCTCTTGATCAATCAGGCCCAAAATTTGTTGAAGGTATTCTTTAAACTATTAGATGGGTTTAAATTTCTTCATTTCAATTCATCCCACTTCCCTTCCCTTCTCCTATCTTTTGACTGTCCTTCCCTTGGACTAAAATTTTGCGTTAGAGGGTTTCTTTCCCACAAATACGTGTATTTATTTTGTGCCAGTGGGAAGGGACTCCGCAAATCAGTTGGCTTGGACGGAGTACTTTGGTTAGAAATACCTGGGATCAAATATCGTCTGCGCGCGAAGAACCTTTATGAGGGCCCTTTTAGTCAAAAGGTGAGTTAGCTGGCCTCATGCGTAAGTTGGAAGAGTTTTTGCTTCCGGAAAGTATGGTTTTTCGTGCTAAAAACAGGCAAAACAGGCAAATCGAACACACTAGTGAACAATGAAAGCAACGCGAAACTATCTTGTTCTATTATAATAATTCCCTAATAAAGTAGAATTCCTACCCCATCAACCATTAGGTTTGTTAGTTTGAGGAGACAAGTATACATTTTGTTGTTGTCATTGTAAATACTTGGTGTCTTGCGCAAGGCTGCTCCCTGGTACTTAAAAAAATAAAATAACTTTCTTCATTTGTACTATAAAAATTTAACTTGTTTAAACAGATAATCAAGGTTTCTCTTGTAGTAACTCTAAGTGGTTGCTATCATCGTTCAAGGATTATTAATTTCTAGCGAAAATACGAAATTTCAGTTTAATATGAGATAATATCTATCGGACGATAACTGAAAATTACTATAAATGTAACGAGTTTATTTCCTTATCACACTTCACGCATGAGGTCGCTTCAGAAGCAATGCAGTCTGGAAACTAATTGTTAGAAGTAGCTCGCTATAATGACGTTTAATTCCATTTCCAGTTATGAAACTTTAATTACTCTGATTATGAATATATAATTAAAGTTTTAACACGTAAAACTCGGACGTAGTGTAATTCCAGTTATATAATCGCCTTACGTGTCCACATCACGTCTCTCTTCAAGAGATTTAGTTATGTTTTAATGCGCAACCTTCGCAAATGAATATTGCAATGCTAAAGGATTTTTGCTTCGTGTGAACATTGGTAGAAGACGGAAACTCCTGATATCCAAACTGCGCATGTGCTTACTTGCTAAACAAGACTTTATTTATGCTTCGTTTTACTGTCAGAATTCGTTATTATAAAGCATTAAATAAATAAGTATAACGTACTCATTCTGAGCCATTATAGTTTTCATAACTATATAAAAAGCGGTAATAATTCTTTTTAAAACATAGAATCTTTTTAAAAAACGCTACTCTACTAAATGTCTTTCTGTTCCTGCTCGTGGCACCTTTGCATATTTTCGTAATAAGGTGCCTCAAAAATGCTACGTTGCAGAAGACGAGCGATCCGTATTATGCAGCACTAAGCCTAATGCGAAGCGTCGGTTGTGTGCATGCAAGATTCTTGCACATATTATGCCTAACACGCGCGCTAAGTGTTTACGCATCTCGCTGTGATGTAGGCCACGTAATCCTTAATGTTCTTGTAGAAACATCAGCTTCCCTGTTTTCCCTCCTCACTTGCAAATTGAACTTGGTAGGCAGTGTTAACTGACAGATCGCTCCGAAAAATGTGCGAAATCTTTCTTTGTGCTGTTGGCAAGTTTTGGATATCCCGTTGTAGTGAAATCATTAGTAATTATAGTGGTTTTTCGTGGTTGCCGCAAACTTTGCTAACTTTACCATACATATAATCTTATTTACATCCGTAATGCATAAATGCATTTTTTTTTTTTTTTTAATTTTAAGAACCGCTGCTTTTCTTTTAACTTCGGAGAGAAATGTTTGATAACTATTTCAAGAAAGCACCGTGGTATATTTAAAATTATAATCAGATAAAATATTTATATAGTGGAGTATGAGATAAATCTGAGACATGGTTTATGTTACTGTGTTCCTTATTTTTTTTTTATTATATTAATATTTATGCTAGTTTACCGTTCACGGATTATATGAAACTCAGAAATTGTGCACGATGAAGTTTCTTAACTAAAATAAAAAAAAAAAAAGAAAGAAGTTTCTCACTTGAGTGCCTGCTACTGCTTTTATTTTCTGATTTAGGAATTATCCTTAAAAGATGTCACATCTCTTTTAGGGACTTTTGATCCACTTCGCTGTCTGTCACTAAGTTTATCACGGCCCTTCATTCCCCTTAGTTTTTCTAAAGAAATTGTTTCGACTTTGGATTTATTTATTTTATTTATTTATTATTTATTTATTCCCTTGGTCTAAATTCGGACATAATTTAAATACGACTCCTGTCGTATTTATTGTATTGTATTGTCCATTTAAATACGACATCATTTACATACGACTCACTACAACGTAGCGGCATAACTAGGATGTGGAGGAAAGAGCCAAGAGCATAGCTTGGCCCACCTTTGCTGCAATTTGTTTCTGTACTGTAGTGTATCGCCCTAATTGAGCAATCCGGCATTTCTGAAGGCCTGGAGAAATTGTTATCATGTGTCCACTGTATGGATTGATTTCATTTTGCTTCTGTATATGCCACATCGCCCATTACCTCCGAGTACCCTCTGACAAGACAAGAGCATGTAAGTTCATGATCCCCAGGCAATCCTAGCCTCTGACGTAATTTTCACGTGGAGCTCTTTCTTTTCACCGAGGCAGTCCGTTCGGACTGCTGTAAATGATTTTGCATAGTTCCAAGTTCTAGCGCATGTTTTCTTTGCTAGGTGAAAAATAACTAAAGAAATAAAATTAATAATTATTTAATTCAATAAGTTTCTCTTATAGAAGACTCACTGAGTATTTTTACATGACATCTGCCATGGTTATTTTCATATTAATCTTAATCATTGCAAAATAGCTATTTGCATCATCATTATCAATGGCAACTCTCAATTTTCCATAAGCTATTATCAACCTTGCTGCCATTCTTCTATTGAATATCATTTTGAATGATAAATATTTCCATTTCTACATCGCTGTTATTTATCATACAAAGGTAACTTGTTTCATCAAGAAAGATAAATTGCTTACATCGAATGTCAAAAATGGATTCGCCAGAAATAATAAAACCAGCTCAATAATCCCACGAGACCTTGAATTATCAATAGTGCTTAAAATAAAAAATAAAAAATAATAAAAAACGTTTCTCGTGCTACCTGGTCACATGCTGGTCGGAGAATATTGCTTTTTCGGAGAATTTCTATTAAAAAATACGAGGGGGGGGGAGAAGTGAGAAAGGAAATGGGAACGAAGAAAATTTTAACCTATGTGAACCTAATTCAAGAATCCAGTTTAAAAAATGAAGCTAAACTTATATTTAATTTGGAAAAAAATATTTTATTGTTGAAATAATTTAAATCTGGATGACTTATCAGAAGCGTTACGCAGTACAGTAACGAGGGTATGAAGCGCCTGTGGGAAATGTCTGATTTGCGCCCCCCCAACCCAAAAATGACAAAGCATTTTTAAAAATGTAAACGTAACAAGTTAAATTTTACTAAATCTTCTTCTTCTTCTTCTTCTACGCGTTATTCCCGCTTCCTATGCAGGGTCCGCGTGATCAACCCCCTCAAAATGAGTTGCAGAATTTGTGTGTCTAAAGCGGCATATTGCCGAAATTTAAAAATACAATATAAAATAGCAGACTTTTATATATCTATTTATTTATTTTTATTTTTTACGTTTTGCGCCCCTAACCTAGTTGCGCCCGTAGCGGGCGCCTCTTTCGCCAGGCCCTCGTTACGACACTGGCGTTACGTTTGTCAAAAAGGGTAATTTCATAGCAGAGAGAGCTCTTCAAAACAAGTTTTGACAACGCAAGATTTTACTTAATGGATGATTTCTTTGTGTGTGTGTGTGTGTGTGTGTGTGTGTGTGTGTGTGTGTGTGTGTGTGTGTGTGTGTGTGTGTGTGTGTGTGTGTGTGTGTGTGTGTGTGTGTGTGTGTGTGTGTGCGTGTGTGTGTGTGTGAGCGGGCGCGTATTACTTTGTATTCTTGTTGATAATGAAAAGTGAAAGTACTTGGCATCTTATAATAGCAAACGTAAAATTAGTGTCGCTTCCGTATAATGAATAAAGTGCCTTTCTATCTGCCTCTTTATGTAAACTTAGATAAATATCATGTGCTCATCTTAACTGCATCAGGATCAGTCATTTTAGATATTAAGTGTCGCTAAATATATTTAGCACTAATGGAAATACTGAATATAAAACAAGTACACTCTGCTGCAAATTAATATGAACACACACACACACACACACACACACACACACACACACACACACACACACACACACACACACACACACACACACACACACACACACACACACACACACACACACACAGAGAGAGAGAGAATAATATTCTATTGTCCCCTCAGCTTGATCTGTGTTTAGCTTTTTGCTGGGTTCCTGTATACATTCGTGTGTGTGTGTGTGTTCATGGAATTTATTTTCATTTTTTTTCCCCAAAAGCTCAGATGTATTCCATTTCAATTGCAGCATTCTGAGGTCCTTTTAAGAAGTCACGATTAAATAATGTGTCACTTTTTTTCGACTACCCACCTATGTCACAAAGTGCTTCAGACTTCTTTCTTATCAAGCTTCTCTAAAAATATTTGCTATTTTGTAGTATGGAGTCATTCTAGATGTTCTTCTTTCTTTGTGAAATGGTTACAAGTCAAGTCTTTTTGAAAAGCAGTTTTTTTTTTTTTTGCGCGAATTGCGAATCTTCCCCAGCTGAAGAAATATTTCGATTTCATTTTAGGCATCATTTCCATAAAAATCATCTTTTTTTTGACAATTTCACCCACGAAAGATTGGAAACGCGGTCTAGTCAAGAATAAAATTTCCAAGTTTTCGTTTTATAATTGGATAATTTTATCGAAAGCTTCTCAAAATGCTTTAGTATATGATGAATAAAATAATTCTACTTGACTGTCACGGTGATATTTAGTAAAAAACGGAATTTAGGATGGAGGCTCTAATATACGTGGTTGAGTTCTGATATGGATCGCTGCACTTTTTTTATTGGGAGAATTTCGCAAAATGATTCGAACTGACATTTCAAACAGCCTTGACGAAATTGAATGAAACTTAGCATTTAGGATCTGTAATCAACATTTGTCGAATTGTACCAATTGAGATAAATTTTAATGGTGATCCTAAATACAAACTTTCTAACATTATCATCAAACAGGAATTATTATTATTAACTCGGATCGTTTTGCCAATAAAAGTTGTCCACTTATACCTAAAAAAGGAGGAAATATTAGCGCAGTTTCAAATGGTTTTATTAATATAAAAATAAAATTTTAATGAAAAGAAAGCATAATTCATTATCTACTCTTGAACCTCGGACTAATCTTATTGTGCTGCATGTTAACCAAAGCGACGAAGCATTGGTTCAATTCAACGCACTTAAAACTTATTTTAATTATTACCTACAGCACAGTTTGAAACTGTTCAGAGTCGAATTTTCGACTGTCAAAAATACTACGACACTCTCGTTTTTGGCTTATGTTCTGTAGTCATATAGTTTCGTCTTACCTATGGTCCGAATGAAAGCAAAATTGAAATTACTAGATAGATTTTAATAAGAGATCCCACGCATCAGGTACGAACTATTAATACCAGTTCAAGTTATTTTTTTTAAATCATAATTAAAATGCTTAAAAAATAGAACTATTTAACTAGAACAGAGAAATAAAAAAATATAATAAAAACCAGAAAATAAACAGTCATCAGAAAGAGCTCGGTTCTAGTAAAACAGAAAACAGAAATAGAATATAAAAAAAAAGAAAAGAAAAAAAGATTATGCACAAAGAGAAGTAAGAAGAAACACAGAGGAAGATGAATTAGTTTTGTAACATAACTAGAAAAGGATGTATCAAAACTACAACTTATAAACTAATAAAATTAAATGAGTAAAGAAATAAAAGAAAATGTAAAAAAATACAAACAAAAGCCCTCGAAAAATGGAAACCTATTTTCTGAATCTCTGGAATATAAAACAGAAGTAAAAACATATATAAAACAAAGAATGACCTAACGGAAAATATTACAATGTCAGAACAGAAAAATGCGATGAATAAAATGAAAAATAGTTAAACACCAGGGGAAAAAAATATAAATATGAAACTGCAAAAAATGTATTTGAAAAAAGTTAAAGAAAGACTTCTGAAATTCTTTAATAAGGTTTGAATTATTGGAATTGCTTCTAACCCTTAGGGGGGGGGGACAGTTCATTTCTAATTTATAAAAAGAAAATAATAAAGATTACTGCATGGAAATTTATCTCCTAAGTGCTGGTTATTAGACATTCCGGGGAATTACAAGATAAGTTAGCAATATAATAGAGGACGAACTATTAGAAGAACAAAATGGATTATTCCAAATAGACTGATCTTGCATGAAATTCTCAAGAGAAGAGTTTCGAAGAGCAACATTCTTGACCTTCATTGCTTACGATAAAGCCTTTGATAAATTAGCAGAGAAAAATGCTTTAACAATTATTATTAGTATAGCATATTAGTGATTGAAATATAATTCTCAAGAGAAGAGAATTTCGAAGAGAAATTCTCTTGACCTTTACTGATTACGATAAAGCCTTTGATAAATTAACTGACAAAAATGCTTTAACATATTAGTGATTGAAATATACCAAACCTTCAAGAAATACATATATATACAAGAGGAGTATGGCAGGGACGTATGTATGATATAATATATATTAACGATTAAGAGAATCGAATTATTATTATTAATCAAGAAGCCTATACCCATCTCATGCTTTCTAATTACGATTGATTACATTTTATATAATTATTATACAATTATTATTTCACTTAAAACTGCTGATTTGCATTTTCG
This sequence comes from Typopeltis vanoorti, assembly GCF_054136105.1. NCBI lineage: Eukaryota > Metazoa > Arthropoda > Arachnida > Uropygi > Thelyphonidae > Typopeltis > Typopeltis vanoorti. The sequence goes on from NC_143557.1 coordinate 135,448,000, forward strand.
AGATATTTTCACTTAATTTAATATCTCATTGTTGTGTTAGCATTCCGTTTTGTATTTTTCCCCCTTTTTAAATGTTCTTGTGGCCGCTTTACAACTAGCAGTACTGTGCAGTTTTCGAAAACTCATCTACCTCATCTGGTTTTAATAGCCGCATGTAATCTCGCATTGTAGTATTGAAAATGACTTGAATAGATTGCTTTGAATTCTTCATCGCACCGACTAATAGAAAAGCTTCGTGTTTTTTTTTTTTTTTTTTGCTACGTTTCACGTAATTATTGTTATAGTACAGATCACACCACGTGACTTTGCAGTTAATGGAAATGGTTACATGTAGAAGAACGTCTATAGGCATATTTGAATAAGCGTTAAAAAAAAAAAAACTTCACTTGTGCACATCCTAAGTCTTAGTATGTTAAATGTTAGAGTGCAAACATCACTTGTTTTAACTTTTGTGTATCGATTATCAATCGTTATGATGCTGCAGGAATGTTTCTCAGCTTGTCACATGACAAGGTAGTCCTTTACGTCCCACTGAATTGGTAAGGTTTATCAGGAAAGAATCGATTGGCATTTGGCAAAGATCGTTATCGTTGTGCACTCAACATCAATTTGTCTTCAGCGCAGATTTCGCTGTCAAGGTCATCGCTTTAATTGGAAGTCGCTCTTAACAAAGGGATCTTCACTAATGCACTGATTTCCCCACTGCTTTTAAACATATGGAACGGGAATCTTAAAATTAAAAACTAAAGCAAAGACAGAATTGTAAAATAAGTTTCGAAATGATTTCGTTAAAAGGTGAATTTCTCAAGAGCATTCTTGTATAGTAATGCCATGTGGAACCACAAATAAATGTAGAGCTGGTTTTGGCTTGGAGATCATCAACAAATAAACAGACAGCAAAACCTTTATTTACTGTCATTATAATACAATGTATATTGTGGCTAATTTTGGCACTAAAAACGGTCCGATGTAGGCCAAAATTGAGGTGATTGGATACGTTTGAGTGGAAAATTCCATCCAGCAGGAGTATATATCATAGACCGATAAATATAATGAATTCTAATAGTTTATTTACATAATTTTTGATACGTACTGTAAAAAAAGTACATTTCATATTAACATTATTATTAGTCCACGCAGTTAGCCTAGTGGCTATGCGGGAGGCATTGGGCTAGTCGCCTCCATGGAGTCTGTAAACTCATCGCGAGAAGTCCACTAACATCATCTCTAACCATCATTACGTGTACAATACCTGTCATATTTTGCTTTGATCTCATTCAAACTCTCACAACTGACTCTGGCAAGCCACTCCACTCATTCACTGCCTCAAATCAAAATCTAGTCTCCACGCCCTTACTAGTTACACTTTCACTTAATTTCCAGGGATGACTTCTAGTTTTCCTCACATTGGTCATGTACTGAAAAATCTCCCTACTACCAATCCTATAAAACCCATAAAGCAACACTAAAGGGTGAGCTAGCCAGTCTCATACTAGAGGATTTTTTTGTTCTGCAAACTCGGGATTTTGGCCAAACATTGTATCGAAGGTGTAGGATTGTTTCAGTTTTCCAGATGATCAGTGTTGCAGCCGTCTTAGGCTTGGCTTCAGGGCATTTGAAGGAATATTTTCCGTTTGTATTTGAATCATTGGATTCTGATTTACAAACGAAATGACAATACACCGAACTCAATTGACTCAATGAATTCATACCATCTTCATTTTTTTTTTATCATATCTCATAATAGCCCCCTACACTTTAATATCCAATTCATCTAGAGTGATTTTGAATCATTAGAACACGCAGGTTGGATATGACTGACAAACCAGTTTTTCACTTTTAAAACCTAATACGAGTCTTTCGCAATCATTACGTAAAGAAAGAATAATTATGTACACTCCCAGACTCGGTTATTGTTTATATGATATTATTTCTGAATTATTATTTTTGCACATTCATATCTATTTGCCTAAATAGGAAATCGCACCGAAGATTTAGCTACAGAATTATTTATTTATTTATTTGGTTTACACGTTTTTTGTATAAGTAGAAAGATATACAAGTACAGGAAATTTAAGATAATTTACCAATTCGCTTCTTTTAATGGCGCGCATTTCGGTTACTATAACAAAGTAGAAGCAGATAAGGATATTAGTAGGAAACTTGATAATTTGTCACTTGACCAATAGATGCCGCTGAGCTGAGCTTTTGTGATGGTGCTCATTTATTTTTTATTAAAGTTTAAATGTGTATTACATTGTTATTTTCGAAAATTTGGAACTTGGAGCCATATTAGACAGGCTCCGAGTTCCAAATAACTTTTGTTTCCTTGCATCGGGTTTTAAATTAACACTAATATTAATATAGAATCTTAAAATATCTTCTTATTAAATATAATTTTGTCGATTTTTTTTTTTTGTTTTGTAACAAACTTGCAAGTCATCCGATGAGATTTGTAAATACACCTTGTCGTTATTAATATAAATTTTGTAAATAACTACAAGCGCACGATAATTCATTTTCTTTCAAAAAAAAAAAAAAATATATATATATATATATATATATATATATATATATATGTTTGCGTGTGTGGTGTATAAATAGAAAATACGAATGCTTACTATGTGCCTTCTGCGATCAACCACTTCCATTTAATCAACATTCTAAAAACAGTTCATACACTCGGGTTTGAGCGATGTAGAATTTTATTAATCTCCTTAAAGTTGGCAAAGTTCTGAAACAATTGCTTCTGCACAGCTGAGCTCAAATAACATCTCGAGAATGGGGGGGTAGGTAGTCCTAGGGTGCCCACTTGCAGGCCTTTTCTTCATTGATTCTTCAAGATCTCTTTAAGAAACTGGAAATAATTGATTTAAAGCTATTCAGTGTATTCCACATAGATTTGCGTTTTTATTGGTACTTATTTCTTCGCAAAATTACGCACGCACACACACACACACACACACACACACACACACACACACACACACACACACACACACACACACACACACACACACACACACACACACACACACACACACACACACACACACACACACACACACACACACACACACACACACACACACACACACACACACACGAGCTCATTGAAACGCTACTCCTATACTACTATACTAGATATTTTTAGCCACAATACAGAATGACACAATTCCAAGAATTAGCTCATTGGAATGCACGACAACAAGCAGATCAAGTGATTGCATAATGTTATGAAATACTGCAAAAGCTAGAAAAATTAATATTTAAAAACGGTTACCATAAATATTTGACACAAAAATGGTTAAAATTGAAATCATGCAATATTTTTGATAAAATGGTTCGCGGAAGTGTATTAAAAATGCAAACGCAAAAATGAGAATTTGAGTTTTTGTCGTAAAACATTCAATTTCTAAAAAAATGGCTTTGAATGCTAGGCTTAATAATATATTGGGATATATTAATAAAATCTGAAAGTATAATTCGTACATAACGGCAGAATGCAAACAAAAAACGTGGTCAAGGGCTATGTCAAACATTACTCAATACTGGAAGAGGAGTGGGGAAACTGATCCGAAGAACCCTGCCAATTAAAGTTATCCAAATATAGAAAAAATATTTGGATTGATTTTACGTTATGTAAACGATGCCAATACTTTTTGATAATTACTATTGTATTACAAAATACCGATTCATCAATTCATGTAAAACAACAAAGATAATCTTGTGATGAGTATTTTTTGCGCAATTTCATACAAGCAATAGTTGCTTTCAAATACGATGCGACAAAAATTAGAAATAAAATAAGAAATGCCAAACTATTTGTCGAATGGCCAATGCGCATGCGTTGCTTAACATTCCTGCTTGACTTCAACAATTAATGAAACCATAATTTTTTCCCCCAGTTTATCTGGGGGTTTTCATCCCACAAGCAGGCAAACCGGCCCCGTGAACACACGGATCTATAGCCATAAATACTTAGCCCCAGGGGGCTTAACTCGCCCCAATAGGGATGGGGGAGAAAGGGAGGAAACTCCATATGAATAAATAAATAAATAAATGAAACCGTAATGAATTCTTCTTCTTCTTCTTGAGTTCTGCAATTGAGCAGGCTCTTCTTTTAGTAGCAGAAACTTTCCTTCCACTCTCTTCTGTTCTGAGCCTTCTCTTTCAAAGTTGTGTACCTGTCTCCATTGAGCATGCCATCTCGCATTGTTTTCCTTACTCTTCCTCTGGGTCTTTTTCCGTCTATTTTTCCTTCGATGGCATCTCTGATGATTCCATTCCCTCTCAGAATATGTCCGATCCAGTTTCCTTTTCTTCTTTTTATCCTCCTTATCAGACTTCTCTCTTCTTCTACTCTTTTTAAGACCTCTTCGTTAGTTATTTTATCTCTCCATTTGATTTTTTCCATCCTTCTCCAAATCCACATCTCAAAGCTTTCCAAAATCTTAATTTCTTCAATGTCCAAGTTTCAGATGCATTTCTGGGTAGAAAACAAATTTGAAATCTGTTGCTGCTCAACATTGGACACCTCTGGTTTATTTTAATGATTATTTTTTAAATTAAAATTATCTCAGTCAGATTTTCGAAAGCAAATTCCAATGAATTTTTAAACGAATTTTCAAATTTACAAAATGAAACGTTAACTACGTTTTTAGAATAATATCGTAAAAAAGAAATTCGCTTACGACATGGCAAATATATTGCCATACATACACGCATTTTCCTCCTAGTCTGTGGGTCAACAACTTTTACCAAGAAGGCAAAAAATACTCACGCACAAAATTTTATTGTAAACTGTTCTCAAGATATAATATGAAATATAATAAATGAGAAAATTATTGCTTTAGTTAACTACTCTCTCTTTCTCTCTGCTACTGGCTTGTCTGATTCATTCCCTCTTTTATTTTATTTTATTTGTGTGTTTGTGTGTGTGCTTATCCGCTCGCACGTGGCAGAGCTTTTAACTTACGTTCGCATCAAAATTGTGCCATCTGCCCTGTCTGTCCTACCCCAAAATTCTGTCCCCTAGTTAACTAGGGGTATTGTTAACGTTGTGTCCATTGTTAGTAAAGTAGGGGTCAGTTGCCGAATGAAAACGAAAGATAGAAAAAGCAGATGGTCATTTTTGGGTCATGCACACTCGTCTAGGAATGAAAATGTCTTCAGAATACGATTGGCGTAGGTAAACCTTCTTTCATTAAGTATTTGTTAGGGAAGTATTTCTTAAAATAATCCGATGGACCATGAATAAATAAGCGATTGATTACTGGGCGTGTGAAGGTGCCAAGAAGGACATCTGGTCGGAAGACATTTCGTATTAGGTTTCCAACTGATTTGCTGACCAGCTTAGACGTTTGATCGAAATCTTCTGTCTTACATTGATTAGATTGTTAAGTGCTTAAAATAGGTGAAGTATTATTATTATTATTAAGAATATTTGTAGCAAAATACTGTTCAGATTTCGGTGTGGTAAAAAGGATTGGTTGTATTTAGCTCATTAGGTTAAAATTAGATGATATATATCTTCACTTCTAAATACTGTAACTTACAAAAAATGAAAAACTAACTTTTGCTGTTATTTCAGAGCTATCTAATATTACGATCGATAAAATTGACAAGAGATATTTTCTGATATTAATAGAAAATACGTGATTCGAATTCATTCCATCTTTGGCAAGATATAAAGGATAAAAATAAGTATACTAATTCACAACTCCATTTTTACTTTGTTGCGATAAATAGCACTTTTAAGATAGAAAAGAAAATTCGTAGAAATCCAGTAATGAAGAAGAATGTGATAAAGATAGCGTGTTCTAATGCAAAGCGAACATCTAAAATAGAAACAACAACAGAAAAAGGCATCCTGGCTGAATAGGCTATATTTGTCGCAACAGTGAGTTGGGAGAGATAAACTGTTGCTTCATATTTTTCACCTACGACTCGCAATGGTTTACAAATCCCTGAGAAGTGAATGCGGGGGAGACCAAAATATACTTGTTTTCTGAGACAGCATGATAAACTTGTAATCCTTTTCTATTCCATTCGGTCTTAAATCTTCTTAAAATAGAACTCCTGTCTTCTTACTGAGGGCACTGTCTTGTGTCACGTACAATGACGTCACGTTCCCTCCTATTTCTTTTGGTTTTTCCGAACAAGACGGATCGTCCCTCTCTGGAGACAGCTGCCAAGGCCAAGCGCCATCATTTTGTTATGGAAGTTGATCCTTCTGTCACCGACACGATGGTCCCTGACACCTACACATTACTGGATGACCCGTATTGTCCAGAATAAACGCACAGTTCTAGCAAATATATCTCCAGAGATTAGAAAGGGAAGAAGCAAGTCCAAAGCTGCTGTGGATTTAACTTAACCCAATATTTCCTCGGGGAGAAATTGGTAGTTTTTTTTTATTTTTACCTAAATACTTGAGACACTCAGTTTTACGAAGAGATCAGAAGAAGTATGTTTCGTTTCATTCTGATCTTATTACCTCTAGCAGCAAATGCGTAGATATGAGATTTTTTCCCCCTTGGATAAATGAATAACTTATAAGCATCAGTAAGTTTAGGTCACTGAACAAATGCTTTTCAAAATCATTTATTGAATTCAAAAATGAGAGTTCAAGTTAAGTAGTTTTCTATGTCTTATTTAACTGTGGCCTTTGTAGCAGAGGCGAAAGGATCATCAGCCATTTGGTTGGAGAAAGACCTGGTTTGAATCTAGTTTGAGGAACTTTTTAAAGAGGTTTTCAAATGAAGTTAACCAGCTCTCATCCAGAGGGAAAGGTTACCGAAAAACAGAAAAATCAGCCACAGAACATACGCTATTAACAGGAATAATATATTGGGCCTCTTGTCTTCTGTAATTCTAAAACTAATACCAAAGATGAAGGTTAAATTAAGACTGTTATATTCTTCTGTAAATGGACAAATCGGCTCAAAAAATACACGCAGTTTACTGACATATTTACAAAGACACAAAGGGACCTAGTTGCTTGAGAAACCGAGATTAGTTCCACAGAATCCACAACTTGGCTCTCTTCAAGAAGAACAATCTGCTTCTTGAGTTTGAACTAAAAGATTTAAGTCAGTAGCCCCTGAAGACAATTATAAAATGTCCACGCCACATTCTATAAGATGAAAGACCGAAATGTTACTGATTTGGCCTGCAGCTGACGCTGTACTGAACGATTCCTAATATTCGTTATCCAGTGAAGTGCATTTTAGTGTTCGTCCTGATTATATATTAGAAATTATAATCAAAACTAATTACGTAGATGCATATTTGACTTTAAATTTAAATGACATAGCAACAATAACACACAGACTCTCCAAAGCATGGTCAATGATGAATAAACCGAATGAAATTCCTACAACTCTAAAAATAAAATTATACGAAAGTAGAATACTATCAACAGCTCTCTACAGGATAGAAACTTGGACCTTAAAAAGGAAGCAGAGGAAACTGTTGGTTTTTGAAATGAAATGCTTCAGGAAAATAAACAGAACTCATTTGACAGAACATAAGACTAATGCACAAGTGCTGCAAGAGTCGAATATTCTTAACACAGTTAAAAAGCATCAGCTTCGTTGGTTTGACTTTATTGTGCAAATGGAACCGGACAGATCTTCTCACATGGCGTTTGAGGACACTTTGGAGGGTATACAAGACCCAGGGGAAGACCGAAATTGACAGCATAAAGCCCTTAGAATTGCACTGGGGTTTCAAAGCTGTTGGCATATGAACGAGCTTGTTATGGATAGACAAGAGTGGAAGGCTCTTATCCACGAGGATCTCAATCCTTCTCAAGGATGGAAGAGAGGAAGATCAAAAAGCGGATTTAACGCTATTGAACAGATTTTTTTTAAATTTAAATACATGTTAAGCTTCTGAAAAGTTAAGAATTTTTTCTTTTAAAAAATGCTGTGAAAGAATTGCCCATAAGTTGCTAAAAACATTTATTTTATTTATTTATTTTTCTATAATAGTTTAAGTAGTTCTGTGTGTTATCTTTCTTCAGTACAGACGGGAATCTTGGTTAGAAGAAGCGCAAAAGGTTCATCTAGTTTGCCTTCAAAAATTCACACAAGCCGATAACTTATTTGTGCAATTTATTACCTTCTAATTACTGGATTGACTTTTTTTTTTTAAATTTAATATTTGAGATATTTCAGTAGCCAGCCAGAAGCTATATATTGAGCTTGAAGTGCAATACGGAACTACGCACAGATAATCAACTGTTTTACCATGAATAAATCTTGTAGAAGATATTTGACAATAACTTTAAATATCTGTGCAGTGTGTGACGAAACCGAACGCAATCAGTTCCAAATTGATGGCATAAAAAAATAAATTAAATGAAAAAACCTACTCGTTGACTCATGCATACTAACCCTACGGCATCTTTCTTGATAAAGGTTCCTAATATTTTTCCCGCATAAACCACCCCCATTTTTTTAACCGCAAAACGCCGACTTTCCATCCACTTCCGCCGTCATGGTTGCGTCTTTCCGGTGCAGTGGAAAAGCCTCGACGAAATATACACAAAAGCTTTTGTCAATGTGCGTCGGGAAGAGATTTGAAGTGGGGCGCGCGACAGCGTTCACTTAGCATCCCGCACGACACGCACACGTGTGGCAACTGTATCGTCTGCTACCTCTGTTGTCGGCATGCCCTGACTCACGCTGGGACGGAGTCTGCCGCCAGTAGTCGGACTAAAGCGAAACGCTTTGCAGCAAGCACACTCTAATGCGGAACTGTACCCCAGTTGTGTCAGTAATGGGATTAACCTCGGACTGCGCGGAGTTCCAGAGCGTCCTGTGAACCTTCTGAGGGATACAAGCTCGGGTCTCAGTAAATCAGGTGAGTAGCTAACGTTTAAGCCTCCCCCGATGCCCTTAAAATCATTTTAATTAGGGTAATTTGTTCCCAAATGATTAAATGTGTTGGTCAATGGTTCGCACTTCATACAGCAGTCGATGGGCGCATATTATGCACGTTCCAGCTTATTTTTCTCGTGTTTCTGTGTGTAAAGTTAAGAAGGAAAATGGGCTAAGTCTTGTGGGATCGGTGAAAGATAAAACCGGGCTGATAATTGTGCATTCTTGAAAAAAAAAAAAAAAAAAAGGAAAAAAAAAAGAATATTAGAATTTAAGACTTAAGAGTTCGATAGATAGATAGAATTTTTAATATCTAAATTATTGCGATGTCGTACCACTCTTGAAGGGAGTCAGGAAAGTGTCATTGATATTCTTTTACGAAAGGAAAGATATCCCTAGACTGCAGACACTGTTTCGAAACTTTTGCATCTTTCGCAGGAATACTGCAGCATAGTCAGGTAGGAAGGCATTTAATATTCAAAAGAAATTCCCTAATATAAATATAAACCGATTATTGATTTATCTATGATTTAAAAATGTGGCAGAATGGCTATTATATGCAACTGTTGAATAGCATGACAAAAATATATATTTGGAATATTTAAAGACAAAACAGTGTGATTAAAAAAAAAAATATTTTGATGGGACGTAGAGGAAGGTAGATGTGATGCTTTGTGACAGGAGCTCCAAGAACGATATGCATTAACGATGTACAACAAAAAGATACACAGAATATACGCCTACAACAGATCAATATTAGATAAGGGGGTGGGGGATTTCTTCTCCACAGTTGTCTTTCAAGGAAGGCTAACAACTCAGGCAACTTGCTGCCCGCATCACTGACATGTGAATGAAATTCTCTCAATTTAGGAATTTTTTTACTTTAGATCCTCTGGGATACTCGCTTGCATACGGATACACATCGAATCGAGTGAAGAGAAACATCTAGATATTCATTTTCTGAGAAAGAGACTCTATCAGAATCTTCCTCCCGCATACGGGGGGGGGGCTCTGAAGTAGGCGAAAATAAATGATATATCGTTTTAGAGCTTTTGTAATTATTATTTTTTTTAAATACAGCCCGTTTTAAAACACATTTGATTGACGTTAAATATTGGTAGAGTAGCGTAGAGTACAGGACACGCATGCTAAGCATTATTTCTGATGAGTCGTACGTGTGTTGTTTATTGATTTTTAAAAGTAGTAGACTGAACTGACATCGCTCTGAATCAATCTGGAATATTCGGTTGATACTCCTGTAATTCTGGAAATTAAGCAGAGAATTTGGAAGTAAAACCTGGCAGCTATAACTGGATGTGTACAGATTGATGCATGCAACCTGGTTATATAACATTAAACCCCGCATATTTATTCCCCCTGTTGGTGGGGAGGATTCAAATGTGCTTGTTACTATACTACTGGCAAACAGCTGCTATTTCTATTGGCTTTGTATACTTTTTGCTGTTTTATTTAATTATAGTTGATGGATCTCTTTTCATTGCGGTATAGTAAACTCTTCCTCTTTTCTTTCTCTCTTAAGACTGAGAGATAAATGGGATTAGCATGTAGGATAGATCTATGTATATGTAATTGAAATCATAATAAATACGGAAAATTATTTGAAGTATCTTATTACTCAAGATAAAAATAAGCCATGAGTGTTTCTGTTCACTGAGAATGGGGAAAAATCATTCAGAAATACAACGGCTGTGTGTGTGTGTGTGCGCGCGTGTGTGTGTGTGTGTTGCCATCTTTCTCCATTCGTGCAACCTTTACGCTCCACTGCATACCAAAAATAGTTACAGCCGATGAGTAGAGTTCGGAGCGTGGGATGGGTGGGGAGTGAGTGGGGGAGATCAGGAGTAATGGGTGTATACTGATGTCAAGTAGTTTTGGCGTCTGTGATAGTTTCAATGACTCGAAGTGACGTAAAGTGAGCACCCTAGAAATTGGGAGAACAATCGCGATTCTGCAGTGATCTTGGAACATACTTAGCATTGTTACCGCAAGGAATCTTGAAGCGTTCGCTCGCTCAGCAAAATTTTTCTACATTTTCATTCGCTCTTTCTGTATTTTCTGAACGAAGTAGCGCCATGGCCAAATATTATTATTTGGTTTATGCTTATCTTGCATTTTATAGTGCATGTGTGAATAAGTGGAAAAGATGTCAATTGTCACATCCTGGATAACATGCAATATCATTACTTTTTTTTTTATTTCTTTGATCTAAAAATATTCTTGAAGCTTTGCCAAATCCAATAAGAAACCGACAGACAGCATACTCCCTGGTGTGAACTTTCTTTTTAGCTTGACCGATAAGGGAGGTGTTGCATCAAACCTCCTTTGCTGCTGTTCACGGAAGCGAACAGTAGCAAAGGTGTATGTGTGTGTGTGTGTGTGTGTGTGTGTGTGTGTGTGTGTGTGTGTGGTGGCAAAACCTGCAATGCGATACAGAAAAAAAATATCACTTTTTGAAAACAGACATCTCTTTTAAGTTATTTGCATCGTGTACGCTTCTTGCAAACCACACATACTTTTTCTTAAGTTCAAGCCCTATTGTTTCTCTGCTTCTCGTGTTGAACCAATTTCACAAGAGGTTTGACGCAATAACGATGCTACTATTAAAAACATTCCATACTTACCCCTTTCTTTTATAAATCAGATCCAATGTCTTATTACGGCCAAATAACGTAACTTTTATTATATTATAAAGAAGGTTTACGACAAAATGACTTTAGTTTTATTAGAATCCATCCTTACCAACAGATTTAAAGCTATCTCTATATAGCCTGTTATGCATGTCAATGCGGATAGCAGCTCTAAAAACATCGAGTCTACATTTTCCAGTTTGGGAAAGCATCTGATAAGAATACAGCCTAAGGGCACTTGAAAAAAAACTAAACATTTTGGACAGCTGTGATTTCATTAATCTTTCATTCAGATGCCTAGATCCCTGGATGGCTAGATTTTGATAATTTATTTATTTATTTTAATAATTTTATAATATATTTAAGAAGAACAGATAGTAAGCGAAGAACACTGCCATTTGGACTCATCTCAAAAATGGGAAGTTTCATGTCTCGTACTTGATATTCACGATGATCATGCAGCAAATACTGTCTGCACGTATTTTCTAGATTTAATTATCTTAGGGATCTAAGATAGTTTTTTGATGAACAGTTACTGCAACCCATTTGGGGAAAAACTTAACTCCTCTCTATTGCTTTTGATGAGGCAATAGCCCCAGAGATTTTCAATGAGTTTGACAAAACATTTCGAATGATAGACGAACTGTCATCAAAAGTGATGAGCGTTCACTTTTAACTTGTTAGAACTGAAGACGGTAAATGTCGTGCATCAGAGAAGATGGACCATCAATTTCCTCAGAACGTGTTAGGCTTTTTTAACTAATAAGAAACATAACTACGACAATGCTCCCTCGTCCTGGAATCCAACTTGTGCTGCAATGCACAACATTAAACCAAATGCAGCAAGTTTTTTCCCACCGGAAATCAGCATTTCCAAGATGTTTGTGGATGTGGTGTCAAGAACGGAAGGACTTAACCTCCCGTCTCTGCAAGTACCGCATTTTTATTTTCAATGCTTCAATCCATCGAGATACGTTTTTGATATCGGCTGTCAAGAATAGCTACGCTGAATATTCGTCCTTCCAATGTTAGTCCGTGTATGGGACGAGACTACATGCTAATGAAGCCCGCAGAGTTGATCAATACTCGACTCTTCCATTACTTGTAGGGTTTTTTTTTATTTAGAAAGCCGCATTTTCAGGTAACCTTGACCCATTTTTCTCATATTTTTGTTTATCGCCAGCTACGCTACTGCCTAAACATTTGTCACATGTTGGCATTTTGCCACCTCGATTCCCTGATTTCATCCTCCTGCATCTCCGTAGAGCTGCTGTTTCTTTCCGCTCTACTTGCTCGTTTCTCAGATTATGCGAGAGCGCGTCGTGTTGCACAAGTGAGACTTGCACATATCGATAAACAATTAAACAGAACTTTCCTCTTTGATCACGTGACGTCTTTGTTCCTTCTTCGGGTTAATAATCAGTTAAGTGATCGTTTTGCCGTCGAAGTGTATTGGCAATCCAAACTTCCGGATGTTTAAGATAGTTCCGTTTCTCTACTCATCCAAACATTAATTACTGTGATTTACGCTCTTCAGAGCACTTCCATTGGCGACGTTCAGATGAACAGTCTTTACTCAGGGGCTTCTAGATAAACAAATAATAAGTGATACTCGGCGAATGGACTTTTTTATTGTGAAAGGCGATTTCGATGTTTGTAATGATTATCCGAAATCATTTCTAAATAGAACTCAGTGCTATTTAGAAGTCTTGAGGGCTCACGTTTCTACTCACTCTGACGTCTAGCTAACGTGAAGGTGGAAACCATTACGTTATCCCACGCATGCTCGGTGTGCGGAAGATTTGAAATGACGCGCATGCATTGGCGGCCGGTGAAAAATTTTTCAGTGGGAATGCTGCATATATATATATATATATATATATATATATATTTATAAAAATAAATTTAACTGACTAGAACCCGAGAAAGTATAACAAAAACCTTTAATACATCACAACTAGTTTCATCGGTGATCCGACTTCTTCAGGTGAGAAATAAAAACATAAGACATAAAATAACACGGTAAAAAATGAACTTTACAGCTTAATAAAAAGCAGAATAATAACAGTCATATTTGAATAGGTGACCGCGTGCTACCGTTGGCATGAGTAGAATGTGTGCGACAGCTAATTTTTGAGCGCCAGTACTGGATTACTGCGCTATGGGAATCGGGTAAATTGTAGCTAAGATTATTGTTTAAATGTGAAGGGTCCAGAACTATTTCTTTTGATTCGATGATTCTTCTTTCGAATTCATCCTTGCAAATATATAAATTAGTAGTGCGTTCCCAATCAACTTGATGTGGCTGTTCTTCAAGGTTAGAGTTTGCCGAGAAAAGGACATGACTGGAAAGGGCGCTCGCTCGTGCTCTACTGTAGGAGATGTCACGTCTATGTTCCTCAAGACGAAGTGAAACAGATTTGTCTGTCTGGCCAAAATAAGGTCGACCACAGTTGCACAAAACTTTATAAACACCAGGAAAATGCAGATGGTTGTGTTTTGGTTTTGGTCGACTCAGAAAAGAACGAAGTTTTGGCAGCGTAGTATAGTCGGTCTTTATGTTGAATTTTTTCAGAATCTTAGCTAGTTTTGGGGTAAGAGTGCTGATAAAAGGCAACTGTATATGAGTGATTGGGTTGGAGTCATCTTCTTGTCGAGGATGTTGGCGTGGTCTCAAGCGTTTAGTGATGTTACGAGACGAATATCCATTATTTAAGAAGGTGTTTTTCAGGAAGTTAAGCTCTGTTTGAAGGTCTTCTTCTGTGGAAATGAGACATCTTGCTCGATGGGCGAGGGTGGAGATGATGCCCAGTTTCTGAGGTGGGAAGTGATGAGAAGAACCATGTAAATATCTATCAGTGTGGGTGGTTTTTCGAAAAATTGAAAATTTAAGACAGTCAGGAAATCTACTGATCTTTAGATCCAAGAAGGGGAGAACGCCGTTAACCTCTAGTTCAGATGTGAATTTAATGTTTTGATGTTGGTTATTTAAATGGTTTAGGAAGTTTTGCAGTTCCTCTAAACTATGTCCCCAAATAAGGAAGACGTCATCGATGTAACGTAACCACAGTTTAGGTTTCAAAGTAGCTGAGGAAATAGCTTTCTCTTCAAAATCTTCTAGAAAAAAATTAGCTAAGACTGGAGATAGAGGGCTGCCCATAGCTAAACCGCTAGTTTGTTTGTATATTTTCTCTTCGTAGCAGAAATAGCCGGAATTGATGCAGTGAGTTAGAAGAGCGAACACTTTTTTAGAAACCTTGTCCTTAAGAAGACTCAGAACTTCATCTGTAGGAACATTCGTAAACAAAGATACGATGTCAAAACTCACCATTCTGTCCGAGTCTAAAAGATTCAAATTTTTTATTTTTGAGATGAAATCTTCAGAGTTTTTGATGAAGGAAGAAGAATTGCCAACTAAATGTTTTAAAGAAGCTGCAAGATATTTAGACAGATTGTATGTAGGTGAGTCAATCCCTTCCACAATAGGTCTTAAAGGGGTGTCAACCTTATGGATCTTAGGCAAGCCGTACAACCGAGGAATGAGGGGATGGAGAGAGCGGAGAGATAGTCTTGTATGTCTAGGAAGTTCAGAAGTTGATTTCAGAAGATTGTTTGTACGGTTTTGAAGTTCTCTTGTGGGATCACTTTCTAGCATAGAATACGTATTAGAACTTAACAAGTTGTTCATCTTACAACGGTAGTCAGCTTTGTCTAAGATTACAGTTGCATTCCCTTTATCAGCAGGTAGGATAATAATGTCATTGTTGTTACGAAGTTGGTGTATTGCTTTCCTTTATGTCGGCGATAGATTATCTGTAGGACGACGACTGTTGTTAATGGTAAAGATGGCTTCGATCCTAAGTAGATTCGCAGTTTGTTTTGGTAATTGTCCAGCTGCCTTCTCAACTTTCGTAAGAAAGAGTTCTTTAGGAATGAAGGTCGGAGAAGGAACGAAGTTAAGGCCCTTTGAGAGCACACTAAGTTCTGCAGGAGAAAGTGTGTGAGAGGATTTGTTAATCACAACATTTTTTAAATTTTGTGAGTTGATATTGGATTGGCGAGTTTGTTCCTGTTTGAGTTGGTTGAATTTTCTGATAAGAATTAATTTGTTGGAGAGTTGCGATCTAGAAGCACGGAGAGAGCTCGTGTTTTTAATATCAATCCAGAACCTGTTGTCTAAAGATGAGTTTAAGTTATTTTCTAAAGAATCTCTTTTGCGGAACAAAGAAGCTAATGTGGACTTGGTATCTGCGATTCTTTCATATAATAAATCAAGTTTAGCCTTGTGATAGATATTATGAGCACGTTTAGTGCGAATCAATTCTTTGAAATCTAAAAACTTTGGGATGACAGAGTGAAATTTGCATCTTTTCAGAAAAACTAACCTATTAATTGGGGTAAGAGTGCTGATAAAAGGCAACTGTATATGAGTGATTGGGTTGGAGTCATCTTCTTGTCGAGGATGTTGGCGTGGTCTCAAGCGTTTAGTGATGTTACGAGACGAATATCCATTATTTAAGAAGGTGTTTTTTCAGGAAGTTAAGCTCTGTTTGAAGGTCTTCTTCTGTGGAAATGAGACATCTTGCTCGATGGGCGAGGGTGGAGATGATGCCCAGTTTCAAGAAGATGACTCCAACCCAATCACTCATATACAGTTGCCTTTTATCAGCACTCTTACCCCAAAACTAGCTAAGATTCTGAAAAAATTCAACATAAAGACCGACTATACTACGCTGCCAAAACTTCGTTCTTTTCTGAGTCGACCAAAACCAAAACACAACCATCTGCATTTTCCTGGTGTTTATAAAGTTTTGTGCAACTGTGGTCGACCTTATTTTGGCCAGACAGACAAATCTGTTTCACTTCGTCTTGAGGAACATAGACGTGACATCTCCTACAGTAGAGCACGAGCGAGCGCCCTTTCCAGTCATGTCCTTTTCTCGGCAAACTCTAACCTTGAAGAACAGCCACATCAAGTTGATTGGGAACGCACTACTAATTTATATATTTGCAAGGATGAATTCGAAAGAAGAATCATCGAATCAAAAGAAATAGTTCTGGACCCTTCACATTTAAACAATAATCTTAGCTACAATTTACCCGATTCCCATAGCGCAGTAATCCAGTACTGGCGCTCAAAAATTAGCTGTCGCACACATTCTACTCATGCCAACGGTAGCACGCGGTCACCTATTCAAATATGACTGTTATTATTCTGCTTTTTATTAAGCTGTAAAGTTCATTTTTTACCGTGTTATTTTATGTCTTATGTTTTTATTTCTCACCTGAAGAAGTCGGATCACCGATGAAACTAGTTGTGATGTATTAAAGGTTTTTGTTATACTTTCTCGGGTTCTAGTCAGTTAAATTTATTTTTATAAATGTATACATCCCGAGTAAATCCTAATTTCAACAATATTTATCTACCTTCTGACGAGGTTAATGTACATCTTATCAAGGATTATGAAAAAACTCTGGTAAAAATTGGACTTTTTATTAATAGGTTAGTTTTTCTGAAAAGATGCAAATTTCACTCTGTCATCCCAAAGTTTTTAGATTTCAAAGAATTGATTCGCACTAAACGTGCTCATAATATCTATCACAAGGCTAAACTTGATTTATTATATGAAAGAATCGCAGATACCAAGTCCACATTAGCTTCTTTGTTCCGCAAAAGAGATTCTTTAGAAAATAACTTAAACTCATCTTTAGACAACAGGTTCTGGATTGATATTAAAAACACGAGCTCTCTCCGTGCTTCTAGATCGCAACTCTCCAACAAATTAATTCTTATCAGAAAATTCAACCAACTCAAACAGGAACAAACTCGCCAATCCAATATCAACTCACAAAATTTAAAAAATGTTGTGATTAACAAATCCTCTCACACACTTTCTCCTGCAGAACTTAGTGTGCTCTCAAAGGGCCTTAACTTCGTTCCTTCTCCGACCTTCATTCCTAAAGAACTCTTTCTTACGAAAGTTGAGAAGGCAGCTGGACAATTACCAAAACAAACTGCGAATCTACTTAGGATCGAAGCCATCTTTACCATTAACAACAGTCGTCGTCCTACAGATAATCTATCGCCGACAGAAAGGAAAGCAATACACCAACTTCGTAACAACAATGACATTATTATCCTACCTGCTGATAAAGGGAATGCAACTGTAATCTTAGACAAAGCTGACTACCGTTGTAAGATGAACAACTTGTTAAGTTCTAATACGTATTCTATGCTAGAAAGTGATCCCACAAGAGAACTTCAAAACCGTACAAACAATCTTCTGAAATCAACTTCTGAACTTCCTAGACATACAAGACTATCTCTCCGCTCTCTCCATCCCCTCATTCCTCGGTTGTACGGCTTGCCTAAGATCCATAAGGTTGACACCCCTTTAAGACCTATTGTGGAAGGGATTGACTCACCTACATACAATCTGTCTAAATATCTTGCAGCTTCTTTAAAACATTTAGTTGGCAATTCTTCTTCCTTCATCAAAAACTCTGAAGATTTCATCTCAAAAATAAAAAATTTGAATCTTTTAGACTCGGACAGAATGGTGAGTTTTGACATCGTATCTTTGTTTACGAATGTTCCTACAGATGAAGTTCTGAGTCTTCTTAAGGACAAGGTTTCTAAAAAAGTGTTCGCTCTTCTAACTCACTGCATCAATTCCGGCTATTTCTGCTACGAAGAGAAAATATACAAACAAACTAGCGGTTTAGCTATGGGCAGCCCTCTATCTCCAGTCTTAGCTAATTTTTTTCTAGAAGATTTTGAAGAGAAAGCTATTTCCTCAGCTACTTTGAAACCTAAACTGTGGTTACGTTACATCGATGACGTCTTCCTTATTTGGGGACATAGTTTAGAGGAACTGCAAAACTTCCTAAACCATTTAAATAACCAACATCAAAACATTAAATTCACATCTGAACTAGAGGTTAACGGCGTTCTCCCCTTCTTGGATCTAAAGATCAGTAGATTTCCTGACTGTCTTAAATTTTCAATTTTTCGAAAAACCACCCACACTGATAGATATTTACATGGTTCTTCTCATCACTTCCCACCTCAGAAACTGGGCATCATCTCCACCCTCGCCCATCGAGCAAGATGTCTCATTTCCACAGAAGAAGACCTTCAAACAGAGCTTAACTTCCTGAAAAACACCTTCTTAAATAATGGATATTCGTCTCGTAACATCACTAAACGCTTGAGACCACGCCAACATCCTCGACAAGAAGATGACTCCAACCCAATCACTCATATACAGTTGCCTTTTATCAGCACTCTTACCCCAAAACTAGCTAAGATTCTGAAAAAATTCAACATAAAGACCGACTATACTACGCTGCCAAAACTTCGTTCTTTTCTGAGTCGACCAAAACCAAAACACAACCATCTGCATTTTCCTGGTGTTTATAAAGTTTTGTGCAACTGTGGTCGACCTTATTTTGGCCAGACAGACAAATCTGTTTCACTTCGTCTTGAGGAACATAGACGTGACATCTCCTACAGTAGAGCACGAGCGAGCGCCCTTTCCAGTCATGTCCTTTTCTCGGCAAACTCTAACCTTGAAGAACAGCCACATCAAGTTGATTGGGAACGCACTACTAATTTATATATTTGCAAGGATGAATTCGAAAGAAGAATCATCGAATCAAAAGAAATAGTTCTGGACCCTTCACATTTAAACAATAATCTTAGCTACAATTTACCCGATTCCCATAGCGCAGTAATCCAGTACTGGCGCTCAAAAATTAGCTGTCGCACACATTCTACTCATGCCAACGGTAGCACGCGGTCACCTATTCAAATATGACTGTTATTATTCTGCTTTTTATTAAGCTGTAAAGTTCATTTTTTACCGTGTTATTTTATGTCTTATGTTTTTATTTCTCACCTGAAGAAGTCGGATCACCGATGAAACTAGTTGTGATGTATTAAAGGTTTTTGTTATACTTTCTCGGGTTCTAGTCAGTTAAATTTATTTTTATAAATGTATACATCCCGAGTAAATCCTAATTTCAACAATATATATATATATATATATATATATTTATTAATAAATAAATTTACGTATTAAAAATATTTCATCCTGACCACGAACAAACACCAATAATAAAAGTTTCGTATCAATAGCAATGACAAGCTCGAACGAATATCGGCGTTAGATCGCAGTGCTTTTGTTTCGTGTAACGATAATTGAAAATATATAATTCTTTTCATATTTTCAACAGTGACCCTCGTCATAATTCAGCCTTGTATCTATAATAAATAAATAATTATATGTTACTTTAACAACATAAAATAAGATTTGCAAAAAATAGTTCACCACGAACACGCACCAATAACAGACGTTTCATATTACTAGTTGTGGTGGTGTTGGAGGTGGGCGGTAGATGGCGTTGATTCGTAGTAGAGGTAAGGTGTAGAGACAGTTGAAGATGTCCACCCGCGATCAGTCTTCGGACTCCTTGGAGGTATCAGGAATAATAATAATAATAATAATAATATCTCACAGAAATAACGCGCGCAATAATAAGATACACTGCCCAGACGGCAGTGTATCTAATGACGTAACGTGCAATGACAAGCGCAAACGAATATCGGCATTAGATCGCAGTGCATTTTTGGTTTCGTAATCTAAAGCGTTAATCGAACAATTCCGATTATTAACTATCCAATCAATGTCGAAATATAAGCTGTTGTAAGCATTGTTATTATTTATAAACACAGACAATTTTTTTTTTTTTCATTTTTTCCTTGGGGGTGTCGCAGTGCTTATGTACGGGCCACCACTGCGCGCATGTCTTATATACTAAACCTGTGTCCTTACTCTGTATTGTAATTGTTTAGGAACAATTACAATACAGAGTAAGTGTGTGTGTGTGTGTGTGTGTGTGTGTGTTCCGTGGCGTCAACCCGAAACCTGTACGCCCATAATAATAAGTGAACTTTAAAAAAAAAATGTTGACAAAGGTGAACTGTAGGACAGCAAGCAGCTCGCGTGCGACAGACGTGTCCTTAAACGTTCGCCTCGCACGTGCACTGGGCAGGGAGGGAGTACCAATTGTGCGCACCCGACGTAGCAGGAGATCGCATACGCAAGCACAATGGAACTCAGCCACTGCCGTCGTCCCAAGAATGTCCCTAAACTGACGGATTAGCTTAATCCTACAGCATGGCAAAGAATGCCCCGCTTGCAAAACGAACTGCTTCTCCATAACCCAACTGCGCCGGAGACTTTTCTTCCATTCATGCAGTTTCACTTCTGATAATTGCAGTGCTTGTAATGGATACGGGAGCAACGACCATTGATCAAGTTAGGAGGAAATTCAAATCCTCAAATACAAATACGAAACATTTATGGTACACATTGCTGGTGTTTATTTATTCTCAGTTGAGATTGGTACGCGGATGTAATGAAATACATCTTGTCTACGTCCTAAACTCGAATTTTACAAAATTCTACGGTCCAGAACCGAGTTACTGCAATAATTTCGCCCCTTTTTTCTTTTTGTGTCTCTAACAAATCTTTGAGATTTGTTAGAGAGACACTAAAGAGATTTTTGCAACACCACATTAGTCATCCAGCTCTGGATTAATAGACAGACAGACCAAACACAACAAATCTAATACGTGCGTACGCATTTTGATAAAAGCACGAGTAAAAAGTAAAATTCCACTTGTGACCTTTCCTTTACTCTCCCTAGTATTTCCTTTCTTTCTGAGCATTACACCTAATGTATGACGTGTATAGAATCAACATTGCTAACTCCTTCACCATGCCATAAAACTTGATCCGTTTGGAAGACGCCAGTCTTTCATTAACACGTACTTTATCTCCTACTCCGTGGGCTATTTTAATCTCGGACCACATCTACGCAGAGATAGTTATTGCTTCGTCTCCAACGATAACATTGTTCAGAGAGGAAGTAAGATGGGTGCATTTTACTCGTCTCCGTGCATCGCCACCTTTGTTCTTTAGCTGAAAAGTGAAAGGAGTCGAAACATTAACAAAAGACTTATTAAAAGACTGCGAGAAAATAAATAACCGCGGCAGATGACAAGTTGACATTATTCAGTGCAGATATTATTTATATTAAGTTTATTATAAGACAGACGAACAAAAAAAGGAAGAATAAAATATTATGGAATGTTTTCTTCTTTATTTCCTATTTCATTATTACGCCTAGGTATTTGTAGTGCCGCTGTTTTCAAGACCATCCCGCTGACTTCTCGGTCTTCTTCTACTTCTCTTTTCCTTTGGTATCCAGTTTTTTTTTTTTTTTTTTAAATTTTGTACGCTCTATATTCCAAAGATCCCGCGGCATTTCAGAAATTTTTACTTAAAATTCAACTTAGAACCGAAGGATTTCTTCGAATTTGGCAGTTCACTTTAGCAAGGGACAACATGGAACAGAAGGTAAATGCCATTATCTCGGATAACGCGCCGCATACAAATACTGCAACAAGAACACCAGTCGAAACTGCATATACTTTTAATATTATCACAAGTATCCATCCAATGTGGTTTATTCAATTACTGACCAAAAATAAGAACGTGATTTACCCTTGTATTCTTAATTTCAGGTGCTCTAAGTTTGACATGTCTGTCTGTTAGGGGAGGGAGTGGAGTTTTTTTCCTGAATTTATATCTCCTGATAGTTTGTTGGATATCTGAACCTTCAGCATCGATATGTCTGGATACTGACTCCGCGACTTCCTACTCTAGGTGAATACGATGAATTCCACCACACCGCAAAGTTTCACCAATGTATTGTTACCATAATATTCCTGTAATCATTCTTGGACTGTGCATGTATTGGTAGGTAGTCGTATTCAACTAAGCCACATTACTCTCCCTTCTGTCCGTATGAAATAACAGGAACCGGAATTGATTCCTCCACTCTCTCACAATCTAAGGTTTTATCGTATGATTTGACAAATTATAGTGCGTCTAGCGGATTTAAGGCTTTTCGTTCTGCCGCTCGCATTGATTCAGCTGTTTTCAGCCACATGTCTGCACGCGGTCCAGTTCAGCAGGGCAACGGGTTCCGAGATACTCACCGGTCTGTCCGGTTCTTGCTATCCCTCAATTTGAAGTTCACCGAGATCACGATCTTTATCAATTATCACGCACTTGAACGCAGATGTGGCCTTGAATGCCTATTTTTTACCAGTATTCACAACGTGACATTAGTTTGGTATTACCAGATTGTATTCAGGATGCAATCACTAATATTGTAGCCATTGAATGTAAAAGCCAAGCATATGTGGGAGCACCTATGCACAAGGGTAGAGAGATCGATATTGCAGAAAGTAGATTAGCGGTCAGGAAGTAGAACATAATAATGATCAATTGGATTACAAAAAGTAAGAAATTAAAGAAAGAGATCATAAGAAAGGTTGTTCAGAAAAACTTGAGTTTCAGCTCTGTGCAATCTCTATCTGACTCTATCAATAAGTAGCGAAGTGTCTTAGAAAAGATTTTTTTCGTTTAGTAATGGAAATCGAACCCTAGACCACCTTTTGTTCTGTTAGTTTTCGCAGCTCTGAAAAAAAAAAATAAAGAAAGAAAGAAAAGAAAAGAAAACTTTGCTGTTGAATATTGTGATATGCGTGGAGATAAATTAGAAAACGCGTTTGAAAGGTCGTAGATGAGACTGCGTATGAAAATAATACACCACTATAGCAGCAGGCTGAAGTTAAACGGGAAATATAACAGAATAAGTCGCTTTTAAAACCTCGTTCATTCATGAGCTATCTCTTTGCAGATATGGTTTAGGATTAAAATAACTTGACATAATACGATGGTTGTTTGAAAAGTTTGGTAAAAAAATAAGTTAAACACATTTTTTTTTTTAAAAATCACCATTATTTCTCAACATAGTCTCCATCGAGGTCTACACATTTGGTCCAGCGAGTTTCAAATTTTTTCATCCCATCTAAAAAGTAGGATTTGTCAAATTGTGCAAAATAGTCATTGACAGCCTTGATGACATCCTCGTTCGAAGAAACGTTTTTCATACCAAGCCAGATTTTTAAGTTTGGGAACAAGAAGAAGTCACACTGGGGCCAAGTCTGGAGAATACGGTGGATGTGAAACCAATTCGAACCTAAATTCGGGCAATTTTGCCATTGCGACGGCCGATGTGTGGGACGGTGCATTGTCTTGATGAAAGAGCACCTATTTGTGTGCGAATCTTGGCCGTTTTTTCTTCAGTTCGTCTTTTAAACGGCCCAACAACGACGCATAATAGACTCCTGTTATTGTCTTACCCTTTTCCAAATAGTCTAACATGATAATTCCTTGGGAAGAATCCCACAAAACAGTGGCCATCACCTTCCCAACTGACATAACTTTTTTCGGTGCTCTTTCACCGGGCATTGTCCACTGTTTTGACTGCTGCTTGAACTCAGGTGTGTAGTGGTTGGGTCCAAGTTTCGTCTACAGTCACGAATCGACGCAAAAAAATCCTGCGCATCGCGATTCAATATCGCCTGCGTTGAAATGTCTTTTCGCATGCGTTTTTGATCGACAGTCGGCACCCATCACGCACACAGCTTTTTCATGTGCAATTTTTCCTGCAGGATATTATACACCCGTTCAGTTGAGATGCCTCCAATCTCGGCAATCTCGTAAGAGACAAACTTATTGTTAATGGACTGGTATTTTCCAACAACCACAAACTGTAGATTCAAAGAATTCTAGAAATGAACTTTCAGAACTAATTAAGAGCAGGAGTTTTCGATCAACCTTAATATTATCTGTCCTTTAAGGACTGCCACAGAAAATACGTTTCTGAAACAGATGATCGGTTTTTCTTTCTTTCATTTTTTTTTTAATCGTCAAGGAGTAGTTTATTGATATTATAAAGAAAAACGGGATGTCTTCTTTAAAGAAACTGATGGATACAAAAACACGGAATTGCCTGAAATAGTTTTCAGTTCAATGAAAAGACAGCAGGTTTCTTGGGTTGGCTTTAACAGCTGTTAGAGTAATCCAGGTGCCCACGAATTTATTGTAGTGAGAAGAGATTTGTACGCCTGTTGTCCCTTGAATGTGTTGCCTCCCGGTGAGACTAACGTGCTCCACGGGGTAGTTACTACTCTGAAGTCTTTAACTGACAAAGATATTAGAGATGTGTTACAAGAAAATCGAAAACGCAACAAAAAAGAGGGAGAAAAAAGACTAGAATAAAACGTACGTGACATAAACAAAACAAAAAAAAATTATTATTTTTATTTTTATTTTTTTTATATATAAATGCTTGAGCCCATGGCCGTTGAACTTTTTTTTTTTGAGAGCATCTGCTAAAATGGCCGATGGGTTAATAAGAAAAAAACAACAACATTGTGTGCCCATGTGCATTTGTTCTTAACTCTAGTATGCACAAGAAAACTTGGAGTACTTTCATAATAACGCTCAATTGTAACACTCCAAATATATATAACCTTGTCGGATTCTACAAAAGTAACTGATTTGACATGCGATTGTGTTGTAAATACAACCGCATGCCATATTAGTCCGCGTACGACATCGCCAAAATTCAAAACTGTCTGGAGGCAGCTTTGTCAGGTCGTATGTAAACTTGAAGATTTTTTGGAAAGCGACATGGAGTATTAACTTAAGTTTGTTTTACTTAGCTGCCAGGTAAAAAGCGGAAAGAAATATCCGCTGTGAGTATGTTTAGAATAAGGTTCGCCAGTCTGTGCTAGATTGTCCCGATAAGTTTCATCATTTTTTAAAATATAAATAGCCAAAAATGTGTCCCTAACACAATAAGCTTGCTATTGATTGTTAGGAATCCAGTTAAATTGAACTGGGTTCGTTGGAATTACGGCTGAAGCGGCTAACGCTATGGAACATACATTTTGCTTGTTAATTAAAGTAATAGGCTGTTAACTTAAGTCTTTCATGACTTTGATTAACATTCATGGTTAGTGTTTCCATTGCCAAGATAACGCAGTTAGTTGGTCTTTGCTTTTCATGTACTAAATTTATTCTGCTAGTCAGAAATCCCCACCCCGTCCTTTTTTCTCAGACAGAGAAAGAGGTTGGAGTTTTTCATGCTAAATATAGCTGATTTACAGACATGAGGATAATGCCTTTTGATAAGCTGGAGTGGCGTACTGTTGCGGATGCAAGAGTACTCTACTGCTTGCCTTACCTCTTACGGAAGCAAGCTTTAATTCTAACATTATTTCGTGGTGTTGCGTCAGTTTAAAAGGAAACGACAGGCATCCCAATACCGTACCGTACCGTACCGTATGTATTTTGAAGAGCATTGCTACTGTAATACGGCCAAAATAAGACAAATTTAATTACTTTTTTATTAATTAGAATATCAAAATTCTTTAACACAAATAAGAGATTAAAAAAAAACAGTCTATAACTAAAAACCTTGAAAATGGCAAGTTTACTAAAGGCTATTTAGTAATCGCCTTTTTAAAATAATTTTCTATAGCTTTAAGATGAAGCCGTTAGGTTTATTAAAACAGTAGTTTGTGTATCGGTCACGCCGCAAGGCGGAGTTGTGATCGACTGTGAAAAATGAAAACAACAATTTGGTCCATGTAAGGAATTTATTCTAAAATGGATACGAAAGGCAGTTAAAAATAGCGAACATAATTACTTCAAATATCACTGGTTTCGAAAGAACTTCATATTAACAAAACTGTGAATTCCAGAAGTTCACAGTTTTGTTCACAGTTCACAACATATATGATGTATACCTTTTTAGTTTCTTAGGATAGTTTTTGTA
Source organism: Typopeltis vanoorti (assembly GCF_054136105.1). Taxonomy (NCBI): domain Eukaryota; kingdom Metazoa; phylum Arthropoda; class Arachnida; order Uropygi; family Thelyphonidae; genus Typopeltis; species Typopeltis vanoorti. The sequence goes on from NC_143557.1 coordinate 135,474,305, forward strand.
GTATTATAAAAGGGGAAGAAAAGTATATTTTCTGATGTAAGCGAGTTGATAGATGATAGCTGATAGTTGATAGATGGCGAGAAAAAAAATAATACTATTAAATCCATACATCCGAAAGTATTTATTCACCATAGAATACAAATAGAAATCATTTCTAACGTTTAATATGTCGTCCACATCCATATCTTGCAATTTAGGCACAAGAAAATGGATTATCATGTCGCGATAGCGAGCGCCATTAACTGTTATTGCTTTACCAGCCGCATTTTCGAAGAAGAATGAATCGATGATGCCTCCAGCCCAAAATCCGCACCAAACAGTGACACGTTGTGGATGCATTTATTTCTCAACAATCACTCGTGGATTTTCTGAACCCCAAATGCGACAATTTTGTCGATTAACGAAGCCATCAAAATGAAAATGAGCCTCATCGCTGAAGATAATTTTGTTCGAAAAATAAGCATCCACTTGTTGTTGTTCCATAATCCATTCAACGAACTCTCTTCGCTGTGTGTGGTCAGTAGGCTTCAGTTCTTGAGTCAATTGAACTTTGTAAGCATAAAGATGCAAATCTTTCGTGAGAATACGCTGCAGAGAGCTTCTCGAAATGCCCAATGCAAGACCACGGTGCCGAATTGATGTTCCTGGACTCTCAGCAACACTCTCACGAACTGCTTCGATGTTTTCTGTTGAACGACTTGTTGAAGGACGGCCAGAGTGTATAAGATCACTAATTGATCCAGTTTCCTTGAATTTTTTAATTAATCTTTTCACAGTTGATGAAGTTAAATCACTATTCCGACCATATTTTGTACGAAAATTGCGAACTGTAGCTGCCAAACCTTCATTATTTTTAAAATATTGCTCAACAATGAAAATGCGTTGTTCTTTCGTGTAGCGCTCCATTTTTAATAACTGAACTGTCAGCTGTCACGCTGTCTTTTTTTTTTTCTCGTTGGCAACACTTTACCGCACAAATGGCGCTAAATTTAAATCTTGCATGAATTTTGGGACACCCTGTATTTTGCGAAATTTCTGGGAAAACGCATTTCAGCTGAAAGTATCAAGCAAAAAAAAAAGCACTCTTAGCAAGGGAATACCGTGAGTAGACATATAAATACAAAATTAATGACGAAAAATCTCACGTAAAAAGATTTTTTTAATAGTATAATTTTCGCCTGTGTGTCACAAGCATCTTCAATACACGTTAAGCTGAAATTAAACAATAACGGACAATTCCAAAAAGCTCCACCTAAGTAGCTAGCGTAAGATAACTAAAAATGTTAATAAAATGCTTTTAGTTCCTTTAATACTAGCAAAACAAATTATTGCTGTGTAACTTCAGAATGTTGGCTGTATTTAGCAACTGCAGCCTTCCATGCTATGATACAATGAATTCGACTGAATGCCATAGAAGGGTCTTGATCATCTCTACACTACGCGAAATCAATGTACACTTTTAGCTGTCGCTTTGTGAGCCACTTACAGTCATACTTAGAAAAATAAAGCTATCTGGAGCTGTCCTTTAATTCAGTTTCTCAACCTAGTTTAGAATACTAGAGTTTAAAAATGAGTGAAAAAAACTACACGTGGTTCCTTTATATTACTGTTATCTTGACGTCGTATTTTAATTAGAAATCCGGCATTAATATTTAAGGTATGGAGTTATACCTAATTTTAATAAGTTCTAATTCATACTTGTGTGTGAAAATTGCAAATTCTTAAATTTGTTTTCTTCACCTGCCCCTCTCGGATTTATTGAGAAGGTAGATTAACACTTCTCTCCCTAATCCATGACTGGCATTCCCACTTTTTTATTGGCATTGCACTACTGCATAACGCATAACGTTACTGGCTGGATGGGTGAAGCAAAAATGCTTTTCTTTTTCCCCTTTATCTCTGTAAGTGATACTGTGAATGGGGTATTATTGAGCTACTTGCTCGCCCTCTTGGGGCCTGAAGTTAGTGATGTTCGGTGTGTAGTAGAATAGATTTTGGTCTTCTGTATTTGCAGTGTGTTGCTTCACTGTAGTTATTGGCTTCTTTGATCAGTGGATTTGAGTGCAGGGTTGCCTTGGAAAAGAATTTCTCAGCTAAGTCGTGGAGATGCGAGCGGATGTAAGGGATGTTTACTTCTCGGTGGATCTGTAAGTTTCTTATGTACCATGGGGCATCTAGGATCATTCTTAGGCACTTGTTCTGGATTCTTTGTAGTTTTTGTATGTTGGTTTCTGAGGTATGACTCCATGCTGGAGAGGCGTAGGTGATAACTGGGCGAATTACCGTTTTGTACAGCGTTAGCTTGTTTCTTACATCTAGTTTGCTTTTGCGGTTGATCAGGGGGTAGAGTTGTGCAATTACTCTGGATGTCTTCACTCCTGTTAGTTTGATGTGATTACTAAATAGCAGTTTGCTATCCAGTTTCACACCAAGATACGTTACTTCTGTTACCCATGGGATCTTGAGTCCGTGGAGCTGGATGTCATCTTTGCTGGTGACTTTTCTTCTAGAGAATAGCACGGCAGAACTTTTCAGGGGGTTTACCTGGATCCTCCAATCTGTTAGCCAAGTTTCTAGTGTGTTGATGCTGCCTTGCAGCCTTCTAATTGCTAGCTGAGGGCTGCGAGATCTTGAAAGTGCACTACTGCCTACGTGCAGGTGTGGTGTAGATTATATGTATGTATACCAATCTTTGGTTGAGCTGATTGTAGTATTTGCGGGACCTTTACAGCTGCGAAAATGGCATCTAAGAAAAACGAGCGTTGTGTATTATGTCTGTAGATTACGTATATTTTCTGGTTGGTTTATACTCCTACAAGTAGGAAAACAAATCCAAACATCTTTGAAGGAAGAACCCTGTTAATTCTCCTTTTAATTAAAGGACTGTTATAAATATTCCCCGTTCTTCCTGGCGTGAGGAGAACCCACATGTTTTTAGCTGAACGAAACTGAGGAATTTGCAACCGAAAAACTATTACAATACACGCTAAAACTTTCAGTTTCGTCAAAATTTCAACGTACATTTTGAACATCATATAAAATAATTTAGGCAATTTTCACTGAACATAGTGTTCTGCTTTTATTTCCCTTGGAAAAAATTTCCGACTAATTTCGAAATTGTTGAGCTAACAATGTAAATCATATAATTAATCACATTTAAATAATCACACGGTCTCATACGGAAGACACAGGTTTTTTCTTTCAAGAATATCTGGTTTTTCAACCCGCAAAACAGACAAATGGCCATAAAAAATACGCAGTTAACAGACATAATACAATGGCTCATAGATTGAGTTGCTTCGGCTGTAAATCCAAAACATTACCATTGTCTCCCTATCTTTCCCTTTCTTTCAGTGTATATTTAGGCACTTAGGAAGATATCTACTATCAAAATATCTCATATAAATGCTCTTACCTGTTCTCTTTATATTCCTTGAACTTTTTCATTTCAACTATAAATACCTTTCTTCTGATGTCTTCATATTTATGCGATTTTATTGTTTGTATATCCTCTGTGCTTCTGCCTGTATTTTATTTTTTCAAAGTAAATGTAACTTTGATAAGGTTAAATATGTTTTAACGTGCGAAGATTAACTTTACCATAAAAGCCTGTCGTCTGCTGCTTGTGGAATTTCAAAAATAAAACATAATGACTTTATGGGGCTAAAAAGGGTACACACGATTCGTCTGTTTCTTTTTGGCTTTGCCATTGGCCCGATGTGGTATTTATACTCTGGCTATTATTATTATTATTTTTTTTTCTAAATAAAGAAAGCATGTAAAAGGCGCAGACTGAAATATAATCTTAAGAAATACTTAATCGCATGCACTCTTAAACACATACACATCTACGAGCTTTCGTCAAAAAGCCATTACGTCAACGCTCTTGGTCGTACTTGACGGGATGTTTACCTTCAGCCCTTTTCCACTGCCAACGCCGTTGGATGCGTTCCCCAGAGCCTTGTTTAACTTCGCTTCCGTTCACCAAAGGTACGATGTTTCCTTCCTGCCAATGACCTACGGCTGTGGAACCCATGAATGTGATCATGCTGATTCGAAGTTGCCTTCCACATCTGCTTCGCGTCGGCAGTAAATATTTGCGTTTTTTTTTTTTTGTTGTTGTTGTTTGTTTTTGTTGTTGTTGTTTGCAAAATTTTGTTGCATGAAGTTCACACATGCCTTAACTCGCAGATTTGTGTCAAGCAATACATTGGCCGTCTATTATAACCCGAAGTTAAACTGAGCAAGGCTGTGCTTGAAGCAAACCGACTGGTTGTTAATCGTCATATCTAATCGTATTTAAGATATGACAGTGAAATTTAATATCATGGAAGTACTCTATTTGTAGATCACGATTAGAAATAATTTTGACAGTTTTTCAAATGCATATTTAAAAAAAAAAAATTGGAAGATTTAACAGAAGTAAAACTTAGGTTATTTAAGAGGACTTCTGCAAGTTTTATTTTCTAGTCCCCGCCGATTTTTTTTTTTTTTTTTCACCAAGATTAGCTGGCATCGTTGGATTATAAATCGAATGTCCTCACCATAAACAAATAATTTAATGGGTTAAGGGCTGGCAGCCACTGCCACGACCAATCCACCGATGTGGTTGCTACTCATTTACAACTTGTCTGGAGGATAAAAGAAAATAAAATACTTGAATGGAATGTACCGCTTGTGAATTATCAACACTCACTATTTTCATATTCTGATGAATAGGGGCCTCCATAGCTCAGATGGTTTCGATGAAGCCCTTCGAAAGACATGGGTTCAAATCCCGTCTGTGACGCTAAGAACCTTTATCAGGACCTTTTCAATCACAGGTGAGTTAGCCGGTCTCATACAGAGGTAGAGGTTTCCTCCACCACAAAACTCTGGTTTATCTCCCCTCAAAACAAGCAAATCGGCCTTGTGAATACACATACCTGCAAACACAAATGCTGAGACAAAGAAAGTAACGGGAAACCACCTTGTTCTATAATCACTATTCCCTAGTCCAGTAGTATTGTTACACCAACCGATCTTTGGACTTATTTACCCGAGAAGATGAGGAATAATATATGGTCTCTGATGAGAGCCAACAGTTCGAAACAGCATACGAGCTCTGGGAACGTTAAACGTTCTTTGAAATACCAGTACTGTGCTACCACAGATGCGAAACCCCTCGATACTTCTGCGCATGGCAGAAGAAGACGAATCCATTCCGATAACAGGGTAATCAGTGCATTTCGTGGGATGAGTGTTTATTATCATATGTCGGAAAATTAGCTTTTCGTTTATGAAAATTCTAGTTTTTAAAGTGGTAACTATTTTGCTTGTACAACAGTTGGAAAAACTTTACGTATAAAGCACGTAATTTCGCATTTGGTGACGAATTCGTACATCACCTTATTCCATTCTGCCTTTCAACATGAATTGACTCTTCTTGGCAATCTGCCAGCAACGGCTCTCGTTTCTGTGGTCACACAATAAGTTGCTGTTGACACAACAATAACATGCAGGCCCCTGGTGGCGAAGTTTGCAGTTATATCAGTTCTCGTAGATGCTTTATAAATTTTGAAAGTTGTTCTTAACAGTGCAAGATTCTCTTCTGTAATTTTTTAAAAATAAATTTGTCGTAGTGTAAAGATTATTTTTAATAACTTAATCATTGCTAAACGTAAATACTGTCGAAAGCGCCACGTGATGGTGAGCATACGTCCCATCTGCTATCTTGTTTATTATTGGCTAAGAAGGGGGGAGGGAGTCTGCATAAGTTTACCGTTGTGATTTATTCTTATTTCTCTCTGAAATAACAATGGCAATTATATTTTGTTTTATTAGCTTTAAATCATTATTTTAAGGTGTTTAAAGTATTTTTCAAAATTCTAAAATATAAACCATACCATTTTCATAATAGTACAATTAAATTATGCAAAAAACAAACAAAAAAAACCCTCAAGCTATTACAGCAAATATGTTCTTCAATGGCTTTAAAATTAAAATAAATTTATCATTCTGTTTTTCTAGTGTTTTGTTACCTTAGTGTTGAATACGATTTTTACTCGAGCAATACAAGCAGGAAATGTATGACTAAAAACGATCAAACAATTTATCACATTCCTTGTAGGAAATTCAAATACTTTCAGCGGAAATATGGAATGCATTGCCGATCCGTAAGACAAATCTCGGTATTTGTACTTCAACGTCCTTGATCACAACTTGCACGTGAAACTACTTGAAAGCCTTTTAGTGGAAATAAAAACTTGATAGTTTTAAGAGCGCTATTGATAAATCTGCAGAGTCGCCCGACATAAAGAGCAGTTTCCTCGAATACCAAAAAGAAATCGCAAAATTTTCTTTTACTGTCTTTTATTCGTCGCTCGGGTTTAAAGTTTGGAGAAAGAATTCTCAGCATTTTCTTTATCTTCGTTTTTTTTTTTTTTTTTTTTTATTACCGTTGATAAAATGGTCTGCTGAAAAGTCGGCTCAACACAGGCTAAATCTCCTGGAATGTAATCAATCAATGTTCGCATTTTTTTCATGCTCTCCAATCCAGCTGGAACTGACTGCAGTTTCAATAATGAATTCAATTTTTGTTAGCGTATCGGAAATCTAATCTCATTGCTAAGCCTAACGCACAGGCAAAGTCGTTTCTATAACGGGAAAATTAACGTTATTCATTGCAAGCTAATGAAATGTAAATCCCCCTATTGTAGTAGCACAGTAATGTCCATAAAAGAGCTATTAGCAGTCGACCAGCCCTGCATCGAGATCAAGTTGTAATAACATCCGTGCTTCAAGAACAGAAGTCATGTCGTCGAGTTCTTAATGACGTCTTTAAAATTCTCGTCCAATTTTAGACTCGTCTGCTCGATTCAAAAAACATTGTATAATGTGGGGTAATAGGAAAATACCCCGTGTACAACAAGAGGGTGATCACAGCGGTGAACTACTGAATATATATACATATAAAAAATCGAAATTGCTTTTTCAACCTCTTTTTTTTTTTTTTGTCCGAACTTCGATTACCTAGGAATGCAAAGAGTTATCGTACAAAGGTTAACTGATGGCAGCAGCATCGGAGTATCTCTTCCGTTTTAAGTTCACCCACACTTTTAGTATTTATAAATCAATAGTTTATTTTAAGTGTTACCTTTTTTACTCATATAAGTTGTGATGGTATCGGAGTTTTGACAACAGATTAATTTGGATGAAAACTGTTGATAGGAAGCCAAATAATCATTAAACTTAATCGTGTGGTACTACTATCGTGTCTTGTACATCTCAAACTTGTTACATTACGAGGAAATTACATAATAATGATGAAGTAATGTTCCAAATGTAACATACAACCAGTACGCAATTAATATCAAAAAACAAGTTAATTAAAACGAAAATTGAAGCACACCGTCTATTTTTATGTGTATTCCAAATCGCAAATTATAATTAATTTTAAGCCGGAGTGAATTTATTGCTATATATATAATTTGGTACGTTTTGTTCCTTTTTGCCCCTCTAAATCGTACGATAAAAAAAAATAAAAAAAAATTAAAAAAAATTGGAATAGCTTTACGAATTTTTGTAAGGATTCTACGTACTTGATGGTAATAAAAATTTGTCCGACAGGAATAACACCTGCGGAAGGACAAAATGAATATAATACACGTTTTATACATTTTTTAGGTCCGCACGGTTAGCCTAGGGAAGGAGTGTCCTAGACGTGAGGAGCTTAAGGATCTTTATCCGACATAGCTAAGTTAGCCGGTCTTGAACGTGGACAGCAGGGTTTTTCTCCCCAGTTTATCTGGGGTTTTTCCTTCCGCAAGCAGGCAAACCGACCCCGTGAACACACGAGCTACAGCCACATGATATACCGGAAGGCATAGGGTGACTAGCCCTATGCCTCCCAGTATATCATGTGGCTGTAACAGGCCAGTAGGCCTAACACGTAGAAGGGAGAAGAAGTTTTATACATTTTGCGAAATGCGCTTCAAAATGACTCTCTGCATCTTGCTTATACTCTTTTAACTGACATCAGAGGCGGATATCTTTGATATCACAACACATACACTGTCTTGCACGTTTTTTTTTTCCTTTTGTTTTGTTATAAATAATTGCCCCCCCCCCCCGTCCATCGGAAATATTGTTGAGACGAAGGAAGCATTAAAAGCCGAGTAGTTTCTGGTTTTGCCATTTGATGTCTCACACACACACACACACACACACACACACACACACACACACACACACACACACACACACACACACACATTTCGATACGGGACCTCGGAAATAACAGTAATACAATTTAACATCGCGATACAGCGGAGTCCTCCCTTTGCGTACATTTTGTGTTCCATCTTCGTATCATTAAGGCTTTTGAAATGATTTTCTTCACTCTTTTAATTTTGTCATATTCCAGAAACTTGAGAAGCTTTCACTGTGCATCTTAAAGTGATTCTATTAATAGAGCTCTTCAACGTTTTTCGACAGTACTGTGTTAATGCGAGATGAAAACTTCACGAACAACCCACTTACTCAGACGTACGGAGAAGTAAACATGCCCGTAATGTTACCAAAAATCTCCACTGAAAGCGCGTTTGAAGTCGATAAGCAGTCGTGAAATAAGAAAACAAAAATTGCTAAACCACGTTGTTTGATGGGAAAGTTGTTGAATCCTGGAAATGGCAATTCTTTATGATCAACCGATAACTTTACTTTGAACATTGTTGCAGCTAGGAGTTCAAATATTTCAAACATTTTGTTATATAAACTTTTGCATGTCTAATAGAGTAAATGATTCCACTTTCTGTTTGTGATTTTTACTTTATCTTTGTGTTCGGATAGCTAAGCGCTGTCTGTTATCCATTATGAGATAACTACCACCACGACAAAGATTCTATTTCATGTCATCAGCACGTTAGAGCAGATGACATGAGTTAGTAAGTTTAGTAATTACCTCGCTTGATCCATGACTTCTCGGACATAGACGCCTTGCATCTTTCTGATTTTTTTTTTTTTTTTTTTGACATTGTTCAGTACAATTAAGAAGTCAAGTCCCTTTCAGATTGCAAAATACAAAATTCTGTTTATTTCTCCGTAAATGGTGTAAAAGTGGCCAAACTGGTTTTGGTTTACACGACTCTTAGCAATGCTGATTCAGATGAGTTTTCTAAATTGCATTTAGTGAAGGGTGCGGTTAGCAATTAGAAGCGACGTCATTGCTTGCGATTCTTAGAATTGTTACGCTTCTTTTGCAATTAACTAGCTGATGTAATATTATTGATGTTTGCTATACGTGAATTGACATAAAAAATTATTTTAGTGTTTATTAAGGGACACAAATCGAGTAAGGCTCCGAGGTGAGTGCATTAGATGTATTCTTAAGCCGCTTAGCGGAATAAAAACTGAGTTTCCGGAACGGCCTTTTATGAGACTGGCCAAAAAAAAAAAAAAAAAACTTTCAAAGGAAAAGGGATTCGAACCATGCTGATCTTTCCAGCCAAAAATCGTGATATGTCTCCCGACAACACTGTGATGATGCTAGTAGTAATAAAGTAGAACAATTATTAAAAAAAACAAAACAGATAATACATATCCATTTGTTATCTTAAATATCAATGACTATATCAATAAATGCAAAGTTTATTTCGTTTTTACTAGCACAAAATATTATGTAATATTACATATGAAGAACTTATAGTATGTAAAAAAGCAACATTATATAACAGGTATATTATTCCCGAAACTGATTTAAGCAAGCTATCGAGAATGACTAATAAACTTTATCGAGTAGATTCCTAACAAATCGACTACCATTGCTAGCGACTACGACATAATGTAAACTCTGTACTAGTTTAAACTATTTTATTATTATCACGTTTGGACCACATTTCACTATCGCGAAAAGACCAGGACAATGAGGCTTAAGGAGATACTGCCTAAACAACTAAAGCGATGGAAGTCCCTTCTTTTCTATGGCTTAGCCTCCGGCCATGAGCACATTGAGCTAGCGTCCACAACACGGTGCACGATTAAGGTTCCCCTCCCCTGTTCTACGTGTTACAGGAGCTAAGGTAATCTGCTGGGCAACAAAGATGCTTCCTGCAAGGAGCACATGTGATGAAGTCAAACAGTAGACCGAGATTTGTGAGCTGCATTTATCCGTGTCGGAACCTGTCACAGAGGCTTCGTCTGATAGGCGCGATGATCGATGTTTCCCGTACCCCACCCCCCTGGACGAACTGCTACAAGGAAGCATGTGTTGTACATCACTGATAGATGGCAACGAAAAAATCCGAGACCTTTAGATTACTAAGAGAAGTGTTGTATGTAGCATTTACGGCGACAGCTATTTTGGGACTACTAGATGATTTTCCTGTTGTATCTTGTCTCTTAATTTTTCGTTTAAATATATAGCACCGTCCATCTACAGGTTAGAGATTGGTCATCTCCATAGTCCTAAAATACGTGTTATAGTGGACGACTTGCTTGTTTTAATTTTTCTTAACCAGTGCGACAGAATTTTACTATTGTTGGACACCTAAAAGATAAAAGGGTTTACCCCTCCCCGGAGAAAATCGGGGTGGGTGGATGGTAATCCCACTCAACAGCCAAATCAGAAACAGTTAACGTAACTAGCGTCATACTTTTGCCCTATTTCAAACCAAACGGGATAAATTAACGAAAAAATCATGCCCAATCTTATGATTAGGGTACTAATTGCCTGGTAGTTTGATGTTGGCCAAGGCTAAAATAAGCATAAGAATTTCTAGGCTTCTAAGTGCAAAGATGGGCGACATAAATACAGAGTTCGTTGCAAAAATTTAATGAGTTAATTAGCAAAATACGGAAACTTTCCTCTGATCTGTTGCGTGTGTTGACCCCCCCCCCCCTCTCTCTCTAACATAGAACGATAAAAAAAAAAAACTCTCGAGAAAAAACAAAAATAATCCGAAATGTGCCTTCTCTGTTTTCAACCACAACCTCTCCTTCCCTAACCAGATCTTTTATAGAGGCGACCGATAAAGTTGGGGGGGGGGGAATCATTCGATCTCCTCTTTCATCATATCTCCGACGATGGGTGTTGTGACATGAGCAGATATTTCCACCCGAGTGCCTTTTTCTCGTCTGAATCGCCGAGACTTTCAATACTGATAGGCGACTTCTTTCTTTGCTTCGCTTCATATTTGAGAAGAAAGCTGTCTTCTTTGTCGCTCACAACAAGTAACAGTATACAGTTAAAGGCTTTTTCCCCGTGGTCATACGGAAATGCATTTTTATTACTCCTTCGAAGTTTCCATTCTCTTAGATAGCTCTTAAATATAGCGAGGTGTTGTTGCCTCCGTCGACGCATAGCAAACCCGGAGTTCATGAATGAATATCGCATCGGATGGAAAAGCGCGCAGGGAAAAAACGCTTTAAAATTCGAATTTTCTAAACCATCCTTCGCTTGGAGTATCACAGTCCTGATCGAATTCATGCGTTCAGATTTGAAATTGAATATCAGAATACGGAAGGAGAGACCAACTATTTCTTTACAAGCTTAGAGGCTCTGATTTTTATACTCATCCCGACTAATTCAGTTCAACCTATACACGGCAACTTCGAGATGCTTTGGAAACTTTGGAATCATCCAGCCTATTTTTAGGTTGTTAATGTTTCGTTGGCTTCTGAGTGACATCCATTTTTTCCCTCGGATTCCTGAAATACGATTTGAGGTTGTAAAATGTCGTGGTTGGTGACAATGTTTCAACAGGAACCTCATTGTAAGCTATCTTCACACATGACAAACGTCTTTCTCCTTTCATTTATCACCATTATTATCCAGTGTATTCTTTCTCTCTGTCTCTCTCTCTCTCGCTTTACAAGCGGAGATGGATTACATGGAGATGAAAAGCGATGTCTTAGAGTATTGCGGTTGCAATTCTTTCAGGAAAATTGACAGAAAGAAACGTCATTGTTCTTTCTGTATTCCTCAATGAGCATACTTCGCTGTATTTCAAGGAGATTTGTACACTTTTCATTTATTTATTCACTAGTATATGTGACCAGAACGGCCTTAATATACATGCCATGCCTGCTATCTTTTTTTGTATATTAACTCCTAATTGTTCGATACGTTATCTCAGACCTCCGAATTTTATTTATACCCTTACATCTGTCACGTGTTACTGTCGATACAGGCTGGTACGCCATACCTTAAAAAAAAACAAAAAAAAAAAAACATTGTGCATGTATAAATGTGTGCGTGTATAATGACACATTTCTTTATAAGTGTACGATAAAGATATAAATATTATTTATTTTTACATTACGTACAATATAAAGAGATTTCGTGCCAACAAGTACTGTACGCCCACAGATGCGAGATCCTTCGACACTTGTGCGCATGTCAGAAGAAGGAGAATCCATTCCGATAATAGGGTAATCAATCCGTCTTGTGGGATGAGTTGTTTATTATTACACCTAGGAAAATTAACTTTTCTTTTATGAACATTATAGTTTTTAAAGTGGTAACTATTTTGTTTGTATGAGCGTTGGAATTTTACGTATAAAGCAAGTGATTATCGTGTTGGTGAACAATTCGTACATACATCCTTTATTTCTTTCTTCCCTTCAGCATGAATTGACTATTCTTGGCAATCTGCCAGACCCAGTTCTATGAACTGTTGGCGTACAATATATTATAGACCAAACGAGAGATATGAAAATATCTCTTGGTTCTTACGCAATAAAAAATAAATAAACAGTTATGCACATTATCTAACTGTTTTTGTGATTAAGCTATCAGGTAACTATTAGGTGTTCCATGAGTGCCATGTACGATGCTGCTAATACCTTACGAGAGAAAAATTTTCAAATGGTTTCCCCTCTTAGAAGGGGGGGAACTATATCTAAATGTTCATAAGTAAAAACTCGTTTGTTTGAGGCGTTTCTATTTAAGCAGTTTATTTTAATTAGCTTTCTATAATTTCTCTCTCCTACAGACAAAGAAAACAGTTATTCCAGAGATGTCTGAGGACGATTAAAAAAATGACGCATGTTTCTTTCAAAAAAAATGCGGAAAATATTCACAGCTGGTACCGTTTTTCTTCTGCCAGAAGACACCGTGTTAGATGTAAGAAAACACAGCTGTGAATTTTTGCTACAAAAACAGCAACAACAACAACAAAAAAATCCACTTATTTATCTTCTTCCGTTTATTTATTTTTGTTGTCGGTGAATACGAAATGAGCGTTATCATTTCCTATCCATGTAAATATGGAATGTTGGAGAAATTTTTCTTCTTCTGCTGACACCACAGCACGCGTATACCGGGGAAGTAAATTACCGAATGCACGTAACCTTGAATAAACCGTAACATTACGATAATGATGTTGTAACGTAACCAAAGGATGCTGTGCACATTGGTATGCAATATCTGTTCGTAGCAGGAACCACAGTCCAGTGCCACGTGACTGTTGTCGTGTCCACTTCCGGCAGTGACACTGAAAACACCAAACCCACACAAAAGAACTGTGGGAGGGTGCACAGAATTTCCCACCGCAGTGACAGGTATCGACTTCCTATTCGATTGCGTACTGGGGATGATTCACATGAAAGATGCGGGGAGCAGCACACGTGAGGGAATGTAGGGTGAAAGAGGGGGTTGGCTATTGACGTTGTAATTCTATAGCAGGAGCGGGATGACGACCATTAAGCGAGTGAACATCATTATGCGACTAAAGACTTTAAATGGACATTTAATTGACAATTTGCGGTTAATATGAGTCAGCTTTTCACTAGGCGGCAAAAGAAAAAATCTCAGTGGAAATCTCAGGCTTTGGAACTACTACAAACAGTTTAAATGACGACTTCTGTTGTCTAAATACCGACTAACGTTGAACAGCAAATCTAATGATTTAATAATAGTAAAATAAAATATAAAAGGATTTTGCCTTGCTCGCAGACGCCAAAAATCTATACTCAAGGATATAATGTTTGAACTGAAGGTAATTTAAACTGCGTATAATTATTATTTTTTCATTGAAAAGACCAATTTAAGGTGGTGAAAGCTGTAAATATTACGCACTGATTAAATCATTGTTAAGTTTTATAATATTCTTTTGACGTAGTTCTTATTTCGTAAAGTCTGTAGTGAGAGTAGCGACACGTAGTGTTAAAAATCTTTACACTGAAATATTCACGTATTTCAGTGTAAAAACTCAAACTCAAACGCAGCAAAGGGCCAGTCAATTAGATGTGTATCTGACGCGGGCCGTATTCAATATTATTCTGTGAACCAAAACATAAACTAAAAAAAGAAAGGCTCTAACCAAGGTCTTTTTGTTGCCGGGCCTTTACGACTTACGTAAACAGTTACTTCGAAATGCTTGCTTTTTTCTGGACATATGATTTCGACTGCAATTAAAATACAATTTTTAATAAATTATTCATCAGTAAAAGTTTCGAAGCCCGAGCAATTTTTTCACTTATGACGTAACTGCATTTAACAGCAGCATCACTTGTTGTGATAACATTTGAAAATATCCGCTGTTGAAACTTCAGTTCATTTTTTAAATCTTTAAGTTTGTCATCACGCATCTTTTCTGTATATTTATCACAGTTCTTATGGTTTGTTTCATAATGGCGTTTTAGTTATATTCTTTCACCACGGCGACACTTTGTCTACATATCAAACATGTCGGAATATTATTTACTTCCACAAAGAAATATGCCTTCTCCCATTTTTTTTGAAAAGTTCTGCCTTCTTGATCTATTTTTCTATTTTTAACTTTGACATTGTTATGGGCAAAAAATAATATAAGTTATTGAGGTAACTTTTTATTAACACACTATCATATTACAATATCAACCTGTAACTTATTGACATTGCATCACGTGGTTTAAAATGGCTGCGTGGTAAGTAACTTCCATTCAGTGTTGCCAACATTTGATGTTAGAAATATGGTACAAAGAATTGTTGTAATAAGTTTCACTTTTGTTTAAAGCTATCATAAAACATTTAGAAGTTTGACTTTTTTATGTTTTAATCCCCGCAGGATGTTAGAAACATTGATTTTTAGAAAAGAAATCATTAAGGTCGCGGGCCGGATACGAAGCCTTCGCGAGGCATGTCCGGCCCAACGGTCGCCAGTTTGCGACCCCTGACGTAGATAAACACTGTCGACTGTGAAGTTACTTGTTTCCTAACGCACTCTTTAATTTTTTTTTTTTTTCTATATCACGATTAACTTTTAACTTGATTAACTTTTTTTTTTAGTGGACTGCCAAATGCATCCATTTCGATACCCCGTCATCTTAACTTACATTATAAAGCGAAAACGTTTCCACAAGAAGAGGCATTCAAACCACTCCAGATCAGGAGATCCATATTCAATCCTATCAAACTGAGCACATTATTCTGTTCCCAAGGCAACGAACCCAAGTTCGTCGTACTTTTAGGAATTGCACCGAACTACATACAACACGTTTAAAAATAATTCTTCATGGCATAATGCCGATATTTCGGGCACTAAGTCACTGACACTAGTTCTAGCGACGATTACTTTAGTGCCAAACTATGACAGGGGATTTTTCTACGAGCTGCCAGTACAATCGCATTAGATGAGCGAGAACGGCCGTTTCTTTTACCTGAAAGTGTCCATCATCATGAATAAGCAGAAAGTTCCGATTTGTTATTTATTTATTTTATTTTTTTAAGAGCAGTATTATCTACAAGATTGTTTAAAACCAATGCAAATGGCGATTTTTTAAAACTTCATAATGCGAAAGAAAAATATAACGTACGTTGATTTCATTTGCAGGCTTAGAGTGTAGGTGTAGTCTGGAAAATTATGTCATAAATTTTGTTTTGCTATTTAATTATTCCTCTTACTGGTTCGAGATTACATTGACATTTAAGGATTCAATTTATTTATTTTTTCTTTTTTCTTACAGCATTTTGGTACCTCATGCAAATTTATCGCGTAAGTGTTTGTCAGTCAATTTTATTTTTTTTTATTTCTTTGTTTGTGGGAAAGTTGATCTATATTTACCTGCAGAGTTTCACATGGCTATTCTATCCACTGTAGGAAGGCTTTTCAAACTTTGTACACTGATTTATTTTTATTTATTATAAATTAGTCAATTTTGGGATAAGGCACACCTGCTTAGTGCATTATAAGAAATTTTATATATAGTAAATAGATAAGTAAATCAAATTTTTGTTAGTTTGTAAAACAAATTTGTCATCGACATATTTATTGTTTTTTTGTTTTTATTTGATGGTTTGGAAAATGTCCATAGTTTCAGCATTTTTTATAAAAAAAATAATAAAATTAATAAATCCAACATTGTAAATCTTAACAAATCTATGAAAGTACTTACTAAACAAATAAATAATGTTAACTATACATCTGTCTACTGTCAAGAGTACATAGGGAAGAATCTAACGGACTTCGAAAGGGGTCTATTCATAGGTGCATATCAATAGTCTCTATTTCGTCGCACTGGTAAAAGACAATATTACTCAAAATCAACTATACGCAACATTATTAGCGTGATTTGGAGCAGTGAGTTACATTGCACATTCTGAAGATGGGTGAGTGACTGAGTGGCGGATGCCTGGGCGACAAACGCCTTATGGCCAAGAATCTGTTCATGGACGGATGGTCATGTTGAAAGAAGAATGGTCCAAAATACCATTCATGGTATCACAAACTGGGAGAGTATACTTAGAATGGAAAATGCTTATCAAATCAGCAGAAGGTTAAAAACCCAGTTTTCTATTTTTTTTTTTTCCAGGAAATTATTTGCTCATCATGCATTGCCATTAACCTCACTTAAGAATTGAAATTTGTTTTCTGCAAGCGAAGATTTGCCTTGACTTGCGTGCATAGACCATTTTAAAAACTTTTTGAAAGTACTGTCGATTCCAATATCGAAAAAGTAACCTCTTCCGAAGTCAGAATTTGCCTTATCAAAAAACATCGTTGCATAACAGAGATAGAACTTTTTAAATGATTTCTGGAGCCACAGCTGCTCTTCTTTTAGATAATGAATGGAAGTTTGAACGGTGGAATAAAGTGTTGCTGTAAAATACCTAGAGGCTTCCATTAATAGCCACTAAAAAAAAAAAATGCCGCTTCTGTGTAAGTTAATTCGATATCTATATTACTTCCTCTTTCTTTCATCGGCAGTTAACCAAACAGGGAACAAAATAATCTTTTACTACGAACCAGTCAGGTCGATAACGTATTGTCTTGTTTTCTATAGAAGCGCAACTTGGTATCATTAATCTGCCTTTTACGACAGCTGGAGATTGACTATATCTACAGATTTTTGCTTTCAAAAGAAAGCAAGAAAGAAAGAAACATTTCTTCGGACTACAGAACTCTTTATCAGATGTTATCTGGATATTTCAAAAATAATAAAAAAAGGAAACAAATATTGTTTCCTCAAAGCGAAGCTAAAATGTAAGAATATTACTTGAAGAGCAGAGAGAAGAAAAAAAGCTGAATCCACTTTATATATTGATTTTTATGTGACGCAGAGGGGGGGGGGTTGAATTTCTACATGCGAAAGCACACATCATTTTCACTACAGACAACAAATATTGAAAGCGCCATGTGATGTGTAATGAACCTTAACCGTAAATTCAGTTCAGGAGAGGAGCTCTCAACAACCAACTGAAGATCCCAGAATGGAGGACCAAAGCTCTCTTGGAGACCTTCATCTAATTGAAAAAAATAAAAAAAAAATCTTTAAATTTAGCTGAAAAACGATGAAACAAATTAAAATAAGTGACTAAAAAGGGACAGCAGATGTGATTCTTGATGTAGCTGACAACAGGGCAAAATTTGTGCCCTGTTATCAGCTACAGGGCACAAAGCCTACGAAAAAAAATATTGTTTCGTAGACCATTTACTAAATAGTATTCTGGACCAAACTTCACGATAATGTTCTAGAAGGCTTCTAGGTCAGCTGGAGAATATGTCCCGATCAATTCCATTTTCCTTGGAGCGATATCCATAAAAGTTAAAGAGAAACGTCGTAATGCTGTCAAAGCAAACCTTCCAGATCAACAAAGCAAACATACGCGCTATTAGTTCTAACCTTAAGTGTAATCATATTCATCAGTGACCTGCCCAACCACATCGCTTGTTCTTATAAACTCAATTACATCTGATCTCACTCTTCCCAGTCACGTGCGTTATTATGTTTTTTAATTTCTCGTCTTAAAGATACATTTGTGCATATATGTTCGTTCTTATATCCCATCAGAGAAGCTTTACTTTGTTGGTTAAAACCTGTTCGCTTCACTCAGTCTGTCAAGTTAATTTGCTCTCTCTCTCTCTCTCTCTCTCTCTCTCCATCTATCAAATTATCAGAAATATTCGGTAGCAAGGATCATATACCACACTCTGCCAGGTGGGCATTCAAAAGAAACATCAAGTATATCACCAATAGCTTATCATATCATATTTATGTAAGTGTTCATAAATAAATCCTCTATATTAATACATTTTAAAATGATACTGATATCCATAAATGCGTTTCAGAAAAAGCTGCCTCAGAGCACAACTTTTTTAAGACTGTAGTTGTATGTTTTTTCTGTACTTTATAAATAAATCTTATAATTTCCTTTTTCAGTATCCAAAGGAGTACGCGGCACGATTTTGCCCTAACTTTTCGGTTATCGGTAAGTAGGCCGAGTTGAAATTCCTAATCGTAACTCGTATTGATTTGTTTCAAAATTGAATTTTTTTGTTGTTAATTGTTAATTTATAGTAGTATACACAAAAAGAATACATTCGTACCAGTATCTGTATAAGTACCAGAAATGAAAACGAAGTCAGAGAAAAGCAGTTTTTAAGAATATGCCCGAACTCTTGTGTCGTTATTATTATTTTGCATGAGTATTATTGTTAGTAAATTTTCTTTCCTTTTTTATGTAATTACAGTGATAAATAGTATTCACTTTTCTTTTTTTTTTGTTTAATAGTATTTACTTTTTTTGCGAATCAAAAGTGTGTGTGTGTGTGTTTTCGTTCAACCGTAGTGATTGGTGGGAGTTGCAAAGCTACTTTATTAGGTAATTATTATAGAACAAGGTGGTTTCACGTTGCCTTTTTTGTCCAGTAGTATTCTATACATGTACAGGGACAATTTGCCTGTTTTAAGGGACAAAAAAACTGAGTTCCCGGGAGAAAAAAAAAAAAAAAAAAATATATATATATATATATATATATATATGCCGCTTAATTAGTAACAGCCTTGGGCCAGCTATCTCTGATTGGTTACTAGTGGAGATTGAACTGCCCACTCAGTCTCCAAAATTAGATAGGGCTTAAACGGCCTCGCTTACTCCCTATACGGAAATAAAAGGCGTTAGCTAATTTTTTTTATAATATATGTAATGTATTATGTGTGTGTAGTGTTTGAAATGACAATGGCTAATTTTATTAGTCGAATGAAATTATTATTTTTTTTTATTAGCATGTGGTTAGTTTAATAATATGAGGAATTATTGTTGCCAAATGTTGTTAAGTAGAGGGACCATCAATTAAGTTAGGTTCATATATTATATGGAGGTTTCTTTAATAGGTCTGATAAATAGAATTGCTGTATTGCTTTACCGTACATCATCATCATTATACGAGTATCGTAATTACTTGTTGTGTATGCTGAGATCTGATATGAAATATTTGTTGTTGTTGTTCGCTTTAATCTAGAAAAGTGGTCTTGTTGATAGTGTAGGGTCTACGATTTGGGCATATACTGATCGTTGAAAAAAAGGAGAGCTATTTTGGTAACCCAGCCAGTTTTGTAATGCGCTTAGTTTCTTCATTAAATATTGTGGTGCAGATCCATAGCAAAATATACAATATCTTGGTGTGGACTCATCTAGGAGTTGTAAACCATTCTCCTAGTAAGTAGGTGGTAATATATCTTGTAAGTAATGCATTTTCAAGAGTAATACGCGCTTCTTTTTGTGTGTGTGTGTGTGTGTGTGTGTGTGTGTGTGTGTGTGTGTGTGTGTGTGTGTGTGTGTGTGTGTAGTGTGTAGTCTAAGTACAAGCTTAAGTATTTGAGGTTTGTCACTTCCTGGATTGTTGGAGAAGGGCATGTTTTACAAATAGTAATACTAATAATTTGTTAATTTATTTTGACTCCAGCAGGTAAATGTGAAACCGATTGATGTGATATAATCTCTCTTCGTCTGGAGTACATTGACGTCTCAATTTACATTACCAGAGGTTTCCTATCTCCTGTCTCTGCAACAGCTGAAGTATACAGTCTTTCTTTTTTCAGCAGCTAGCGGAAGCTCTCTTTCTTCGCTGCGTACTAGAGAGTCATCTTTACTTTGGTCTTCGTCCGCTCGGTAAGGTGCATTGCCAAGCAGTGACCAGCGATCTTGTTTCGATGCAACACGAAGCATCGCGTGAGCAGCTGCTAGTTAACATTCTCTTCACTTCCCCTCTAGGGCTTCTTAAATCGGCAGATGACAGAACTCTACCAACATAATGACGCCTAGCAGTAAAGGGAGGGATAGGGGAAAAGAAACGGCGGGGATAGTTCAACACGATAGGCGTCAGAACAGCGCATGCTATCTTGGCGATCAGTGCCTACTGAAGAGACGGAACGAGGGTGTCTGCTCATACGTTGGCGGACTTTTATCTCGCTCTTAATATAATGCTTACGAGGGCTATTCGGTCAGGTCGACCTCTTCTTGACCCGTGAGCACGTACCAGTACTACTTGTATCCTAAGGGGAAGGGTAAATGTGATGTAATAACAGGCAAACGTTCTTCCAAAATGAAACCAAATATCGCGTTAAGTATACTTCAGAGAATTCTCCCCCCCCCCCACTCGAAACACTGTGGATTTTGATGTCAAGTCGAATTATAAATAGAATTTCAAGTACGAATGTGTGCTATAAAACTGGTGTCACACGCGAGGTTTATAGCGTGATAACAACAATAACATTGCTCCTTCTTTTAATTAAAACGTTATAAAGCTGCGTTTCATTTTGGTAAGAGGTGAAATTCTATTCTTCTGAAGTTGAACCATTTATTTTTAGTCACGTAAAACCTGTTTGAAATATACAAAAATCGGCAGTTTATTTCGAATTTTACAGATCATTATAAGAACCGGTAATCGAATCATCACAAGAAGACAACGAAGCAATGTGGTATGACAATGACCCCCCCCCCCCTCACGCCTATTACACAACAGATACGAAATTTACGTGGTGTTTTTACATCGTGATATGTTAGAAAGCCTGTAATGCGGATAATCCAAAATTCGGATAACATATGATTTGGGAGAGTGGGACTGCTCAGAATTTGTGACAAAAAAAAATTGTATATAATAAACTTATTTCCATTAATATACGCGTGTGTTTTACATCTTCATATATCCATCCGATTTTCGCTGAAAATTTAAGAATATTAATAAACGAATTCACTTTGATATAAGATTAGTTTAAGATTTTTTATTGTATGAAATTCAATATAAATTTTGTGTGTATACCTAACTGAATGACTGCAAATGAATATTGTTTATAATTGTAATGCACTAATAATAAATAAAAATATAAAAATATAAATAAAATATATTTATACTGAAAACCTGTGGAAATGGCATCCATAGTGCTAGGTTGCCCGAAGAAACACTGTTTTAAGTTCGATTCTAGTGGCCGACCATAAGAATGTGTTCCCCTGGACCCTTCTCAACCGGTTCCCGAGTTAGTTATATGAAGTCCGCCATGAGCAAGTAGGATTGTTTAGTTTCACAACTCAAGCGACCGCTGAACCAACGCTATTTCAGACATAATATTCTATTCTTCCGAAGTTCAACAACTTATTTTTAGTCACATAAAACCTATTTGAAATTTACAAAAATCAAGCAGTTTATTTCGAATTTTACGGATCATTATTGAGAACTGGTAATCGTATCTTCACAAGAAGGTTAGGGCCAGGAACCACGAGATGGCAGCAGTCATATTCTCTTCCACGGATTCTATTTAAATTCATTGTTAGTCTGTGCAAGCTATCTGTGATTGGCTAAGAGTGGAGATTGGCTACCCCTCCTCTCCCCGCTTGCCAAAACGTTACTTAGAGACTAAATGACATCGTCTGCTCCATTCGAGAATAAAAAAGGAGTCAGCAGAGTTTTTTTATTTTATTTTTATATTGAATTAGCTAATAAATTAAAAATACTTTGTCTTCTATATGCACACGTAGAAGACAAAGATTTTTAATTATTATTATTATTATTATTATTATTATTATTATTATTATTATGACATGATAATCCTTGAGCGGCCTCCCAAATTACTAGTGCAGAAAGTAGACAATGCCCGGTTGTTCCACTTCTTTTACACAAGATCAGTTATGAGTTTAATAAATAATAGCTTGTTTTATTTCTCTCGGAAATCATAGTTTGATGTTTTATTATTAAAACATCTGAAAAGGGATTTGTTTTCTGATCTTCCAGAAAGCATTTTACAAGTACTTCAGCTTCTGAAAAGAAATATAAACGGTGAAATAAGAGTGGCATATCGTCCACAGTCTCTTACAGCAAAAATTAAAACGTATATTAAACAGAAATTGCTGATTTGCTTTTAAATTATCAAATTTCTCTACTAATGAAGATAAAGAGATCTACATTCATATTAACAAATGCAGTGTTTTTAATATAGTAAACATTTATTAGTATAATAGATCTGCTCGCAAATATCGTCTTTTTATTTGCAATAAAATATTATACTATTTTTGTGTAAATTGGACACGAAGCTGGAATGCTGAAGCAGCAGCGCCATCACTCAGGAAAACTTTGCACATATATTACTCTAGAATCATAGTCATTATTGCATATTCATGCTCGTGTCGATTCAAAGCAGAGAATATCAAAGAAAAAAAAATAGAGAGGGAGAGAAATAGCCAAAAGAGAAATCAATGGCCTGTGTATAACATAACATAAATGTGTATAGTCTGGGAGAAGAGAAATCGATGCATCCGCTACGATTTGGCTTTCTTAGTATCGAATGCAGGCCAAGGGTTACCTTGAACCAACCATCAGATAAGATAAATGTTTGCCGGATTGATTTTCGTTTGTAAGGTATGTTGTTGTGTTACGTGATCAATGCGGAATCCTAATTAATCATCGGAGAATGGCTACGGCATCAAACGATCTTCGACCTGAAATCAGAGTCTTGAAATACCTTCGTCCGAGAAATCCTTAATAGAAACATCTTTCTTCAAAATTGTATTTCTCTGCTATGCGATCGTTTTTTTTTTTTTTTTTCAATTTTTGTCCCGTAGCTTTGATTACACTAAAGCGGCATTTTGATGCAAGTGACTCAGACGTATTGGAAATCTCTAATTTGTTCTACGAAGAAGAGAGGAAAGAAAGAAACGCGTGCGTGTGACAGAAAGAGAGAGAGAGACTCGAGCTATTAGTTCCAGCTGCTGCTGTGTTCGCACCACGAGACCAGCACGCGAACGCCTGCCGGAACCACGACTCGTGGGGACAGATGTTATCAGTGTAGCTTTTCCATAGCCCAAGCAGGACTTAGGTAGCCGTTGTTCTCTGACTTTTGTGTGGTTGCCTTGGTAACTGATCGCATCCCAGGTCCGTCAGGGTAGTTGGTGCTTGACAAAGGTTTCGGGTCATAGGCGGGTGACCAAAGTCATAATAGGAAGGCGGGGAGGGTGGATCTCTGTATATCGTGGTGACACCTGGGGATGCATTGGTTAGCGATTGGCATCTCAGTCCCCACTCCTTGCAAAGAAACCTTTGGTTGCTCATCCGGTATTAAGGTATCAGACATAGTCACAAGAACAGTATGGCAGCCGAAGTCTGTCCGAGTAGCCGCAGCTTAACAAAGACTGGGCCAGCGTTAATTGAACTAAATACACCAATATGTTCATGACACACAATTTTGTAATTATGCCTAGCTTATTCCGATTATCAACAGACATTTGCTAGGCTTTAATGGGACCGGATTAAATCAGATTAAATAGAAGCTTATTTCTGTCTTATATAAAACAGGATTAAATATTATATTTGTAAAGCTGCACATTACGGTCTTTATGCAGGACACAGCTACGTATGTACATACAGTTAAAATGCATCTCTTATCAATGCGTTTAAAACGAGCCTCCTGTTTGCTGCCTAGGGACAGAGAAGGTTCAGTCGTTCTCAGCAGCCAGCGTTGTTTGCTCGTTGCCGTTTTTCTCCGCATTTAAATTAGAGGGCGCGTCAAAGTCTGCGTACTTAAGTCACCAAAAGGTTGTTGGATTTGACCGAAATAATGTGTTTTTGAGATCTGGTCGGTCATGTTTACGTTTCAGTTATGCAGTAACGAATCCAGAGTTGGGGAAGATAGGAATATCTCTACCCCAAAGAAATCAACGGAAAATTACTTTGAATTTGGATAACAGAAATAATAATTAATTTTTTTTATGTGAAACGCAAGCCATTGATGTATCTACAAAATGTATTATTTTGTATGCGACTTCACACTGTTTTCGATAATTATTTCATTTATGTTGATTTTTTTAACGTGCAATAAATTAAAATTTGGAAACGATTGGAAAAATAATATAAAGAAATAATTTTGTTCTCAAGGGATGGAAGTTAATGAAATTTCGTATTTGATTGTGCTGATGCGACACGAACTTTGCTAACGTTGCCTCACTAAATCTTATAAAACGAAAGGCAGTGTCGTGAAGAACAATAAAATGCTTTTCGAATAAAGATTTTTTTTTTTTTTTCATAATACTTCAGAGCTCTATAATTGACACCAATGAATTAACGCCCAGTACATTTTCGTTCTTTGACGCGCTTACGATGTGATCATACTTTCTCCTGTCTTAAGCCATGCGCATAATATTCTCATTAGGGCGTACATGAAAACATTTGGTAATAGGTCCATTACGCTGCATCAAGTAATCTGCTCAACAGGACATCCAAGGACGACAAATAGAATGACCGGAAGGATAAAGCGTATTCAGTTGCTTCTTAAGAGAGTATTCAAAACGGAGGAAGGATCAAAATGAGTTGTGAAATATGTTTTGTAGTTGAGCGTGCAAATAATCATGGACAACCTGGAAACCCCTGTTTTATATTTGCAAAAGTTATTCTCAGAAGAACAAAGGCCAGTTAGTTGCCTGCATCCCTACATCGATATACTGATGACGCTGTGAACAGACTTTATTATTGTGCTCCCTCAACTGTAAAATGCGCCGCTCACTCTTATGTGCATAATAGGTTACGGTCCATTTAACCACTAATTGTATTCGCGCTGTTATCATCGGAAATAAATCTTTTATGCATCCTGCGGATACACGAAACTAAGCGTCTACTCCGAATGGTAAGATAGTGCTTGTCAATAGAAAAATCTGAGATCCATAAAATTCCAGTTTTCAGCGATGACAAAAAGGCATTCCCTTCCATATGAGGACAGCTCAGCTAGCTCACCTTCAGCTAAAAACATTCTATATATCACGAAATTCAAATCTCTGTCCGATTTAATAGCGATGGTCTCGTTATCCATCCAATTGCTATAGAGGCGCAATTCGAACTTTAGATGTGTGTGTGTGTGTGTGTGTGTGTGTGTAGTCTGACCACAGAGGAGAGAACCCTCGACACTTCTGCGCATGGCAGAAGAAGGCGAATCTATTCCGATAATAGGGTAATCAATGCGTTTCTTGGGATGAGTGTTTATTATTATACATCGGTAATTTGCTTTTTTTATTTTAATAAACATTCTACTTTTTAAAGTGGTGACTGTTTTGCTTGTATAACATTCGGAAAATTTTACGTATAAATCACGTGATTTCGCGTGTTGGTGACGAATTCGTACATCGTCTTATTCTATAACAGGACAGATCATATGAATTACAGTAAACTTTTAAAATCAAGCATTTATGCAATTTACCTTGGATTGGAAAAGAATTGAAAGTTAGTAAGCAAAGCAACCAGTAAGGTGTTTTACTAAAGATGGCAAACAAGGACAGGGATGGAATAATTAGAGTGGAGTTAGAAATAGTTCGTTTTTTCCCATAGTGAAAAGTTATCACGCTGTGATCATGTGATGAGAATCCTATCCATCCGCCAAGTCGGCAACAGATCATTTTATATACACCTAGTCTTTTAAGTGGTGAGTGGGGCTGCTTTGGCGACCGCAGCATTATAGGCGATGACATAATTGGCCCCTGAAAAAGGGTTCGATTTAATTAAAAACGGTAAGACTGCGAAATATTTTAGTGCAACTACTAACTACCATTAATAAATTGCATTAACCTAGAGCAGAAATATGTATTTACATCATTTTGAGCTTCTTCCATTCTTCGTCTTCATACAAATGATCTCATTTAAACCAAAAATGGGTTGTATATTCAAATTTTGATTATAAATGTTTCATATACCGTCCAACATTTTAATTAATATGTTCAGCCAGAATACAGTTGTTCTATGAGTAGACGGACAGACGTCTAATAGGTACTCCTTATTTTAGTGAAATGGACCTTAAAGTAAAATTTTAATTAACTAATTCAGGCAAATCACAGTTTGCAAAGAAACTACTGAAAGCAGTAATACACACACAGAGCTTGCTTTATTTATAGATGGCGTCTTTTGAGTTAACAGTGCTGAGACAACCTGGCAAAACCAAATCAAGATATACGGGAGTGATCTGAAAAGTTCTCGGCCTAACAATGAAAAAACGAATTTATAATTTCAAAATTATTTTTATTTTTCAACATGATCTCCCTTAAGATTAACACATTTATTCCAGCGCCATTATCACGTCCCTGTAGTGATCCTCAGTAAGATCTGCAAAATATTCCTCTATTACTGCAATCACCTCTTGATTCGAAGAAAAACGCTGACCAGCGAGGAAGAATTTTAGTTTTGGGAAGAGACGTAAGTCAGAGGGAGCCAAATCTGGGGAATAGTGTGTATGTTCCAACAATTCATAGTGCAGATCCCTTAATTTTCCCATTGCCAAAACACCTTTGTGGGCAGGTGCATGATGAAAGATGATTTTTTTACCTGCAAACCGGGTCTTTATTCACCAATTTTTTCGTCTAGTCTAGTTAAAAGATCGAAATGATATTCCCAGGTTATTGTTATACCCTTTTCAAGATAATTAATAAACAAAATGCCTTCAGCATCCCAAAACACCGATGCCACGACCTTTTCTGCTGATGGAACCGACTTTGTCTTCTTTGGTGCTGAATAGCCGGCTTCTGTTTTGACTGCTGTTTGGATTCTGGTGTGCAATGGTGAATCCAAGTCTCATCCATAGTAATAAATCGACGCACGAAATCAGTTTTATTCTTGTTAAAACGTTCCAAGCACTGTTCAGAGATTTTCATGCGAGTGCGTTTTTGATCTGCTGTGAGCAGGCGCGGCACCCATCTTGCTCAAAGCTTTTTCATTTGCGCTTCTTCATGCAAAATACCTACACATTCTTTTGAAATGCCTATAGTCTCACTCAGCAATTTCACGCACTTTGACTCGCCGGCAATCCAATACCATTTCGTGCACTTGATCAATGATTTCTGGTATTGTTAAACTTTTTTGGACGTCCTTCACGTGGATCATCTTCGAGGCTGGTACGGCCACGTTTAAAATTGGTAGCCCATTTCTTAATTGTCAAAAACGAAGGAGAAGAGTGCCCATAAACTGTTATGAACTTGGAATGAATTTCTTTTGGCGTTAAACCTTCTTTTACAAAGAATTTTATAACCGCACGATACTCAATTTTATCCATTTAAAGCAACAAACAACATATTTGCTTCAGGCAGCTGTCTAAAACAAACTACTTGATAGAATGACTTGCAATTTCACATGGATGCTTATGACAGATGTATCAACTTTGAAAAAAATATCTTGCCGATACCGTTGTCATCTATGGTCGAGGCCGGGAACTTTTCAGACCAACCTCGTACATGCTGTCCAAATGCTTCGGTTTCTTTGTGAAAATGCCAGTTTTTGTTTTGCCCTAGAGATATCTGGCATAATGTATTCCAGGTTAAGTACAGCAAAGCCAACTGAACTGGACGAGTGGAAAGCGTACCCTCTCTCCAGCCAACAAACTGGAGGTTTGAATCCTACATTCACTGATTTGTGAACCTGTCTAGGTGGGAGATGAATCTCATCGTCCAATTTCAGATCACCTTCATGTTGACTGGTGACTTGAAGAAGCTTGAAAAGTTCCACTTGATCTATAGAGCAGGTTTACTAAAGTTTATAACACTTATTTCACTTGAGTACCTGTGTAGCTCAGTGGAAGTGACGCTTGCATCCTCTGTGCTTGGTCGCTCGAAGTCAGACTTAAGTTCGAGTCTAGTCACCAACTGGAGGAACTTTTTCTAATCCTTTCTTCGACCGATTCCCGAGTTAGTCGATCTCTGGCACGGGCAAGTAGGTTTTTCGTCCTGGAAACTAAGTTTTTTTATCCTGTAAAGTCAAGAAAATCGACTGTAGTACCCACATTATTTCAGACAGTAACATATCGTGTTAGGGTTAGACACCAAGAGATGGCAGCACTTGTTTGCCAGCCTCTTCATCTGTGGCTGCTATAATTAGTGATAGACATGGGCCAGCTATCTCTGATTGGCTACCAGTGGAGATTGAACTGCCCACTCAGTCTCCGAAAGCTAGATAGGGTATAAAGTCCTCGCCTACTACCTATAAGGGAATAAAAGGCGTTAGCTGATTTTTTTTAATTTACTTACGTTTTTATTCAATCTTACGTTTGCAGGATTCACACAGGGCCGCCCCTAGGAATTTTGTCACCCCGTGCAGTAGCATATTTTGCCGCCGCTTCTCCCTTATTTTTCGTATAGTTTTTTGCCAACACTGTCGCCCCGTGCAAA
The DNA here is from genome assembly GCF_054136105.1 of Typopeltis vanoorti. Classification (NCBI taxonomy): domain Eukaryota; kingdom Metazoa; phylum Arthropoda; class Arachnida; order Uropygi; family Thelyphonidae; genus Typopeltis; species Typopeltis vanoorti. Next base: position 135,503,166 of record NC_143557.1, read on the forward strand.
TGCACGTCTTGCATTCTCGGTAGAGCGGCCCTGGTTTCACACTTGAGGAAAAAAAAAAGGTTGGTGTGCTGCATTCATAACTCAAAACTGCACCGATTTTGCAGTTTTATTTTATTATTTATTTTTAATTAATACTTGCTAGCTGCTTCGATATTTAAATTCCTTTGATACTAAAAGTCGAATACTTATGTTAAGGTAGTGCATATATATCCGATGCATTTTTGAAAGAAATTAACCAATGACAATAAAATGCTGAAACAGATATATCAACTGACAGAGATAAGGGGGAAAATGAAAGCCTATTATATGCAGTATCCTAGAGAGAAAAGGAAAAAATAAATAATTGGCTCACTGGTTATAATTAATGAAACCGTAATAAAATATAATACAAAGAAACATTTAAATTGATTAGCGGAAGTTAAAAACGAAAATTCTGAGCTTGATTAAGTTACAAGACCGGTAATAACTTTTGCAAGTGTACACCTTGATTATTTAATTACTAGTAATGTGGTCATTTTCTTTTAACCTCATTTAACAAGGTAGCGAGATAATTAATACGGAATACCGCTAATGGCAATCAGTATTATTAAGATTAATAATTATGCGCTTATGTTACGTTTCATTTATTCTGCAATGGAATTTAATGAATTCTAAAAATGCAACTGACTCAATTACTTTCCGCCATGCTTCTTTGATAAATAAGCGTAATTTAAAAACGTCAAATACAACGACCGACGAGGTAAATCAAACATTGTGTTAGTGCGCAGTTGGGACGGTGTTATCCCAACAATTAATGCTCCATGCGCAAGTCGATTAATAGCGCCGTCTATCAAATGAACATGGCAACTATTTTACTGCTCGATTTACTGTAATCGCACTTAGAGACATTCGTGCCCAATAGGGAATGCATTCAAGTTAAAATTTGTCTCGATGAGAGATTTATTTCCTTTTGATTAAAAAAATACGATTAAAAGGAAGAAGCTTCTATTCAATTGATTAAAACTTGTTTCGAGACAGACAATAAAAAAAAAAAAGAGTTTATTTTATACCGCGAAGCTGCTTCAGTATGAAATGAGAAATCTCAAGCTAGCAAATAAGTCTCTGAAGGAATATTACCAAAACATCATTTTTCCCAGTCTCAAATAGGGGTCGTCCAAAGAAAGTTTATTACCCTAGGGCGCAAAACCGGTAGTCAAGCCTCAAGCGTTTTTCTTGGCCTTTTCCGTTGTTATTACCTTATTTAGTGTGGGAAGCTCAGTTGGTATCGATAATGTCTTTTTGTAGGCAACACCTGGATTCGAATCCTGTCTAGGTTGCGAACAATCTTTATAAGAGGCTTTTCCCGAGTTTTCCGGAAAAGGGGTTTGTTTTTATCAACAATCTTTTCCATCTAGCCCAAACAAGCCCAAAGATAGACAGCCCAAACCATTGAATACACAATTAACAGACATAGCAGGCTACAGAATAAATGTCAATTATCCTATTCCTTCAGGTTTACAACCATCATATAGTTATTTCTAGCATAAATACAGTAGTTCTAGCATACATATAGTATTTCTAGCTAAGCATTGCATTACTGAGTACGCTGGGCGTGTTTACGATCATGTTTGGCTGGCTAAGACTAGGATACATTCTGACAAATTGATACTACAGTTTATATTTAAGCATTTGGAATCCAATGCCTATATAATATATTCCTTCAATACACTGGCCTGATTTCCGGTTGACTTTCTACTATGTAGACTACTTTAATTTTTCAACATTTACAGAGAAACTGGATAAAATTCTCCATGATATAGCTCATGAAATAATAAAAAACTTCACTAACGCATTTTATTTCCCTATAGAACTGAAGGCAAAGTTAGTCTCCAACGGTAACCAATCAAAGATAACTAAACATACACACGTAACCACAGTAATAAGATTTTTTAATAAGTAAATATTTCTGGAATGACTTTTAATGGGATTATATTGATCAAGTGCATATAATAAACAACTATGTTATACCAACTAGTTTCACCAACTAAGGCTGTTGGCATCTTCAGGGTGCCTTACATCAGTTATGTACCCTGAAGATGCCAACAAAGGAATCGGTTGTTACAAACTATAATCAACCGATTCCAATTATATTAAACAAAGAACAGAGCGCGTACAATACATGCATAGAGCGTGCATGATATCACTTGTTGTTATTTAGGAACGTTCTTAGTTGGCACTATAATTCAGTTCTGGTCAATTCTTAAGATCTCCAAAAGATAGTCATCCTTTCTCCAAATATGTTGGAGTTTATAACATACCCTGCTCGTGCGGCTTGAATTACATCGGCCAAACTTCAAGGTGCCTTGAAATTAGGCAAAAAGAACATATAGATGACGTCAATAATAACAGAGAAAAAAAAATCGGGGTTAGCTTTTCATTTCTCAAGAACGAACCATACGATAGAGTGGGATAGAAGCGCAATTCCTTACATGGAGGAGGACTTCCGCTCCCGAATTTTTAAGGAGGCCACAACAGTTGCCCGCTGTATACAAAACCTTAACAAGAACCAAGGACTAATCTTACCCGTGATCTGGAAAATCCTTATTAGATCCCTCAACTCGCCAGAACTGAATTATAGTGCCAGCTATAGAACGTTCCTAAATAACAACAAGTGATATCATGCACGCTCTATGCATGTATTGTACGCGCTCTGTTCTTTGTTTAATATAATTGGAATCGATTGATTATAGTTTGTAACAGTTTTTTACTTTTTAGTGCCTTACATCAGTTATGTACCCTGAAGATGCCAACAGCTTTAGTTGGTGAAACTAGTTGGTATAACATAGTTGTTTATTATATGCACTTGATCAATATAATCCCATTAAAAGTCATTCCAGAGCTTTTTGGTCAAGAATATTAAATGTTTTTTAATAAGTAAATATTTCGTCCTAAGTATCATAGGCATACTTACAATGGAATTCCTCTGCACGCATAGGATTCCATTGTAAGCATGCGCCCTAACTGTAAGTGAATCCTAGTATTGTTTGAATTAACTGTACGGACAATGTCCTATTATACGTAGGACGAAATATTTATTTATTAAAAAATCTCATTACTGTGGTTACTTGTGTGTATGTTTAGTCATGAATGCTCCACAGGTTTCATTATACAACAAAATCATTGATAACTGGCCTAACACTATCACTAATTATGAATGGCATCCGGCGAAGAGACGGTAGACAAGTGTCGCTATCTCGTTGTCCTTAGCACAATATCTACTGAAATAGCGTGAGTTCTACGGTCGATTTTCTTGAGTTTGCGGGACGAAAAACCCGAGTTTTTGGGAGGAAAAACCGCTTGCAGTGCAGAGATCTTGCAGAGATCGGCTAATTCAGAATCGGTCGAAGCAAGGCTTAGAAAAAGTTCCTATGGTTTTCGATTAGATTCGAATTGAGAACAGCTTTCTATGAGCTGCCCAGAGCTACGGATGCAAACGGCACTTCTATAGGACTACCTAGGCCTTTTGCCAAATTTCACCTAATCATAAACAACAATCATGAAGACTTAAGGGCTTTCATGGTTTGTTGCTGGTGTCATTATTGTAGTTATTGCCAGTCTAGTCGGCCTTATTGATAGGGTATTCACTCTTCAACAAGAGGGCTCTAATATCACTAGGGAAGTGGCGCACCCAAGGAGAGGGCCAAGGGGCCCTTCCCCCCAAAAGAAAGAGGGAAAAAACACTAGAAAATTTTCCAAAAATCTTTTCCTAATTAAATATATATATATATATATATATATATATATTAATCGAATATATATATATATATTATCGAATATTAATCGAAAAAAAAATATTTTTTTTAATTTATGTTGTGTTGTGTCTTCTATTTCTATACTACTTATGAATTAGCGGTTACATAAGGTGGGAATACCTTGTAAACCTCGGGAATCACGGCCACTGTGAACGCAAAGCGAACGAAGTAGTGCTCCGTCGGACCGAGCGCTACTTCGTTTGCCCGAGCCCGGCCAAAGGAGATCACGGGTATCATGTATTGGCGATCACTGCAGATGCTCAGTCATAGCTCGTATGCAATGACTAGTGTGTATTCTCAAATCGTATACTTAACTCGCCCCTCCCCCCCCAAAAAATTAAATCTTGAGTGCTCGGCCCCCTCCAAGATTATATCCTGAGTGCGCCATTGCACTCGGGCATCGATGTTTACGAAAATCTTTAAGGGGTAGACTAAAATTTGATATTACCCAAAGTGAGAGCACCATCCTTTTAATTGGAGACTTGAAAGCGGCTTGAAAACGTTCGTTTGCAGTAGCGTGTGGTTAACAGATTTCTAATCTTTAACCTATCACGGTACTAACTACGAAAGGTTTACACTCAAGCACTGATATCAGAACAAATGCATTATCCAGAATTGTTTGAGCCAAGTGGAATATCTTTATGATTTCCGTCCTTTAACCACCTTACCGGCCATTATGGATCAACTACGCACCCTCATACGCTTCGTATCCATCATATATTTCAATGTAATATCAATGGTATTACTATTTTAATATGCACTTCGCAACCATGATAACATTGACGTCCGTCTATAGACGTCTTGGCCGGTAGCCTGGTTAATTGCTTTGTTGGATTATTTAGATCTTTTGATCTGAACATTTTCACTTGAATGCATCGCTGTGGTTCTTATAGGCATGGAAGTATCCATTCTCCATGCCTTGCGACTTATGAAGAGAAGAATCAAGTATATCTCAACTGGCTCTCATCTTAATCTCGATCTTCCTATTCTGTTGACATTAACTCGAAATAATTGCAAGCAAATTATCAATACACTTAAGACTAACTTGCAAAGGCCAAAAGAAAATTTGTACCATATCCGAAAAAACTCTTGCTTTCTTGTCCCTTGCTAAAACTGTTGACTATAAGTTTTATCCAATCGTCCTTCTACTCTTTTGCATAATTTCTAGGAAAAAAAAAAGAAATCTGGTTTCTTCATTTCAGTTCTTATATTGGTGATCTCAGGAAACGTTCTCACTAAGTTAAATTTCAAAGTCCTCTCAATATTTCAATATTTCATGTCTTTTCCTTTGGTTTTTCTTGAGTAAGAGATGAGGGCAATCTTGTACAGTCTGAATACAAAAAAGTCTCCATACTGATTCTCCGATTGTTCTGATGTCTGTTCTTTAGAGGTGATTCCTATTTTATTTATTAATTTTTTATGCTCCAATTCTAGTGGCATCTATCGCGCAGCTCGGATAGTCAATAATCAGCATATTCTAAGAATCAGTAATAATCATTACGCTGTTAGAATTTTTGAAGTGACCTCGTAGTTTACTTTAATTGGACAAGATTTCTGTATTATCTTTTCAAACACAAAACGGCTTGCGTAGCCTTGTGGAAACATTGTGTTCCATAGCGCTAGAGAGCTAGAAGAAAGTCTATCATAGGTTTAATTATAGTCGCCGACTAGTGAAACTTTTTATAGGCTTTCTCCAGCCGGTTCCAAAGTTGGTCGATCTTTGGCACGGATAAATAGGTTTTTATCTCTCTAAATATCGAGCTTTTAACCCCATATCTAAACATCGGGCACATGATTTGCATTGTGTAGACAACAATACGAGTGTTAGGATCTCAAGAGGTAGCTTATGCCTGCTGTATTCTTTTCTCGAGGACTAACAAATTTTCCCAGTTTAATGGCAAAGGGCAAATACCCTACCATACACGTTCCAAAAAGTTATGTGATAATAATTCTGCTCCTTTTGCGAACTACGAGGGTGGTTTGAAAAGTTCTCGTCTAACAATGAAAAAAAGAATTTATAATTTCAAAATTATTTTTATTTTTCAACATAATCTCCCTTAAGACTAACACATTTATCCAGCGATGCTCCAGCGTCATTATCCCGTCCCTGTAGTGGTTCTCAGTAAGATCTGAAAAATGCCCCTGGAAAAGATCTCTACAGCTGCAATCACCTCTTGATTCGAAGAAAAACGCTGACCAGCGAGAAAGAGTTTTAGTTTTGGGAAGAGATAGAAGTCAGAGGGAGCCAAATTTGGGGAATAGGGTGGATATTCCAACAATTCATAATACAGATCCCTTAATTTTCCTATTGCCAAAACACCTTTGTGAGCAGGTGCATTGTCTTGATGAAACATGATTTATTTATTTTTCTGGAAACCGGGTCTTTTTTCACCAATTTTTTCGTCTAGTCTAGTTAAAAGATAGAAATAATATTCCCAGGTTATTGTTTTACCCTTTTCAAGATAATTAATAAACAAAATGCCTTCAGCATCCCAAAATGCCACGACCTTTTCTGCTGATGGAACCGACTTTGTCTTCTTTGGCGCTGAGCAACCGGCTTCTGTCCACTGTTTTAACTACTGTTTGTAATGGTGAATCCAAGTATCATCCATAGTAATAAATCGACGCACAAAATCAGTTTTATTGTTATTAAAACGCTCCAAGCACTGTTCAGAGATTTTCATGCGACTGTGATTTTGATCTGCGGTGAGCAAGCGCGGCACCCATCTTGTGCAAAACTTTTTCATTTGCAATTCTTCATGCAAAATATATCCTACACGTTCTTTTGAAATGGCTGTAGTCTCAGCAATTTCACGCACTTTGACTCGCCGGTCATCCAATACCATATCGTGCACTTGATCAATGATTTCTAGTGTTGTTACACTTTTTGTCACGTGGATCATCTTCGAGGCTGGTACGGCTACGTTTAAACTCGGCAGCCCATTTCTTAATTGTCGAAAAAGAAGGAGAAGAGTGCCCGTAAAATTTTATGAACTTTGAATGAAATTCTTTTGTCGTTAAACCTTCTTTCACGAAGAATTTTATAACCGCATGATACTCAATTTTATCCATTTCAAGGGATAAAGACAGCTGCATAAAACAAACTACTTGATAGAATGACTTGCAATTTCATATGGATGCTTATGTACCAACTTAGAAAAAAAAAATCTTACCGATAGTGTTGCCATCTATGGTCGAGGCCGAGAATTTTTCAGACCACCCACGTAAAAAACCCTTAGTGGAATTTTTCCCCCCACCACTCTTTTTCCCTGATTGTTTGCTTGCCGAGTCTTTTCTGCATTTTGTTTTTGGTGAGCAGTAATCCTCAAGTCTAATAATGTTGCCTACCCTAGTGCAGTCTTTCTACCAATGTTATGAACTGTTACGGATGGTTAGGTATTATGTAGGATATCATATGACATCCTGTGATGATATCACTTTTGAAGTTCACAAAATTTCCACGCGCTGTTAGTGTGCAATGCATAGTCGATGTATATATAAATTTGCAATTCAGCACAAAAGAGGGTTCTCATACAATCTTCTTAAGATTTCGATGTAGCCTTTATTAATATTTTTTTCAATGTTTCCTAAAAATGCGGTAACTAATTTAAAATTTCAAACAGCAGCAACAGCGTAAAATGACAGAGATGGTAATTTAATGGTATTAATTTTAAATAAGTAGCAAAAATGGATTTACTTGTAAATAATCCTTTTTCTCATAATACAATATACTACGAATGGTGTCATATGCATTTTTTAAGTCCATATTCGAAATCAACTTGCAGGCCAGGCAATGTAGCCTTAGCAGTTTCACTTTACGTATATCAATTAATGTCACAGACTAACAACTTTTATTGTATTGATCCTTTCAATTAAATCCTGGACCCGTTCTAGTTTCCCTCTAATAGGCAATCAGGCAATGCTTTATTTGGAACTAAATGGTTTCTATTGTTGCAATTCACTGCGAATGATACACAAAAGCATTCGGAGAAGAAAGAAGATATTTGAGGCAGGTGTTAACACTTTATTGCCGGAAGGAGTTATAATTAATTACTGATAATCGAACAGCTCGATAATTACACCGTGATTAATTAATACTTCATTAATTAAGTTGACTAATTAGATAATTACTATCAGTTCCATGTTTTCTATTAATTATCATAATTTGAGACGCGCTAATACAGTAGCGGAAGCGAATATGTGCTTATTAAGAGGCTGGTAATGTTCTGTCTCTTACTCCCAAACATATATCTATGTACATATTGAAAAAAAAAAAACTGAAAGGAAATTGGATGCAGTTTAGAAGCAGCTACTTTACCGATATTAATTTTAATAATTAATGTTGTTGTTGCTGTTATGATATTGCTCAAATTTCAGAGAGGATCTTGCATTTTTTATGATAATTCCATACAAGGGAAGAGGGGTTGTTCAGCTTATAAGGAAGACTGTTTCAAAAGATATAAGCTGAACAAACCCTCTCCCCGTATTGACAATGACAGTGCACTGTCATTGTCAATACGGGATTGAATTTGCAGTGGAGAAGTCGCTGATAGTTACGGAAATGAGAGTAGGTTGATGAAAGAGTAGAGCCATGCTGAATCTCGGCACAGAAGTTGAGGGTAAAGATGCTTCCACCACCACAGCCATGTAATGTGCAACCAGAACGAGATAGCTGACAACCCACTTGTTGGAGTCAGAAGTCTGACCATGTGATGGTAGTATATTTAATACGCCTTTGGGCGATCCATGATCCGATGGCTTAGAAGAATCATCAATAACCATTCTTCGATACTAAAGCATTTACATGAAATTATCTTAGGAGAAATCTCACGAAAATGCTTGCTGTCTCAAGTGGTTTCTCTTGATTTTTTTTGGAACGGTAGGCAACGGTATGGTGTATTAACAGTGACACGTAACATGCGATATTGTTTTATTCACCGTTTCCTGCTAGCAAATAATGTGTACCACCACTTATTGTTTTCCAAATAAAAAATAAAAAATTTAAAAAAAAGCGCTGATAAAGTCTAAGATATAAACAAGAAAATACAGGAAAACCTCGCTTAACGCGATTAATTAATCCATCAATTAATACGCTCTAAGCGAAATCGCGTTAAGCGAATGCAATAAACAATAGGAATAATTACTAAAATAAGAGCCGATAGGTTTTACTTCGCTGAAGTGAAGCCTGTTGGCTCTTATTTTAGTGGTATTCAAAATCCACTTAATTTCAAAATTAAGTGGATATTGAATACCACATTATTTCCTAGCCGAATAAGAAACTCAAAGATAGGAAATCTAATCTAAGAGTTTCATGCCGAATATAGAAAACTATATAAAGTTCGGCGAGTCCAAGCGTAAGCCAACACCCGGTAGTGCAATGCCAGGGCAACTCGTAGGAAAGGTGGAGTCTGGGTAGTGACCTCTCATAATGTAAAACAGTAATACATCTCCTAGGAGCTGTGTTTTACATTATGTGTAAATACTTAAGACAGTGATCGGACCTTACTCCACCTTTACTACTAGTTGCCCTGGCATTGCATTACCGGGTGTTGCCTTACGCTTGGACTCGCCGAACTTTATATAGTTTTCTATATTCGGCATGAAAATCTTAAGATTAGATTTCCTATCTTTGAGTTTCTTATTAGGCCAAGAAATAATGTGGTATTCAAAATCCACTTAATTTTGAATAGGAATAATTATAATTCATCCATCAGTTAGTGTAAATGTGAAAAAAAAAAAATACAATATAAGCTATATTAGAGGATAAAATCATCAAAGTTAATAAAAATCAATTGCTTAAATTTTTATTTAAGCAATTGATTTTTTGGTTAAATCCACAATCCAGAGTGATAAAAGACGCTCCATCTCGATCATTAAATGGCGTCTATTTCGGGTGATCTGCATGCTTAAAAGAGCAGTAGCAAGTTTTCCTTGTTCTTTGTATTCTTAGCTCTTATTTAATAGAGTCCAGACTGTAGACTCGCTGTATCCCAGGTCTCGCACAATCATTGTATTACTAGCGCCACTTTCATGTCTCTTAATGACTTCCAGCTTTTCCGCTCGCTGCAGGTGACGACAAAAAATTTTGCGCATCTTAAAATTTCGCTAACGTAAAAAAATCGCGTTAACTGATTAATCACTCACTTAAAACGGGAAATAGTATCATTTCTTTCAATGCGTTTACAAATTATCGCGCATATCGAATTCGCGTTAAGCGAGGCTTTCCTGTACATGGTGATCAACAATGGAAAATCCATACTCGGGATTTTCCATTGTTGATTTATTCGTTGGGGATGCTTCTAGGTATCTGATGGTTAATGGTTTGCTTTATCTGCTCAGAAAGAATTGAAGTGCTACAAAGTCTACAGTAATGTGATGCTAAACATTTGTTTCCCGAGCTGCACTATAGACACCTCCATAATAGGAGAGAATAAAAAGGAGACATACAGCGGGAATCATCTCTGGAACACAAACTTCCAGAACAATCGGAGAAATGGCATTAGGACCGACCAGAGTCCAGGATCCAGTTTGGACGATATTCTTATGATCTGGAGATAAATCAATGGAGATATTGAATGCTATTCATTTGAGTTGGGAAAACTATGGTAAATGGTGTTATGGAAATTGAAATCTTTTCGGTTAGGAAATTTGGGTTTTTGATAGCTGTTGGGACTCAGCAGAATGGAGATGAAATCAACACCACTGAGTTGAAACTAAGATCTTTGTGAAGTGAGTCTGGAAACTTTTGAGTTTGACTTTTTTGCACGTCATTTATTTCTTTTATTTGTATTTGGGTTATCGTTTAAGGCGAACTCAAATCAAGGACATAGATTGTGGAAGAATAGATTCTTTGCTGTGCATACAGAATTTCATATTTCCCCACCTCCTGTGCATATCATGAACTCGATAGTCTCTCTCCTCCCACTCTTCCTGACAGAATAAATAGTAAGATTATTCGCGGGTTGACCTGGAAGTCTTCTAAAACATTCCTATTTACTATCCAGAATTGGTCTGTGGAATAACTGTCTTAAAACCTTCGCAGAGAGGAAATGGTGGGTCTCCATGATGTTCGACGTATTGTGATGTAAAACTGTGATGGCATCACTCATACTGCATACATAAAGAAATTGAGAAAAGTAAACAGAGTTTGGCCCTGGAGTCCAAATATGGATTTTGACCGCTTCATACTTCTAGGAAGCAAGGTGGCGCTATTACACAAGTCGATGAAACTTCCCCACCATCTAATAGTTCCTGGTAACATGAAGATTTGGCCTTTTCTCTGAAAGGTGTGGACGCCACCCACACACACACCGATCGCTTACGTTACTTTACTCTTAGGTAATTTCCTCCAGTCTCGATGCTTGTTGGCTAGAGGGTATATTCGAGACTGCTAATAAGCCTATCGCCATGTTGATGTAGGCAAAGGAAGATACTGTGAACTTATTGGACTTCACAGTGTGTCGGCACTGTGGTGTCCTGAATATCAGTTCTTCAATGTTTTAGATTTTAGAGGTTTATTTCGAGAAACTGCAGTCGTGGAATCTGTTGTCTTGGCTGTTTGATGAAGAATGTCTACACTTCTGTTTATGATCATATTTCCAATAGGTAATGTAATAATGTCCAAGTAGTGTCGAAAATGCAGCCATTCCTGCTTCCACAGTACTCGTCTTCTTTTTCTGCATACGAGATGTTCTTTTTATGTCATCTATTTATTTATTTTTAGATAAATTAGTTAAAACTGTCGGCAAAGAACTGTTCAAAATGTTTAATTTTTATTCATTCGTATGGGGGTCCTTCCCCCCCGTTCCTCCACTGTCCCGTAGGACTGGTTGAGCCTTCCTAATGAAAATTAAGTATTTTATGATTGTAGATCCGTGTGTGTTCACGGGCTAGTTTGTCTGCTTTTGAGGACGAAAAACCACCACGTATGAGACCGGCTAACTCACCTTTACTCCAAAGAGACAGATAAAGGTTCCTCACGTCATGGACGGAAATCGAACCCAGGTCTTTCCAACCCAAGAGCTTCGTCTATACCGACTGAGTTACGGAGGCTTTAATGTTGAATGATGCGATCTATTTCAATGTCTGTGGCATTTTGCTTTATTTTGTCTCCCTTACAATTCCTACCTCCATTTTGGCCCAACTGTGCAAACATCGTTAAAAGACTCCAAATGTTATTGAAAGTAATTGAGAGACACCTGTATAGAGGTGTAGAGGTTTTTTTTTTTTTTTAATTTGTCACGCTGTACTCTACTGAATATTTTTATTGAATAAAAGTTGCACTTCTGTAATATTTACAGAAGGGCAACGTTAATATTTTTTTCTGCAATTTTCCTGTTAATGTTATTATTTCGAATTAACACACAGAAAGCTTTCAAAGCAAATCTGGCATGTTATTTGTAGATGTTTTTGAATGCTTAATTTTATCTATGCAAATAAAAAACAAGCTAATCCCCCCCCCCCCCCGCTACATTTCTGCTTTTTACACGCAGTGCTTTGGTTTGGTTGGGATTACAGTCAAGATAACACTATGAGGCCAGCATATTAAGTCTGTTAAATACGTGTGTTGTTGGTTTCTTCGCCCTTTGAAGGAGATTCGAACCGAAGTATTTCAAGCCAAAGGCTCATTCATGTTTATGGTTTTAAATAAATAAAAATAACGATTAATACGTGTTAAAAGCCATAAGTAGGCAGTTTGCTATTATATAATATTACCATAATTAGTATACTTATCAAATAAATAAATGAAATAAATTTATTTAATAAAATTAAAATTAATTAAAACAGTGATTGTTTTTAATTATTTATTTAGCTTCATTAACAACGCTTCAGTTATTATTTAAATACTTCTTGTCGAAAACCATTTTATCGGAATGATTCAATAAAATGACACGTTTTAACCGCAAAATCCTGAAAGTTTGATTACAGTTAAATCGAAGGGGAAATGGACGTTAATTTCTGAAAACAGTTTTCACAGGAGAAAATTGTACGTTTAGGTTTATTACCCCTAGCGTGACAGTGTGCGTGTGAGCGTCACAGAATCTTCACCTGTTCCCCCCCCCCTCACTTCTTTAGTCACGCAAGAGTTCGTTGGATATCTATCGAAATAGAAATGCAACTCCTCATTCATGCAACAGCAGAATTTTCCACGAATTCTCATTCTTTTCCATATGGTGTTGATCGGGCAGGAACATAAAAGTCGACAATCTTATAATGTGTAAAGCAAATGCGATTTTTTTACCTGTTTGTCTCTGTGCAATCCAGATAAAAAATAAATAATCACGTGTTCACTTTCCTGCACATATATATCCGAGTCGTGTTGAGATATAGCATACTTTTCATGAATTTCTTACTGTTCGAAATTCTTATTGACAACAAAATTCCTGAGAAACAATTTTAGAAACATAAAATTTAAAAGTATCTCATGAAAAATCGTGCATCATATTTATTCCATTAATTTTCATTTAGTTTATGCTGTGGAGAGCAGAAAGCAAATGATTTAATGGCTTTACAGACTATTGAATGGTGAAAATTTTAACAACCTGATCTAATGATGGCTTCAAAGAAGGAAAAAAAGATAAATGTACGTAATATTGCGAGATATTCTCGATATAAAGTACACCGTTGGCATGAACATTCGGACACCTCTTATAAAATAAAACCCCTTTTTATTGTAACTGTTAATATTTGGTCCCTTTACACTAAGTATGAGAAATTTTCTTTTGGATTCGCAAGCTTGTCTGTCCGGCTTCTTCAGGACAAGAAATGGGTACACTAACGTTAAATGCTAAAAAAAGGAGTAACAACAGTTAAATTAATTAAAATTGATTGTTTGTTGATCGCGTTTTATAGTTTTTCGTGAAGTTGAGTTCTGCTAAACATAGTGAATTTATTAAGCTTTTCCAAATGTCTTTCAGTATGATGCCTTGATTTCTGTTGAGATTGTCTCCTATCCGGAGTACCATTGCAGCTTCTTTAAAGTTTCTACACCTGAAGAAGCTGCAGTGGTACTCCGGACAGGAGACAATCTCAACAGAAATCAAGCTTAATAAATTCACTATGTTTAGCAGAACTCAACTTCGCGTAAAACTATAAAACGCGATCAACAAACAATGACTAAGACTCCATACTCTTGATGTTACGCGTTATTTCAATTTTAATTAATTGTCGACGATTGTATATATTTATAAAGAACTATGGTCCACTAATAAATCCAAAAGAAACTTTCTCGTACTTAAAATAAAACCCCGTTTTAGAATGTGTACTGGAAAACCTCGCTTAACACAATTAATTAATGCACGCTAAGCGAATGCAATAAACAATAATAATAATATTAATTCATCCATCAGTTAACGTAAATTTGGAAAAGAAAAAAAAAATACAGTATAAGCTACATTAGAGGATAAACACATCAAGTTAATAAAAATCAATTGCTTAAATTTTTATTTAAGCAATTGATTTAAGCAATAATTATTTAAGCAATGTGGACGTATGTATACGCCCCGGCTACGATGGATGTGAAGTGTATATTAAAATTGTAATACTATTGATATTACATTGAAATTTATGATGGATACGAAGCTTTTGAGGATGCGTATTTGATCTTTAATGGCCGGTAAGGTGGCTAATGTCTAAACATTTGATTGAGCTACTTTTTTTTTTTTTAATTAAGTAAAGATGTTTGAATCGCTCTCGACTTTGTCGCCTTGTCATGCAATTTGCGATAGCTTTATCAAGATTTCGGTGGACTTCGAAGCTTCGTTCCATATCAGGATCAGTACCAAACAAAATTTCCTTAGCATGCTCAATGTGATTGAAAAGTAGCTCAAGTTCTTTTGCAGGTAGCTTCTTCGTCGTAACATTCTCTTCTTGTTCGCACTCCTTATCTTCTTCTTTATATGCACGCTGTTTTTCTACTTGAAGGATAGCATTCTCGCTTAACTGTTCTGAATGCGAATCGACCAAGTTTCTCACATCTTCATTATCCAGTTCATTAAATCAAAGTTCTTTTCCAATTGTGCTGATTTCTTCAATAATGTTAGGATTTTGCGCACGATATACTAACGTAGGCTTGAGTTTAAAGTCGCCTTCTGCATTGCCTCCTAATAAGAGCGTAAGACGATCTTTAGATACTTTGTATCCTGGTCGAGATGCTTCTGTTTAAGCTAGGAAAGTTTTGTTGGCATACGCTTCCAAAAGAGACCAATTTCATCGACGTTGAATATTTGCCGATCGTCATAATCACTCTCCCGAATTATCCTTTGCAATTCTTCAGGAATCTTGGCCGCAGAATCTTTATCAGCACTAGCAGATTCTCCGGTTATTCTTACATTATGCAGTTCAGTTCGATTTTTAAAACGGTTAAACCATCCTAAACTCGCAGTAAAGCTTTCACATTCCTCTTGAAATTTGGTCTCTTTCTCTGAGGTAAAAATATTCACAACTTTTACCTGAATATTCCCCCTGTACTAATAGGTTTTTTTTTTGTTGTTGTTGTTGTTGTTATAATTCTCAGTCCAGAGTGATAGAAGACGCTCCATCTCGATCATTAAATGGCGTCTATTTCGGGTGATCTGCTTTCTTAAAGAAGCAGTAGCAACTTTTCCTTGTTCTTTGTATTCTTAGCTCTTATTTAATAGAGTACCGACTGTAGACTCGCTGTATCCCAGGTCTCGCACAATCATTGTATTACTAGCGCTACTTTCACATCTCTTAATGAGCTTTTCCGCTCGCTGCAGGTACAAAAAATTTCGCGTAAGGTAAAATTTCGCATAACGTAAAAAAATTGTGTTAACTGATTAATTACTCGCTTAAAGTGGGAAATAGCATCATTTCCCACTTTAAGCAATTATCGCGCATAACGAATTCGCGTTAAGCGAAGTTTTCCTATATTCCCATCGTTACGCGTGGTCTATAAAAGGCAAAAAAGATGTCTGTGTTTTTGTACATCCTAGACGCTACTGTACGTTAGGACTTTGAAAGTAATGACATGTTATACTATATCAGCGGCTTATCCGTTGGTCGCATTGCTAAATGGCTGCATCACCTGAAATCAATGTGGACAGCATTGTCAGTCAGTGGAAATGTGACGGTGTCACTTCGGCGAATAGAAATGTACAGGAGGCTGACAGCAAGGAACCAAAAAAGTGGTAATGGAAATGCATTTTGATGAGGAATCGATTAACTTGAGTTCAAAGAGTCAATCTACACAGGGATTTAGTAATAAGCCACATTAATAGCTACAGTCTCGGTTTCCGCGGGACGAGTGCATTGCAAACAAAGAAAAGAAAAATGCTTCCCTTACTAGTCGGATGAGGAAGTTTCTTCTTCTTCTTCTACTTCTTCTTCTTCTTATTATTATTATAAAGGAATTCCTGCAAGGAAGAATGCACGGTGAACAGCACTTTCCTACACGGTGGCAGTGTGAAGAATGTTTTACGGACAGGACTCTTTGAGTACTTGCGACATAAATGAAAGAAAATGGCGTGGAAAAAAATTAGCTTGCCTGCATAAAACGGATATAAGTTAAACGTCTTCACTGAGAGAAATTAATAACGTGTTTTCCAACCTTTGGTTGTAATTAATCTGCCGTTCTTGAACAGGGTGTTTACAGTCATTGCGTAGAGTAATGTAGCTCTTTATTGTGTTGGAAAGGGATGCAAGGACTGGAACCAAACATCTGCCACAATGTAGGACTTCTTCACAATTGTCCAAAACTTCACAGAATCTAACGGTTCTGATTCTATACACACACACACACACTATGACATTGGATCTCCTCCTCCTCTCCTCCAAGAAAAGAAATGGATCGTATTCTGGATACTTTGGTGCATGACAGTCTGCTGTTCGTTGTTGGTAGCAAAGGCTTATGGGCTGCAGTTCTTCCTCAACAATTCACGGCATATACTGTAGTTATGGATGCTACAAACACTTATGGAATGGCTAGTGGCTACTTGTATATGTACGAGGGGGAGGGGGTCTGGAAAGTTCTGATAAACACCTAGAACAAAATGATATTAAAGCAACTGATATAACCACAAGATAGAACACTCTAGTAGCAGAGTTATGAAAGTAATTTATGTTCTTATATTCTTATATCCTCGCATGTTCTTTCTTGTGATTATATCACTTACTTAAATATTATTTCTGTTCTACGTGTTTATCAGAACTTCCCAGACCTCTCTCCCTCGTATATATATACAGCATATATATATATATATATATATCACCGAACACCTTTTATTCTCTTATAGGGAGTAGGTGAGGCTGTTTTTGGAGAATTGAATGGGCAGTTTAATCTTCACCGGTAGGATAGCATACCCAAGACTATCACTAATTATTATAAGCGGCAACCGATGAAGAGACTGGCAAACAAGTGCTGCCATTTCGTGGTCTATAACGGGATTTATTATTGCTGAAGTAGTGTGTGTGTGTGTGTGTGTGTGTGTGTGTGTGTGTGTGTGTGTGTGTGTGTGTGTGTGTGTGTGTGTGTGTGTGTGTGTGTGTGTGTGTGTGTGTGTGTGTGTGTGTGTGTGTGTGTGTGTGTGTGCGTGCGTGTGTGTGCGTGCGTGCGTGCGTGTGTGCGTCACTGTCCCAGAGATGTTTACGAATTATATCCTTTTTTTAATTTATTCCGGTATTTATTTTTCATTTAAAGAGAATATTTGTTGCGTAAATTATAGTGGAATGCAGGATGTTTGAAAAAAAGACTTACATCTGCGCTACTAACCGTGGAATCTATGGGATCTTTGGTTGCTATGGGAACCTTGCGTCATATCCGCGTGTGTGTCAACAAACGACTCTTTTATGTATACACAGAGAGAGAGAGAGAGAGAGAGAGAGAGAGAGAGAGCATAGCTTTCGCATTACAACACCGCGTACTTACTTATAGTGAAGTTGTTATTCGTAAACAGCACCAGAGCGTCCAAAACACTGATGTCAGGAAGAAAAAAAAAAAAAAACATTCAAAAAGAACATTAATACCAATGCTTTTCATTACACGAGAAATAAATCTGAGGGAACAGGATCTTGCCATAGCGTCCTACATGGACTGAGAAAAAAGTATTGAACAAAGATACCATCCAGAATAGTAGGGTACTTAACTGAGTCATGTTAGGATAACGCAGTTGAATGAACAAGTGGACACATCTTCTTCCACAAGGCGACCAATGGCCGTAGTTAAATGGGAATGTAAATACCCAAAATTGTCACATCTAGGCATTGGAAAATTCCCACGTTGTATGTGAAATTCCGCGATACTTACTTAAGGTTATGTATGGTGTGTTGCTTCATTACTTCCTCACTGGATAGTTCTTTTTTTTAATATATTCGACATGATATCTCCAGATCAGCTGCTCTGGAGATATTGAAACGTGCTGGATACCATCGGCATTTCTTCACTGGGGGATGTCTAGAATCGATTATATATATATTCAGGATGGAGCACATTGCTGTGTAAGACCCCTGTTGCAAAGGCATCTTACAATTGACTGCTGGATATTCAATCAGTGTTGACTGTAAATCCCCCCCCCCCCATCTTGTGATTTCGGGTTTACTGTGAAGCAATCTATATTCTCATCCATGGACTGCCATCGCTTCAGATGCAGCCGTTGAACGTTCTTTAACTTAGTTGGAACACGTCATGTTTACCACTATACGGAAAACGTCTGCATTGATAGGTTTGACTTGTTTCCTTTTTGAAGAAATTGCAGCAATATTTTCCCTAGCGGTGGAAAAACCGTCGACAAATTGTGCAAAAGAGAATTCTGGTTTGATCTTTAAATGTGGATTTTCTATACTAAAAATTATCAAACCTATCAGGCGACAGGCGAGATACAGCAATACCGCCAATAATCATGGCATCGCTCTTTAGCTTTGTTCTAAAAAATACCTAAAAAAAAGGAAATAAAAACACTCGATTTCTATCTCCATAGCATTGATTATTTACTTTAGAAATTTCCGAAGACGGCGCATTTTTGGACCAAAGTTTCCTCCGGAAACTACCCGTATATATATATATGTATATATATATATATACATATATTCTGCATTGACAATTTATTATTGATTGAGTTATGCGTCGAACACAAGCGGAACAGATTAAAATTCGGTGAATAAACTCCTAGAAGCGCAAAAAAATGTTTGACACCGAGAAATCTGGGTCATAAACTTTTTTTTCCCGTTTCAATTATTTTAACTCAAGTGCGCAAACTGTGTATGAAAGCTGTATGCTGTTCTTAAGAAGCAGAGAAATGATTGCAAGTTATTGTAAAAAAAAGTGCGTTTCTCTGTAACATCTTATTATTAAAATACTCTTGAATAAAACTAGTTGTTGAACATTTTTACGCTTGGTTATGAATTAAATTAAAGATGGCAAAAATTATATTCTTGTTTAATCCTTTATCCAATTGAAAGCAAACAAAGTTTGCTAGTGAAGTATCTTCACGACTAGGCTACTTGTATATAGAGACTAATAACTTCACTTGAACCTTGGTATCTCTTCTGGGTCTGGCTCTCACTGATGAGACCTCAATGAAAGGTTAAAACCAGCCTGAGTAGTGCCCTTCCCATGATACATAACATTAGATATGCCTGAAAGGACGTGTGTTTTCATTATGGTCTACTAAGTCAGTTAATGTGAAGTCATTAGCTCTATATACAAATAGCCTAGTCATGAAGATATTTTACGCACAAACTTTGTTTTCTTACACTTGAATAAAGGAGTAAACAAGAATATAATTTCTTGGCATTTAAGATGGCTATGTTGCACGCAGAGTAGACCTTCCACAAAGTCGGTGGACTGAAGGTTTTGTTATATTTGTTATGAAATCTCCCTAGATCATCAGCCTTTGACTTAATAATAATAATAATAATAATAATAATAATAATAATAAATCAGCTAACGCCTTTTTATTCCCGTATATAGGGAATAGGCGAGGCCGTTTTAGCCCTAACTTTTGGAGACTGAGTGGGCAGTTCAATCTCCACTGGCAACCAATCAGAGATAGCTGGCCCAAGGCTATCACTAATTAAGCAGCATGCAGTAAAGAGAGACGGCTCAACAAGTGCCGCCATCTCGCGTTCCCTAACTCTAACACTCGTATTTAATATCTGAAATAATGTGGGTTCTACGGTCGATTTTCTTGAGTCTACGGGACAAAAAACCTGAGTTTCCGGGAGAAAAAACTTGCTTGTCCGTGCCAGAGATCGACTAACTTGGGAACCAGTCGAAAAAAGGCTTAAGAAAATTTCTTCTAGTCGCTGACTAGATTCGAAACCAAGAAGTCTTCCTTCGTGTGGTCAAGTGCCGTGGTGTGCAAACGCCACATCCACTGAGCTACACAGGCTCCCGATGATGATGACAACAACAACAACAATAGCAACTTGTGACACATTGTCGTCTTTTTTACGCGTACCACTATTGAATAGATTTATTTCCTTGTATAACCTAAGTTTGTTGCAGACTCATGATTGATTTTTTTGTTAAAACGATAGAAATATTCACTATCGAATATCTCTCTTTCTATAGTTTCGACATGTGTTATATGTAAAGTTTCTAAGGACGTCTCCCCCATACTACTCATTTGATATAATGGCGCAAACGTTTGTTTAGCAATTTCTTATTTTAAACTAGTCCTACGATCAATACTGTTTGCTATAAGATTATTTTTTTTTCCTTTGGGAAGAGGGACTATAATTTCATTTTCAATGTGAAAAGAATAAGTTACCATAATACCCCCCCCTTTCCCCCACTATGAATGGTTCATTTTATTCTCAAAGTGATTCAAAATGAGACTGGCAGATGAAAAAAAAGTATTATTATTTTTCATTATAATTCCACCTTTGTTGACAAAGCATTTGGAATGATCGCAATTACTTCCCCGCTGAACGGAATTTAAGAACATTTTGTATTTACGATCACTATTAATATTTGTCGAGTCATTTCGGTTGAACTATTTTAATGGCAAAATTCAACAACACATATTTATGTCTAGAATACGCATGGCAAAAACAGCGGCGAAAATATACGGTGTCGCCGCATAAGAATGCAATGCATATTTTTAAGATTATATGCAGTCTTTCCTTACTTGTTTATTTGCGTTTCGAAAATACGTAGACGGCGATTAGATTGGTTTCTGTTCATTTCGGTATTCAAATTATTCCCAGCATATTCGCTCGATGAAATATATTGAAATTTTGTATTTGGAATGATAATCAAAATTTGTCTGGCCATTCCAATATGACCTTTCGCACTTACTGAATGAAATTTGATATTATCCGGTTATAATTTTATTTTTATTGACAAAACAATTTGATATGACAATAATAATAATATTGTCTGTCTCTCTCACCGGATGCCATTTATAATTAGTGATAGTCTTGTCAAGCTATCTCTGATTGGCTACCGGTGGAGATCGATCTGTCTCCTCAATCACCAAACGTTAGATACGGCTAAAACACCTCTATAAGCGCAATTAGAAACGATGGCGTTGCACCCTAACTAAAAGTTGATGTATTTCTTAGGAATGCTTTCTTAAAATCAAACAAAGCACTTACATAAACTGGGGGATGATGATGGTGGGGGGGGGGATAGGATAATAATCGAAAAGTCTCAGTAAAGCAATAATATCTGTTAGTGTTGATTTATTTCTGTTGCATTCAGCCAAAACGTCTTAGTAAAATGCAGTCCTAAAATGAAGTAATTGGTAAGTCAGCATGACATATATTCAATTGGCTATCGTGTTCCAATAAAAAAAGTTAATGTATTCATATATATATATATATTAAAGACATAGATTTAATGACTAAAAACCGAGATAACTTATAAAGATTTTAATAAGAATAATACGACTAGTTTCAGATTTAACAGCCTTCCTCAGGTATTCTTAAAGGAAAAGAATAATAATAAACATTGAAGTATCAAAACAAACTGGAAATTACAGGTAAAAATCGCCACACATAATTGATACATAAAAAGCGTTGTATTTTTTCAAGTTGTTCTAACAGGCGTGCCATTGTTTATTGCAAGTGTGCGTGCAGGCTCACATGAACGCCAATATTGAATAACTGCAGCATGGCTATCTGGGATGCTATAACTCAAATTGTTGTTTAAGTGGACAGGGTTCAGCAGGATTTCCCTTGATTCTGCAATTTTCCTCTCAAACTTATCATCACAGCGAAAGATATTTTCTGATCTATCCCAGTAAACGGAGATGCTACCTTTAATTTTAAAGGTAGCATCTCCATTCCATACATTAGCACAGTCCCTAAAAAATTAGCTAAAGTCCTTAAAAAATATAATATCAGGACGTTCTTCACCACACTTCCTAAAATCCGTTCTCTAATCAGCCATCCAAAGCCTCCTCATCACAACCTAAAATATTCAAGTGTATATAAATTATGGTGCGATTGCAATATCCCTTATTTCGGACAAACTAACAAATCTATTGAACAACGTATAGAAGAGCATAAGAGAGACATCTCTTACAAAAGATCTCATGCAACTGCGTTATCCAGTCATGTTCTTTTTTCAAATAATCCTAATGATGATCAACAAAGCCATTCGTTTGCTGGGATAGATCAGAAAATATCTTTCGCTGTGGTGATGAGTTTGAGAGGAAAACTGTAGAATCAAGGGAAATCCTGCTGAACCCTGTCCACTTAAACAACAATTTGAGTTATAGCATCCCAGATAGCCATGCTGCAGTTATTCAATATTGGCGTTCACGTGAGCCTGCACGCACACTTGCAATAAACAATGGCACGCCTGTTAGAACAACTTGAAAAAATACAACGTTTTTTATGTATCAATTATGTGTGTGGCAATTTTTATCTGTAATTTCCAGTTTGTTTAGATACTTCAATGTTTATTACTATTCTTTTCCTTTAAGAATACCTGAGGAAGGCTGTTATAAGTCGAAACTAGTCGTATTATTCATATTAAATCTTTATAAGTTATCTCGGTTTTTAGTCATTAAATCTATGTTTTTAAAATGTATCAGAACAACCGAGTGAAAGCCGATTATCACACACACACACACACACACACACACACACACACACACACACACACACACACACACACACACACACACACACACACACACACACACACACAGATATATATATATACATTTTTCAGAAAATTCGCTGAGGAAATTTCTGAAACTGATATATATATATATATATAAAGATTTATTATTTTAAATTGCAAATTTGGTGAGGAAGAAGAGGAAAATAGAATTTCTTTGTTTTGGAGAACCGTAAACTCTGGCACATGCATACATATATAAATATATATACGAAATTCCCCGCCTGCTGTTTCCGCGGTTGCTGCCTAATGATAAGGATATCACTTTATTATACCCTTAAGGCATAATAACTTTCTGTGTCCAATTTATTGATCTGTTGGCAATGATGTGCGTTAGCACACTAAAAATGTCTGATATTTTGTTGCCTCAAGTAGTCGTTAAGCTTTTATGCTTAAGCCAGTGCTACTCTAGTAATATTTTATGTTTTCAGGGATTTATTATGTTGGTAATGCTTGTTAAATATCATCATTACCATAATATACCCATATTCCAACTTATGAAATTGGAAATTAAACTGGACTGTTTATTTATTTACTTTTAAGCATGGCAGCTGATTTTTATATTTGCCTGCACATTATCTGCTGATTTTAAAACATAATAATTATATTTGCTATTTAAAAGTTCTGATTATTACCAATGTTATTCCCTTTTGCGTCACAAATAAAAAAAACACGTTAAAATAATATAGAAGATTTGGCTTCTAACCAGGTAAATTTATTTTTGGTAATGTTAGTATTGGTACATAAATTTCTTTGTTTTTTTCTCCCTTTTGTATTTTTTCTAAATAAAACAATTAGACGTATCTACAACAGTTCATTGTTTTGTATAGCTAGTTGAAGTAACGAGAGATCTAAAGTGCTGCAAAACAGAACGAGACTTCCAAATTATAAAACGAGGTCCTAGTTCAGGCTAGTATGCTAGAGAATTTCATTCAACTCATTGAACAGACGAGACAAGAAGTTATTTTTTAAGATAAAGCAGACAAATCGAGGACCAATCCATTCTATGGTTTTCTGCAGACATGAATAGTAAGAACTTATATATTCGTTTGAAACTTATAGTAGAAAAAAGTAGAAACTACTTAAAATAGTTTCAAAGTAGAAAGAGGAGTCATGCAGGGTTGACCACTCTCACCAAATTTATTTACTATCTCGAAGAAATATGCAAAACGATAGCCGAAAAACCAGGTCTACCAAAAAAATGGTACGAATATCAACCATATTCAGGCGATATTATTATTCTTGCAGAATCTAAAGAAAGTTGCAAAAAAAAAAAAATAATAATAGTAATAAAAATTTTAAAAGAAGAATTCAAAACTTTTGGAATGAAAATCAATCTAAGCAAAACGAAAACAAGGAAAATAGGAAGCGATGAGGAAAAAATTTCAATAAATCACATACTTGAACAAGTAAAGCTTTATTATTATTATTATTCGTGACACCTCCAAGGAATCATTAGACTCATCGTGGGAGGACACCTACTATACAACTGCCTCCACCAATCATCTCTATCAACGCCATCTACCGCCCACCACAACTAGTATTTTTTGTCTGTAAATTGCGTGTGTTCTGAAGGGCCGATTTGTCTGTATGCGGGATGAAAAACCCGAGATTCCTGGAGAAAAAACCCTGCTACCTCCATATGAGATCGGCTAACTCACCTTCGATTGAAAAAGTCCACATAAAGATTTCTCCCGTCACGACGAGAATCGAACTTAGGCCTATTCCAATCGAAGGGCTCAATGTACCGCCGTTCTTCCAATTGCGGTACGGAGGCGCTATAGCAGTCTCGTTACTCACAACCTCGACAACATAGATACAGTAAAATATAGACTTAACAAAGGCTCGTCTAATATGAATAAATTAAACAAAATATGGAGAAATAACAGCATTTCAAAAAGCCTCAAATGAAAACTCTATAAAACCATTGTTATACCTATGGCAACATATGGCGCTGAAACATGGAGACTCAATCAGAGAGAAATACAGAAAATCAGGGCATTGGAAATGAAATATTTAGGAAAAAATAAATGACTCACTGGTCAGGACTCAAACCAATGAACAAGTCAAACACAAATTAAACCAAGAAGATATCATATATATATATATATATATATATATATATATAATTCTTAAACGGCAATTAAGATAGTTTGGACGCCTCCAGAGGATGCTCAATCAGAGATTACGAAATAGAGCACTGAACGGAATCATTGGAGGAAGGCGATCAAGAGGTAGACCAAAAAGAACTTGGATACAGTCTTTGAAGGAAAGGTCACAATTATTGAGCTTCAGCGAGATGGCAAAAATGGACAAAGATAGAGCCAAATTGCAAATATTTTTCCATTGGGGTACTCAATCCATTATCTGACGGATGGGAAAGAAGAGAATATATTCGTTTATATATAATAGGTATATCGGAAATACCGTTTATATATAATAAGAAATATTGTTTATTATAATAGGAATATCTGAAACGTGGTTGACTGGAATTGAAGTTGCTGGGTATAGTATTTTTAGAAATCACAGAAATTATAAAAAATGATGGATGTATTAATGATGATAACAAATGAGTGTTGTCCATTTAGGTCTGTGGAATGGGGGGGGGGGGTAAAAATGAGATTGATTTTGAAAGTGTAAATAAGTGTTGCTAGAGAGAGAGAGAGAGAGAGAGAGATTTAGTTGTATGGGTGTGTGTTACAGACACCTGGGAATAACGAACAAGATGAGAAAGAAGTGTATAGGCAAATTAGTTTAGCTAGTGAAAAAAAAAAGCGTTATAGTTATAATAATGAGGGATTTCAATTTTCGAAATATAAATTGGAAAGCAGAAATAGCTAATGGGAGAAAGGAAAAAGAATTTCTCGAGTTCTTAAGGGATCACTATCTCATACAGCTGCTGATAGAAGGAACTCGTGGGTCAAGTGGATTTAGTAATACCGTCGGATAACGTAATTGTCATCAACATATCAACATTGACAGCAGTTGGTAACAGTGTTTGAAAAAGGAACTTGAAGGCAAAGGGATTAATATGGCGTGGATCATAGTAAAGAAGTATTTGATGATGGCAATAACAGACTGTGTGCCTAAATCAAAAAGCATTAACAAAAAAAAAAATGTGTTAAAAATAGGGAAATTAAGCAGTAATTGCAAAAGAAGAGAAGATTATGGAGAAAATATAAACTTCGAAGATGTGAACAGTTGCATGAAATCTATAAAGTGCAGGCAAGAAGAGTGACGAGTATAAACAGAAAAAGGCGAAATTAGAGTATGAGAAGAGACTAGCGAAACAGCTAAGAAAAATCCCAGGGAGTTTTTCTGTTATGCATCTAGCAAGATAAAGAATGATTATGGGAAGATATCTCTGCTGAATAGAAATGGCGCAAGAGTGAGCAAGGAAGAAGTTATTGTGGAGTTGTTCAGTGATTATTTTGCTAAGGTTTTTCATACTTATGGTAATGATACTATTCTAAGGAAACAGGAAGTTGAGAACTCAAAACTTCAACCTAGATCCTTGAAGGTGAATGAGGTAGAAGCCTATGATTGCTTAAGTCATCTTGATGTGAATAAGGCTATTGGATTGGATAGAATATCACACTACATGTTATGAAAGAATGCGCTAATGAACTCCATTCTTTTTTACTAGTAAACTTTATCGTACCGACTTTCTTGTCCTGCAGAAGCCAGACAGAATAGCTGGTGAAACTTGTTGACAATTGTGTAGATCTTTTAATATGATATGTTTAATTTGTTTTTTTTTAATGATATTGCGAGTGGTCTGCAAGCTGATATTCAGTTGTTTCTGATATTTACGGTCGACTAATAAACCAAAAGATTATCACTCAATTTCAATGTTAAGTGACCAAATAATTTAACAATAATGAACTGGTGTAGCATTATTACGGCAAATTGGATTAGAAAATCTGTTCGTTGATTGGATAGCAAACTAACTTTATAATCGATATCAAACGGTGGTGTATAGAGATGCCATGTATCACAGGAGGAGATTACCAGTGGAGTCCCACAGGATTCTGTTCTAGGATCACTGCTGTTTAATTTTTTTTTTTTAATTTTTTTTTTTTTTTATAATGATATTGCGAGTGGTCTGCAAGCTAATATTCAGTTGTTTGCGGATGATACTAAGCTTGGAAAAGTTATTGGGAATGATGCAGATGTACTAATGCTTCAAAGCGATTTGAATCAAGTGGCTATGTGGGCTAACAAGTGGGGGTCAATTTAACACCAGTAAATGTAAGGTTTTGCGCTTTGGATCTCAATTAAAGTAAAGTTGTTTGGAGATGTTGTATTACAGGAGGTGTAGGAAGCGATCTTGGGATATTGGTGGACGTATTGCACATATTGGACATATTGCAAAAGTAATAAAAACAGCACAAAGAAATGCCAGTATGCTAAGAAGAACACTAACAAGTAGAGATAAGGATGTGGTTATTCTGCTGTACAAGGCTTTGATTAGACCACATCTGGGCTACTGTGCATAGATTTGGTCATCGGCGTTCTCTCAATCTCACTATGAAGCCAGATTGAGAGAATCTAAATTACAGACGCTAGTTAATAGGCAGAAGAGGGGAGACATGGTTGAGGCATATAAATTGTTAAGGGGTTCTTATCAAGAACCCCTTAAATGAAGTTTGACCTCTTGTCAAACTTCATTTGACAAGAGGTCATTCTTGGAAGTTGTATAAAGGTGTGGTACATAAGAGAGTGCGACATGACTTTTTTTTTGCATGGACAGTGGTTGGTGAGTAGAATTTATTGTCAAATGAAGTGGTGAGCATGCAAACATTGAACTAATTTAAGATGAGGTGATAAACATTATCTCTGTTAGAATACATCTTACTATTGCCTCCCTTGATGAGTCTTAACTCCAGGAGGTGCTTGTATAATAATAATGATAATATGCGTCGTCACCACGGCATTCACCTCTGGAATTTCGTGACTTCTTTTAGCCTGAGCTGTGGAACAGGAACATTGCATTTTATAAACACAAGAATACGTCTTTTAGATGTTCTTAAGACTTCGAAGTTTTACAGCTGTTTTATGATATATTCAGATTTTTACATCCTGAAGTATAAGAAGCAGTACGTTTTGTAGTCGCTGCACAAAGTTGCAGCATATGATATCTGTGATGACAACACAAATATCATAACTGTGATGACAATTTTTCTCTGTGGAATGATTTATACATGACCCTTTTTTGCTTAAGTTGTCTTATCTTTTCAACACCTCCTGAGATATGGTGGTCCATTGGTTAAGCTTAGTAATAAATTGAACTTTTGTCCAGGGCACCTTCTAGGGAAGGATTTGGCATGAAGTTATCTACTTGAGTGAATTATTTGCACGAACATCAGGTGCTGCCTTCAGCCTTTTTTTTTTTTTTTTTTTTTTTAACGATTAACATGTTTAGGAAATTAAGTTGTTTGCTGTTTCTTTATATTTCAACATTTGCTAACGGAGACTATGCATGTTAGTAAAGTGGATCGATCAATTGATCCATTTCAGTTTTGTCTGACGATTTCAGGTTAGGTCCTTTTTATTTGTTTTTATTTTTTAGAATTCAACAATATAAAGCAATTCATTTTTCTGTGAGTTTCATTATGTATTGTATCCGATGGCTTGCTTGATCCCTGCAGACTATAGGACAAATCAACTTCCGAGTAGTTTCCGTATCAGTTGCCGCATGTGCATATTAACGGGACATTGTCCATGCAATGGACTCCATTGTTGATAACCTGCAACAAAAACCAAATCTACTACAGAATACACGGAGTACGAGGGTGGTCTGAAAAGTTCTCGGCCTCCATAGATGGCAACACTATCGGCAATTTTTTTTTTTTTTTAGTTGGTAATTTGGATTCAGAATTTTATAACCGCAAATCGTGCGGTTATAAAATTATTTGTAAAAGAAGGTTTAAGGCCAAAAGAAATTCATTCAAAGTTCATAAAAGTTTATGGGCACCCTTCTCCTTCGTTTTCGACAATTAAGAAATGGGCTGCCGATTTTAAACGTGGCAGTACCAGCCTTGAAGATGATCCAGGTGAAGGACGTTCAAAAAGTTTAACAATACCAGAAATCATTGATCAAGTGCACGATATGGTATTGGATGACCGGCGAGTCAGAGTGCGTGAAATTGCTGAGTGAGACTATAGGCATTTCAAAAGAAAGTGTAGGATATATTTTGCATGAAGAATTGCAAATGAAAAAAGCTTTGCGCAAGATGGATGCCGCGCTTGCTCACAACAGATCAAAAACGCACTCGCATGAAAATCTCTGAACAGTGCTTCGAGCGTTTTAACAAGAATTAAACTGATTTTGTGCGTCGATTTATTATTATGGATGAGACTTGGATTCACCATTCCACATCAGAATCCAAACAGTAGTCGGTTGTTCAGCGCCGAAGAAGACAAAGTCGTTTCCATCAGCAGGAAAGGTCACGGCATCGGCGTTTTGTTTATTAATTATCTTGAAAAGGGTGAAACAATAACCGGGAATATTATTCCGATCTTTTAACCAGACTGGACGAAAAATTCGTGAGAAAATACCCGGTTTGCAGAATAAAAAAATCATCTTTCATCAGGACAATGCACCTGCCCACAAAGGTGTTTTGGCAATGGGAAAATTGAGGGATCTGCACTATGATTGTTGAAACATTTATCATATTCCCCAGATTTGGCTCTCTCTGACTCCCAAAACTAAAATTCTCCCTCACTGGTCAGCGTTTTTCTTCTTATTGAGGGGTATTTTGCAGATCTTTCTGAGAACCACTACAGGGACGGAATAATGGCATTGGAGCATTGCTGGGATAAATGCATTAGTATTAAAGGAGATTATGTTGAAAAATAATAATTTTGAAATTATTTCAGTCAGTGGCAGGGTGACCACCCAGCAAAAATATTTTGTACCAATTTATTGCAGGAAACAGGTACTAGATCTGAAAAAAAAAAAAAAGTACAGAATTTTTTCTCCCGGAAACTCGGGTTTTTCATCCCGCATACAGACAAATCTGCCCTTCAGAACACACGCAATTTACAGACAAAACATACTAGTTGTGGTAGTGGTGGAGGTGGGCGGTAGATGGCGTTGATGGAGATGATTCGTAGTAGTGGTTCGGTGTAGTGGGTGAGACAATTGTAGGTGTCCTCCCGCGATGAGTCTTCAGACTCCTTGGAGGTGTCAGGAATAATAATAATAATAATAATAATATAATTTTTATTTGCTTTTGTTTCACTCTATTTAGGACATTTTACGATATTACTACCTTATTATCATAGATGAACTCAATGTAAAACCGCTAAATTAACACATGTAGGACAAATATGAAAAGAAATAAGTCAAACTAACCTCACTGTAGTCATCTATGAGTACAATAGCTGCAGTTGTCAATCATCAAAACAGAAGTCTTCTCATTTCTAACTCTAGCACTTAACATGTGTATTAATTACCATATAATTTTAGTCTCATTTTAATGCTTAAAATAATGTAACATTAAATTTTCAGTTACTTAATATGCTATTTGCATATACACAGGGGTTTTCCCACTCACAAGAAAAACACTGGAAATATTTATTCATTATTTTTGGTAGATTTTGCTAAATTAATTGACTTCAGAAATAGTAAAATCAAAGTTGAGAATATTTCAATTTTTCTTTTGTCAAAAGGATTTCATTTATCAAGGGAGTTGTAGCTGATTTCTTATTTTATTCTTCTTATCTATTGTCACTGCTGAAAATAGTCTTTTAGTTGATGCTGATAAATGAGGGAAGCATAATACAGCTTTAACTAATGTTGCTAAATTAGGAAACATTTGTTTTCCTACAGTATTTTTCATTTCAAAAACTTTGTTCTAAAAAAAAAACATGAATTCTTGACCTTTTTCAATGCTTTTACAGTCTTTCAAGTTGCCATTCTCTATCAAACTCTTCATATCACCTCTAGATATACATTTTCTATGTCTAAAAACTAACCATTGTCAGCTAGATTTATGTTTTCAGTGGGCTGCAAGTTATGCTGTGCATCAATAAAAAAGTTGGTTACTCATTTTAAAATATTTACTTTTGCCACTTGTTTTCATTGTTGTAATGATCTTATAATGTGCGAGAAGTGTAAATAGCGAAGAATATATTTTGCCAGTCGGATTGCATGAGCATAGGATCAGGGGGAAGAGAATGTTAGCAAACAGTGAGAGGAGGAGGGGAAAAAAAAGAGAAATCAATAATAATAATAATAATAATAATAATTTAAATATAAAGAGCCAATAGGCTTCACTTCAGCAATGTAACATTATTTAAATTCCGATCTTTGAGTTTCTTATTCGGTTTTGAAACAATATGGGATTTAATATCCCCTTAATTTAATGCATATTCCATAGACCTGCTACCATCTTGATTACTAGCCTCTGTATCCTCTCCACCTCTTTCTCATAGCCCAGAAACCCAGGTGACCAGATCTACATGCAGTAGTCCAGATGTGGTCTCATTAAGGCTCAATAAAGAGGAATAATAACCTGCTTGTCTCAAAGTATTCTTCAGTAACCAAGTAATCAGATGAGCTGCTTTATCTACTTTTGCTATATACCCTCTAAACTCCCTATCCACTAACGCTTCCAAATCTCTGGCTTCGTCAATTTCCACGACTACAGTTCCATCAATGTGGTATACAGCTGGTAATCTTTTCACCCCAAAATGCATAACCTTACATTTTGCCACATTAAACTAATATCCATTCTCATTTGCCCAGACTGTCAATCTATCGAAATCGTCGTGAAAAATTTTAACATCATCTGTAATGGCCAAGAACAGAGCCCCGTGGCATGCCACAGGGCTCTGTTCTTGGCCATTACGGATGATGTAAATCATCAGTATTCAAGATAGAGTCACCGGCCCATTTCTGGACTCTACTCCTGAATAAACTACTCTCTGATATCTCTCCATCAACCTCACCAATCCTATATCCATCCCAATGTGCTGCAGTTTATTAATTAGAATTCCATGTGGTATCCTGTCTAAGTCTTTTTCAAAGTACAGTAGTATCACTGTAAATGAATTATCTTTTTCCAGGCTCAGCTGTCACTGTATAATAAAAC
The DNA here is from genome assembly GCF_054136105.1 of Typopeltis vanoorti. Taxonomy (NCBI): domain Eukaryota; kingdom Metazoa; phylum Arthropoda; class Arachnida; order Uropygi; family Thelyphonidae; genus Typopeltis; species Typopeltis vanoorti. The sequence continues at coordinate 135,535,148 of NC_143557.1, forward strand.
GTGAACAAGTTATTGAGCATGACCTACCCTTCACAAAACCATGTTGACTATGTACAGTATCCCATTTCCATCTATCCATTCCTGTATTTTGGTCTTGACCAACTTCTCCAGTACCTTGGCAGCAATTCCTGATGATTGATTCCTGATATGCTGATCGGTCAGTAATTTGCCATATCTTGGAGCCTTCTTTATGCAATGGAACTATTTGTCCCCCCTTTCCACCCCAGCCCCCTTGGGACTAACCTGGAACTGAGACTTAGATTAAATAATGTGGTCAAAGGCACTGACAATTCCCTAGTACCTTCATGTAAAACTAGAGCTGGTATACCATCTAATCCCATAGCTCTATTCACATCTAGGTTCTGTAATATGCTATGCACCTCCATTTCATTTTCCTTAGTTCCCATATAAGTCTCTGCCAATTTCATTGTTGCAGTATGGATGATGTACTCTTGCAAAGTGTTCAATTAGTAATCCTACTGTTTGGACTGATTCAGTTACCTCCCTACTATTGACATTCATTAAATTCATTCTGCCATATACATTCTTCCTTCTACTTGCAACATATTATTATTATTATTATTATTATTATTATTCAGGCCTCCATGGAGTCAAAAGACTCATCGTGGGAGGTCCTTCCTAAGAACATAAAGTCTGTGTTCTTCCTAAGAACATAAAGTCTCCCCTCGATGAGTCTTTATGTGAACATAAAGACTCATCGAGGGGAGGTCCCCCTTAAGAAACACAAAGTCTATCATACCACTCATTAAACTCATTGACTGTTCTCGCTTTCACCACTCCATCAGGCAATGCATTCCACGGTTCAACCACCCTCCACACAAAGAAACCACTCCTTACCCTCTTGCTCACAGTTTCCTTTCGTAACTTCCAGGGATGGCCTCTTGTAATCACTCCTTCCCACTGTTCAACCAAGCGAAAGAACTCCCCAGTGTCAACCCTGTAACCACCTCTCAACAGTTTAAAAGTCTCAATCATATCACCTCTCCTTCTTCTATCCACCAAACTCTGTAGTCCACATTCCCTCAGCCGATCCTCATAACTATGCTTGTACAGTCCTGAAATCATCTTTTTCATCCATCTTTGTATCCTTTCCACAGATATTGAAAGAACTGTTTGAGATTATCTTTGGCTTACAATGCTAACTTCCTTTCATACAGTTGCATTATTTATGTCTTCACATAAATAATGCAATTTCAAAATAGATCAGTCATTAATTTGCTATTCATTCTTCTTAGAAAATCTATTCATTAACAAAAAAATTCTTCTTCTTCTTCTTCATGTGCCTTTTCTCATCTATTTGGGGTCGGTCTTTTACATGATGTGACCTTACTTGCTCTCCCAACTGACTTGTTGCGGAGACTGATGTTGGGGGGGGGGGATATTTCTGTCTGTAGATGCATGTGTTCATGAGGCTAGTTTGCCTGTTCTGAGGGACAAAAATCCGAATTTTCCAGGTGAAAGAAACTCCCCCACCTCCGTATGAGACCAGCTAACTCACCTTTAGTTATAAGAGACCAGCTAACTCACCTTTAGTTATAAGAGACCAGATAAAGGTTCCTCACATCATGGACAGGAATCGAACCCAGGTCTTCGTCTATACCAACTGAGCTACTAACAGGAAAAAAATATATATTTCATAATTTTTCAGGGAAATTGATTAGTTTTCACTTTTTTCTTCATATTAAAAAAGTGAACATGTTTAGAACAATTGTGTGTAGCAAGAAAGCTCTTGTAAGAAATCAGTGCCCTCTAAATATTGTCCTCTGGACAGGAGTGGAAAGATTCTGAAATTTTCTTAAGGTATGCAATGCTATAATTTTGGAAAGTTTATTCTGGTAGTCGGACTGTTCTTTCACTAAAAGAGTATTTCCTTCTTTAATTATAATGCAAATTTAGCAAAAATTTTAATATTACAAAAAAATTGAAGCGAGTACACAGTATTAATGATACAAAAATGTTCAAAATGTCAATAACTATTTTTCAACAGCTTGCCAAATGAACGAATTCAAGAAATTTTGATCCATCCATTTCCATTAATTTTATCTAATATCTGATATCAAACTGAATTCCTTGTTAAGCTTTTATTTGTTTATGGTGATTGATCTCTTTTGTGAAAACCTATAGCATGGGTACTATCATCGTGCTGTAGGTTAAATTTTTTTTTTAATGATAATCCATAAGGGGTGCTTAAGGGTCAAAGCTGTATAACTGAGAGGAGACCTCCACATAGCCTTTAAAGGAATGCGGAGAACTGACCAGGGCTTCTGACCTAATGTCCAATCCTCACCTTCTCGTGGTGCACCCTGTTGGGTATCTACTTTGATACTGAACGAACGAGGATGGGCTGGCAATTTGGGATTTAGCCGACCAAATTGTATTCTTATTGGTTAAACCAAAATAAAAAATGATGGTACAACATGACAAAATTTCATGCCGGCTGGGGCGTCGCCCGGTTAAACAAGGCCCCCGTTGTTTTCGCCAGGGAACCAGGGCGAACAGCGAAAAGTCAGCTACTGGAACAAATCTGAAAACAAACCCCAACTCAACATCACCAGAGTTAAAGATCGGTACTATCAACGTAAGAAGCCTGAATGGCAAAGAAATGGAGCTAGCTGAGGAATTAGATAAGTACCAGATCGACATAATAGGGGTGACTGAAACAAAAAAGACCAAAACTGGTGAGATCTTTCTGAGCAATAAATACAAAATGTTATATTCAGGCAATGACAATCAAGGAAAAGAAGGAGTAGCCATAGTATTCAACACAAAATACGAGGCTAATCTTCTTGAATGGCAGTCAGTCTCAAGTAGAGTTATGTGGGCAAATATGAGAATGGGGAACTGGACAATGAGACTTATTTGTGCCTATGGTCCCACAGAAGGTTCTACTAAGGTAGAAGTGGAGGAATTTTTTGAGGCTTTAGAAAAAGCAACTGACACAATGAAAAAGGAAAAGTTGGTCCTTGTTGGGGATCTAAATAGTAGAGTAGGAAATGATTGTGAGACAAACAAAAATATTTTGGGAAAATTTGGAGAAAAGAGCAAAGCTAATAATAATGGCAAATATCTGTTGGATTTCTGCTCAGGACATGGACTGGTTATTACTAACACCATGTTCCAACATAAAAATGTGCACAAATTCACATGGAGAGAAGAGGCTAGGAATAAGAAAAGTCTCATTGACTATGTTATTGTTGATAGTGATGTTTTCTCCCTGGTGCAGGACACCAGAGTGTACAGAGGATTTGAAATTGGAAGTGATCACTATTTAGTCTTGAGCAGGATAAAATTGAATTTCATATTGAAAAGAATAACATGTAAGAAAGTTTTAAAGCGAATAAAAGTTGAGCAGCTCTCAGATGTGAACTGTAGACTAAAATACAGAAATATTATTGAAAAGAAAATGAAAGAGTTTGAGAACAGGAATCAAACCATGGAGATTCAGTGGCAAACTCTGAAGGAAACATTGATTGATTCTGCCAGAGAGGCATGTGGTGAGGTTGTGTGCAAGGATAAAAAAATCGGAACTCCCTGGTGGACACAGGAAGTTAAAGAGGCAGTGAAGGAAAAGAAGAAAGCATATCAAAAGTTCCTGGCAAATAAGTCAGCTTTTACTCTTACAGAATACAGAGACAAATGTAAGAAAGCTAAACAGTGTGTAAAACTAGCTAAACAAAAGTCATGGGAGGACTTTGGCAAGAATATAGAAAATAAATAAATATCAAGAAGGTGGCAAAATATTCTGGAGGTTGTTGAAGAAGCTTAGGAATGGAAGAAAGAGTGCTGTAAAAGGAATTAGAGATGATAAAGGTGAAATGAAAACAGGAGAAAAAGATATCCTTGAAGTATGGAGTAATTACTTTGAAAAACTGCTAAATGAAACAAGCAGTGATGACAGCACAGTGATAAAAAACACTGACCAGGCATGCAGTCAGGAATACATATCCATACTTGAAGTAGAAAAAGCCATCAAAGACTTGAAATGTGGAAAGGCAGCAGGAGTAGATGATATTCGACCAGAAATGCTGAAGTATGGTGGTATAAGAGTCTTACAGTGGCTGCACTGCATAGTTCAGAAAGCCTGGACAGAGGGACGAATTCCCAATGATTGGAGTAGAGCTCTCATAGTACCCATATATAAAAAGGGAAATAAAACTGAATGTGAGAATTACAGAGGTATTTCCCTACTGAGTGTTCCTGGCAAGATCTATGCAAGTATACTTGAGAAACAGTTGAGAAGAATTGTGGAAGAAAAGCTTTGTGAAGAACAAGCTGGATTCAGGCCAAATAGAGGCTGTCAGGATCAGATCTTCACTTTACGACAAATAGTCGAGAAAGCATGGGAATATAACAAAGATCTGTATTTAAGTTTTGTCGATTTGGAAAAGGCATATGACAAGGTGCCAAGAGAGAAGCTATTCAATACGCTGCAGTTATATGGTGTCAATGGGGCATTATATCAAGCAATACTTAGTCTTTATTTGAGTTGTGAGTCAGCAGTTAGAATTGAAGGAAGTACAGGAAGATGGTTTAATGTTAAATCTGGTGTGAGACAAGGATGTACATTATCCCCTCTGTTATTCATTATCTATATGGATCACATTATGAAGGAATGTGGTATTAAACCTGATATCAAAATTGGAGATGTTAATGTCAGCTCTTTGCTTTATGCGGATGATGTTATACTTCTAAATAAATCCGCTACAAGTCTACAAGATTCTCCGACTAAATTGAATAGCTGTTGTAATAGATATGGTATGAAGGTCAGCAATAAAAAGACAAAGACAATGAAAATAGGCAGAATCATTGAAAATGTCAACTGTGTTGTGAATGGAGAACCTGTGGAACAAGTAAAACATTTCAGCTACTTAGGCACGATTTTTACTGAAGATGGTAAATTAAATATAGAAATAGACAACAGAATCAGCAAAGCTGGTATGGTGGGAAGTCAATTGAATAAATTCATATGGAATAAGAAAGAAATTAATTGGAACACTAAATTAGCTGTATACAAGACAGTGTTCAACCCAGTTTTATCTTATGGATCTGAGTGCTGGGTCAGAAGTAAAACACTTGACCAAAGACTAGAGACCGCAGATATGAGAGTCCTGAGAAAGATTAGAGGCGTGAACAGATGGCATCAATGGCAATATCATATTAAAAATGAGGATATTAGGAAAGAACTTGACATTGTCAGCATCCAGGAATGCGTTAGCAGAGCTAATCTCAGGTGGTATGGTCACTTAAATAGAATGGGAGAGGAAAGATTAGCAAAACAAGTGTTCTCTGCCAGGTTGGCAGGAAAACGACCCAGAGGAAGACCAAGATATAGGTGGATTGATACGGTACAAAGTGCCTTAGACGATAGAAATATAAGATCTGATAATGTTGGAGTCTTGACAAGTAACAGACTGATTTGGAGGAAAATTGTAGATAGGAAGTTAGTAATGATGTAATTTTTTCATGTAGTACTGTCATATCCTGTACACCCCTTGAGGATACATGGCAGGAATTTGATGATGATGATGATGATGATCCATAAAATTTGATCCCTGCTCTAAATGAAATGTGATATTTTTTTTCCCAAACTACTTCATGTCTGCAAGGTGGTGGCATCTCATGATGATGGAAATAATCTACCACCTAATAGCATTTACAAACATCCATGTCACAGTGGAATTTGAATCCAAAACTTATAAACTGGATAATCAGTAAATAATCCAGGAATTTTTCATATGGTCCCTATTTCTATATATTTGTAATATCACATAGAATTAAAGTTTATACAGTGTTTTATGACTATATTAAAGAAGCAAAGCTAAAAAATGTGTAATTTATATATTTAATTCCAGTAAATGAATTTAAACTTAAAATAGTACTAAGAATTAAAAAATGAAACACCGACATTCAAGAATTCTCGTAATTAGGTGTCACAAAAAGAAAAATACCTTAGAATATTTAATATTTTGCAGATTTTCAAGATGCTGGCAGCACTTTGCATTTCATTTGCTGTGCTGACTTCTGTTATTTCCCAGTACCATGAAGACCCATATTTTAGTTTTAATGGTCTTGGACACGATCTTCTGAAAAGAGAACCGTAAGTCTTATAATTTAATTTTCCAAATAATTAATTTCCCCTTGTATAATTAGATAAATAATAATTTTAAACCATTCAGTGCCTGCTGGTTGTGCTGTTACTTGTTATGGGAATGTTTAGCCATGGGATTATACAATAGATTGGAAAGAGGAAAGCACTTGAAAGAAGAAAATGGCATTTATACATTTACTAGGAGATAATTACCTAAAACAGCATGTCTTGGAAGTTGTGCTTGGATTAGAGAGTACTGGATGTGGTGACAGCATCAGAAGATTTTTTCCTAACTATATCATCCCAATTTGGTATTTGGGAGTTAAGATAAGGAGTTGTAGAGTACCCTTACTTGATCCTTGAAGGTATCACATAATAATAATAATAATTATTATTATTATTATTATGTGATTTGTGCCGAGATTTGGTCATCTGGTTTTCAGAAGGATAAAGAAATGTTGGAAAGGGTCCAGATAATGCAGTCAATTACATGACCGAGATGTTTGAGGAAATGAAAATGTTGTAGAAGGAATATAAGAGAAAAGTGATGAGCAAGATATTATTATTATTTGACACTTCCAGGGAGTCCAAGGACTCATCGAGGGAGGGCACCTGCTCTACAACTCTGTCTCCACCATTTAATCACCATCTGACTGCAACTGCAAGAACGCCATCTGCTGTCAACCACCACTGGTATTTCCACAGACTCACAAGCATCCATGCCCATGGTGGATTTCGAACCCGCAACCTTTTGGCTGGAGAACAGATACACTATCCACTCGGCCAACCAGGCCGGCATATTAATGGTATAAAACAGGAAGTTTTGATTTAGTCATTTGTTCACTTGCAGGATTCCTTAACTAAAACTGAGTAACCTACTCTAACAAATATGGCATGAAAATCAACAATAAAAAGACCAAAATTGTGAAAATAGTCAGAAACACAGAAAATTCAACTAGATTATGAATGGAGAATGAACAAGAAAACTTTCATTTATTTAGGAACATTTTTTAGTAAAGGTGGCAAATTAAATATAGAAATAGACAATATAATTAACACAGCTGATATGGTGAGGAGTCAACTAAATAAATTTATATGGAATAAGAGAGAAGTTAGTCATAACACTAAACTAGCAGTATACAAGAACAATGTTTGAGCCAGATTTAACTTATGGATCTGAGAGAGCTGGGCTAGAAGTAAAATAGTTGATCAAACATTTGAAACTCCAAGAAGGTTAATATTTTAGTTTTAATGGTCTTGGACATGATCTTCTGAAACAAGAACTGTAAGTCTTATAATTTTATTTTCCACAAAATAATTAATTTCCACATGTATAATTAGATCAATAATAATTTATTCAACCATTCAGAGTCTGCAGGTTGTGCTGTTGTTTATTATGGGAGCTTTTAGCTATGGGATTACAGACTGGAAAGAGGATATGAAGGTTCTGAGAAAAAATATGGGTGTGAACAGATGGCATCAATGGAAGATTCATCATATTATTATTATCCATAACCCCATTATTATCCATAACCCCCTAGACGAGTCAAAGACTCATCTAGTAGGCCCTTTTATCATACACACAGCTCATCATACCGTGCTTTAAACACACTCAAATTCTCTGCAGACGCCACATTCTCAGGCAAGGCATTCCAATCATTCACAACTCTGCATGAAAAAAACCTGCTTCTCATTCCCTTACTTAAACTCTCTTTATACAGTTTCTAGGGATGACCTCTAGTTCTCCCCTGATTTCCCACTATTTTCTGTAGAACCTCTCCAGCATTGATCCTATAACAACCCATTAATAACTTGTAGGTCTCTATCATATCTCCTGTCTTACTCCTGTCCACCAGCCTCTGCAAGTTGCATCTTCTCAATCTTTCCTCATTCTCAAAATTCCAGAGGTTAGAAACTACCTTAGTCAGTCACCTCTGGACCCTTTCCAACATCTCTCTTCAGCCTTCTGAAAACCCACTTCAACAGTCCACAAATGGACTGTTGTGCCCACAAATGGGCACAACAGTCCATTTGTGGCCTAATCATAGCCTTATACAATGGAACAAGAATCTCCCTACGTCTACAAGTCAGTGTCCTCCGCATCATTCCCAGAAGCCTTTGCATTGTCTTCACAATTTTGGCTATGTGTCTCCTAAATTTCAGATTCTTAATCCACTATCAACCCCAGATCTCTTATTTCCTCCTCCTCTGACAATATATCCTCACCAAGCATAAATTCTGCATCCCATTTTTGTTTTCCAAATTTTAAAACCTTACATTTTGCAACATTGAACTCACATCCTCATTTCCATGCCCAATCACTCATTCTATTCAAATCTTGTAAGGCCACAACATCTTCTCTACTCTTCATGGTTCGTTCCAGCTTTGCATCATCTGCAAACAACTAAATATCGCCATCCAAATCTTCACCAATATCATTAATATACAAGTTAAACAGCAATGGTCCTAAAACAGACTCCTGACACACACCACTAGTAACTTTCCTTTTCCTGGATATCGCTTTCCCCATACACTACTTGTTGATACCTGTCAGATAGCCAGTCTCCAATCCAATCCCATCCACTCTAGTTTGAGTATAAACTTATCATGCGGTAATCTATCAAAAGCTTTTGCGAAATCTAAGTATATTACAGTGTATCCTTCTCGTCTGTCCATAGAAGCAGTCACCTTATTATAATAAGTAAATAGGTTTCTAAAACATGACTTCCCTTTAGTAAATCCAAGCTTCTCCAACAACATAACTATAACACCTGACTCACAGATAGGCCTGTAGTTTGATGCATGAGTTCTATCACCTCCTTTATGAAGTGGCACAATCTTGCCCTCCTTCCACTCCTTAGGGAACTTGACCCAGTGCAAGACTCGTATTAAAAAAATATGTCAAGGCCGGCGTCAACTCCCTGGCACATCCCTTCAGAATATGTGGTGATATATTATCAAGTCCCATGCCTTATTTACATCTAGTTTGCTCAACTCCCCATACACCTCTTGCTCACTTACAGTCAGTCTCTCTTCCCCATCATCAACTGCTCATAATCTCTCCATGAAGTCACATTCACAAGATTGAAAGACCTTTATGAACTGCTCATTAGGTATCTCCACCACACCTTTTGCAATAACTGTCTTTATACCATTTTCTCCAATCAATGTCATTTTCCCATAAGCATTCTTTCTTTTGCTGGCTATATATTAAAAGAACTCCCTAGGATTCTTTTTGGCTTCATTAGCTAACTGCTGTTCATACCTCTCTTTAGCTACCCCTCACCCACCAAGTCACCCACCTTGCCTGGTCTTTGTAGGCGTCATAGAATTGGTTATTTCCACTTCTCTTATGCTGCCTCCATAATGCCCTTTTTCTCTGTATCACATGCTTAATCTCTTTATTCATCCATTTCACACCCACCTTATTTAAGCTTCTCACCCTTGGAATACATTTATACATTGCATCTACTAGATAGATTTTGAAAATCTCTCAAGTTGCATTGATCTTTTTCATCTAACGCCTCGTGCAATGCTGCACCCTGCAAGCTCTTCGTAACCCCCCCCCCCCCACCTTGTAGTTCCACATATACCGTTTTTTTACAGAGGTCCTCGCACTGCTGGCAACCACCCAGGTAATCACCTCATGGTCACTCTCACCAATTGGTGGGTGATTTGACACCTCATTTATAATTACATCCTCTGATGAGATGACCAAATCTAAGACCCTCAATTATCGTGTGCCCTCTGTTACGTACTGTCTGAGGTAGTTATCCCTGAAAAATTCAAGAAACTCATTTTCTTTGCTTCCAGTTGCTATCTCATTTTTCCAGTCTGTATTGCCATAATTAAAATCACCCATAATGATCACTCTTTTCTTCTTTGCTTGCCTAATTTGTTTATACATTTCATAGTCACTTCCATCCACATTACCTGGTCTATAACAACATCCAACCAAGTATTTCATTCGATTCACCTCTGTCTCACACCATACTGACTCAAAACCACTGGTGCTATTTCCCTCTTGCATCTCTACTTTATATGGACTCTTTCTCTATCATCAATAGCACTCACCCTGCCTTTTTACCCCTTCTATCCTCACAAAACACATCATACCCTTCCATCTCTATTCCTGTCAGGATGTCGTCCTCATCTAACCATGTCTCACTTATTCCAACAATTTTTGGGTGAACAGACTCAATTAGTACAATCATTTCATCTACCTTGTTTCTTACACTTCTAGCATTTGTATATAAACACAACAGCTCATTCCTGAATTTACAGGTAGTTCCACTGATACCACTCATTCAATGTGATCTCTCCATGCTCAACTGGGGCCATTTCCCTTTCTGCTTATTCATTTTAGAACCCTCTTCAATTCCAACTGTTTCCTCTTGATCCCAGGTCATTCCTGGTCTTTAATTAGATGAATCTCCTGCTCTTCCACATGACTTCCCACTTGATCTGATTCATTCTGTACTCACTTCTCTACCTTCCAGCAACAGCAACTCACACCATAACCACTCAAATGCAGTCCATCGCTCCCATACAGTTCACTTCGTCCTTCAAACTCATTCCACACATTAAGAAATTGTACTCCTGCTCTCCTCACACATTTCAGCTAACATATCATTCATAATTCTTGCTCTCTGCCTCATCTCACCACAGTCATATCTAGGCAACATGCTTACTACCCTTCCTATCACACTATTCTCTTTTATCCATCTAAGCAGTTTCCTGATATCCATTCCGATGTGCTCTTTGTCTTCTGTCAAGTTCATTCGTACCTATTAAAACCATCAGCTCGCTCCCTTCTCATATCCAATGCTTCAATCACTCTACTCATTTTACCACCTGGGAAACATACCTCGTACATCCTCTCATCCAGCACACCTTTAAAATGGAGTCGTCATACACTGCCACTCGCTCATCTTTCATTAACTCTTTCATACCTACCTGATTTGTTTTAATCATTTTCACCCAGATTTTCTTAATTTCACTCCCCATCCAATTCATCTCCTGCCTCATCCAACCTAATTCAACTTTCAAATCTCGCATCACATTCTCTCTATAATTCAATCTTTCTAATTTTTGAAGTCTTGACTCATGCTTCAAACTTTCACTCTCATTCATCCTTTTGAGTTTCTGTACTTTCAGTCCATGCATCCAACTTTCATTTTCATTCATTCTTTTCATTTTCCCACTTTTGAACCTTGTGTCACACTATTTCTGGATTCGTTCATTCTTTCGATTTTTCCTACTTTCGTCTCTTATTTTCGGTTTCTTTCATTCTCTCAATTTCATTTCTTTCTGCCCTGTTCACCTCACTTTTGTTCTTTTTACCATCCATTATGGTTTTCAAATCACTCATTTTCTTTTTCAATGATTTTTTAACAATTTTTTGCCTTTCTTTCATACCATGCTTCTCTTTCGAACGAGCACTCATTCTTCCCACAACATTTTCGCTACTAACACTTTCTGTCATTAAATTCATATTAGCACTCATCAAATCCTTGTTTAGCTCATGCTTCGCACATACCCTCCTTCCATTAGCCCTAAATGGCCATAAACCATCTATGTAATCAAAACAATACATGCAGCACAACTTGCACTTCATGAAACGACTGAAGTCGAAGTTAAAGTCATGCACTGACAAAGTTGCCGCCATCTTTCCTCTGCCTGTTACTATTCTAAGGGCCAAAAACAACGAATTTATAATTAAGTTTAAGCAAAATATCCCACACACTAATAATACTAGTAGTGCATAACTTTTATAGCAGCTCTTACTCAAACAATCACTCATATACAATTAATTATTTCAAAAATAACTTATCTGAATCCAGAGCTCTTCTTACACACCACTGCTACTGTTACCTCATGAGTACCCTCTCTCTTTATAAATGAAGATATTAGGAACCTCACACTATTAGCATTCAAGAGTGTGTGAGCAGAGCTAATTTCATGTAGTATGGTCATGTAAACAGATTGGTGTTTTGCCAAGATGAAAAAGGCTTAGAGGAAGAGCAAGGTATAGGTGGATTGGCAGTTAAGATTGCCCTAGAAGATCAAAATATAAGAACTGACAATATTGGAGTCCTGACAGATTAATTTGGAGAAAATTGTCAACAGTAAGTTAGTAATGAAGTAAACTTTCATGTAGTACCATCATAGTATTCTGTATACCCTTTTAGAGTATATACCAAGAATTTGATTATAACAATGCTGATGTTTTGCTTACTTTCTATAATAAAATGACATTTGAGTTGGGTAAGAGAAATGACTAGATCATGATATTGTTGGACATTATTGAGACATTTCAGCTGATCCTGCACATAAATCCATTACACAGAGGAGAAGGATACACAGTAATATACTTGGATATTAGATTAGTGCATTGGATTGGAGATTGACTATCTGATAGATATCAACAAGTTGTGTATGGGGGTGCAATATCCAGGAAAAGAAAAGTCACTAGTGATTGAGTGATTGGGCACAGAAAAGGGGATGTGAGTTCAATGTTGCCAAATGTAAGGTTTTAAAATTTGGAAAACAAAGATGGGATGCAGTATTTCTGCTTGGTGAGAATATATTGTTGGAGGCAGAGGAAATAAGAGATCTGGGGGTAATAGTGGATAAGGATCTAAAATTTAGGGGACACATCTCCAAAATTGTGAAGACAATACAAAGGCTTCTGGGAATGATGCAGAGGACACTGACGTATAGAAACAGGGTGATTCTTGTTCCGTTGTATAAGGCTTTGATTACACCACACATGGGCTATTGTGCCCAGATTTGGTCACCGGGTTTTCAGAAGGATGAAGAAATGTTGGAAAGGGTTTAAAGGCGACTGACTAAGGTAGTTTCTGACCTCTGGAATGTCGAGTGTGAGGAAAGATTGAGAAGATGTAATTTGCAGAGTCTGGTGGACAGGAGGAAGAGGGGAGATATGATAGAGACCTACAAGTTGGTAAGGGGTTGTTATAGGATCACTGTTGGAGAAGTTCTACAGAGAATAGGGGGAGATCAGGGGAGAACCAGAGGTCATCCCTGGAAAATGTATAAAGAGGGTGTGAGTAGGGGGAGTGAGAGGCAGGTTTTTTTCGTGCAGAGTTGTGAATGATTGGAATGCCTTGCCTTAGTGTGGTGTCTGCAAGGAGTTTGAGTGTGCTTAAGACACAGTATGATGAGATGTGTGTGTGATAAAAGGACCTCCCAGATGAGTCTTTGACTCCATGAGGTCTTGGGGTAATAATAATAATAATAATAATAAGCTGGAGAATGAAAATAGGGCTAAACCTGTTAAAATTAATGAATGTAGCTGATAGGCATCAGAGAATAGTACATGGTGGATTCGAATCAAAGTGAAGTCATGTGGCTGATAGCATATCACAGGACTCTTCATTAGGATTTCTGCTGTTGATTGTGTATGTTATTATCATTATACAACATTATTAACTCATTTACTGTTTTCTCACTTATCACACTCTCAGACCCTGCATTCCACTCATCAACAATAAACACTTGCTCCTTCTTTATACTCCTTTCAGGTATGAAATCTTGTTCTATCCCTGTTCTATGAAAATTGTATTCCACAATAATATAGTAAAAATTCTTACCACGTCACATGTCTTAAACATGTTCCTCCTGTTCACAAGTCTCTGAAAATTGTATCTCCTTGGGCTTTCTTACATGCCAAACATTCCAGAGATCAGAGATCACCTTAGATAGTTATCTGGTCCTTTCCAATATATTCTCATTAATAGAAGAAAATTGATGTACTCTAGACACAGAAAGAATGGAAGAGGGACTCTCAAAACAGTAGCAAAGTACCTTTAATAAATTTAGTTTAATCCTTTATCCAAGTGTGAGCAAACAAAGTTTGCACCTGAAAGGACTGGGGTAAGGTGGTACAACACTGGGAAACTCGTTGCAAAGGTGGAGCAAGCTAACATCACTCCTATCTCAGTATCTCCCATAATGCAAAACACATCTCCTTTCGATATGTATAATGTTATGCATTAAGGGAAGGGCCACTACCAGACTAGTTTCGACCTTTATTGAGGTCTCTTCAGCGGGAGCCAGGCCCAAGTGGAAATACCAGGCAGAAGCATTAGCAAGGTCATCTCTACCTATAGGAGTTGCCGAACGGTGTGCCACCTTTTTATTAAATTACTCTGGATTTAGAGAAAGATGTTGAAAGTTTATTTTTCACTTGGTTAGACAATAATAAATTTAGTTTAATCCTTTATCCAAGTGTGAGCAAACAAAGTTTGTGCCCGAAAGTATCTTCAGGACTGGGGTAAGGTGGTACAACACCAGACAACTCGTTGCAAAAGTGGAGATGGTAGAGATGACCTTTCTAATGCTTTTGCCTGGTATCTGCACTTGGGCCTGGCTCCCACTGAAGAGACCTCAATAAAGGTCGAAACTAGTCTAGGTAGTGGCCCTTCCCTTAATGCATAACACTATACATATCCGCAAGGAGATGTGTTTTGCATTATGGGAGATACTGAGATAGGAAGATGTTAGCTTGCTCCACTTTTGCAACGATTTGCCGGTGTTGTACCACCTTACCGCAGTCCTGAAGATACTTTCAGGCACAAACTTTGTTTGCTCACACTTGGATAAAGGATTAAACTAAATTTATTATAGTCTAACCAAGTGAAAAATAAACTTTCAGCAAAGTACCTTGTTGGTGTTGGGGGGGTGGGGGAAGGCAAGTGGCAGGCCTCCAGCGAGATGCATGTGTAATTTGTGAATTATGACAGATCTCTAAAAAGTTGCAGCTTCTAAAAATGCTTGGTATAGGGCTACATAGTAAGAATTTCTTTGCCATGTGTCATAGTTTTGGAGGAACTAGACATCACTGAATGATGCTAATCAGCTTATAGTATAGTATCATTTCGTTATATTTTTTCTCTTTTTATCATTAATGGACAATATTTAACGTGCATCTGTAATGTTAATCTTTTGCATATATGCTAATAATGTCATTTGCCTCATGCCTTCACTACACTACTGGTGTCTAAAAGCTAAAGACAAACTACATTTTTACCTGTATATGAAAAATGTTTCATGACTACAGCCAAATGTGAACATAAATTTATTGCTAGTAGACTAGTAAATTATGTTACACAAAAATATGTTATAAATTTCATACAAATTAAATTGTAATTTTTTTTGGAAAAAAAGTTACAAATTTCCTAAGTACATAGTTAAGGAATTAATGTACAGTGCTTACAGAAAACTGTGCAGTGAGATATTTCAGGATGGAATATGTCCACCCTGAACTGTGATGCAGCTCTCACAATGTATATGCTTAGCACCAAATGATTCAGGAGTTCTTGTGGCAAACTGATCCACTCCTCTGAAGGATAAGCAGACCAATTTGTTTTCTGAGGTGGGGGGGGGGCAGGGAATTCTAAGCAGCAATGCATCTCTCTATTGTGTCCCAAACGTGTTCTATGGGGTTGAAATCTGGGGAATATGATGGCCACCCAATTTGATTAATATTCCTAGTTTCCAGAAGTATCTCCACTGCTTGTGTACAATGTGGTGTGGCATTATCATCTATAAAAATTAATTCTTTGTCTACAGCACCACAGACCAGTCAAACATGATGTTTGAGAACTTTGTCGCAATATCATTCATCATTCATAGTCCCTTTTTCCAGCACTTGTAGCTTTGTGCATCCATTGAGCATAATTATTCCCCACACCACGATCCCAGCACCGCTGTATCTATCCCTTTCAAGAACTTTAAGCAGTAACACTTTCATGCCAGATCAAGTGTCATCTAGAATTAGAGAAAAGACTAAAATGACTCTCGTCTATAAAGAATACATTAGCCTATTGGTGGCTTGTCCATTTTTATGGATACAACATCACTGAATACGTGCTCTATGATGAGCTGTGGATAAAGGGATGCAGACTTTGGTCATATAGGCCTACTTTTTTACTAATGTCTTGCCACAGTTTCTCGAGATATCCACCTACCTGAGCTTGAAGAAAGCCAACTTGCAAGCTGACCTACCATGGTGCCTTGATTATGTTTTGCTGTTATAACTAAAAATCTGTATTCTTGCTCTGTGGTAGAGTGAGGGCGACCTCTTAGCAAACATCTGGAACACATTCCATTAGTTTGAAACACTGTTCAGAGCCTGGGTACAATGCTATGTGAGATTTGAAACTCTCTGGCAGCATAAGTAATTCTGTAGCATTTTTCAAGCTTTCCAATAATTCTTTCTTTATGGGAAATCAGGTAGATGATGTTTTTGAGACATTACAAGACAGTTAAGTTTGCAACTTTATTCCTTCACAAAAAGAGCTTCCTTCAAACACAATTTGCTTAGTTCAGCCTTTTACCTTTTTTTTTTTTTTTCTGTTGAGTTGCCTTTTTTTCTGTCGAAAATTTGAATGTGTACCTGCTTTCTATTCGAAATCGTCAGTTATACAAATTACCACAAGCTGATTCATCTGAATCTTCAGAAATAGTGTTTGTCCTTAAGTTTTGGACATCAGTGTATCTACACTCTTACTCATTTTCTAGAGAATCTCTTGTTCTGATTCTTTAGTCAAATAATGAAAAATTTCTTCTGCTTAAGTCCTATAAACCCTTTTAGCAACTTATACATTTTTATCATATCCTTTCTTATCTGCATATCAACCTACTTCCTGCAGCCCACAAATCCTCAACCTTCTGTTCCTCTTGCAGGGAACATTCTGCAAACCACTCACTGTCTTAGTCACTTGCCTCTGGATCCTCTCCATCACTCTGCCAGCCTGGGTGGCCGAGTGGTTAACATATCCACTCCAGCCAAAAGACTGTGGGTTTGAATCCCGCCATGGCCATGGATGTTTGTTATTGTTTGTGAAAATACTAGTGGTGATAGCAGATGGCGTTGGTGTAGATGATGAAAGTAGTTGTGGCTCATTGTAGTTAGTGGATTGAATGGTGGAGAGGGATGGACAGCATGGATTTGCTAAAGGGAGATCATGTTTTAGTAATCTACTTACTTATTACAATAAAGTGATAGTAGGTGCCCTCCCCTCGATGAATCTTTAGACTCTCTGGAGGTGTCATGTAATAATAATAATATCACTTTGTCATCTCCAAGAAACCAAGGTGACCAGATCTGTGCATAGTAGTAATATGTGGCCATATCAAAGTTTATAAAGAGGAATAATAATTTCCTTAATCTTCTTGTAGATATCTTCTTCAGTAACCTAAATAAAATATAAAGGGGAATGATAATGTCCTAAATCTCCTTTTCAGTGTCTTCAGTAAAAACGTTTCATCCCACATACAGGCAAATCATCTAGAGAATACATACAATTTATTACTATTGGTGGGTGGTAGATGACATGTGTAGATGGAGGATTAAGTAGAGGAGATGTTGAGTCGTATGGAATGGAGTGTGCCCTCCCACAACAAATCCTTAGACTACTTATATCACTTTGTTATAATTAACTTCATCAATTTCCTGGAGTACATTTCCATCAGAGTAATATGAAGATTGTAATCTTTTTATCCCAAAATGCATAATATTACATTTTTCACATTAAACTGGCATCCATTATTCTTGTCCATGTTATCAGCCTATTTAAATCGTTCTGCAAACTCTTCATGGATTGATTAACTATTACATTACCCAGTTTTGTATCAGCAGCAAATGATTTCAAAATTATTTCCTGTATCATTAATGTACAAAGTATTGTTATTATTATATTATCCTAAAATTTCCATGGAGCAAAGATTTGTCATGGGAGGTCCTCCTGTCATACAATAGTATTATCTTTGATGGACAGCATGGATTTGCTAAAGGGAGGTCATGTTTTAGTAATCTACTTACTTATTACAATAAAGTGACTGCTTCCTTGGACAGAGGAGAAGGATACACAGTGATATACTTAGATTTCGCAAAGGCTTTTGATAGAGTACTTCATGATAAATTGATAGTCAAACTAGAGCAGATGGAGTTGGATATTAGATTAGTATGTTGGATTGGAGACTGGCTGTCTGATAGGTATCAACAAGTTGGGTATTGGGGAGCTATATCCAGGAAAAGGAAAGTCACTAGTGGAGTGCCTCAGGGTTCTGTTTTGGGGCCATTACTGTTTGACTTGTATATTAATGATATTGGTGAAGATTTCGATGGAGATATTCAGTTGTTTGCAAAGTTCGGATGAACCATGAAGAGTAGTGAAGATATTGTGGCCTTACAATAAGACTTGAATAAATTGAGTGATTGGGCACAGAAATGGGGATGTGAGTTCAATGTTGCAAAATGTAAGGTTTTAAAATTTGTAAAACAAAGATGGGATGCAGAATTTATACTTGGTGAGGATATATTGTTGGAGGTGGAAGACATAAGAGATCTGGGAGTGATAGTTGATAAGGATCTGAAATTTAGGGGACACATAGCCAAAATTGTGAAGACAACACAAAGGCTTCTGGGAATGATGCAGAGGACACTGACGTGTAGAAGTAGGGAGATTCTTGTTCTGTTGTATAAGGCTTTGATTAGGCCACACATGGACTATTGTGCCCAGATTTGGTCACCGGGTTTTCAGAAGGATGAAGAGATGTCAGAAAGAGTCCAAAAGCGACTAACTAAGGTAGTTTCTGACCTCTGGAATGTCGAGTATGAGGAAAGATTGAGAAGATGTAATTTGCAGAGTCTGGCGGAGAGGAGGAAGAGGGGAGATATGATAGAGACCTACAAGTTGGTAAGGGGTTGTTATAGGATCAATGGTGGAGAAGTTCTACAGAGAATAGTGGGAGATCAGGGGGAGAACCAGAAGTCATCCCTGGAAACTGTATAAAGAGTGTGAGTAGGGGATTGAGAGGCAGGTTTTTTTCGTGCAGAGTTGTAAATGATTAAAATGCCTTCTCTGAGAGTGTGGTGTCTGCAAGGAGTTTGAATGTGTTCAAGGCACGGTATGATGAGCTGTGTGTGTGTGTGATAAAAGGACCTTCCAGATGAGTCTTTGACTCCATTGGGTCTTGGGGTGGTGATAATAATAATCATACTTTGCCTTAAATACATTCACATTCTCTGCAGACACCACACTCTCAAGGAATGCATTCCAATCATTCATCACTGTCCATGCAAAAAACTTGCTTTATTCCTTTGCTCCTTATACAGCTTCCAGGGATGACTTCTTGTCTTTCCTCATATCCCACCATTCTATGAACAAAACCCTATGTTGTTAATCTGATAAAAAAACTGTTATGAACTTGTACATCTCTATCATATATATCACACTTCCTTCTGTTATCCACTAGACTCTGTAAATGGCATCTTCTCAACCTTTTTCGTACTCAGTATTCCAAAAACCAGAAACCACCTTAGTCAACTGTCTCTGGACCATTTTCAGTACCACTTCATCCTTTTGCAAACTAGGTGACCAAATCTGTGCACAATAGTCTGTACAATGGAACCAGAATCGCCTTACTTCTATAAGTCAGTGTCCTCTGCATCATTTCATGAAATCATTGTGCTCTTCTCATACATTTAGCAACCAATCCTCTAACTTTTAAATCCGTATCTGCCATCATCCCCCAGATCTCTTATTTCCTCCACTAATACATCCCCACCCAACTGTATACTCTATACCACATGTTCATTTTCTGAATTTTAAAACCTCACACTTGGTAACATTGAATTGTCATCCCAACTCCCATGCCCATTTACTCAGTCTATTCAAGTCCTCTTGTAAAGTCACAACATCTACTCTACTTCTCATACTTCAACTCTACTTCTCTTCTTCCCACCTTTGCACCATCTGTAAACAAATGAATATCCCCATTCAAATCTTCTCCAGTATCATTAACATCCAGGTTAAATGGTGCCCCTTAACAAATTCATTCTTGTTTGCATAATTATTGTCCTCATCTGCCCAATTCTATATACAAGTTTATACCAATTTCTCCAAAATCAACAACTACAGAAGAAACATAAACTAGTCAGTTTGATATCTCTGTTCTATCACCTTTATGTAATCCTACTGTCTTATCCTCCTTCCACTCTCCAGGAACTTCTCTCATTGCAAGACTCTCATTAAATAGCTAGGTTAATGGCATGATTATTTGCATAGCACATTCCCTTAAAATACCTTGCAAAATTTGATCTTGTTCCCATTGCTTTACTGACATCTTTCATACTCAGTATTCATAATACATGCTCTTCATTCACTTCTAACAGTTCTCCACCCCTTATGCTTCTAGGAATAAAGCCTGCTGTACCAGGAGAACACTAATAAAGTGATCATTAAATCAGTGCCGTAACGAGGGCGTGGCGAAAGAGGCACCCGCCACAGGCGCAACTAGGTTGGAGCGCAAAACGTAAAAAATGTAAAAAATAAAAATAAATAAACAGATATAAAAGTCTGCTATTTTATATTGTATTTTTAAATTTTGGCAATATACCGCTTTAGAGACACAAATTCTGCAACACCCTGCAACTCATTTTGACGAGGTTAATAGTAAGTATTTAACATATTGCATTTAGTAAAATTTAACTTGTTACATTTAAATTTTTCAAACTATTTTGTCATTTTTGGGTTAGGGGATGCAAGTTAGAACACTTGCGTTGGGTTAAGGGGGCACAAGTTAGACACTTGCATTGGGTTAAAGGGGGGGGGGCGCAATTTAGACACTTGCCACAGGCGTTTCATACCCTCGTTACTGTACTGGAATTAAATAGCTCATTATGTCAAATGCATTGGTAACCTGAGTCTCATCTCCATCCAGCAAGGTTTCTTCAACTCTTATCAGTAAAAACCCTCCTTTTGTTGTTCCTCTGTATCCCTTCCTGAAAATACAATACTCCTTACATTCTATCCCTATAACCAGGGGTCTACAAATTATGCAAAATCCTACTCCATGCAAAAAATGTACTCACCCAAAATCTCCCTAGTTTTTTAATAATATGTCTCAATAAGTAAATAGGAATTCCAGAAAATGACAGTGGAGAACTCCAGTTATTTATGTATTCAATTTTTATTAAATAAAAAAAAAAACATATTCTATTTTGTTCATTCTGCAGTTGCTCACCAGTTAGCAAAATCTCGCCATGATCATATGAGTGAGCATACATACTTGTTGTGTCCTGCCTATAACTACAGGGTGGCCCATAAGTCTTGAAGGAGTTTAAGCATTTAATAATTTTTTATTTATTAATTATTTTCATATTTTTTGCTGTAATGAAATACAGCACCTGGAGATTTTTTTTTTATTTAGTT
The DNA here is from genome assembly GCF_054136105.1 of Typopeltis vanoorti. Lineage (NCBI taxonomy): Eukaryota > Metazoa > Arthropoda > Arachnida > Uropygi > Thelyphonidae > Typopeltis > Typopeltis vanoorti. Next base: position 135,556,502 of record NC_143557.1, read on the forward strand.
ATGAAAAAGAACCACATCACTTAAATGCCTTCCATTTTCATCTTCACAAAGACTGGCCCTTTCTACGGCATGTCCACAACAGCTGTTAATGTTTTTGGTTGCAGCACCCCTAATTTCTGCACAAATATTCTCCTTCAGCTGTCTGTTGGATTTTTTGGGGCTTGTTTATATATACACCTGTTTATATAAAACCTCGAATTTTGCAGATAACATAGGCCTGCAAAATTCGAGTCATGAAAAGTTGTCTGGAAACTATTAACTGTTTCTGATTTATTTTTGACCACTGATTTCAATCTGATATCTGATATCTCTTCCATTTTTCTCTATCATGTAAGGATTTTTCACAAAATGGATCTCAATATTACAGTAAAATAGCTTTAAAACACATTATAATTAAGTAAAATAACAGTATTTAAAATTTTCTGTAAACATTTTGGAATGAGAAAGTAATTAAAGTAATTAAAGATTAATCTTTAGTACATGTTTTATATTTCGTTGTGGCATCTTTATCTTTTTCCTTCAAATCTTCTTTTTGAACTTTTTCTGTGAAATTCTTTTCCTGGGTCATCTCTGTGCAACATCCAGCAATAGTCTGGCATCATGTTGGCATTCCACCTGCCCTGATACCTTCTTTCCATCATCTTGATGTCTTGGTGGAATCGTTCTCCTTGCTCTTCGCTGACAGTTCTCAGATTCTCAGAAAAGTAGTCTATACGAGATTTGAGAAATTGCACTTTTAAGCTCATAGAGCATCCCAAATCCTTGAATTTCTGTAGCATGTCTTCCACAATCATTTCATAGTTGGGGTCCTTGTGATTTCCTAAAAGTTTGGTCACCACCTCTTTCAAAGATTTCCACACTTCTTTTTCAGCAGTTGCCATTTTTTCTTTAAACAGTTTATCCTTCATGAGTTTCTTGATGTCTGGACTGATAAAAATACATTCTTTTCTTTCAATTTTGCTGTAGATAATCCCAGAAATTTTGAAAATATGTATTTAAAACACTCTCCTTCTTTCGACAAAGCCTTGACAAATTGCTTCATCAATCCCAGCTTTATGTGAAGTGGGGGTAAAAAGATTTTTTCCCGAGCAACCAAAGTTTCATGTAACGCATTTTTATTTCCAGAATTTAACATGACTCTTTTTGGCTTCTTGATCCAATGTTACTCTCGATCTCGGCTGTCACTCTCACAAAAAGCATGGGTATTTGATGTATCCTCTTTGTTGTCCCAAAATCATAGATATGACTTTAAGATCACCGCAAACTGTCCATCCATGATCATTGTAATTAAGTTTGCTGAGAATGAAGGCTAAATTTTCGTATCGTTCTTTCAAATGCATGGAACGTACTACTGAAGCATACTTATTGTGATTATGAAGAAGCACAGCTTTGAGGCTTCTTTTTCGGGAATCGATAAACAACCTCCAATTAATGACTTCACATTTTACGTTGAATTTGCTTATCAGTCCAGGAATATCACTACAGTAAACTAAATCACGTTCCTCTGAAAAATAAGGAAGAAAATCTCTTTCTCTATATCTAAACCACGAGAAAGAAGTGCCGGGACTAACAAATTCTTTTCATTTAGTCTTGAGCCCAGCAGTTCTGCAGATCCTTAGGAAGACCAAAATCTCTGATGAAGTCATTTAAATCGGTCTATGAAAAAAGTTCAGGTAGGGCACTTTTGTATTCATCATCATTGAAATCTTCAATTTTTTTCATTTGAATTGCTGCTGAGTGGTTCTTCTAAAATTTGTGGAGGTGTCAGCATGGGTATTTCAGGACCATGTTCCACTGGGCATATTGCAGATGGTAAATTAGGATAGAAAATGCTTTTTTTATTTTTCACATTAAAACCTTGAACATTCAAAGAACAGAAGTAACAGTCATCAGTATGGTTGCAAGGTTCCCACCATATCATGGGAATTCTGAAACAGAAAGATTTTTCTTCTCCCTTCGACCACCTTCTAAGTTCTTCTACACAAATGAAACATACTATATATGGTGCCCATGGCTTATCTTAGTCACCAAGTTTCATCCCAAAATATGCATAGTACACTTTTTTCACAAAATCTGTAATGTTTCTTTGTTGTTTTTTTACCACTAACTCCCCATATATGTAGCAGAAAATGTTAGATGAATTTTTGCAACCTCTTGAAGCCATTACAAACACCCTTAAAACACAGTCAAATGAATTTTAACGAATGACACAACACTATTACACTACACTACACTACGTAAAAACATTAAAAAAACCAGCAAACACATTAAATTAAATCTTCACACTAACTTAGAAAATATGCCATCTTTCAGAAATATGATAACTTTAGTAGTCAATGACTACTAAAAGTTCAAGTTCAACTAAAATATCACACAAGAAAATGTAAGTGTCTGTGACAACAGGAAAGTCATCCGCTATCTCGGCAAATCAGATTCAAAGTAGCCACCTACACTTTTATCTGCATTCCTCCCTCCCTCTCCTATCTTAAGATTGAGAAGTTTCATGGAAATTCTTTATTTACCATAAAAAGGCACTTCAGAAAACCAATGTGCTGAATTTAAATCCAAATACCACTAATAAAAATGATAAAATTTATAAAATTAGAAATTGGGTGAAATTGGTGGGTGATGGAATTTTTTTACTATTTTTTCTGGACTCAGCACCTAAAAATCTATAAGAATCAATTATTACTTCTTAGACAACTGTTTCATCACAGGCCTGTGTAATCAGTTGCAAAATTGCATGATTTTGGTTCATTGTTGGGTTTTGAATTTTTCCATGATTAATTCCCAAACATTCCTTAGAATACCTGAAAAAAATATAATGAAAAATTAATAATCAAAAATGTTATTCACATTTTAAACCCCTTCTTGAATTATAGGCCACCCTGTATATTCTCTTCTCTCAACCAAGTCTCACTGATGCCAGAATGTTTGGCCAGATCAGGCTGATTGATGCAAAAACCTCTGCTGCTCATTATTACTGATGCTTAAGCATGTTCAACTTCTGGGCCCTGTCTTGCATGATATAATTACCAACCCATTCATATTCGAAACCTGGGAAACTGCACTTGGTATTGTGTGATGATTTTTGTATTCTGTACTCATCTTTATTTGTCCAGGTGTAGCTAGACATATGCTTGATATCCCCCCCCCCCCGCCCCCAATTTTTTTTTTTTTTTTCTGGTGTCTCTGTGTCTTTGATTTTGCACTTCCAACCTCTCACTTAATAACACATTCACCAAACATCTAATTCCATAGTCATTCAAATACAATGCATCAAACATATGCAGGTTTCTTTCAAAACCCATCAAATTCACTTCAGACATCTACAAACTGCACACTGTTCCTCCTCTGCAACCATGGCTTTTCTTCTTGATTTATTCCTATAATTGGCAGCACTCATAATATTTACTCTCTCCCTCTTAAGAAATATTCTCCAGTAAAGAAACATTCTCCAAATGTCCTGGCAGCTCATTTTGCAAAATATTAAGTTATGGTTCTCAGCTGAGTAGATTGTTGAATGCATATTGTCAGATTAACTGGATCTCATTAATATGATTGCATTTGCTGGTTCTCATCAAATATGGGTGGATAAATTTGTTCCCACCAGGAGTAATACATTTGATGAAAATTGGCATTGGAAATTTATTACACCTTTGCATGAATTAAAGATGCTGAAAAATTATATTCTGGGTTTAATCCTTTATCCAAGTGTAAGCAAACAAAGTATGCATGTGAAGCAACTGTACGTTCTGTAACTAATATATAGAAGCTAATGACTTCACATCACTTGCTTTAGTATCCCATAATGCAAAGTACATATCCTTACAGACATGCATAGTATTATACATTATACATTATAGGAAAGATCACTACCCAGACCAGTTTTGACCTTTATTGAGGTCTCATTGGTGGGAGACAGCCCCAGAAATGATACCAAGGTTGAAGCAATGCAGAAGCATATTTCCATATATGAGTAGTCAAAAGGCGTCACACGTTATTACTAAAATACTCTGAATTAGAGATAGATGTTGAAAGTTTTTCCACTTTGTTATACTGTGAATTAAAGATGCCAAGAAATTATATTATTTGTTTAATCCTTTATTTAGATTTATAGTATAATTTTTTATAGTATGCTCTTTACGAGTATTTCTTTCACTATCTTTGGCAAATATTGCCTCATCAGTAAACAAATTGTTGACTGGATAATGCTTCTGCTCTCCACCCCAGTTCCTGGCTTCAAATCCTGCCATTGAAATATTTATTTATGAATGTATTTAGGTAGTAGATTTGGCTTATTGGAAGTCTGAAGTGAGACTTGAAACTTTCCAGGTTTTGGGCTTTAGATGGGTTTCTAGATTATTTAATCCTTATTCCACCCATTGTACTAAAGTAACACAAGTTTGCAGCCTTTCATGGATAGGGATTAAAAAAATAAAAATACAGTATACCTAAACTCAACAGTATTTTCGAAAATAACTAAGGATTGACTAAGGTAGTTTCTGACCTCTGGAATGTCGAGTATGAGGAAAGATTGAGAAGATGTAATTTGCAGAGTCTGGTGGACAGGAGGAGGAGATATGATAGAGACCTACAAGTTGGTAAGGGGTTGTTATATGATCAGTGCTGGAGAAGTTCTACAGAAAATAGTGGGAGATTGGGGGGAGAACCAGAGGTCATCCCTGGAAACTGTATAAAGAGGGTGTGAGCAGGGGAGTGAGGGATAGGTTTTTTTTCATGCAGAGTTGTAAATGATTGGAATGCCTTGCCTGAGAGTGTGGTGTCTGCAAGGAGTTTGAATGTGTTCAAGGCACAGTATGATGAGCTGTGTGTGTGCGTGATAAAAGGACCTCCTACACGAGTCTTTGACTCCATGAGGTCTTGGGGTAATAATAATAATAATAATAATAATAATAATAATAACACTCCAATGAAAAAAATTTATTTGTGGTTCATACTTTAAGCAAATATACTTTTTGCAAAAGGTATGGAGCTAAAAGCTCTTTGTTGTGTACCTTCCAATCAGTCATTTCATGCTATACATTCATAGTATGTTATTTTGATGGTTGACATCATGTTTGGATACTACACCAAAAATATTCAGTACTCTGTAGATATTTCTGTGCATCAATAAAAACTTATTGATTATAGAAAGTATAATTGGGAAACTACCATTGGTATTCCACAACACCATCTTTCTTGTTGGCATTACTAAAACCATAAGTGAAGCAGATGATAGCATACATCTTATTAAAAACGTCTTTTCAATAGCACCAGTATCTTTTCATTAAAAGTACAGAGTTAAATGAGAAGAGGAGGAAGGGGATTTGAATGCTTTAAAGTATTTTAAATAGAACATTTTTCTTTTTATAGCTAAAATTGCTACTGAACAATTTTCCCCCTTATAATCTGTGTGAATCAATCATTAACCAAAAATAACTTTTTGAATGGGAAAAAGATGCAATAAAGAGTTACACATAATGCATTAATGTTTCTGCTGCTTTCTGGTCCATGGATTGACAATTCACCATTGATGGATATGGTAGCAGTTTTGGCTAACATTAGGAATAGCTATTTTCACTCACATTGAATCAGTTGTTTTAGAGATAAAATGTGGTTTCTGCTGCAGTTATTAGGTATCCGTTTTTATTTTTAATTTTTAGTGCATATGAGAAATCAAGCTGAGCAAGCTTAGCATGTTATTAATACATCAATATAAATATATATTTATATCATTATCTGATTATGCATGTGTTGGGCTTCAGTTCTCAGGCATTACTAGACTCACAAAGGTCAGTTAACATTGCATTATTATTGATAAATTATGATTGGTTTTTTTGTGTATACTAATATTTATTTATTGTGCATAGAACATACTTTGTTCTGGCATCCAAAGTTGTGCGTCCGGGACAAGTTTACAGAGTTAGTGTTACAATATTTAAATCGATGTTCCCTATCACAGTGAGGGCTTCCATACAGCGTAATTCAGTAGAGTTAGCATCAACTTCACAAGAATGCAAAACAAATGTTCCTGAAACAATTCTTTTGAAGGTAAGTTTTTTTTTTTCCTTCTTTTAAATTTAATAAGCAGCTTGAGTAAAATAATTGAAAATTAACTTTTCTTATTTTTCTGGGATGCTGTCACTCCATTTTTACTTTTTTACCACACACACACACACACACACACAGTCATTATCTACCCCACTATTCTAGCCTTGTTGAATATTAAGTCCTTTTTAAACTATTATTTTCAGTTGCTCTGACTGCTCCTCATTTGCACATGTTTTCAGTCTAGTAATAATAATAATAATATGCAGCACTTCTTTACAGGTTCTTAATGCCCACAATCTTCCCAGATTGGTTTTCGTAACCATAATTTTAGGATACGGTGACTAGTCTTATGCCTGTATATATGGAAGAAGACCATCCTAATTTTGATACATAAAAAAGGTGAACTAGAAGACTTGATGAACTACCGACCCATCAGTCTACTATTGGTGATTTACAAAGTGTTTACAAAAGTCTTGGCTCATAGGCTTTGTAACACTCTACACCTAGCACAACCAAAAGAACACGCAGTCTTTCGAAGTGACTTTACTACACAGTACACTGGACTATGTTCAAGTTGTACAACAGATTATGAAATGGTGTAATTTATATCAGTTACCATTATGTCTTGGTTTTATTGATTATGAGAAAGCCTTTGATTCAGTAAAAACTTGTGCAATACTTAAAGCATTACAAAACTAACAAGTGCAGGAACTATATGTCAGGACCATCAAATCAGCATACATCAATTCAACAGTAGCAATTCATTTCAATGGAAACATCTCTACTGTGGAAATACAGAGAGGTATAAGATAGGGCGACACAGTCTCTTCAAAATTATTCACAGCGTGCCTAGAAGAAATATTTAAACTGATTATTATTATTATTATTATTATTATTATTATTATCCCAAGACTTCATGGAGTCAAAGACTCATTTAAGAGGTCCTTTTGTCATACACACAGCTCATCATCATACCACATCATACCACACAGAAATTCTCTGCAGACACCACACTCTCAGTTAGGGCATTACAATCATTCATATTACAATCACCCCCCCCCCCCCCCGCTCACACCCTCCTTATACATCTTCCAGGGATGATCTATGGTTCTCTCCTGATCTCCTACCGTTTCTGTAAAACTTCTCCAACATTGATCCTATAACAACCCTTTACCAATTTGTAGGTCTCTATCAATCACTGATCACTGCTGGCCCTCCTATCCACTAGACTCTGCAAATTGCATCTTCTCAACCTTTCCTCATATTTGACATTCCAGAGATCAGAAACTACCTCTGGACCCCTTCCAACATCTCTTCATCCTTTTGAAAACCAGGCGACCAAATCTGGGTGCAGTAATCCATGTGTGGCCTAATCAAAGCCTTATAAAATGGAACAAGAATCTCCTTACTTCTACAAGTCAGTGTCCTCTGCATCATTCCAAGAATTCTTTGTGTTGTCCTCACAATTTTGGCAATGTGTCCCCTAAATTTCAGATCCTTAACCACTATCACTCCAAGATCCCTTATTTCCTCCACCTCCAACAATATATCCACACCAAGAATAAATTCTATGTCCCATCTTTGTTTCCCAATTTTTAAAACCTTACATTAGATCTCAAACAGGTGTCATGGATATTGTAAAATACATTAAACAGGCTAAGTGGACATGGGCTGGTCATATTGCCAGATGCAGTGATGGGAGATGGACTAGAAAAACAACAGAGTGGAGACCAATGGATGGAGCAAGACAAAGAGGAAGACCGAGAAGAAGGTGGAGGGATGAACTGGAACAAATTGCAGGAGTGAGATGGATGGCAGAGGCAGAAAACCGAGTGATCTGGAAAATCATGGGGAGACCTTTGTCCAGCAGTGGACAGAACCAAAAGGTTGAAGAAGAAGAAGAAGAAGAAGAAGATTGTGTAATCTTCATAAAGCCAGTTGTATGTCTTCCTCATAATGCATCTCTCCCAGACAACATATTGGTTCCCTGTGATGTATATAATGAATATAAATATATATGATGAATATCCAGCACAGAAAAAATACCGTTGCTATACAGAAAGAGATTTAATTCTTAGAAGCTTTTAAATGAATCGATAGACAGACATAAGGACCAAAAGTGGTCTTAAAATCCCAATTATGTTCACCCAACTTAAATAAAAACAGCTACTTCAATCTGTCAAAAATCTGGAAGACCATTATTATAAGACTTTTTTTTTATGTGGGTTCCACCCATGAAGAGTTATTAGTAAACCTATAGTACATTTGTACCATGGGTGGGCTTAGGATTTTTCTTTTTCTATTTTTATTAATTATGTATATATTTTTTTGTAATTTTTTATTTATTTTTTCATAGTCTAGAAACTCTGTTATAGAGACCAAACATGGAACTTTTTCAAGCCACTTTAAGCCTATGATAAGTGGGTTAGTAGTCTCACACTGGGAAAAAGGCACTAAACACAATCACAAACATCCATCACAAATATCCACAAACATATTAGCAATTGTGCTGATATCCACAGATGTGCAATTACTTAAATTGTGCAATTGTGCAATTACTTAAATTGCATACTAGCTCTTTGTGTTCCATGAAAATGCTTTGGTGATCAAGGCAAAATTTAGTTTGATTAAATAATGTAATTACTGTATTATTCTGATGCCTGTTTTATTAAGACAATATCAATTTATTAGTATTTAAGTTTGCTAAATTAAAAAACAAATTACATTTCAGGTACCTCCAACTAGTGTTCCTGGAATATATAAATTAAGAGTTGAAGGCAATGTTAATGGAATTCTGGGTGGAACAGCATTTCTCAATGAAACCTATCTTGAATTTTCTCAAAGATCTATGACAATTTTTATTCAAACTGATCGTCCCATATATATGCAAGGACAAACAGGTATTACTAGTTATATGGAAACTTAAATCTCATTTAGCAGTGATAATAATATGACTAATAATGACTCTTTGCCAATGATTTTGTTAAACTGATTTGCAAATTTTATATAATAATGATAATAATAATAATAATAATAATAATAATAATAATAATAATTATTATTATTATTATTTTTACGCAATGCAACAAAAATCAAGGTTTGATTTTAAATCAAGTTTGGTCAGCGTTTATCAAAAATTTACCCAGTTCAGACCTCAGACAAAGTGAAAGTGAACCACAGAACGTGACATCAAATAACATTGTTTCCAGCTAACAAGTATTAACGGTTGTATAGATCTATTATTCAGTTTTTTAACGAATTTTATGTTCATAATACCAACAAATGAACTTGTTTTTTTCGTAATTTCTTATAGTTTGTGCTTTAAACTGTTAGTTATCTTTACCCCTGAAGATGTTAGTCTGACAACTAACGAAACTTGCCAGGTTTGTTTTTTAGTACTTGTTTAGTTTTAAAAAACAGTCTTTTTTATTAAAAATGTGGTCACAAAACCGAAATAATTCGATTGAACTTTTTAACCACAGAAACCTCCGCATGATTATAGAAACCCATGGTGAGTTTAATTGGTCTCAAGTTTCACATTTTGAGAAATTATAAAGCAGAACTTTATAAACCGTTTGATATTTTTAATGGGTTGCAGAGACAATGAAACTGTTCCCAAGTTCATAAAAATCAAATGCGCATTCAAATCCAATAAGGCTAACAGAATATACAAAAGAATGGAATTAGCTATATTGAGAGAAAGAATTGCAGCTACTAGAGCAGGATTGTCCAAGATTAACCAGGATACATGTAATATACATAACGAACTTGCCACATCACTTCCGTCCAAACTATGGAATAACATAGACAATATCACACTATCATATACAATAAAGCTACAATGGTGTCCGAAAAGAAAAAACGCAGCCTAATTAAAAAATTCAATTCCCATCTAAAAGAAAAAGAAAAGCAAAGGAAACATCTAGATCATTCCAGAGTAATAATTACCCTCTCCTCAAGAGTTCTGACAAGAGATGAAACAAATCTTCTTATGAAAGGCTTTAGTTTCGCTGTAACGCCATGACAAGTCCCAAAAATTGATATGATAGCCCAAATTGAAAAAGGTATGAGAAATGTACCAGGAGATATAGCAGATCTGATCTGCATTCAAAGCACAGCATTACTATTACCGTATTTTCCGGTGTATAAGGCGCTCCTATGTATAAGATGTACCCAAGAAATTTAATACAATTTTCTGGAAAAAACCCTAAACTTTAAAGTATCATTTAAAGTACAATCTTTACCTTCATTATATAAGATGCACTTCATTTTTAAGATGATTTTTTAAGGTAAAAAAGTGCATCTTATACACCGGAAAATATGGTAAATTGCAAATTACCACCAAAAAACCTACAAAAAACGGAATTTGCAGCCCTTAATAAACTCAAATCAGACAAAAACATAGTTATAATCAATGCAGACAAAGGGTATGCAACAGTGATTTTAAACTCATATGATTATAACGAAAAAATGAAAAGCCTTCTTTAAGATTCCAACACCTATACAGCATTAGATAGAGACCCCACTTGGCGAACTCACAACAAAACCAATGAACTTATCAAGGATATACCAAATTGGTCTGAGGAACTAAAAAGAAATTTACAATCAAAACACCCATTAGTTCCTAGAATATATGGAGTTCCCAAAATTCATAAACGAGATGTACCACTAAGACCGATAGTAGATGGAAGGGATTCTCCTACCTCAAATCTGGCAAAGCATTTACAAACTTTACCACATATAGGAAAAACACCATCGTTCATAGAGAAAGTAAAAGATATACACTTCGATCTTTCAGACATATTAGCGAGTTTAGATGTGGTTAGCCTTTTCACAATGATTCCAAGAAATGAAACAGTAAACATCCTAGAAAATCTCTTCTCACCAGACATTGTACAGCTCTACGAACGTTGCATAAAAAACACATTCTTCCTTTACCAAGACAAACTCTGGGAACAAAAAGAAGGACTAGCAATGGGTTCACCCTCCTCTCACCAGTTCTAGCAAACCTCCACATGGAAAATTTTGAAAATAATGCTCTACAAAACTGGCACATCAAACCAAAAATTTGGCTCTGCTATGTGGACAACATCTTCATCATTTGGCCAGGAACAGCACTAGAACTGATTGCATTTAAAGACTATCTTAATGACTTACATCCTAACATAAAATTTACTCTGGAACTAGAAGAAAATAAAAAACTTCCTTTCCTAGACATCCTTATAGAAATAAATGAAATAAAAAACAGATTATCGTTTTCCATTTATAGAAAGCCGACAAACACAGGAAGATTCCTTCAGGCTTCCTCACACCACCACCCCAAGCAAAAAATAGGCCTCATAAAAACCCCTTAAGGGATAAAGCATACAGCATCCCCAGTACAGAAGAAAAGCGGAAAGAAGAAATACAATACTTAACACAGATCCTACAACTGAATGGTTTCAAAACTAAATTAATTAAGAAAATTCTCAATACAGCACCTACAAGAAACTTAAATAAACAAGACTTCAAGAACACAGTCACCCTTCCTTATATTAAGAATGTCACAGATAAATTAGCCAAACTTCTCTACAAGTACAACATAAAAGTGACTTTCCTACCACTTGAAAAGATATCAAAATCTCTTCATCCTCCGAAACCTCCACATCACCCAATAAAAAAACCAGGAGTTCACAATATTCACTGTTCCTGTGGCATCTGCTATGTAGGTCTCCACCTCCATATACTCCACTCATTTACCAACATACTCTTCACTCCTTCTCTCTACATGACCAAACCACCTCAGCCTGCTTTCTTGTACCTTCTTACCAATCAGTCCCACCTTGATCGTCCCTCTGATGTAGTCATTCCTTATCCTGTCCTTCTTTGTCACACCACTCATCCATCTCAATATCCACATCTCTGCCACCTCCACTTCCTCTCTGTGCTTTTGTTATAGGCCACGTCTCTGCACCATGGAGCATCGCCAGCCTCACCACCATCTTATACAGCTTTCCTTTCACCTTACAACTCACTCTCTTGTCGCACAGGACCCCCGCTCATCTTCCTCTAGTTCATCCAGCCGCATGTTATTTGGTGCTGTATTTCCTCATCCAGGTAACCATTCCTCTCGACAACTGACCCAAGGTACTTGAATTTCTTCCCTGAAGTTAACCTTTCACCCTGGAGTCATATGATCATATCCTCGTCACTCCCCGTTGACATATATTCGATCTTTACCCGGTTAGTTTTCATGCCTCTCTCCTCCAATAATTTCTCTCCTCCAAATCTTTCTCCACTTTCCAGGTTCTTTTTCAAGCATCTCTCAGGATGATTTGCAAAAAACAATATCATTGGCAAACATCATGCTCCCTGGCGCCTCCTTCTTGACGTTCTCCACTAGTACATCCATGACCAGATCAAAGAGGTAGGCGCTCAGAGTTGATCCCTGATGGAGCCCTACGACAATGGGAAACCCCTCTGTCATGCTGACACTAGACCTGACCTGAGTTTTCGCTCCCTCATACATCTCCTTCACCAACCTCATGTACTTTTCCAACATTCCCTTCTTCCTCATACACCTCCATACCTCCTGTTTGGCGACTCTGTCGTTTGCCTTTTCCAGGTCTATAAACACCATATGTAGCTCCACCTGCATCTCCCTATATTTCTCCATCAATTGCCTTAGTGCAAATCATTCACTGTCCCTCTTCCTGGCATAAATCCGACCTGCTCATCACCAATTTTTGTTTCCCGCCGTATCCTTCCTTCAATTACTCTTTCCCATATCTTCAACGTGTGTGACATCAGCTTGATCCTTCTATAGTTGCCACAATCTTGAACAGCTCCTTTTCTCTTGTAGATTGGGATGAGAATGCTTTTCCTCCATTCCTCTGATATCTTTTCCTGGCTGGGCTATTTTCTTCATCAGATCCCATAACATGTCTATGCCCTCGCTGCCCAAGCTTCTCCACATATCTGGTCTGCCCCCACAGCCTTTCTGTTCTTCGTTTTCTCAGTGCCCAATACATATCCTCTCTGCTTATGTCCTGCACCGATCCTTCGTTTGCTTCTCCATCCTCACACCTCTCTCTTGGATTCTCCTCATTTAGTAGATTACGAAAATATTCTTCCCATCTTCCTCTAATTTTGTTCTCCTCTTGCAGTAATGCTCCTGTGGCATCCTTTATCTGCTTAACTGATGTTATGTCTTTCAAGGCCTTATCTCTAGTTTCGCTATTCTCAACAACTTAGCTTCACCACCGTTTCTCTCCAGTACTTCATAAGCCTCTTCAACTGCCATCGCCACAGCTCTCTTTACACATTTCTTTGCTAATCTATATGCCTCCTTGTCGGCTCTGGTTCCAATCATGTCCCATTTTTTTTCCTTTGCCTCTTTCTTTTCCCTGATCTCCAACTGCACCTCCTCATTCCACCGCCATGCCTCCTTATCCTCAGGTGGCCCCTTTCCTGATGTTATACTGAGCACCTCTTCTCCAATTTTTCTAATATTCTGACTATTTACGTCCCACCATTCATCCACATCTTCTGGTAACTTCATTCCTTCCAATACCTTTTCTTTAAACTCATTCCTTGGACCTTCCTCTTCCAATTTCCACCACTTTATTTTCCTATCTTTCTGCCACTTCCGTCTATTCTTCTTTTCCCCTTTTATATTACAGTCTACCACAACCAACCTGTGCTGTGCTGCTACACTTTCACCATTAATCACTTTACAGTTTTTCACCTCCTTCAAATATTTCCTTCTGTACATAATATAGTCAATCTGACTCATCCTATCCCTGCTCTTATTATCAGGTGTCCAATCTTAAACCACACGTTAGCTATAGCCAGGTCGAAGGCCACAGCATGCTCTACGATTCTTTTACCTTCTTCATTTCTTTCACCACTACTCCAACCTCGTGCATCCTTTCTTCACCACTCGTCGCCTTCCTACATGCCAATTCAGGTCTGCTCCGACGATCACTCTCTCTCACCATCAGGGATTCCCATTACTACCTGGTCTAGTTCTCTCCAGAATGCCTCTTTTTCCTCCTCATCACAACCTACTTGTGGAGCTTATCCACACACTATCACAGCCATGCTTCCTTCAATCTCAAGTTTAACACTCATAATCCGATCGTTATTCTGGCACACCTCGCAGACTCCACCCTTCAGCTCCTTGTTGATGATGATTCCAACTCCGTTTCTTCCATTCACAACTTCTACTGATCATGATTTACTCTGGGATAGAACAAACATGTTCTACATTGATAAAAACTGTTTAACAAGAAAATTCAAAGAGGCAGCAAATGTGATTAAAATTCCTAAGCAATGCAACAAAAATCAAGGTTTCATTTTAAATCAAATTTGGTCAGCGTTTATCAAAAATTTACCCAGTTCAGTCCTCGGACAAAGTGAAAGTGAACCACACAACGTGACATCAAATAGCATTGTTTCCAGTTAACATGTATTAATGGTTGTATAGATCTATTATTCGGTTTTTTACAAGCTTTTTTTATGTTCATAATACCAAAAAATGAACTTGTTTTTTTCGTAATTTCTTATAGTTTGTGCTTTAAACTGTTAGTTATCTTTACTCCTGAAGATGTTAGTCTGACGACTAATGAAACTTGTTTGTTTTTTAGTACTTGTTTAGTTTTAAAAAACAGTCTTTTTTAATAAAAATATGGTCACAAAACCGAAAGAATTCGATTGAACTTCTTAACCACAGAAACTTCCTAACCTCCACAAAAAAAGTTAAAAAAAGGAATCCAGGAAGATACTTTTTTAACTTACTTAAAAAAGTATCTTCTGGCCTCCGGACATTACGAAAAAAGTCAAACACCTTTCTGTCTCCCCCCCCCCCCCCTGAATATACAGTTTACCAAAAATTCACAAACCTAATTCCCCACTAAGACCTATAGTAGATGCCACTAATGCACCTTGCTACAAACTGTCAAAACAGCTAGTCAACTCTCTTACCTCCCCTCTCACTGGACTTTCCACATCCCATATAAAAAACTCTACCCATTTTAAAACCCTAATAGAAAATCTAATCTTAAATAACACAGACATATTGGTAAACTTTAACATCTCCTCACTGTTTACCAATATTCTCTTAATTGATACCTTAACACTCTTAGAAAACGTTTTTTCTTTTGACATCTTAGATCTCTTTTCCTTTGCAATCAATTCTGGCTATTTTTCTTCAAAGAAGAAAATCTACAAGCAGATAGAGGAAACCGCCATGGGTTCCCTCCCCCCATTCCCTCTTGCCAATTTTTATATGGAATATTTTGAATAACAAGCCATAGACTCAGCCTCTCAAACCTTCTATCTGACTAAGATATGTAGATGATGTGTTCTCTATTTGGCCTCATGGCCCAGACACATTAGACTCCTTTCTCAGTCACTTCAACAGCCTACATCCAAGAATCCAGTTTACGATGGAAAAGGAAAAGAACAATTGTTTTCCCTTCCTAGACACCTTAGTTACATGCCTTCCTAATGGTACACTTTCCTTCACTGTATATAGAAAACCTATGCACACAGGCAGATACATTCACAAACTTTCTCTCTTTTGGTTAGTGAATGTGAATTCACTAACCAAGAGAGAGAGAGAGAGCCCACAATCTTTGTTCCAGTGGAACCACTCTTACAACTGAGCTTGACTACATACACAACACTTTCCTCTGCAATGGCCACAGTGATCACAGTATTAAAAAAATAATCAGTTCCTCCCCCATTCCCCGGTCTTCTTTTCAGAAAGAGTTTAGAAATGCCATCACCATACCCTACATCCGTGGCACATCGGGGAAAAATAGCCCAGATTTAAAAAAATTACAACCTGCATACAGCATTTAAGCCCCACCACAAACTTGCTACCCTTATCTACAAAAGATCATCTTCCTCCTCTCTCAGTGCCTGGAGTTTATAAAATGCCCTGTTCCTGCAAGCTGGCATACTTTGGACAGACAGGCAGATCAGCAACCATCTGCCTAGAGCAGTGTTTTCCAAACTTCTGGATGTCAGAGCCCCCTTTGGAAAAATTAAAATATTTCATGCCCCCCCCCTCTGAAAAAAATTGTAATATAGATATATATTATTATAATATTTATTGTATTTATATTCAATACAAAACATACACAGCGAATATTGCAAAAATCGAATGCAAATATTGCATTTTTAGCATCTTACATACACATTTGACATGGCACACTATCTCATATTTTTATATAGATTGATATATTGTTATTGTACATTTGCAGTACAAGCCTATGAAACTTAAAACGATTAGTAATAAAGAAAATTAAAAACTTAAAAGAAGTTTAATAGCAATTTAATGTGATGGATGTGTTTCAATACTGGTACACAAAAAGTCAATATCAGGTAAAATATTTGAAACTACAATTCTTAGATTTCTGCTTTGAAATGAAACTTATATGAATAAGCATATAGTTACTAATATTCATTAAGTGCCGAAATACGCAGGAAGCTAAATTTGTGAACCCGCGATTTTTTTCCATTAAAATATAAAAAATATAAAAAAATATTTTTATTATAATAAATAATAAAAATTAAATACGTTTCTTTTAAGATAAAAAAAATCTACTTAGTCTTAAAACAGTTTAAATTAGTTTTCATTATTTCACGGCTCCCCTCAACAAAACCTATGCTCCCTGAGGGGCCATGGCCCACAGTTTGGGAAGCACTGGCCTAGAGGAACACAAATCATACATCTGCAACCATGACTATGGTCAGTCAGACCTGGCTGATGATGTCTGGGATACAACCAAAGGATCTCATGGAAAAAAATCACCATGCTCCACCACAGCAAATTCCAAAAAGAGAGACTATTTTTAGAATCAGCAGCAGCTCTCAGAAATCATCCAAATCTTAATAAATACAGTTTCATTAAGCTTTCTAAGATTTGGGAAACACTTATCATCAGAGATCCCACCTTACATTCCAAGCGACCTGCAACCGCCCTTAGAGGGTGCTCCACCTAGATAGGACTTTAGAGTCACCCACGTGGTTGGGCTTAGTATTGTGGGGTATTTGTGTATATGTTACATTACATTTCTTGTAATCCCTGAAGATGTCTCAGCGACTGAGACGAAATATAGGAAGTATTAAATTCTGTTTTAATCCTTTCTGAGTGCTCTATACAATCCATTAAGCCTCCAACATGATGTCCTCACAGCACTTACGCCTCTACACACATGGACTAAAAACCACCTTAGTCAATCATCTCTGGACCCTTTCTAAGATTTTCTCGTCCCGTTGAAAACCAGATGACCAAATCTGCATGTAAAGTGTTTTCTAATTTCCTCATTTTTAATATGATTCTGATATTCATGCTCTTGGTTCACACTCCTAATTTTCCCCTTAATTCAATTCTATGGTCTCCGGTCTTTGATCAACTATTTTATTTCTAACTCAGCTCTCAGATCCATAAGTTGAAATTGGTTTGAATGCTGTCTTGTATACAGCTAGTTGGTGTTTTGACTATCTCTTTTATTCCATATAAATTTGTTTAACTTCCTACCACACCAGTTTTTCTAATTTCTATTTCTATTAAATTTGCCATCTTCACTATATATGGTGCTAAATAGCTGAAATGTTTTATTATCATTATTATTACGGGTATCTCCATGGAGTCAGTAGACTCATCGTGAGAGACCCAAACTAGCAAAACAATATTTATCATACCTTTTCTTGAATTCATTTACAGACAAAGAACTCACAACTGAGTCAGGCAATGAATTCCACTCATTCACCACCCTCCAGGCAAAAAACCTCGTTCTCACACCCTTATTAACCACAATTTTCCTTAATTTCTAGGGATGACCTCTTGTTCTTACATCACTATCACACAGCTGAAACATTTACCCTGCATCAATCTTATAAAAACCTTTTAGTAATTTGAATGTTTCTATCATATCCCCTCTTCTTCGCCTATCAACCAACCTCTGCAATCCACAAGCTCCCAATCTATCAATGTAGGGAGCATTTTTTACATCACTCACCAATCTAGTCACTCTCCTCTGAACATAACCTCCTCATCTCCAAGGAATCCAGACGACCAGACCTGAGTACAGTAGTCCAAATGTGGAAGTATCAGCACTTTATAAAAGGGAATAATAACCTCTTTATCTCTGGATGTTAGTGTGTTCCTCAATAACCAAGTAATCCTATGTGTAATCTTGGACACCTTAGCAATGTGTCCCCTGAACTTCATCTCCCTATCCACCAACACCACTAAGTCCCTAGCCTCATCAATCTCTTGGAGTACTGTTCCATCAATGTGGTACACAGCCGGTAATCTTTTAATCCCAAAATGGATAACCTTACACTTTTCCACGTTGAATTGGAGAGCTTATTTAAATCATCCTGCAAACTCTCAACATCAGCTTGATCTGTATGTTATTTACTGTTTGCAAGTTATTGATCTGTATATTCTTATTTATTCTATAGATTCTCCATTAAATTGCAGTTAATGTATTCAATATTCTTGTATGTTTTCATAGTCTTGTTTTTTATCGCTGATTTTCATACCAAATTTACTGCCGCAGTTATTTAGTTTAGTCCTGCAGAATTCTGATTTATTACTATTACTGTTACCACCCCAAGACCTCATGGAGTCAAAGACTCATCTGGGAGGTCCTTTTATCACGCAAAGAGCTCATCATACCATGTTTTAAACGCATTCAAACTCTTTGCAGACACCATATTCTCAGGCAAGGCATTCCAATCATTCACAACTCTGCACGAAAAAACCTGCCTCTCACTCCCCTACTCACACCTTCTTTATACATCTTACAGGGATGACCCCTGGTTTTCCCCTGATCTCCCACTATTCTCTGTAGAACTTCTCCACCATTGATCCTATAACAACCCCTTACCAACTTGTAGGTCTCTATCATATCTCCCCTCTTCCTTCTCTCCACTAGACTCTGCAAATTACATCTTTTCAATCTTTCCTCATACTCGACATTCCAGATGTCAGAAACTACCTTAGTCAGTCACCTTTGGACCTTTTCCAACATCTCTTCATCCTTCTGAAAACCAGGTGACCAAATCTGGGCACAATAGTCCATGTGTGGCCTAATCAAAGCCTTATACAATGGAACAAGAATCTCCCTACTTCTACACGTCAGTGTCCTCTGCATCATTCCCAGAAGTCTTTGTGTTGTCTTCACAATTTTGGCGATGTGTCCCGTAAATTTTAGATCCTTATCCACTATCACCCCCAGATCTCTTATTTCCTCTACTTCCAACAATATATTCTCACCAAGCATAAATTCTGCATCCCATCTTTGTTTTCCAAATTTTAAAACCTTACATTTTGCAACATTGAACTCACATCCCCATTTGCTTGCCCAATCACTCAATTTATTCAAGTCTTCTTGCAAGGCCACAACATCTTCACTACTCTTTATGCTTCGTCCCAACTTTGCATCATCTGCAAACAACTGAATATCTCCATCCAAATCTTCGCCAATATCATTAATATACAGGTTAAATAGTAATGGCCCTAAAACAGATCCCTGAGGCACTCCACTAGTGACTTTCCTTTTCCTGGATATCGCACCCCCATACACAACTTGTTGATACCTATCTGGATGCCAGTCTCCAATACAATGCACTAATCTAATATCCAACCCCATCTGCTCTAGTTTGACTGTCAACTTATCATGAGGTACTCTATCAAAAGCTTTTGCGAAATCCAAGTATATTACTGTGTATCCTTCTCCTCTGTCCAAGGAAGCAGTCACTTTATTGTAATAAGTAAGTAGATTACTAAAACACGACCTCCCTTTAGCAAATCCATGCTGTCCATCAAAGATTATACCATTGTTGTCAACCCAACTCTGGATCCTAGTTCTCACACGCTTCTCCAAGAACTTAACCACAACACCTGACACACAGATAGGCCTATAGTTTGATGCTTGAGTTCAATCACCTCCTTTATGAAGTGGCACAATCTTGCCTTCCTTCCACTCTTTAGGGACTTGACCGAGTGCAAGACTCGTATTAAAAAAATATGTCAAGGCAGGTGTCTACTCTCTGGCACATTCCTTCAGAATACGCGGTAATATATTATCAAGTCCCACAGCCTTATTTACATCTAGTTTACTCAACTCCACAAACTCATCTTGCTCACTTACAGTCAGTCTCTCCTCCCCATTATCAACTGCTCTTAATCTCTCCATGAAGTCACATTCACAAGATTGAAAGATCTTTATGAACTGCTCATTAAGTATCTCCACCACACATTCTGCAACAGCTGTCTTTATACCATTTCCTCCAATCAATGTCATCCTTCCATAATCATTTTTTCTTTTGCTGGCTACATATCGAAAGAACTCCCTAGGATTCTTTTTAGCTTCATTATCTAACTGCCGTTCATACCTCTCTTTAGCTACTCTCACCAACCAAGTCACCCTCCTTGCCTGGTCTTTGTAGACCTCATGAAATTGGTTACTTCCACTTCTCTTATGCTGCCTCCACAATGCCCTTTTTCTCTGTATTGCATGCTTAATCTCTTTATTCATCCATCTCACACCTACCTTATTTAACCTTCTCACCCATGGTATACATTTAGACATTGCATCTACTAAATATTTTTTGATAATCCCTCAAGCTGCATTGATCTCTTTTCCAGCTAACTCCTCATTCCATGCTACACCAGCAAGCTGTCTCCTGAGCTCTTCATAATCACCCCCCTTGTAGTTCCACATATACCCTTTTTTCACAGGGGTCCTTGCACTGCTGGCAACCACCCAAGTAATCACCTCATGGTCACTTTCACCAATTGGTGGATGATTTGATACCTCATTTATAATTACATCCTCTGATGAGATGACCAAATCCAAGACCCTTAATCCTCTTGTGCCCTCTGTTATATACTGTCTGAGGTAGTTATCCCTCAAAAACTCAAGAAACTCATTTTCTTTACTTCCAGTTGCTATCTCTTCATTCCAGTCTATATTGCCATAATTAAAATCACCCATAATGATCACCCTTTTCTTATTTGCTTGGCTTATTTGACTATACATTTCACTATCACCACCATCCACATTACCAGGTCTATAACAACATCCCACGAAGTATTTGATTCTATTCACCTCTATCTCACACCATACTGCCTCAAAACCACTGGCCCCATTTCCCTCTTGCATCTCTACCTTGTATGGACATAACTCTTTCTCTATCATCAATAGCACCCCCCCCTCCCTTTTTACCCCTTCTATCCTCACGAAACACATCATACCTTTCCATCTCTATTCCTGTCAGGTTGTCATCCTCATCTAACCATGTCTCACTTATTCCGACAATCTCTGGGTGCACAGACGCAATTAGTGCAACCATTTCATCCGCCTTGTTTCTTATACTTCTAGCACTGGTATACAAACACAACAACTCATTTCTGGATCTACAGCTAGTTCCACTGATACCACTCACTCGATGTGATCTCTCCATGCTGGACTGGGGCCATTTCCCTTTCTGCTTCTTCATTTTAGAACCCTTTGCAATTCCATCTGTTTCCTTTTGATCCCTGAT
The DNA here is from genome assembly GCF_054136105.1 of Typopeltis vanoorti. NCBI lineage: Eukaryota > Metazoa > Arthropoda > Arachnida > Uropygi > Thelyphonidae > Typopeltis > Typopeltis vanoorti. The sequence goes on from NC_143557.1 coordinate 135,578,105, forward strand.
CATCCCATTACTTTCCTGCCTTCACATGCTCTCACCTCCTCTTGGAGCATCCACCTTTCTCACACTGTGTATCCTTGTCCACCCTGAGCCTCCCTGTTTCCTTGCTCCTCTTGCACACCCATTCTCTCATTTTCTATACTCATACCACTCACTTCCCCATTCATTTCCACTTCTCCAATCTCTCCTGTCTTACTCTCCTTCTCTTCCACATCACTCCCCTCTCGATCTGATTCATTCTCTCTATTCACTTCTCTACTTTCCAGCAGCAGTCTCTCCAAGCGACTCACACCATAACCACTCAAATGCTGTCCATCGCTCCCATACAGTTCACTTCGTCCCTCAAACTCATTCCACACATTAACAAACTGTACTCCCATCTCCTCACACATTTCAGCCAGAATATCATTCATAATCCTTGCTCTCCGCCTCATTTCACCACAATCATACCTAGGCAACACACTGACTACCCTTCCTGTCACACTATTCTCCTTTATCTTTCCAAGCAGTCTCCTGACATTCATATTGACATGCTCTTTGTTCTCTCTCAAATCATTTGTACCAATTAATACAATTAACTCTTTTGCTCGTTCCCGCCTCATATTCAATGCCTCAATCACTCTACTCATTTTACCGCCTGGAAAACATACCTTGTGCATTTTATCCTCTAGCACACCTTTAATAATGGAGTCGCCATACAACACCACTCGCTCATCTTTTGTTAACTCTTTCATGCCATCATGATTTATTTTAATTGTTTTGACCTGAATTCTCTTAATTTAATTTCGCATCCATTTCATTTCTTGCTTCATCCAATCCAATTCACCTTCCGAACCTCGCGACACATTCTCTCTCTATCATTAAATCTTTCTAACTTTCTAACTCTAGACCCCCTCTTCTCACTTTCCCTCTCATTCATCCTTCTTGGTTTCCGTACTTTCGGTCCAACATACGTCCAACTTTCACTATCATTCTTCTCACTTTCACTCTCACATATTTTTCTTTGTTTCCGTACTTTCGGACTAACATGCGTCCAACTTTCGCTATCATTCTTCTCACTTTTACTGTCATTCATCTTTCTTTGGTTCAGTACTTTCGTTCCAACATGCATCCAACTTTCGCCATCAGTCATTCTTTTTTCGCTATCATTCATTCTTTCAATTTTTTTTACTTGCGATTTCTGCATCACGCCATTTCTACTTTCATTCGTTCTCTCAATTTCGTTTCTTTCCGCCTCACTTTCATCCCTTTTAACATCCGTTACGGTTGTCAAATCGCTATTTTTCTTTTTTCCTGATTTTTTAACATTTTTTTGCCTGTCTTTCTCACCATTCTCCTCTTTCAAACGTGCACTCGCGACACAATCGGTACTAGCACTTTCTGTCATCAACTTCATATTCTCATTCATCAATTCCTCGTTCAGGTCACATTTCACACACACCCTTCTTCCATCCGCACTAAACATCCACAAATCATTTGTGTAATCGAAGGAATACATATAACAGACCTCACACTTAACGAAATGACTGAAATCCAAATTAAAATCATGGAATGACAATGCGGCCGCCATTTTTTTTTTTTTCCTCCCACTGCCTGCATTTTGCACACATACACTCTCTGCTCTCTTTAACAAGCCACATATCTAATTCTCGAGATGCATACATGCCACAAGTACTGCATGCCACAAAGTTCCTTATGATATTTCTTATAATCGAGTTCTTAAATGGCGGAGGACTTGGCGATACGCCACTTGCAACTGCAGCTGAATATGCCATCATTCCTTACTGCCAAGTAGCGTAATCGTTAATTATTCAATTAATAAATTCCGTTAAATAAATAGAAAAAAAAGTACAAACAATTACAAGCAAAACAAAACATTTAACTGACTTGTTTAACAAATTTAATGAAACAAATCTACAGCTCGAAGGAAATGAGTTGCATTTAATAAAAACAAAGCTGTTATTTCTATGTTTGTATCAAAACTTGTCCTGTACAAACGAAACTTAGGACGAGGAGAATTCAGCCAGTTTCGAAATTTATCAACAGCAGAAAAATGTGATGAAGACGTGCTCAGCTATTGTCTGCCCTTGGAGGCTCTCCATTGTGATTTCAACCAACAATTTAACCACCTAACAGGCCAGGATGTATATACATCCAAGTTACCATGGATACGAAGTGCATATTAAAATTGTAATACCATTGATATTACATTGAAATATGTGATGGATACTAAGTGTAGAGGAGTGATGTATTTTATCCATATCGACGGGAACATGGTTAACAAATTCTTAAATGAAAATACCTGATTGGATTTTGGATCCATTTTCAAGTACATATATAAAAGAATCTTTACAATTACAAGAAGAACTGATAGAAGTAACAACGAATGATTAATTGAAATTATAATTAAAAAACAAGTACCAACAGTTCTGGTTGCAAAAGCAGATGCAGATACTTTATCCTGGATTGTGGGTGTAGTAAAAATGTTTTTAATCGCATTTCCATCATCATCATATTTAGTGGAAGGCGGGTTCAGTATGGTCACAAATCTTTTAACTAAAAACAGAAACCAACTGCAAATAGCTGATTGCAGTGATTTAAGAATGCTGCTGACACATATAGAGCCAAATATCAATAAACTGGTAGCAGCAGCACACCAGGCTCATCCTTCTCATTAGGATTGTTTTTAATATTACTGATCATTATCTACTATTTTATGTGCAATTTTTACATATGTGCAATTTATGTTTGTTTACCTTAATTTTAATAGTGTTATTAAATTTTCAGCTCCAACTTATCCTATGTTTACGTGCAATTTATTTTTCTTTTGTTGATGTCAATGAATAGTTTTAAAATTTCACTTCCAAGGTGTCTTATTTCCAAACTTCAAAAATCTATACTAGATGTATAATAAAACACAAATTTCTTTCTGTATCTATCTGTTTTTTTATTGTTATTATTACATAACACCTGCAGGGAGTCCAAAGACTTATCGAGGGAGGATACCTACCCTACAACTCTCTGGTGAGAATCGAACCCGCAGCCTTTTGGCTGGAGAGAGGATATGCTAACCACTCAACCAACCAGGCCAGCCTCATTTTTTTTTTTTTTTTAAAGCATGAAAAATCAAATTACGGCATATATTTTGGTATATTTTATACCATCTACATGAATAAATGATTCTTCCACCAACTGCAACTACCTTCATCTACACCAACACCATCTACTGCCAACTATCATCACTAGTATTTTCACAGACAGTCACAAACATCCATGCCCATAGCAGGATTCAAACCCACAGCCTTTTGGCTGGAGAGCGGATACACTAACCACTCAACCAACCAAGTCAGCCTCATTTTTTTTTTTTTTTAAAGCATGAAAAATCAAATTACGGCATATATTTTGTATTTTGGTATATTTTATACCATCTACATGAATAAATGATAATAAGTGGACAAATTATTACAAAAGAGAACTTTGGGATCATCACTCAAGGTCTGGTAACTCTTCATCATCACTATCTGGTTCACCATCTAAATCTCCCAAGTCACCACTGTTACCACTATTCAGACCTCCCATCTGAATTTCCTGTAAAATCACCATCCGAATCATCTTCATCTTTCCACTTGTTGAAATCTACTTTTAACCAATGATGCTTTTTATCATCTTTTAGAAGTCTACTCCAGTAAGGCCCCTGTTCTGTTTTTTTTAAGTACAAATTCCGTATCCCTTCTCTGACAACAGACTCATCTGGCTTGATTTCCCCCAGGAACTCCAATGTAACTTCATGTTCAGTGTTTTCTGTTCCTCCTTTACCTCTAAAATACAATTTATCGTTATTTAAATATAAAGAGCCAATAGGCTTCATTTCGGCGATATAAACATTATTCCCCATTATTTAATATCCCCTTAATTTGAACAATTTATCATTTTCCAGTTTTATTGCTGGATTTTTACAATCTTCTAATGCTATTTTTATGTACAGCAAATCTTTTCTCTGTGCCCATAAAACAGGAGGTGGCAGGAGCCTTTCTTCGCATTCAGATCCAGGCATGTTTTCTTTACAAGTCACCACTCTTTCGAACAGAAAGATCACGTCTTCTGAACAACGCACACTTAAAACTTAAGAACTGCTGATCCAATTTTTAAATGATTTTCTTTTCAGGTAGAGCTGGTCATGTCTTAGAAAGTAGTTTCCAGGAGGGTGCTGAATAAATTAATTTTACAAATTAAGCAATAGAGGACCAAGTAGTGAGCTCTGAGGTACAACACTAGTCACCTGCCTTCTCCTGGACTCAGCTCCTCCATAAACCACTCATTCATATCTGTTGATCAGCCACTCTCTAATCCAAATTACCAACTTCATATCCATTCCCATTTGCTCCACTTTATGCAACAGAGTGTAGAATCCTTTCCAATGCCTTTGCAAAAAAATGTAAAGAAATGTAAAAAACATGTAAAGAAAACATGCCAGCAGTATTACCGAGTAAGGATTTCTTTTATCCAATCTACTGTTACTTTATTATATAAAGATCTACCCATCACAAAACCATGTTTCCCCTTATCAAGTATCATATTTCTGTTCACCCACTGCTGACTTCTAATTTTTATCAATTTCTCCAGAACCTTAACCACCACTCCTGATATACTGATTGGCCTATAATTTGCTACTTCTGTCTTGGATATCATTAGTATCTGTACTGAACTTCATATAGAATATAGTAATGCAGTCTAAATTTTATAGCATATGCATGTATGCAATATATAATAGAAGATCAGTAGAAAGAAAGAGATGAGTAAAGTAGTGTATTTGAAGTTGTTAGGATATAAGCCAACAGGACAAACTATATAGTTGGTTATTGCTGTATGCCAAGATGTGTGAAAGATGTGGATGCCATGCATCAACAGATTAGCAGAATGCGTATAGGCCAAGCAATTATTATGGGTACTTGAGGCACCTATGGGGACATACAAGGGTGTACTATAAGTTGTGATAATCATCACGAAGGAATTGAGGTATAACCTCAACTGAGGTATTTATCAGAACTTTTCAGCCCCCCCCACCCTCATATGTTGGTGGGGGGGGGCTGAAAAGATGATGAAAGTGCACATAGAGGGAAGAAAATGGAATTTATGCACCTAACAGAGAGTAACATAAAACAGCACATAATAGAAGGGACCCAGGGTTTTTGAGTACTGAATCTGGCGAGAGCATCAAGAAATTTATCCATAACCAAGGTAACCATTTCACTTCTAATTATTCAGAATGATCATGCAGTCTTGATCTAGGCTGTGTCTAAGTATGTGGAAATTTCAATTCAGAAGGGGTATATGTGGAATTACAAATGTGGTGATTATGACAAACTCTGGAGGCAGCTTGGAGCAGTATATCATTTATCATAAAAGGTGCAAGGGAAGGATGTCAGTAATGCGGTGCATGGGAAATGGTCAAGAGATGTTTGAAGAAAGTAATATCAGACTTTATCAGAAAGAACACACTGTATACTCGTTCGATCAGGAGGATAAATTGAGCAGGAGTTCAAAAAAAGAAAATGTTATGGAGGATATAAATATAAAGGAAAAAGGTAAACAGCAGGCTCACAAGCAGTATAACACCCAGGTTGAAGTGTACCCAGAATGGTGTGGAATGCAAAATTGCACTATGAGAGCAAATTAGCCAAAGGAAATCTCAAAGAGTCCTTTTACTGCATGATAAGTGTAAGAAGGAATGATTATAGAAAAATAATGTTAATGATTCTTATGGTGGTGAGGTGAGAGAAGTAGAGGAAATAGCTGAAATACTGAGTGATCACATTTGAGTATATCAACCAGGTGGAGATAATATGTCCTGATGTGATGGAGATCAGTTGAGAATAGAGGTAGGTGAGCTGGAGATGTTTAGGACATTAAGAAAGTTCAGTGTTAATACAGCCATGGGATTGAATGAGATGTAAACTTATGTGTTATTTACTGCAGAGCACAAGAGAAATTGCAGTTCCTCTAACGAGGTTTAATTTAAGTTTCATAATTGGCAGAGTCCCAAGATAGTGGAATGAGAACAAGATACTCTTGTTACATAAAGGATTCTCCAAAACAAATATATAGCATTATTATACACCAATTAGTACACTAGGATTGAAGAATATGGGAAAAACTAGTTAAGGGCAGAATCCAGGAATGGATGGATAAGAATTCGATATATTATAGCAGGGAGCAGCTTAGCTTTGGGAGATTACAATCTATGTAATTTACTCACTTTCTACAATAAAGTGACAGTTGAGTTGGATAAAGGAAATGGCTACACCAAGATATTACTGGACTTTGCAAAAGCATTTCACAGCATACCACATGGAATACTATTATGCAAGCTGGAACAAATGGGGATGGAATGAAGCTAGTAACATATGAATAAGAGAATGGCTGATGGACAGATATCAATGAATAAGAGAAGGGAAGATATATATGTTAGAGTTGAATCGAAGAGAAGGTAGATGGTGTTCCACAATTGCTGCTGTTCAATTTGTAATGATATTGGGAATGATTTGTGGGAGAATATCTAGTTGTTTTCTTAAGATGTTAAACTGAGGAGGAAAATAGTTACTAATGATGATCTATGTTAATAATGTGCTGAATGATTTGACTAGACTGACAATGTGGGTATAGGATAATGGTTAACAGTCCATGATAACCATCATTGGTAAAGTATGATGTATGAACTTTAGATTTTGTTTTATCCCTTGGTGCCTGGATGAGGCTCCCCCCCAACCAGTACTGCTGTGAGTGCCACTGGACTCCTTGTCCAGTGGTTTCTTACCTAGTTTTACAGCTCTTGGCAGGGGGCCAACTGCAATTGATAGTAGAAGTGGTAGGGTTGCAGATGCCCTTTTCTACAAAGAGTTGGAAGGACAATCATTTCTAATGATGATCTATGTTAATAATGTGCTGAATGATTTGACTAGACTGACAATGTGGGTATAGGATAATGGTTAACAGTCCATGATAACCATCATTGGTAAAGTATGATGTATGAACTTTAGATTTTGTTTTATCCCTTGGTGCCTGGATGAGGCTCCCCCCCCCCAACCAGTACTGCTGTGAGTGCCACTGGACTCCTTGTCCAGTGGTTTCTTACCTAGTTTTACAGCTCTTGGCAGGGGGCCAACTGCAATTGATAGTAGAAGTGGTAGGGTTGCAGATGCCCTTTTCTACAAAGAGTTGGAAGGACAATCACAAACATCCATTCCCTTGACAGGATTCAAACCCACAGCCTCTTGGCTGGAGAGCAGATATGCTAACTGCTTGACCAACCAGGCCAGCACTTTAGATTTAAGAGATTACAAGCTATGTATTACATTGTGATTGCACTGCAGGAAATTGATGTGGCTTGGGATTTAGAGAATGAGAGGGATATATCACAAAAGGTGGTAAATTAGGTCAAAATATAATTTGTTTGTTAAAAACACACTGACAAGTAGGAATAAGGAACCTCTTAATAAGACTTTGATTTTCCACATTTGGACTATGCACAGATTTGTTCTTTTGAGTTTCTTGGTGATATAGAATGGACGGAAAGGATTCAGAGGTGAGTGACCAAAATTGTAGCTGGTGTATGGAGTGCTCCTATTATTATTATTATTATTATGTGACATTTCCAAGGAGTCTAAATACTGATTGAGGAAGGGCACCTACTCTACAATTACAGCGAATTATAATTCTATAGCAAACCACAACTACCATCCTCATCTACACCAATGCTATCTACTACCACCACCACCACCACCACCACCACTAGTATTTTCACAGACAATCACAAACATCCATGCCCACGGCGGGATTCGAACCCACAGCCTTTTGACTGGAGAACAGATACGCTAACCATTCGGCCAACCAGGCCAACAAAAAAAATTACACAGACGTCAGGATAAACCCTATTCTCCTATGAGGATAGACTGAACGTTTGCAGGTGGTTTCAACATTTAGTTGATGTAAGTTACTAAAAAGGTTTTACAGAGTACATATGAAAGAAAGTTTTCAATAAATGACTTGATGGGAGATAACAAGAGATCATCAAAGGTGTGATTAACATGGTCATAAGGATACTTTTTTTTTTTGCTTGGAGTGTTTATTTATTTATTTAGTGTATGATGTACAGGTCTCAGGATATTACATACATATTACATAAAACAACATAAAAAGAATTGTAAAAATAACATTAAAAGGGGTGCAATAGGTTGAAATGATTAAACATCAAAATTAAGAATCAGGAGTCAGAGCTTAATCCTTAAATCCCAGATCCACTCAATGGATTCTGGGATCAGTTTAAAAAAGTCCTGTTTAGTACCTGAGAATGAGTAGATTGGACACTCAAGCACAATGTGATTGATAGTCTGGATCCCGCTTCTGCATTCACAGTTTGGAGTATCGGACCAGTTTCATTTATGCAAGAGATGCTTACATCTCCCATGTCCCGTTCTGATCTGATTTAAAGTGGTCCATATATGTCTGGGAAAATCAAAGCCTTCCAGATGAAATGTTGGATTTGAAATGGGAATTTGAAGATTGGAAGTGTGTTGAAGCCAATACTCTCCACATGACTTGCATAGGTTGAAGTTCTGGTTGTTCATTTGTATTGCACTCCTGCAGGCAGGGCCTGGATTTCAATCTTTGTGAGGTAAGGAAGGAAATGCCTTGGTGGATAGGCAAGGAACTGTTTCCAATTATTTTTGCCCATAATTTGCTTAAGACTTGGGTCCTGCAAAATGAGGCAGGAGCTATATTACTGAAATTTGGGAGCCAGTAGCCAGGAATAGATCTTAGAGCTCCAGAGATCATCCTCATAGTTTGATTCAGCTGGACGTCAACTAAAGAAGCATGTGCGCTGTTCAGCCACACAGGAGCACAATACTCTGCTGTAAAATAGACCAAAGACAGTGTGGTAGTATGCAGTGTGTTGGCATCAGCACCAAGAAGTTCTAGCAAGTTTATGCATTATATCATTACAGCTTGGAGAGTAATGAATGATTACGATTTGTTGCCAGAGGTCTTGAGTACTCTGTTGGTGAACAAGGTTAAAAAGAGTAACATGATAAGATGGGCATTCTGGTTAGTGTGAGTTTCCTGTGAAGAGTCTTTAGACTCTGTGGAGATGTCCATGTAATAATGATAATGATTTTTTTTTTTAGACGTAATAAACTATCACTTAAAAACAGTATTTTATTATTATTTCAAGTTTTTTTTTCCATTTGTGCTACCATCTCATCTAAAACAGCCTAGTCGATTACCTCACATCATTTTCAGTTCTTGCCTTAAATAAATCAGCCATTTAAAGGTAAATGACTGACAATTATAAATCAGTTAATAGTCTTTGTGGAATGTAGAAATCAGAAAATGATCTAGAGCTTTTTTTCTTTTACAGTTCAGTTCAGAGCTATTCCTATTACTACAGACTTAAAGGCCTTTCCAGAAGCAGTAGATGTATTCATGCTGGATCCTAATCGAACTGTTATGAGACGCTGGTTATCACGTCAAACTAATCTTGGTAAGTATAGTAGTTATATATATATATATTTATTATTTTATTTTATTTATTATTTCAAATTTGGTAATCCATTTTCAACTGTGGGTGATTTTTGATTGTAGTTAGTCTGTTAAATGGTATATTGAAAACTCTTGCTGAAAATGATTAATCTCACTAGAGATTCTTGTTTTTTGTGTCTTTAATATTATTTTGCATTGATAATTTAGTTTTATGGTTTTCTCTGTTGATTTTTTTCTCCCCTTTATCGTTTCTTTTTAACTGCACAAGAATTGCTATAGCAAAGTTTACATTTTGAAAAATTATGGAGACAACTACCTTGTTAGAGCAAAACTTTAGTTTAATATAAACCAAAATGAACACTCGATGTTTAGACCTTCATATCAAGATCATCATCTGGAGCATACACATATATACAGAGAAACAAGTTGCAGAAAAACATCATCAATATAAAAAACCTAAAATATGGCTCCATTATATTGATGATGTTTTTCTTATATCGGAACAATGCCTAGATAACCTCAAAGTTTTTCTGGATCATCTAAATAACTTTCATCACAAGATCAAATTCACCTATGAGCTAGAAACTAACAATTGTCTTCCTTTTTTAGACATAAAACTTACAAGGTACTCTGATAATATTAAAATTTCAATCTTTAGGAAGCCAACACATATAGACAGATACTTCCATGCATCCTCTCACCACTACCCTCCACAGAATTTGGCATTATTTCCACCCCTGCACATTGGGCCAGATCCTTATTATCAGATGATGTAGAGCTTCAAAATGAACTCAATTTCCTCAAAAGGACCTTTCTTAATAATGGTTTTACTTCAAAAAGTATTGAGAAATTTCTTTTTTGCCATTATTGACTAACTAATGAAGATTCTACTACCCCCAGAGCTTACATCTCCTTGCCTTTCATTAGTTCCCTCCCCCAAACTGGCTAAAATTTTAAAAAAGCTCAACATCAAAACATATTTTCCTACTTTTCCTAAACTCCATTCTATCCTTAGTCAACCTAAAGAAAAACATCACCATCTTCAGTTCCCAGGCGTATACAAGATTATTTGTAATTGTGGAAAACCTTACTATGGATAGACTGATAAATCTATCCTTCTCCATGTTGAAGAGCACAAAAGAGACATATCCTATAACAGAATCCGAGACAGCGCTCTCGCCAGCCACGTCTTGTTTTCTATAAACTCTGATGAAGGCCGCTAACATCAAATAGACTGGTCTGAAACTTCTAATATTCACAAATGTTATGATGAACTTGAAAGACATATTCCTGAGTCTAAAGAAATTACCCTCAATTCAATCCACATGAATAGCAGCCTTAGCTACAGTTTACCTGATTCATACAGCTCTGCTGTCCAGTGCTGGTGTGTATTTGCGATATCACATGCATGCATAAACATACAGCTGGAACTGTAGCGCAGACTCCAATTTAAACTGTACTACAGTTTCTAGTAGATCTGTCATTGTTATTATGTAATGTTTCTGTCAGATTATTTTGTATAATTCTTTGTACTTTGACACCTGAAGAAGTTGGTTTACCAACAAATCTAGTAGTGTCCTCATTAAACCTTATTCTTTATTATAATCGGTGTTTAAGTCATTTAAATTAAATTAATAAACATGTTGTTAAACTGAGTAAATCTGCATACAAATACATATATATATATATATATATATATATATATATATATATATATATATATATATATATATATATATATATATATATATATATATATATATAACATATTGCTCTCCAGCCCAATTTAATTTTGTAACCTAATAGATAATAATAATAGGACTCTAGCTTTGATGTAGTAAAGTTTTTTTTTTTTTTGCCAGAGGTCAGGCCAATAATTGTTGTAACGGTTGGTCAGTAACATTAGTAAACCATGTAGATTGTAGTGCAGCTTGTTTCTCTGTATATATGTGTATGCTCCAGATGATGACCTTGATATGAAGGTCGAAACATCGAGTGTTCATTCTAGTTTATATTATTATTATTATTATTATTATTATTACCCCAAGACCTCATGGAGTCAAAGACTCATCTGCGAGGTCCTTTTATCACACACACATCTCATCATACTGTGATATTAAACTAAAGTTTTGCACTAACATGGTAGTTGTCTCCATAATTTTCCAAAATGTATTCTGATCACCATGTAAGCATGAAAGAAAGGATATAGCAAAGTTTGTTTCAAAATTAGCACTGCATATATACCATATAATAATAATAATAATAATAATATTATTATTATTATTATTATTATTATGGGCGACTTCAAGGAGTCCTTAGACTCATCGAGGAAGGCCCTAAACGTCATGTCCATCACAACTATTCAACATTCACACAGTATCTATCATACTTTGCCTTGAACTCATTCACTGTCATAGCACCCACAACAGACTCTGGCAGCTTATTCCACTCATTCACCGCTCTAAAAGTAAAAAACCTAGTTCTAACACCCTTGCTAACCACACTCTTGCCCAGCTCCCATTGATATCCCCTAGTCCTCCAACCACCAATCCTGTTCTCAAAAATATCCTATGAATGAATCCTATAGAAACTTTTCAGCAATTTGAATGTCTCAATCATATCTCCCCTTTTCCACCTATCAACCAATTTTTTGCAACACACAAATCTTCAACCTGTTCTCATAAAGTTCATTCCATAGACCTGCTATCATCTTGGTCACTCGCCTCTGGATCCTCTCAACCTCCTCCCCATCAAGAAGAAACCTAAGTGACCAAATCTGGGTACAGTAGCCAAGATGGGGTCTTATCAAGGCTCGATACCGAGGAACAATAACTTGCTTGTCTCTGCTCGTCGAAGTATTATTCAGCATCCAAGTGATTTGATGAGCTGATTTAGCCACTTTTGCAATGTGTCCCCTAAACTTCAACTCCCTATCCACCAACACTCTCAAGTCTCTGGCCTCATCAATCTCCTGGAGAACAGTTCCATCAATGTGATATACTGCTACTAATCTTTTCACCCCAAAATGCATAACCTTACATTGTGCCACATTAAATTGACATCCATTCTCCTTAGCCCAGACATAGGCATCTGTCGACATATACATAGGCAAAAGCCAATTCAAAGCATTTATTTTATTATTATTATTATTATTATTATTCAGGCCTACGTGGAGTCAAAAGACTCATCATGGGAGATCCTTCCTAAGAAACAGAAAGTCTATCAAGACTCATCGAGGGGAGACCCCCCCAAGAAACACAAAGTCTATCATACCACTCCTTGAACTCACTGACCGTTCTCACTCTCACCACTCCATCAGGCAATGCATTCCATGGTTCAACCACCCTCCATGCAAAGAAACGACTCCTCACCCTCTTTCTCACAGTTTCCTTTCATAACTTCGGGGGATGGCCTCTTCTCATCCCTACTTCCCGCTATTCAACCAAGTGAAAGAACTCCCGTATAAACCCCGTAACCACCTCTCAACAGTTTATAAGTCTCAATCATATCACCTCTCCATCTTCTATCCACCAAACTCTGCAGTTCACATTCCCTCAGCCGATCCTCATAACTATCATTGTACAGTCCTGAAACAATCTTTGTTATCTGGCTTTGTACCCTTTCCACAGTTAATTTATCCCCTTAAAATTCTGGGGACCAAATCTGAGAACAATAGTCCAAGTGTGGTCTGATCAGGTCTTATACAACAGAATGATAACTGTTTTATCTCTGCAGGTCAGTGTCCTTCTCATTATTGCAGCAATCCTCTGTGTTACCTTCGCCACCTTTGCAATATTATTATTATTATTATTATTATTATTATTATTACCACCCCAAGACCTCATGGAGTGAAAGACTCATCTGGGAGGTCCTTTTATCACACACACAGCTCATCATACCGTGATTTAAACACATTCAAACTCCTTGCAGATACCACATTCTCAGGCAAGGCATTCCAATCATTCACAACTCTGCACGAAAAAAACCTGCCTCTCACTCCCCCTACTCACACCCTCTTTATACATTTTCCAGGGATGACCTCTGGTTCTCCCCTGATCTCCCACTATTCTCTGTAGAACTTCTCCAACATTGATCCTATAACAACCCCTTACCAACTTGTAGGTCTCTATCATATCTCCCCTCTTCCTCCTGTCCACCAGACTCTGCAAATTACATCTTCTCAATCTTTCTTCATACTCGACATTCCAGATGTCAGAAACTACCTTAGTCAGTCACCTTTGGACCCTTTCCAGCATCTCTTCATCATTCTGAAAACCCGGTGACCAAATCTGGGCACAATAGTCCATGTGTGGCCTAATCAAAGCTTTATACAACGGAACAAGAATCTCCCTACTTCTACACGTCAGTGACCTCCGCATCATTCCCAGAAGCCTTTGTGTTGTCTTCACAATTTTGGCAATGTGTCCCCTAAATTTTAGATCCTTATCCACTATCACCCCCAGATCTCTTATTTCCTCTACCTCCAACAATATATTCTCACCAAGCATAAATTCTGCATCCCATCTTTGTGTACCAAATTTTAAAACCTTACATTCTGCAACATTGAACTCACATCTCCATTTCCGTGCCCAATCAATCAATCTATTCAAGTCTTCCTGTAAGGCCACAACATCTTCACTACACTTCATGGTTCATCCCAACATTGCATCATCTGCAAACAACTGAATATCTCAATCCAAATCTTCACCTATATCATTAATATACAAATTAAACAGCAATGGACCTAAAACAGATCCCTGAGGCACTCCACTAGTGACTTTCCTTTTCCTGGATATTGCTCCCCCATACACAATTTGTTGATACCTATCAGATAGCCACTCTCCAATCCAATGCACCAATCTAATATCCAACCCCATCTGCTCTTGTTTGACTGTCAACCTATCATGAGGTACTCTATCAAAAGCCTTTGCAAAATCCAAGTATATTACTGTGTATCCTTTTCCTCTGTCCAAGGAAGCAGTCACTTTATTGTAATAAGTAAGTAGATTACTAAAACATGACCTCCCTTTAGCGAATCCATGCTGTCCATCAAAGATAATATACCATTGTTATCAATCCAACTCTGGATCCTAGTTCTCACAAGCTTCTCCAACAACTTAACCACAACACCTGAAATACATATAGGCCTATAGTTTGATGCTCGAGTTCGATCACCTCCTTTATGAAGTGGCACAATCTTGCCCTCCTTCCACTCCTTATGAACTGGACCGAGTGCAAGACTCATATTAAAAAAATATGTCAAGGCAGGCGTCAACTCCCTGGCACATTCTTTCAGAATACATGGTGATATATTATCAAGTCCCACAGCCTTATTAACATCTAGTTTACTCAACTCCCCCATACACCTCTTGCTCACTTACAGTCAGTCTCTCCTCCCCATCATCAACTGCTCTCAATCCCTCCATGAAGTCACATTCACAAGATTGAAAGATCTTTATGAACTGCTCATTAGGTATCTCCACCACACATTCTGCATCAGTTGTCTTTATACCATTTTCTCCAGTCAATGTCATCCTTCCATAATTATTCGTTCTTTTGCTGCCTGCATATCGAAAGAACTCCTTAGGATTCTTTTTGGCTTCATTAGCCAACTGCTGTTCATACCTCTCTTTAGCTATCCTCACCAACCAAGTCACCCTCCTTGCTTGGTCTTTGTAGACCTCATGGAATTGGTTATTTCCACTTCTCTTTTGCTGCCTCCGCAATGCCCTTTTTCTCTGTATCGCATGCTTAATCTCTTTATTCATCCATCTCACCCCCACCTTATTTAACTTTCTCACCCTTGGAATACATTTAGACATTGCATCTACTAAACAGTTTTTGAAAATCCCCTAAGCTTCATTGATCTCTTTTCCATCTAACTCCTCATTCCATGCTACACCCACAAGCTGTCTCCTGAGCTCTTCATAATCACTCCCCCTTGTAGTTCCACATATACCCTTTTCTCACAGAGGTCCTCCGCCCTGCTGGCCACCACCAAGGTAATCACCTCATGGTCACTCTCACCAATTGGTGGATGATTTGACACCTCATTTACAATTACATCCTCTGATGAGATGACCAAATCCAAGACCCTCAATCCTCATGTGCCGTCTGTTACATACTGTCTGAGGTAGTTATCCTTCATAAACTCAAGAAACTCATTTTCTTTACTTCCAGTTGCTATCTCATCATTCCAGTCTATATTGCCATAATTAAAATCACCCATAATGATCACCGTTTTCTTATTAATTGGCTAATTTTGCTGTACATTTCATTATCACGACCATCCACATTACCTGGTCTATAACAACATCCCACGAAGTATTTGATTCCATTCACCTCTATCTCACACCATACTGGCTCAAAACCACTGGCACTATTTCCCCTCTTGCATCTCCACTTTATATGGACATAACTCTTTCTCTATCATCAATAGCACTCTCCCTCCCTTTTTACCCCCTCTGTCCTCACAAAACACATCACACCCTTCCATCTCTATTCCTGTCAGGATGTCATCCTCTTCTAACCATGTCTCACTTATTCTGACAATCTTTGAGTGTACAGATGCAATTAGTGCAACCATTTCATCTGCCTTGTTTTTTATATGTTCCCTAACTTTCAGGTCTCTTGTCTCCCCTACTTCGTTCATTATAACTCCTCCCATAGAGTATGCAGTGTCCCATCGATGTTTCCCAAACCTCAAGACCTTACATTTTGCTGCATCGAACTGATAATGCCATTAATTTGCCCATCTGTCTAGTTGATTCAAATCCTCTTGCAGGGCTGCCGCATCTGCACTATTACTAATAATCCTTCCCAGCTTCGCATCATCTGCAAACAACTGAATATCCCCTTGAAATCCACTAGGATTTCAAGGGGATATCAGGGGATAACCACAATAAAGGTTAAACAATATTGTTCCCAGTACTGAACCCCGTGGAATCCCACTTTTCACCCTCTGCTTCCTTGAAAATGCTCCACCATACACAACTCTCTGATACCTATTGGACAGCGAATCCTGAATCCAGTTGACTAATCTGACATCCAGACCCCTGTGCTGCAACTTAAATATCAGCTTATCATGTGGCACCCTGTCAAATGCTTTTGCTGAGTCTAAATAAATGGCTGTATATGCCTTTCCCTCATCTAATGTTCTTGTAACTTTATCACAAATCCATGTTGACTCTCACAGATAACATTATCCTCATCTACCCAATGCTGTATATCGTCCTTCATTACTTTTTCCAAGATCTTACCAACTACTGATGACACACAAACTGGTCTATAATTAGACACTTCTAGTCTGCTACCGCCCTTATGCAATGGCACTATCTTACCTTAATTCCATTCCATGGGCATATTTCAAGCAGCCAGACTTTCATTGAAAAGCCAGGTCAAAGGCACTGTCAGTTCCCTAGCAAATTCTCTCAAAACTCTTGCTGAAATACGATCCAGTCCCACAGCTTTACTGACATCCAGAGTACTCAGTATTTGAAACACACTCTCCTCCTGTACCTCTAAACCTTGAGCCTCCCTATCCCTCTAGCATTAAAACTGACTCCTACAGGATGAAATACTATAAAGTGTTCATTGAACAATTCTACTATGTCCTCTGCATCAGTCACTCTATTCCCATTTTTATCCCACAATATCATTCTTCCACAGTCATTTCTCCTCCTACTGGCCACATATATAGATGGCCTGTTTAAGATTTCTGGGAATTAATTTTATGCACGGAAACAAAAATGCATACAAGTTACTTAAAGGTATCAAAGTATGATCCTCTTAATTTTTTATTGGTTATTGCTGTTCTTCTATAACTCATTGTTTATGCCTGAACTCCTACTACAAGAAATACATACCCAAATTAATAGGAAGGAAATCGATACATGAATGCAAAAAAGGAAATATTAGTGACATTTTCCATCTCATTTCTTTGTATTTCCATGTAATATCTTCTACTAGATATTTGTATCACTTTCAAGAGACCCTGAAAGATGGGAGTAGCAGCTTTTAAAGTCATACTTATTTTACAACTTTGAAAGCCTTCCACTTTTTTTTTTTATTTTTATTTTTTTATTGTTGTATCTAAGATGCCTTCAAAGAACTGTGGGTCAACAGGTCTTATTCTCGGGAACTTATCGTTTTTAAATACAAAAAAAAAAATCATTATTCCACAATTTATTTCAGAGATGGTTTCAGAACTGCCAATGTTCTGTTACTGATCTTGGAGGAAATGACAGATTTAGATATTTTATTATTAATATTATTATTATTATCATTATTATCATCCAGGCCTCCATGGAGTCAAAAAGACTCATCGTGGGAGGTCCTTCCTAAGAAACACAAAGTCTATCAAGATTCATTGAGGGGAGGTCCCCCCCCCCCCCATAAGAAACACAAAGTCTATCATACCACTCCTTAAACTCATTGACCATTCTCGCTCTCACCACTCCATCAGGCAATGCATTCCATGGTTCAACCACCCTCCATGCAAAGAAACCACTCCTTACCCTTTTGCTCATGGTTTCCTTTCATAATTTCCAGGTATGGCCTTTTGTTATCACTCCTTCCCTCTGTTCAACCATGCAAAAGAACTTCCCAGTGTCAACCCTGTAACCACCTTTCAACAGGTTAAAATTCTCAATCATATCACCTCTCTTTCTTCTATCCACCAAACTCTGCAGTCCACATTCCCTCAGCCAATACTCAGCATGGTATAGTCCTGAAACCATCTTTGTTATCTGACTTTGTACCCTTTCCGCAGTTAATCCCCTTCAAATCCTGGGGACCAAATCTGAGAACAATAGTCTAAGTGTGGTCTGATCAGAGACTTAGACAACGGAATGATAACCCTTTTATCTCTGCAGGTCAATGTGTCCTTCTCATTATTGCAGCAATCCTCTGTGTTACCTTCACCACCTTTGCAATATGTCCCATAAATTTCAGGTTTCTATCAATCATCAACCCCAGATATCTTGACTTTTCAGAAAAATGAGAAATTGATAAAAAGTGATGTTGATTAATCTGTGCCTTTTAAGGAGATCAGCATACCTGCTGCAACTTGTGAAAAGCCAGCATCCAGTCTGGTCATAATTTCATATGCAAGTTGCCAAAAGGTGTCAACTGGTAAAAGGTGTAAACCGGTCTGGGTAGTGGCTCTTCCCATAATGCATAGCATTATACATGTCTGAAAGGAGATGTACTTTGTATTATGGGATTCTAAGGCAAGTGATGTGAAGTCATGAGCTTTTTTATTTGAGTTGCCGTAATCCTGAAAATAGTTCAGGTGCAACGTTTGCTTGAATAAAGGATTAAACCAAGTATATAATTTCTTGGTATCTTTAATTTATAGTATAACCAAGTTAAAAACTTCCAACATATAGCAAAATGAGTCTGCACTGTTTATTCACTTATGTGTCATAATAAAAGTGCATTTTCTGTAGTGATCAAAATCATACAGTCTGCCCTTTGTGCAACAACAAAGAGCAACTACATCAAAATGCACTTCAGCACAGCACAAGTTAAGAGAAGATGAACAATAAATTGCATGAGTGCAAAACCACCTGTTCATCTGCCTGCTTTTGCTGTCATAGTAGTGCATTCATAGCATATGAACAAACTGTTCATCCCTTTTGTTCTTGGGGATGAGGAAGCAGTGAGCAGTGGAGAGGATTCAGAGGCAAGTGACCAAGATGGTGAGTTTCCTGTGGAATGTTCCCTGTGAAGATAGACTGAAGGTGTGTGGATTGTAGAAGTTGGGTGATAGGAGAGAAAGAGAGGATATGATAGAAACATTTAAGTTGCTTAATGGATTTTATGAGATAAATGCAGAGGAAATATTTCAGCACTTGGCTAGAGGGACCAGAACAAGGGGTCATCCCTGGAAGTTGAATAAAGGTGTGGTTAGTAGAGGTGTGAGGACTAGATTTTTTGCTTGGAGAGTTGTGAATGAGTGGAATGGGTTGCTAGAGTGCTTGTCTGTTAATGGGTTTAAGGAGAGGTATGATAGATTGTGTGTATAGATTGGGTCTCCCGCGATAAGTCTTCAGATTCCATGGAGATTCCCGTATTATAATCATCATCATCATCATCTTCATCATCATACGTATCAAGGATTTAGGCCTAGCATGGCCTGTTCCGGCCGTAGAAGTCATCATTGAATCGTTTAAGAGGACGTCCTGGTTTTCTTTTTCCTAATGGCTTGTACTTTAAGGCTTGTTTTGATAATCTTTCTGTTTTCATTCTTTGAACGTATTCCATCCATTTATGTTTATATTTTTTAATTTTTTCTATTACTGGTTCTTGGTTTAATTCTTTCATAATATCTTCGTTTCTTTTGTGATCAAATAGGGTATACTTTGCAGTTTTTCTCATAAACCTCATTTCTGCTGTTGTTAATCTTTGTTTGTCTTTTTGTTTTATTGTCCAGATTTTGCTTCTATACATTAAGACCAGTAAGGCTAATGTATTGTATACTTTTAACCTGGTTTGTTTTTGAACTAGGTTTGGTTTAAATATAGAGTTAATTACACCTGTTATTTTTAAATATTTTGCAATTTTTACGTTTATATCTTTTTCATTTTCATATGTGATCATACATCCTAGGTAGTTAAATGAATTCACCTGTTCTAAGATCTTGTTATCTATTACTATTTTAGTTCTTGCTGGATCTTGTCCTTTAAAGGCCATAGTTTTTGATTTTTCTGTTGATATTATCATACCATAATCTTTGGATATCTCATTTAGATTTAAAATAGCTTTCTGCAAGTTATCTTCAGAATTTGTAATTATTATTTGGTTGTCTGCAAAGAGGAGAGTGTTTAAGTTAACTGTAGGAGAAAGTTTAATTCCTTGGTGTAAATGTTTACTCCATTTTATTATTATTTCATTTAAGTAGATATTAAAAAGAGCTGATGAGAGGGGACATCCCTGTCGGACCCCTTGGTTTATCTCTCTTGTATATGATAGCTCATGATTTAATCTTATTTGTAATTGATTATTTTCATATATACTTGTGATAGCTTTTAGGATATTATTTGGTATTTGTCTTTCTTTTAATATGTTAAATAATATGTTTCTTTTAACTTTGTCAAATGCTTTTTCAAAGTCAATCAATGCAATATGTGTTTCCAAATTATATTCTCTTCTTTTCTCTACTATTAATTTTAGGCAAAAGGCTGGGTCTATACATGATCGTCCTTTTCTAAATCCATTCTGTACCTCTAGAATAAAGTTTTTGGAATATTTCATTAGTTTGTTATTTAAGATTCTGCTATATATTTTGTAACAGGAATTTAGTATACTGATACCTCTATAGTTTTTAGGGTCATCTCTGTTACCTTTCTTAAAGATAGGAATCACAATTGCTTTTTTCCATTCCATTGGGGGGATACCAGTTGAGTAAATTTTATTTAAAAATAGTAAGAATCTTTTTTTGAATCTTGTTCCTGCGTATTTATATAGTTCTGAACCTAGCTTATCTTCTCCAGGTGATTTTCCGTTTCTTGTTTCTTTCAGGCTGATTTCTAATTCTTCTTCAGTTATTTCCTTTTCATTTTCGTTAATTGTTTGCCAGTTGTCTTTTTTAAAATATTTGTCTGTCCACAGTTCTGTGTAGTAATTTAGAAATTCTTCTAATTTTAATTCAGTGTTTAATTTTATGTTTTCTTTGGTATCTGCATTTAGGTGTTTCAAAATCTTATATACATTGGGTCTTATTTTATATAAATCATGTTCTAAATTAGAAACAAATTTATTCCATGATTCTCTATGTCTTTTTCTGACTTCTCTTTTAGCTATGGCTCTTATTCTTTTATATTCTATTTCATCTTCTAATCTTTTACTGCTTAACCATTTGTGATAGGCTTCTTTTTTCTTTTTAATTATTTCTTTGATTGTATCATCCCAGATCTTCAGTTTTTTTCTTTTATTGAATTTTTTGGTCTTTCCTAAGCTTTCATTTGCTGCTGCATTTAGTATCGTTTTTATATTAAGCCATTCTATTTCTATTTCTTCATTTTGTTTTATTTTATCTAGATATTGGTTAATTCTTTGTTCATATAGCCATTGTACATTTGTGTCATTCAATAGTCTAGTTTTATAAACAAATGTTTCAATTTTTCTTTCTGTTCTTGTTACTTGTAGCCATTTAGGTGGTAATCTTACTTTTATTTTAACAAAGAAGTGGTCACTGCTTATTTCATATCCTCTGTGACCTCTGTGAACCAAGTATATTTATGTATGTCTTTATAGAAGGAATTCATTATTTTTAGGTTATTATAAATTACAAAGTCAATCAATTTTTTACCATTTCTGTTTAGAGTGTGTTCTCCATGTATTGTTATCTATATTATTATATAGATCCTATGTTATTATTAATTTTCGTGTTTCCAATTCTTGCATTTAAGTCTCCTGCTAAAATTATGTAGTCATTTTTATTTATTTTTTTATATATGTTTTGTAGCTGATTATAAAAAATCAATATTATCCTGTTCTCTTCCTTCTTCTGGGGCATATAAACCAATTATTGTTAAATAGCCTGTATCTATTTTTATTCTAGCTTCTATTATTCTTTCATTCCATAATTTATAATGTTTTAACTGTTTTGAAAGGGAGTTATGTATCCAAATCATGACTGCTGCTTGTGCTCTTTGGTCTCTGTCGACTCCACTGTATATCACATTAAAATTTTCAGTTCTCATAGTTCCTTTTAATGTCTTTTTTGTTTCAGTGATTACTGCTATTTTAAAATTTCTTTCATTTAATAGTTGGTCTAATTCTATTTCTTTATATGCTATTCCTCTTACATTCCAGTTTGCTATGTGTATCATATTTTGTCGTTTCCATTTTTGTTTTACCTTTTCCATTCCAGGGTCGTTTCCCATAGATTCAATCCGATTATCTTTTTCTGTCAGCTTACAAGTAGGATTATGTTCTCCATGTCAGGGGACTAGCCTGACGATGGAATAGTTCAGAATAGTATAATAATAATAATAATAATAATAACTATCTCATTAGACAATGATAGCAGCACATACGCATACCATATGATATAATATGACATAATCATTGTACACCTGAATAGTGCTTTTTAAGCAATCTGTGGATTGAACATAATGGATGTCATTTTTTGTATTTCATTACAATATAATAGATAAAATAATCTGTTATTTTTCCTAAAAGCAAATTAGTCTATCTGTTGATGACACTATCAGAAGAAATATCGATAAACATGGTAGACACATACTGTCACCAATTTGGGAGAGTGACTATGCTGTCTTGTTCTCGTTATGTCCTGTTCCAGAACAAGAACAAGAAAAATATGAGGAATTCTCCATCGAGAAAGGGTGTTTATCTCGAACTATAAGATTGGTAGTTATGAAAGATTTAACAGGCATCCTGTAGCAGTGCCGTTGCTTGAGAAGCTACAAAGAAAGAAATACAAACAAGTAAACATTGTGGAGGGATTATAAAGAGAAGGGTGATCAGTATACTCTTGAGTAGTACAAAGTGCAAGCAAGAAGGGTGACTAAGAAAGTTCAAATGAGAGATTATGAGAGAAAATGTGCTAAGCAGGCCAGAGTAAATCCAGAAGAGTTTTGTTATGTAGCAAGCAAGAAGAAAAATGATATGGAGGATGCTGATGATAGGAAGATAGCAAAGGCAAAAGAAATAGTTGAGTTGACGAGTGATCCCTTTGCCAAGGTGTATAATCTAACTCGAGACTTTGCAGTTACTGACATGACAGTGACAGAGGCTATTGTGAAATTGAGGTAGTCATATTGGAGGTGCTCGGCATATTGAAAAATATCAGTGTGAATGCAGCAGTGGGACTGGGCAGCAAGTCAACCTGTGCTATGAGAATGTGCAAGAGAATTGGCAGTGCCTCTGAACAAAGTTGTTTAATCGAAGTCTCAGCTCTGGCAAGATTAGAGTGGAAAGAGAGAAAGATAGTTCCATTAAATAAAGATGGCGAATACAAAATGTAGCAAATTACAGACCAATTAGTATCTTAGTAGTGATGGTTGGAGTATTGCACAAGTTGATAAAATTATTATTTATTATTATTATTACAAGACACCTCCAAGGAGTCCAAAGACTCATCTAGGGAGGACACCCAGTTTACAACTCTCCATCTTCACCACTTAATCCATCAACCACTGCAAACCACATCATCTACATCAACGTGTCTACCGCCCACTGCCACCACTTTCACAGACAATCACAAACATCCATGCCCACGATGGGATTCGAACCCACAGTCTTTTGGCTGGAGAGCAGATATGCTAACCACTTGGCCAACCACACTGACTATTTATGATTGATGAAAAGATAAAATTCAGGAATGGGTGAATAGAAATGTGGTATTCTATGGAAGGCAGCAGCATTTTGGTAAAGGATATCCTACTTAGTAATTTATTCACATTTTATAATAAAATAACAGGAAAATCAGATTAAGGAAATAGCTACACCATTATACTGTTAGACTTTACAAAGATATTTGACAGAATACTGCATGGAAAACTATTGCATAAGTTGGAGCAAATGAAAATGAAACTAGTGGCATGGATGGTGGTAGTGGTGATGGGTGGGTAACAGACAGAGTAGTATATGGTGGTTTGGAAGCTAGGAGAATGAGGATCACCAATGGAGTACCTCAAAGCTCTGTACTAGGACCACTACTCTTTAATTTGTATACTAATGATATAGGGAGTGATTTAAGAGAGAATATTCATCTGTTTGTTGATGATGAAAACTCAGAAGAGCAATTGTTGATAAAGGTGATGTAGATATTGGCGACTCCATTATTAAAGGTGTGCTAGAGGATAAAATGCACAAGGTATGTTTTCCAGGCGGTAAAATGAGTAGAGTGATTGAGGCATTGAATATGAGGCGGGAACGAGCAAAATAGTTAATTGTATTAATTGGTACGAATGATCTGAGAGAGAACAAAGAGCATGTCAAAATGAATGTCAGGAGACTGCTTGGAAAGATAAAGGAGAATAGTGTGACAGGAAGGGTGGTCAGTGTGTTGCCTAGGTATGATTGTGGTGAAATGAGGCAGAGAGCAAGGATTATGAATGATATTCTGGCTGAAATGTGAGGAGATGGGAGTACAGTTTGTTAATGTGTTGAATGAGTTTGAGGGACGAAGTGAGCTGTATGGGAGCGATGGACTGCATTTGAGTGGTTATGGTGTGAGTCGCTTGGAGAGACTGCTGCTGGAAGGTAGAGAAGTGAATAGAGAGAATGAATCAGATCGAGAGGAGAGTGATGTGGAAGAGCAGGAGAGTAAGACAGGAGAGATTGAAGGAGTGGAAATGAATATGGAAGTGAGTGGTATGAGTATAGAAAATGAGAGAATGGGTGTGCAAGAGGAGCAGGGAAACGGGGAGGCTCAGGGTGGACAGGGATACACAGCGTGAGAAAGGTGGGTGCTCCAAGAGGAGGTGAGAGAATGTGTAGGCAGGAAAGTAATGGGATGATCAGGGATCAAAAGGAAACAGATGGAATTGCAAAGGGTTCTAAAATGAAGAAGCAGAAATGGAAATGGCCCCAGTCCAGCATGGAGAGATCACATCGAGTGAGTGGTATCAGTGGAACTAGCTGTAGATCCAGAAATGAGTTGTTGTGTTTGTATACCAATGCTAGAAGTATAAGAAACAAGGCGGATGAAATGGTTGCACTAATTGCGTCTGTGCACCCAGAGATTGTCGGAATAAGTGAGACATGGTTAGATGAGGATGACATCCTGACAGGAATAGAGATGGAAAGGTATGATGTGTTTCGTGAGGATAGAAGGGGTAAAAAGGGAGGGGGAGTGCTATTGATGATAGAGAAAGAGTTATGTCCATACAAGGTAGAGATGCAAGAGGGAAATGGGGCCAGTGGTTTTGAGGCAGTATGGTGTGAGATAGAGGTGAATAGAATCAAATACTTGGTGGGATGTTGTTATAGACCCGGTAATGTGGATGGTGGTGATAGTGAAATGTATAGTCAAATAAGCCAAGCAAATAAGAAAAGAGAGATCATAATGGTGATTTTGATTATGGCAATATAGACTGGAATGAAGAGATAGCAACTGGAAGTAAAGAAAATGAGTTTCTTGAGTTTTTGAGGGATAACTACCTCAGACAGTATGTAACAGAGGGCACAAGAGGATTAAGGGTCTTGGATTTGGTCATCTCATCGGAGGATGTAATTATCAATGAGGTATCAAATCATCCACCAATTGGTGAAAGTGACCATGAGGTGATTACTTGGGGTTGCCAGCAGTGCAAGGACCCCTGTGAAAAAAGGGTATATGTGGAACTACAAGGGGGTGATTATGAAGAGCTCAGGAGACAGCTTGCAGGTGTAGCATGGAATGAGGAGTTAGCTGGAAAAGAGATCAATGCAGCTTGGGGGATTTTCAAAAAATATTTAGTGGATGCAATGTCTAAATGTATACCATGGGTGAGAAGGTTAAATAAGTTAGGTGTGAGATGGATGAATAAAGAGATTAAGCATGCAATACAGAGAAAAAGGGCATTGTGGAGGCAGCATAAGAGAAGTGGAAGTAACCAATTTCATGAGTTCTACAAAGACCAGGCAAGGAGAGTGACTTGGTTGGTGAGAGTAGCTAAAGAGAGGTATGAACAGCAGTTAGCTAATGAAGCTAAAAAGAATCCTAGGGAGTTCTTTCGATATGTAGCCAGCAAAAGAAAGAATGATTATGGAAGGATGACATTGATTGGAGGAAATGGTATAAAGACAGCTGTTGCAGAATGTGTGGTGGAGATACTTAATGAGCAGTTCATAAAGATCTTTCAATCTTGTGAATGTGACTTCATGGAGAGATTAAGAGCAGTTGATGAATGGGAGGAGAGACTGACTGTAAGTGAGCAAGAGGTGTTTGGGGAGTTGAGTAAACTAGATGTAAATATGGCTGTGGGACTTGATAATATATCACCGCGTATTCTGAAGGAATGTGCCAGAGAGTTGACACCTGCCTTGACATACTTTTTTAATACGAGTCTTGCACTTGGTCA
This sequence comes from Typopeltis vanoorti, assembly GCF_054136105.1. NCBI lineage: Eukaryota > Metazoa > Arthropoda > Arachnida > Uropygi > Thelyphonidae > Typopeltis > Typopeltis vanoorti. Next base: position 135,604,675 of record NC_143557.1, read on the forward strand.
AGTCCCTAAAAAGTGGAAGGAGGGCAAGATTGTGCCACTTCATAAAGGAGGGTGATCGAACTCAAGCATCAAACAATAGGCCTATCTGTGTGTCAGGTGTTGTGGTTAAGTTGTTGGAGAAGCTTGTGAGAACTAGGATCCAGAGTTGGGTTGACAACAATGGTATAACCTTTGATGGACAGCATGGATTTGCTAAAGGGAGGTCGTGTTTTAGTAATCTACTTACTTATTACAATAAAGTGACTGCTTCTTTGGACAGAGGAGAAGGATACACAGTAATATACTTGGATTTTGCAAAAGCTTTTGATAGAGTACCTCATGATAAGTTGACAGTCAAACTAGAGCAGATGGGGTTGGATATTAGATTAGTGCATTGGATTGGAAACTGGCTATCTGATAGGTATCAATAAGTTGTGTATGGGGGTGCAATATCCAGGAAAAGGAAAGTCACTAGTGGAGTGCCTCAGGGATCTGTTTTAGGGCCATTACTATTTAACTTGTATATTAATGATATTGGCGAAGATTTGGATGGAGGTATTCAGTTGTTTGCAGATGATGCAAAGTTGGGACGAACCATAAAGAGTAGTAAAGATGTTGTGGCCTTGCAACAAGACTTGAATAAATTGAGTGATTGGGCAAGCAAATGGGGATGTGAGTTCAATGTTGCAAAATGTAAGGTTTTAAAATTTGGAAAACAAAGATGGGATGCAGAATTTATGCTTGGTGAGAATATATTGTTGGAAGTAGAGGAAATAAGAGATCTGGGAGTGATAGTGGATAAGGATCTAAAATTTAGGGGACACATCTCCAAAATTGTGAAGACAACACAAAGACTTCTGGGAATGATGAGGAAGACATTGACGTGTAGAAGTAGGGAGATTCTTGTTCCATTGTATAAGGCTTTGATTAGGCCACACATGGACTATTGTGCCCAGATTTGGTCATCTGGTTTTCAGAATGATGAAGAGATGTTGGAAAGGGTGCAAAGGCGACTGACTAAGGTAGTTTCTGACCTCTGGAATGTCGAGTATGAGGAAAGATTGAAAAGATGTAATTTGCAGAGTCTAGTGGAGAGAAGGAAGAGGGGAGATATGATAGAGACCTACAAGTTGGTAAGGGGTTGTTATAGGATCAATGGTGGAGAAGTTCTACAGAGAATAGTGGGAGATCAGGGGAGAACCAGAGGTCATACCTGGAAACTGTATAAAGAGGGTGTGAGTAGGGGAGTGAGAGGCAGGTTTTTTTCGTGCAGAGTTGTGAATGATTGGAATGCCTTGCCTGAGAGTGTGGTGTCTGCAAGGAGTTTGAATGTGTTTAAGACCTGGCATGATGAGATGTGTGTGAGATAAAAGGACCTCCTAGATGAGTCTTTGACACTCCATGAGGTCTTGTTTTAATAATAATAATAATAATAATATTCTGCAGGATATTTTAAATAAATTGGCAGAGTGGGAAAAAGGAAACTGGTTGCCAATTTAACATGGCAAAATGTAAGGTAATGCACTTTGGAACGATTACATAGTTTGTATCATGTTGATGTTACTGGATTGCATAAAATTGATGAGGCTGGGATTTGGGGATGATGATGATGGTGGACAGAGATTTGAAGTTCAGGACAGTATTGCAAAAGTTGGCCAAATAATAAACCTGTATATTAATGATATTGGTGAAGATCTGGATGGAGTTGCAGATAATGCAAAGTTGGGATGAACAATGAAGAGTAGAGAAGATGTTGTGGCCTCACAAGAAGACTTGAATAAATCGAGTAATTGGGCACAAGAATAGGGATGCGAGTTCAATGTTGCAAAATGTAAAGTTTTAAAATTTGGGAAACAAAAATGAGATGCAGAATTTATGCTTGGTGAGGATATATTGTCAGAGGTGGAGGAAATAAGAGATCTAGGGATGATATTGGATAAGGATCTGAAATTTACGGGACACATTGCCAAAATTGTGAAGACAACACAAAGGCTTCTGGGAATGATGCAGAGGATACTGACGTGTAGAAGTAGGGAGATTCTTGTTCCATTGTATAAGGCTTTGATTAGGCCCCCACATGGTCTATTGTGCCCAGATTTGATTACCTGGTTTCCAGAAAGATGAAGAGATGTTGGAAAGGGTCCAGAGGTGACTGACTAAGGTAGTTTCTAACCTCTGGAATGTCGAATATGAGAAAAGATTGAGAAGATGCAATTTACAGAGTCTGGCAGACTGGAGGAGGAGGGGAGATATGATAGAGACCTACAAGTTAGTAAGGGGTTGTTATAGGATCAATGTTGGAGAGTTTCTACAGAAAACAGTGGGAGATCAGGGGAGAACCAGAGGTCATCCCTGGAAACTGTATAAAGAGGGTATGAGTAGGGGAGTGAGAAGCAAGTTTTTTTCATGCAGAGTTGTGAATGATTGGAATGCCTTGCCTGAGAGTCTAGTGTCTGCAGAAAATTTGAGTATGTTTAAAGAATGGTATGATGAGCTGTGCTTATGATGAAAGGACCTCCCAGATGAGTCTTTGACTCCATGGGGTCTTGGGTAATAATAATAATAATTATAATTATTCCTCTTTATAAGGCTGTGATTCAGCCACATATTGATTGCTGTGCACGAATTTGTTTGGCTGGGTTTCTTGAAGATTAGGAGGTGATGGAGAGGATTCAGAGATAATTGACTAAGATGACAACAGGTCTGTGGAATGCTCCCTATAAAGATAGATTGACAGTATATGAGTTACAGAGTTTTTAGTTTACAAGAAGAGGATATAATAGAAACTTATAAGTTACTAAAAAGATTCTATAAGACTGACACAAAAAAAATTTTTCAATACAAGATGAGTAGAAAGAGAGAGAGAGAGAGAGAAAGAACAAGTGGTTATTCCTGGAAGTTTTGAGCAAGAGTGTGGTTAGTAAAGGTGTTCAGACTAGATTTTTTGCTTGAAGATGGTGAATGAGTGGAATGGATTACAGAGGTAGTTCTCAGTGTCCTGATGGTGAATGAGTTTAAGGAGAGGCATCACAGGTGTTGTGTGAATAATTGTTAGCATGAGTCTCCAGCAATGTATTTTGATTTCACAGATATACCCGTATTATAATAATATTTTTTTATAATACAATTATTATTATTTTATTCTTATTATTATATTATAGTTTATTATTATTATTATTATAGTTTATGATTATTATCTTTCTCTCTCTCTTCACACACACACACACACACGCGCGTGCGCACGCACACACACACACACACACACACACACAGTATTTACAAATATACAATTCAGATTAAACACAAAATGCTAGGCAACTATTTTTATATAAACATACATAAATGATAATAACAATGCTGTATTTTGCAATTTTTATGAACATATTTACAATAGGCAAAATCTTTTTTTTTACAGTAATTGAAACAAATCTAGAACTAATATTAATAATATTGCTTCTAGATGAGGTATAATGCAATTGCATGCATCCTCAAAGTTTGTTCTAAGCTTATCTGAGGATAACCGTTTATTTCATATTAATTTTTCTGCTTTATTGGTGTGCATATACGAAAAGAAACTGTGAGCAAGAGGGTGAGGAGTGGTTTCTTTGCAAGGAGGGTGGTTGAACCATGGAATGTATTGCCTGATGGAGTGGTGAGAGTGAGAACAGGGGCATGCCAGTAGTGTCCGGCACCTATGTGCAAAACTTTAGTTGGCGCCCCTATACCCAGTAGCACGCCAGTAGTGTCCGACGCCTGTGTGTGCAAAACTTTAGTTGGTGCCCCTATCCCCCCCCCTCCAATAAAAAAAATCACTTTAAAAAAATGTTTTTTTTAAAAGTATTTCTTCCTCTATGGCACCTTTACTATCCTGGTGCCTGTCCATTGAGCGAGAACGGTCAATGAGTTTAAATAGTGGTATGATAGACTTTGTGTTTCTTGGGGGGGGGGGGAACCTCCCCTCGATGAGCCTTCATAGACTTTGTGTTGCTTATGAAGGACCTCCCACGATGAGTCTTTTGACTCCATGGAGGCCTGAATAATAATAATAATAATAATAATAATAATATTTCTCTTTCATAATGTAATCTCAGGGCTCATTTTAGAGTACTGTAGTGTTCTTTGATTTAATGGTAGTTTGTTTAGCATATTAGGAATGTAAAAATTCTGAGTTGGCATACATGTGTGTGCAGTTCAGATACCACAAAAAACTCACACGATACCTGGGAATTTGATGGTGCATCACTAAAATCAAAGGCAGTTAGTATAGTGCCTTACATTAGGTCTGCAGGGTGCACAGTGTGCACAGGTCTCATTGTAGAGTACTGTAGCTTGCAAAGTCTCTGTTTTCAAATGGCAGTTTGTTGTAGCATATCTGGAATATAAAATTTCTAGGTGGCTTTTCTGTAATAATTGCTGTATTTATATAATTATAGTTAGTTCTCTGATGCCTTATTATATAGTATGTGGTTCTAGTCATTCTATAATTAGCATCAAAGTAATACTTTAGCATAATGGCATAGGTTAGCTAGCATAGGTTAACTGTTAATATTTTATGTGCTGTTACTGCAGAGCAGTAAAAGTTGGCATCTCATGCCATTTTGTGCAGATGCTAATTTGTCTTATAGTAGTTTCTTTCTATGTTTCTTATCTATATTGTAAGGTTGTTTCTTATTCTTTTGCATTCTGCTTCTACTTTGTTTCCATGAAGTGTCCTTTCTTTGTAGATCTAATTTATGTTTTGTGTTATCCAAGGATTTTGGCTTGTTTGTGCATGTATTTTGATTTTCTTTATAGCTTATGTCTATATTGTCTCCTGTGTAACTTTAATGTTTGGGTTTAAAGTTATTTACAGAATCCAGTAATGCATTTGTTTCTAGTCAGTTTTCCTTATTTTTTGTTTAACCACTTTCTTGTTATTTTTATTTTTTGTACTTCTTTTCAGCTTCAGAATGTTCTACGGCCCTAATGTTACTATGCAGCTCTAGGGCTGTGAAATAATGATCTGCAGCTTTGCATTTTATGATTGCTGCTGTGTATATTTGGTGATGCCTGTATGCTCATATGGTCCATACAGGATGCTGTGTTATTATTTCCAACTATTTCTTCCCAGGTATATATATATATATATATATATATATATATATATATATATATATATATATATGAAGTTATTGCTGATATTAGGTTGTACATAGGTATTAGTTCTAAATATTTTGCAGTGTTGTTGTGATTTGTATCTGCAATATTTATATTTATATCACTAATTATTATTAAGTGTTTGGTTGAATCCAGTTGTGGGCATGGGTGCCAACTATCTAATTCTTGTAGAAATTCTAATATGTTTAAGCTAGTTTAGTCTATGAATAGCATTTAACAGCAGATGCTGTTGCTAAACTCTATGTGTAATTTCAATGCAAATGTTTTTTTTTTTCATGTTTAAATTTCCAATTAATTTCTTTCATTATTAATTTTTGTTTTATGAATGCTAGTATTATATCACCTTACCATGTTTGTTGGTGTATATGTAGTTGGAAGTTTGAATTTGAACTTGTTACTTCATCAATAGTAGCGATACTTTAGAACCAACACATGGCTTGGACAGGACTGGCTATAGACCTAAAAATGAACTGCTGTGTTTGTTTGCAAATTCCAGAAGTATCAGAAATAAAGGGGATGAAATGAGTTTAGTGATTGAGTTTATTCATCCCAAAATCATTGGAATAAGTGAAACATAGTTGAATGAAGATGGTAAAAACTATTAAAATAAATAATGATGGCATGAAAGAGTTAATGAAAGATGAGCGAGTGGTGTTGTATGGTGACTCTATTATTAATGGTGTGCTGCAGGATAGAATGCACAAGGTATGTTTTCTAGGTGTTAAAATGAGTGGAGTGATTAAGGCATTGGATATGAGGCAGGAGCAAGCAAAAGAGTTAATAGTATTAATAGGTACGAATGATTTGAGAGAGGACAAAGAGTGTGTCAGAATGGATATCAGGAGGCTGCTTAGAAGGATAAAATAGAATAGTGTAACAGGAAGGGTAGTTAGCGTGCTGCCTAGGTATGACTGTGGTGAATTGAGGCGGAGAGCAAGGATTATGAATGATATGCTGGTTGAAATGTGTGAGAAGATGGGAGTACAGTTTGTTAATGTGTGGAATGAGTTTGAGGGGCGAAGTGAGCTGTATGGGAGCGATGGACTGCATTTGAGTGGTTATGGTGTAAGTCGCTTGGAGAGACTGCTGATGGAAGGTAGAGAAGTGAGTAGAGAGAATGAATCAGATCGAGTGGGAAGCGATGTGGAAGAGCAGGAGAGTAAGATTGAAGAGGTGGTTATGAATGGGGAAGTGAGTGGTATGAGTATAGAAAATGAGAGAATGGGTGTGCAAGAGGAGCAGGGAAATGGGGAGACTCAGGGTGGACAGGGGTACCCAGCATGAGAAAGGTGGATGCTCCAAGAGGAGGTGAGAGCATGTGTAGAGAAGAGAGGAATGGAATGACCTGGGATCAAGAGGAAACAGTTGGAGTTGAAAAGGGTTTTAAAATGAAGAAGCAGAAAGGGAAATGGCCCCAGTCAAGCATGGAGAGATCACATCGAGTGAGTGGTATCAGTGAAACTAACTGTAGATCCAGAAATGAGCTGTTGTGTTTGTATACAAATGCTAAAAGTATAAGAAACAAGGCATATGAAATGGTTGCACTAATTGCATCTGTTCACCCAAAGATTGTCGGAATAATTGAGACATGGTTGGAAGAGGATGACATCCTGACAGGAATAGAGATGGAAGGGTATGATGTATTTCGTGAGGACAGAAGGGGTAAAGAGGGAGGGGGGAGTGCTATTGATGATAGAGAAAGAGTTATGTCCATATAAAGTAGAGATGCAAGAGGGAAATAGTGCCAGTGGTTTCAGGCAGTATGGTGTGAGATAGAGGTGAATGGAATCAAATACTTGGTGGGATGTTGTTATAGACCAGGTAATGCGGATGGTGATGATAGTGAAATGTATAGTCAAATTAGCCAAGCAAATAAGAAATGGGTGATCACTATGGCTGATTTTAATTATGGCAATATAGACTGGAATGATGAGATAGCAACTGGAAGTAAAGAAAATGAGTTTCTTGAGTTTTTGAGGGATAACTACCTCAGACAGCATGTAACAGAGGGCACACGAGGATTGAGGGTCTTGGATTTGGTCATCTCATCAGAGGATGTAATTGTAAATGAGGTGTTAAATCATCCAGTAATTGGTGAGAGTGACCATGAGGTGGTTGCTAGCAGTGCAAAGACCTCTGTGAGAAAAGGGTATATGTGGAACTACAAGGGGGGGGGTGATTATGAAGAGCTCAGGAGACAGCTTGTGGGTGTAGCGTGGAATGAGGAGTTAGATGGAAAAGAGATCAATGCAGCTTGGGGGATTTTCAAAAACTGTTTAGTAGATGCAATGTCTAAATGTCTTCCAAGGGCGAGAAGGTTAAATGCGGTGGGTGTGAGATGGATGAATAAAGAGATTAAACATGTGATACAGAGAAAAAGGGCATTGTGGAGGCAGCTTAAGAGAAGTAGAAATAACCAATTTCATGAGATCTACAAAGACCAAGGAGGGTGACTTGGTTGGTGAGGGTAGCTAAAGAGAGGTATGAACAGCAGTTGGCTAATGAAGCCAAAAAGAATCCTAAGGAGTTCTTTCAATATGTAGCCAGCAAAAGAAAGAATAATTATGAAAGGAATGACATTGATTTGAGAAAATGGTATAAAGACAGGTGATGCAGAATGTGTGGTGGAAATATTTAATGAGCAGTTCATAAAGGTCTTTTAATCTTGTGAATGCGACTTCATGGAGGGATTGCGAGCAGTTGGTGATGGGGAGGAGAGACTGACTATAGGTGAGAAATGGGTGTATGGGGGGGTGTATGGGGAGTTGAGCAAACTAGATGTTAATAAGACTGTGGGACTCGATAATATATCACCACGTATTCTGAAAGAATGTGCGGGGAGTTGACACTTTCTTGACATAATTTTTTAATATGAGTCTTGCACTTGAACAAGTTCCTAAGGAGTGGAAGGAGGGCAAGATTGTGCCACTTCATAAAGGAGGTGATCGAACTCAAGCATCAAACTATAGGCTTATCTGTGTGTCAGGTGTTGTGGTTAAGTTGTTGGAGAAGCTTGTGAGAACTAGGATGCAGAGTTGGGGTTGATAACAATGGTATTATCTTTGGTGAGCAGTTCATAAAGGTCTTTTAATCTTGTGAATGCGACTTCATGGAGGGATTGCGAGCAGTTGGTGATGGGGAGGAGAGACTGACTATAGGTGAGAAATGGGTGTATGGGGAGTTGAGCAAACTAGATGTTAATAATGTTAATGGCCTTTTGGCTTAGAGCAAGGTACGTGAACGTAATTGAAAGCTCTGATACTAAGAGCAAATTGTAGTATCTGTTCATAAACGCTTGGTATCAATACGTGGCCCGTAGGGTCACTAGATATTTAAGCGGCAGTGTCAGTTACAGTAAACCCTGGACCGGGGCAAGACCAAACACTTGGTGGTGGGACTAGTTAGGCTCCCCTCGTTTTTTTGAATCATGCCCTCCATTTTGCCGCGTGTGCGGACCCTTGCTTTTGAGGTCGACGCCACGATACCGGCAAGGGCGGTAGCTACCGCCATCGCGAACCATGTTGGCGCGGAAAACATCTTCGGTTTCACACCTTACAGTGGAGGAAGATACCAATTAGTGGTAAAGAATATGGAAACCAGGGAAAAACTACTCCTAGGCTTTGACTGCGGAAAAACCAAAATATCTCCCTTCATAGTTGGGAGCATCTTGAAAACTCTGAAAATACAGAGATTCCTGCTAGAGTACACAGAGAAGGACGACATCATCCGCAGCATCTTCTCCAAGTGGGGCACAGTAAGAGAGATCCAAATACACAATGATGCCGACAATCCCGGATGGAAGTCGGGAGAGGTGACCATCTCTCTCGAAACAAAGTCCGAAGTTCCGAATTTCGTTTTCATCGAATCTGCCCGGGTTATGATCAACTATCCCGGAGTGAAGAAACAGTGCTTCAGATGTGGAGCTTTCGATCATCTGGGAGCAAACTGCCCCAGATCGAAATGCAGGAATTGTTTATCAACAGGCCACACCTTTGAACAGTGCAATCAGCATGCTTAAAATGCGGCACTAAAGAGCACAAGATCAACGCCTGCCCTTCGACAACCTACGCAGAAATGATGGGAGGCACCATCACACCAGTCACGCAGCTACCACCAGAAACCCAAGGAAGAAATAGTAATAACAGAGAACAAGAAGTTATTCAGATCCTAGATGAGTCGGACAATATGTCACCTCAAACAGAACCAGCTGAAGAAAATGAAACAGAGGAGATGGAAACGGCCACTACTATGACAACAGAGGTTGAGCCTACCCCCCCACACCCAGAAATCACAGGAGACAAATGGTCTTGCAGCCAACAGGCAGATAAGACAAACATGACAACCAGACAAATATTTGACACACTAGAGAAGTCAATGTCTAAGACAACAGCAGATACTCGTGACGTAATAGAAGAAACCCCATCAAAAGAGGCATCCTCATCAGAAGAGGAATACGACTCAGAAGAAGAAGCAAACAACGTGCAGGAAACAGAACCTTGCGAAGATTGGATCATGAACGGCTCTATAATCTTGAAACATTCCAAGCAACCCCAGTATGTAAAGGACAAACTGTTCAAAAGAATGGGTACAGATGGGGAACCAGCATTCCTATTCTTCAGGAACAGCACGGGATTCAAATGGGGGGAACTCTATTTTGCTGACATCACTAAGGCTAAACCAGCTCCAGTACAATGCCACCTAAGACTAAACGAGACGCAGGCTACCGCGTTCTGTGAACTGATAAATTCACTATCACACGTGGAGATGAAGACTCAACACCCACAAACTCTAATGGATTATGCCAGGAAGGTTTTCAAAGAAGAAATGAAAAAAAAAAAAAAAAAAAAAGGTCCATATATCTAGTTCACATAGGAAAGGGAAGATCTGAGAACCCAAGCTGCGAAGGCTTACATCAAGGTGGTGCAGCTCCTTATGGGCTGCATCACTCGGGCCAGGCTCTTCCCCTCTCCCTTCCTGTTCCTATATCTATCCAGTCATGTGTATGTATGTATGTGTGTGTAAATGTATGTATGTGTATGTAAGAGTCCTCTATTCATTTGTTTTCCACTCACCTTCCCCGGATAGCCACCTGAAGAGGTGACTGGCCGGGGAGGGCTGGGAAAAAGAACGGATGGAGTGAGGAAATGTCGGAGATCTACTTGGTTTCTCACTCTTGAGTGAGGCCAAGTAGATCGACTGAGGCCTCTGTACCTAACTACCACTATCAACTCTACCTATCTACTCCTCTCTTACTATCAAGCTGGCTCTCAGCACAACTTTTTACTCTTAAAAGGCCAATGATGAGATGATATGAACTCACATTCTATCTTTGATGGACAGCATGGATTTCTAAAGGAGGTCATGTTTAATAATCTACTTACTTATTACAATGAAGTGACTGCTTCCTTGGACAGAGGAGAAGGATACACAGTAATATACTTGGATTATTATAATTACGGCTATTATAATAATAGTGTTTAAGAGGAGTAACATGGGATTTTCCCACAGACTATACTTAATATACTTGGATGTTGCAAAGGCTTTTGATAGAGTGCCTGATGATAAGTTGACAGTCAAACTAGAGCAGATGGGGTAGGATATTAGACTAGTGCATTGGATTGGAGACTGGCTATCTGATAGGTATCAACAAGTTGTGTACGGGGAAGCAATATCCTGGAAAAGGAAAGTCACTAGTGGAGTGCCTCAGGGGTCTGTTTTAGGTCCATTGCTGTTTAACTTGTATATTAATGATATAGGTGACGATTTGGATGGAGATATTCAGTGGTTTGCAGATGATGCAAAGTTGGGATGATCTATGAAGTGTGGTGAAGATGTTGTGGCCTTACAGGAATACTTGAATAGATTGAGCGATTGGGCACGATAATGGGGATGTAAGTTCAATGTTGCAGAATGTAAGGTTTTAAAATTTGGAAAACAAAGATGGGATGCAGAATTAATGCTTGGTGAGAATATATTGTTGGAGTTAGAGGAAATAAGAGATCTGGGGGTGATAGTGGATAAGGATCTAAAATTTAGGGGACACATCGCCAATTGTGAAGACAACACAAAGACTTCTGGGAATAATGCGGAGGACACTGACGTGTCGAAGTAGGGAGATTCTTGTTCCATTGTATAAGGCTTTGATTAGGCCACACATGGACTATTGTGCCCAGATTTGGTCACTGGGTTTTCAGAAGGATGAAGAGATTTTAGAAAGGCTCCAAAGGAGACTGATTAAGGTGGTTTCTGTCCTCTGGAATGTCGAGTATGAGAAAAGTTTGAGGCGATGTAATTTGCAGAGTCTGGTGGACAGGATGAAAAGGGGAGATATGATAGAGACCTACAAGTTGGCAAGTGGTTGTTATAGGGTCAATGTTGGAGAAGTTTTATAGAGAATAGTGGGAGATCAGGGGAGAACCAGAGGTCATCCCTGGAAACTCTATAAAGAGGGTGTGAGTAGGGGAGTGAGAGGCAGTTTTTTTTCGTGCAGAGTTGTGAATGATTGGAATGCCTTGCCTGAGAATGTGGTGTCTGCAAAGAGTTTGAATGCCTTTAAAACACTGTATGATGAGCTGTGTGGGTGATAAAAGAACCTCCCAGATGAGTCTTTGACTCCATGAGGTCTTGGGGTGGTAATAATAATAATAATAATAATATAGTAACAGGAATAGAAATGGAAGGATACAGTATTTTCATGAGGCAGGAGCAGATGGTGTTGAGCATCATTTTGTACACTTTTTGGGTAGCTGATTTATGGACTGAATGTTATTTAGTTGCAGAGGTTTGCTAATAGTGTGACGTAACTTTAGAAACATATACCTTAAGTTTTCTGTTGGTGTAATTTCAGAGAGGTTCTTCCTATTGCAATTTTAGAGTTAAGTTCTTGGCAGTTCAGGGGTCTCTTTTATTAGATTGTGATGTCTCTCAGTTATTAGATTCACACTAATATTTTTTATCATTTGTTCATCCTCTAGATTGTTATATTTAAAAAAGTCCTCATATTCGTTTAAACTTTTTTTTGTGATTTGTTTGTTCTGCTTATCAAAAAGGTTTTGGGCAAATTTAATTAGGCAATCCTTTATATCAGGGTCAGCAAAGTGGTTGATATTGGCCCCTGGGGGTCAATTGGTTATCCAAGTGGTCAATAAATGTCTAGTGGTCAATAAACACCTAAAACAATTTTGAGTAACACCTAGTAAACATGCAATGCCAACTGGCTGATAACTGAGCCAACAAGGGAGAAACGCACGCTCTCCCTGACGAAGACATCTAGAACAGATACAATCATAGCAAGTGCGCATTTATCACCCACAGCTATCAGAGTGGTGTTCAGTGATCTGATAACTTTGAATTTACTATGTAATTTTTTTAAAGTTATAGTTCCCACAATGGCTTTTCCTTAAGAAGTGCCCAACAGTATTTGCAAGAGTATTTAAAATTTGGATTTATGCCATAATTTACCAATGAAACAATGAAAAGGGTGAAGGAATTATTATTTTTAAATTGAGAAATTTATTATGAGGTGGTCTGAAAAGTTCTCGGCCTAACAATGAAAAAACGAATTTATAATTTCAAAATTATTTTTATTTTTCAACGTAATCTCCATTAAGACTAAACCACTTATTCCAGCGATGCTCCAGCACCATTATTCTGTTCTTGTAGTGGTTCTCAGTAAGATCTGCGAAATACCTCCCTACAGCTGCAATCACTTCCTGATTCAAAGAAAAACGCTGACCATCGAGGAAGAGTTTAGTTTTGGAAAAAGATAGAAGTCTGAGGGAGCTAAATCTGGGAAATAGGGTGGATTCAAAGAAAGTGACCAAAATAGTGACAGGTCTGTGGAATACTCCCTATGAGGATAGGTTGAAGGTTTGCAGGTTACAAAGTTTAGTTGCTAGGTGGAAACGAGGGGACATGATAGAAACTTTTAAGATATTAAAGGGATTTTATAAAATTAATGCAGTGAAATTTTTCAATACATGTCAGACAGTCAGAGAACTAGGTCCATTCATGGAAGTTGTGTTAGAGTGTGGTTAGTATTAGTGTGTGGAGCAGATTTTTTGCATGGAGGGTGGTGAGTGAGGGAATGGATTGCCAGAATTGGTTGTGAGTTCCTTTATAATGAATGTATTCAAGGAGAGGCATGTTAAGATTTGCATGCATGATAGTTGATTTGGGTCTCATGAGATGAGTTTCCAGACTCCATGGAGATTCCATAAAATAATAATAATAATTTTTTTTCATGCATTTTTAAGTATTAAATTTAATAATGTTGAAAGTTTATTTTTCACTTGGTTAGACTATAATTTTAGTCTAAGGGTGAGCAAACAAAGTTTGCGCCTGAAAGTATCTTCAGGACAGGGGGTAAGGTAGTACAACACCGGGCAACTCGTTACAAAGGTGGAGCAAGCTAACTGTTGTACTACCTTACCCCAGTCCTGAAGATACTTTCAGGTGCAAACTTTGTTTGCTCACACTTGGATAAAGGATTAAACTGAATCTATTATAGTCTAACCAAGTGAAAATGAACTTTCAACATCTTTCTCTAAATCCAGAGTAATTTAAAAAAAAGGTGGCACACCGTTTGGCAACTCCTATAGGTAGAGATGACCTTGCTAATGCTTCTGCCTGGTATCTCCACTTGGGCCTGGCTCCCACTGAAGAGACCTCAATAAAGGTTGAAACTAGTCTGGGTAGTGGCCCTTCCCTTAATGCATAACATTATGCATATCTGCAAGGAGATGTGTTTTGCATTATGGGAGATACTGAGATAGGAGTGATGTTATCTTGCTCCACCTTTGCAACGAGTTGCCCAGTGTTGTACTACCATACCCCAGTCCTGAAGATACTTTCAGGCGCAAACTTTGTTTGCTCACACTCGGATAAAGGATTAAATTAAATTTAATAAATTTAAAGTAGTAGGCTCACTCACCAGTATTCCTTGTTCTTTTAAGCGCTTCATCTCATTTTGCCTCAGGTAAAATGGGCTGCATTATTAAATTATCCTCTGATGTTGATTGCAGTATTTCTTTGTTCTCCCTGCAGTAGACACATTTTCATTTGTCACATTATTGAACTTATGTTGTCACGTGGATACAGAAAGGCCAGAACATGTAAAGTGTAGATTTCGAAGTCATTTTCTACATGTTATATAATTTCTTTTGTTGAGTAGATTTAATTATTTTTTGCACTTCATAACTCACTTTCACCCTAGTTCCTTAAGCTACTGCTACTGTCTGTTAAGAGTGGTGATGTCATTTGTTCTTCCATTGTTGATGACCATGTCCACACCTGAATTTTTGAAATGCATGTATATATGCTAGAGCAGCTATACCTTACAACCTCATTGCAAGGGACCTCGCCTCAGTATAGACTACATGAAATTTGCTTAGTACAGTGGGGGGGGGGGAGCTATTAAAAGTAACAGCTTAGGGACCACAATAACCTTAAATCCAGCCCTATCCACATTAATCCAGTAATAACCCCCTTACTAGGGAACTTCTGCAGTTTTTCCTACTAATGTCTATCATTAATGAAATCATGTATGTTTAGTATTTCACTAAATACTAGACATACACAATTGTCATTTTTTCTTAAATATGCATTATAAAATATATGGCATTATACATATTTTAGGTGCTGTGAGCCTGGAATATCCACTTTCTCACCAACCTGTTTATGGTAACTGGACCATACAAATCATTGCTCAGGTAATATTAGATTTGTCTTATTATTTTTCATCTTTATGCAGTAATAATAAATGTTATAATGTTTATTATTATTGTACTGTACAATGATGTAGTACAACACTCTCAAAACTTGTGTTTTTTTCATTTCACAAAACAGGAAAACCTTGACATCATCACCACTTGGCTGTAATTCTAAGCAAATGAAATGAATCTGTACTAAACTATTAAATGAAAAAATATTCTTTAGATTTTATGTTACCATTTTTAATAACATTTTGACTTTTTTTTAACAGTTACAACTGAAAAGTGAAAATTATTCTTATTAAAGTGACTGTGTCAATGGCTATACTATTTGATGCTTGAATATTTACTATAATTAGATGATTTTAATATTATTGTTTTAATATTTTAATATTTTAATATTAAACAGCAGGGTCATTACTGTTTAACTTGTACATTAATGATGTAGGTGAAGATTTGGATGGAGATATTCAGTTGTTTGCAGATGATGCAAAGTTGGGATGAACCATGAAGTGTAGTGAAGATGTTGTGGCCTTGCAGGAAGACTTGAATAGATTGAGTGATCGGACACGGAAATGGGGATGTGAGTTCAATGTTGCAAAATGTAAGGTTTTAAAATTTGGAAAACAAAGATGGGATGCAGAATTTATGCTTGGTGAGAATATATTGTTGGAGGTAGAGGATATAAGAGATCTGGGGGTGATAGTGGATAAGGATCTAAAATTTAGAGGACACATCGCCAAAATTGTGAAGACAACACAAAGGCTTCTGGGAATGATGCAGAGGACACTGACATGTAGAAGTAGGGAGATTCATGTTCCATTGTATAAGGCTTTGATTAGGCCACACATGGACTATTGTGCCCAGATTTGGTCACCGGGTTTTCAGAAGGATGAAGAGATATCAGAAAGGGTCCAAAGGCGACTAACTAAGGTAGTTTCTGACCTCTGGAATGTTGAATATGAGGAAAGATTGAGAAGGTGTAATTTGCAGAGTCTGGTGGACAGGAGGAAGAGGGGAGATATGATAGAGACCTACAAGTTGGTAAGGGGTTGTTATAGGATCAATGCTGGAGAAGTTTTACAGAGAATAGTGGGAGATCAGGGGAGAACCAGAGGTCATCCCTGGAAAATGTATAAAGAGGGTGTGAGCAGGGGAGTGAGAGGCAGTTTTTTTTCGTGTAGAGTTGTGAATGATTGGAATGCCTTGCCTGAGAATGTGGTATCTGCAAGGAGTTTGAATGTGTTTAAATCACGGTATGATGAGCCGTGTGTGTGATAAAAGGACCTCCCAGATGAGTCTTTCACTCCATGAGGTCTTGGGGTGGTAATAATAATAATAATAATAATAATAATAATAATAATAATAATAATAATAATAATCCTCCTAAACAGGCAAACTAGTCAAAAAAATGAAATTCACAGACAGAGCAGACAATACAGATAGGATTAACTGCCCTATCATAAACATTAAGCAAGTTGCTAACAAGCTGTTATTTGTCTCCATGACAAGCCATGAAGTTTAACATGAAAAGAGAAGATGAAAAAGGAGAATGGGATAGTATTGTATATGGGCAAGTGATATTCCAGAAGAGGAAAGTCACTAATAGTGTGTCTCCAAGGATCCGTTTTAGGGCCATTATTGTTTAATTTGTATGTAAATGATATTGGAAAGGACTTATGTGGTGATATAGAGTTGTTTTGCAGATGATGCAAAGTTTGGGAGAATTATAAGAAGCAGAGCAGATGTTGTAGCTTTGCAAGAGGGTAAGTGTGTTGGGGATGTCTGTTTAATGTAGCACAGTGTGAGGTTTTAAAATTTGGGAAGCAAAGATGGAATGCAGAGTATTGGATTTATGTGGATATCTTAGAGGAGGTGGAGGATATTAAAGATCTAGGGATGATGGTGGATAGGGACTTGAAATTTCATGGATATTTTGCTAAAATTGTGAGGGCAACATGACAAATTATGGGAATGATGTAGAGAATACTGACATTTATAAGTAAGGATGTTATGATTCCATTGTACAAGGATTTGATCGAACAGCATATGGATTACAGTGTACATATTTGGATGCCTGGTTTTCAAAAGTATGATGAGTTTTTGGAGCAGGTTTAGAGATAATTTAATAAGTTGGTAAGGAGTAATGATCAGATTACTGTGGATGAGATTTTTAATATAGAATGTCTGGAGACAAGGGGAGAACAAAGAGGCCCCCTGGAAGCTGTATAAGGAGGAGGATGTGACTGGGGGGGGGAATGCTTTCACTGTCTCTGCACTCAAATCAAGGTATGTGGAGCTGTGTAGGTGAGAGTGGGATCTCCCACAATGAGTCTCTTGACTTCTTGGAGATCTCATGGTAATAATAATAATAATAATAATAATAATAATCATATTTTTGAGAAATTAGTATAAATCTGGGCCGTAAAAATAAGAGATAGTATCTCTGCCAAAAATTAAGGCACAGCATAAAAATTTGGCAGCCACTTCAGGTTGATCAGAATGCAGTTTCAAAAGCCAAATAGGGAGGATAGAGAAGATAGAACAGGGGGAGGAGAACTGTTGATGATAGCTGATGTGTTGCAGCCAAAGAAAGTAGTATATCAAGATGATAGACATGTGAATGAGAGTTCATCTGAGGCAGTCTGGTACAAAATAGTGACCAATGCAACCAAAAATACAGTTGGATGCTGCTATAGGCCAGGGAATACAGGGGGAGATATTGAATTCATGCATCAGCAAATTAGTGCAATGAGTGCAGGCTTAGTGATTATTATGGGGGATTTTAATTACGGTGATATCAATTGGAAGGAGGAAATATCACATAGCAAAAAGGAAATGGAGTTCATACATCTTCTACGAGATAATTACTTGAAACAGCACATAACTGAAGGGACATGTGGTGTGAGAGTGTTGGACCTGGTTATTGGTTCAGAGGTTATATGAATAAGTAAGGTGTCCTCGTTACCTCCAATTGGTGAAAGTGATCATGTGGTATTGACTTGGGAGGTTGCAAAATCTGTGGATTTTTCTGTTAAGAAGGGGTTTATACAGAACTACTGATTAGGCAATTATAACAAGCTTCGGAGTGAGCTTGCAGCCATCCCATGGCAGAACATATTGCAGGGGAAAGATGTTAGCAGTGCATGGGATAAAATCAGCGGGTATCTGAGGAAAGCAATATCAGATTGTGTCCCCATGGTCAGGAGGTCAAACAAGGCAGGCGTTAGATGGATGAGCAGTAGTATCAAGCTTGATCTGCAAAAAAAGAAAATGTTATGGAGAATTTACAAGGAGAAAGGCGATCAGTATACCCATGAGCAGTACAAGGCTCAAGCTAGGAAGGTTACCAGTATAGTAAGAAAAGCTAAATCAGATTATGAGAAGACCTTAGCCAAAGAGATCAAGGGTAATCCCAAAGAGTTCTTCCACTATGTAGCAGGTAAGAGGAAGAATGACTTCGGAAGGATAACTTTAGTGCTTGCTGATGGTATTGAGGTGACAAAATCAGATGTAATAGTTGAGTTACTGAGTGATCACTTTTCAAAAGTCTATCACCCAAGTGAGGATATCTCTATACCTGTAGCAATAACTAATGTGAGAATCGAAGCTAAAGAATCAGAGGTATTTAATATATTGCAAAATTTAAATGCAAACACTGCTGTAGGCTTAGATGGAATATCAGCTCGGGTGTCGCGTGAATGTGCAAATGAATTGTCAACCCCTCTTACTTGGATATTTAATTTAAGTTTGAACTCTGGTATGGTCCCTAGGGAGTGGAAGTTAGACAAAGTGCATAAGGGTGGCTCTAAAACTGCGGTAGTTAATTACAGACCAATCACCATCTCAGGAGTAGTGGTAAAAGTATTGGAAAAGTTGGTTAAAGACAAAATTCAAGAATGGGTGGATCAGAATATGATACTCTATAGAGGCCAACATGGTTTTGTTAAAGGTAGATCCTGCCTTAGCAATCTATTAACTTTTCATAATAGAATGACATCTGAGTTGGACAAAGGAATTGGTTACACAGTGCTGGATTTTACTAAGGCTTTTGACAGATACCCCATAAAACACTGTTACGCAAATTGGAGCAGATGGGAATGGATACTAAATTAGTGATATGGATAGGAGAATGGTTCAGGGAGAGATACCATAAGGTGGTGTATGGAGGAGCCGAGTCCAGAATGAGGCAGGTGACTAGTGGTGTGCCTCAGGGCTCTGTGCTTGAGCCATTGTTGTTTAATTTGTATATAAATGATATAGGAAATGGCTTAAAGGGAGATATTCAGTTGTTTGCTGATGATGCAAAGTTGGGTAGTAGCGCAATAAAAAATCAAGCTGATGTAAAGTTTGCAGGATGATTTAAATAAGCTGGTAAAATGGGCAAAAGATAATGGATGTCAGTTCAATGTGGAAAAGTGTAAAGTCATGCATTTTGGGATTAAAAGATTACCAGCTGTGTACTACATTGATGGAATGGTACTCCAAGAGATTGATGAGGCTAGGGACTTAAGGGTGTTGGTAGATAGGGAGATGAAGTTCAGAGGACACATTGCTAAGGTGTCCAAGATTGCACATAGGATTACTTGGTTGTTGAGGAACGCACTGACATCCGGAGATAAAGAGGTTATTATTCCCCTTTATAAAGCGTTGAGCGTTGATACTTCCACATTTGGATTACTGTGCTCAGGTCTGGTCACCTGAATTCCTTGGAGATGAGGAGGCTGTGGAGAGGGTTCAGAGAAGAGTAACCAAGTTGGTGAGTGATGTAAAAAATGCTCCCTACATTGAAAGATTGAGAGCTTGTGGATTGCAGAGATTAGTTGATAGGCGAAGAAGAGGGGATATGATAGAAACATTTAAATTACTGAAAGGTTTTTATAGGATTGATGCATGGGAAATGTTTCAGCTGTGTGATTGTGATGGAAGAACAAGAGGTCATTCCTGGAAATTAAAGAAGAGTGTGGTTAACAAAGGTGTCTGAACAAGGTTTTTTGCCTGGAGGGTGGTGAATGAGTGGAATTCATTGCCTGACTTAGTTGTGAGCTCTTCATCTGTAAATGAATTCAAGAAGAGATATGACAAATATTGTTTTGCTAGTTTGGATCTCCCGCGATGAGTCTACTGACTCCATGGAGATACTCATAATAATAATAATAATAATAATAATAATAATCAAAATCGATTGCTGCTATCTTGATAAGAAAATTTTAGTTTTACAACATTAAATGATGGTAGTGTGGTTTTATTATTATTATTACATGACAGCTTCAAGGAGTTCCAGGACTCACTGGTAGAGGGCATTTCATGCTGCACAATCCACTATCTACATTACTTAATCCTCTGTCTACAGACTATCTCACCCTTTACCACCCACTTATAGTATTTTTGTCTGTTAATTGCTTGTGTTAATTAATCGCTCACCAATTTTTCCATGTGCAGTGTGAAGACCTCAAATTTCAGTTAGGAAGGAAATTCTGTTACCTCCATATGAGATTCGTTCAAAAAAAACTCTGTAACAATTCCTTTATGTTGAGAATCAAACTTATGTCTTTTCCAATAAAATGATGCAATGTCCCATCATTTTTCCAACTGAATTATGGATGCACTTTTTTGATGTTCATTACAAAAATTTGTCGTGCCATAGGCAAAGTTGTGCCATTTGGCCTGTTTGAATATGCTATAAGCAGTCTTGTGGAAGAAAACTAAATTCTCACACAAGAGTTTATTCCTTATTGAATATCATCTGTATTAACAAAGCTGTAAGACTTTTTTACATCATTCCAATTAAACAGATCTGATGGCCTCTGATTATCCCCCTCCCTTCCCTATAAAATAAATAAATTCCGTGGGATGATAAAGCGTTCCCCCTTTTTATGGGAATTCATGGTACCATCTAGTCCCCCCAAATTTTATCCTGGCTCTCGCATAGGCTGACGAATCAGACCTATGGCTGGGTCAGTATTCCTGACTGTAATTTGTGTGTGTCCTTGGACCGATTTGCCTGCTCGCGGGATGAAAAACACCAGATAAACTAGCAGAAAAAACCCTGCTGTCCACGACCAAGACCGGTTAACTTGGCTATGGCTGAGGAAGATCCTTGAGCTCCTCACGTCGTTGACGGGAATCGAACCTAGGACACTCCTTCCCCGAGCATATGGTTGTGAAGCACAAAGCCACTAGGCTAACCATGCGGACCCCTTCCCTATGAGAGATGTTGTATCACTCCTTTAATAATTCTGAATTTTCTTATATATATATATATATATATATATATTTTTATATGTACATATATGTTTGTCTTTTTTAAATTATGAATTTTATTTTATTGACCAGTTGTTGTCTTACTTGAACTTTTGATGACACTTCTTTTGTAACTTATCCAATACTGCTGTCAGTCTATTGTAGCATATGACTAGATTGCTAAAGCAAGAATATAGTTTTTTTTGAAGTACTTACTTCAACAGACTGAACAGTGTTATTATTTTCTTTTCTTTATCAAAATAGTAAAATAAAGCGATAGATTCCAGTATTGCGACCACATGTTTATTAAGATTAATAAAGATAAACAAATCTGATAAGTTTCATATGTCATTTGACTTACATCTTCAGGGAGTAAAGGTAACTAAAAGTTTAAACACAAGAAATGAGAAATTACTCAAAATAGACCATTAGATATTGTTATGGCCGTCTAACTGTTCATCAAATTAAAAAATTTGAATGCAGAATCTATACATACATTAATACATGCTTTGTTTGAACAATGCTGGATGTTGTCACATTCTGTTGTTCATGTTCACTCTGTCCAAAGTCTGACTTAGGTATATTTTTTATGAATGCTGACCAAACTTGATGTAGAATTAGGCCCTGGTTTTTGTTGCATTGCATTGGGATTCTAAGCATATTAGCAGCTTCTTTAAATTTCCTTGTGAAACAGTTTTTTTCAATATAAGACATGTTCATTTTATGCCAAAGTACGTTATGGCCGGTGGAAGTTGTGTGTGATGCTAGGCCTAATTTGTGTTCCCTCCTTTTTTGCACGTCTTTTTGGAGTGCGTTCATATGAATTTCCCCTGATCTTTCCATCTGGCCTATGTAGCAGATGCCACAGGAACAATGAATTTTATAGACACCTGGTTTTTTTAAAGGGTGATGTGGAGGTTTGGGGGGATGTAGAAATCTTGATATTTTTTCTAGCGGAAGAAAAGCAACTTTAATGTTATGTTTGCTTAGTAATTTGGCCAATTTGTCTGTAACATTCTTGATGTATGGCAGCGTGATTGCGTTCTTGAAATCTTGCTTTTGCGAAATGCTTGTAGGAGGTGTGTTGAGGATTTTCTTGATTATCTTAGGTTCAAAACCAGTGGCCAGTGGCCAGATTGCATTGAATACACCGGTTCTCGTCCGATCACCAAAGTTAAGCAGCATTGAGCCCAGTCAGTACTTGGAGGATTAAACCTGGGAACACCGGGTGCTGCTGGCTTTTTTTGAGCCAGTGGCCAGACTACGTTGAATACACCGGTTCTCGACCAATCCCCAAAGTTAAGCAGCATTGGGCCTGGTCAGTACTTGGGAGGGCGCCACCTGGGAACACCGGGTGCTGCTTTTTCGGGATGTGGCGTGGCGTTAAAGCAAAGCTCTGAAACCTTTCAAAATTTTTTTTTTTTTTTTTTGTTCTTGAAAGAAGGTTAATTACTACAGTGGAGTGATCTAGATGTTTTCTTTGTTTTTCTTTTTCTTGAAGAAGTACATTAAATTTTTTAATTAAATTACATTTAAGCGTTAACGCATTTGGTCAGAAATCGCTGTAGCTTTGTTGTATGTAATACTTTCAGTGTTATTCCAAAGGTTGGACGGAAGCAATGTGGCTAACTCATTGTGAAGAGTAAATGCATCATGGCTTATCTGTGCTAGTTCTGATCTAGTGGCTACAATCCTTTCTCTCAAAATAGCTAGTTCTGTTCTTCAGTAAATTCTGTTAGCTTTGGTTGAATGGAATGCGTGCTTGATTTTTATGAACTTGGGAACAATTTCATTATCTCTAAATCAGATTAAAAATAGATCTAGAAAAAAATCTAGGTCACTCCAAAGTAGTAATTAACCTTTCTTTAAGAGTCTTATCAAGAACCCCAAAAAAATATACTTTTGAAAGGTTTAAACTTTGCTTTAACACCACACCACATCCCAAAAATTGATATCATAACTCAAATCGAGAAACGAATACGAAATCTACCTGGAGATGCATCGGATCTCATCCGCATACAAAGTACAGCATTACTATTACAATGAACTTTCAATATTACAAAGCAAATTACCACCCAGGAGCTTACCATACACAGAATCCACAGCCCTCAAAGAACTAAAATCAGACAGACAAAAACATCGTTATAATTAAGTTGGATAAAGGGAATGTGATGGTAGTCATGAACTAAGAGGATTATAATAAGAAAATGAAAATTGTTCTTGAAGATTCCACTACCTATACACCCCTAGACAGAGATCCCACTTGGCGAGTTCACAATAAAACCAATGATCTAATTAAAAATATACCCAATTGGACTGAAAAACTAAAATGAACTCTACAATCAAAACACCCATTAGTACCTAGAATATATGGAGTACCAAAAATTCATAAGAAAGATACTCCTTTAAGACCGATAGTTAATGGAAGAGACTCTCCGACCTCAAATCTGGCAAAACACCTCACTAATATGATTTTACCACACATAGGAAAAACAACATCATTCATTAAGAACAGTGTACATTTTATTGAGAAGGTAAAGGATATATACATAAAACCTTCAGACATCTTGGCAAGTTTGGATGTAGTCAGCCGTTTTTACAAATATTCCCAGAAATGAAACAATGAATCTCCTTGAAGACCTTTTTCACCGGACATTGTAGAACTATATAAGAATTGCATAAAAAATACATTTTTCATGTATCAAGACAAACTTTGAGAACAAAAAGAAGGGCTGGCAATGGGCTCCCTCCCCCTCTTCCCAGCTTTAGCTAACCTATATATGGAAAATTTTGAAAATAACACATCAAACAACTATCATAAAAAATCAAATATTTGGCTTCGTTATGTAGACGATATTTTCATCATATGGCCAGGAACAACAGAGGAACTCACTCTTTTAAAGATTATCTTAATAATCTACACAATAACATAAAATTCGCTTTGGAACAGGAAAAATATAAAAAATTATCTTTCCTTGATATACTAATGGAGCAGGAGTGGGCCTCTTGTGGGAATGGGTACTTGGGAGAAGGGGGATGACATCAGCTAACACTGAGCCCAGTGGAGTCTAGAGGGGATAATGCTAGGTATAGAAACAATGGCATTTATATGCTTTATACTAATGCCAGGAGTATCTGGAATAAAGGAGAGGAATTGGTGGCGCAGATAGCATCAGCCTGGCCAAAAATTATTGGGATCACGGAGACGTGGTTGACAGAAGGGGATATAATAACAGGAATAGAAGTCGCTGGGTACAGCATTTTTTGGCAGGATAGGAAGGGAAAGCTTGGTGGAGTACTGCTTATGATAAGTGACGACCTATGTCCTCTAAGAGTGGAGACTTTGGAAGGCAGTGGAACTAATGATTTTGAAAGTATATGGTGTGAGGTGGAGGTGGGCAAGATAGGATATTTATTGGGGCGTTGCTACAGACCCAGGAGCACAGAGGGTGGGGACCAGGAAATGTTTAGACAGTTGAGTTTGGCAAGTGCAAGAAGAATGATTGTTATGAGAGATTTTAACTACAGTAGTATAAGCTGGGGAGAGGAAGATGCATGTAGCAATAAGGGAATGGAAATTCTAGAATTCTTGAGAGACAAATGTCTTAGGCAACATGTAAGAGAGGGAACAAGAGGTTCAAGAGTTTTGGATTTGGTTATAGCATCAGAAGAGTTGATAATAACTGAGATGACATCTCTCCCACCAGTTGGAGAGAGTGACCATATGGTTTTGACTTGGAAAATGAATAGACATTCAGGAGTATCAAAGAGAAGAGAACGTATGTGGAATTATAAGGCAGCTGATTGCAATAGTTTAAATGTCAACTTGGGGAAGTTTCATGGAGGGAGGAATTGGAAGGCCACGATATCATTAGTGCATGGGAAATTATGAAAGAATATTTGTTAGCAGCAATGGTAAGTTGTATACCATTAAGTAAGAAAGTAACACAGAGGATTGCTGCAATAATGAGAAGGATGCTGACCTGCAGAGATAAAACTGTCATCATTCCGTTGTATAAGACCCTGATCAGACCACACCTAGACCATTGTTCTCAGATTTGGTCCCCAGGATTTGAAGGGGATAAATTAAAAAAATCATGAAGTGGAAAGGGTACAAAGGCGGATAACAAAGATGGTTTCAGGACTGTACAATGATAGTTATGAGGATCGGCTGAGGGAATGTGGACTGCAGAGTTTGGTGGATAGAAGAAGGAGAGGTGATATGATTGAGGCTTCTAAACTGTTGAGAGGTGGTTACAGGGTAGACACCGGGGAGTTCTTTCGCTTGGTTGAACAGCGGGAAGGAGTGATGACAAGAGGCCAGCCCTGGGAAGTTACGAAAGGAATCTGTGAGCAAGAGAGTGAGGAGTGGTTTCTTTGCATGGAGGGTGGTTGAACCATGGAATGCATTGCCTGATGGAGTGGTGAGAGTGAGAACGGTCAATGAGTTTAAGGAGTGGTATGATAGACTTTGTGTTTCTTAGGGGGGAAACCGCCCCTCGATGAGTCTTGACAGACTTTATGTTCTTAGGAAGGACCTCCCACGATGATCTTTTGGCTCCATGGAGGCCTGAATAATAATAAAATAATAATAAATCAATGAAAAAGAAAACAGATTATCTTTCTCCATTTATAGAAAGCCACCAACACAGGAAGATTTCTTAATGCTGCCTCACATCACCACCACACCATGCAAAAAAAAAAAAAAATAGGTTTAATAAAAACCTTGTGGGACAGAGCTTACAATATTTCCAGGACAGAAGAAAAGCAGAATGGAGAATTACATTATTTAACACAGATCCTCAAAAAAAATCGTTTTGAACCTAAGATAATCAAGAAAAATTCTCAATACACCTCCTACAAGCATCTCACAAAAGCAAGATTTCAAGAACGTAATCATGCTACCATACATCCAGAATTTTACAGACAAATTGGCCAAATTACTATACAAGCATAACATGAAAGTAGCTTTTCTTCCACTAGAAAAAATATCAAGATTTCTACATCCTCCAAATCCTCCACATCACCTTTTAAAAAAAACCAGGTGTCTATAAAATTTATTATTCCTGTGGCATCTGTTATGTAGACCAGATGGGAAGATCAGGGGAAATTCGTATGAACAAACATAAAAAAGACATGCAAAAAAGGAGAGAACACAAATCAGGCCTAGCATCCCACACAACTTCCACCGACCATAATGTACTTTGGCATAAAATGAACATGTCTTATATTGAAAAAAACTGTTTCACAAGGAAATTTAAAGAAGCTGCAAATATGCTTAGAATCCCAATGCAATGCAAAAAAACCAGGGCCTTATTCTGCACCAAGTTTGGTCAACATTTATAAAAAATATACATAAGTCAGACCTCAGACAGAGTGAATGTGAACAACAGGACATGACAACATCCAGCATTGTTCAAACATAGCATGTATTAATGTATGATTCTGTATTAATGTATGTATTAATGTAATAGATTCTGCATTCAGATTTTTTAATTTGATGAACAGTTAGATGGCCATAACAATATCTAATGGACTATTTTGATGTGTTTAAACTTTTAGTTACCTTTAACCCCTGAAGATGTAACTCAAATGATGCCACATGTCCTAAATTTCAAATGTTTATCAACAATTACCCAAAGATTAGGAAAAATTAGACAAAAGTATGTCTTTATAATTCAGTTCCTGTGCTCAGAAGAGGGGATAACTGTAATTAGAATACATCAACATACAAAACTTGTCGGGTTTGTTTATCTTTATTAATCTTAATAAACATGTGGCCGCAATACCAGAATCTTTCTTTTGAACTGCTAAGGAAATTTAAGGAAGCTGCAAATAATCTTAGAATCCCAACAATGCAAAAAAACTAGGGCCTAATTCTACATCAAGTTGGTCAGCATTCATAAAAAATATACCTAAGTCAGACCTCGGACAGAGTGAATGTGAACAACAGAACATGATAACATCTAGCATTGTTCAAACATAGCATGTATTAATGTATATATAGATTCTGCATTGGGATTTTTTAATTTGGTAAACAGTTAGATGGTTAGAAACCTATGCCTATAATTAAAGTGATAGATTTCAGATTGTGAAATGGGAAAAATACTCACAGTGAAAACCCTTTGAAAATTATTGTTATTAATGTTAGTATTATTATTCCAAACCTCCATGGAGTCATAAAACTCATCTAAGACCCATCTCAGACAACACAAAAGTCTGTCATACTGCTCCTTAAACCCATTCACTATCTGCACATTCACCACTCTGACAGGCAATACATTCCATGGTCCATCTGCCCTCTATGCAAATAAGCTGCTTTTCACCCTCCTACTCATCATATTGTTTTGCAATTTCTAGAGATGCCATTGGCTGAAGAAAATGGTATAAAGACAGCTGATGCAGAATGTGTGGTGGAGATACTCAATGAGCAGTTAATAAAGATCTTTCAATATTGTGAATGTGATTTCATGGAGAGATTGAGAGCAGTTGATGATGAGGAGGAGAGACTGACTGTAAGTGAGCAATAGGTGTTGGGGAGTTGAGTCAACTAGATGTAAATAAGGCTGTGGGACTTGATAATATATCACCGTGTATTCTGAAGGAATGTGCCAGGGGGTTGACACCTGCCTTGACATATTTTTTTAATACAAGTCTTGCACTTGGTCAAGTTCCTAAGGAGTGGAAGGAGGGCAAGATTGTGCCACTTCATAAAGGAAGTGATCGAACTCAAGCATCAAACTATAGGCCTGTCTGTGTATCAGGTGTTGTGGTTAAGTTGTTGGAGAAGCTTGTGAGAACTACGATCCAGAGTTGGGTTCACAACAATAGTATTATTATTATTATTATTATTATTATTACGGGTATCTCCATGGAGTCAGTAGACTCATCGCGGGAGACCCAAGCTAGCAAAACAATATCTGTCATATCTCTTCTTGAATTCATTTACAGATGAAGAGCTCACAACAAAGTCGGGCAATGAATTCCACTCATTCACCACCCTCCAGGCAAAAAACCTTGTTCTGACACCTTTGTTAACCACACTCTTCTTTAATTTCCAGAGATGACCTCTTGTTCTTCCATCACTATCACACAGCTGAAACATTTCCCCTGCATCAATCCTATAAAAACCTTTTAGTAATTTGAATGTTTCTATCATATCCCCTCTTCTTCACCTATCAATCCACAAGCTCTCAATCTATCAATGTAGGGAGCATTTTTTATATCACTCACCAACTTGGTCACTCTTCTCTGAACCCTGTCCACAGCCTCCTCATCTCCAAGGAATCCAGGTGACCAGACCTGAGCACAGTAATCCAAATGTGGAAGTATCAATGCTTTATAAAGGGGAATAATAACCTCTTTATCTCTGGATGTCAGTGTGTTCCTCAACAACCAAGTAATCCTATGTGCAATCTTGGACACCTTAGCAATGTGTCCTCTGAACTTCATCTCCTTATCTACCAATACCCCTAAGTCCCTAGCCTCATCAATCTCTTGGAGTACCTTTCCATCGATGTAGTACACAGCTGGTAATCTTTTAATCCCAAAATGCAAGACTTTACACTTTTCCACATTGAACTGACATCCATTTTCTTTTGCCCATTTTACCAGCTTATTTAAATCCTCCTGCAAACTTTCAACATCAGCTTGATTTTTTATTGCACTACACAACTTTGCATCATCAGCAAACAACTGAATATCTCCCTTTAAGCCGTTTCCTATATCATTTATATACAAATTAAACAACATTGGCCCAAGCACAGAGCCCTGAGGCACACCACTGGTCACCTGCCTCATTCTGGACTCGGCTCCTCCATACACCACCTTATGGTATCTCTCCCTGAGCCATTCTCCTATCCATATCACCAATTTAATATCCATTCCCATCTGCTCCAATTTGCGTAACAGTGTTCTATGGGGTATCCTGTCAAAAGCCTTAGCAAAATCCAGAAGTACCACTGTGTAGCCAGTTCCTTTGTCCAACTCTGATGTTATTCTATTATGGATAGTTAATAGATTGCTAAGGCAGGATCTACCTTTAACAAAACCATGTTGGCCTCTATAGAGTATCATATCCTGATCCACCCATTCTTGAATTTTGTCTTTAACCAACTTTTCCAATACTTTTACCACTACTCCTGAGATGGTGATTGGTCTGTAATTCAATACTGCAGTTTTAGAGCCACCCTTATGCAAAGGAACCACTTTGCCTAACTTCCACTCCCTAGGGACCATACCAGAGTTCAAACTTAAATTAAATATCCAGGTAAGAGGGGTTGACAATTCATTTGCACATTCACGCAACACCCGAGCTGATATTCCATCTAAGCCTACCGCAGTGTTTGCATTTAAGTTTCGCAATATATTTAATACCTCTGATTCTTTAGCTTCAATTCTCACATTAGGTATTGCTATAGGTATAGAGATATCCTCACTTGGGTGATAGACTTTTGAGAAGTGATCACTCAGTAACTCGACTATTACATCTGATTTTGTCACCTCAATACCATCAGCACCCAAAAAAAAGGAAAGAACCACACGCTCCCGGGTGGGCTTGAACCACCAACCTTTCGGTTAACAGCCGAACGCGCTAACCGATTGCGCCACGGAAGCACACACATCTTTGATGGACAGCATGGATTTGCTAAAGGGAGGTCGTGTTTTAGTAATCTACTTACTTATTATAATAAAGTGACTGTTTCCTTGGACAGAAGAGAAGGATATACAGTAATATACTTGGATTTTGCAAAGGCTTTTGATAGAGTACCTCGTGATAAGTTGACAGTCAAACTAGAGCAGATTGGGTTGGATATTAGATTAGTGCATTGGATTGGAGACTGGCTATCTGATAGGTATCAACAAGTTGTGTATGGGGGTGCAATATCCAGGAAAGTCACTAGTGGAGTGCCTCAGGGGTCTGTTTTAGGGCCATTACTGTTTAACTTGTATATTAATGATATTGGCGAATATTTGGATGGAGATATTCAGTTGTTTGCAGATGATGCAAAGTTGGGACAAACCATAAAGAGTTGTGAAGATGTTGTGGCCTTGCAAGAAGACTTCAATAAATGATTGGGCACAGAAATGGGGATGTGAGTTCAATGTTGCAAAATGTAAGGTTTTAAAATTTGGAAAACAAAGATGGGATGCAGAATTTATGCTTGGTGAGAATATATTGTTAGAGGAAATAAGAGATCTGGGGGTGATAGTGGATAAGGATCTAAAATTTAAGGGACATATCGCCAACATTGCGAAGACAACACAAAGACTTCTGGGAATGATGCGGAGGACACTGACGTGTAGAAGTAGAGAGATTCTAGTTCCGTTGTATAAGGCTTTGATTAAGCTACTCAAGGACTATTGTGCCCAGATTTGGTCAATGGGTTTTCAGAAGGATGAAGAGATGTTGGAAAGGATCCAAAGGCGACTGGCTGAGGTAGTTTCTTACCTCTGGAATGTCGAGTATGAGGAAAGATTGAGAAGATGTAATTTGCAGAGTCTGGTGGACAGGAGGAAGAGGGGAGATATGATAGAGACCTACAAGTTGGTAAGGGGTTGTTATAGGATCAATGGTGGAGAAGTTCTACAGCAAATAGTGGGAGATCAGAGGAGAACCAGAGGTCATCCCTGGAAACTGTATAAAGAGGGTGTGAGTAGGGGAGTGAGAGACAGTTTTTTTTTCGTGCAGTGTTGTGAATGATTGGAATGCCTTGCCTGAGAGTGTGGTGTCTGCAAGGAGTTTGAGTGTGTTTAAGACACGGTATGATGAGATGTGTGTGTGTGTGTGTGTGTGTGTGTGTGTGTGTGTGTGTGTGTGTGTGTGTGATAAAAAGACCTCCCAGATGAATCTTTGACTCCATGAGGTCTTGGGGTAATAATAATAATAATTAATATTGTAGAGTTTTGATATCGTTTTGGTTGTTTCCCTTGGTACCCTCTGCAAGGTTAATTTATCCTCTTCAAATCCTGGTTACCTGATCTGGGCACAGTAATCCAGTTTGTTCTGATTAAATCTTTATACAATGGTTAACATCATTAGTATTGTGGCAATCCTCTTTTTGCCTTCACCACATGTCCTAAATTCCAATGTTTATCAACAATTACCCAAAGATTAGGCAAAATTAGACAAAAGTATTTCTTTATAATTCAGTTCCTGTACTCAGAAGAGAGGTAGCTGTAATTGGAATAAATCAAATTTAATAAATTTTTGATATTATTATAGTAAGACTTCCATGGAGCCAAAGACTCATCTAGGAAGTCCCTTTTGTCATACGCTGAGCTCATCATACTGTGCCTTAAACACATTCAAATTCTCTGGAGACAACATTCTCTGAGGTAATTCATTCCAATCATTCACAACTCTCCATGCAAAAAAATGTGCTTCTCACTCCCTTGCTCACACCCTCTTTAAGCTTCCAGGTAACTCTTGTTCTCCCCTAATCCCACACCATTTTACGAAAAACCTCTTCAACATTAATTTTATAACATTCCCTCACCAATTTGTACACCTTTATCATATCATCCCTCTTCCTCCTATCCACTTGACTCTGTAAATTGCATTGTCTCAACCTTTCTTAATATTCAACATTCCAGAGATCAGAAACTGGCTTGGTCAATTCCTCTGAATCTTCTCCAACTTCTCTTCATCCTTTTGAAAATCAGATGACCAAATCTGGGCAGAGTAGTCCATGTGTAGTGTCCTCCTCATCTGCCAGAATTTTGTTGAATTGTTTTGGCAATATGTCCTCTAAATGTTAGATCCTTATCCACCATTACCGTATGATCTCTTATTTCCTCTGACTCCAACAATATATCCCCACCAAATTTTAAAACCTTACATTTTGCAACATTGAACTGGCATCCCCACTCTTGTGCCTATTTACTCAGTCTCTTCATGTCTTCTTGTAAGGCCACAACATTTGCTCTACTCCTCATAGTTTGTCCCAACTTTACATCATCTGCATTCAAATCGACCCCAATTATTATTCATTATTCATGTCCATAAGGATATATGCCTTGCATTATGGATATTAAGGCAACTGATTTGAAGTCATTATCCTCTATATATACAAGTAGCTCAGTCATGAAGTTATTTCATGCACAAACTTTGTTTGTTTACACTTGGATAAGTGATGAAACTAAGAATATGATTTCTTGGCATCTTTAATTTATGGTATAACAGTGAAAAATCTTTCAATATCTATCTCTAATCCAAAGTATTTTAGTTAATAAGGTATTATATCTTTTGACTACTTGTATGTGGGAAATACTGGAAGTATTTCCCTGGAAGTTACAAAAGGAAACTGTGAGCAAGAGTGTGAGGAGTGATTTCTTTGCATGGAGGGTGGTTGAATCATGGAATGCATTGCCTGATAGAGTGGTGAGAGTGAGAATGGTCAATGAGTTTAAGGAGTGGTATGATAGACTTTGTGTTTCTTAGGGGGACCTCCCCTCGATGAGTCTTGACCTAAGCCGAATGCAGAATCCGAATGCAAAATCCAAATTCAGAATCTATACATACA
Source organism: Typopeltis vanoorti (assembly GCF_054136105.1). NCBI lineage: Eukaryota > Metazoa > Arthropoda > Arachnida > Uropygi > Thelyphonidae > Typopeltis > Typopeltis vanoorti. Next base: position 135,637,289 of record NC_143557.1, read on the forward strand.
TTAATACATGCTATATTTGAATATGAACAACAGAATGAATGTTGTCTTTCTGTTGTTCACGTTCACTCTGTCCGAGGTCTGACTTAGGTATATTTTTTATGGATGCTGACCAACTTGGTGTAGAATTAGGCCCTGGTTTTTGTCGGAATGCATTGCCTGATAGAGTGGTGAGAGCGAGAACAGTCAATGAGTTTAAGGAGTGGTATGATAGACTTTGTGTTTCTTAGGAAGGACCTCCTGCAATGAGTCCTTTGACTCCATGGAGGCCTGAATAATAATAATAATAATAGTAATAATAATAATAATATGAATTCTGCATTACTTTAACCTTGGTATCTCTTCTGGGTTGGGCTCATACTCGTGACATTTATTAATGCTGATCATTTCATCATTGGGTTTGTTTGCTTTTTGTGGAGTACAGAGGCTCTATTCAGTGTGTGTGTGTGGGGGGGGGTTGCACATCCCTGGGTGGAATCACCGCTACATTTTCCTGTCCCGGAATGATTCAGGTCAGGAGTAATGAATTTAGTGGTAAGCCTTTAGAGTCACTCAGTGATCTGGTAGATCACCCAGGGTTTTTGGAGAGGTATCCCTGCACTTAAACATACTTCAATAAAGGTCAAAAACTGGTATGGGTAGTGGTCCTTCCCACAATGCATAGCACTATATATGATTGTAAGGATATGTGCCTTGCATTATGGGATACTAAGGCAACTGATGTGAAGTCACTAGCCTCCATATACAAGTAGCCCAGTTGTGAAGTTACTTTATGTGCAAATTTTGTTTGCTTACACTTGGATGAGTAATGAAATCAAGAATATAATTTCTTGCCAAATTTAATTTATAGGAGAAGAAATGTTAGCAAAACAAGTGTTTGAAGCAAATACATCAGGAAAATAAGCTAGAGAAAGATCAAGAACTAGGTGGATTGATTCAGTCAGAAGTGTCCCAAAAAAAGAAATGTGAAATGTGACAAAATTGGAGTGCTATTCTATAATCACTATATTGAATATAGTCCATATTCATCAGGGATAGACTAAATTGGAGAAGTTGTTGACAGGATATTAAGAATAATGTAAATTTCATCATGTATAACTGTTATACTATCTGGTATACCCCTTTAGATTACATATCAAGGAATTGATGATGATGATGATGATGATGATGATGATGTTCTTAAAAATATCTTATCTCGCTTTAAAAAAAAAACTTATACATTACATATTTTTCTTGTATTTTTATGTATTTGTCATTGTTAAATATTAGATGTAAACAGCTGGTCGAAAAACTCATGAAAGTGAAACTCGACATGATATTTGTTATAATCACAAATATTCTTAAATATGAATAATTTTATTTTATTTTGAGTGTTTGAATACCAACCAGTGAAGTTCCTTTCTTAAGTTTTTTTCACTTTCTAGCTATAATTAAAAATCATAAATTCTTGCATTTTATATTATATCAAGATAGAATGCCTGAGGAGTGTTTGCCTGGATAATGATAGAACGTGTGGCTGACAATTAAGAAGGTGGAAGGGTGGTGGCACAAATGACTTGAGAGGCAGTGTGAATCAGGTGTCACAAGATCTGAGATTCATGTGTGAGGTTGTACAGAAGAAGACTCAGAGAGGGATGATAATGTGTGTGTTGCCGAGCTATGATAATGAAGAGCTGAAGAGAAGAACATTAATAATGAATGGTATGATAGCCAGAATGGGTCAGAAGAGAGGCTTGGAATACGTGGATGCTTGAAGGATATTTCAGGACAGAAAGGAACTGTATGCGAGAGAGGTTGAATATCTGGAGAGATTGCTCTTCTCTGAATGAGTCAGTGTGTCAAATCAGGAAAACTAGAATTATCAGAATGTATGGAAGCCAGGGTGGCCTCTTGTGGGAATTGGTGCTTGGAAGAAAGGGAAATACATCAGATAATGCTGAGTCCTGTGGAGTCTTCAGGGGATAATGATAGGTATATAAACAGTGACAGTTTTATTCTTTATATTAATTCCAGGAGTATCTGGAATGAAGGAGATGAATTGGTGGCACTGATAGCATCAGCCTGTCTTAAGATTATTTGAATCTCTGTGATTTAGTTGATGAAAGATGATATAATTGCTGGCCTGGCTGACTGAGTGGTTAGCGTATTCATTCTCCAGTCAGAAGGCTGCAAGTTTGACTCCCCCGTGGGCATGGATGTTTGTGATTGTCCGTGGAAAAACTAGTGGTGGTGGTTGGCAGCAGATGCTGTTGGTGTAGTTGCAGTCAGTTGGTGGATTGAGTGGTGGAGACAGAGTTCTAGAGCAGGTGCCCTCCCTTGATTAGTCTTTGGACTCCCTGAGGTGTCAAATAATAATAATAATAATAATAATAATAATAATAATAATAATAATAATAATAATAACAGGAATAAACGTATCAGGGGAAAGCATTTTTTGAGAGGATAGGAAGAGAAAACATGGTGGTGGAGTGCTGCTTATGATAAGTGATGACATATGTCCTCTCAGAGCAGAGGATTTGGAGGACAGTGGCACTAATGGTTTTGAAAGCATAAGGTATAAGGTAGAGGTGGACAAGGGGGTTTTGCTGCAAGCCAGAGAGCATAGAGAGTGAGGAGCAGAAGATGTTTAGTCAGTTGAGCTTGCATGCAAGAAGAATGATTGGTATGAGAGATTTTAACTACAGCAGTATAAATTGGGAAGAGGAAACTGCATGCAATAATATGGGAATGGAATTTACAGAATTCTTGAGAGACAAATGTCCTAGGCAACATGTAGTAGAAGGAACATGAGGTTTGAGAGTTTTGAATTTGGTCATAGCATCTAAACTGTTTATAATGGAGATAGCATCTCTGCACCCAGTTGGAGAGAATGATCATGCGGCTTTGACTTGGATAAATAGACATGCGTGAGTATCAAAGAGAAAGAAATGTGGAATTATAAGACAGGTGATTATAATAGTCTTAGATATTAACTTGGAGCAGTTCCATGGAGGGAGGAATTGGAAGGGTGAGATATCATTAGTGCTTGGGATATTGTGAAGGTATATTTATTATCAGCAATAGTAATCCTAGGGAATTTTTTAGCTATATGGCCAGTAGGAGAAGAAATGATTGTGGAAGAATGACATTATGAGATAAAAATGGGAATAGAGTGATTGATGTATAGGATGTAGTGGAGTTGTTCAATGAACACTTTATTTTAGTATTTCATCATGGAGAAGTAAGTTTTAATGCTAGAGGGATTGGGCAGGTCCAAGATTTAGAGGTGCAAGAGGAGAGTGTGTTTCAAATACTGAGTACTCTGGATGTCAGTAAAGCTGTGAGACTGGATGGTATTTCATCACAGGTTTGGAGAGAATTGTGCTAAAGAACTTACAGCTCCATTGACCTGGTTTTCAATGAAAGTCTGGTTACTGGAAAGGTACCCAAGGAATGGAAGGAAGGAAGGTAAGATAGTGCCATTGTATAAGGGCGATGGCAGACTGGAAGTGTCAAATTATAGACAGTATGTTTTTAATCAGTAGTTGTTAAGATCTTGGAGAAATTAGTGAGGGACTATATACAGCGTTGGGCAGATGAGGATGACATTATCTGTGAGAGTCTACACGGATTTGTTAAGGGGGCATTCTTGCTTAATTAATATTATTGCCTTTTATAATAAAGTGACAAGAGTGGTTGATGAGGGAATGGCATATTCTACCATTTTTGGCAATCTTTTATCCATTTTTTTGCATTTATGTCAAGTTAGTGAACTGGATTCAGGATTGACTGTGTGATAGGTATCAGACAGTTGTGTATGGGGTGAGCAATATCAACGAGGCAGAAGGTTAAAAGTGGAGTCCCACGGCACTCAATACTGGGACCTGTATTATTTAACCTTTATATCAATGACATTATCAGTGGATTGCAGGGGGATATTCTGTTGTTTGCAGATGATGTGCAGCTGGGAAGGGTTATTAGTAATAGTGCAGATATGGTAGCTCGCCCTGCAAGAGGATTTGAATAAACTGGATATGTGGGAAAAAGAATGTGGGTATCAGTTTAATGCAGCAAAATATAAAGTCTTGAAGTTTGGGTTACATCGATGGGAAGCTGCATACTCTATTGGAGGAAGTAGGGGAGGCAAGGGATCTGGGGGTGATGATTGATAGAAACCTGAAATTCAAGGAATAATGCAAAGGTGGTGAAGGTAATCCAGAGGATTGCTGCAATACTCAGAAGGATGCTGACCTGCAGAGATAAAAGAGTTGTCATTCCATTGTATAAAGTCCTGATTAGTCTGTACTTATTATTGTTTTCAAATTTGGTCTACAGGATTTGAAGGGAATAAATTAACTGTGGAAAGGGTGCAGAGGCAGATAACAAACACGGTATCAGGACTGTACAATGTTAGTTATGAAGACAGGCTGGAATGTGGAATGTGTACTGCTGAGTTTGGTAGATAGAAGAAAAAGAGGTGATATGATTGAGACTGTTAAACTGGTGAGAGATTTTACAGGGTTGCACTAGGAAGTTCTTTTGCTTGTTGAAACAGAGGGGAAGGAGTGAGGACAAGAAGCCATCCCTGGAAGTTATGAAAGGAAGCTGTGAGCAATAGGGTAAGGAGTGGTTTCTTTGCATGGAGGATGGTTGAACCATGGAATGCATTGTCTGATAGAGTTGTAAGAGCATGAATGGTCAATTAGTGATTTTATGTTTTCTAGGATGGGTCTCTGACAATGAGTCTTTTGATTCCATGGAGGCCTGAATAATAATACATAATAATAATGATAGAATAGAATAGAATAGAATCTATACTATATTTTATTTATTTTTTACTTAGTATTAAATACTATTTACAGGGACAGGTGGAAGAAAAAATATTCCTAGTGGAAGAATACTGTGAGTCATTTCATATATATGTAAATACTAATGTACAGTTGTATATTTATATATTTATACAAATGTAATAAAAATTAAAGTACCTCTGTTTAAGGTCTTGTGAAGTGCTACTCAGAGATTTGAATGCTACAAAACTTTGCATGAATACATTGTAAATCATAAAGCGATATCTAAGGGGAAGGGGGAAAGTTCCAAAATTTACTACCAGAACTGTGTATGATGTACGAAATGTAGATGTATTAATTTTTCTGTGTGTAAGAAGGAGAAAAGTGACATAAGCATAAATAACATATTTATGCTTATGTTTGAACCCTGTCTTTGAGACAGGATTTATCGGGTTCATCCTGATAACTTGCCAGCTCTGAAAGACAGCATAATGCAGCAGGTGATCAGGATGAACCTGATAAACCTTGTCTTTGAGAAATCCTCATAGTCAGAAGTCACAGGGGTCAAATCAGGTGAACATAGCAGCCATGCAATGGGAAATGCATGGCTGATCACCCTGGCTTTCGTGAAATGTTCTTCAAGAACATTTCACAAATCGATCAATGTGTGGAAGGGTACCATCCTGCATGAAAATTATGGAATCGATACAAAGGTGCCGCTGTAGCTCTGGAACAACAAAATTAGTTACCATATCACGATGCTTCTCAGCAGTAACTGAGCAGGTCATAGAAGCGGACTGGCAAATGTCCTCAAAGAAGAATGGTCCCATGATAAACGAAGCTGTAAACTTGCATCAGACAGTAGGATTGCATGCAGGTTTTCCATAGCCCATACCTGGCAATTGTGGGTATTCACTGCTTCATTCAGTTGAAAGTGAGCCTCATCTCTCCATAAAATCATCCAAATCTATGCACTGTCCGACTCCACTTGAGCAAAGAATGTTAAAGTGAATGTCAGTCAATTTTCAAAGGTGTTTGGACTGAATTCCTGTCAGGGTTATCTTTAATGGTAAAAATGCAGAATCTTCTATAGAATTTTCCAGGCAGTTGTGTAAGGCAAATTCATGCGCCTTGATACAGCACGTGCACTGCATGAACCAACGGTGTTATTCATGGCCTGCTCCACAATGGCAGTAGCAATTTCATTTTCTTGTTGTGAACCGATTGGTTTGTGACCTCTTTCAGGTCTAACTCCCAACAATTCTGTTTCTTTAAAATGACTATACATTCATCATGGAGCACATGGCGATAGTGGATCTGAGGGCAGCAACAGCATTGCAGTTGTTTAGGTAGTATAACTTCATGAGCAAAGCATGTTGGGACAAGGTTCGTACATCACTGTGAATGGCATTAACAACTAGAATGAAGGGACAAATCCTGTGTCCATTTTTTTAAAGCCTTCTGATACCTGCCGAGTTGTGTGATATGCAAATTCCATGCATTTGGTGTTTATCGCATCTCTAGTGGTGAATTTTGGAACTACATTTTCTTTCTTTCTCAGATACCACCGCCATATGACACACAATGTATTCTTGCAAAGTTTTGCAGCATTTGGATCACTGAATGGCACTCCACAAGGCCTTAAACAGGGATACCTTAATTATAATCACTGTGTATATCAAAATGAATGTTTTGGTTATTCAGTTATAAAGAAGAAAATATTTTTTATTAAAATTAATTTATATAAACTTTGCTTATGAATTACTGAAGAGTCATTTGCAACAGAATGCAGCAGTCTGTGGGGGATTCTGATTTTTCAGTTCTGAATGAAGTCTGAATGCTTTTGAATTCTGAATAAGTTTATAGATGTATATTTATAAAATTATAGTATTTACTCTCTAAGAGTAAAACAGAAATTTGATATTAGATATGAGAGTATGTGATGATTGATATAATTGTATTGTCATATAAGATTCCAAAAGTTCTCATACTGATAGAATACTTCAGAATCCATTTCAAGACAAAATTATTATTATTATTATTATTACCCCAAGACCTCATGGAGTCAAAGACTCATCTGGGAGGTCCTTTTATCACACACACACATCTCATCATATCGTGTCTTAAACACACTCAAACTCCTAGAAGAACCACACTCTCAGGCAAGGCATTCCAATCATTCACAACTCTGCAAGAAAAAATCCTTCCTCTCACTCCCCTACTCACACCCTCTTTATACAGTTTCCAGGGATGACCTCTGGTTCTCCTCTGATCTCCCACTATTTGCTGTAGAACTTCTCCACCATTGATCCTATAACAACCCCTTACCAACTTGTAGGTCTCTATCATATCTCCCCTCTTCCTCCTGTCCACCAGACTCTGCAAATTACATCTTCTCAATCTTTCCTCATACTCGACATTCCAGAGGTAAGAAACTACCTTAGTCAATCGCCTTTTGACCCTTTCCAACATCTCTTCATCCTTCTGAAAACCTGATGACCAAATCTGGGCACAATAGTCCATGTGTAGCCTAATCAAAGCCTTATACAATGGAACAAGAATCTCCCTACTTCTACTCGTCAGTGTCCTCTGCATCATTCCCAGAAGCCTTTTTGTTATCTTCACAATTTTGGCAATGTGTCCACTAAATTTTAGATCCTTATCCACTATCATCCCCAGATCTCTTATTTCCTCTACCTCCAACAATATATTCTCACCAAGCATAAATTCTGCATCCCATCTTTGTTTTCAAAATTTTAAAACCTTACATTTTGCAACATTGAACTCACATCCCCATTTCCGTACCCAATCACTCAATTTATTGAAGTCTTCTTGTAAGGCCACAACATCTTCACAACTCTTTATGGTTCGTCCCAACTTTGCATCATCTGCAAACAATTGAATATCTCCATCCAAATCTTCGCCAATATCATTAATATACAAGTTAAACAGTAATGGCCCTAAAACAGACACCTGAGGCACTCCACTAGTGACTTTCCTTTTCCTGGATATCGCACCCCCATACACAACTTGTTGATACCTATCAGACAGCCAGTCTCCAATCCAGTGTACTAATCTAATATCCAATCCCATCTGCTCTAGTTTGATTGTCAACTTATTATGAGGTACTCTATCAAAAGCTTTTGCGAAATCCAAGTATATTACTGTGTATCCTTCATATCATAAAAGTAAATCATATAACTATAGTTGCATTATGTAAGATATCCTCATATTAATCACTTGCATATTTTGGATATGCTTATGTTCAGTGCTTGCCATGTTTTAACATATGAACATCAGAGTACCAATTACTCATGAGCATGAAATTTTCTGTAACATTTAATAATAATAAAAAAAGCATTGAGTTATATCATTATTATTATTATTATTATGAACACCTGATCTCCATGGAGTCAGAGACTCATCACGAGAGGTACTCACTATTGCATACAGTTCTCATCCAACCACGTCTTAAACTGATTCAATGTATCCACATCCAGAACACACTCAGGCAATGCATTCCACTCACCAACCACCCTCCATGCAAAGAACCTGCTTCTCACTCCTTTGCTCACACCCTCCTTATACAGCCTTCAGCAATGGCCTCTTGTTCTACTTCCTTCTCCACTTCTATGAAAAATCTCTTCCATGTCTACCTGATAACAACCCTGACCAGTTTATATGTCTGGATCACATCCCCCCCCTTCCCCTTATTCACGAGGCTCTGCAACTTTACCTCATTACCTCAATCTGTTCTCGTACTCCAGATTTCAAAGACCACTGACCACCTTTGTGAATCATCTCTGTACCCTTTCCAACATTTCCTTGTCACCATGAAAACCCGGCGACCAAATCTGTGCACAATATTCCATACGAGGCCTGATCAAGGCCTTATACAATGGAATCATAACCTCTCTTTTTCTCATGTCAGGGTTCTCCGCATCATTGCCATTATTCGATATGATGTCTTCACAACTTGTGCATTGTGAACCCTGAATTTCAGGTCCTTGTCTGCCATCACTCCTAGATCTCTCATCTTATCTACTTCTGTTAAAGTTCCACACCAATCTATACTTTGCACCCCATCGTTGCTTACCAAATCTCAAAACCTTACACTTTGCAACATTGAACTAATAGTTCCACTTACCTTCCCATTCATGCAATCTATTCAAGTCCTATTGTAAGGCATTAACATCAGCCTGATGACTGTACATTGCTCTCCCCAGTTTTGTATCATCTGCAAACAGCTGGATATCTCTAGTTTAACCAAACTCAATACCATTAACATACAAATTGAACAACAATGGCCCCAAAACTGACCCCTGTGGCACACCACTGGTGACCTTTCTCTTTCGAGATACTGCACCCCCATATACAACTTTCTGATACCTATCTGACAGCCAGTCACTGATCCAACACAGAAGTCTGTTATCCAATCACATCTCTTTCAATTTAATTAACAGCTTGTCATTTGGCAGTCTATCAAAAGCCTTTGCAAAATCCAAGTACACCACTGTATATGCATCTCCTCTGTCCAAGGTATTTGTCACCTTGTTATAATACATAAGTAAGTTAGTGAATCATGATTTCCCCTTAACAAATCCGTGCTGATAACCACAGAGAATACTGCTGTTATAAACCCATTTCTGTATCCTACTTCCCACCAATCTCTCCAGGACCTTCACCACAACTCCAGATATACAGATCGGCCTATAATTTGAAGCTACAGTCTTATCACTGTCTTTATGCAGTGGAACAATTTTACTCTCCTTCCACTCTCATGGAACCTGTGCTGTTGCAAAACTCTTGTTAAACAGGCATGCCAATGCTAGTGCCAGTTTGTTGGAACATTCCCTTAAGATGCATGGTGATATTTCATCAAATCCTGTCGCCTTATTAACATCAAGGTTATTTATTTCCTCAAATACCTCCGGCTCACTCATAATTAAGCTATCCTCTCCTATGTCCTCTACACTTAAGTTCCTTATGATTCCACCCTGGTCAGGATGAAACACGCTTATAAATTGATCACTGAATAACTCAACAATGTCTTCTGCAGCAGTTACCATTCTACCACTTTCATCCCTTAACTTCATCTTTCCATGATCATTCTTCCTTCTACTTGCTACATATCTAAAAAACTCTCTCGGATTTTTCTTAGTCTGATTTGCCAATTTCTGCTCATACTGAACTTTTCTTTTCCTTTCTAACTGAGTCACTCTCCTGGCTTGTTCTTTATATTCTTCATGTGACTGATTACCATTATTCATCTTGTACTTACTCCAAAGGACTTTCTTTTTCCAGATTTCATGCTTAAGCTCCACATTGATCCATTTTACACCAACCTTATTCAGCCTTTTGACCTTTGGGATACATTCATACATTGATGCTGTTATGTATTTCTTTGTAAATTCCCATGCAGCCTTACCGCTCAACTCCTCGTTCCATGTTATAGCTCCAAGTTGTTTCCTAAGCTTGTCATAATCACCAGCCTTATAATTCCACATATATCCTTACCTCACAAAAGCCTGCATATGACTAGCTACAACACAGATGATTACTTCATGATCACTTTCATCAACTGGAGGAAAATGTGAAACCCCTCTAACCATTACATCCTCTGATGAAATGATGAGATCTACTCTTGATCCTCGCGTGCCTTTCTTTACATGCTGCCCTAAGATAGTTATCTCTCAAGAACTCGAGAAATTCACTTTCCTTATTCCCAAATGCTATCTCTTTATTCCAATCTATACTACCATAATTAATATCACCCATAATAATTACCCTTCCTTTGTTCACTAATCCAAATTGTTTCCACATTCCCAGGCCTATAGCAACATCCAACTAAATATGTCTTCCTCTCAACCTCCACATTACACCACACTGCCTCATAACCATTGCCACTATTTCCCCCTTTCATGTCTACCTTATGTGGACTTTATTCCCCTGCTGTCATCAGCAGCACTCCCCCTCCCTTCCTGCCCTTTCTATCCCCACGAAAAATACTGTACCCTTCCATTTCTATTCCTGTTACTATATATATCATCTTCATTCAACCATGTTTCACTTATTCCAATGATTTGGGGGCGAATAAACTCAATCACTGAAACCATTTCATCCCCTTTATTTCTGATACTTCTGGCATTTGTAAATAAATGCAGCAGTTCATTTTTAGGACTATAGCCAGTCCTATCCAAGCCATATGTTGGTTGTGATCTTCCCACCACACCTGCCAAATCACCTTTATCACCACATACCACATATACCTCCCCAGTCTCCACCTCTCCATCCACACCGCAATACACTCCATCTTCACACACACACACACACACACACACACGCACGCATACACTCACCACCACCCCCAACACTCCCTCCCTCTATGCCATGTCTCCCTGTCCACCCAATTTCCCCCCGTTTTCCTGTTCCTCTTGTATTTCCATTCTCTCTTCCTCCCTCACCTCTAGCACTGCTGTCTCTTCAGTACCACTCTCCTGATTTTTCTCTTCATCTCTTCCTTCTGATCTCTGGCATGTATCACACACTGTACTTCCACACACTATACTTTCATCCAGCAACACTTTCTCCAGCACATTCACTCCAAAGTTTAAATGCAACCCATCATGCCTGTCTAATTTCATTCTTCCTTCAAACACATGCCATACATCCACAAACTCCACTCCCTTCTCCTCACACAGCTCCACCAACATACCATTCATGATTTTGGCTCTCCGTCGCAACTCATCATCATCATCATACCTGGATAACACACTGACAATCTTTCCTACTACACTGCTATCTTTTACTCTTCTCAATAGTTTCCTGATATTTGTTCTCACTTCCTCCTGATGTCCAGTTAGATCATTCGTCCCTACAATCACAATTAACTCTCTCACTCATTTCTTCCTCATGTCCAATGCCTTAATTATCATATTCATTCTCCCACCCAGATAGCAGACCTTATGAACTCTGTCAGTAACTAGCTCCCTAATTATGGAGTCTCCATATACTGCTATCCTGGAATCACTTGTTACTTCTTTTATTCTTTGTTCTTTCATTCTTTTTTCTTGCACACTTTCATTAATTTCCACTAGATGCATAACATCACTCAACATATTCGTCATTTCATTTTTCATTTCCAATATCCGTTTCATTAAATCCTGCATTCTGACAATTTCACTCTCTATCTCGCTACCTCTTGTTCAGCCGTATGTTACTTGCTTTTCCTCATTCATACTTTCCTTCACCCGCTTATCACTAATTTTCGCTTGTACATCTTTGTATTCTTTCACTCCTTCAGTTTCTCCAACTTTCGTTTCCCTTCCGTTTTTCGCAACTTCTTCCGTAATTTTCACTTCTACATCTTTGCATTCTTTTACTCCCTTAGTTTCTCTTGCTTTCGTTTCCTTTCCATTTTTTGCAACTTTTTCTGTAACTTTCACTTCTACATCTTTGCATTTCTTCATTCCATTAGCCTCTCTATCTTTTGTTTCATTTCCCGTTTCTTTCACGTACACTATCAATCTTTTCAGTCAGTTTCGCATTCTGTGTATCATAATCCAACAACATATTGCACTTACGACAAATCCATACTTTCTCTCGTCTTTTGTTCATTCTCTTCCTCTACACAAAGACATCTCTTACATTCCACCATGCATACATATCACACTCAGGACATCGAATCAGTTTTGAAAAATCTATGTCGCCAATGCTACTTGACTTTTGTGGCATTCGCCTAGTAGCACCAGTCGATTCCCACGTGGTTGACCTCCTGATCAGCATTGTGTGATAATTGAATGGCAATTTAGACTAATAATTTCTAATAGAATTCACACCAAAAATCACTCAGACACACTTCTGAGTGTGTCTGAGTGATTTTTGAAGATGCTGAAATGAAACTCTAAAATTTATGAAACACTGCCAATTATTATTCAAAATAAAATTTATTTCTCCAGGGATCTTTCTGACATTACACAACTTACGGCCCTCTAGCGGCTATGAAATGCTTAAGACCATATTAGACTATCTCAGTATCCCATAATACAGCATACCTGATTTTTATCAAAGAAATACACCCTTTGTGTGTATTACTATGTATTATGGGAAGGATCACCTATTTCAACCTGCATGGAGATATCGTTAGTAAGATAGGGTAAGTAATGATAAAGATGATTAGGTTTGGGGAAATTGCAATCAACAAGTGGCATGGGCAGGACTGATCATAGACCTAAAAGTGAGTTGTTTTTTATTTACAAATGCCAGGAGCATCAGAAATTAAGGAGATGAAATGGTTTTACTGATTGGGTTTATTCACCCAAAAATCATTGGAATAAGTGAAACATGATCGGATGAGGATGATATCCTGACAAGAAGTGGAAGTGTATGATGTTTTTCACAAGGATAGAAAGAACAAGAAGGGAAGGAAAGTGCTATTATGATAGCAGGAAAATTATGTCTACACAAAGTGGTGAGAGGGAAATAGTGGCAGTGATTGTGAGTCAGTGTGATGTGAGTTGGAGGTTGATAGGGAGATATTTAGTCAGATGCTGCAATAAGGCAGGGAATGTGGAGGGTGTAATAATGACATGTATAAGCAATTTGGGCTAGTGAACAAAGGAAGGGTAATAATTATGGGTCTCATATGGATTGTTGTGTGCAAATTTAGTTATGTAATTTTCATGGAGATGAGGATATATGGAGAGGGCTCTGTATTGTTGAACAATGACAGTTGGTAGAATCATTGGAGCAAGATGTTTTACTTTCTGAATATTTTTGAAGAATTATTATTATTGTGTAACACCTCCAGGAAGTCCAAAGACTCATTGAGGGAGGGCACCTACTCTACAACTCTCTCTCTCTCTCTGTCTCCACCAACTACAATGAACTGCAACTACTATTATCTACACCAATGCTATCTACCGCCCATCGTTACCACTAGTATTTTCAAGTATTTTATGTATTTCACTGAAAATGTATTTAATTTGTGATACTGAGACTGAATGCATATTAACTATCAAGGTTGTTAGCAGGTTTTGTAGAGAATTTTGTGTATAACAGTTAAAAAAATGCAAAAATGGTGGTAAGATGCACTGCATAAAAATCAGGTATGTTGAGTTGTGTGGATTTTACTAAGATGGCTCATTGTCAGGAGGAGGAGCCATTTTAGTAAAAGTAGGGAATGTAATATGTAAGCATGAACAAATATGGCAGATGTGTTTGTTGAGAGATTAAACAACAGAAGTGAGACAGGTAGAGTTCACAGAAAGTTTGTTATATTAATTGACTGCAGTGATTTAAATGAATGTTGTGAATGGGAAGTGAAGAATACCAGATGAAAGGCAGTGATGGGTGTGAGGCTAAGAATAATAGCCAGAAGTGTATGCATAAATATGAGTACAGGAAACATGATAGTGAATAAAGAAATAATTGAAAAAGAAAAAATAAGCATAAATAAGCTAAACTGATGGCACAAGAGCTGGAATGATTATGAGAATGTAAGAAAGCCTGATTGATAGAACAAAAAATGGAAAGATTGCTATAATGCAAAACTGAAGAATGAAATTTAATAATTTCATTATTCAATTTTGTATCTTTTTTGTAAATTTTTTCATCATTAATTTTGTATACGCCTCATCTCATTTCTCATCTTAATAGATGAGAAATGAGATGAGGCATATACAAAATTCAATTTGATGTATGGTGGATATAAACAAAAGAGTATGAAAGACTAAAATGAAAGATAGTGGTGAAAATAAAGTAGCAAATAGCTCAAGAGCAGCAGTATAGAGAGATTCTATTATAAGATGTCTTGGATGAGAGGGTGCACAAAGTGTGTTTTCTGGGGGGAATTGGAAGAATAAACATTGAGATGTTGAATATGAGAAGAAAGTGTGTGTGAGATTTAGTGGTTATGGTTAGAATGAATAATTTGCTTTGGCATAGGGAGAATGTGAGGATGGATATCAGAAGACTTGAGGAAAATGAAAGTCAATGGTATGGTAGGAAGAGTAGTCTGTGTGTTGCCCAGGCATGACAGGGATGAGTTGTGGCAGACAGCAAAGATCTTGACTGGAATATTAGCAGAAATGTGTGAAGAAAAAGGAGTTCCGTGTGAATGTGTGAGATGAGTTTGAGGGATGAATGGAACTGCATAAGAATGATAGGCTGCATTTGAATACTTTTGGAGTGAGTTAGCTGGAAAGGCTGCTGCTGGAAAGAATTGTAATGCGTGATACAAACAAGGCATCAGTGGAAGTCAGCAATGGTATAAATGAGCAGAAGAGTGGACTAGGTGAGATCAATATTAATGGAGATGAGTATGTGAGAAAAAGAATGCAAATTGAACAAGGAAACAGGTTGGTCCAGGGAGATCAGGAAGACAGTGTAAGCAGAGTGGATTCTGAAAACAGTAATGAATGTATGGGGGGGGATAGTCGGCATTGGAATGAAATGACTTAGAATCCATGTAGGGTAGTTGAGTCTGGGAGGATATATATGAAACAAAGGGTAAGGATGAGCAGACAACAGCAAGTATGGAGAAGTCATAGATGCTTTCTTATTTATAAATGTCAGAAGTATCAAAAATAAGGGAGATGAAATTGTTGTATTGATTAAGTTTGTGTCCAAAAATAGATAGTTGGAATGGGTGAAACATGGTTGGATAAGAATGATATCTTGACAGAAATAGAAATAGAAGGATATCATGTTTTTTGTGAAGATAGGAAAGGTAAAAATTATTGTCTGTTCACCCAAAAATTGTTGGAATAAGTGAGACATGGTGGATGAGGATGACATCCTGACAGGAATATAGATGGAAGGGCATGATGTATTTTTGTGAAGATAGAAAGTGAAAAGGGAGGGGGTAGAGTGCTATTGATGATAGAAAAAGAGATATGTCCATACAAGGTAGAGATGCAGGAGGGAAATAGTGGCCGTGGTTCTGAGACATCCACGCGGTTAGCCTAATGGCTGTGTGTTTCGCAACCATATGCCTGGGGAAGGAGTGTCCTAGGTTCGATTCCCATTGGAGATGTGAGGAGCTCAAGGATCTTCCTCAGCCATAGCCAAGTTAGCCGGTCTTGGGCATTTTCCCCTCAGTTTAGCTGGGGTTTTTTCATCCCGCAAGCAGGCAAACCAGCCCTGTGAACACACACGGACTACGGTTATGAATACCTCCAATAGAGATGCAGCAGAGGAGTGGCATACCAGCTGCATTATTTCTCCATGACTCCTCCCCGTCTGAATCAGATGGAAGGGAGAGATAGATAGATAGATAGGTTCTGAGGCAATGTGGTGTGAAATAGAGGTGAATAGAATGAAATACATAGTCGGATGTTGTTATAGACCTGGATGTGGATGGTAATGACTATGACATGTATATAATCAAATTAGCCAAGCAAATAAGAAAAGGGTGATCATTATGAGCGATTTTAATTATGGAAATATACAGACTGGGATGATGAGATAGCAATTGGAAGTAAAAGAGAATGAGTTTCTCAAGTTTTTCAAGGACAATTATCTCAGGATGTATGTATGACAAAGGGCACATGAAGATTCAGGGGTTTGGATTTGATCATCTCATCAGAGAGTGTTATTATGAATGAGATGTCAAATCATCCTCCAGTTGGTGAGCATGACCATGAAGTAATTACCTTAGTGGTTGCCAGCTACAAGGCTGGTGATTATAAGAAGCGCAGGAGGAAGCTTGCAGGTTTAGCATGGAATGAGGAATTAGCTGGAAAGGAGATCGATGCAGCTTGGGTGATACTCAAGAACTATCTAGTAGAAGCAATGTCTAAATGTATTCCAAGGGTCAGAAGATTAAATAAGGTAGGTGTGAAATGGATGAATGAAGAGATTAAGCATGCACGTGATAGGGAGATGAAAAGGTTTTTTCATCTATGCCATACTGTATTTAGAATTTATATAGATAATTCTTCTTCTTCTCTTCCATCTAAGATGGGTTGAGTCTTCTCTTGAGCAGGATCTTCCAGTCTTCTCTATTCCTTGCTGTTCGAAAAAATTCCTTATATGTTCTGCATCCCGAGATGTTCTTTATTAATTTCAGCCAGGTAATTCTTGGTCTTCCGGGTCTTCTTTTTTCAGTTGGAAAAGTATTGATTAGGACGTCAGGAAGTCTGTCTGCGTCCATGAGTACAGTGTGTCCAAACCATCTCAGTTGTTGTTTTCTAATTTTTTTCTATTACTGTCTTTTTATACAATAGTTCTTGTCTGACTGTGATGTTTTCTTTTCTATCCAACTTGTTCTATTTTTTTTTCTTAAGCATTTCATTTCAAATGCCAGCAGTTTTTTCTCCTCTCTTTTTTTAACTGTCCATGCTTCTGCTCCATAGATGACTGTTGGTATAATTATTGCTTCATATAATTTGATTTTGGCTTGCTTAGATATCTTGTTTGTTTTCCAGATTTTCTGTAATTTTCCCATGGTGGTCCATCCTATCACTATTCTGTTTGATTGTTTTGAGTTCATCTATTGTTTCTGTTAGTTTTGATCCAAGGTATATGAAGTTGTCTACTTGTTCTATTTGTTCTCCGTTTAGGGTGGCTGAGATGGTAGTTCTGTTCCTCCCTATTTTCATCACTTTTGTCTTTTGTATATTTATTGTCATGTCATATGTTTTGCAGGTTCGTTTAGCTTGTTGATCAACTTTTGTAGTTCATTTGGGGTTCTTGCAAGAAGGACAAGATCATCTGCATATTTGATATTATTTATGTTTAAACCATTGAAATTGATTCCAGGCTCATTGTCTATTGCCTTCTTTACAACTTCTTCTAGATATATGTTGAATAGGCATGGGGATAATGGGCATCCTTGCATTACTCCTTTTTGGATCTCTATAGGTTCTGTTGTGAGTGTGTCCTTTTTAATTATTGCATTTGTCTTAGAGTAATATTTTATCAGAAACTGCATTATATATTATATGCCAGCAGTTTTTTCTCCTCTCTTTTTTTAACTGTCCATGCTTCTGCTCCATAGATGACTGTTGGTATAATTATTGCTTCATATAATTTGATTTTGGCTTGCTTAGATATCTTGTTTGTTTATCTTGTTTGTTTATCATTTTATCAGAAACTGCATTGGGTAAGTTGTTGGAGAAGCTTGTGAGAACTAGGATCCAGAGTTGGGTTGACAAAAATGGTATAATCTTTGATGGACAGCATGGATTTGCTAAAGGGAGATCGTGTTTTAGTAATCTACTTACTTATTACAATAAAGTGACTGCTTCCTTGGACAGAGGAGAAGGATACACAGTAATATACTTGGATTTCGCAAAAGCTTTTGATAGAGTACCTCATTATAAGTTGACAGTCAAACTAGAGCAGATGGGGTTGGATATTAGATTAGTGCATTGGAGACTGGCTATCTGATAGGTATCAACAAGTTGTGTATGGGGGTGCAATATCCAGGAAAAGGAAAGTCACTAGTGGAGTGCCTGTTTTAGGGCCATTACTATTTAACTTGTATATTAATGATATTGGCGAAGATTTGGATGGAGATATTCAGTTGTTTGCAGATGATGCAAAGTTGGGACGAACCATAAAGAGTAGTGAAGATGTTGTGGCCTTGCAAGAAGACTTGAATAAATTGAGTGATTGGGCAAGCAAATGGGGATGTGAGTTCAATGTTGCAAAATGTAAGGTTTTAAAATTTGGAAAACAAAGATGGGATGCAGAATTTATGCTTGGTGAGAATATATTGTTGGAAGTAGAGGAAATAAGAGATCTGGGAGTGATAGTGGATAAGGATCTAAAATTTAGAGGTCACATCGCCAAAATTGTGAAGACAACACAAAGACTTCTGGGAACGATGAGGAGGACACTGACGTGTAGAAGTAGGGAGATTCTTGTTCCATTGTATAAGGCTTTGATTAGGCCACACATGGACTATTGTGCCCAGATTTGGTCACCTGGTTTTCAGAAGGATGAAGAGATGTTGGAAAGGGTCCAAAGGCGACTGACAAAGGTAGTTTCTGACCTCTGGAATGTCGAGTATGAGGAAAGATTGAAAAGATGTAATTTGCAGAGACTAGTGGAGAGAAGGAAGAGGGGAGATATGATAGAGACCTATAAGTTGGTAAGGGGTTGCTATAGGATCAATGGTGGAGAAGTTCTACAGCGAATAGTGGGAGATCAGGGGAGAACCAGAGGTCATCCCTGGAAACTGTATAAAGAGGGTGTGAGTAGGGGAGTGAGAGGCAGGTTTTTTTCGTGCAGAGTTGTGAATGATTGGAATGCCTTGCCTGAGAGTGTGGTGTCTGCAAGGAGTTTGAATGTGTTTAAGACCCGGTATGATGAGATGTGTGTGAGATAAAAGGACCTCCTAGATGAGTCTTTGACTCCATGAGGTCTTGTTTAATAATAATAATAATAATAATAAATAATATTTGTCTATTGCTTTTTTTAGTAGAATTTTAAGAAGGATTTCTCTGTTGATGTTATCGAAAGCGTGTTTAAAGTCCACAAAACAACAATATAGTTCTTTATGGTCTTCCCAGTTGAGCTCTGCTAGTTGGTGCAATGTGAAAATTTGGTCTATTGTTGAATAGTTTCCTCGGAAACCAGCTTGTTCTATGCCTATCATTTCTTCGTAGGTGTTTTTTAATCTATTTTGTATAATTCTTATGAATATTTTATAGGCGTGAGGGAGTAAATTGATTGGTCTGTAATTTCTGCAGTCTCTTTTGTCTCCTTTCTTGTATATTGGAATGATCTTTCCAGTTCTCCAGTCATCTGGGATCCCTCCTGTTTGTAGTATTTTATTGAATAGGGTTGTTAAATATTCTATTGATATGCTGCCTCCATATGACCACAGTTCAGTAGGGATAGTATCAATGCCTGCTGCTTTATTGTTTTTCATCTGTTTTATTGCATATCTTCTTGTAAAATTTTTGGGTGATCATTATTTTCTTCTATTGTTGGCATTGTAGTTTTGTTTCCTTGGTGGAAGATAGTCTTAAAATGGTTTGACCAGATTTTTCTTATATATTCAATATTCCCGGTTTCAGTCATCTTATTGTTTATCATTGTTACTGCATTTGCTGAGAATCCCTTTGTAATTTCTCTTAGAGTATCATGGAAGACTTTTAGGTTGTTTTGTTGGTATGCTTCTTGGCATTTCTTAGCTTTTTCTTCTGACCATTTTTCTTTGGCTTTTTTGCATAGGTTATCAACTTTATTTTTTAGTGCTCTGTATTTTTCTCTATTCTCTTCATTGTTTTGTTGGTTTACAAGTATCTTGCCCTCTCTTTTCTCTTCTATGGTAGCTATAATTTCTTGGGTTATCCACTGTTTGTTTATCTTGGGTTTCGAACCTAGAGTGTCTTTTGCAATTGATAACACTGTTTCTTTTCCTTCTTCCCAGTATTTTCTGCTGTTCTGGAAGATGGAGGGTTTTAATTTCAAGCACATCTGTTCTAAAAATCGACTTCTGCTTGAGCTATCTTTTAGTTTTGATAGGTTGATGTTTTCTTCTTTTCTGATATTATTTATCCTGTTGAATTTTATCTTCACTTTGGCAGTTAATATAGATAAACTCTATGTTATATATAACTAATATGCACACACACGCATACTTTATAAAGCTAATAATTATAGTAGTTTTTAATGGAAGCTTTGAATTTTTCATATTTTCACTAAAAAGAATGTAGAATGCACTGCAAAATTTCACAGTTTAATCATTAATGTGATGCTAAATTTTATAGATCAGACAAGATTTGAAGTGAATGTTACCATGCCATCCTTCTTCATGGATCATGATGAATATATTCAAGGCACAGTGCAAGCAAAGTAAATTTTATATGGATTTTTCTTAAAGACAGTTTTTCAATCTCTTATGTGTAAGATTAATATCAAAATAACTTCATTAATATATTATCATTAAAAATGAATGTTATTCATTTACTATTGTTGTTATAATTACTGTTATTACTATTCATCTTTCTCCATTGAATCAAAAAATCTTATAGACGAAGCCCACTTTGACTTTTACCTACTAGACCTATACCTACTAGAATTTGCATTTTATTGTCTTCTCTAGTAAAGCATTTGCTCCTCATATAGAGAATCTACTCCTTACATACTTGACCACCATATCTTCTCTAATTTTCTAGGAATGTCTCCTTTGTCCCTCTAATGCTCACATATATCTTACATTTTTAAATATTAGACAAAAAATAATATTCTTATTTTAGTCCTTTGCACAAGCATAAGCAGACAAACTACAAGATCTATTCTTAGCAGAAATATAATTCTAATAAGAGTATATATTTTTATGTTTGTTTAGTTTCATGAATATAATAAAGTTACAAGAGCATTAGATGAGGGAAAGGCATATACTGCCATTTTCTTAGACTTAGCGAAAGCATTTGACAGGGTGCCACATGATAAGCTGATATTTAAGTTGCAGCACATGGGTCTGGATGTCAGATTGGTCAACTGGATTCAGGATTAGCTGTCTGATAGGTATCAAGGAGTTGTGTATGGTAGGACAGTTTTAAGGCAGCAGAGGGTTACAAGTGGGGTACCACAGGGCTCAGTACTGGGACCTATATTGATTAACCTTTATATCAATGACATTGTCAGTGGATTGCAAGGGGATATTCAGTTGTTTGCGGATGATGCGAAGCTGGGAAAGATTATTAGTAATAGTGCAGATGCGGCAGCCTTGCAAGAGGATTTGAATAACCTAGATAGATGAGAAAATGAATGGGGATATTAGTTTAATGCAGCAAAATGTAAGGTATTGAGGTTTGGGACACATCGATGGGACACTGCATAATCTATGGGAGGAGTTATATTGGAGGAAGTAGGGGAGACAAGAGATTTGGGATTGGTGATTGAGAGAAACCTGAAATTTAGGGGACATATTGCAAAGGTGGTGAAGGTAACACAGAGGATTGTTGCAATAATGAGAAGGAGACTGACCTGCAGAGATAAAAGGGCTATCATTCCGATGTATAAGTCTGACCACACTTAGACTATTGTTCTCAGATTTGGTCACCAGGATTTGAAGGGGATAAATTAAAAAAATCATGAAGTGGAAAGGGTACAAAGGTGGATAACAAAGAAAGTTTCAGGACTGTGAACTGCAGAGTTTGGTGGATAGAAGGAGAGGTGATATGATTGAGACTTTTAAACTGTTGAGAGGTGGTTACAGGGTTGACACTGGGGAGTTATTTCGCTTGGTTGAACAGCGGGAAGGAGTGATGACAAGAGGCCATCCCTGGAAATTAAACTGTTTGCAAGAGGGTGAGGAGTGGTTTCTTTGCATGGAGGGTGGTTGAACCATGGAATGCATTGCCTGATGGAGTGGTGAGAGCGAGAATGGTCAATGAGTTTAAGGAGTGGTATGATAGACATTGTGTTACTCAGGGGGAAGGGACCTCCCCTCGATGAGTCTTGATAGGCTTTGTGTTTCTTAGGAAGGACCTCCCATGATGAGTCTTTTACTCCATGGAAGCCTGAATAATAATAATAATACTTAATACTACTAATAATAATTTTTTACATTCATAATAAATTATAAATCTTACATTTAGTTATCATTTAGTGCTCTTGTAACTGAAATCTCAAAGATGCTGTTTGTAAAAACAGTGAAACTGTTGAATGAATATAAACTTTTTTATATGGAATAATGTTGTGTATACATTCTTAATCATAAAAATTTCAGAAGTTTGTATATCTTTTGTTTAATCATTTCCAATCATTGATACGTTTTTCTTTCTGTGTGAAACTCTGTCATAGTCTTCAATTATAACTATATAAAATATTCCATTTAGATATTTTTTATATGATAAACAGGATATGGGTATCATTGAATGTGTACTTTCTGTTGACAGTTTTTTTTTTAATATTGATACAAGTTTCTTAAGTTTTTCTTAAAATCATTTTAAATTTTTTATAGCATGATGCATATA
This sequence comes from Typopeltis vanoorti, assembly GCF_054136105.1. Taxonomy (NCBI): domain Eukaryota; kingdom Metazoa; phylum Arthropoda; class Arachnida; order Uropygi; family Thelyphonidae; genus Typopeltis; species Typopeltis vanoorti. The sequence goes on from NC_143557.1 coordinate 135,659,991, forward strand.
AATTAAGTATGAGAATATGATAGCAGTGTGTTAGAAAAAAAAATATTGCAATTATAGCACATTACAATACAGAATTATATTTATCTGTTGGATTTTTATGTGTATTACTTCATTTTTTATGCTAATACTGCAGATTTATTATTATTATTATTATCATTATTATTATTATGGAGGATGATGTACTCATGGGAGTAGAATATGATGGTCATAACATTTTTCGAAAACAAAAAAGACAGAAAAGATAAGAGATGGTAGAGTAATACTGATGATTTCAGAAGAGTTTTGTGTTCTCTCAAGTGGAACTTGAACAAATCAGTAATGATAATGGCTTTGAGGTCATTTTGGTGCGAGGTTTAGATTAGCACATATTTTAGATATTTAGTGGTGCACTGCTACATGCCACTGAATGTAGAGGGAGATGATTTTAAAATGTTCAGACAGATGACATCGTTAGATAGGGAGATGAAGTTCAGGGGACACATTGCTAAGGTGTTCAAGATTGCACATAGGATTACTTGGTTATTGAGGAACACACTAACATCCAGAGATAAAGAGGTTATCATTTCCCTTTATAAGGCGTTGATACTTCCACATTTGGATTACTCTGCTCAGGTCTAGTCACCGGGATCCCTTGCAGATGAGGAGGTTGTGGAGAGGGTTCAGAGGAGAGTGACTAAGTTGATGAGTGATGTAAAAAATGCTCCCTACATTGATAGATTGAAACCTTGTGGATTGTAGAGAGGATATGATAGAAACATTTAAATTACTAAAAGGTTTTTATAAGATTGATGCAGGGGAAATGTTTCAGCTGTGGGATAGTGATGGAAGAACAATAGGTCATTCCTGGAAATTAAGGAAAAGTGTGGTTAACAAGGGTGTGAGAACGAGGTTTTTCGCCTGGAGGGTGGTGAAGGACTGGAATGCATTACCTGACTCAGTTGTGAGTTCTTCGTCTGTAAATGAATTCAAGAACAGATATGATAGATATTGTTTTGATAGTTTTGGTCTCCTGCAATGAGTCTACTGACTACATGGAGATACCTGTAATAATATATTTTTTTAAAATGATAATTGATAATTTATTGATTGCTAAAATATTTATACATACGATAAACATCTTGTGTGACATTGCACCTTATAATTTTAGAGTTTAGCACTAAGTGCTGCAATTTCTACATTGGATTTCAATTAAAATGTTTAATAATACTTTTTTGCCTTTATATTATGTATTTTCAATATATGTTCTTCTAATATTAACAATGAAGATTATACAGAATTTTTTTAATAATTTTTTAATTTATTTTTTCAAAGTTTGAGAAAGAGTGATTATACAAACAATTTCTGCATTTGTTTATAAAGATTACTTGTAGATGAGTGAGGCAAGTTAATCCCACCTACTTTGAAGCTTTGGTTAGCATTTATGAAGAGAGTGGGATTTAGCCTTCACTATTTATGTTGTTACTATTGTTTATGTATGGGATGTAGGCATTGGATGCTAGTGATTTGTGATGTGTGTATATTAGTGTTAATGGTATCTTAACTTTGTTGGCATATTTTCCAGAGTTCGTTTTTTTAATGTTCTGTAGTTATCTACGTGTTTTAAATTTCTTGGTAGGTTGTTGAGTTGCTTGGGTATCTGATGTGATCTCACAAAAGAACCGTATCAGTTGTTGAAGGGTGTGAGGATGTAGAGAGTTGTTGTAGGTTGTGTTATATGATATGTGTCTCTGTTGTTTTGATAAGTGATGTTGAAGTTAATTCCTTGTTAATGTCATGTAGTGTTCAGGTTTTTAATGCTCAGAATTCTGTGTATCGCCATGTGCTTGTCGGATATTGGTTGTTGCGTGTAAGGTGTCCAGATCACCGTTGACACGATTTTCCTGTGTAATGTTTCTAATTTTGGAAGGAAGCAATATTTTGTTAGGTGGCTGTTTGATGTATTTGCATAGACTGTTATTCCATATCTGAGTAGGGATTCACAGATACTGTGATATAGGAGTTTTTTTATGTTGGATGGAAAAATGTCTTTAACTTGAAAGAGTTTTTCTGCGATGATCCAGAGTTTGTTGTGTAGGTATTCTATATGTTTGTCCATTTAAGGTAGGAATCTATATAGAGACTGAGGTATTTTGCGTGTATTACAGGTTTGATTTCGGAACATTGGCAGGTATTTTTGTTGTTAATGCAGCAGTATGTGTGACAGTGGATCGATAGTGATGCAGGACGTATGATTCTTGGGTTGTGTATTATCAACATCTGTGTTTTGGTGCCGTTGATTAGAATTGCATTTTGGTGGAAGTATGTTGTGATTTCACTTAGGTCTTGTTGTTTGCAGAGAGCTGTGTTAATGTCTGTGTGGATTTCTAGTAGTGCAGTGTCATCTGCATATTGAAATATTTGACTTCTTATGGATATGTTATGAACATCGTTAATGTATATGTTGAATAGAATGGGTGATAATATGGCACCTTGAGGCACACCATGTTTTATTTGTATACTCCGACTGTGACATGTACCTATTTTTGTTACTTGTGTTCTGTTTGAGAGGTAGTTCTTGAACCATGTATGCAGTGTTCCGCTTATACCTATTGAGTATAGTTTGGTGAGTAGTATGTCATGTTCAAGTGTATCAAATGCTTTGGTTAGGTTCAGCAGCATAAAGATGGTGTTCTTGTTTTTGTCGAGAGTTTTGTTTATTGTGTCGGCGTTGTCTTCTAATAAAGTAATGGTGCTTTTTGTTTTCTGAAAGCCATATTGGTTTTGTGGGATGATGTTGTACTTCTGTAAATAGTTCTGTAGTCTGGTGTGTGTTATTTTTTCTGGAATTTTTGAGATGACTGGTAGTATAGCTATTGGTCTGTAGTTCTGAGTATCATTTCTATTGCCGTGTTTGTATATTGGCGTAATTACTGCAGTGTTTAGTTGTTGTGAAATAATGCCTGTGTCGAATATTATGTTCACAAGTTTCAAAAGTATTGGATTTATTTGTTCAAAGTGTGTTATAAGGTCTGTGAGTCTTATTTTGTCTATTCCTGTAGTGGTCTTTGGTTTTAGTTGTAGGATTGCTTCTCTCAGTTCCTGTTTTGTTATTGGTGGAAAATACATCGTTTGTTGTTGACTTTGTGTCAGTAGTTTTTTGTTGATCATTGGTAGTTTGTCTTTTTTGAGTTGTGTGCTTTCCATGCAACCATGCTTTCACAAAGTAGGTTGAATGAGTCTACTAGTTCCTCTTGGTTTGTGTCCTGACTGAAGCTTTTTTTCCATAAAATCTTGTGCTGAAGTTTTTCTTTTTTCGTGTTACTATTTCGTTGAGTGTAGCCCATGTTTGCTTAATGTTGTCGTTATATTCCATGAATTTTTGGAAGTAGTAGCATTTTTTTGCCCTATGAATTTTTGTTGTTAGTTGATTTCTTGTGTTTGTAAATAAGGTTTGTAAATGTTGTGTTACTGGGTGACTTTTTAAGTTTTTTCCATAGATTTTCTTTTACAGTAATAGTATTTAGTATGTCATAATTTATCCATGAATTGTTGTCTGTTTGTCACCTCGTTTGTGTAGGTTTTGTATATTTCTGTGAACTTTAGTTGAAAATTCTTGTATAATGTTACAGGTTCATTTATTTTAATTAAGGAATTCCAGTCTGTATTTTTTACTTGGTTATTCGACAATGCTCTTTAGTATGATCGAGTTTTGTTGACTTTTGTGGTGGTGGTGCTGGGGGGTAGGAAATGTAATAAAACGAAGTTGAGACAAAGTAGTGATCGGCAATTTTGACGTTAATTACTGATGATGTATATGTATGGATGGGAGCCTGTATGTCGATATGATCATCCATGATTTTATTAGTGAGTTATTAAGTATTTCTTCTCTTGTTGGGAAGTTAATGGTAGGATTTATGTTGTACTGACTTAGTATATCTAGATATGTGTTAGTGGTTGAAGAAGTGTGGGCAAGCGTATTTATGTTAATGTCTCCTATTAGGATGGGCCTGTGTGTTGTATGGGGTTCGATGCCGCTTAGCCATGTTTCTAGCTCGTGAAGAAAACTGAGTGGATTATTATCTGGGGGTCTGTATATTGTGTTTATTGTGTATTTGATACTATTGTGACTATTTGTGATTTCCAAAATTAGTGTTTCCGCATGTTCAAAGTGAGTTTGTTTTTCAGTCACATTGTATTTTTCTTTGATAAATGCCACAATGCCACCTCCTCTTTTGTTTGGTCTACATAAGTTGTAGGTTTGATAATTATTTATGTTGTATGCTTAAATTTCTGTGTCGTTTATTGCAACTTCGGTCAGTATTAGCGTATCTATGTTTATCATGGTATAATTGAGCTGTGTTATCAATGTAAACCAGTGTTTTTTTATACTTCTTATGTTTGTGTGTATGATAGTGAAGTTGGTATTGGTGGAAATGTTGTCTGACCATTTCTTCAAAGAGTCAAAGACCTTGAAGTTTGTGTTGTCTGACTGGATATGTTTGCCTATGTTTGAGATCTCCATTATATAGTTTTTAAATGAGTTCTAATCTTATTCTTAAGGATGTGAAAAGTTAGTGTTTTATATTGGTAGGCTGTGTAAGTTGGATTCACTTGTAATTATGTATACTCGAGTGTTTTCATTCTTTCTCATAAATATCTGGGAATTCTTTGTCCACAGGAAGTTTTAGTTTTTCTCTGTTTTTGTCTTCCTTGCTTGGTATAAAAGATTTTTGAAGTATGGAGTCCAGTGTTCCATTATAAAGATTGGTGTTGGGAGTTTCTTATCGGTTAGGATCGTTGTTGTCGGCCTTGTTTTCTTGCTTGCTGTAAGAATGGAGTCTCTCAGACTTCTGTTGGTAAAATGAGCGATGATTTGTGGCAGTCTCTCTTCGTTTTTATGTGGGCCTTGGTTAATAGAGGTGATATCTGTGGTTGCCATTTGAATTCCAATTTTGTTGCTGATCAGTTGCATTATGTTCCTTAAGTCTTCTGTATTTTCTTTCTTTATTCCCTCAATTTGAAGTTCTTTTTGTAGCATGTGCTCCATTTGACACTTGAGTGTGTTTACTTCTTTCCGCAATTCTTGATTTTCGCGCTGGAGTGTTTCTTGCGTTTCTATCACTACCATTAATTTAGTTTTTATTTCTCGCACGGTTCCTAACATTTCTTCAGAGGTCTCGTTATTGAACTGTATGTAATGTTCATACTCCTCGAATTTTTTGTTAATTTGTTCCATGTGTGTATTTAACAAGTCTTTCACCATGAGTTTAAATGAATCGAAGTTATCTGTAATTTTAGGATCTGGAAGCAGCTTACTTTGATGTGCGTTGTTACTTTTCTTTGGTGTCTGTTCTTTGTTCTTCATTTTCTCACGGCACTGTTGACATCGCCATTCATTCCATTTCACAGCTCCTTTTGCTTTCCACGTGCTTTCTGAGATCCCTGAACAGTGGAAGTGTTGTTTTTTGTTACATCCAGAACAATGTTGCCCATCCCCTTCATCGCTTAATGGCTTATTGCAGTTGTTACAGCTCATTTTGCTTGAACTTCGCTGTCGCATGACCTTTAGCCTTTCTTCCCGTTAGTGACTATAGTGCAACTTTTAAAATGGCGATGTACTTTCTTCTTCATTGGCTGGTGACTGCAGTACACTCTATGATCTTCCAACACTGAAAATTAGAATATTACTTATCTGATTTTGGGAATTTGAATGTCCCTGTCTTCAGCGTGACTAGTAGAATTAAATAGTAGCACTTTCAAGTTAGAAACATGAGTTAAATAACGCTTTAAACCTATAAAACCAGGAACAGCGTACGTGCATCCGTCTGCCTACACAGCGCCCTCTAATAATAATAATAATAATAATAATAATGATAATAATAATAATAATAATAATGGTTAACTTTAACTATGTAAGCATTGACTGAAATTAGGAAATATCATGTGTGAGTAAGAAGATGGAATTCCTTGAGCTACTTAGGGACGGCTATCTTATGCAGCATGTAATACAAGCAGTATATGGAATTCAAGTGTTAGATTTAATATCATTCTCATACAGTGATAATAGAGAATATTAGCATGATGCCAACAATTGGGGAAAGTGATCATTCAGTTTTGACTTGAGAGAGAGAGAGAGAGAGAGAGAGGGAGGGGGGGGCTTTTGTGAAGGACTCTTGTCTTTTTCCAATGGGCTCTATGTCTGATTAAGATTTCATGTTCTGCAAGTCCAGACTGTTCAGGTTTAAGGTACTGAATATAAGACTGGTGTTCTTCTAGTCGAATAGAGGCAGGTCTTCCCGTTTGTCCGAAATAAGATAATCCACAACAGTAAGGAATCTGGTAGACACCTGGATAATTAAGATGTGGAAGCTTGCCCTTAGGAGAAGTAAGAAAGGTGGAGATTTTTCTGACCATTTGAAAGGCAACAAAAATATTCAGTGGTTTTAAAACTTTTGCTATACGTCTACTCACGGTATTCCCTTACTAACAGTTACATCATCAAAGGTAGTGGTGAAGGTATTGATAAGAATGGAAATCTTTATTATTATTATTACCGGTATCTCCATGGAGATACCGGTAAACTCATCAGATGAATCAGTAGACTCATCGTGGGAGACCCAAACTATCAAAACAATATCTATCATATCTCTTCTTGAATTCATTTACAGATGAAGCACTCACAACTGAGTCAGGAAATGCATTCCAGTCCTTCACCACCCTCCAGGTGAAAAACCTCGTTCTCACACCCTTGTTAACAACATTTTTCCTTAATTTCCAGAAATGACCTATTGTTCTTCCATCACTATCCCACAGCTGAAACATTTCCCCTGCGTCAATCTTATAAAAAACCTTTTAGTAACTTAAATATTTCTATCATATTCCCTCTTCTCTGTCTATCAATCAACCTCTGCAATCCATAAGCTCTCAATCTATCATTAGGGAGCATTTTTTACATCACTCACCAACTTAGTCACTCTCCTCTGAACCCTCTCCACAACCTCCTCATCTCCAAGGAATCCAGGTGACCAGACCTGAGCACAGTAATCCTAATGTGGAAGTATCAACGGTTTATAAAGGGGAATAATAACCTCTTTATCTCTGGATGTTAGTGTGTTCCTCAATAACCAAGTAATCCTATGTGCAATCTTGCACACCTTAGCAATGTGTCCCCTGAACTTCATCTCCCTATCCACCAACACCTCTAAGTCCCTAGCCTCATCAATCTCTTGGAGTACCATTCCATCAATGTAGTACACAGCTGGTTTACTTTTAATCCCAAAATGCATATCTTTACACTTTTCCACACTGAACTGACATCCATTACCTTTTGCCCATTTTGCCAGCTTATTTAAATCATCCTGCAAACTCTCAACATCAGCTTGATTTTTTATTGCGCTACCCAACTTTGCATCATTAGCAAACAACTGAAACCTCTTAATACATGTCCTATCCAGTTATGCTTTCTTCTTCTTATGGTCTTTAGTAAATTCCTTTCTTTTTCAACTCTTTGTAATACTTCTTCATTGGTGATTTTTTCAGTCCACTTTCTCCATTCTTTCTCCATAACCACATTTCAAATGCCTCCAACATTTTAGCGTCTTTCTTCCTAATTGTCCATGTTTCTGACCCATATAAAGGTCATACTCCAAATATAGCACTTAATTAGCATTTTCTTTAGATTTTTAATCATTTTATTAATAAACAAATTTTTCTTGCTATAAAAGGCATATTTTCCTTTGTTAATTCTTTCTTTTATTTCCATGTCACATTTTCCATTTTCTTGTATTATACTACCAAGGTATTTGTATTGTCTCACTTGTTCTATACTTTCTCCATTCATCATCACCTTGATACTTCCTGGAGACTCTCATCACTTTTGTTTTTCTTTGCGTTAATTTTCATACCATATTTCTTGTATATATTTTCAAATTTTTGTATTAGGTGCTGTAATGCATCTTCGGTATTAGCTAATATTGCTTGATCATCTGCAAATCTAATATTTTGTATTGTTCTTCCTCCAATAGTGATTCCTCTTTCCTCTTCATAAAATGCTTCTTTTATCATTTCGTCTGCAAATATATTGAAGAGCGTCGGTGACAAGCAGCATCCCTGTCTTACACCTCTGCCAATCACACATTTTTTAGTTTTTCCTACTTTTGTCTTTATTATGGTCGTCTGGTTCATATATAATTCAGCTATTAACCTTCAGTCTCTCCAATCTAAACCTATTTTGCGTAATATTTCCATCAGATTTTCCCATTTCACCATGTCAAATGCTTTTTCAAGGATGAAACAAATATATAAACTTCTTTATTTACTTCTATATTCCTTTCGCATATGGTCCTCATTACTCCAATTGTATCTCTGGTTCCTCTGTCTTTTCTAAATCCAAATTGATCATCCCCCAGAAAATACTCCACTCTATTATACAATCTTTGATTTAATATTCTTAGCAGTACTTTGGAGGCATGTGAGAGTATGCTTATAGTTCTGTAGTCACTGCACTTAGCAGGATTGCTTTTCTTTTCAATTGGTATAAGAATACTCTCTGAAATCTTTAGGCCATACTCCTGTTTTGTAAATGAGGTTGCAGAGTTCCATGTTTCTGTTATACCTTTGTTCTCCAGTTGTTTTAGGATTTCACTAGGTATTCCATCCACTCCTTCCATCTTTCCACTTTTTAATTCCTTAATTGCTGTTTCTACTTCTCTCTTTAGTATTTCAGGACCTCTTTCTTCTGTTGGGATTTCATTTTGCTCTTCCAATTCAATTTTTGTTGGTCTTTCATTTTTTGTGTAAAGTTCTTCGATGTATTCCTTCCATCTTTCACCCTGTATTTCAATATCATAAATCAGTTTTCCTTGATTATCTTCTAATGGCAGATTTCTTAAGCTTTTTTTAATATTTGTTGCTTTTTCAAACATTTTATCATATTGCCCCCTTTTTTCCATTTCTTCAATTTCTTTACATTCTGTTTTTAACCATTCCTCTCTTGCTTTTTAAAGTTTCTCTTCTCAGTTCATTATTTAATACTTTGTATTTTCTTCTTCTTCCCTCTTCATTATTTACATTTTTCCATCTTCTTCTTTCTTCCATTTATCTTATCATTTCATTTGTAATTCATGACTTTTTAATTCTTTTCCCTTCCACAAAACCTATCTCTTCAGCAGCTGTTTCATATATCAAGTTTTTCAGTTGATTCCATTTTGCATTAACATCCATAGTTTCTTCAGATATATTCTCTTTGTTCCTTATTTTATTTTCCAGTTCTTCTCTGAATTTCATACCTGCATCTCCTTTGAGTTTTTCTAGGTTCCACCTTTTCTTGCTTTTACCTTTGTTTATTTTCTTATATCGTATTCTTAATTCCATAACAAGCAAATTATGGTCTGAGTCAATATCAGCTCCTGGATATGTTGATATCCTTTTTACACTGTTTCTGTACCTGTTTTGTATTAACATATAATCAATCTGCTATCTTGCGATATCACCTGGCATTTTCCATGTATATCCTCCTCTCTTTGGAAGTTTAAACCAAGTATTACCAATGATTAGTTTGTGTCTTTTACAAAATTATATAAGTCTTTCACCTCTCTCATTCCTTTTTCCAAGGCCATATCTTCCTGTTATTCCCTTCTCTACCTTTTCACCTACCACCGCATTCCAGTCTCGCATCCAGATGGTGCACCTTTTAGTTCTGTCTTCTTCCATTATCTCTTCTATTTGATTATATATCTCTTCTACTTCATTTTCATCATGGTCACTTGTGGGCATATATATCTGTATAATCATTATGTCCACAGGCTTTTCTTTCAGTTGAATCATAATCACCCTGTCACTTTTATATATTATTTTTTCTACTGAATTTTTAACCTTTTCATTCAAAACAAATGCTACTCCATTTTTCCCGTGTTCTACAGGAATATATAATTCTATAACCATCACTTTCAAAATCTCCTATATCTTCCCATCTGACTTCACTTAGACCAACCACATCCAATTTATTCCTCCCCAATTCTTTCTTCAAGTTCTCTAATTTACCAGCTCGTAACATTGTTCTTACATTCCAAGTTGCAACATGTATAGTTTCTATCTCATTTTCTCTTGGATGTCTTATTTTCTTCCCATTTTCCTCAATACTTGGGATCCCATCCTCATTTTCCATTTGAGGATTTCATAGGTTAACGACCTGAGAAGCCTCATTTCTTCTTCTGCCAGGCATGACATCCATCGTTTGCCGATAGACCCCATTTTTGCCAGAAACTGTACAAAAGTCATATGAATAAAGAACTGAAAAGGAGATATTTTGCATGATGGGTGGTGAATGAGTGGGATGCGTTGCCAGATTGGGTGGTTAAGTGCTCCAACATGGAATGCACTCAAGCAAGGTATGATAGTTATTGTGTTTAAGCATCAACTTTTCCTGTAATAATAATAATAACAGTAATAATAACAATTATTGCTGTTATTATTATTATATAGCTATCTCCATATATATATATATATATATATATATATATTTCTTGTGTTATTTCTTTTTATGTTTATTTATTAATGAAAACATATTTAAATTCTTTAATTGTCACATATTGTGATTTTAGTTATACTAGTGGTGTACCAGTGATAGGAAATTTAACTCTGAGAGCATCTATTGAACCAATGAAGTTGCATTATCAAGTTTATGATAGATCTTCAGTTGTGGAAAAAGTATTCAAATATGTAAGTATTTTGAAAAACATAATTAAAAGTTACTGAATATATATATATATATATATACTAATTTATACCTGTGTAGTCCTGTGCCTGTGGAATGGGGGTTTGATTTTGTAACACTAGGCTGCCAGAAGAAAGACTGTTATAACTTTGATTGTAGTTGAACTAGTGGAATTTTTTATAGTCTGTTTTTCAGGCAGTTCCTGAGTTATTCAATGTCTTTTATTATTATTATTATTATTATTATTATTATTATTATTATTATTATTATTATTATTCAGGCCTCCATGGAGTCAAAAGACTCATCGCAATAGGTCCTTTCTAAGAAACACAAGTCTATCAAGACTCATTGAGGGAAGTCCTTCCTAGGAAACACAAAGTCTATCATACCACTCCTTAAATGCATTGACTGTTCTTGCTCCACTACTCTATCAAGCAATACATTCCATTGTTCAACCACCTTCCATGCAAAGAAACCACTCCTCACCCTCTTTCTCACAGTTTCCTTTCGTAACTTCCAGGGCTTGCCTCTTGTAATCACTCCTTCCCGCTGTTCAACCAAGCGAAAGAACTCCCCAGTGTCAACCCTGTAACCACCTCTCAACAGTTTAAAAGTCTCAATCATATCACCTCTCCTTCTTCTATCCACCAAACTCTGCAGTCCACATTCCCTCAGATGATCCTCATAACTATGCTTGTACAGTCCTGAAACCATCTTTGTCATCCGTCTTTGTATCCTTTCCACAGTTAATTTATCCCCTTCAAATCCTGGGGACCAAATCTGAGAACAATAGTCTAAGTGTGGTCTGATCAGAGGCTTATACAACGGAATGATAACCCTTTTATCTCTGCAGGTCAGTGTCCTTCTCATAATTGCAGCAGTCTGCTGTGTTACCTTCACCACCTTTGCAATATGTCCCCTAAATTTCAAGTTTCTATCAATCATCAACCCCAGATCTCTTGTCTCCCCTACTTCCTCCAGTATAACTCCTCCCATAGGGAATGCAGCATCCCATCGATGTTTCCCAAACCTCAAGACCTTACATTTTGCTGCATTAAGCCAAAATCCCCATTCATTTGCCCATCTATCTAACTTATTCAAATCCTCTTGCAGGGCTACCACATCTACACTATTACTAATAATCCTTCCCAGCTTCGCATGATCTGCAAACAACTGAATATCCCCTTGCAGTCCACTGGCAATGTCATGGACAGAATTTATATTAAAGTGGCAGAAATTTTCATTTCTGCCACTTTAATATAACAACTGACTCTCACTGTATCAAACACTGTTGAAAAGTTCCATCCAAACCTCATTAGGCAATTAATATTCTAAGTGAAATTCACTATTGCAAACTTGTAAATTATAGTAAACTATTCTTGAAATTTCTTTGAATTTGTTATAGTGATAGTTGATTTTGTGAAAATGTGAGATTTTTTAGTGACTTGTGTAAGCAATAGTGAGAATTGTATTGTAATAATTTGCAACTAATTTCTTTATTTCTTTCTTTCTCCCTCTTTCACAGTTTGATGGTTTTATGGAATTCAGATTTCCAATTCAAGAAATAGAGAAACTTCTTCCTCGACTTGATAAATCGAGGATTACTGTAGCAGCATATGTTGGTGACCGCTATTTAAATTTAATAGAAAGTGGCTTTTCACAATCTATGATCTTCAGTTCTAGCATTAAATTACAGTTCTTGGGAAATAATCCACAAGTGTTTAAGCCTGTCATGCCTTTCAAAGCATATGTAAGTATTATGAATAGTCAATTATTAAAGAATAGAAGGGAAAAAAAATTATGTGATGAAGTACAGCTTTTGATGCTATTTTTTATTACAAAATACCAGAATGTATTTTAAAATACATTCTTGTATTTCAATAACTATCAGAATAACAATATAAGTTTACTGGATAAGTTTTTTAATGTCCTCTCTCTCTTTCTTTTTCATCCTTTCTGTGTCTGAAAGTATATTGTAATTCATTATTGAATATTGAAGGTATTGTAGATTATTGTATATTGAAAGTATTTTAGATTAATGTGTATATTAAATTAATGTGTATGAAGAAAAGTTATATGTTTTATTTGTATTTTTTTTTTTATACACTCTTTTTTTTTTTTTAAGAGAGTGATTGATGTGAAGAAAGAGAATGCAACTGTCGAGAAAAACAGAGCAGAATTTATGAGATAAAAGATAGGAAAACTGCCATAAAGTAACAATGTATGGGTGCCAGCAAGCAGGGGATATGTGTGTAGAATGAATGAAATTAATGGAATGATGTAAGGCTTGAGATTAAGTTTTTAATGCTGAAAAGAGAAATAAAGCATATGTAGCTTGGAATTAAATGATTGCTGGATATAAACAGAAGGATGCAAAAGAACTGAGTGAAAGAGATAATGAATCAAGAGAGGTGTTGTATGGAGTTTCCATTATTAGATGTGCAATGAATGATACAGTTCACAAGATTTTTTACAAGAAGGAGGGATTTTCTAGTAGAGTCATTAATACTTAGGATATGAATAGGGAATAAGAGAGAAAGAGGGAATGATTTGGTTAGACAAAAGGCAAATACAAGAATGAATATGTAAAGATTATTGATGAAAGTGAAATAAAAACAGTGTGGTAGGAAAGGTGGTCTGTTTCAAGGTTTGATAGTGATGAGTTGAGAAAATGAACAAAAATCATGAATCATATGTTCATGTTTCAATATACGAGGAGAAAGTAATGCAGTTTTGAATGTATGAAATGAATTTGAGGATGCATTTTTCTATAAGAATGATGGATTACATTCTTAGGAATGAATATAGGAATATTCATTCCTAAGAATGAATATTCCTATATAGGAAAGATAGGAATGAATGGATTGTCATGCCTTACTTTCATGGAAATTCTTTATGCCAGTTACCTACTTTTTCCAATATCTTATTCCAATAATTATGTAGTCAACTCGTGAAAGTGATCACGAGGTATTGGTTTGGAAGGTAGTCAAAGAGGAACAGTTATAATCAAGAAGATCTACATGTGGAACCATAAAGGGAGTGATTATCAGAAGCTATGTAGTCAACTAGCATCAATACATTTGGTTGATGAATTGTGTAGAAAAGATGTTGACAGTGCATGGGAAAAGATAAGGCAGTATCTAACACAAGCAATGCATACCTGCATACCAAGAGTTCAGTAAATAAATAGAGTAGGAGTTAGATGGATGAATGGTGAAATCAAGCAAGCAGCATTATGAAAGAAGTTATGGAAGAGGTACAAGACAGTTTGCAGTGAACAGATGCATGAAGAATATAAAGTGCAGCCCAGAAAAGTAACAAGCATGGTTAAAAAAGAAAAAGTAAAATATGAGAGGAGATTGGCCAGTCAAGTCAAAGCTAATCCAACTCCTCTTTACCTGTAAGTGTCAATATTTTCTTATTATTATTCAGGCCTCCATGAGTCAAAAGACTCATTGCAGGAGGTCCTTCCAAGGAAACACAAAGTCTATCAAGACTCATCGTGGTAGGTCCCTCCTAGGAAACACAAAGTCTATCATACCACTCCTTGAACTCATTGACTGTTCTCGCTCTCACCACTCTATCAGGTAATGCATTCCACAGTTCAACCATCCTCCATGCAAAGAAACCGCTCCTCATCCTCTTGCAAACAGCTTTGTTTCATAACTTCCAGAGATGGTTCCTTGTCATTACTCCTTCATTTTCTAGTCTAGGTCATTTACCATTTATATCTATTCAGGTTTGATTGCTTTATATCTTTTTATCTTCAATAAATCCACTGCTGGTACTTGTTGGACCAGTCATAGTTTCAGCCTACTAGTAAGGCAAACACCTGGGAGAGAAGGGCAAATTCCCACTGTAACTGATGAGAAAAAAAAAAAAAAAGAGGAAATTAGTTAAGATTCACTACTTAGCTCTCAAAGTACTCTAAATAACAATGTGAAGAAGGATTAAGAAGAAAAGAAAGAAAGAAGAGTAGGGACCTGTCTGCAGATAATATAACAGACGTCTATTGCATGAAGTAAGGCATGATCCAGTATCAGGTACTTTGAGTTTGCCATTCCCTTACTCATTAAAGTGAGTCCTTGAGGTATCATTGCTTCACTATGAAGTTTAAAAATGCACATAACAAGATGCTCTATAAAATGCTCTAGAACAGAGGCCGGCAACCTTTTCACTAAAAGGGGCAACTCGAATGGCTGGCTTATGACAGAGGGCACTTTACTTTAATTTTGCTGGAGGGAAAGTTGTAAGCTTAAAGTACATTCAATACATGTTTATTTTAAATGAATTTATTAATACAAAATTCTACTTACAAACTTAAGTAAGTACTTCAAAAAAAAAAGAAAAACATTAATGTGATACTTGGCATTGCAGATATTCAGCTAACTTATTATAATATGGCATGTAACTAGAATTTCCAATTCTTAGGCAGTGGTCTAAATGAGAATCATTGAGCTGAGATCGATACTTGGATTTCAAATACTTCATATTTGAAAAAAGTGATTCACATGAATATGTTGAAGCACAGTAAAAATATATTTTAAGAGCACATTTTCTTAATAAGGAATATTTTTTTTATCAACTAAATTCCAGAATGTTTCATCCATTATTTTTTGTATTTCTAATTTCTAATTTCAAGTCTTCTGCATTACTAATTTGGAAATAAGCTGCTACGAGGGTGGTCTGAAAAGTTCTCGGCCTAACAATGAAAAAACGAATTTATAATTTTAAAATTATTATTTCAACATATTCTCCCTTAAGATTATTATATTTATACCAGTGATGCTACAGTGCCATTATCCTGTCCCTATAGTGGTTCTCAGTAAGATTTGCAAAATACCCCTCTACAGTTGCAATCACCTCTTGATTCGAAGAAAATGCTAACCAGCAAGGAAGAGTTTTAGTTTTGGGAAGAGATAGAAGTCACAGGGAGCTCAATCTGGGGAATAGGGTGAAAGTTCCAACAATTCACAGTGCAGATCCCTGGATTTTTACATTGCCAAAACACCTTTCTGAGAAGGTGCATTGTCCTGATAAAAGATGATTTTTTCTTCGGCAAACCGGATCTTTTCTCACGAATTTTTTCGTCTAGTTTGGTTAAAAGATTGGAATAATATTCCCCGGTTAT
The DNA here is from genome assembly GCF_054136105.1 of Typopeltis vanoorti. Classification (NCBI taxonomy): domain Eukaryota; kingdom Metazoa; phylum Arthropoda; class Arachnida; order Uropygi; family Thelyphonidae; genus Typopeltis; species Typopeltis vanoorti. The sequence continues at coordinate 135,675,815 of NC_143557.1, forward strand.
TGTTTTACCCTTTTCAAGATAATTAATAAACAAAATGCCTTTAGCATCCCAAAACACCGTGATTTGTCTTCTTTGGCACTGGACAACCGGCTTCTGTCCACTGTTTTGACTGCTGTTTGGATTCTGGTGTGTAATGGTGAATCTGAATCTCATCCATAGTAATTTAATCACTCTATTCATTTTATCTCAAATTCTCTCAATTCCCAATATCATGCCACTCATGACTTTTTTTATTCCGACATCATTCATTTCGTCTTCTCTACTCTTCCATACATATCTACAATTCTCTTCATTTCATTCCACATCTACCTTATCTCTTGTCTTATCTTCACTAACTCAGGTTTCAAATCTTGTTTCCTTTTTTTTTTGTTTTTTGCTGGCATTTACTCTTGCTATTTTGTCAATACTCACACATACACACTTGTTTACAGCCAGCCCTGCTCGCCACCTTACCATTAATTGTACTGTGTTTTTCAACTTCATTATCACTAGTTTTATTGTTAATCGAACTCTTTTCCTCGCTATTGCTTCCACACATTTTCTGAACATTTGCATAAGCTTCCTCAACTGCCATTCAGCTATGATGCCATATTTCCCACTCATATTATTATTATTATTATTATTATTATTATTATTATTCAGGCCTCCATGGAGTCAAAAAAATTCATCGTGGGAGGTCCTTCCTAAGAAACACAAATTCTATCATACCACTCCTTAAACTCATTGACTGTTCTCGCTCTTACCACTCTATCAGGCAATGCATTCCATGGTTCAGAATAATCACACTTTCTACATGCCCACACTTGCTGTTCTCTCTTATTCAATCTCTCAACATAAACATCCTTGACATCTTTTCACACATATTAGAGTAAAGATATGTACAAATACTACCTTTCTGAGAAAAAGTTCAGAATATGTAACTGGAAAAGTGAGATGAATAGTGTGATTGAATAATCTGAAATTTGAGTTTCTCTTAGGAAAAATAGTTTGGTTTTACAGATTGGAGATGGGCATCATTGATGACAGATGGGAGATCGGTTATGTTTGTGAGGTGAATCTAGAAGGTTTTGGGAGGTTTTGCTTTACTACATGTAATCTATTTATCTTTGCTTAACTTTTCATGGTTGTTGTGTAAGTGAGTTGAAATTGGAAAGGACATAGAATATACAGTATTGGATTCTTTACTGAGTCATCATACTTTTGAAGAATTTCACTAACTCCACTGCACAGAGTGTTTTTTTTTCCTCCTCCCACTACCACCACCATGCAGACTCTCTCCAGGCACACGTGGCAAATTAATGTCAGCAAGATTGACACCTGGCCTGGAAATATCACAAAGTATTACCATCCAGTGTATTATTTATCAGCTGTTCTGCAGAATAATCATTTTAAATTAGTATACCTTTGAAAAGATTGAGAAAAAATAAACTTGATCTTTGTTCTGGAGACCAAATAGTTTTTGATGAGTTCATGTCTTCAATAAGCACCATAGAGACTTGACTTTTTGACTTAGGGATATATGTTCTGCTGTGGAATGCATTAGGGCTACTAACATACCCACAAACATGAAAGCGTAAGTAGAGACTGATATTTTTAGTATCGAAACACTTTAGAATTATTATTTTTTCAGTGTTTATAAATTTTCCTTGATAATTTATTTAATGAAAAATATTTATTAAGTGCAGTAATGTTTCTTGTTTTTTCTATTATTAGGAGTTGTTTTTTGTAGCATATTTCTTTTAGTCTTCAATCTTTAAACACATTGTAAATGCATTTTAACTACTTCATTTAGGTAGCAGTTGCTTATCAGGATGGTTCACCTCTTTCAGCATGGCGTTTAGATAATCGCAATATTCGGATCACACCATCTGTTCAGTTTCATGGAGGTGGAAGTAAAACTTTTGAACCAAAAGTAGAAAAGATGTCTTCAATATCTCCTGGACTTTGGGAAGTGACAATAGAGCTTTTAAATGAAATTGGTAGTAAAGAGCAAGTGAATAATGTTAAATCTCTGACACTTGAGGTAGATATTGATAAAATATTCATACTTCAATACACATTTGAAGAAATTCAACTAAAGTATAATTTTATGTTGATTTTTATTTCTAACAGTACACTGACTTTTTGATTTTTATATAATTTAATAAATTTAATAATTTTATTTATTTATTATTATCATTATCAAAAGATTCCATGGAGTCAAAGACTCACCTAGGAGGTCATTTTTTTCATAAACACAAATCATCATACCATGCCTTAAACACATCCACATTCTCTGCTGACACCACACACATACACACACACTTAGGCCATGCATTATAATCATTCACAACTCTCCCTGCAAAAAATGCTGCTTCTCACTCCCTTGCTCACACACTCCTTATACAGCTTCCATGCAAAAAAGTTGACCTCTTGTTTGCCCCCAGTTTCCCACCATTTTATGAAAAACCTTATCAATGTTAATTCTATAACAACCCCTTACCAATTTGTACGTCTCTATCATATCACCGCTCTTCCGCCTATCCACTAGACTCTGCAAGTTGCATTGTCTCGATCGTTCTTCATATTTGACATTCCAGAGATCAGAAACTATTTTGGTCAATTACCTCTGGACCCTCTCCAAAATCTCTTCATTCTTTTTGGAAACCAGGCGACCAAATTTGTGCACAGTGGTCCATATGTGGCCTAATCAGAGCCATATACAATCAAACCTAAATCTCCTTACAAGTCAGTGTCCTCCACATCATTGCCAGATTTTGTTGTGTTCTCCTCACTATTTTTGGCAATGTGTCCTCTAAATTTTAGATCCTTATCCATCATCACCTGAAGATCGTTTATTTCCTCCACCTCTAACAATATATCTCTCACCAAGAGTAAATTGTACATCCCATCTTTCTTTACAAAATTTTAAAAAATTGCATTTTCATACATTGAATTGGTATTTCCACTCCTGTGCCCATTCACTCAGTCTATTGAAGTCTTCTTGTAAGGCCACAACTGCTGCTCTATTCCTCATAATTTTCCTAACTTTGCATCATCTGCAAACAACTGCATATCCCTATTCAAATCTTTCTCAATATCATTAACATACAGGTTAAACAGCAATAATTCTAAAACAGACCCTGAGGCACACCATTTTAACATCTTTTAAAAACCATTCAGCAATTTGTATGAATCGATCATATCACTCCTTTTCTTCCTTTCAAACAGTTTCTGTAACCTACGATCTTAAACCTATTCTTGTAAGGTTCATTCCATAGACCTGCTACCATATTGGTCACTCATGTCTGGATCCTCTCCACTTTCTCCTCATCACCAAGAAACTCTGACAACCAGCTCCACACACAGTAGTCAAGATGGGGTCTTATCAAGGCTCGATAAGGAGGAACAGTAACCTGCTTGTCTCTGTTTGTAAAAGTATTCTTCAGTGATCAAGTGATCTGATGAGCTGATTTATCCACTTTTGCTATGTGCTCCCTAAACTTTAACTTCCTATCCACTAAACTCCCAAGTCTATGGCTTTGTCAATTTCCTGGAGTACAGTTCCACTAATGTGGTATACAGCTGATAATCTTTTCACCCCAAAATGCATAACCTTACACTTTGCCACATTAAACTGACATCCATTCTCCTTTGCCCAGTCTGCCAATCTATCCAAATCATCCTGCAAAATTTTGACATCATCTGTATTAACTATTGCTCTACAGAAATTGGCATCATTGGCAAATAACTGAACAGTTCCTCTCAGATCATTTTCTATATTGTTAATGAACAAATTAAACAGTAGAGGTCCAAGAACACAACCTTGCAGCACGACACTAGTCACAGTCCTTCTTTTGGACTCTACTCTGAATATACTGCTCTCTGATATCCCTCCATCACCACCCTCCTATCCATCTCATCAACCCTATATCCATCCCCATGTGCTGCAGTTTACTGATTAGAATTCCATCTGGTATCCTGTCAAAGGTCTTAGCAAAGTCCATCAGTATCACTGTAAACCCATTACTCTTATCCTGTTCAGCCGTCACTATATTATAAAACATGAGCAAGTTACTGAGGCATGATCTACCCTTAACAAAACCATGCTGCCCCCCATACAGTATCCTGTTTTCATCTATCCATTCCTGTATTTTGCTTTTGACTACTTTCTCCAAAACCTTGACAATGACTCCTGATATGCTGATTGGTCAGTAATGTGCAACAGCAGTCTTGGAGCCTCCTTTATGCAATGGAATTATTTTCCCCTCTTTCCATCCCCTCGGGACTATCCCAGAGCTGAGACTTAAATTAAACGATATGGTCAAGGGCACTGACAATTCCTTTGCCGCTTCACGTAAGACTCGAGCTGGTATACCATCCAATCCCACCATTGTATTCACATTAAGGTTCTGTAATATGCTATGCACATCCATTTCATTTGCAAAGTGTTCACTTAGTAATTCTGCTGTTTCAACTGATTCAGTTACCTCCCCATGATCGGCATTCATTGAAATCATTCTTCCATATACATGCTTTCTTTTACTTGCAGCATATCGAAAGAACTGTTTGGGATTCTTTTTAGCCTGCATTGCTAACTTCCTTTCATAATTGATAATGGATGATGATATTTATCCATTTAATTCCAACTTGATTTACTCTGTATACAGTCTTACCAACCCTGTAATTCCACATATACTCCAGCTGAAAATTCCACACATTTGGCCTCCCAGGTCAAGACCATATGATCTTTTGTGCCGACCAATTGGTGGCAACATGGTCATATTCATTGTAGACAAATTCTCAAATGCAGTTACTAGATTGAGCACTCTCGAACTCCTAGTATATTCCATCATGTGCTGTCTCAGGTAATTATCCCTTATTGACTGCATAAATTCCATTTCCTTCCTCTCATGTCTCCATCCTCTCTTCTATTTGGTGGGATGTTGCAAAGACCATGGAATATAGAAGGTGATGAGCAGGAAATATTTATTATTATTATTATTATTATTATTATTATTATTATGGGTATCTCCATGGAGTCATCTCTCTCTCTCTCTCTCTCTCTCTCTTGCTCTGTATATATATATATATATATATATATATATATATATATATATAGAGAGAGAGAGAGAGAGAGAGAGAGAGAGAGACAGATAGAGAGCTCTTCTACTGTCATCACCTATCGTATTATTTCCAAATATATATATATATTTGGAGAGAGAGAGAGAGTGAGAGGGGGGGGGGAGTAGTATGTGTATATTTCCTTTCCCCTTCCATTCATAAGCTTTTTATGTTTCTCAAGAAGAATATGTTATCTATGTTACAAAAGATTTTACTTTCATTGTCACAGTTCACTAATTGTGCACTATTCAGTCTATACTAAAATACTAAATTTCATTGCAATTATTTCATTATCCTATAATTACCTGCATTTGTGTATGTTGTAGTTGTTGTAGTAGTTGTAGTTGTTGGATGTACACATATACATCCAACAACTGTAAAATTAATTATATATTCTAAATCATATAAATTAAAATAATCAACTTATTATTTTTTTATTCTATAAGTTACTTAAATGTTAAAATGCACATACATAACAGTGTTGAAAATACATAATACTAAATTAATAATATGTTCTATAGGACTGTAATTAAATAAACACTGTTGGTTATAAAACTTAGAAATGTCATAATCAGTTTGATAAATTTAGCTATAAAACCAGATTAATTTTATTAGCTTGGAAAGTTTTTGAATCTTTTTCTTTATAATATGCCACTTAGGCTTATTATAGGGATGATTTCCCAGAGAGTGCCAGAGCAGAATTAAAAGTGTACTCATCTTATTCAACCACTGATCGACATCTTCAAGTAACCACCAGTACCAAAGAGCCAAAGGTAATGTTTCAAAGTGATGTCTTCTAAATAATAGTTCCAGCTATTTTCTTTGCATTTCTGAAAGAAAATTTTCTATATGTTTAATTGAAAATTGAAATTTGTATATAAATAACATTGTGTGTGTGTGTGTGTGTGTGTGTGTGTGTGTGTGTGTGTGTGTGTGTGTGTGTGTGTGTGTGTGTGTGTGTGTGTGTGTGTGTGATTTTTTATATCAGCCCTTTATACAAACAGGTGAAAAATTATAATAACACAACAGTGCTGTGTGTGTGTGTGTGTGTGTGTGTGTGTGCACGTGCATGCATGCGTGCGTGAGAGAGAGAGAGAGAGAGAGAGAGAAAGAGAAAGAGAGAGTGTAGGCAGATAATCAGAGAGAGAGTAAAAGGAATTTGACAGTGTTTTTTGAATGGCTGATGGATGTAAAAAGAAGGTGATCCTGATGGGAGACTTAAATTACATAAATATAGAGACCGGAAGGAGGAGATAGTGTATGAGAACAAAGAGAGCAAAGTTTCTGGAATTTCTGAGAGATAAGTATCTTAAGCAGCACATAATTGAAGCAACTAGAGGCTTTAATGTTTTGGATTTAGTGATAACGTCACAAGATGTAGTTTGTTAATCAGGAGTTGACATTGCCACCAGTTGGTGAGAGTGATCATGAGGTACTTGTTTGGGAACTGATGAAAACAAGAAACGGTCACTGCCAAAAATGTGGAACATGTGGAAGTATAAAGCAGGTGATTATAGGAATCTCTGTAGTCGGTTAGCATCAGTACATTGGGTAGATGAGCCGAGTGGAAGAGATGTTGATAATGCATGGAAACTCACAAGACAATATCTGACAAAAGCAATGTATGACTGCATACCAAAGGTTAAGCAAGTAAATAGAGTGGGAGTGAAATGGATGAACAGTGAAAGCAGGAAAGCTGCTGGAAAAGAAAATGTTATGGAGAAAGTACAAGACAGTTGGTGGTGATCAGATCCATGAAGAGTATAAGGTGAAGGCTAGAAAGAAAAGGTGCAGTATGAGAGGAGATTGGCTGGTCAGACCAAGGTTTACTCCAGGGAATTTTTCCGCTACTTGGCAAGGAGGAGGAATAATTATGGCAGGCTAACATTGGTGGATAGTCGTGGTTGCAGACTAACAGCTGCAAAGGATATACTGGAATTATTGAATGAGCACTTTATCAGTGTATATCATACTGGTATAAATTATCTGGTACAATATATAGAAGAGTGGCAAGTAAGGAGAATTGGAAGTGAACAGAGGTGTATCAGATGTTGGTTGGGTTAGACGTGAATAAGGCTGTGGGAATGGATGAGACATCACCACGTTTTCTTAAGGAATGTGCACCACAGTTGGTTATGCCCTTCACCTGGTTATTTAATGAAAATCTTGCAGTGGGTAGGGTTCCTAAGGAGTGAAAAGAAGGTAAAATAGTACCACTCCACAAGCATGGTTCTAAGACAGACATCTCCAACTATAGGCCAGTCCATATAACTGCAGCTGTGGTCAAGGTGTTGGAGAGATTGGTAAGGAATAGAATACAGAATTGGATTGATTGATGTGACATTCTTTATGATGGTCAGCATGGATTTGTAAAGGGTAGGTCCTGTTTTAGTAATTTACTTGTATTTTATGATAAGGTGACGAGTGTGTTAGACAAGGGAGAATCATATACAGTGATATTCTTAGACTTTGCAAAAGTGTTTGATAGCTTACCACATGATAAGGGGAATAGATATATTGGTTAGATAGATCAGAGATTGGATCTCTGAATGATACCAGCAGATTTTGTATGAGGGAGTAGTGTCTCTAAAAAAGAGGGGTTACCAATGGTGTGTTCCAGGGTTCTGTTCTTGGGGCCCCTGCTGTTTAACTTGTTTGTAAATGATCTTTCATGTGGACTGACTGGAGATCTTCAGTTATTTGCTGATGACACAAAGTTGGGAAGAATTATAAGTAGCACTGCTGATGCTGAATCTCTTCAGGAAGATTTGAATAGACTTAAAGGTGGGGTTACAGTTTTAATATCAATAAGTGCAAGGTATTGCATTTTGGAGGGCAGAAATATAAGGCTGTGTACTATATTGATGGTGCTGTACTGTAGGAAGTGGATGAGATTAGAGATTTGAGAGTGGTGGTTGACAGTAGACTGAAGTTTATAGGGTATATTGCTAGTGTTGCAAAGGCTGCACATCGAAGCTGCTATGATAAGAAGCACTTAAACATGCAAAGATAAGGAAGTAGTTGTGCCACTGTATCATGCACTGGTCAGACCACACTTAGACTATTATGCTCAGATCTGGCCTCCAGCTATAGGCCAATCCATATAACTGCAGTTGTGGTTGAGGTGTTGGAGAGATTGGTAAGGAATAGAATACAGAATTTGGTTGATGGATGTAACATTCTTTATGATGGTCAGCATGGATTTGTAAAATGTAGGTCCTGGTTTAGTAATTTACATGTATTTTATGAGAGGGTCCAGAGACGAGCCTTGAGAATGACTGAGTGATTAAGACAATGTTGGGACTTTGGAATGCTGGCTATGAGAGGTTGAAGAGATGTGGATTGCAGAGTTTGGTGGATAGGAGGAAGAGGGATGATATGGTAGAGATGTTTAAGTTATTCAGAGGATTTTATCAGATTAATCCATAGGGGATTATAAAAAGACTAGAAGGTGAGAGGGGAAGAACCAGAGGTCATTCCTGGAGGTTATGTGAAAGTGTGGAGTAGATTTCTTACATGGAGAATTGTCAGTGAATGGAATGCATTATAGAATGTGTTGGTAATGCAAGGAGTGTTAAGGACTTTAAGATTATATATGATAAATATGTTGTCAGTTGAATGAACCTTCCATGATGAGTCCGTCGACTCCATGGAGGGTGTAATAATAATAATATATGCTTGAGGTTTAACCATGTATGGATGTAGTACCATTCTTCCACTTTCTTATAAATGTGCTTTAACATGTTTACAAGTTTTGTCTAAACATGTTTAGAATATGTTTAGACAAAAGTGAAAGAATGGTAGTAGCATTTAGTGGACCAGCACCAATATAATATCTGTAGAAAAGACATAATTTAAAATCAACCTCCGTGAGGAATTCTGTGAGAAGGAGGTTCAGCTATTAAGTGGATTTTCCCTCCTCAATAATTCTTAGTCAAATTTATTATTATTATTATGTGACACCTCAAAGGAATTCAAAGACTCATCAATGGAGGGCACCTACTCTACAACTCACCACTTCCACCACTTAATCTACCAACTACAGTGAACTGCCACTATCATCATCATCCACACCAATGCCATCTACTGTCCAATACCACCACTAGTATTTTTTATCTATGAATTGCATGTGTTCTCAAGGCATTTGTCTGTATACGGGATAAAAAATCCTTCTGTCTTCATATAAGATTGGCTAACTTGCCTTCAGTTGAAAAAAAACCATACAAAGCTTCTTCTCATCATGACGAGAATCATATTTAGGCCTTTCCCAATCGAAGGGTGCAACGTATTGTTGTTCTTCCCTGTTGCACTATTTAGGTGCTAATTTTTGTGAATCTGTTCTCACATTTTGGTTTGAGGGGGAATTGGATAATCTATATAGTGTTAGGAGTTGTGTGGTTCAGAGGTAGTATCTTGAACTGAAGAGGATGCCAAGTATTTTTGTGCAGGAAACAAAGTTCTTTTCAGAAAGTTGAAAAAGAACTTTATTTCTTGTACAAACACATTATATCCTCATCAGGAAGTGACGTCTTTGTGCAGGAAATATTCAATATGTAAGTGAGCATAGAAGAGAAATCTGATCTGGATTCAGTCAAAAATGGCAGAACTTCCTGCAAAGGAATGGCAGATTATTATTATTATTATTAACATTTGACCTCAATGGAATGAGTTTTTATTGGCTGATTTTACTATTTTCTCTGATTTGTAAGTTCTAATTTTGTTTAATAATAATAAATTTAGTTTAATCCTTTATCCAAGTGTAAGCAAACAAAGTTGCACCTGAAAATATCTTCAGGACTGAGGAAAGGTAGTGCACCACCAGGCAACTCGGAGCAAAGGTGGACCAAGCTATCATCACTCCTATTTCAGTACTTCCATAATGCAAAAACACATCTCCTTGCAGATATGTATAATGTTATGCATTAAGGGAAGGGCCACTGCCCAGACCTTGGTCAGTGGGAGCCAGGCCCACCTCTGGGCCTGGCTCCCACTGACTGGTTTCAACCTCAATAAAGGTCGAAACCGGTCTGGTATTGTCCCTTCCCTTAATGCATAACATTATACATATCCGCAAGGAGATGTGTTTTGCATTATGGGAGATACTGAGATAGGAGTAACGATAGCTTAGTCCACCTTAGTGCTTAGTGCTAAGTGCTCCGAGTTGCCTGGTGTTGCACTACCTTTCCTCAGTCCTGAAGATATTTTCAGGCACAAACTTTGCTTGCTCACACTTGGATAAAGGATTAAACTAAATTTATTATAGTCTAACCAAGGGCAAAATAAACTTTAAAAAATTTTGTTTAATATTGTTACACTTGTAATTATTCTTAATATTTTCTCAGTGGTTTTGTTGATTTGCTTATTTTTGTATTTGCTGCATATGTTAGTTTAGTATTGGTCTGTTTCACAGAAGCAGCCAATTGTAGAAGTTCATTTCTGTTATTTTTTTTATATTTATTTTGTCTATTGCATTTTGAAGATCTTCATAAAATTCTTCTATTTCTAGTTTTGTCTTCCCTTCCTCTAGAACAGCGTTTCCCAAATGGTGGGTCACAACCCCGCACTGGATCACGGAAGTTAAATGCCATGTCGCCTGAAAAAACTCTTGAAAACCTGGGTGTTTCATTTTTGGGTTTTCTTTTTTTCACAAAACTCTAAAATACAAGTAAATAGTGTTTAATCGGAACTAATGAATAAATAATTTATTTAATAGAGACTTAAAACATGCTCCGTCCATTTTTGGGTTTTCTTTTTTTCACAAAACTCTAAAATACAAGTAAATAGTGTTTAATCGGAACTAATGAATAAATAATTTATTTAATAAAGACTTAAAACATGCTCCGTCCACGTCACCATTTCACAGTCTCTTTGTTCATGATAAAGTAGCTCAACTAATGTGCGGATGGTTTCATCAAGGGTGCTGATGACAAACCATTATGGGTTATTTGTTGTGCAGCACTTTCAAACAAATCCGTGAGATCTTCAAAGTTAAAGCTACATTTGGAATTGAAACATCCAAATTACAGTAATAAGCCAATAGATTTCTTTATAAATAAAAAGAGAGAAATAATAGCTACCAAGAAGACTATGTCTTCGAATTTTTCTCAGGGAGCTCAGTCTGAAAACCTTGTGATGGCTTCTTATGAAATATCAAAATTAATTGCTGAAACTAGTTATCCTCACACAGTTGCCGAGAAATTAATAGTTCCAGCAATGAAAATGTTAGCATCTGGAATATGTGATAAAAAAACAGGAGAGCCAAATATGCTAAATATGCTGACACTATCAAATAACACAATGAAGCATAAAATCATGGAGATGGCAGATAATATCAAAGAAACTGCCGTAGGCCACTTAAAAAAGTGTGCAATTTTTTTATGGTACAAGTCGATGAAAGTACAGACCTATCGGACAATGCTAATTTAATGTGTTTTGTGAGATACAATTGTGACAATACAACTCACACAGAATTTCTTTTTTTGTAAACCTCTGACAACAAGAACAACAGCTAAAGAAATTTTTAATTTGATTGCAAATTACATCAATGAAAAGGGCATTGAATGGAAGAAATGTGTGGGACTGAGTAGTGATGGAGCCCGTGCAATGGCAGGCGCACATACTGGACTTTTTTCTGAAGATCAAAGCCTTAGCACCAGACTGTGTATGGGTGCATTGTAGCATTCACAGAGAAGCATTGGCATCTCTGTGAAAGCAATGGCATTCAAAAGAATGCCATTGCTTTTAAATGCAACTATGCAAGAGTGTGTACAATTTATAAACTTTATAAAATCTTGTCCATTGAATTCAAGAATATTCTCTGCATTGTGCAGAGAATACTCGTGTAAGTAAATATGACCTCTCCATTGCTTCTGCCTTAGTATCACCATTTCTGGGTCTGGCTCCCACTGACAAGACCTCAATAAAGGTCAAAACCGGCCTGGGTAGTGGCCCTTCCCTTAATGCATAGCATTATGCATGTCTGCAAGGAGATGTGCTTTGCATTATGGGAGATACTGAGACAAGGAGTGATGAGAGCTTGGTCCACCTTTACTATGAGTTACCTCAGTCCTGAAGATACTTCAGGCGCAAACTTTGTTTGCTTACACTTCGATAAAGGATTAAACTAAATTTATTATAGTCTAACCAAGTGGAAAATAAACTTCCAACTTCTTTAATTAATTTTCTTCTTCTTTAGCTGTCAGTGATATCCATTCCAGCTGCCAGCTCTCAGTATTCACTCTTTTAGTTTTGTTTTCCATATTCCGATCTGGATCCATTCTGATATAGTCATCTGGTCTTTCAAACTTCAGATTTGAACAGTTGGGTTTCAGATTCTCTGATGAGCTGCTAACACAACCAGAGAATGCCTTCTGTGTTGGCCAGTTATACTGATGTGTCCTTCATACCTAGGGTGGCCCTCTTGGAAGTATATGCTTTGCCTATGTCACCCATTCACCTCCACCCTACAATGAGGTACAGGTAGGATTTAATGATTGACATATTTTTCTCTATACAATATACTGATGTGCTGTATATATTTGTTATATTTCTTGATTGCATATAAAAATATAAATCATTCAGATTAAGACATAACTTAGATTTGAATATGTACTGTGTTTATATATTATTTATTCTTTAGATGATTTTTTTTTAATCCTTAGGTTGGGGAATACATTATTTTCCATGTAAGAGCTGATTACTTTGTTGAAAACTTTTCTTATGTGGTAAGTAAATTTGCTATTATTAGTTGTAGTATTATTACAGGAGTGATAATAATAAGTATGATAGTTGGTGTGTGTAATATGTTGCCTCCCTCAATGAGTCCCTAACTCCCTGGAGGTCCATAATAATAATAATAATAATATCTAAAATTAAAAGAGAATATAATGGTAATGGAGGAATGATTATAATTTTGTTTATTTTTATAATGTTAAAATATACGTATTATAATTATACTTAATATTGTTGCTCAGTCTGACTGGCATCACATGACATTGCAAAAAGGTGCATTCTATTAAGTGCACTCTGTTATATTCTCTTGAAAGATGAAAATATTGACATTTAATGTATCTCCTTCCAAAAAATGTTCTTATTTGCTTTATTATTATTATTATTATTATTATTATTATTATTATTATTATCCCAAGATCTCATGGAGTCAAAGACTCATCTGGGAGATCCTTTTATCACACACACACAGCTCATCATAATGTGCCTTGAACACATTCAAACACCTTGCAGACACCACACTCTCAGGCAAGGCATTCAAATCATTTACAACTGCATGAAAAAAACCTGCCTCTCACTCCCCTAATACATTTTCCAGGGATGACCTCTGGTTCTCCCCCGATCTCCCACTATTTTCTGTAGAACTTCTCCAGCATTGATCCTATAACAACCCCTTACCAACTTGTAGGTCTCTATCATATGTCCCCTCTTCCTCCTGTACACTAGACTCTGCAAATTACATCTTCTCAATCTTTCTTCATACTCGACATTCCAGAGGAATGTCGAGTATGTCAGAAACTACCTTAGTCAATTGCCTTTGGACCCTTTCCAACATCTCTTCATCTTTCTGAAAACCAGGTGACCAAATCGAGGCACAATAGTCCATGTGTGGCCTAATCAAAACCTTATACAATGGAACATGAATCTCCCTACTTGTACACGTCAGTGTCCTCTGAATCATTCCCAGAATCCTTTGTGATGTCTTCACAATTTTGGTTATGTGTCCTCTAAATTTCAGATCGTTATCCACTATCATCACCAGATCTCTTATTTCTTCCACCTCCAACAATATATCCTCACAAAGCATAAATTCTGCATCCCATCTTTGTTTTACAAATTTTAAAACCTTGCATTTTGCAACATTGAACTCACATCCCCATTTCCATGTCCAATCACTCAATTTATTCAAGTCTTCTTGTGAGGCCACAACATCTTCACAACTCTTAATGGTTTGTCCCAACTTTGCATCATCTGAAAACAACTGAATGTCTCCATCCAAATCTTCATCTATATCATAAATATACAAGTTAAACAGTAATGGCCCCAAAACAGACCTCTGAGGCACTCCAATAATAATTTTCCTTTTCCTGGATATTGCCCCCCCCCATACACAACTTGTTGATACCTATCAGATAGCCATTCTCCAATCTAATGCACTAATCTAATATCCAACCCTACCTGCTCTAGTTTGAGTATCAATTTATCATGAGGTACTCTATCAAAAGCCTTTGCGAAATCCAAGTATATTACTGTGTATCCTTCTCCTCTGTCCAAGGAAGCAGCCACATTATTGTAATAAGTAAGTAGATTACTAAAACATGACCTCCCTTTAGCAAATCCATGCTGTCCATCAAAGATAATACTATTGTTGTCAACCCAACTCTGGATCCTAGTTCTCACAAGCTTCTCCAACAACTTAACCACAATGCCTGATGCACAGATTGGCCTATAGTTTGATGCTTGAGTTCGATCACCTCCTTTATGAAGTGGCACAATCTTGCCCTCCTTCCACTCCTTAGGCAGACTTGACCAAGTGCAAAACTCGTATTAAAAAAATATGTCAAGGCAGGTGTCAACTCCCTGGCACGTTCCTTCAGAATACATGGTGATATATTATCTAGCCCCACAGCCTTATTAACATCAAGTTTACTCAACTCCCCATACACCACTTGCTCACTTACAGTCAGTGTTTCCTCCCCATCATCTATTGCTCTCAATCTCTCTCTCTCCATGTAGCCACATTCTCATGATTGAAAGACCTTTATAAACTGCTCATTAAGTATCTCCTCCACACATTCTGTAACAACTGTCTTTATACCATTTTCTCCTATCAGTGTTATCCTTCCACACTCATTCTTTCTTTTGCTGGCTACATATCGAAAGAATTCCTTAGGATTCTTTTGGCTTCATTAGCTAACTGCTGTTCATACCTCTTTTTAGCTACCCTCACCAACCAAGTCGCCCTCCTTGCCTGGTCTTTGTAGACCTCATATAATTGGTTATTTCCACTTCTCTTATGCTGCCTCCACAATGCTCTCTTTCTCTGTATCGTATGCTTAATCTCTTTATTCATCCATCTCTCACACCTACCTTATTTAACCTTTTCACCCTTGTAATACATTTAGACATTGCATCTACTAGATAGTTTTTGAAAATCCCCCAAGCTGCATTGATCTCTTTTCCAACTAACTCCTCATTCCATGCTACACCTGCAAGCTGTCTCCTGAGCTTTTCATAATCATCTCCCCCCCCGCCCCTTGTAGTTCCACATATACTCTTTTCTCACAGAGGTCCTCACACTGCTGGAAACCACCAGGTAATCACCTCATGGTCACTCTCACCAATTGGTGGATGATTTGACACCTCATTTATAATTACATCCTTTGATGAGATGACTAAATCCAAGACTCTCAATCCTCCCATGCTGTCTGTTACATACTATCCGAGGTGGTTATCCCTCAAAAACTCAAGAAACTCATTTTCTTTACTTTCGGTTGCTATCTCTTCATTCCAGTCTATATTGTCATAATTAAAATCACCCTTAATAATCATCAGTACAATTTAATACCTCCAGAGATGCTTTTGCTTTTTTATTTGGATTTCTGTGTATAAACTTGAATGATTTCTGTTGCTCAGTGAACTTTCACTATAGCAAACTGTAGGGACAAAATTAGTAGTTTGTTATAGTGAATTTCTAATTACTATGGAATAGTATGGGGCTTAAGTTAGGAGTTGTTTTTTTAGTTTGTTATGGTGGGTGAATTTACTAAAGCAGCCATTTGTTGTATGTACAAATTAAATCTATTTACAGTACTTACCAACTTTAAAAAAAATAACAAAACCATTTACGTTTAATGTTTCCATTGGAGCTTTATCTTCATGTGATAATATAATCAGTAGAGTACTAGCTCAGATTGAAAAATAACAATGTTAAGTTCAAGACATATGACCCTGTATCATTGATATCCCATGTTCTGTTGAGGTGGAAGGAGAGAGGAAAAAGATTTAGCAGCAACACCAAGATGTTATATGCTTTACAGAATTATAAAATGATGAAACAGATAGGAATGGAAATGAGAGTCAGGATCAGGGAAACAAGAATGAATAGAGAGAATAAAGAATGTTGGTGCTGGTAGAATGGCCTCAAGGACAACAGGGATTGCTATGTTTGTATACAAATGTAAGGAGCATACAAAACAAGAGAGCTGAATTTGTTGAATTGATTGAGTCATCATGCCCAAAGATAAGTGGAATAAGTGAAACTTGGTTGTCTGAGGAGGATGTGATGTCAGGAATAGAAATAGAAGGATATATAATTTTCCGGAAGGATAGAAATGTAGAAGTTGATAATGCATGCACAGATTTTGAAACTGTGCGGCATAATAATAATAATAATAAAAAGTTGAAATAAACAGGTTAGTATATCTGATAGGATGCTGTTATAGGCCAGGGAATGCAGAGAATACTGATTGTAAAGTGATTAGGCAAATTAGTTGGGCATGTAAAAAGAAGGCGCACTTGATGGGAGACTTTAATTACAGGAATATACAATGGAAGGAGGAGATAGTGTATGGGAACAATGAGAGTGAGTTTATTATTATTATTATTAAACAAGACCTCATGGAGTCAAAGACTCATCTAGGAAGTCCTTTTATCTCACACACATCTCATCATACCGGGTCTTAAACACATTCAAACTCCTTGCAGACACCACACTCTCAGGCAAGGCATTCCAATCATTCACAACTCTGCACGAAAAAAACCTGCCTCTCACTCCCCTACTCACACCCTCTTTATACAGTTTCCAGGGATGACCTCTGGTTCTCCCCTGATCTCCCACTATTCTCTGTAGAACTTCTCCACCATTGATCCTATAACAACCCCTTACCAACTTGTAGGTCTCTATCATATCTCCCCTCTTCCTTCTCTCCACTAGACTCTGCAAATTACATCTTTTCAATCTTTCCTCATACTCGACATTCCAGAGGTCAGAAACTACCTTAGTCAGTCACCTTTGGACCCTTTCCAACATCTCTTCATCCTTCTGAAAACCAGGTGACCAAATCTGGGCACAATAGTCCATGTGTGGCCTAATCAAAGCCTTATACAATGGAACAAGAATCTCCCTACTTCTACACGTCAGTGTCCTCCTCATCATTCCCAGAAGTCTTTGTGTTGTCTTCACAATTTTGGCGATGTGTCCCCTAAATTTTAGATCCTTATCCACTATCACCCCCAGATCTCTTATTTCCTCTACTTCCAACAATATATTCTCACCAAGCATAAATTCTGCATCCCATCTTTGTTTTCCAAATTTTAAAACCTTACATTTTGCAACATTGAACTCACATCCCCATTTGCTTGCCCAATCACTCAATTTATTCAAGTCTTCTTGCAAGGCCACAACATCTTCACTACTCTTTATGGTTCGTCCCAACTTTGCATCATCTGCAAACAACTGAATATCTCCATCCAAATCTTCGCCAATATCATTAATATACAAGTTAAATAGTAATGGCCCTAAAACAGATCCCTGAGGGACTCCACTAGTGACTTTCCTTTTCCTGGCTATCTGATATCTTTTCCTGGCTATCTGCACCCCCATACACAACTTGTTGATACCTATCAGATAGCCAGTCTCCAATCCAATGCACTAATCTAATATCCAACCCCATCTGCTCTAGTTTGACTGTCAACTTATCATGAGGTACTCTATCAAAAGCTTTTGCGAAATCCAAGTATATTACTGTGTATCCTTCTCCTCTGTCCAAGGAAGCAGTCACTTTATTGTAATAAGTAAGTAGATTACTAAAACACGACCTCCCTTTAGCAAATCAATGCTGTCCATCAAAGATTATACCATTGTTGTCAACCCAACTCTGGATCCTAGTTCTCACAAGCTTCTCCAACAACTTAACCACAACACCTGACACACAGATAGGCCTATAGTTTGATGCTTGAGTTTGATCGCCTCCTTTATGAAGTCACACAATCTTGCCCTCCTTCCACTCTTTAGGGACTTGACCAAGTGCAAGACTCGTATTAAAAAAATATGTCAAGGCAGGTGTCAACTCTCTGGCACATTCCTTCAGAATACGTGGTGATATATTATCAAGTCCCACAGCCTTATTTACATCTAGTTTACTCAACTCCACAAACACCTCTTGCTCACTTACAGTCAGTCTCTCCTCCCCATCATCAACTGCTCTTAATCTCTCCATGAAGTCACATTCACAAGATTGAAAGATCTTTATGAAATGCTCATTAAGTATCTCCACCACACATTCTGCAACAGCTGTCTTTATACCATTTCCTCCAATCAATGTCATCCTTCCATAATCATTCTTTCTTTTGCTGGCTACATATCGAAAGAACTCCCTAGGATTCTTTTTAGCTTCATTAGCTAACTGCTGTTCATACCTCTCTTTAGTTGGTAAGTGATATAAAAAATGCTCCCTACATTGATAGATTGAGAGCTTGTGGATTGCAGAGATTGGTTGATAGGCGAAGAAGAGGGGATATGATAGAAACATTCAAATTACTAAAAGGTTTTTATAGGATTGATGCAGGGGAAATGTTTCAGCTGTGTGATAGTGATGGAAGAACAAGAGGTCATCTCTGGAAATTAAAGAAGAGTGTGGTTAACAAAGGTGTCAGAACAAGGTTTTTTTCCTGGAGGGTGGTGAATGAGTGGAATTCATTGCCTGACTTAGTTGTGAGCTCTTCGTCTGTAAATGAATTCAAGAAGATATATGACAGATATTGTTTTGCTAGTTTGGGTCTCCCGCGATGAGTCTACTGACTCCATGGAGATACCCGTAATAATAATAATAATAATAATTTAGCTACTCTCACCAACCAAGTCACCCTCCTTGCCTGGTCTTTGTAGACCTCATGAAATTGGTTACTTCCACTTCTCTTATGCTGCCTCCACAATGCCCTTTTTCTCTGTATTGCATGCTTAATCTCTTTATTCATCCATCTCACACCTATCTTATTTAACCTTCTCACCCGTGGTATACATTTAGACATTGCATCCACTAAATATTTTTTGAAAATCCCCCAAGCTGCATTGATCTCTTTTCCAACTAACTCCTCATTCCATGCTACACCTGCAAGCTGTCTCCTGAGCTCTTCATAATCACCCCCCTTGTAATTCCACATATACCCTTTATTCACAGGGGTCCTTGCACTGCTGGCAACCACCCAAGTAATCACCTCATGGTTACTTTCACCAATTGGTGGATGATTTGATACCTCGTTGATAATTACATCCTCCGATGAGATGACCAAATCCAAGACCCTTAATCCTCTTGTGCCCTCTGTTACATACTGTCTGAGGTAGTTATCCCTCAAAAACTCAAGAAACTCATTTTCTTTACTTCCAGTTGCTATCTCTTCATTCCAGTCTATATTGCCATAATTAAAATTTTGCCATAATTGTGTTTGTTGAATTTCTGAGCGATAAATATCTTAAGTGCATGTGACTGACCGCATCAACTAGAGGCTTTAATGTTTTGGATTTGGTGATAACTTCACAAGATGTAGTTGGTAACGATGTGTTGACACTGCTGATTGGTGAGCGTGATCACAAGGTGCTTGTTTGGGAAGTGGTGAAGCAAAAAAAGATTACTTCTAAAAATGGATATATGTGGAAGTATAAAGTGGGTAATTATAGGAAGCTCTGTAGTCAATTAGCATCAGTACATTGGGTAGATCAGCTGAGAAGAAAAGTTATTGACAGTGCATGTAAATTCACAAGGCATTATCTGCAGGGGTCAGTTTTGGGACCATTGTTGTTCAATTTGTATGTTAATAATATTGGGGTTGGTTTAACTAGTGATATGCAGCTGCTTGCAGATGATGCAAAACTGGGGAGAGCAGTGCAGAGTCAAGCAGATGTTATGGCCTTACAAGAGGACTTGAATAAATTGCATGAATAGTCAGGTAAGTAGAACTGTTAGTTCAATGTTGCTAAATGTCAAGTTTTGAGATTTGGTACACGACAATGAGATGTAAAGAATAATACACTTGGTGGGGAAATTTTGAAGGAAGTAGAGGAGATGAGAGATCTAGGAGTCATGATGGAGAAGAACCTGAAATTCAGGGACTACATTGTTCAAGTTGTGAAGATGTCAATCAGATAATGGCAATGATGTGGTGCATCCTGACATGCAGAAATAGACAGAGGTTATGATGCCATTGTAATGCCTTGATCAGGCTTCATATGGATTATTATGCACAGATTTGGTTGCTGGGTTTTTATGGTGACGAGGATGTGTTGGAAAGGGTCCAGATTTGCAAAGGTAGTCAGTGGTCTTTGAAATGTGAAGTATGAGGGCAGATTGAGAGAATGTAAGTTGTAGAGCCTTGTGAATAGGAGAAAGAGGGGGGATATGATTGAGACATATTGAGAGGTAGTTACAGGGTTGACACTGGGGAGTTCTTTTGCTTGGTGGAAGATTGGGAAGGAGCGAGGACAAGGGGCTATCACTTGGAAGTTATGAAAGGAAGCTGTGAGGGTGAGGAGTGGTTTCTTTGCATGGAGGGTGATTGAATTGTGGAATGCATTGCCTGATAGAGTGGTGAGAACACAAACAGTCAATGAGTTCAAGAAGTGGTATGATAGACTTTGTTTTCTAGGAAGGACTCATATGGATTATGAGTCTTTCAATCAGAGTAGGTAACATGGCATAGTAGGTGAAATGGACAGTATGTGACTGTTAAGAAAGTCATATAGCCAGGCCCGTTTCTACATTTTGCGGGGCTCTGTGCGAAATGGAAAAGCAGGGCCACGAAGTTTTAAATAATTCTTTCAGTGCATTTAAAAATTCTGGAATTTGAAAACATACAGCTCTAACTGATTCTATTCTACATTCCCATCTTGTATCTCCAAAACCGTTATGTGATACAAGATGGTAATGTAAAATAGAATCAGTTAGAGCTGTACATTTTCAAATTCCAGAATGTTAAGCAGAATTGTTTAACAAATTTTTTAATATGTCCCAATGTGAAGTTCAGGCAGTAAATAATGTATATATTTTTTGTATAACATTAAAAAAATTTATTGCTATAATTGATGATTTTGCAACATCCCCTAAAATCAAATTTAAATTATGACTGGCGCAAGGAGTATAAAATGCCTTTTCGTTTTCATTTAAAATGTAAGCATGGACTCCCTTATATACTCCTTTCATATTTGCTTCGGTATCATACCCTTGCCCTCTACAATCTGGCAATTTAAGATTTAATTTATTTAAAAGTGATTTTATATTTTCATATATACCTTTCTAGTAGTGTCATTAGTAGTTAAAAACTTCAAAAAGTGTTCACGAATTTCAATATCTGCTTCAAATATATGTAAAAATCTAAAAATTACTGAAATTTGTTCCTAATGACTAACATCAGGAGTAAAATCAAGAAATGTTGAATAGTACTTTGCCTGTCATATCATATTTACAATATTTTGTTGAATTTTGGTTCCCATATCAACAATTAATTCATTTTGCACAATGGTTGATAGATACGAGTTTTGTTTCTTAGCTATAATTTTTTTTCCCTAATTAAATGATCACATTAAATGATCTTTTAAAAGTGGATCAAATTCTGCAATTAATTCTATGATTCCTAAAAAATTACCATTATGGACTGTGTACAAAGTATCAAAATTACCTCTAAAAGCTAAATTATGTTCGGATAAATAAAGAATTCCTGCTACTATTCGTCTTAAAACATTTCTTAACCATTCTGCTTCAAATTGTAACATTTTGATTTGCCTGATCAATTGTATTGTGATTTTTTAAATTACATTCCATTTGTATCCATGAATACATGCATTTCATGTGCACTGGATTTCGTTCGTGTGATTTTAATCTTTCACTTACATGTAGTCAGTCAGAAAAGCCATTATTAGATAAAAAATTATCATCAGAAGAAAATAATTTGCAACAAAAACAAAAAATAGAGTTGGAAGAGTTTGAATATACAAGCCATCTTCTGTTTTGCTTATCTCCATTTGCAACTGTCCTAACATAGTGAGCTATGAAAAAACACCTCTTGTTGTCATCTTTTGGAAAATCATTTTCAGTCAGAGGAGACTGTGGACCACGTTGTACAATTTGTGTTAGTGTTGTTACGTTGTTCAAAATTTTGGGCCATGTTGCTGGATCATCAATAGTAAATAGTTCACCTTCCTCTGGTGTCTCAGTTTTAGGATCTTTAATACTCATTGTTTAATCAAACGCGTCATGTTCTCCGCTTCCTTTGAGTATTTCAGAACTCTCATTATTAATTAATGTTGAAGCCGAAGAACTGTTTGTAGTTATTTCAGAACTTCCGTTATCAACTGATATATCTGAACAAATATACGAGTTCAACTTCATAAATTTAAACAGTGAATTTCTTTGACATTCCTCAGCCGCTTCTTTTTCTTGTTTTCACTTTCGTTTTTCATGCCCACTTGGGTATTTTCTTCCATAATAATCTCTCTCACAACTAGTCATACTCTTGAATTAAATACGATAGATTTAATTATAAAATAAGTTAATAAATTAAAATAAAATTACTTACCTGATAAATAAAATATATCTAAAATAGATAATATTAGAAAATAAATAAATCTAATATAGATTGAAAACTGCTATTGAAGAAAAATTTTGATGTCGGATAACCTAAAACCAGTTTACAAAATATATTTTTTAAGATGTTTTGCAAGTAATGTCACATAAAAAAATTGCCATGACAGTACGTGTATATACTTATGTGTTCATAAAATCATAAACTAAAATCAAAAAACTCCTTAAAATTATTAAAAACACTTTAAAATGCACTTTTCCTTATTTAACACTATGTACGATATTGTTATATATCTTAGATTAGTTTCAAATACTACCGCTCTAGTGCTACGATCTTATTTCGCTTACTATAACAACAATAGTTGGTTGTAAAATTATATGCATATATTTTTCTATATAATAATATTTTTTATATAATAATTACAATATTAATTTATATAATAATTTAAAAAATAATTAATTGATTTTCATTTTTCAATTTTTTGCACTTTGCAGGGCCCTGTGCCACCGCACAGTTCGCACACACATGAATACGGCCTTGCATATAACCACTGTCAAGTTTACTTACAATGCCATGAAAGCCTCATGGTCCTACTGCACATCACACTGACTGCAAATCTGCACTTGCTTATCTCTCTTATTCAGCTTCTTCACATAAACATCCACAACATCTCCACATGCATACATATTACACTCATGGTACTGTACCACTCTCAAAATTATCCATGCCAATTACTTTGTATTTCGTGTTCCAAGCTATGCAGTTGTCTCACTCTCACCACCATTTTATTCTAGAGTGCTGAACAAGAATAGAGAATTTAAAATAATACACAGTCTAAAGTCTAGAAACCTGAAATTTAGGGGACATATTGCACAGGTGATGAAGGTAACACAGAGGATTGCTGCAATAATGAGAAGGACGCTGACCTGCAGAGATAAAACAGTTATCATTCTGTTGTATAAGACCCTGATCAGACCACACTTGGACTATTGTTCTCAGATTTGTTCCCCAGGATTTGAAGGGGATAAATTAACTGTGGAAAGGGTACAAAGGCGGATAACAAAGATGGTTTCAGGACTGTACAATGATAGTTATGAGGATCGGCTGAGGGAATGTGGACTGCAGAGCTTGGTGGATAGAAGAAGGTGAGGTGATATGATTGAGACTTTTAAACTGTTGAGAGGTGGTTACAGGGTTGACACTGGGGAGTTCTTTCGCTTGGTTGAACAGCAGGAAGGAGTGATGACAAGAGGCCATCCCTGGAAGTTACGAAAGGAATCTGTGAGCAAGAGGGTGAGGTTTCTTTGCATGGAGGGTGGTTGAACCATGGAATGCGTTGCCTGATGGAGTGGTGAGAGCGAGAACAGTCAATAAGTTTAAAGAGAGGTATGATAGACTTTGTGTTTCTTAGGGGGGACCTCCCCTCGATGAGTCTTGACAGACTTTATGTTTCTTAGGAAGGACCTCCCATGATGTCTTTTGACTCCATGGAGGCCTGAATAATATAATAATAATAATAAAGAATTTAAGCAAATATCATGTACCAATCACACTATCACACAGTAACACTCATTCTAAAAATACATAGAATTATCACACAGTAACTGTAAAATTGACTGCTGCAGCCCTTATGACGATGATCTTACACTTGCTACCCAGTGGTCATAATATGTTTCCAATCGATTGGCATTTACAGTTACATACACTTTGAAACAAAACAGCAGTGCTTGCCTAGGTAGATATATGAAAGCTATTTATTAGACATTTGTCTGGATAAAACTAAATTCCTGCATTGCAGAAATTTCATTAATTATTATTAATGAAATTTTATTATTATTATTATTATTATTATTATCCTAAGACCCCCATGGAGTTACAGACTCATCTAGGAGTTCCCTTTTGTAATATCATCGCACTGTGCCTTAAACACTTTCAAATTATCTGCAGACACCACGTTCTCAGGCAATGCATTCCAATCATTCAAAATTCTCCATGCAAATAACCTGCTTCTCACACCTTTGCTCACAATTTCCTTATACAGTTTCCAGGGATCACCTCTTGTTCTCTCCCAATCTCACACTATTTTATGAAAAATTTTTCAACGTTAATCCTATAACAACCCTTTACTAACTTTTACATCTATATCATATCACCCCTCTTCCTCCTATCCACTAGACTCTGCAAATTGCATTGTCTCAACTTTTCTGCATATTCAACATTCCAGAGATCAGAAACTATTTTGGTCAATTGCCTCTGGATCATCTCCAACATCTCGTTATCCTTTTGAAAACCAGGGGACCAAATCTGTACATGCACAGTAGTCCATATGTGACCTAATCAAGGCTTTATACAATGGAACCAGAATCTCTTAATTCTACAAGTCAGTGTCCTTCACATCATTGCCCAAATTCATTGTGTTGTCCTTACAATTTTGGCAATATGTCCTCTATATATGTATTTATGTTCTCTATATATTTCAAATCCTTATCCACCATCATGCCACGATCTCTTAATTCCGCTTCCTCCAACAATATATCTTAACCAAGCATAAATTCTACATCCCATGTTTGTTTTCCAAATTTTAAAACTTTACATTTTGCAACATTGAACTATTATCCCCAATCCTGTGCCCATTCACTCAGTCTATTAAAGTCTATTCGTAAGGCCATAACATCTGCCCTACTTCTCATAGTTTGTCCCAATTTTACATAATCCGCAAAGTGCTGTATACCCCACTGAAATTTTCCTCAATATCATTAGCACATACAGGCTAAACAACAATTGCCCTAAAACAGATCCCTGAGGCACACCAGTAGTGACTTTCTTCTTCTTGGATGTTGCTCCTCCATATATAATTTGTTAAAATATTTAACATATTAATTTGTTAATCATATTTTAATATAATGAATACTATTTGAATTTAGTTTTAAACTGTTTATTTAAAATAATTTTCTCTTTTAGATTCTCTCAAAAGGTATTATTCTGCTCTCAGGTTGGGAAGAAATGACTTCTAGTATCAAGACATTTGCAGTTACCTTATCTCCAGAGATGGCTCCAACTGCTACTGTTGTTGTATATAATGTTGCTAGGGAGGGTGAAGTGGTTGCTGACAGTTTAACTTTTCCTGTAAATGGTATTTCAAGAAACAATGTGAGTTTTTTTCTTTGTCTCTTTTATCATTTCTGATAGTAAACTAGTTTATTAAAAACTGTTTATTAATCATATTTATTGAAAGCTGCTAATTAGTTATTATTGTTGTTGGATGAAGATGGTAAGCCCCCCCCCCTCCAACTTCAAATGAGTTGGCATTTCCTGTAACTTATCAGAACCAAATATATCCTTTGGCTTATCAGACTCGAGAACACCTACATAAATTGAGGAGTAATGTACACTGATATCTTGCCTTTGCTTTAATTCTGAATAGCCCAATGCTGTAGAAAGATCACCTCTGAATTTCTAGTTCATTTTGGTGTATATATTTATGTTGTATTTATTATTATTATTGTTTGTTACACAGGCAACTCCATATAGTTCAAAGACTTATTGTGAGATGTTTGCACTAACCATTCTTAACATTTTGCATGGCTGTTTTGCATGGAGAGTAGTTGGATCATGAAATTCATTGCCTGATAGGGTGGTGGATTTGCATATGGTGAATGGATTTAAGGAGTGGCATGATAGACTTGGTGTTGACTAAGATGGGCCCCCCACAATGAGTCTTATGACTCCATGGAGGTCCATAATAATAATAATAATAATAACATAGTGCCTAATCATACCTTTTCTTGAACTCATTCACTTACAAGCACTGATAACTGCCTCTGGAAATCCATTTAATCCATTCACCACTTTTAAGGAAAAATCTTCTCATTTTCTTTACATCTTTCTTCTTCTTCTGTCATATAAAAAAAAATGTCTTCTACATCTATTTCTAATAAAATCATTTTAGTAACATATACTATATTTACTTGAATATAACTCGTACTTTTTTTTCCCAAAATGAAAGCTAAAAAATCGTTGTGCGAGCTATATGTGGGGACTTTTGGAAACTAAAGTTTTCAGGAAAAAACTGAAAACGGGTATGATTTACCAAGAATCTCCTATTCGCTATTGCTACTTCCAGCCCTCGAGAGTGGTTTCCTTGTGTGTATCATCAGGTCATCTACCCAATAGCGTCATCTTATTTCCCATTATTTCGAGCAAAAATTATCAGTAATTTATAAGACTTGAGGTTCATGATGAACGATTCTTCACAAATGACTAAAGAAGTGAGAGCAGAGCGCAAAACAGACAGCAGTGGTAGGCCAGTAGAGATAGAGCAGTTATGAAGATGTAGATATGATTGGTGCAATGTTACAAAAGATTATGCAACCCAAAGATAAAAGCAAGCCGACAATTTTTGAGTTAAAATGCTAATTCTCTTCAACTGAATTCCATAATATCTGAAACTGCCATAGCAACATTCACTATATATTTCTTAGTTTTAACATGCTTTCGAATTTTAACACATTCAGTTGTATTTTATTGTTGCTTTGCGTTTGAGCTGGCATGTAGACTCACACACATCTAAAAAAAGAAACAATAGTTTTTAGTTAGATACTGTGTTTGCTGGTGCAACATATGGTTTTTTCTTGAGTCTATACAGCATAGTTTCTGAGGGAGGGGCATGTGATTCATTAGTTAGTGCTGTTTTTATCCCAGTTGTCTCTAATTGCACTATTTGTTGAGAAGTATATTACACAGATTGCAGATGTCTCTGTACCTTATTCTGTGATAAAATAAAACTACTTGTTTATCTTGTGTGTGCTGCAAGATAAACAAGTAGTTTTATTTTTTATGTCGAACAAAGCATATAGTGTTTTCATATGAAAAAATATTTTTATTATTATTATTATTCAGGCCACCATGGAGTCAAAAGACTTATCGTGGGAGGTCCTTTCTAAGAAGCACAAGTTTATCAAGACTCATCGAGGGACGTCCCTCCTAGGAAACACAAAGTCTATCATACCACTATTTAAACTCATTGACTGTTCTCGCTCTCACCACTCCATCAGGCTATGCATTCCATGGCTCAACCGCCCTCCATGCAAAGAAATCACTCCTCACCCTCTTTCTCATAGTTTCCTTTCGTAACTTCCAGGGATGGCCCCTTGTCATGACTCCTTCTCGCTGTTCAACCAAGCAAAAGAACTCTCCCAGTGTCAACCCTGTAACCACCTCTCAATAGTTTATCATGATGGAGGTTTAATGGATTTTTTACGACACTCAAAAATAATTAAAATAGAATTTAATACTTCCTGTATTTCGTCCTAGTCACTAGGACATCTACGGGGATTACAAAAACAATTAATGTAACATGCACACAAATATCATACAATACTAAGCCCAACTACGTGGGTGACACTAAAGTCCTATCCAGGTGGAGTGCCTTCTAAGGGCGGTAGTAGGTGGCCTGGAATGTAAGGTGGGACCTCTGGTGATGAATGTTTCCCAAATCTTCGGAAGCTTAATGCAACCGTATTTATTAAGATTTGGTTGGTTTCTGAAAACTGCTGCTGGTTCTAAGAAAAGTCTCTCTTTCTTGAATTTGCTGTGGTGGAGCATGGTGGTTTTCTTCCATGATACCCTGTGGGTGGTGTCCAAAACATGGTCAGCCAAGCCTGAATGGCCATAGTTGTGTTTACAGATGTAAGACTTGTGTTCCTCCAGGTGGATGGATGCCGATCTGCCTGTCTGTCCAAAGTACGCCAGCTTACAGGAACAGGGTACTTTGTAAACTCCAGGCAGAGAGAGAGGAGGGAGCTGATCTTTCGTAGAACAGATAAGGGTAGCAAGTTTGCGGTGGGGCTTATATGCTGTGTGTAGGTTGTACTTTTTTAGTATCTTGGCTATTTTTTCGGATGTGCCACGGATGTAGGGTATGGTGATGGCATTTTTAAAATCTTGTTGATGAGAAGGACAGGGAATGGGGGAGGAACTGATTATTTTTTTGATACTGTGATCGCTGTAGCCATTGGAGAGGAAAGTGCTGTGTATGTGGTTAAGCTCAGTAGTGAGGGTGGTTCCACTGGAACAAAGATTGTGGGCTCTCTTGGTAAGAGTTTTAATAATGCCATATTGTTGAAAGGGGTGGTGGTGGGAGAGTTTGTGAATGTATCTGCCTGTGTGTGTGTGTGTGGGTTTTCTGTATACAGTGAAGGCAAGTGTATCATTAGGCAGGCGTGTGACTAAGGTGTCTAGGAAGGGTAAACAATTGTTCTTTTCCTTTTCCATAGTAAACTGGATTCTTGTATGTAGGCTATTGAGATGACTGAGGAAGGAGTCTAACGTGTCTGGGCCATGAGGCCAAATAGAGAACACATCATCTACATATCTTAGCCAGATAGAAGGTTTGAGTGGAGCTGAGTCTATGGCTCATTTTTCGAAATCTTCCATATAGAAATTGGCAAGAGGGGTGAGAGGGGGGAACCCATGGCGTCTCCCTCTATCTGCTTGTAGATTTTGTTCTTCTAAGAGAAATACCCAGAGTTAATGGCAAAGGAAAAGAGATCTAAGATGTCAGAGGGAAAAACGTTTTCTAAGAGAAATAAGGTGTCAGTTAAGGGAATATTGGTCAACAAAGAGGAGATATCAAAGCTCACCAATATGTCTGCATTATTCAAGGTTAAATTTTCTGTGAGGGCTTTAAAGTGGGTAGAGTTTTTTATATAGGAAGTGGACCTTCCGATGAGGGGGGTCAGAGAGTTGGCCAGCTGTTTAGAGAGTCTATAGCAAGGTGCATCGGTAGCATCTACTAGATGCCATTCTTCTTCTCACCGGCAACATTGTCATCAGCTTTATAAGTAATATCAAGGGGTTATATAGAATACTGTAATAGTACTTTATAATAACTTTACATTATTATCAATCTCCTATTAATAATTTTTCTCAAATTAATCTTCTGTTTGTCAGGACTGTATCATCAGATCTTATATTTTTGTTTTCTAAGGCATTTCTAACTGAAGTAAACCACTTAGATCATGGTCTTCCAATCGATCTTTTTCCTGGTATCCTAGCATCAAATACACCTGTTCTGCTAACCTATGCTTTCCCTGTTTAGGTTAACTACACATTTCTGAATGCTAAATAATTTCACCTTTCTTCTTTCCTAATGTCTATATTATTATTATTATTTATTTATTCACATAATTGATACACAGTCAAAACAAGATATCATTTAAACAACAATTTGACTGTGATACAGAACAATTCAGATTCTAACCAAGAATCTAAGAATAGTCTGTCAGGTAGTGTCATAAAATA
The DNA here is from genome assembly GCF_054136105.1 of Typopeltis vanoorti. NCBI lineage: Eukaryota > Metazoa > Arthropoda > Arachnida > Uropygi > Thelyphonidae > Typopeltis > Typopeltis vanoorti. The sequence goes on from NC_143557.1 coordinate 135,705,803, forward strand.
TGGACTGTTCCAAGTAATGCTGTTTTTTGTAGCTCGTATGTGGTCACTTCGTTGATGTTTAATTGCTGTAAATAGTTGGATAGGTTTTTTGAAACTGCACCAAGTTCACTGATAACTATTGGGATAACTTTGGTGTGTTTAAGCCACAGCCCACCAACTTCGATTGCCAGATCTCGATATTTAATAATTTTTTCTAGTTCTTTGTTGCTAATGTTGTTATCACTGGGTACTGCGATATCGATAATTCAAACCTGTCGATGTTTGATTATTGTATTTCCAGGTCTATTGTGTTCCAAATGCCGATCAGTTTGTATTCTAAAGTCCTAGAGAATTTTTGCTGTTTCGTTTTTCAGTACCGTCTCTATCTTATGCTGCCACCAGTTATCAGAAGTAGGAAAGCCATTTTTTTTGCATACATGCCAATGAATTATTTTGGCCACTTGATTATGGCAGTATTTATAGTCAGTTTGAGCTATCTTGCTGCAGGCACATTAGATGTTCTTCAGTCTCATCTTTCTGATCACATAATATGCATTTGCTGTTATAACTTATTTTCAAAATTTTTGCTTTCTAATGCAATACTAGTTTGTAATGCCTATTCTTGAGCTGCTAGAATAAATCCTTCTGTTTGTTTTTAATATATCCATATTGTAGCCATTGCCACATCTTGTTCACATCAATTTTGTCCTCAGTAACTCCAAGAAATTGGCCATGCAATGATTTATTTTTCCAGCTCACGTATTGGTTATTTTGCTGTTCCTTTTTGTAATCACTTGCAGTAGACCCCGTCCACCTATTCTCTTTGGAAGGTACAACCAGTCAACATCACTTCATGGATGTAATGCATGATTCATAGTCATTAATTTTTCTAGTTTTGTAGTCTAATTTATCCAGGTTTTCTTTTGTCCAATCTATTATGCCAGCTGTGTATCAGATCACAGGTATAACCCAAGGATTCATTGTCTAACTGTGTTTAATCCATTTAGTTTTGTTTTCAGAATATTCTAACTCTCTTCGTGTATTCTGTTGTTGCCTGTTGTTTAACTTTCGAGCGGAGAATATCACTGGCTTCTAATATACCTAGCTATTTATAGTGTTTGTCAGCTGAAATTGCTTTAATATATTTCTCTTGATCAAAATTAAAATTGCTATAGTTCGCCCACCATTTGTAGATCCCTTCTTGGCATTTTGCCAAGAATAGTCGATTCATGCTGAGGGGGAGAAAGAAATGAAGGATGTACGAATTGGTCACCAACATGTGAAATCACATGCTTTCTTGTCTGTCGCTGTACTAGTACTGGCTTGATTTTTGTTGTCGCTTTTTTGCATTATATTTTTATTATTAATTTGTATGATGGATCCAGTACAGTCAACAAGTTCTGTTGTTAAACGTTTCAGTAGCTCTTGCAAAAGAATATTGAATAATGTGCTGACATTCTGCGAAAAAGAATCGGCAGAAGGCCGTCTTCTTGTTCCCCTTTCTCAAGTCATAAAACGTGTAAGTGCAATTGCGGGTGTATCGGGGTCGACTGTTAAAAAAATTCGTAGGGAATCAAAAGGTGAAGGTAAGCCAAAATTTAAATCTCCTAAAAAAAAGCGCCAGAGAAAGAAAACCATCGAAACCATAGCTTTGAATGATTTTGATGTAGACGTTATAAGAAGAACTATTCACAAATTTTACTTGGTCTAGAAAAGAGTGCCAACTGTTCCGAAATTGATTCCTGTGCTTAAAGAAAAAATTAATTTTCTTTGGAAAAGAGAAACTTTAAGGAAAATACTTCATGAAATCGGATTTTGTTTTAAAAAGTCCCAGAATAAAAGGAAACTTATCATGGAGCGAAGTGACATTGTTTTATCTAGAACGCAGTATTTGAGAGCAATAATATGTTTCAGGGAGGAGAAAAGACCGATTGTGTATCAGATGAAACTTGGATTGATAGTAATTTAACTTATGGAAAATGTTGGCAGTCTAAAGAAGAATGTGGAGTGCCACAAACCGGAAATGCCTCACGGCGCATAATAATTTTGTGTGCGGGTCGAGAAATGGGTTTTTTACCGAATTCAAACTTACTATAGAAAGCCAATTCAACTATTGGAGATTACCATGGGCAAATGAATGCTACGATCTTCGAAAAGTGGGCAGAAGAAAAACTGATTCCAAACCTTCCTAAAAATGCTGTTGTTATAATTGATAACTTCATATCACTCTATTCGATTAAACAAAGTTCCAGATTGGTCTAATAAGAAGCAAGTTCTTATGGATTGGCTCTCTGCAAATAACATTTCTCATTTCCCAGATATGTGAAAAATTTAATTGCTTAATTTGGTCAAAAGAAACTCGCCCACAACTAAACTATTTAAATTCGACACGATGCTCAAAGAGCATGGATTTGTAGCTTTGAAGCTACCAGCATAATCATTGCGATATTAATGCTACTGAGTATGTTTGGGCAGAAGTGAAAAGTTTCATTCGCCATTGCAACGTAACTGGGGATATTGACATGTCAAAACTTTTTAAGCTTTCAGAACAGGTGATTGAAAGCATTACAGTTCAAAACTGGGGAAAATATTGTTCTCATGTCACCTCATTGGAAAATATATATTGGGACAGAGACGGAATTATCAAAGAATTATGTGAACCTTTGGTGATCAGTTTAAGTGAAAGTGATGCCGATTCGGACACCGATTCAGATGACTCTGAAAATTAAAAGAATTTGACAATGGTATTTTTTCCAACATTTTTTTTGCATGGGTTTGTTAAAAGAGTCACAACAAGTCATAAATAATTAATCAGTTTAGGACATTAACGTGTCTCAGTTCTCTTAACTGTAAGTTTAGAATATCTAAGTTCATTTGAAATAATTTCTGTTTTTCTGTATAATTATTTTTATTTTATAGAAAACTTTCTTAAAAATAAACTTAGTTACATTTTTGTTTTATGCTATACCTTTTCTTTTTTAATTTTGTTAACACTCTACGTACATTTTTCCAACTGTTATACAAGCAAAATAGTTACACTTTAAAAACAGCACTGTTCGTAAAAGAAAAGCTAAATTTTCCGACCTGTAATAATAAACAAACTCATCCCAGAAGACAGACTGATTACCCTATTATCAGAATGGATTCTCCTTTTTCTGACATGCGCAGAAGTGTCGAGGGACCTCTGATCAGTGGGCAAACTATAGTATCATTAATTTTTCCTCATTTAATAGATAAAATTGCACATTTATTTAAACCAAATTCTATTTTGATGTCCTGACTGAAAATACAAACTGTATAACTTCAAGTCATCCATATACAACAGATGAGAAATTTTAATATTATATTTAGGAATTTCATATCCAAGTTTTGTTTTCTTCAAAATCATAGAGGTATCAAAGAAATGTTGAAGAGCAATGGTGACAAGGAACCACCTTGGAAAATTCCACGTTTAATGCTAATATCTCCGAATCGTTTATTATTGACTATTAAAGTTGTTTTCCATAATTTCATAGCAGCAGCCAGAAAGAAACATATATTTTTTCTAATATTCTGCTAATTTACTAATTTGCTAATATATTTTTGCCAGCTTGGTTGGCTGAGTGGTTAATGTATTTGCTCACCAGCGAAAAGGCTGCAAGTTCGAATCTCGGCATGGGCATGGACGTTATGATTGTCTGCGAAAATACTAGTGGTGTTTGGTGGATGGCTGTAGATGGCATTGGTGTAGATGATGAAATCTATTCTTGAGAGATACTTGTGACATTAAATTAAGAAATATAAACATGTTAACACAAGAATATTTTAATATTTTAATAATATTTTAATATTTGGCAAATAAAATATTTGCCAAATATTTCAGTCTGAAATTAACAGACTATCCTCAGTGGCTTGATTATCCTCTGTTTAGTTCCTAGCAATGTAACATCATGCAGCTTGCTACTCAGCATGGGCATGGACGTTATGATTGTCTGCGAAAATACTAGTGGTGGTGGTGGTGGTTGGCGGTAGATGGCATTGGTGTAGATGATGAAATCTATTCTTGAGAGATACTTGTGACATTAAATTAAGAAATATAGACATGTTAACACAAGAATATTTTAATATTTTAATATTTGACAAATAAAATATTTGCCAAATATTTCAGGTCTGAAATTAACAGACTATCCTCAGTGGCTTGATTATCCTCTCTTTAGTTCTTAGCAATGTAACATCATGCGGCTTGCTACTTTTGAATGATCAATTGTTTGTATTCCACCTTGTAAAAACTGTTCCTATCAAGCCACTGAGGATAGTCTGTTAATTTCACACAGAAATATTTGGCAAATATTAAAATATTCTTGTGTTAACGTGTTTATATTGTGTAGATGATGAAGGTAGTTGTAGTTGGGGAGATGGAGACGGAGAGTTGTAGAGTAGGTGTCCTCCCTCAGTGAGCTTTGGACTCCCTGGAGATGTTACATAATAATAATAATAATAGTTCCAAATATTTGTAGTGATTTTAGGAACCAGGAGTGTGAGAGGGAATGAAATGCTTTCTTATATCTTATAGTCTATCCATGCCATGTTTAAGTTAGTTTTTCATCTTTTTGAATTTCTGAGAATCATTTTATTAATAAGGATTTGGTCTTTTGTTCCTCTAGATTTTTGAAAATTGCCTTTTTTGTTCAATCAGATAAATCTGATAAGTAATAGTATATGGAATTTGCTATGATTGAACAACTTAAGCATAGTTGGTAGGCATGTTATTGGAACGATAGTTATTTGGGTCTTCACCCTTATATTTATCTGCTTATCTTTCATGAAGAGAAATGTGTGCCCAGATATCATCCAGGTACCACTGAGCCTGACTGTAACAAATAATTAAATTGTTCTGCCATTTAATTGTGTAGACTAGTTAGATGCTTTAGCCAACATTCATGGAGTTTGTATTTACCAGGTGCATTCCAGTTTTTCAGTTTTCTAGCTTGTACACTGACCATTTCTTTAGTGATAATGACATTTTGCATTTGTTTTTGTTTCATTTCTGATTCTATTATATTTATCTGCTTATCTTTCATGAAGAGAAATGTGTGCCCAGATATCATCCAGGTACCACTGAGCCTGACTGTAACAAATAATTAAATTGTTCTGCCATTTAATTGTGTAGACTAGTTAGATGCTTTAGCCAACATTCATGGAGTTTGTATTTACCAGGTGCATTCCAGTTTTTCAGTTTTCTAGCTTGTACACTGACCATTTCTTTAGTGATAATGACATTTTGCATTTGTTTTTGTTTCATTTCTGATTCTATTTCCTTAATCCATGAGGCATCTTTATTACATTCAATAGGATTATCCCAGATTGACTTCCAAAATTTGAGTGTTTCTTCTTTTTCTGGTGAATAATTGTTTACATTTATATTATTATTATTATTATTGTATGGGTACCTCCATGGAGTCCGAAGACTTATCGTGAGAGACCCAAACTATCCAAACCATCTATTATACCTCTCCTTGAACCCATTAAAAGACAAAGCACTCTCTCTGACTCAGGCAACCCATTCTCATTCACAACTCTCTCTCCAAACAAAAAATCTAGTCCTCATGCCCCTACTAACCACACCTTTGTTCAACTTCTAGGAATGACCCATTGTTCTGGCCCCCTCCAGCCAAGTGCTGAAATATTTCTCCTGCATCAATCCTATAAAACCCTTTAAACAACTTAAATGTTTCTATCTTATCCTCTCTTTCTCTCCTATCACCCAACTTCTACAATCCACACACCTTCAGTCTATCTTCACAAGGAACATTCCACAGGAAACTCACCATCTTGGTCACTTGCCTCTGAATCCTCTCCACCACTTCCTCATCCTTAAGAAACCCAGGAGACTAGACATTCGCACAGTAATCTAGATGCGGATGTATCAAGGTCTTATAAAGAGGAATAACAACTTCATCTCCACTTGTTAATGTGTTTTTCAATAGAACCATTGCTTTAATTTCACATGCAAGTAAAGTTATCCTAAAAAGTGATTCAACAAATTCTGAACCATATTATTATTATTATTAGGAGTAGTAGTAGTAGTATTATCCTGAGACTCCCCCCCCCCATAGAGTCACAGACTCATCTAGGAGGTCCCTTTTGTCATACACACAGCTCATTCAAATTCTCTGCAGACCCATGCTCTCAAGCAATGCATTCCAATCACTCACAACTCTGCATGCAAAAATGCTGAGGTGGTGCAACACCAAGGCAACTCGTGGCAAAAGGGAGAAAGCTATCATCACTCCTATCTCAGTATCTCCCATAATGCAAAGCACATCTCCTTGCAGATATGTGTAATGCTATGCATTAAGGCAAGGGCCATTACCCATACTGGTTTCAACCTTTAATGAGGTCTCGTCAGTGGGAGCCAGGCGTAGTAGTGGAGACACCAAGGCAGAAACAATGAGAAGTCATCCCAACCTATAGGAGTTGCCAAAAGGTGTACAACCTTATTATTAAATTACTCTGGATTCAGAGAAAGATGTTGAAAGTTTATTTTTCACTTGGTTAGATTATAAAAAGTTTAGTTTAATCCTTTATCCAAGTGTGAGCAAACAAAGTTTGCACTTGAAAGTATCTTCAGGACTGAGCTAAGGTGGTGCAACACCAAGGCAACTCATGGCAAAGGTGGAGAAATCTATCATCACTCCTATCTCAGTATCTCCCATAATGCAAAGCACATCTCCTTGCAGATATGTGTAATGCTATGCATTAAGGCAAGAGCCATTACCCCTACTGGTTTCAACCTTTATTGAGGTCTCATCAGTGGGGGGCCAGACCCAGTAGTGCAGACACTAAGGCAGAAGCAATGAGAAGTCATCCACACCTATAGGAGTTGCCAAAAGGTGTACAACCTTATTTGGATAAAGGATTAAACTAAGCTTATTATAAGGTTTTATAGAGTATAAAGACAAAATGCTCCTTGGAGGTAATGATTGCTAAACAGAAGGTAATGTACTTTGGACATATTATGTGAGCAGATGAATCATTGGAAATGGCAATTATGTTGGTGAAGATTGAGGGCATGAGAAGCAGAGAAAGACCACAAAAGAGTTGAGTGGGCAACATAAAGGAAGTTACCAACTTGAACTTACAATTGCTGAAAGAAAAGACAAGAGGCCGAGTGGGAATGAGCTTTTGTTCACAGGATCACCAAGAGTTGAAAATGACCGGATGACACATGGCAACAACATTGTGATCAAAGGTCACCAGTTCAGTGGTGTGGCCAAATGTAAAGTTATGCACATTTTTATGAAGATATTGCAAGTTGTGTTTGTATTTTATTGATGGTATTGACTGTACAAATTGATGAAGTCAGGGATTTTAGGATGATGATGGACAGAGAGTTGAATTTATAGAAATGGGAAAAGCTTACATAGATGTCAAAAACCACTCCAACAAGTATGGATAGGGAAGTTATCATCTTTTTTTTTTTTTTTAAATAAGGCTTTGATATGACTATATGTTCAAAATGCTTAGATTTGGTTGTCTGCATTCTTTCAGGTTGTGTTGAGGAAGTGAGAGAAGGGATTTCAGAGGCAGGTGACCAAAGTAGTGTCACGGTTGTGGAATTCTTTCTGTGAGGATAGATTTGAAGGTTTGTGGATCCTAAATATTGGTTGATAGGTAGAAGTTAATAAATATGATAGAATATATAAATTGCTAAAGGGAGTTTTTATAGGATAAATGCAGAAGCAATTTTTCATTACATGACAAGAAGGAAAAGAACAAGGAGCCAACCCTGTAAATCGTGTGGTTAACAAAGTCATGAGGACTAGATTTTTTTCTTGAAGAGTGATGAATGAGTGAAATGTGTTGCCAGAGTTGGTTGTTAGTGCATTGTCAGTGAATGATTTTGATTGTGTGAATAACAGCTGTCATCCTCCCAAAATGCTTGGGAGTTCATGGACCTAGTTATTAATAATAATAATATCAATTTACTAAAGAGGTTTAATTTTCATCATCATCATCATCATCAAATTCCTGCTATGTACCCTCAAGGGTACAGGATACTGTGTACAGGATACGACAGTACTACATGAAAAAATTACATCATTACTAACTTCCTATCTACAATTTTCCTCCAAATCAGTCTGTTACTTGTCAAGACTCCAACATTATCAGATCTTATATTTCTATCATCTAAGGCACTTTGTACCGTATCAATCCACCTATATCTTGGTCTTCCTCTGGGTCGTTTTCCTGCCAACCTGGCAGAGAACACTTGTTTTGCTAATCTTTCTTCTCCCATTCTATTTAAGTGACCATACCACCTGAGATTAGCTCTGCTAATGCATTCCTGGATGCTGACAATGTCAAGTTCTTTCCTAATATCCTCTTTTTTAATATGATATTTCCATTGATGCCATCTGTTTACGCCTCTAATCTTTCTCAAGACTCTCATATCTGCGGTCTCTAGTCTTTGGTCAAGTGTTTTACTTTTGACCCAGCTCTCAGATCCATAAGTTAAAACTGGTTTGAACACTGTCTTGTATACAGCTAATTTAGTGTTCCGACTAATTTCTCTCTTATTCCATATGAATTTATTCAATTGACTTCCCACCATACCAGCTTTGCTGATTCTGTTGTCTATTTCTATATTTAATTTACCATCTTCAGTAAAAATTGTGCCTAAGTAGCTGAAATGTTTTACTTGTTCCACAGGTTCTCCATTCACAACACAGTTGACATTTTCAATGATTCTGCCTATTTTCATTGTCTTTGTCTTTTTATTGCTGACCTTCATACCATATCTATTACAACAGCTATTCAATTTAGTCAGAGAATCTTGCAGACTTGTAGCGGATTTATTTAGAAGTATAACATCATCCGCATAAAAGAGCTGACATTAACATCTCCAATTTTGATATCAGGTTTAATACCACTTTCCTTCATAATGTGATCCATATAGATAATGAATAACAGAGGGGATAATGTACATCCTTGTCTGACACCAGATTTAACATTAAACCATCTTCCTGTACTTCCTTCAATTCTAACTGCTGACTTACAACTCAAATAAAGACTAAGTATTGCTTGATATAATGCCCCATTGACACCATATAACTGCAGCGTATTGAATAGCTTCTCTCTTGGCACCTTGTCATATGCCTTTTCCAAATCGACAAAACTTAAATACAGATCTTTGTTATATTCCCATGCTTTCTCGACTATTTGTCATAAAGTGAAGATCTGATCCTGACAGCCTCTATTTGGCCTGAATCCAGCTTGTTCTTCACCAAGCTTTTCTTCCACAATTCTTCTCAACCGTTTCTCAAGTATACTGTCATAGATCTTGCCAGAAACACTCAGTAGGGAAATACCTCTGTAATTCTCACATTCAGTTTTATTTCTCTTTTTATATATGGGTACTATGAGAGCTCTACTCCAATCATCGGGAATTCGTCCCTCTGTCCGGGCTTTCTGAACTATGCAGTGCAGCCACTGTAAGACTCTTATACCACCATACTTCAGCATTTCTGGTCGAATATCATCTACTCCAGCTGCCTTTCCACATTTCTAGCCTTTGATGGCTTTTTCTACTTCAAGTATGGATATGTATTCCTGACTGCATGCCTGGTCAGTGTTTTTTATCACTGTGCTGTCATCACTGCTTGTTTCATTTAGCAGTTTTTCAAAGTAATTACTCCGTACTTCAAGGATATCTTTTTCTCCTGTTTTCATGTCACCTTTATCATCTCTAACTCCTTTTACAGGCACTCTTTTTTCCATTCCTAAGTTTCTTCAACAACCTCCAGAATATTTTGCCACCTTCTTGATATTTATTTTCTATATTCTTGCCAAAGTCCTCCCATGACTTTTGTTTAGCTAGTTTTACACACTGTTTAACTTTCTTACATTTGTCTCTGTATTCTGTAAGAGTAAAAGCTGACTTATTTGCCAGGAACTTTTGATATGCTTTCTTCTTTTCCTTCACTGCCTCTTTAACTTCCTGTGTCCACTAGGGAGTTCTGATTTTTTTATGCTTGCACACAACCTCACCACATGCCTCTCTGGCAGAATCAATCAATGTTTTCTTCAGAGTTTGCCACTGAATCTCCAAGGTTTGATTCCTGTTCTCAAACTCTTTCATTTTCTTTTCAATAATCTTTCTGTATTTTAGTCTACAGTTTACATCTGAGAGCTGCTCAACTTTTATTCGCTTTAAAACTTTCTTACATGTTATTCTTTTCAATATGAAATTCAATTTTATCCTGCTCAAGACTAAATAGTGATCACTTCTAATTTCAGATCCTCTGTACACTCTGGTGTCCTGCACCAGGGAGAAGACATCACTATCAACAATAACATAGTCAATGAGACTTTTCTTATTCCTAGCCTCTTCTCTCCATGTAAACCTCCATCAAAAAAATAAAAATGATGGAGGTTTAATTTTATATTTTTTTTACTGATAATACAGCAGTTACTAACATTTCTGAATTTAATTAAACTCTCATTTACTAATTTGTATAAAAACATGTAGGAGTAGTTTATAATAAATTTAGGTGACATAGGAGATGGTAGCAAGAATTAATAATCGCTTTACTTACTTCAGTGTAATTATCTGGCATTTAAAAAAATTTTAAACCACTCTTAATGGCATTTTTTTTCTGTAGTTTACTGTAGCACTTAACAGCAGAAAGGACAAATCAGGAAATACAGTTGAGGTTGTGGTAGTTGGCCGACCAGGTTCTTACGTTGGACTTGTAGGACTTGATATGACTTTGTATGATATGCAGTCTGGAAGTGAACTTAGTCATTCCCAGGTAATATGCATTTTAACTAATCATTCATTAAATTTAATTAAAAATTTTCCATTTTTGATTTCTTAATCATGTAATTCATTATAATACTACAATATGATAATTATCTGTTATATTTTCTCATTATTATTATTATCATTATCAGATCTCTATGAAATCAGTGCCTTATTGTTGAAGCTCATTACTCTCACACACAAATATCATCAGACTGTGTTTTAGCATTCATGTTTTTGCACTCACCACCTCTCAAGCAATGCATTCCACTCACCAACCACACAAAAAGGCTGCTTCATATCCACTGTCTAGATTCTCATACAGTTTCTAGGGAATGGCCTCTGGTTCTATTCCTATCTCCCTCCATTCTATGAAAAATCTCTTCCTCATCGATCTGGTAACAAACCCCTTCCCAACTTTTGCCTCAGTCATATTCATCCCCCCCTCCTATCCACAAGACTCTACAAATTGCATTTCCTCAGGTTTTATTCATATCCAATATTCTAGAGGCTGAAACTGCCATAGTCCATATGCAGCATGCGTCAAGTTCTTATGCAAGGGAACCATCACCCCTCCCCTACTTCTACATGGTAGTGTGCTCTGCATTGATATCATAATTCATTTTGATATCCTCACAATTTTAACAATATTCCCCCAGTTTGAGATCCTTTCTACCATTACCTTCAGATCCCTTACCTTCTTCACTTCCTAAAAGATATCTCCTTCTAATTATATATGCTACATCCCATGCTTCCCTTCCAAATTTTCAAAAGCAGGTATTTTGCTACATTGATCTAGCAGAATCACTCACCTGTACACTTAAACCGTCTATTTCTATCTTTCTGTAAAGCTGAAACATCTGCTCTACTACTCATCATTTGTCCCAATTTTGCTTTACCAACTTTTCATTACCTATCAAAGAGCCAATCTCTCCTATCTGATCCACCAATTTAAATACCAACTTCTGCACAAAATGTCTTTGCAAAATGTGCATCTCTTTTGTCCAATGTGTTTGACCCTTGTAATACTGGGTATCCCAGAGAATCTTGCAGTTATTATCAACCCTTTCTTGATACTTGTCTTTGCCAATCTTTCAAACACTGTAACCAGAACTCCAAACACAGATATTTACTAATTTCAAGTCTTTTGTAATAATAAGATAAAGTATAGTGCTGTAAGCTTATTTAACTTACACATCACAGTTAACATTAACACTACTCTATGATGCATTTTATAATATCTATAATTTCATTGTTGCTATTTAAAAAAAATTATGAATGATGATCATGATAGCATTGACTAAGACAAACAAACTTGCATAAAATTGTGCCTTAATTTTTTTTTAATATAATTTATTAAGAAATCCTTTGAGAAATCACTTTATTTAGGTCATTTATCTGTCAATAAATTTCATTATCAATCATAATGAAATTTACAAATTGCAATGTACAGTAGTGAAAAGCATAAATATTTTAAAAACTATAATGGTCATGAAGCTTTGTAAATTTATTTATTCCATTTCTGAGTATTTTTATTTATTTTTATTTTACACTTATTCCCACTGAAACTTACTTGGTCAGAAGAGGACTTTACTAACATTCATGCATTATGCAGAATTTGAACCTCTTGTTTCATCTTAAACCATAAGTTGGTAACTTTGTAAATTTTTTGTTAGATTTATTTGAGTGCTAATGAGTATAATGGGCTTGCCAATCATTTGTAAGTGGTTTGTTGGTGCTTTGTCAGTTGAAAGTGAAATATGACTGGTGGCGAGAGATCTGAGATTCTTGCTTGCAGTTGTACGAAAGAAAACGCAGAGAGGAAAGATTGCATGTGTGTGTGTGATAGTGATGAGCTGAGCAGAAGAGCAGTAATAATGAATAGCATAATAGTCAGAATGTGTCAGAAGATTGGATTGAAATATGTGGATGCTTGGAGGACATTTGAGGACAGAAAGGAAGTATATGCAAGAGACTGCTTGCATTTGAATGAGGAAGGACGTAGGCTTCTGGAGAGATTGCTGTTTTCTGAATGAGTTGGTGTGTCAATGCAGGGAAACTAGCATTCCCAAGGTGGATGGTAGCAGTGGCCTCTTGTGGGAATGGGTGCTTGGGGAAAGGAGGATGACATCAGGTAACACTGAGTCCAGTGGGTTTTGGAGGAGACAATGATATATATATATATATATATATATAGAAGAAGTGACATTTTTATGCTTTATATTAAAGCCAGGAATATCCGGAATAAAGGTGATGAATTCGCAGCACTGATAGCATCAGCCTTGCCAAAGATTATTGGGATCTCTGAGATGTGGTTGACAGAAATGATATAATAACAGGAATAGAAGAGGAGAGTATAGCAAATTTTGGCAGGATAGGAAGGGAAAATGCAGTGGTGGACTACTGCTTATGATAAGTGATGACATGTCCTGTAAGAGTAGAGGCTTTGGAAGGCAGTAACACTAATGGTTTTGAAAGCATATGGTGTGAGGTAGAGGTGGGAAAAACAAGATATTTGGTGGGGTGTTGCTACACGCCAAGGAGCACAGAGGGTGGGGGAGTAGGAGACGTTTAGATGTTGCAGTTGAGCTTGGCAAGTCCTGATTGTAATGGGAGATTTTAACTACAGCAGTATAAGCTGGGAAGAGGAAAATGTATGTAGGAATATGGGAATGGAATTTCTAGAATTCTTGAGGGAAAAATGTCTTAGGTAACATGTAATAGAGGGAACAAGAGGGTCAAGAGTTTTGGATTTGCCATCAGAAGAGCTGATAATAACTGAGGTGCCATCTCCCCCTCCCCAGTTGGAGAAAGTTATCATGTGGTTTTGACTTGGAAGATGAATAGACATGAAGGAGTATCAAAGAAAAGGGAATATGTGTGAAATTATAAGGCAGGTGATTATAAAAGTCTTAGACGTCAACTTCGGGAAGATTCATGGAGGAAGGAATTGGAAAGCCGGGATATTATTAGTGCTTGGGAAATTACGAAGGAATATTTGTTAGCAGCAATAGTAAACTGATTCCACAAGTGAAGAAGAGGGCACAATTTGGTGTAAAGTGGATGACAAACAATATCAAACTGGAACTGGAGGTGAAAAAGAGATTATGGAAGAGATATAGAGAGGGGTGAAGAGCAGATGCATGAGGAATATAAGACTCAAACCAGAAGAGTGACTAGTATGGTGAGGAAGGCAAAACTGGAATATGAGAAGAGATTGGCATTAAGATCCAAAGAAAATCCTAGGGAATTTTTTAGCTATGTGGCCAGGAGGAGGAGGAGAAATGATTGTGGAAGAATGACATTGTGGGATAAAACTGGGAATATAGTGAGTGATGCAGAGGACATAGAGGTGTTCAATGAAGACTTTATTGCAGTATTTCATCCTGGAGAAATAGGTTTTAATACTAGAGGGATAGGGCAGGTTCGAGGTTTAGAGGTGCAAGATGAGAGTGTTCCAAATACTGAGTACTCTGGATGTCAGTAAAGCTAGGGGACTGGATGGTATTTCACCATGGGTTTTGAGAGAATGTGGCACTATCTTTCCTTCCTTCCATACCCAGGGAATGGAAGGAAGGTAAGATAGTGCCATTGCATAAGGGTGGTAGCAGACTGGAAGTGTCTAATTATAGGCCAGTTTATGTGTCATCAGTAGGTGTTAAGGTCTTGGAGAAATTAGTGAGGCACCATATACAGGGTGTTCGGGATAAATTTGACATATTTATAATTAATTATATTTTTCCGTAAGTTACATGTATTAACACACACTTCTCTTCATTTAAAAGTTTGGACCCTTCTTCATTCATATACAAGATGTCAGAAAGGATGGATAGCTGGAACCCACCTGAATCATGGAAGAGAATAACTTGTATCATGATGATTCGTGCCCGCCATCAAAATAAGGATATTACGACTGCTGCCCAATGCTCCCTCAATACAGTAAAAACAATCAGGCATGAACTAGAGACTTGCAATGGTGACTACGAGGATGTAGCAAGAAGAAAGATCCCTAGCAGACGATCTGATTGCGTTCGTACAGCAGAATTCCTCGCAAATCTGCAGGAACAGGTGTTGAAGAACCCTGGCATTGGAATTCGGGCTTTGTTCGTGGAGTTGCTAACTGTAGTCAAGCCCTGGATAACAAGGGTAGCCAATGGTAGGCCGTATGTATGGCAGCAGGATTCGGCCCCTTGCCACACCTCTGGGAAAAGTCAAAAATGGTTGTCTGAAAATTTCTACGACTTCACCAGTCCAAATGTTTGGCCTCCAAACTCCCCAGACCTTAACCCCATGGATTATTTTGTATGGGGCGCAGTTGAAAAAGACACCAATCGCACTTCCAGTAATACAAAAGCCCAGTTAATGGATAAAATTAAAACAGTTTTTGCGGCCCTTCCCAGGGAGACTGTAGCATCAGCTTGTTCGAGGTTCCGAAGCAGAATTGAAGCTGTGATCGATGCTAATGGTGGTTATTTTGAGTAAATCTTGTTGATAGTATTGTAATTAACTCTGCCTGTAATGTTTTTTTGTCAATTCATTAAATTTAATAGATACAAAGAAGATTTTCTTTTTCCTTACGAAACTGTCAAATTTATCCCGAACACCCTGTACAGCGTTGCACAGATGAGGGAAAGGCATATACTGCCATTTTTTTGGATTTTTCAAAGGCATGTGATAGGATACCATATGATAAGCTGATACTTAAGTTGTAGCACATGGGTTTAGATGTCAGGTTAGTCAACCGGATTCAGGATTGGCTGTCTGATAGGTATCAGAGAGTTCTGTATGGTGGGGCAGTTTCAAGGAGGCAGAAGGTTACAAGTGGGGTTCCACAGGGCTCAGTACTGGGACCTGTATTGTTCAATCTTTATATCAATGATATTGTCAGTGGATTGCAAGGGGGCATTCAGTTGTTTGCAGATGATGTGAAGTTGGGAAGGGTTATCAGTAATAGTGCAGATGTGGCAGCCCTGCAAGAGGATTTGAATAAACTAGACAGATGGGAAAATGAATGGCGTTATCAGTTCAGTGCTGCAAAATGTAAAGTCTTGAAGTTTGGGATACATCGATGGGAGGCTGCATACTCATTTGGAGGAGCAGTACCGGTGGAAGTAGGAGGAGACAAGAGATCTGTGGGTGATGATCGATAGAAAACTGAAATCTAGGGAGCATATTGCAAAGGTGGGGAAGGTAACTCAGCGGATTGTTGCAATACTGAGAAGGATGTTGACCTGCAGAGATAAAATAGTTATCATTCCATTGTAGAAGGCTCTGATCAGGCTACACTTAGACTATTGTTCTCAAATTTGGTCCCCAGGATTTGAAAGGGATAAATTTACTGTGGAAAGGGTGCTGTACAATGTTAGTTATGAGAATCTGCTGAGGGAATGTGGACTTCAGAGTTTGGTGGATAGAAGAAGGAGTGGTGATATGATCGAGACTTTTAAACTGTTGAGAGACAGTTACAGGGTTGACACTGGGGAGTTCTTTCATTTGGTGGAACAGCGGGAAGAAGCAATAACAAGTGGCCATCCCTTGAAGTTACGAAAGGAAGCTGTGAGCAAGAGGGTGAGGAGTGGTTTCTTTGCGAGAAGGGTGGTTGAATCGTGGAATTCATTACTTGATAGTGTGGTGAGAGCAAGAAATGTCAATGAGTTCAAGGAGTGGTGTGATAGACTTCGTGTTTCCTAGGGAGGTCCTCCCACGATGAGTCTCTTGACTCCATGGAGGCCTGAATGATAATAATAATAATATTAAAGATCTCTTTGTTCTCATTCTCTGTAGGACATCTGTATTTGTCACATGATCTGTCCATGAGATTTTCAGAGCTCTCCTATAGTACCACATTTCAAAGCCCATTATCTGTTATCTTACTCTCTTCTTGAATACCCCAGGTCTCACTTCCATATCTGAAAACTGGCCACACTAATGCTCTTATCATTCTTTTCTTTGTCTTGATACTCACAGAACTTCTGAGCAGATCTTTATTTTTCCAGAAGGCATCCTTAGCTTTGGCTGTTCATATTTTTATTTCTTTATCTTGCTTTCCATTTGCAGTAAAGTAGGTGTCTAAATATTTGTATTCTGTTGTATGTTCAATTTTCATATTGTTTATGAATATTTCTGTTTCAGATTTGATTTCTTTTGAGATTAAATTTGATCTTTTTTTTTTGCATTTATATCTAATCCAAAATCTTTACCTTCAATTAGTAGCTGCAGTAATCTGATTAATTTGTTTCTGTTTTCTGGAATTAGAATGGTATCATTAGCATAGCTAAGATTGTTGTATTTTATACCATTGATATTAATTCCTATTTTTTGTTTTTCAATCTTTTTCATCACTGTCTCACTATAGATATTAAATAATAATAATAATAATTAACTGCACATAACTGTCTCCAAGGTATTCTTTGATTTCATGACATCATTCCAATGGATAAGCATTTAGCCCTATGTCTATAAGCATACTTTGTATGTAAATTGTGTGTATTCTCCTGGCCAGTTTTGTATGTATAGTAGGTGGGATGAAACCCTGAGTTTCCAGAAGTCCTGCCACCTCCATACAAGACCAACTCACTCAAGATAAAAAGCCCTGATAAGGGTTCTTTGCATCCTAGATAGGTTATGAACCCGGCTCTTTCCAACCAAAGGACATTGTCAAAACTGACTGAGCTATTGAAGCACTAGCTTTATAATTCAATATGAATTCTTTCTTGACAGAGAATTCCAACCTCCCAGAATTAGATGGGAGGTTGGAATTCTAAACATGAAGTTCATATCTCATCCTAGGTGGGATATGAACCTATGTCTTTCCAACTAAAGGGCATTGTCAAAACTGACTGAGCTATGGAAGCATTAACTTTATACGTAGTTCAACATAAACCCTTTCTTATTCATGTTTGAATGAAAATTCTTGGTTGGTTTTTCAGCCATCACTAATAATTCCCCACCTCCTCCTATTCTATCTATTCTTTATGAAAATGTAATTTCCCAAACCTCAATACTTTATATCTAGCTGAATACATCCCCATTCATTTGCCCATCTGTCCATTTTATTAAACTTTTCTTGAAGGACTACGACATCTGCCCTATTAATAATAATCCTTCCAGCTTCACATCATCTATAAACAACTGAACATCCTCCTGCAATCCATTGACAGTATCATTGATATAAAGGTTAAACAATACAGTTTAACCTTTATACCTCCCCCCCCTACCGAGTCCTATGGGACCTTACTTGTAACTTTCTGCTTCGTTCATACAGTTCTCTCATATACAACTCTCTGATACCTATCAGAGAGCAATCCTGAATCTAGTTCACTAACCTGACATCTAATCCCATGTACTGCAACTTAAATATCAGCTTATCATGTGATACCCTGTCAAATGCCTTTATAAAATAAAAAAAAATGGCTGAATATCCCTTTTCCTCATCAACTGCATTGCCACTTTATTATAAAAGGCTAATCATATCTAAAACAAGAGCACCACTTAACAAATTCATGCTGACTCTCACAAATAACATTAACCTCATCTGCCCAATGCTGTAAATGATATCTCACTAAGATCTAAAATCCTTCTTAACTTCTTGGTTGGCTATCTCCTCTCTTAGATGAGCCTTTGACTCTCTGGGATTTTGGATAATGATAATAATAGTAATTTGAATTATAGAGGAATTTTCCTACTGAGTGTTCCTAATAAGATTTATGCCAGCATTCTTTAGGAAATGCATGTTAAGAAAAACTGTGGAGGAGAAAATTGGGAAAGAATAATCGAAATAAAGGTTGCCAAGATTAGATTTATGCTTTTAGATACAAATAGTTGAGAAGTAGTGATAATATAGCAGCTGTATATGGATGAAGGAAGTGTGACATGTCAATGGACTATGTGGCTTCCTTGAATCAGAGTAAAGAATGTGTAGATGATTTTGGACAGTGTGTAGTAGAATGTGAGTGACGGAAGTCAAAAGGAAAAACTATGACTGATGGTAAGATAACATGCAAAACTGGTGGTGTGAAAGAGGGTCTGATTGAGGGTAAGATCATGAGTGAAACTTACACTGAGAAAAAAAGTGAGATTACTGGTAAGATATTGAAAGTTTCTCCACTTGGTTATACTATAAATTAAAGATGCCAAGAAATTATATTCTTGGTTTCATCCTTTATCCAAGGGTAAGCAAATAAAGTTTGCATGTGAAGTAACTTCACAACTGGACTGTATGTATATAGATTATAATGACTTCAAATCAATTGCCTTAGTATCCCTTAATGCAAAGCACATATCCTTACGGACAAGTATAACGTTATGCATTATGATAAGGGCTGCTACCTAGACTTGTTTTAACCTTTATTGTGGTACTGTGAAGGTGCTGTGTGTGTGTGGGGGGGGGTTACCTCTCTTCAAAAACTCTGAGCAATCTACAAGATTATTCTAAGTCTCAGTGAGTAACCCAAAAGGATCACTCCTCAACTCATCAAAATCTCATCAGTGGCTCCACTGAGTAACAGGCTAAACCTACCAGCAAGCAGAACCATCGTACTACCTGGAAACAAGCCCAAAGACAAACATCATTAAAATGTCACCAGTAGGTCAGTGGAAGCCAGACTCAGAAGTTATATACCAAGGTTGAAGTAATGTAGAAGTCATATTTGCATATGACTGACATGTAGAAGTAGAAGTAGAAGGAGGACACTGACATGTAGAAGTAGGGAGATACTTGTTCCAATGTATAAGGCTTTGATTAGGCCACACTTGGACTATTGTGCCCAGATTTGGTCACCGGGTTTTCAGAAGGATGAAGAGATGTTGGAAAGGGTCCAAAGGCGAATGACTAAGGTAGTTTCTGACCTCTGGAATGTTGAGTATGAGGAAAGATTGAAAAGATGTAATTTGCAGAGTCTCGTGGAGAGAAGGAAGAGGGGAGATATGATAGAGACCTACAAGTTGGTAAGGGGTTGTTATAGGATCAATGGTGGAGAAGTTCTACAGAGAATAGTGGGAGATCAGGGGAGAACCAGAGGTCATCCCTGGAAACTGTATAAGGAGGGTGTGAGTAAGGGAGTGAGAGGCAGGTTTTTTTCGTGCAGAGTTGTGAGTGATTGGAATGCCCTGCCTGAGAGCGTGGTGTCTGCAAGTAGTTTGAATGTGTTTAAGACACGGTATGATGAGATGTGTGTATAAGATAAAAGGACCTCCTAGATGAGTCTTTGACTCCATGAGGTCTTGTTTTAATAATAATAATAATAATAATAATATACAAGTAGTCAAAAGGTGTCACACTTTGTTACTAAAATAGTCTGGATTAGTGATAGAAGTTGAAATTTTTTTTACTTGGTTACACTATAAATTTAAGATGCCAAGAAATTATATTCTTGGTTTAATCCTTTATCCAAGTGTATCCAAACTTTGTTTGCTTACACTTGGAAGGTGGAGAAAATAAGGGATCTTCATGTGATGATGGATGATGATCTGAAATTTAGGAGATTTTTCAAAATTTATGATAGCATCATCATTTGATTATGGCAATGATGTAGAGGATTGACATGTCAGCAAAGGTTGGTCGATTGGTAGAGCCTCTGCTACTAATAGCTCAGTTAAGTAAGTTTGAGCGCGGTTAGTAGTTGGAGGGGACCAATCGTTCAATGCTGTTGGCACACTCTCCCTCGATGAGTCTTTGGACTCCCTGGAGGTGTCTAATAATAATAATAATAATAATAATAGAAGTAAGGAGGTTATGGTTCCTTTATCCTTCCTTTCTCTTTTACACTTACGTATAGGCATATTTTGATGAGCTATGTGTGACATGGGACCTCTCATAATGTGTCTTTTGATATCATGAAAGTGCAATGATGAAGCTGATAATAATAATAATAATGATATTTTCCTGCTTTTCAGGTGTTAAGAAAAATGTCTACTTTTGATGAAGGTATGAATGGAACTCTCTCATTTGCATGGCAATCCCGGGAAAGAAACACTGAACATATTGTGAATCTTCCTTCTAATACTTATGGTATTGATACTAATAAGACATTTGAGGTCAGTTTGTTTTTAAATTTAAGTTTAATAAATTTCATTTTAATTTATTTTAATTTCCTTATACAGAATGATTTTCTTTCATTACCTTTTGTAAGTCCATATTAAAAAAGGCTTTTCTTCTTTTGATAAATTTTAAAAAGTATTACCATATAGTCTTAGACATGAAACTGTTAAATTGTGAATGAAACTATGTTGTGTAATTTATTTATTTTTCATTCACATTTAACATTGATTATTATGTATTAATCATGATTTGTATAAAAATTATTTATTATTCCTTAATGTAGGATTACTATTTAAATATTTATTCTAAACTTAACCTACTATTAATTTGTTAAGCAATAATATGTGCAGAATTTATAATAACTAAAATATATATATGATGTAACGAAAAGTATTATTATAATTAATTCTATACGTAATGAAAAGGCTGATTAAGTAGCTCAAATATTCTGTTTATTCTTATTTGTGAAAATTTAACGTTATGTAATCACTCATGTAGTAGTAGAGCATTGTATTACATTAGCAAAATGTTTGCATTTATTTGTTGTCATGGAGACGCATGAAATAAACAATCACGAGTCGAATAGAGCGTGACCTTCAGACTGAAAGGAGAGGAAAGATATTATATAGAAGAATTTTAATTAGAGAGAAGAGAGGAAGTTTTCGCGGAGCGGGAAGGAAGGTAGGATACAAGCAAAGGAAGTGGAAGAAAATTATAAGTTCTCTAGGGCAGAAATTCATGAGAATAGTGCTTAGAAGTGAGCCAAAACATAGTGAATCATATACTTAGCTGCAAGTGAAGTCAGCGGTGTTGTATAGGAAAATTAATGCCGTATCCGGATAAATAAAGAACTGGACATTCAATGAAAAATTCTGATTAGTTCCAGTTAGTCTAGGATTACGTCTTAATTCTATGTTGCCCTGAGAAGAATCATATTGAAATTAACTAGTTTGAGAAAAGTAAACAAGGAAAGATATCAGTGCCTTATTGATGTGTTTTTTTTGAGTAGTGAAGCGCAACTAACAGTAGTTCAGTCAAATCGTTGGAGAATTTTTATTAATGTGTTGCTAACGTAAATAAGTTAATTCATAAGTGTGCTCACAATTAATTGATGTATTGAAGATTGTATCTGGTAAGAGTAGTCATATTTGTCTGTTTATTCTAACATTAACATATCTTGGAAGTTCAAAGTCCGAAATAAGATTGCTTGGAATACTGTCTACCTTGATTAGTGCTTCTTGTGAATTTAAACATTAAGTACAGCTGATGGATGTGTGGAGACTGATTAAATAGGAAGTTTCATTTTATTAACTTGAGTTAAGAAAGCTTATGATTTTGAAGCTGTGAATTGTATGTGAAAGTTTAGAACATTGAATTGGCATGAGTGACTTAGCAAGATGTATTAAGTTAATTGTATTGTTTCATTTTAAAGCAGAATTCTTGTATTTGTTATATATATCATATATTAAATGTTTTATTTTGTTAATCTAAATATTGTGTTTGCCTGAATTCCCTTTTATTGCACCATTCATAAATATTCGAATCTTGCAGGAACCCCAAGTGGAATAGTAAATAATTCGGCCTAAACAAATGAGGAGACTGCTAACTTAATTAAGAATTGATCCTACTATTTTGTATAGACTAATCTAAAAATAGGGTGGCGCAGTATAATTATAAATTTCTCTACTTTTGGATCGGTGATCAATTTGCAATTAGTTGTTATATTGATAAGAGTGACTTGAACCAAGATGGCGGATTTAGAACATAACACATGAAAATAGAACGTCACGACAAAACTATGCGTATACTTTCAATTTGTAATGCTATCAATTTTGTTAATATTAAATAAAATTTTACATAAAGTCATGTCTTTAATTAGTAAACTTAGGCTTTTTGTGGTGCATCTTTACCATTGGGGATTATAACTGAATTCCACTTAATCAAAATCATGTCTATCCGCTTCAATGATACACAAGTTAGGTGAGTGCGAAGCAAGTGATCACTGTGGAAGATTTTAACTAAAGTATCATGAATTAGACAGAGGAAACAGCATACAGTAGTGAGGGAATGGGATTTTGGGAATCTGTGAGGGACAAATGTTTCAGGCAACATGTAGTAGAAGGAACAAGAGCATCAACAGTATGAGATTTAGTCCTTGGATCAGAGAATCTAACTGAGATGTCAGTATTGTCCCCTATTGGTGAGAGTTACCATGCAGTCAGTCTAACACTTAGTTCTCCTGGCTAAGGCATGCAGTCAAACAATACTGATTTTTCTAATTTTATTGATGATGCTGACAAAAAACTGGAATTTAGCCTTAAGATGTGTCAACTGAATATTGAGGGAATTAACAGAGCAAAATGTGACTATCTCTGCAAAATACTACAAGAAAATAACATTGATGTTGTGTTTCTTCAAGAAACGCATGCTGAAAACGAAGATGACCTTAATAGAAGAGGAAAAATAACTGGTTACACTCTGATTGGTGCTATATACCACCAGAATTATGGCATTACAACATATATCAAGGATGATATAGAAAATGCTGCTGTCCTGACAACGAGATGTGATAACGATACCCATCTTGTGAGTGTGAAAATTCACAACATAACAATAGTCAATGTCTATAAACCTCCTTTAACATCATGGTCTATAGATGTGATACCTACCTATCAACATCCAACAGTATGGATTGGTGATTTTAATAGCCATCATGAAGAATGGAAGTACCATGATAACAACGACTGCAGTACTACCCTCGTTCAACGGGCAGAAATGAATAATATACACTTTGTATTTGATGCCAAGGATAGAAACACCTTTAGATCATCAGCATGGCAAACAGAGTCTAATCCAGACTTATGTTTTGTTTCAATAAACACAGAAGGGCAACCATTTCCAGCAAGACGATATGTACTTTCTAACTTCCCACAGTCAACATCGACCGGTGTTACTGGAAATTGGTATGACACTACCTGTGGCAAGATCATTTCCATGACTGCGTTGAAATTTTAAAAAAGCAAATTGGAGAAATTTTGCAAATGAATTGGATAAATGTGTTCGTTGGATACCTGCCAGAGTTGCGGAATACAAAAGATTTGTAGGAGCAATCATATCAACTGTGAAAAAATATATCCCTAGAGGTTATAGAAAATATTATGTCCCTGGATGGAATGAAGAGAGTGAACATCTCTATAGTGAGTTCCTGAAAAGTGAAGATCCTGAAATAGCAGATGAATTACTACATAGCAAATGTACTTGAATTCATCTCGAAAAACAAAATGGTTTGATATGGTTGAAAACCTTGACTTCAAATGATCAAGTAGAAAATACTAAATATAGTTTAATCCTTTATCCAAGTGTGAGCAAACAAAGTTTGTGCCTGAAAATATCTTCGGGACGGGGATAAGGTAGTACAACACCAGGCAACTCATAGCAAAGTGGACCAAGCTAACATCACTCCTATCTCAGTATCTCCCATAATGCAAAACACATCTCCTTGTGGATATGTATAAAGTTATGCATTAAGGGAAGGGCCACTACCCAGACTAGTTTCGACCTTCATTGAGGTCTCTTCAGTGGGAGCCAGGCCCAGAAGTGGAGATACCAGGCAGAAGCAATGGCGAGGTCATCTTTACCTATTGGAGTTGCCAAAAGGTGTGCCACCTTTTTATTAAATTACTCTGGATCTGGAAAAAGATGTTGAAAGTTTATTTTTTACTTGGTTAGACTATAATAAATTTAGTTTAATCCTTTATCCAAGTATGAGCAAACAAAGTTTGCACCTGAAAATATCTTCAAATATGAAAATATTTCCAGGCGCAAACTTTGTTTGCTCACACTTGGATAAAGGATTAAACTAAATTTATTATAGTCTAACCAAGTGAAAAATAACCTTTCAAGATCAAGTAGAAAAGCTTGGAATCTTCTCCAACAACTATCCACAACTAATCTACCTAAAAGAAAAAGCATAATTATCTCCCCTGAGAAAATCGCTAATCAAATTGTTAATATGTCAAGGGCACCTAGGGACCATGAACATACCAAGAAAGTTAAGAAAGAACTTAGAGCTTTAAAAACAAATGCTCCTGCTTTCTCAGAATATGCCTCAATCTTCACTATAGATGAAGTAAAAGCCATCATAAAAGATATCAAAGCAGGCAAGGCCCCAGGCTTTGACAGTGTCCATCATGAATATCTGATTAATAGCGGGGCAAATACTATAAAATGGCTCTGTGAATTCTTTTCTGATATATTAGTTAGCCGATCTCATACGGAGGTAGCAGGGTTTTTTCTCCCGGAAACTCGGGTTTTTCATCCCGCATACATACAAATCAGCCCTTCAGAACACACTCAATTTACAGACAAAAATTACTAGTTGTGGTGGTGTTGGAGGGGGGCGGTAGATGGCGTTGATGGAGATGATTCGTAGTAGAGGTTAGGTGTAGAGGCAGTTGTAGGTGTCCTCCCGCGATGAGTCTTCGGACTCCTTGAAGGTATCAGGAATAATAATAATAATGATAATATTATTGACTGGCTGACTACCTAGCCATTTTAAGAAGTCAAAAATAGTTGCTATTCTTATACCTGGAAAACCACTCCAGAAGGCAAAAAGTTACAGACCTATTGCTTTATTGAGTTGCACCTATAAAATGTTACAATGCCTTCTGTACAACAGATTATCCATAAAAATCATGCAGCATTTCCCGATTGAACAAGCTGGTTTTAGAGAAAAACACGGTTGCTGTGATCAAGTGCTCACTTTAACATCATACATAGAAGCTGGATTTCGGAAGCAAGAAAAAACATCAGCTGTCTTCTTTGACCTAACTGCAACCTATGATACATATGGCGTGAAGGTCTTATATACAAATTTCTTAGCATTGTCCCATGTAAACAGACTGCACACTTAATTTCCTCCATGCTCACTGAATGTTTCTTTCAAGTTATATTAGGAAATAAAATGTCCCAACAACGAAAATTTAATAATGCGGTTCCACAAGGGTCAGTATTGGCACCCATACTTTATAACCTATACATATATGACTTGCCTGCTACCATCTCATGCAAGTTCTGTTATGCTGATGATACTGTAATTGCCATTCGACACAAAAACATGAGTCAGGCTGAAGAAGTTCTTACAAAAGATCTGAAAACAATAGGTGAATATTACAAAAAAAAAAAAAAAAATAGAAGCTCCAGCTCAATCCAGACAAAACAGAAGTATCAAGCTTTCACCTTAATAATCACATGGCAGATGTCGCTTTATATATCTTCTTTGAAGGATGTTTACTACGACACAATAAGTTTCCAAAGTACTTGGGCATGACCCTGGACCTCACGCTCTCTTACAAGAAACACGTAACAAACGTTTCTGCTAAGTTAAGAACCCATAACAACATAATACAAAAACTAATAGGCACGAAACCCAAAGCGAATTCCTGTGGTGACTTCCGACTTATTAGTCTAATGAGCCAAACATTAAAAATATTTTTGAAAGTAATTCAGAATCGCATTTATAGAAAAAGTGAAGAAACTCTAAGTGAAACACAATTCGGCTTTCGGAATGGTTTTGGTACTAGAGAGGCCCTTTTCTGTACCCAAATATTGATACAAAAATGCATAGAAAAACAGAAATCTGTCTTTATGTGTTTCATAGATTTTGAAAAAGCATTCGACAAAGCCAGACACACTAACTTAATAGAAGTCCTTCAACAAACAAGGCTAGACGAACAAGACATAAGACTAATAACAAATCTGTATTGGAATCAGTCATCTACCGTTCAATTAGACAACATTACCACCAGTGATATTAACATCAAAAGAGGAGTGAGACAAGGATGTGTGCTCTCACCACTCCTGTTCAACATATATGCAGAGGTAATCTTTAAAAAAGCATTGGAAGAATGTCCAGAGGGAATCACAATAAATGGAAAGATTGTTAACAACCTACGATATGCAGATGACACCGTGCTAATTGCAGATAACATTATGGATCTCCAAAAACTCATTGACAGAGTATACATAGAAAGCCAAAGAATGGGAATAAATATAAACATCAACAAGACAAAATACATGATCATCAGCAAACATCCAGCCTCATCAATGAAACTGACACTCAATGGGAAAAATATTGATCAAGCGTCAAGATATAAATATCTTGGTTGTTGGCTTAATGAACGGTGGGATCCAGAAATAGATATAAAGACAAGGATTGAAGTTGCACGGCAGTCCTTCATGTAAATGAGAACACTATTCTGCAATAAAGACCTAAACATGGAAGTCAGATGCCGAATGCTGAAATGTTAAGTGTGGTCTATTCAGCTCTATGGAGTTGAAACATGGACATTGAAGGCGACAACCATCAAGAAAATCGAAGCCTTTGAGATGTGGCTATACAGAAGAATGCTAAAGATATCATGGACAGAAAAAATTACCAATGAAGAGGTCTTAAAATCCATTGGCAAAGCTAAACATCTTGTACAAATAATCAAGAAACGAAAAACATCATATCTTGGCCACATCATGAGAAACAGCAAATACCAACTTCTACAAACTATTTTGGTAGGAAGAATTGATGGCAAAGGAACTAGAGGAAGAAAAAGAATATCATGGTTTGACAACATCAAGACATGGACAGGAAAGAGCAGTGCACAACTTCTCAGATTAGCACAAGACCGCAGTTTGTTCGCCAAGATGGTCGCTGACCTTCGATAGAAGATAGCACAATAAGAAGAAGAATAGGCACGACATGGGGAACAACAGCTGATAATCTGCGGATTACAGCTCTTGGTCCAGTTTTCTCTGTTGCCGAATATTGCTCACCAGTGTGGCTAAATAGCACACATGTTAAACTTGTTGATAGCCAACTAAATAATACAATGAGACTGATTTCTGGCACAATTAAATCAACGCCCACACACTGGCTTCTAGCTCTTAGCAGCTTTGTTCCACCGAATCTGTGCAGGTCTAAGGTTCTCTTACAGGAGTATACGAAAATCTTGGAGAACACAGCCCTACCAATACACTTAGATCTCCCAGATTTAAGTATACAACGACTGAGATCAAGACATCCACCACTACAATTAACCCAACAATTGTTACAATCTAACTTCGACCTGAAGCAAAAGTGGCAAGAACAGTGGGAGAGCCAGACAGATGACATCACAAAATTTTCTCTCAAAGAATTACAAGAAAGTTTTGATGCTTGCTCACACCTCCCATGAAAATCCTGGACTCAGCTTAATAGAATATACGAACTGATCATGGTGTATGTGCAGACATGCTTTTTAAATGGGGTAAACGACCATCCCAGCATTGTGGAGCTCAAAGACAAACTGTGGATCACATAGAGGAAATAAGAGATCTGGGGGTATCTGAGGACACTGACGTGTAGAAGTAGGGAGATTCTTGTTCCATTGTATAAGGCTTTGATTAGGCCACAAATGGACTATTGTGCCCAGATTTGGTCACCTGGTTTTCAGAAGGATGAAGAGATGTTGGAATGGGTCCAAAGGCGACTGACTAAGGTAGTTTCTGACCTCTGGAATGTCGAGTATGAGGAAAGATTGAGAAGATGTAATTTGCAGAGTCTGGTGGAGAGAAGGAAGAGGGGAGATATGATAGAGACCTACAAGTTGGTAAGGGGTTGTTATAAGATCAATGGTGGAGAAGTTCTACAGAGAATAGTGTGGAGATCAGGGGAGAACCAGAGGTCATCCCTGGAAACTGTATAAAGAGGGCGTGAGTAAGGGAGTGAGAGGCAGGTTTTTTCGTGCAGGGTTGTGAATGATTGGAATGCCTTGCCTGAGAGTGTGGTGTCTGCAAGGAGTTTGAGTGTGTTTAAGACATGGTATGATGAGATGTGTATGTGATAAAAGGACCTCCCAGATGAGTCTTTGACTCCATGAGGTCTTGGGAAATAATAATAATAATAATAATAATAATATTGTGACTCAGTGTTATCTCCAAGCATATTCAGGAGACAAATTGGACTTTTTAAGTTCTGCACCCGAAGCTATGAACTCTGTGACCAATATGGATGTAACCTTTTAATTTTATTGGTTTTTTAAAATAACTTTTTAAAAGTTATTTTAAAAAACTAATCCACGCGGTTAGCCTAGTGGCTTTGCGCTTCGTAACCATATGCCTGGGGAAGGAGTGTCCTAGGTTCGATTCCCGTCCATGACGTGAGGAGCTTAAGGATCTTCCTCAGCCATAGCCAAGCTAGCTGGTCTTGGGTGTGGGCAGCAGGGTTTTTTCCGCCAGTTTATCTGGGGTTTTTCATCCCGCAAGCAGGCAAACCGGCCTCGTGAACACACAGGTTACAGTCATAAATACTTACGGCAAGGAAGGCAACGGGAAACCACCTTGCTCATAATCATCTCTCCCTAGAATGGTAGCATATAGCTACCCTCCCCCGGCCGTATGGCAGATGGGAACCAGAAGAAAATAACTTTTAATTTTATATGTTTTTAAAGTAATAACAGTGTATTGTACTGCATGTTTTGTTATTCATGCCATATGAATAAATAAATAAATAACCATGTAGTCTTGATTTACGGGCTGAATAAACATGCAGAAGTATCAAGAAGAAAGGACTTTTTGTGGAATTATAAGGCAGGTTACTATAATAAGCATAGAAATTGAGCCAAGAGCAATTTTATGAATGAAGAATTGCAAGAGAGAGAGAAAGAGAGAGAGATCAGCAATGCATGGGAACTAGTGAAAAAATCTTCTTACCAGTCTTCCCATGACTTTTGTTTAAATACTTTTACACGTTGCTTTGCTTTCTTACATTTTTTTTTTTCTATATTCTCTCAAAGCACATACTAACTTACTTGCTAAGAAGAACTTCCAGTGAATTCCCAGGATTCTTTTCTTCTTCTCCTTTAACTTCTTGAGTCAACCAATGGGTTCTTATTTTTTTAAATATATTTCCAGATATTATTATTGTTATGGGCAACTCCAAGAAGTCCTTAGACTCATTGAGGGAGGTCCTAAACATCATGTCAAGAACTATCCAACATTTGCACAATATCTATCACACTTTCTTTGAACTAACTCATTCTCTGGCAACCTATTTCACTCATTGACTACTCTCCAAGCAAAAAACCTGGTTCTAACACCCTTGCTAACTACACTCGTACTCAGTTTCCATGGATGGCCCTCTGAAAAATTTCTTCTGAATTAATCTTGTAAAAACCTCTCAGTCTCAATCATATTACCCATTTTCCACCTATCGACGAGTTTCTGAAACCCACAAATCTTCAACCTCTTCTCATAAGGTTCATTCCATAGACCTGCTACCATCTTGGTCACTCGCCTCTGGATCCTCTCTGCTTCCTCCTCATCACCAAGAAACCCTGGTGCCCAGATCTGCATGCAGTAGTCAAGATTGGGTCTTATCAAGGCTCGATAAAGAAGCCTGATTGTCTCTGCTCATCAAAGTATTCTTCAGTAACCAAGTGATCTGATGAGCTACTTTAGCCACTTTTGTTATGTGCCTCCTTAACTTTAATTCCATGTCCACTAACGCTTCCAAGTCTCTGACTTTGTCAATTTCCTGGAGTACAGTTTCACCAATGTTTTATACAGCTGATAATCTTTTCTCCCCAAGATGCATAATCTTACACTTTGCCACATTCATTCTCCTTAGCCCAGTCTGCCAATCTATAAAAATCATCCTGCAAAATTTTGATATCATCTGTATTAACTATTGCTCTACCCAACTTTGCATCATCAGCAAATAACTGGACAGTTCCTCTCAGATCCTTTCCCATATTGTTAATGAACAAATACTGTTCTCTGATATCTCTCCATCAACCACCATCCTGTCCATCTCACCAACCTTATATTCATCTCCATGTGCTGCAATTACTGATTAGAATTCTATTGGTATCCTGTCAAAGGTCTTAGCAAAGTCCAGCAGTATCACTGCAAACCCATTACCTTTATCCAACTCAGCTGCCATTGTATCATAAAATGCTGCCTCCCCCATACAGTATCCCATTTCCATCTATCCATTCCTGTATTTTGCCTTGACCAACTTCTCCAATACATTGACAACTCCTAATATGCTGATCAGTCGGTAATTTGCTACATCAGTCTTGGAGTGTCCTTTATGCAATGGAACTATTTTCCCCTCTTTCCACCCGCTCAGGACTAATCCAGAGCTGAGACTTAGATTAAACAATATGGTCAAGAGCACTGACAATTCCCTCACCATTTCACATAAAACATGAGCTGGTATACTTGCAATCACACAGCTGTATTTACATTAAGGTTCTGTGATATCTGTGATATGCTATACACGTCCATTTCATTTACCTCAGTTCCTGCATCAGCCTTTGGCTGTCTCATTCCTGCAATATCACCACCTGGATGAAGTACTCTTGCAAGGTGTTCACTTAGTAATTCTACTATTTTGACTGATTCAGTTACCTCCCTACCATCGGCACTCCTTAAAATCATTCTGTGATATACATTCTTTCTTTTACTGGCAGCATATTCAAAGAACTGTTTGCGATTCTCTTTAGCCTGCATTGCTAACTTCCTTTCATAATCTGCTTTTGCCATTCATACCACACTGGTTACCATTATAGCCTGTGCCGTGTACTGTTCATGTGCCTGCAGGTCACCTTTCTCCTTAAATTCCCTCCACAATTGTTTCTTTTTTTGCAGCTCCAGCTTGATGATGTTATTCATCCATTTAACTTCCACTTGATTTACTCTCCTGACTCTAGGTATTTAGTCTGCCATTACCTCTCTCAAACACTTCTTTACCACTTCCAATGCACTATCAACATTCAGCCCATGTAGTTTTACATGCCATGGCACTGATCCAAGCAATCCCCTAAGTTTGTCATACTTATTAGTCCTGTAATTCCACACATATTCCATCTTAACTGAAAATTCCACACATTTAGCCACCTCCCAAGTCAAGACCATATGTTCACTCTCACCACCACCATATCTGTCTCTGGCTGAATCCTTCAATGTTTTCTTCATGGTCTTCCACAATCTAAAAAACTAAGTATTTTCTTTTATTCAAGATGCTATTTTACACCAGACTAACTGTTAACAATAAGAAAATTCCAAATCTACCCATGGTTAGAATACTTATGTGTTTAGGATGGAATACCTAAAACTTCTCTAAAAATTCTTGACACTGTCTAGAGAAGAGCAGTCCAGCTCATAAACAATCCCTCTATGACAAATTCCCTTCATTCTCTATCTCACAGATGCATTGTTTTGGCTCTGTATCTATTGTACAGGTATTTCAATAGTGATTGCTCTGCTGAACTATCAACTATCATTCTTCCACTTTCTGTTGCACCAGTCAGTACAAGAGCAGCAGCTTCCCAGCACCCCTTTACTGTGCAACTGCAAACTTAACTGCTTTTCTTCTTTCTCTTTCATTCCATCTACCTCCATCCTCTGGAACAGCCTACTGCAGGAAGTATATCCAAACAGTTATAATCTGCAACTCTTCAAGAATAAATGTCAATAAACTTCTACCTGACTCTTCATCTGCACTCCCAGACATGGCACGGATGTGCTTATAGGTTCTTCAACCTCTTATGTATGGATATATATATATATAATTGAGATTTATATAGGATCATTAGCTTGGTGTAAAATAGCTTCTTGAGCATAAAAGAATGTCTAATTTTTTAAAGGCAGAGGAAGCTATTGATGTGATGTGTTTTGTGGTCGAAGGGACAAACCACATCAACCTGATAATATAGCGTATCACTCTGTAATATAGCGTAAATGTCCTCATTTCTCAAGCCATATTCCCTACAAGGCCATATCCCTGCAACATTTTACCTGTGCAATTCTAGTTTCCCTCCCCGACACACTCACTTGCCCCAAAAACTCACTTGACACTATCTCCAAATGCCTGCATCCTTCTTCATTCAAATGGAATCCATCTCTTGCATACAGCTCTCTTCTATCCTTAAACATACTCCATCATCCACATATTCCAGATCACTTTTCCTGCTTTCTCACTATCATCTCATTCGTCATCACTGCTCTTCTCCTACACTTTGCATTAACATACCAGCCCAACATGCACACTATCTTTCTTTGGGCACATTTCTGCTGCACTATCTCTAACACCAACCCCAAATCTTGAGCTATATGATTCACACTACCTCTCAGATCATTTGTCCCAACCATCACTATCATCTCCTCTACACTTTCATCCCTCTTCTTTGCCATTTCCATACTCTCTATCATTCCACCAGGCAAACACTCCTCTGGCACTCTACTCTGCACACCCTGAATCATCAAATCTCCATACATGACACTCAAAACAGATTTATTCATCTTTTTCTCACTGACATCCTTGACTCTTGCAGCTTCCAATCTCTCTCTCTCTCTCTCTCTCTCTCTTGTTTCTCTCCTATTCTCCCTTCTAAGTCTCATCTCTCTATCCCTTGCTTCCACACTCTCTTGACTTTCTGCAATTTCCTCTCTTCTACTGTCTCTCCCATTTTCTCACCTTCCTCTCTCCCTGACTCTCAGATGTTGTTCTCTTACATCTACTTTCATTCCTCTCATACTAGCCAACCTCTCCATCCTCCCAAGATATTCATTCATCCTTCTCAGTCTTCATTCCATCTCCTTTCTCAGCAGTTCTGTTTATCTCTCCATGCCTTTTGTTTTCAATTTATATTCTAACACTCACAGTTATAGCCAACAGACAATCCGTCTCCGTCTGCTAAACTGCCGAAGTCTAAATTCATATATATGTCTTTAAAATTCTTTCCAACTTCCAACACACTACTGGCATCACCAACCTGAAAATCACTGTTTCCAAAGCACTATCTCTGCTGCCACTAAATCCCAAGAATGAGACACATCACCTAGCACCTCCCACTGCCTACATTTCATGCATGCATACACATTCCTGTTTTGCACCTGCCACATTTTTAAACAATCAATGGGAAGTACATTCAACATGCATAGCAAGCTACAAAATCATCAACTACGCTATGAATTATGTGGTCTTTAAATGTTGGGGAGGGGGTTAGACATAGTACTAAAACTGTCAGCAGTCATGGTCATGTTAAATACAATCGATACACATAGAGATAATACTGAGACAATAAAATCCTAACAAAATACCACACAGTTATACAAAAACACCAGTTGGAACAGCTCACATCACACATTACATTCATCTTCCTTATTTCACTTTATCCCAAAGGATTCTGTGGCTAGTGTAGTCAATTCCATATTGAATCATTGCTGTTTACAAACCTTAATAGTTGCATGTGGCATTGATGTTACAAAACACACTTTTTAACTGATCTTTTTGTTTGACCGAAATAAGCTAAGTTACAGGAACATAGAACTTGGTAAACACCAAGTAGCAAGAAGGGAGAAAGTTGGATATTTAGAAGGAAGGCAGATTTGGTTGTTGGTTTGAAGGTGACACTGATTTGGAATTTCCTAAGAATCTTTGCTATGTGTTTTGAATTGCCTTTTATATAAGGAATACAAATTCTGTTGATATCATCTTCACTTGGAGGATGTAGGGAGAAACTTTGGTGATTTTTTTTTTGGAAAGTTGTTAAATTCTCACCATTTAAAAGGACAATTTGCTTGATACATTATATTTCTTGTATAAGAGATACTCCAGAAACATAAAATTATTATTATTATTATTATTATTATTATTATTATTATTATTATTATTATTATTATTATTATTAAACAAGACCTCATGGAGTCAAAGACTCATCTAGGAGGTCCTTTTATCTCACACACATCTCATCATACCGTGTCTTAAACACATTCAAACTCCTTGCAGACACCACACTCTCAGGCAAGGCATTCCAATCATTCACAACCCTGCACGAAAAAAACCTGCCTCTCACTCCCTTACTCACGCCCTCTTTATACAGTTTCCAGGGATGACCTCTGGTTCTCCCCTGATCTCCCACTATTCTCTGTAGAACTTCTCCACCATTGATCCTATAACAACCCCTTACCAACTTTGACACAAGTTTCTCAAAATCCCTTGATGGTCTGAGTCCAAACTTGGTGATATTAGCTGTGGATTAAGAGTGGCAAAATCCATATTACTGGTAACTGATTAGGTTGTGGGCATCCAGGTGATGAAGAAGTTGGCTGTTAATGACTTTCTGCTTGATTTTTGAGGGAAATGAAGTAAGAGCAATTGGATGATAGCAATGCTGGGCAATCTCTATCTCTCCATTTTGGTTAGATGCCAATCAAATAGGAAAGATATAATAAAGATAATAACAACCCCTTACCAACTTTGACACAAGTTTCTCAAAATCCCTTGATGGTCTGAGTCCAAACTTGGTGATATTAGCTGTGGATTAAGAGTGGCAAAATCCATATTACTGGTAACTGATTAGGTGGTGGGCATCCAGGTGATGAAGAAGTTGACTGTTAATGACTTTCTGCTTGATTTTTGAGGGAAATGAAGTAAGAGCAATTGGATGATAGCAATGCTGGGCAATCTCTATCTCTCCATTTTGGTTAGATGCCAATCAAATAGGAAAGATCGACTACTGTTTAATTCCTGTCTCATTTAAGGCTGCTACCTGTTTCTTTCATTCCTCCATCAATTAAGTCAAGATCATGTGATAATTTTCAGCAATCAGAAATGGATGACATATCAATTACACTCAGGTTCTCTAATACTACAACCAAATCTAAAAGTCTTGATTTTTGTGTTACTCTGCCAAATTTTTTTCATATGAACTTCCCACACAAGAAGTTACCAAAAAAGATGTCCCCCCCCCACACACACACACTGCATATTCACTATCACCCAGCTGGAAAAAAGTGTGAAACCCCCTCAGAATTACATTTCTGATGAAATGATCAGGTCTAAAACTCTTGATTGTTGCATAGCCTCCTTTACAAATTGCCTAGGATAATCATCTCTCAAGAACTGGAGAAATTCATTTTCATTATTCTCAAAAACTATCTCTTCATCTCTATACTGCATAATTAAAATCATCATCATCATCATACGTATCAAGGATTTAGGCCTAGTATGGCCTGTTCCAGCCTTAGAAGTCATCGATGAATCGTTTAAGAGGACGTCCTGGTTTTCTTTTTCCTAATGGCTTGTACTTTAAGGCTTGTTTTGGTAATCTTTCATTCTTTGAATGTGTTCCATCCATTTATGTTTATATTTTTTAATTTTTTCTATTACTGGTTCTTAGTTTAATTCTTTCATAATTTCTTCATTTCTTTTTGATCAAATAGGGTATACTTTGCAGTTTTTCTCATAAACTTCATTTCTGCTGTTGTTAATCTTTGTTTGTCTTTTTGTTTTATTGTCCAGATTTCGCTTCCATACATTAAGACTGGTAGGGCTAATGTATTGTATACTTTTAGTCTGGTTTGTTTTTGAACTAGGTTTGGTTTAAATATAGAGTTAATTACACCTGTTATTTTTAAATATTTTGCAATTTTTATTCATTTTCATATGTGATCATACATCCTACGTAGTTAAATGAATTCACCTGTTCTAAGATCTTGTTATCTATTACTATTTTAGTTCTTGCTGGATCTTGTCCTTTAAAGGCCATAGTTTTGATTTTTCTGTTGATATTATCATACTATAATCTTTGGATATCTCATTTAGATCTAAAATAGCTTTCTGTAAGTTATCTTCAGAATTTGCAATTATTATTTTGTCGTCGGCAAAGAGGAGAGTGTTTAAGTTTACTGCAGGAGAAAGTTTAATTCCTTGATGTAAATTTTTATTCCATTTTATTATTATTTCATTTAAGTAGATATTAAAAAGAGTTGCTGAGAGGGGACATCCCTGTCGGACCCCTTGGTTTATCTCTCTCGTATATGATAGCACATGATTTAATCTTATTTGTATTTGATTATTTTCATATATACCTGTGATAGCTTTTAGGATATTATTTGGTATTTGTCTTTCTTTTAATATGTTAAATAATATGTTTCTTTTAACTTTGTCAAATGCTTTTTCAAAGTCAATAAATGCAATATGTGTTTCTAAATTGTATTCTCTTCTTTTCTCTATTATTAATTTTTGGCAAAAGGCCAGGTCTATACATGATCATCCTTTTCTGAATCCATGCTGTACTTCTAAAATAAAGTTTTCGGAATATTTCATTAGTTTGCTATTTATGATTCTGCTATATATTTTGTAACAGGAATTTAGTATACCGATACCTCTATAGTTTTTAGGGTCATCTCTATTACCTTTTTTTAAAGATAGGAATCACAATTGCTTTTTTCCATTCTATTGGGGGGATACCAGTTGAATAAATTTTATTTAAAAATAATAAGAGTCTTTCTTTGAATCTTGTTCCTGCGTATTTATTTAGTTCTGAACCTAGCTTATCTTCTCCAGGTAATTTTCCATTTCTTGTTTCTTTCAGGCTGATTTCTAATTCTTCTTTGGTTATTTCCTTTTCATTTTCGTTAATTGTTTGCCAGTTGTCTCTTTTTAAATATTTGTCTGTCCACAATTCTGTGTAGTAATTTAGAAATTCTTCTAATTTCAATTCGGTGTTTAATTTTATGTTTTCTTTGTTATCTGCATTTAAGTGTTTCAAAATCTTATATACATTGGGTCTTATTTTATATAAATCATGTTCTAAATTAGAAACAAATTTGTTCC
Organism: Typopeltis vanoorti; assembly: GCF_054136105.1. Classification (NCBI taxonomy): domain Eukaryota; kingdom Metazoa; phylum Arthropoda; class Arachnida; order Uropygi; family Thelyphonidae; genus Typopeltis; species Typopeltis vanoorti. Next base: position 135,743,261 of record NC_143557.1, read on the forward strand.
ATGATTCTCTATGTCTTTCTCTGACTTCTCTTTTAGCTATGGCTCTTATTCTTTTATATTCTATTTCATCTTCTAATCTTTTACTGCTTAACCATTTGTGATAGGCTTCTTTTTTCTTTTTGATTATTTCTTTGATTGTATCATCCCAGATCTTCAGTTTTTTCCTTTTATTGAATTTTTTGGTCTTTCCTAAGCTTTCAATAATTAAAATCATGAATAATAATCACCCTTTCCTTGTGGACTAACTGAAGTTGCTTATACATTTCTCCATTCCCTTCCTCCATATTCCCTGGTGTATAACAACATCCGACTAAATGTCTCTTCCTGTCAACCTCTACCTCACACCACACTGTCTCAAAACCATTGCCACTATTTCCCTTTTTTGTGTCTATCTTATGAATTATGTGCACATGATTCAACTACTTTTCCTGATAGTAGTTGAAGCAAAAAACACTGTACCCTCCATTTCTATTTCTATCAGGATATCATCTTCATTCAACCATGTTTCAGTTATTCCATTGATTCTGGGGGAGAATAAACTGAGTGTAATAATTTCATCTCCCTTATTTCTGATATGCTTGGAATTTGTAAATAAACACAACAGTTCACTTTAAGCTTTGTAACCAGTCCAACTCAAGTTACTTGTTGGTTGAAATTTCCCCACCACACCTGCCCTTTCACAGTTCAATTAAGTCAAGATCATGTGATCCACTTACCGCATATATCTGCTCAGACTCAGCTACACCACTCACATCCCAATATATTCCATTTCTATGTTGATCATCCCATACATACTTTCATTACTGCTTCTGATAACCACTCTTCCTATGCTGTGTCTCTCTATCCACCAGGGCTTCCCCCAATTTCACTATTCACTTTGCTTAGATCAAGGCAATAGAACAATAATAACTTTTATTCCCCCTCATTTTCCCCCCTTGGAATGGTTTGCAATGTAGGTTTACTTCCATACTGTCAGTTAACATTTGTGTTAATAATAATCATTATTATAATAATTCCAGTCGAGTATGACAGATTGTAAAGACAATATAGTATCTGTAGCTCTTTTGAACACAACTAGGAGGAGGAGAAGGCGGATTCCATCAGGACCAGAAGATGTTGGTATCAAGGATATCAAGAATTCTTCTTCTGATAGCGTTCTCATAAGAGATCAGACAGTAGTATCTAGTGAACCATTCTTGGTATAGGGAAATGTGTGTTGGCCATCTGTACAAGAGTTGGAAGAGAATTACAATGTAGGAGATTAGCATCATTTGTTGAGAGGTGGTTACAGGGTTGACACTGGGGAGTTCTTTCGCTTGGTTGAACAGCGGGAGGGAGTGATGACAAGAGGCTATCCCTGGAAGTTACGAAAGGAAACTGTGAGCAAGAGGGTGCGGAGTGGTTTCAATGCATGGAGAGTGGTTGAGCCATAGAATGCATTGCCTGATGGATTGGTGAGAGTGAGAATGGTCAATGAGTTTAACGAGTGGTATGATAGACTTTGTGTTTCTTAGGGGGGGGGGACCTCCCCTCGATGAGCCTTGATAGACTTTGTGTTTCTTAGGTGAGTCTTTTGACTCCATGGGGGTCTGAATAATAATAATAATAATAATAATAATATTTGGGAAATACTGTAAACTTCCATCTTGGAAGTAAATGAGGTGGATGTATAGAAAGAAAGAAGTTGGACCTAGTAGCTTTGGTATGAAACCAGATGACTCAACTGTTTGAGCAAGTATTCTGCATTTAGCCCTTTCAAAGTTAGATGGGGATTTTTTGATTATTTTTTATTGATATTGTGCATTACAGTTCAATGTAAGTTGAGTACGAATTTTTGACTCCATCTAAGATGTACTTTGTTGTATTTCTTGTTCTTTTTTAGCATACTTGTTGGAGAACCAAGGATTGGGTAGTGGGACATGAGATAGAATAAAGGATAAATGTCTTAATTCCAGGAAGAATTATTTAATTTATTTTCTTGGAGCAATTGTTTATATCAGGAGAGCAGAAATAGTAATTAGACCATGAGAAGGAAGAGTATGTACAGAGTCCATCAAAAAAAAGTATCCACACTTTAACAGATGTCATCTATAGACTTTTTTCAAAGTTGGATCAAATTATGGTAGCAATGTGTAGTATGATGTTCTCTCAAAAGATGTCATTACTCACATGAATACTAGCATCAACACATGACCGGTAGGACAGTTCAAAGAAAACTGCTGAGGCACGATTGTCGTTCAAGGAACGCAAGACCATTTTAAAGTGGTATTTCAAATTTGAGAATGTTGTTGAAGTTCAACGACAATGGAGGCGTGAGTTTGCAACACAACCTCCAACACACCTGACAGTTGCACGTATTTGTGATAAGTTTGAGACCCATGGTACCATGTATGATGTGAACAAGGGAAGATCAGGGAGGCCTTGCACAGCAAAAGTCCTGCTTCCTTGGCTATAGTGTTGACTGCTCTACTGGTCAGGTGTTGATGCTAGTATTCATGTGAGTAATGACATCTTTTGAGAGAACATTGCTGCTACTGTAATTCGATCCAACTTTGAAAAAAGTCCACAGACGACATCTGTTAAAATGTGTATACATTTTTTTTGACGGACTCTGTATATACAGGGTGTTCGGGATAAATTTGACAGTTTCGTAAGGAAAAAGAAAATCTTCTTTGTATCTATTAAATTTAATGAATTGACAAAAAAACATTACAGGCAGAGTTAATTACAATACTATCAACAAGATTTACTCAAAATAACCACCATTAGCATCGATCACAGCTTCAATTCTGCTTCGGAACCTCGAACAAGCTGATGCTACAGTCTCCTTGGGAAGGGCCGCAAAAACTGTTTTAATTTTATCCATTAACTGGGCTTTTGTATTACTGGAAGTGCGATTGGTGTCTTTTTCAACTGCGCCCCATACAAAATAATCCATGGGGTTAAGGTCTGGGGAGTTTGGAGGCCAAACATTTGGACTGGTGAAGTCGTAGAAATTTTCAGACAACCATTTTTGACTTTTCCCAGAGGTGTGGCAAGGGGCCGAATCCTGCTGCCATACATACGGCCTACCATTGGCTACCCTTGTTATCCAGGGCTTGACTACAGTTAGCAACTCCACGAACAAAGCCCGAATTCCAATGCCAGGGTTCTTCAACACCTGTTCCTGCAGATTTGTGAGGAACTCTGCTGTACGAACGCAATCAGATCGTCTGCTAGGGATCTTTCTTCTTGCTACATCCTCGTAGTCACCATTGCAAGTCTCTAGTTCATGCCTGATTGTTTTTACTGTATTCAGGGAGCATTGGGCAGCAGTCGTAATATCCTTATTTTGATGGCGGGCACGAATCATCATGATACAAGTTATTCTCTTCCATGATTCAGGTGGGTTCCAGCTATCCATCCTTTCTGACATCTTGTATATGAATGAAGAAGGGTCCAAACTTTTAAATGAAGAGAAGTGTGTGTTAATACATGTAACTTACGGAAAAATATAATTAATTATAAATATGTCAAATTTATCCCGAACACCCTGTATATTGCAGAGGGATAAATTACATTTTCTATCATTACAGTTCCATAAAGGACTCGAGAGTGAGAGTGGCTGGTAGAGCAGTTTTTCTATATATATACATGGGCAAGATTGTGGTCTGAGTTACCAAGAACGAGAACTGAACTCTGCAGTATATTTGAAAGGAATGATTGTTAAGAAAAGGCCAAGTATTATGTTGGGTAGATGCACAGTTTGTGTTAGCTCATTACTAACTTCAAATACCTCAGCATTTCTTCTAGTTTGATCAGCATAGTCAAAGAAAGAGAATCAGTTTGACAGTGAACATTGAAGTCTCCAAGGCTGATAATAATGATAATTGGCACTAGCGTCGCCGTAGCACATGGTGGTGAATTTGTTCACCGCATTGTGCAGAAGAAAGTGATTTTTAATCAGTGAATAGTCCATTTTTTTCCCATTTTTCTACATTTTTGAGTGCTAAATTGTTTCTCTGAATACGAGTGTGTATACTTCAGTGGCTGTTTTTTGGGAGTTTGTTGCTGTCGTGATATAATATATTTTGGTTACTGTCGGAATCGAATGCATAATGGTGGAAGACAAAACGAAGCTAAGTTTTCATTACTGTATTTAGTTATATTTCATTTTATTTAAGTGTACTTAAATGTTTTGTTTTGCTTGTAATTGTTTGTACTTTTTTTCTTATTTATTTAATGGAATTTATTAATTGAATAATTAAAGATTACGCTACTCGGCAGTAAGGAATGATAGCGGATTCAGCTGCAGTTGCAAGTGGTGTATTGCCAAGTCCTCCGCCATTTAAGAACTCTATTATAAGCAATATCATAAGGGACTTTGTGGCATGCAGTATTTGTGGCATGTATGTGTCTCGGGAATTGAATATATGACTTGTGAAAGAGAGTGGCAAGCGTATATGCACAAAATGCAGGCAGTGGGAGGAAATAAGTGCATTCGAAATATCAATATCCGACCATGTTGCTCCAGGAACGGGGAATGAATGTAGGAAGACAAGTAGTGTGATAGGAGAGAATGAAAAATATATATATATGAATGAGAAAATAATAGTTGATAGTGTGGAAGGCGTGAGTGACTGTGAAAGTTTAGGAGATGGTTTTGTTTGGGAGAGTGAATTTAGATTAAGAGTGACTGACCTGCAGAGATAAATGCAAGCCCAATCAGAGTAGGGGAGAGAGAGAATTTTGTGAGCGTTAGAAGAGGAGAGAAAGGAAACAGTAGAAGAGACGGAATGAGTCAGAGGTATGGGGGTGCTAGAAGAGGAGAGAATGGAAACAGTAGAAGAGAGGGAATGAGAGAGAGGTATGGGAATGCTAGAAGAGAGAATAGCAGTAGAGGAGAGGGAATGAGAGAGACCTATGGGAATGAAAGAAGAGAAGAGAATGGAAACAATAGGAGAGAGGGACTGGTAAGAGGCATAATGGACGGCGACTCAATGATCCATGGTGTTCAAGATAGGATGCATGAGGAGTGTTTGCTAGGAGGAACAATAGAAACGGTGGTTATGGCAATTAAGAGAGGTGATGGATGAGATGATTGTGATGGTAGGAACAAATGACTTGAGTGGTAATGTAAGTCGGGCAGCGAGATATGAGATTTTTGCTTGAGGCTGTATGGAAGAAGACAGAGAGAGGAAAAATAGTGTGCGTGTTGCCTAGGTATGATAATGATGAGCAAAAGAGTGGTGATATTAAATGGCATAATAACGAGAATGTGTGACAAGAGAGGACTGGTATATGTGGATGCTTGGAGTAGGTTTGAGGAAAGAGAGGAATTGTATGCGAGAGACCGCTTAAATTTGAATGAGGAAGGACTTAGGCATCTGGAGAGATTCTGTTCTGAATGAGTCAGTGTGTCCCAGGGAGGATGATAGCAGGGGTGGCCTCTTGTGGGAATGGATACTTGGGAGAACGGAGACGACATCAGGTAACACTGAGCCCAGTGGAGTGTAGAAGGGATGATGCTGGGTATAGAAACAATGGCATTTATATGCTTTATACTAATGCCAGGAGTATCCAGAATAAGGGAGAGGAATTGGTGGCGCAGATGGCATCAGCCTGGCCAAAAATTATTGGTATCACTGAGACGTGGTTGACAGAAGGGGATATAATAACAGGAATAGAAGTCGCTGGGTACAGCATTTTTCATTAGGATAGGAGGGGAAAGCATGGTGGTGGGGTACTGCTTATGATAAGTGATGACCTATGTCCTTTAAGAGTGAAGGCTTTGGAAGGAAGTGAGACAAATGATTTTGAGAACATATGGTGTGAGGAACAGGTAGGCAAGACAGGATATTTAGTGGGGTGTTGCTACAGACCCAGGCACACAGAGGATGGGGACCAGGAGATGTTTAGACAGTTAAGTTTGGCAAGTGCAATAAGAATGATTGTTATGGGAGATTTTAACTACAGTAGTATAAATTGGAGAGAGGAAGATGCATGTAACAATAGGGGAATGGAATTTCTAGAATTCTTGAGGGACAAATATCTTAGGCAACATGTAACAGAGGGAACAAGAGGTTCAAGAGTTTTTAAATTTGGTTATAGCATCAGAAGAGTTGATAATAGCTGAGATGACATCTCTCCCACCAGTTGGAGAGAGTGACCATATGGTTTTGACTTGGAAAATGAATAGACATGCAGGAGTATCAAAGAGACGGGAACTTATGTGGAATTATAAAGCAGGTGATTATAATAGTCTTAGACATCAACTTCGGGAAGTTTCATGGAGGGAGGAATTGGAAGGCCGGGATATCATTAGTGCGTGGGAAATTGTGAAAGAATATTTGTTATCAGCAATGGTAAGTTGTATACCACGAGTGAAGAAGAGGACACAATTTGGAGTAAAGTGGATGACAAACAATATTAAACAGGAATTGCATGCAAAAAAGAGGCTATGGAAGAGATATAAGGAGACAGGTGAAGGGAAGATGCATGAAGAATATAAGACACAGGCCAGAAGAGTGACTAGTGTGGTAAGGAAATCGAAACTGGAATATGAGAGGAGATTGGCCCTAAGATCCAAAGAAAATCCTAGGGAATTTTTTAGCTATGTGGCCAGTAGGAGGAGAAATGACTGTGGAAGAATGATATTGTGAGATAAAAATGGGAATAGAGTGACTGATGCAGAGGACATAGTGGAATTGTTCAATGAACACTTAATTGGAGTATTTAATCCTGGAGGAGTCAGTTTTAATGCTAGAGGGATAGGGCTGGTTCGAGGTTTAGAGGTACAGGAGGAGAGTGTGTTTCAAATACTGAGTACTATGGATGTCAGTCAGTAAAGCTTTGTGACTGGATGGTATTTCACCATGAGTTTTGAGAGAATGTGCTAGGGAACTGACGGTGCCTTTAACCTGGATTTTCAGTGAAAGTCTGGCTTTGGCAAAGGTGCCCAGGGAATGGAAGGAAGGTAAGCTAGTGCCATTGCATAAGGGTGATAACAGACTGGAAATGTCTAATTATAAGCCAGTCTGTGTGTCATCAGTAGTTGTTAAGATCTTGGAGAAAGTAGTGAGGGACCATATACTGCATTGGGCAGATGAGAGTAATGTTATCTGTAAGAGTCAACATGGATTTGTGAAAGATCACCCTTCTTTTAGCAATATACTACCTTTTGTAATAAAGTTACAAGAGCATTAGATGAGGGAAAGGCATATACTGCAATTTTCTTAGATTTAGTGAAGGCATTTGACAGGGTGCCACATGATAAGCTGATATTTTAGTTGCAGCACATGGGTCTTGATGTCAGATTGGTCAACTGGATTCAGGATTGGCTGTCTGATAGGTATCAGAGAGTTGTGTTGGTGGAGCAGTTTCAAGGAGGCAGAGGGTCACAAGTGAGGTACCACAGGGCTCAGTACTAGGACCTATATTGTTTAACCTTTATATCAATGACATTGCCAGTGGATTGCAAGGGGTTATTCAGTTGTTTGCGGATGATGCAAAGCTGGGAAGGATTATTAGTAATAGTGCAGATGTGGTAGCCCTGCAAGAGGACTTGAATAAGCTTGATAGATGGGCAAATGAATGTGGGTGTCAGTTTAATGCAGCAAAATGTAAAGTCTTGAGGTTTGGGAAACATCAATGGGATGCTGCATTCTCTATGGGAGGAGTTATACTGGAAGAAGTAGGGAGACAAGAGATCTGGGGTTGATGATTGATAGAAACCCTCAAATTTAGGGGACATATTGCAAAGGTGGTGAAGATAACACAGAGGATTGCTGCAATTATGAGAAGGACACTGACCTGCAGAGATAAAAGGGTTATCATTCCGTTGTATAAGTCTCTGATCAGATCACACTTAGACTATTGTTCTCAGATTTGGTCCCCAGGATTTGAAGGGGATAAATAAACTGTAGAAAGGGTACAAAGGTGGATAACAAAGATGGTTTCAGGGCTGTACAAGGATAGTTATGAGGATCAGCTGAGGGAATGTGGACTGCAGAGTTTGATGGATAGAAGAAGGAGAGGTGATATGATTGAGACTTTTAAACTGTTTAGAGGTGGTTACAGGGTTGACACTGGGGAGTTGTTTTGCTTGGTTGAACAATGGGAAGGAGTGATGACAAGAGGCCATCCCTGGAAGTTACTAAAGGTATCTGTGAGCAAGAGGGAGTGGAGTGCTTTCTTTGCATTGAGGGTGGTTGAACCATGGAATGCAATGCCTGATGGAGTGGTGAGAGTGAGAATGGTCAATGAGTTTAAGGAGTGGTATGATAGACTTTGTGTTCCTTAAGGGGGACCTCCCCTGGATGAATCTTCACAGACTTTATGTTCTTAGGAAGGGCCTTCCACGATGAGTCTTTTGACTCCATGGAGGCCTGAATAATAATAATAATAATATGATAATAATAAACCTTACAGGTTTAGGCATTTCGACTGTTGAAGATTATGCTTCAGAATAAGTAAATACTTCAGCATTTCAAAGTTAAAAGAGATCAGAGTTGTGATCCTAATTCATAGAGCAATAATGATAGCATGAATGAATGAATGAATGCAGCAAAGTGTGCCAAGTACATGCTGCTTGAGCTCACTGATCCTCAAATTCACTAATTCCAGAAATTGGGTTACTTTATTATCATATATTGTTTCATATATTGTTTCTATTCAGGTCTGTATCACCATAACTCAGATCTTTCTTGATGTTCATTCACTTCTCGCTTGTTGAGCTAATTTTCCTGAAGATTTCCTGCTCATCACTCTCTGTTTTCCTGAAGCTGTAGCACCATCTCACTAAATATCCTGTCCTGGCCACCTCTGTTTCACACCATACACTCTCAATGCTATTGATGCTATTTCTCTTCTGGTTCTCTAGCATGGGTGCACACAATTCCTTTGCTGTTATAAGTAACACTTACCGATATTCAAGAGTTCCTTTTTTGATTCAGTAGCACCTTGTTTGCTGAAAAGTAGAAGTTCTCTTAGAAGCAGCCTGTGCTCTTTATTAGAAGTACATTATGTATATATAATTTCGCCGGCCTGGTTGGCTGAGTGGTTAGCATGTCCCCTCTCCAACCAAAAGACTGTGAGTTCAAATCCCGCTATGGGCATGGATGTTTGTGATTGTCTGTGAAAATACTAGTGATGGTGCTGGTGGTCGGTGCTAGATGGCGTTGGTCTATATGATAAAGGTAGTTGTGGGATGGTGGAGTGGTGGAGACAGAGAGTTGTAGAGTAGGTGCCCTCCCTCGATGACTCTTTGGACTCCCTATAGGTGTTATGTAATTATAATAATAATAATAATTATGAAAAATATACAGATTCTGTTTATAAAAAGAATGATTTATATATAACAGTTTTTATTTTCTATCCTACTGATATTTTTATTTCCTTTTTAAAGCTGTTTTATTATTTGTTTAGTATGCTGGCTTGGTTGTCTTCACGGATGCTAATGTTACTCAAAAACCAGGTGAGTATTACCAATGCAAATTATTTTCTTGTGCTGATACAAAAAAGAAACAAATGGATGTGTGTGTGTGTGTGTGTGGTGTCTTTTAAAAATCAATAGTTTAAAAATTAATTTTTAATTATTAATTATTCATTAATGCCCAGTTCTTATTATTATTGTTTAATTTTTACTGATATTTATATATAATTATATTTAACTCCATTTTCCTTATAAAAGCTTATTATTTTTATTATTATTATTACTACCCAAGACCTCATGGAGTCAAAGACTCATCTGGGAGGTCCTTTTATCACACACACAGCTCATCATACCATGCTTTGAACACATTCAAACTCCCTGCAGACACCACACTCTTAGGCAAGGCATTCCAATCATTTACAACTTTGCATGAAAAAAACCTGCCACTCACTCCCCTACTCACACCCTCTTTATACGGTTTCCAGGGATGACCTCTGGTTCTCCCCCGATCTCCCACTATTTTCTGTAGAACTTCTCCAGCATTGATCCTATAACAACCCCTTACCAACTTGTAGGTCTCTATCATATTTCCCCTCTTCCTCCTGTCCACCAGACTCTGAAAATTGCATCTCCTGAATCTTTCATCATACTCGACATTCCAGAGGTCAGAAACTACATTAGTCAGTTGCCTTTGGACCCTTTCCAACAACTCTTCATCCTTCTGAAAACCAGGTGACCAAATTTGGGTACAATAGTCCATGTGTGGCCTAATCAAAGCCTTATACAACGGAACAAGAATCTCCCTACTTCTACACGACAATGTCCTCCGCATCATTCCCAGAAGCCTTTGTGTTGTCTTCACAATTTTGGCTGTGTCCCCTAAATTTCAGATCCTTATCCACTATCACCCCCAGATCTCTTATTTTTCCACCTCCAATAATATATTCTCATCGAACATAAATTCTGCATACCATCTTTGTTTTCCAAATTTTAAAACCTTACATTTTGCAACATTGAACTCACATCTCCATTTCCGTGTCCAATCACTCAATTTATTCAAGTCTTCCTGCAAGGTCACAACATCCTCACTGCTCTTCGTGGTTCATCCCAACTTTGCATTATCTGCAAACAACTGCAAATCTCCATCCAAATCTTCACCTATATCATTAACATACAAGTTAAACAGTAAAGGCCCTAAAACAGATCCCTGAGGCACTCTGCTAGTGAATTTCCTTTTCTTCGACATCACTCCCTCATACACAACTTGTTGATACCTATCAGACAGCCAATCTCCAATCCAATGCACCAATCTAATATCGAACCCCATCCGCTCCAGTTTGACTATCAATTTATCATGAGATACTTGATCAAAAGTCTTTGCGAAATCCAAGTATATCACTGTGTATCCTTCTCTGCTGTTCAAGGAAGCAGTCACTTATTGTAATAAGTAAGTAGATTACTAAAACATGACCCCTCTTTAGCAAATCCATGCTGTCCATCAAAGATGATACCATTGTTGTCAACCCTAATCTGTATCCTAGTTCTCACAAGCTTCTCCAACAACTTAACCACAACACCTGAAACACAGATAGGTCTATAGTTTCATGATTGAGTTCGATGACATCCTTTATGAAGTGGCACAATCTTGCCCTCCTTCCACTCCTTAGGGAGACTTGACCGAGTGCAAGACTCATATTAAAAAAATATGTGAAGACACGTGTCAACTGCATGGCACATTCCTTCAGAATACGTGACGATATATTATCAAGTCCTACAGCCTTATTAACATCAATTTTACTCAACTCCCATTACACCTCTTGCTCACTTACAGCCAGTCTTTCATCCCCATCATCTACTGCTCTCAATCTCTCCATGAAGTCACATTCACAAGATTGAAAGATCTTTATGAACTGCTCATTAAATATCTCCATCGCACATGCTGCAACAGCTGTCTATATATCATTTTCTCCAATCAATGCCATCCTTCCATAATTATGCTTTCTTTTGCTGGCTACATATCGAAAGAACTCCTTAGGATTCTTTTTGGCTTCATTAGCCAACTGCTGTTCATACCTCTCTTTAGCTACCCTCACCAACCAAGTCACCCTCCTTCTGTGGTCTTTGTAGACCTCATGGAATTGGTTATTTCCACTTCTCTTATGCTGCCTCCACAATGCCCTCTTTCTCTGTATCACATGCTTAATCTCTTTATTCATCCATCTCACACCTACTTTTTTTAACCTTCTCACCCTTGGAATATATTTAGACATTGCATCTACTACGTAGTTTTGAAAATCCCCCAAACTGCATTGATCTCTTTTCCAGCTAACTCCTCATTCCATGTTACACCCTCAAGCTGTCTACTGATCCCTTCATAATCACTCCCTTTATAGTTCCACATATACCCTTTTCTCACAGAGGTCCTCACACTGCTGGCAACCACCAAGGTAATTACCTCATGACTCTCACCAATTGGTGGATGATTTGACACCTCATTTATAATTACATCCCCTGGTGAGATGACCAAATCCAAGACTCTGAATCCTCGTGTGCCCTCTGTCACATACTGTCTGAGGTAGTTATCCCTCAAAAACTGAAGAAACTAATTTTCTTTACTTCCAGTTGCTATCTCATCATTCCAGTCTATATTGCCATAATTAAAATCACCCATAATAATCACCCTTTTGTTATTTACTTGGCTAATTTGATTATATACATTTCATTATCACCACCACCACCACCCACATTTCCTGGTGTATAACAACATCCAACCAAGTATTTGATTCCATTCTCCTGTATCTCACACCATACTGTATCAAAACCACTGGCACTATTTCCCTCTTGTATCTCTACTTTGTATGGACATAACTCTTTCTCTATCATCAATAGCACTCCCCTTTTTTTTTACCCCTTTTATCCTCACAAAACAAATCATACCCTTCCATCTCTATTCCTGTCAGGATGTCGTCTTCTTCTAACCATGTCTCACTTATTCTGACAATCCTCGGGTGAACAGACACAATTAATGCAACCATTTCATCTGCCTTGTTTCTTATACTTCTCACATTTGTACACAAACACAACAGCTCATTTCTGAATCTACAGATAGTTCCACTGATACCACCCACTCGATGTGATCTCTCAATACTCAACTGGGGCCATTTCCCTTTCTGCTTATTCATATTAAAACCCTTTTCAATTCCAACTGTTTCCTCTTGATCCCAGGTCATCCCATTCCTTTCTACATATGCTCTCAACTCCTCTCGGAGAATCCACCTTTCTCATGCTCTGTACCCCTATCCACCTTGAGTCTCCCCGTTTTCCCCATTCTCCTCTCATTTTCTATACTCATACCACTCACTTCCTCATTCTTAACCACCTCTTCAATCTTTCTTAACTTGCTCTCCTGCTCTTCCACATCACTTTTGTCTTGATCTGATTTATTCTCTCTCTCTCTCTCACTCTACTCACTTTTCTACCTTCCAGCATCAGTCTCTCTAAGCGACTCACACCATAACCACTCAAATGTAGCCCATCGCTCCCATCCAGCTCACTTCGTTTCTCAAACTCATTCCACACATTGACAAACTGCACCCCTTCTTCTCACACATTTCAGCCAGCATATCATTCATAATCCTTGCTCTCTGCCTCATCTCACCACAGTCATACCTAGGCAACACGCTGACCACCCTTCCTCTCCCACTATTCTCTTTAAGCAGCCTTCTGATATCCATTCTGATGCTCTCTTTGTCCTCTGTGAAATCATTCGTACCGATTAAAACCATTAACTCCTTTGCTCGCTCCCTCCTCACATCCAATGCTTCAATCACTCTACTCATTTTAGCATCTGGAAAACATACCTTATGCATCTTATCATCCAACACACCTTTAATAATGGAGTCGCCATACAACACCACTCGCTCAACTTTCGTTAACTCTTTCATACCATCATGATTTGTTTTAATATTTTTTACCCGAATTTTCTTAATTTCATTCCTCATCTATTTCATCTCTTCCCTCATCCAATCCAATTCAACTTTCGAATCTCACATCACATTCTGTCTATCATTCAATCTTCCTAATTTTCTAACTCTCGACCCCCGCTTCTCACTTTCACTCTCATTCATCCTTCTATGCCTCCATACGTTCAGTCCAAAATGCGTCCAACTTTTGCTCTCATTCATTCTTTCGATTTTTTCCACTTTCGATTCCTTCCTCTTGCCATTTCCAGTTTCATTCATTTTCTCAATTTCATTTCGTTCCGCCACTTTCGATTCCTGCATCACGCCGTTTCCAGTTTCATTGGTTCTCCCAATTTTGTTTCCTTTCATCACTCTCGCCTCACTTTCTTCCTTTTTAACATCTGTTACGGATTTTACATTACTCGTTTTCTTTTTTACTGATTTTTTAACATTATTTCGCCTCTCTTTCACACATCCTTCTCTTTCGAACTTGCACTCATTTTAGCTTTTTCACTTATTCTAGCTTTGAAGATGGTAAGCTGGTTATAATGCAACATTATGATAATCTTATTATCACAATAATTTCCACCCTATATTACCTATATAACATTGTCCTTCCTTATACAATTACAGTTCTTAACTATTATATTTTTTCTTTACTATTATTATTATTTTTATTATATGGGTATCTCTGCATAGTCAGAAGACTCATTTGTGAAGATCCTGATACCCTACATTGACACACATTGCCATTATTCACACAATACTATTATTTATTAATTATTATTCACAATAGTAATTCATCAGTATACCTCTGCTTGTTAATTATATCCCTCTCATCTTTCTAAAACACCATACAGTGCTAGAAACTTAAACAGCTATTAAAGACAAATGAAATGTGAATTAAATGATTTAATGAAATGCATACATTCATCAGCATAAAAACAGATTTATTAATTGCCATACTTAAAAGAATGTTGCAAGAATATCACTACAATAGCAGTAAAATTTAGAATTTTACTAGGGTTATGGAGCTAATCACAAAGGTGTAGTTGGGGCTGTCTGGATTATTGTTTCATAGCTAAATGATTCATCATAGATCTTTGCTTGTTGAAAGCTTTTTTTTTCATTTGGTTATAAATTAAATTAAAGCTGCCAAGAAATTATATTCTTGTTTAACCACTATACCAGCCTTGATGTGTATATAGGTCTATAATTACATAGATGCAAAGTGCTCATTAAAGTCAATATAATTTTTCGATGTTATAGAAAAAAATTATATGGATATGAAGCATGTGAAGATTGATTACCTCCAACAGTGGAAGACAAGCATCTCTGATGTGCATGCTTGTCCTGGGCCAGACTGCGGCACAGACCATCAGCTAGTAAGAGCTAAAGTGAGACTAAGGTTCTGAAACCTTCCAAGTCAGGCATGTCCCACTAGACTGGATGCCAGAGTAATTCTAATGGGTTCAGAGAAGAAACATCAACTCAAGTGGATGAATTTTGGAGACTAGTGAGGAGAACTCACCAGAAATGCTTTGGGAAGGAGTCAAGGTTATAATATAGGATACAGCCAAGAAGCATATCAGCCCAATAAGAAGACCAAGAGCACTATGGATATCAGATTCAGCATGAGATCTAATTGAAAGAAGATGGTTGGAGAAACAAAGAGACACAGGGACTGAAGAATATAAGAGATTACATAGAGAAGTTAGAAGAGTCATCAGGCAGGACAAAGAAAAGTTTTATACTAATAATTGTGAAAAGATAGGGGTCCAGATGAGGACCCCTATCCAGATAGGCACAATTATAAAAGGAGGTTTCATGATCTAAAGCAAGTTTAAGACCAAACTAAATGTCATCAAAGACAGGAATGGAGCAGTACTAATAGAAAAACTACAAATCAAAAACAGATGGAAAGAATACTGTGATGAACTGTACTACAGAAAGGATAAAGAAAATTTGGAGGAACCCTCATCAGGAAAAATTTGATTTGGAACCTTATCCACTTAGGCATGAGCTTGAAAGAGTGGTTAAACAGCTTAATAGCAACAAGGCCTGGGAATTCCAGGGCCCTTATTGCTATTAAGGAATGCATTGCAATTCCAGCAGAGTTAATTAAGGCTACTGGCAATGGAGGGATAAGAGTGTTTCATAGATTGATTACAAGGATATGGAAGACAGGATCATGGCTAAAAACTTGAAGAAGTCAGTTTTCATACCACTACATAAGGAGGGAGATATGAAGGATTGCAAGAACTATAGAACTATTAGTTTAATCTTTCATGCAAGCAAGATTTTATGAAAGATCATTCTAAATAGGATTGAGGCCAAAGTGAAGGCAGAGATTATTATTATTATTTTGACACCTCCAGGGAGTCCAAAGACTCATCGAGGGAGGGCACCTGCTCTACAACTCTGTCTCTACCACTCAATCCACAAACTGACCGCAACTACACCAACGCCATCTACTGCCGACCACCACCACTAGTATTTCCTGAGACAATCATAAACATCCATGCCCACGGTGGGATTCGAACCCGCAGCCTTTTGGCTGGAGAGTGGATACGTTAACCACTCGGCTAGCCAGGCTGGCATGCCAGATACCCGAGGAACAAGCAGGTTTTAGGAAAGGAGAGGGTAACAGAGATCATATCCTTTGCCTTAGACAGATCATAGAAAAGTATAAAGAATTTAGACTTCCTATGGTAATGTGTTTCATAGAACTCTAAAGCTTTTGACTCTCATAGACTATTCTAAAGCTTTTGACTGTCATAGACTATTTTAAAGCTTTTGACTGTGTTCAGCATGTGAAACAGTGGGAAGTAATGAAAAGAATGGGTTTTCCTGAACACACTATCAGGTTGAAGCTAACTTGTACAGCAAGAAAGAAATCATGGTAAGAACAAGTATTGGATTAACTGAATGGCTTCAGGTTGGAAAGGGAATTAGGCAAGGATACCTACTTTCTCCTCACCTGTTTAATATTTATGCTGAGGACATCCTGCATGTAGCATTGGATGAGCTCAAGACAGGAATTAAGATAGGTAGCAGATTGATCAATAATCTGAGGTATGCTAATGATACAGTACTCCTTTGTAATGACAAGGAAAAACTAGGACAAATTCTTGACATAGTTAACAAGATCAGTAAGAACAGAGGACTTCAACTCAATCCTAGCAAGATAAAGATTATGGTGTTCAAAGGTTTAGAAGACATCACAATAACATTAGGAATGTTATTCTGATGTCTTCTTGGTCTAAAAACAGTCAGAGACTTGTCTAAAATCTAGAAGGATGGATCTATCTTAAGCAGAACAAAGTTGAGTATTTTGGATGTGGCTGTTTTTCCAACAGGGACTTTTGGATGTGAGGCTTAGAACCTAATGAACTCTGATAAGAAAAGGATAACTGCTTTTCAGATGTGGTGTTACAGAAGCCTGTTGAGGATATCATATACTGTAAGGCAAACAAATGGATGGGTGCTACACAGGATCAGTAGAATTTGCAGGCTCTATGGGAATATATTATATTATATTATACTTTGAACACATGAAAAGATGGAAGAGCACCATGGATATCAGATTCAGCATGAGATGTAATTGAAAGAAGATGGTCTTCTTTCAAAACTTCTCAAAACAGTATTAGAAAGCAAAGTTCTTGGAAAAAGAGGAAGAGGTAGACTATCAATGAAATAAATGGTGGTGTGTCTGGAGTGACCAATCTTCAGAGAGTTGAAGCCTCCAGAAAAGCATACAACAGGATCACATGGCAGGACTGGTATGGCACATCACTAAGTATCTGAGTGACCATATGGAATCTGTTGTTGTCCAATGAACAGATCAATGAATGGATATTTCACTGGTGGTCAGGGAGGGGGCATCTGCTATTCTGTTCTGACACATATTCTTCTTGGCTATGTTTTTAAACATTTCATACAAGCAAAATTATTTAATGTGTTTCGTTCTTTCTCTACATAATTTTTCATACATCAAATGACAATTCATTGGTTCTAGTTCTGTCATGGTTACTTAGCCCTTTGATTAATTCACCCATCAGCTCAATTAACTTGCAGTATTAAGTTTTTCATCTATATCTGTTTCATCTTCATCACTATTTTCTTCATCACCTCCATTGTTTTTATTGGGATTCAGAACAATACAGTTTCTGAGATATCATCATCATCGTCACGAATCATGGGCTCACTGCCCGTTGATGTCTGATGCCTGTTTCACTATCTTCTTCCACCTTTCTTTGTCCAGTGCACAGTGTCGCAGTTTTTGTACACCCATTCCACACCAGTCTTTTATATCGTCTATCCATTCTCTGTATGGTCTACCTCTTCTGTTTAAACCATCCAAAATACCAAACATAAATGTCTTTATCTTCTGGTCCTCACTCATTCTACAGATGTGTCCAAATAATTGCAGCTTCCGTTTTATAATCTTTTGCATTAGATTCTGAGATATAGTGATGAATAATGTTTTCTTATCACTGTTATCCATGCATCTAGATTTTCTTACTAGCAATATCCTTGGCAACAAGTTCCATAACACATTTTGCATACTCACGCAACTCATGAACATCTTTTCTTCTTTCACACCCTTATAATCATTGCCAACATTTTCATCAGATGAATTATTATTATTATTATTATTACACCCTCCAATTTACTGAACAAGAATTAATTCAAAAAACAGTGCATTGAATCATTAACCAAAAAAAAAAGCAATTAATCAAAAATTCACAATTCATCAAAAAATTACAATTCATGGAAAAGAGAAAATCGCCAAAGAAAGCAATTCAGCAAAAAAATAAAATAAAATAAAATGAATAAATAAAATAAAATAATAATAATAATAATAATAATAATAATAAATTGAAGGCAATTTCATCAAAATAGTTGTTTGTGATCTGAAATCTTCTTATTATTTTTATTATTATCATTATTATTGCAATCTCCATGGAGTCGGCAGACTCATCGTGGGAGGTTCATTCAACTGACAACATATTTATTATACCAAGCCTTAAAATCCTTAACACTCCTTGCATTAAAGACACATTCTGGTAATGCATTCAATTCACTGACAATTCTCCACATAAAAAATCTCCTCATGCCCCTGCTCACCACACTTTTACATAACATCCAGGGATGACCTCTGGTTTTTTCCCCTCTCACCTTCTACTCTATGTAATCTCATCTGGATTAATTTGATAAAATCCTCTCACTAACTTAAATGCCTCTATCATATCACCTCTTTTCTTCCTGTCTGCCAAGTTCTGCGAACTACATTTTTTCAACCTCTCTCTATAGCCAGCAGTCCTAATATTGTCTTAGTCACTTTCCATTGGACCCTCTCCAATATCTCCATGTCACACTGAAACCAAGTGGCCAGATTTGAGCACAATAATCCAAGTGTGTCTGACCACTGCTTTATACAGTGGCACAACCACTTCCTTATCCCTACATGTTAAAATACTTCTTATCATAGCAGCACTAAGATGATTGCAAAACTAGCAATATTCCTTTTAAACTTCAGTCTACTGTCAACCATCACTTCCAAATCTCTAATCTCATCCACTTCCTCATTACAGCACCATCAATATTGTACACAGCCTTGTATTTCTACACTCCAAAATGCAACACTTTGCAGGTATTGATATTAAAACTACAACCACTCCTTTATCCAAGTAAAAAGTCTATTCATATCTTCTTGAAGGGAATTAAGCTTGCATCATCAGCAAATAATTGAAGATCCCCAGTCAGTCCACATGATATATTGTTTACAAACAAGTTAAAAAGCAGGGACCAAGAACTGAACCTTGGGGTAAGCCACTGATTAACCTCCTTTTTTGAGACACTGCTACATCATACACAACTTGCTGGTATCATTCAGAGAGCCAATCCATCTAGCCAATATACTATCTATTTCTATCCTCTGCACCCTGCACACTTATCATGTGGTAATCTATCAAACGCTTTTGAAAAGTCGAAGAATATTATTATTATTATTATTATTCAGGCCTCCATGGAGTCAAAAGACTCGTTGTGGGAGGTCCTTCCTAAGAAACACAAAGTCTATCAAGACTCATCGAGGGGAGGTCCCCCCCCCCCTGACAAACACAAAGTCTATCATACCACTCCTTAAACTCATTGACCGTTCTTGCTCTCACCACTCCATCAGGCAATGCATTCCATGATTCAACCTCCCTCCATGCAAAGAAACCACTCCTCACCCTCTTGCAAACAGTTTCCTTTCTTAACTTCCAGGGATGGCCTCTTGTCATCACTCCTTCCTGCTGTTCAACCAAGCGAAAGAACTCCCCAGTGTCAACCTTGTAACCATCTCTCAACTGTTTAAAAGTCTCAATCATATCACCTCTCCTTCTTCTATCCATCAAACTCTGCAGTCCACATTCCCTCAGCCGATCCTCATAACTAATATGGTACAGCCCTGAAACCATCTTTGTTATCCACCTTTGTACCCTTTCTACAGTTAATTTATCCCCTTCAAATCCTGGGGACCAAATCTCTGATCAGAGACTTATACAACGGAATGATAACCCTTTTATCTCTACAGGTCAGTGTCCTTCTCATTATTGCAGCAATCGTCTGTGTTACCTTCACCACCTTTGCAATATGTCCCCTAAATTTCAGGTTTCTATCAATCATCAACCCCAGGTCTCTTGTCTCCCCTACTTCCTCCAGATTCTCCGTTATCTAACACACTCTTTACCTTATAATAAAAATTTCTAAAACAGGATCTACAGATTACAAATCCATACTGACCATCATAATCTATGTCCAGCAACCAAATCCTATGAAAAAAAAAATCAGCTAACGCCTTTCATTCCCGTATAGGGAGTAGGCAAGGCTGTTTAATCCAATCTAACTTTTGGTAACTGAGTGAGCAGTTCAATCTCCACCGGTAGCTAATCAGAGATAGCTGACCCAAGGCTATCACTAATTTAAGCAGCCTGCAGTGGAGAGACGGTTCAACAAGTGCTGCCATCTCATGATCCCTAACCCTAACACAATATTTTAATGTCTGAAATAGTGTGGGTTCTACGGTCTATTTTCTTGAGTTTACTGGATGAAAAACTCAAGTTTCCAGGAGGAAAAATCCACTTGCACATGCCAGAGATCAACTAACTCAGTAACCAGTCTAAAAAAGGCTCAATAAAAGTTCCTCATGTCAGCAACTAGAATCAAACTTGCGCTCCTCTCTCTTCAGGCAATTTAGCACTGTGGAAGCTGTGGAAGGTACATGCCATCTCCACTAAGCTACACAGGATTCCCAAACCTATATTCTATTCCTAACCAATGTCTTTAACACCTTGACCACAACTGCAATTATACTGACTGGTCTATAATTGGAGATTTCTGTCCTAGAACAATGCTTATGGAATGGTACTATTTTGCCGTTTTTCCACTCCTTAGGAACTCTACCCACTGCAAGACTTTCATTAAATAACCAGGTCAAGGGCAGTGCCAACTGTGGTGCAAATTCTTTAAGAATATGTGGTGATATGTCATCCATTCCCACTGCCTTATTAACATCTAACCCAACCAACACCTGATACACCTCTGATTCTTTCACTTCCAATTCTCCTAACACTTGCCTCTCTTCTATATATTGCACGGCATCCTTTACACCAGTGTGATATATGCTGATAAAGTACTCATTCAATAATTCCACTATATCCTTTGCAGCTGTTATTCTGCTTCCATCACTATCCACTAGTGTCAGTTGGCCATAACTATTCTTTCTCTTGTTTGCTTTATAGTGGAAAAATTCCTTTGAGTTAACCTTGGCCTGACCGACCAATCTCCTCTCATACTGCACCTTTTCTTTCTTTACTATGCTCATCACCTTTCTAGCCTGCACTTTATATACTTTTCATGGATCTAATCACCACCAACTGTTCTGTACATCCTCCATAGCATTTTCTTTTCCAGCACTGTTCATCCATTTTATTCTCTTTACTCACTCAACCCTTGGTATACAGTTATACATTGCTTTTGTCAGATACTGCCTTGTGAGCTTCCATGCATTCTAAACATTTTTTTCTGTACAGCTCATCTTCCCAACATACTGATGCTGATGCTAGCTGCTTTATATTTCCACATATATCTATTTTTGAAAGTAACCTTCTCTTGTTTTATCACTTCCAAAACAAGTGCCTCATGATCACTCTCACCAACCAGTGGCAGTGTCAAATGTAACAACTACATCTTGTGAAGTTATCGCCAAATCCAAAATATTAAAGCCTCTGGTTACTTCAGTCAACTAAAGTTGAATGACTGCATCATTCTTTTGTGTTTTCTCATGCTAGCAATGAACCAGAGCACTTCTTTAATAAATGTCTCTGGAGAACTGCTACCATTTCTGACATCTAACAAACATTTCATAAAAAGTTAGCGATTTTTCTTATCTTTATTTCTTACTTATCCTTCCAATAAATGCAAGGACAAGACCGAGGTATTTGAGTTCTTGGCTTCCACCTTCTGATAGAAATGTTATATGTCCTGTTTCATAGAGTTTTTATCATACCAGTTTTTTATGATGGATGGTGGTGGATCTTTGTATGGAGGTTTCTCTTTCCATACATTGTTTTTTTTCTGTAGACTTGATAGCGAACTTCATGCAAGATGAGTGTTGCTAAGATGAACAGAGTCTTGTAGTTTTTTTTGTTTTTTTTTGTCTATCTGAGCACAATAGACACTTGGTCTATTGTGCTCAGATCTGTTCACCTAGTTTTCAATATGATGTTGGGACATTGGAGAGAGTCCAGAGGCGAGTGACTAAAGCAGTATCAGGACTTTGGAATGCTGGCTATGGAGAGAGGTTGAAGAAATGTGGATTGCAGAGTTTTAGTGGATAGGAGGAAGAGAGGTGATAATGATAGAGACATTTAAGTTAGTGAGAGTATTTTATCAGATTAATCCAGAGGGGATTATAAAATGAGTAGATGGTGAGAGGGTAAGAACCAGAGGTCATTCCTGGAAGTTGTGTAAAAGTGTGGTGAGGAGGGGTGTGAGGAGCAGATTTTTTACATGGAGAATTGTGAGTGAATGGAATGCATTACAAGAAGGTGTTGTTAATTCAAGGAATATGAAGAATTTTAAGATTCTATATGATAAATATGTTGTGAGTTGAATGAACCTCCCGCGATGAGTCTGCCGACCCCATGGAAGGTATAATAATAATAATAATAAGCAGGTTGGAAACTTTGGATCCATGGAGATTCCTGTATAATAATAATAATACTAATTTGAAATGACATGTCATTTTAAAGCATAGCAATACTTTACTTTTCAACATGAGAATGCAATCAACTCTGTATAGCATGCACCACTATAATGAGTTCACTCATTGTAATGCAGACTACTCTCAAGTTACAAAAAAAATTCCATGGCATCAGATCTATGCTAAAAGAAATTTGTTATAACAGATTTTCCACTATGACAAACTATTTCTTCAGTTTTCTAAATTTGTGCTATGCTATTAAGAGTTTATTATTATTATTATTATTATTATTATTATTATTATTATTATTATTATTACCTGACATCTCCAAGGAGTCCAAAGACTCATCAAGGGAGAGCACCTACTCTACAGTTCTCCATCTCCACCACCCAATCCACCAACTACAGTGAACCGCATCATCTACACCAACACCATCTACTGCCCACCATGCCACTAGTATTTTCGCAGACAATCACAATCATGCTCACGGTGAGATTTGAACCCACAGCCTTTTTGGCTGGAGAGCAGATATGCTAACCACTCAGCCATCCAGGCCAGCAAGTAATAAAACTATATTTTCATGGATTTTTGACAGGTTATATCTTTCACTCTGTTTCTTATTACAGATTTTGTTAATATTTTTATCTCATTATACCCTTAAAACTGCTTTATAAGGTTCCATGAAAATTCATAGAAAACTCAATTTGTTGAATAAACGATTAGTCAGCAAAGGCTGGTATATTGGTAGAGCCTCTGCTACTAATGACTCATGCAAGAAGTTAAGCAAGTTTGAGTGTGGTTAGTAGTTGAAAGGAAATCAATCGTTTGATGCTGTTGGCTCACTCTCCCTCGATGAGTCTTTGGATTCCCTGGAGGTGTCAAATAATAATAATTACGAAAAAAAAATATAATGAATCAAACAATAATTTAATGAATGGCAATTCATCAAAAAGACAATTTATCAAATATACAATTCGTTGAATTACAGTTCATTGCACAACAATTCATCACAAATGTTATTGATCAAAAAGACAATATACGGATAATTTTTCAATGAATTCTTTCATAATTCATCGAAAGATGAATTTTCTTGAAAACTATTGTTTTAAAGTTTTTGTTAAGAATACATAATGTCACCCAAGATGTAAATAACATATGTAGGTAGTCATTGAGATGTTATAATTATTTAGTTGTTTTTTACATTGTTTTGTGAGCATGCCTGCTACTTCATTGTGTAGATAGGGATTTATCTCTAGACAAAAAAGTTCATTCTACCTAATTTCTTCACAACAGTGATCATTTTGAAATCAAAACTGACAAATTTTAATATAGATCTTAACTATAAAATTTCATTAAATTTAATTTTGCTAGAGCAGAATTATTAGTATCATTTCAAAATTTTTTTACCCAAAATGTTTCTAATAAAAATGATTCTATTGGAACTGAAACTGAAACACACAGACATCTTTTGCATTTTACAAATTCCGATGTTCGTGTTTATATCACCAAGTAAGAGAGTTATTGCAATATAAAATGTCGACATGTCCCTTTGTAGCCTTGAATATATTTGAACTGAAAAACTGGAATGGTTCAACCAAGTTTTATAAAAGGTTCAAATACCAAACTGAGTAAAATTCATCCCATATAACTAGTGTGCAGAGTCTCCGTAGTTCAGTTGGTATAAACAAAGTCCTTTAATTAGAAAGACCTGAGTTTGAATCCTGTGCATGACACAGAGAATTTGGATCAGTCCTCTTCAACTGAAGGTGAGTTATCTGATCTCATATGAAGATAGCAAGGTTTTGAACCCACATGAAACTTGGACATTTCATCCAGCCTGGTTCTCATGAAAACAGATATCTACGGATATAAATACTTATTGGATAATGAAGACAATGTGAAACCATATTGTTCTCAAATTATTCCCTTGTGAAGTAGCATTGCTATACCCCACGAACTATTCTGTTGAAGAGAGAGGAGGATAAGGGCGAATAATAATTATACTAATAAAGATTTTTACATAATCTTTTTCAAACTGTGTCACACATAAAATACACAAAACGCATATACTGACTGAAAGGAATGCCCCTCAAAAAAAAAAAAAAAAAAAAAAAAAAAAGCCACACATCTAATATATAAAGGGAATATCATACTAAGCTTCAATTGCATCATGGGTTTAATCCATTAAAAACTGCAGTTCTTTTTGACAAATATAGCTCACTTCATGTGTCTTATAATTGATTTTTCAGTGAACTGTAATTTCGATGAATTGTGATATTTTAATGAATTGCCTATTGGTAATTTGTTTTCAATTAATTGCATTTTATGAATTGTGTTTTTGAGGAACTATCTTTCAATTATATTTCTTTTTCAGTGAACTGTTGTTCAATTAACTGTTTTTCAATTAATTGTTTATTCAATTCATTGTTTTTCGATAAATTGCCTTTCAGTAAATTGTCTTTCGATAAATTGTCCTTTGATGAATTGTTTTCGGTGAATTTTCTGAATACTGCTTTATAATTGTAGTTTATTTATCACTTATTTAGATAGATATATCTATGTATCTATATGATTTCAGATTTTTGTAATAGGAGTCAAGGATATTTGTCCTGCTTGGATGGCTCCTGTTATCACATAGATAAACACTGTGACAATTACAAAGACTGCAAAGATGGCTCAGATGAAAATGGCTGTAAGTATGATTTAGTTTAATATGAAATCTTTAAATGTCATTAAAATAAGGTGTCTCAAATTATTCTAGGTACAACACACAAACTAAAAGTTTTGAGATAGTGTAAGAGAGAGAGAGAGAGAGAGAGAGAGAGAGAAATTGATTACATTTCTGTATAGTTGTATTAACTCTGTTAAGTTCTATATGTTTGCAATACAAATTTTATTATTATTACTGAGTTTAGTGAGGGATTTCATACAGCGTAGTGTCCCTAGCTCAGTTGGTAACAAGCCCTTTGGTTGAA
This sequence comes from Typopeltis vanoorti, assembly GCF_054136105.1. Lineage (NCBI taxonomy): Eukaryota > Metazoa > Arthropoda > Arachnida > Uropygi > Thelyphonidae > Typopeltis > Typopeltis vanoorti. The sequence goes on from NC_143557.1 coordinate 135,768,863, forward strand.
ATGATCTAGGTTCAAATCCTTCTACGACGTGAGGAACCTTTATTAAACCAGCCTGGCTGGCCGAATGGTTAGCATATCTGCTCTCCAACCAGAAGGCTGTGGATTCGAATCCCACCTTGGGCATGGATGTTTGTGATTGTCTGTGGAAAAACTAGTCATGGTCGGCGGTAGATGGGGTAGGTGAATTGAGTGGTGTAAAGAAGGTTCCCTCCCTCTCTTGATGAGTCCCTGGACTCCCTGGAGGTGTCAGATAATAATAATAATAATAATATTATTAATAATTATTATTCATGACACCTCCAAGGAGTCTGAAGACTCATGGTGGGAGAACACCATATAACTCTCCGTCTCTACCACTACATCGAACCTTTATTACCAATCATCCTCATCACTGCCATCTATCACCCGCCGCCACCACCACCACCACCACCACAACAACAACTAGTAATATAATAATAATAATAATAATAATAGTGTGTTCAGTGGACTTATTGCTGAGAGTGAATGCTTTATGGTATGAAAGCATGAGAAGAGAGAGAGTGTGTCAGAAATGTTTCTCTCTGAATGCAAGAAATGCAAGTTGTGTGGAAAGCAGGAAAATGAAATAACTAATATTAAGGATTGAGGAATTGAGAAATACCCTTATTATAGGGAACTTCACCTATGAGAATGTAGACTGGAGGGAGGCAGGGAGAGCATGGCAAGATGTAAGTGGAATTTATACAGTTGCTAAGTATTAATTACCAAAGGTTTGAGAGTACTGGATCTTGTAATAGCATTAGAAGATTTATTCATAACCTAGATGAAAGTGGAATTTATACAGTTGCTGAGGATTAATTACCAGGGGTTTTAAAGTACTGGAACTGGTAATAGCATTAGAACAGTGATGAGTAACCCACGGGCCACTTGCAGCCTCCAACTACTAACTTGTGACCTGCCAAAACATTGCACTTCATTTAGTTGAAGTGTAAGAATTTTAGCAAAAGGCACAATGTGTTATCAATATGAAGCACTCATTAAGAGGTCCCATGAAAAATATTTGCTCGCGATAATAGTTCCCATGTTTGTGCCATTTGCCTTTGCATTATCAGTCATGCACAATCATTAGCAGACATACTTTAACAATATATGAAAGTAGTTGCATTATTCTTGAACAAACTTATTGACAAGTTCTTTCAAAACCTAAGCAAATTATAAATTTATAAGTAATAATAATAATATATTTTTTTTTTCTTTTAAAAATTTGCGTCTTTACAATTTCTTTCTTTTTTTTTTTTTTTACAAACAGAACTCTGTGTTTAATCACTGAGTTAAAAATCTAGAAAACACAAAGTTCAGGATGAAAATTGTCAGTTTAACAAAAGATGGACATGTGACTTTTTTTTTACTTACATAAAAGACAGTGCTGTTTGCTTGATATATTGTGAAAAGATATCTGTTCTCAAGGAATATAACATCAAGAGGCATTATAAATCTAAACATTCTTCAAAATTTAATAATTTGCAAGGACAGTTGTGCAAAAACAAAATGAATCAACTGCAAAAAAATCTTAAACAACAACAAAATGTATTTAGAGCTGCATGCCAGCTACATAATTAGCCAAATTTTAGCAAAAAGAATGAAATCATTATCTGATGGAGAAATAGTAAAAGAATGCTTACTAGCAGTAGCAGATGTCATTTTCCATGATAAAAAACAGATATAATTTTGAAAAACAACTTGCTGCGATTTATAATCGCAAGAAGGAGTAACGGTCTTTCACAAAGTATTGAGGAAATTTTTTAGGGACATATTTCTAATTTAGAATGGATTTCTTGGGGTTTGGATGAAAATTGTGATATTAGTGATACAGCATAACTTGCTGTCTTTGTGAGAGGAACGGATTCTAGTTTTAACATCACCAAAGAATTTGCATCTTTAGTTACATTGAAAGGAAACTGTGATATTAGATACCGGAAAAGATATATATACAGGGAACTGAAAACTGTTCTTAATCAATTAAATATCCCAATAGAATAGACCGTTGATATAACAACAAATGGAGCTCAAGCCTTGTCTACTATGAATGTTGGTTTGTCAGGATTATTATCCAGAGACATAAAAATATTAGCAGGACATGAAATGATTATTCCTCACTGCATTTATTTTTCACCAAGAAAATCTGAGTGCAAAAGTTTTGAAAATGTCCAATGTTGTTCCACCGATAATCAACATCATAAATTTTATTAGATCTCAAGGACTGAATCATCGCAACTTTAAGTATTTTAGAGAGTTAGGGAAAGCAAATATGGTGATATCCTTTTCAATACCGAGGTTTCATGGTTAAGTTGTGGCACAATGTTATCAGTTATTCTTGGAGATGAAAGACAACCTGTATCCAGAATTTAATGACAAGGACTGGATGCGGGACTTTACATTTTGCATTGACGTTACTGACCATGAACGAATTAAATCTAAGTCTTCAAGGACAGAACAAACTTATTAATCAAATGTTCGATAAGATACAACCCTTTGAAAATAAACTAAAAATTAGGAATCAGCAACTGGAACCTAATAATATGGCTCATTTTCCAATTTTGAGAAAAAAAATTAACCTGAAATGCAACAATTATTATTATTATTATTATTATTATTATTATTATTATTGAGGCCTCCATGGAGTCAAGAGACTCATTGTGGGAGGTCCTTCCCAGGAAACACAAAGCCTATCATACCACTCCTTGAACTCATTGACAGTTCTTGCTCTCACCACTCTATCAGGCAATGCATTCAATGGTTCCATCACCTTACATGCAAAGAAACCACTCCTCACTCTCTTGCTCACAGCTTCCTTTTGTAACTTCCAGGGATGTCCCCCCCTTGTCATTGCTCCTTCCTGCCGTTCCACCAAGTGAAAGAACTCCCCCAATGGTTACCCTGTAACTGCCTCTCAACAGTTTAAGTCTCGATCATATCACCTCTCTTTCTTCTATCCACTAAACTCTGCAGTCAACATTCCCTCTGACCTTCATAACTAACATTGCACAGTCCTGAAACCATCTTTGTTATCTGCCTCTGTATCCTTTCCACAGTTAATTTATCCCCTTCAAATCCTGGGGACCAAATTTGAGAACAAAAGTCTAAGTGTGGTCTGATCAGGTCTTATAAAATGGAATGATAACTCTTCTATCTCTGCAGGGCAGCATCTTTCTCAGTACTGCAGCAATCCTCTGGGTTTCCTTCACTACCTTTGCAATATGCCCACTGAATTTCAGTTTTCTATCAATCATCATCTCCAAATCTCTTGTCTCCCTCTACTTCCTCCAGTTCAGCTCCTCCAATCTAGTGTACAGCCTCCCATCGATGTATCCCAAACTTCAAGAGTTTACATTTTGCTGCATTAAACCAACAAACCCAATAATTTGCTCATTTGTCCAGTTTATTCAAATCCTATTGAAGGGCTGCCACATCTGCACTATTACTAATAAACTTACGCACCTTCACATCATCTGAAAACAACTCTTGAGTCAAGCGTGGCAGACATATATAAGAAGAGCTCTGGAGTGAGATAAGTATTCTTGGAATAATTAAGTATATATGAGTATTTGTTTGAGTAAGAGCTGCTGTAAAAGTTGTGCGCTACCAGTATTATTAGTGTGGGAGATTTTCATTTGCCTAAACTTAATTATGAATCCGTTACTTTTAGACCTTAAAGTAGTAACCGGCAGAGGAAATAACAGTGTCAGCTTTGTCATTCCATGAATTTAATAGATATTTCAGTTATTTCATTAAGTGTGAGGTGTGTTATATGTATTCTTTCGATTACATAAATGATTTGTGGATGTTTAGGGTGGATGGAAGGAGGGTATGTGCGAAGTGTAACCTGAATGAGGAATTGATGAATGCAAATATGAAATTGATCACAGAAAGTGTTAGTAGCGTGAATGTCACAGGGAAAATGAGTGCACGTTTGAAAGGCGAAAGAATGTTATAAAATCAGTAAAAAAGAAAACGAGTGATTTAAAAATCATAATGGATGTTGAAAAGGATGAAAGTCAGTGGTGGAAGGAAACGAAATTGAGAGAACGAATGAAACTGGCAGTGGTGTAATGCAGGAATCAAAAGTGGAAAAAATCAAAAGAATGAATAATAGTGAAAGTTGGATGCATGTTGGATCGAAAATATGGAAGCAAAGAAGGATGAATGAGAGTGAAAGTGAGAAGAAGGTGTCAAGAGTTAGAAAGATTGAATGATAGACAGAATGTGATGCGAGATTCGGAAGTTGAATTGGATTGGATGAGGAAAGAGGTGAAATGGATGGGGGAATGAAATTAAGAAAATTTGGGTAAAAACTATTAAAACTAATCATGATGGCATGAAAGAGTTAACAAAAGATGAGTGAGTGGCGTTATATGGCGACTCCATTATTAAAGGTGTGCTGGATGATAGGATGAATAAGGTATGTTTTCCTGGCAGTAAAATAAGTAGAGTGATTGAAGTATTGGATATGAGGAGGGAGCTAGCAAAGGAGTTGATGGTTTTAATCGGCACGAATGATTTGACAGAGGACAAAGAGCATGCCAGAATTGGTATCAGGAGGCTGCTTAGAAGGATAAAAGAGAATAGTGTGACAGGAAGGGTAGTCAGCGTGTTGCCTAGGTATGACTGTGGTGAGATGAGGTGGAGAGCAAGGATTATGAATCATATGCTGGCTGAAATGTGTGAGAAGATGGGAGAACAGTTTGTTAATGTGTGGAATGAGTTTGAAGGGCGAAGTGAAATGTATGCGAGTGATGGACTGCATTTGAGTGGTTATGGTGTGAGTCTCTTTGAGAGACTGCTGCTGGAAGGTAGAGAAGTGAGTAGAGTGAGAGAGAATGAATCAGGTCAAGCCAAAAGTGATGTGGAAGAGCAGGAGAGTAAGACAGGAGAGATTGAAGAGGTGGTTATCAATGGGGAAGTGAGTGGTATGAGTATAGAAAATGAGAGAATGGGTGTGCAAGAGGAGCAGGGAAACGGGGAGGCTCAAGGTGACAGGGGTACACAGCGTGAGAAAGGTGGATGCTGCGAGAAGAGGTGAGAGCATGTATAGACAGGAAAGGAATGGGATGACCTGGGATCAAGAGGAAACAGTTGGAATTGAAAAGGGTTTTAAAATGAATAAGCAGAAAGGGAAATGGCCCCAGTTGAGTATTGAGAGATCACATCGAGTGGGTGGTATCAGTGGAACTAGCTGTAGATCCAGAAATGAGTTGTTGTGTTTGTATACAAATGCTAGAAGTATAAGAAACAAGGCAGATGAAATGGTTGCATTAATTGCGTCTGTTCACCCAAAGATTGTCAGAATAAGTGAGACATGGTTGGAAGAGGACGACTTCTTGACAAGAATAGAGATGGAAGGGTATGATGTGTTTCATGAGGATAGAATAGGTAAAAATGGAGGGAAGTACTAGAGATGGTTTTGAGGCAGTATGGTGTGAGATATAGCTGAATGGAATCAAATACTTGGTTGGATGTTGTTATAGACCAGATAATGTGGATGGTGGTGATAATGAAATGTATAAGCAAATTAGCCAAGCAAATAACAAAAGGGTGATCATTATGTGTGATTTTAATTATGGCAATATAGACTGGAATGATGAGATAGCAACTGGAAGTAAAGAAAATGAGTTTCTTGAGTTTTTGAGGGATAACTACCTCAGACTGTATGTAACAGAGTGCATGCGAGGATTGAGGATCTTGGATTTGGTCATCTCATCAGAGAATGTAATTATAAATGAGGTGTCAAATCATCCCCCAATTGGTGAGAGTGACCATGAGGTGATTACCTACATGATTGCCAGCAGTATGAGGACCTCTGTGAGAAAAGGGTATATGTGGAATTACAAGGGGGTGATTATGAAGAGCTCATTAGACAGCTTGCAGATGTAGCATGGAATGAGGAGTTAGCTGGAAAAGAGATCAATGCAGCTTGGGGGATTTTCAAAAACTAGCTAGCAGATGCAATGTCTAAGTATATTCCAACGGTGAGAAGGTTAAATGAGGTAGGTGTGAGATGGATGAATAAAGAGATTAAGCATGTGCAATACAGAGAAAGAGGGCATTTTGGAGGCAGCATAAGAGAAGTGGAAGAGGTCTACAAAGAGCAGGCAAGGGGAGTGACTTGGTTGGTGAGCGTAGCTAAAGAGGTATGAACAGCAGTTAGCTAATGAAGACAAAAAGAATCCTAAGGAGTTCTTTCAATATGTAGCCAGCAAAAGAAAGAGTGATTAAAATCTGAGTCAGTCAAGCGCAGTGACATGTATAAGAAGAGCTCCTGATTGGGATAAGTTTTCTAGGAATAATTAAATATATATGCATAATTGTTTGAGTAAGAGAGGCTGTAAATATTTGGCGCTACCGATTTTATTAGTGTGGGGGATTTTTTTTTTTTGCTAAAACTTAATTACGAAATCGTTATTATTAGATTTAGTAACCTGCAAAAAATGGCAGCTACATTGTCATTCCATGACTTTAATTTAGATTTCAGTTGTTTCGTTAAGAATACTGTTATATGTATTCTTTCGATTACATGAATGATTTGTGGATATTTGGTGAGGATGGAAGCAGGGTGTGTGCAAAGTGTGAGGAATTGATGAGGAACTGATGAATGCAAATATGAAATTGATGACAGAAAGTGTTAGTAGTGAGATTTTTGCTGGGAAAATGGGTGCATGTTTGAAAGAGAAGGATGGTGAGAAGAGAGGCAAAAAATGTTAAAAAATCAGTATAAAAGAAAAAGAGCAATTTGAAAACCCGTAATGGATGTTAAAAGTGACGAAAGTGAGGTGAGAGTGGCAGAAGGAAACGAAATTCAGAGAACGAGTGAAACTAGAAATGGCATGACGCAGAAATCGAAAGTGAAAAAATCGAAAGAATGGATGATAGCGAAAGTTCGATGCGTGTTGGACTGAAAGTACAGAAACAATAAATATGAATGAGTATGAAAATGGTAAGAATGATAGTGAAAGTTGGACGCATGTTGGACTGAAAGTACAGAAACAAAGAAAGATGAATGAGTGTGAAAATGGGAAGAATGATAGCAAAAGTTGGATGCATGTTTTACCGAAAGTACGGAAACAAAGAAGGATGAATTAGAGTGAAAGTGAGAATATGGGGTTGAGAATTAGAAAGTTAGAAAGATTGAATGATAGAGAGAATGTGTCACACGATTCGGAAGTTGAATTGGATTGGATGAGTCAAGAAATGAAATGGATGCGGAATGAAAATAAGAAAATTCGGGTAAAAACTTAAAATAAATAATGATGGCATGAAAGAGTTAACGAAAGATGAGCGAGTGGAGTTGTATGGCGACTCCATTATTAAAGGTGTGCTGGAGGATAGAATGCACAAGGTATGTTTTCCAGACGCTAAAATGAGTAGAGTGATTGAGGCATTGGATATGAAGCAGGAGCGAGCAAAAGAGTTAATCGTATTAATAAGTATGAATGATTTGAGAGAGGACAAAGAGTGTGTCAGAATGGATATCAGGAGGCTGCTTAGAAGGATAAAACGGAATAGTATGACAGTAAAGGTAGTTAGCATGTTGTCTAAGTATGACTGTGGTGAAATTAGGCAGAGAGCAATGAATATGAATGATATGCTGGCTGAAATGTGTGAGGAGACGGGAGTACAGTTTGTTAATGTGTGGAATGATTTTGAGGGAAGAAGTGAGCTGTATTTGAGTGATGGACTGCATTTGAGTGGTTATCGTGTGAGTCTCTTGGAGAGACTGCTACTGGAAGGTCGAGAAGTGAATAGAGAGAATGAATCAGATCGAGTGGGAAGCGATGTGGAAGAGCGGGAGAGTAAGACAGGACATTTTGAAGAGGTGGTTATGAATGGGGAAGTGAGTTGTATGAGTATAGAAAATGAGAGAATGGGTGTGCAAGAGGAGCAGGGAAACATGGAGGCTGAGGGTTGACAGGGGTACACAGCAAGGTGGATGCTCCAAGAGGAGGTGAAAGCATGTGTAGAGAGGAGAGGAATGGGATGACCTGGGATATAGAGGAAACAGTTGGAATTGAAAAGGGTTTTAAAATAAAGAAGCAGAAAGGGAAATAGCCCCAGTCGAGCATGGAGAGATCACATCGAGTGAGTGGTATCAGTGGAATTAGCTGTAGATCCAGAAATGAGCTGTTGTGTTTGTATACAAATGCTAGAAGTATAAGAAACAAGGCAGATGAAATGGTTGCACTAATTGCATCTGTTCACCCAAGGATTGTCGGAATAAGTGAGACATACTTGGAAGAGGATGGCATCCTGACAGGAATAGAGATGGAAGGGTATGATGTGTTTCGTGAGGACTGAATGGGTAAAAAGGGAGGGGGAGTGCTATTCATTTTTGAGAAAGAGTTATATCCATATAAAGTGGAGATGCAAGAGATAAATAGTGCAAGTGGTTTTGAGGCAGTATATTGTGAGATAGAGGTGAATGGAATCAAATACTTGGTTGGATGTTGTTATAGACCTAGTAATATGGATGGAGGTGATAATGAAATGTACAATCAAATTAGCCAAGTAAATAAGAAAAGGTTGATCATTATGGGTGACTTTAATTATGGCAATATAGAATGGAATGATGAGATAGTTACTGGAAGTAAAGAAAATGAGTTTCTTGAGTTTTTGAGGAATAACTACCTCAGACAGTAACAGAGGGCACACGAGGATTGAAGGTCTCAAATTTGGTCATCTCATCAGAGGGTGTAATTATAAATAAAGTGTCAAATCATCCACCAATTGCTGAGAGTGCCCATGAGGCGATAACCTGGGTGGTTGCCAGCAGTATGGGAACCTCTGTGAGCAAATGGTATATTAGGAACATCAAGGGGGGGGGGGTAATTGTGAAGAGCTCAGGAGACAGCTTGCGGGTGTAGCATGGAATGAGGAGTTAGGCGAAAAAGAGATCATGCAGCTTGGGGATTTTCAAAAACTGTTCAGTAGATGCTATGTCTAAATGTATTCCAAGGGTGAGAAGGTTAAATAAGGTGGGTGTGAGATTGATGAATAAAGAGATTAAGCATGCGATACAGAGAAAAAAAGGGCATTGTGGAGGCAGCATAAGAGAAGTGGAAATAACCAATTCCATGAGGTCTACAGACCAAGCAAGGAGGGTGACTTGGTTTGTGAAGATATCTAAAGAGAGGTATGAACAGCAGTTGGCTAATGAAGCCAAAAAGAATCCTAAGGAGTTCTTTCGATATGTAGCCAGCAAAAGAACGAATAATTATGTAAGGATGACATTGATTGGAGAAAATGGTATAAAGACAGCTGATGCAGAATGTGTGGTGGAGATACTTAATGAGCATTTCATAAAGATCTTTCAATCTTGTGAATGTGACTTCCTGGAGGGATTGAGAGCAGTTTGTGATGGGGAGGAGAGACTGACTGTAGGTGAGCAAGAGGTGTATTCAGAGTTGAGAAAACTAGATGTTAATATGGCTGTTGGGCTTGATAATATATCACTATTTGTTAAATAAAATTTAACGTATTTTTTTAATTATGTCAATTTTTTAATAAATATTGACATAATTTTTTCATATTAAATTCCTAAGGACTGAAAGGAGGGCAAGATTGTGCCACTTCATAAAGGAGGTGATGAAACTCAAGCATCAAACTATAGGCCTATCTGTGTGTCAGGTGTTGTGGTTAAGTTGTTGGAGAAGCTTGTGAGAACTAGGATCCACAGTTGAGTTTATAACAATGTTATTATCTTTGATGGACAGCATGAATTTGATAAAGGGAGGTCATGTTTTAGTAATATACTTATTTATTACAATAAAGTGACTGCTTCCTTGGACAGAGGAAAAGGATACACAGTAATATACTTGGATTTTGCAAAGGCGTTTGATAGAGTACCTCATGATAGGTTGACAGTCAAACTAGAGCAAATGGGGTTGGATATTAAATTGGTGCATTGGATTGGAGACTGGCTATCTGATAGGTATCAACAAGTTATGTATGGGGGGGCGATATCCAGGAAAAGGAAAGTCACTGGTGGAATGCCTCAGGGGTCTGTTTGAGGTCCATTGCTGTTTAACATGCATATTAATGATATAGGTGAAGATTTAGATGGAGATATTCAGTTATTTGCAGATGACGCAAAGTTGGGACAAACCATGCAGTGTAGTGAAGATGTTATAGCCTTACAGGAAGATTTGAATAGATTGGGTGATTGGGCACGGAAATGGGGATATGAGTTCAATGTTGCAAAATGTAAGGTTTTAAAATTTGGAAAACAAAGATGGGATACAGAATTTATGCTTGGTGAGAATATATTGTTGGAGGTAGAGGAAATAAGAGATCTCGGGGTGATTTTGGATAAGGATCTAAAATTCAGGGGACACATCGCCAAAATTGTGAAGACAACACAAAGGCTTCTGGGAATGATGCGGAGGACACTGATGTCTAGAAGTAGAGAGATTCTTTTTCCGTTCTATAAGGCTTTGATTAGGCCACACATGGACTATTGGGTCCAGATTTGTTCTCCGGATTTTCAGAAGGATAAAGAGATGTTGGAAAGGATGCAAAGGTGACTTACTAAGGTAGTTTCTGACCTCTGGAATGTCGAGTATGAGGAAAGATTGAGAAGATGTAATTTGCAGAGTCTGGTGGACAGGAGGAATTGGGGAGATATGATAGATACCTACAAGTTGGTAAGGAGTTGTTATAGGATCAATGCTGGAGAAGTTCTACAGAAAATAGTGGGAGATCAAGGGAGAACCAGAGGTCATTCCTGGAAACTGTATAAAGAGGGAGTGAGTAGGGGAGTGAGAGGCAGGTTTTTTCCGTGCAGGGTTGTGAATGATTGGAATGCCTTGCCTGAGAGTGTGGTGTCTGCAAAGAGTTTGAATGTGTTTAAAACATGGTATGAATAACTGTGTGTGTGATAAAAGGACATCCCAGATGAGTCTTTGACTCCATGAGGTCTTGGTGTGGTAATAATAATAATAATAATAATAATTATGGAAGGATGACATTGATAGGAGAAAATGGTATAAAGACAGCTGTTTGCAGAATGTGTGGTGGAGGTACTTAATCAGCAGTTCCTAAAGTTTTTTTAATCTTGTGAATGTGACTTCATGGAGAGATTGAGAGCAGTGGATGATGGGGAGGAGAGACTGACTGTAAGTGAGCAAGTAGTGTATGGGGAGTTGAGTAAACTAGATGTTAATAAGGCTGTGGTTTTTGATAATATATCACACGTTTTCTGAAGAACTATGTGAGAGAGTTGACACATCTTTTGACATATTTTTTAATATGAGTCTTGCACTCGGTCAAGTCCCTAAGGAGTGGAAGGAGGGCAAGATTGTGCCACTCCATAAAGGAGGTGATCAAACACAAGCATCAAACTGTAGGCCTATCTGTGTGTCAGGTGTTGTGGTTAAGTTGTTGGAGAAGCTTGTGAGAACTAGGATCCAGAGTTGGGTTGACAACAATGGTATTATCTTTGATGGACAGCATGGATTTGCTAAAGGGAGGTCATGTTTTAGTAATCTACTTACTTATTACAATAAAACGACTGCTTTCTTGGATAGAGGAGAAGGATACACGGTGATATACTTGGATTTCGCAAAGACTTTTGATAGAGTACCTCATGATAAATTGATAGTGAAACTAGAGCAGATGGGGTTGGATATTAGATTAGTGCATTGGATTGGAGACTGGCTATCTGATAGGTATCAACAAGTTGTGTATGGGGGAGCGATATCCTGGAAAAGGAAAGTCACAAGTGGAATGCCTTGGGGGTCTGTTTTAGGACTACTACTGTTTAACTTGTATATCAATAATATAGGTGAAGATTTGGATGGAGATATTCAGTTGTTTGCAGATAATACAAAGTTGGGATGAACCAGAAGAGTAGTGAAGATGTAGTGACCTTACAAGAAGACGTGAGTTGAGTGATTGGGTACGGAAATGGGGTTGTGAGTTCAATGTTGAAAATATAAGGTTTAAAATTTGGAAAACAAAGATGGGATGCAGAATTTATGCTTGGTGAGGACATATTGTTGTAGATGGTGGAAATAAGAGTTCTTGGGGTGATAGTGGATAAGGATCTAAAGTTTAGGGGACACATCGCCAAAATTGTGAAGCCAACACAAAGGCTTCTGGGAATGATGCGGAGGACATTGATGTGTAGAAGTAGGGAGATTCTTGTTCCGTTGTATAAGGCTTTGATTAAGCCACACATGGACTATTGTGCCCGGATTGTCACCGGGTTTTCAGAATGATGAAGAGTTGTTGGAAATGGTCCAAAAGCGATTGACTAAGGTAGTTTCTGACCTCTGGAATATCGAGTATGGGGAAAGATTGAGAAGATGTAATTTGCAGAGTGTGGTGGACAGGAGGACAAGGGGAGATATGATAGAGACCTACAAGTTGGTAAGGAGTTGTTATAGAATCAATGCTGGAGAAGTTCTACAGAAAATAGTGGAAGATTGGGGGGAGAATCAGATGTCATCCCTGGAAACTGTATAAACAGAGTGTTAGTAGGGGAGTGAGAGGCAGGTTTTTTTTTTCATGCAGAGTTGTAAATGATTGGAATGCCTTGCCAGAGAGTGTGGTGTCTGCAAGAAGTTTGAATGTGTTCAAGGTATGGTATGATGAGCTGTGTGTGAGATAAAAGGACCTCCCAGAAGAGTCTTTGACTCCATGAGGTCTTGGGGTAATAATAATAATAATAATAAACTGAATATCCCCTTGCAATCCATTGACAATGTCATTGATATAAATGTAGAAAGTATTTTATCTTGGGTATAATAAATGTTAAAATTACTCGGTATTTTTAACATTCATTGATATAAAGGTTAAACAATACAGGTTCCAGTACTGAGCCCCATGGAACCCCACTTGTGACTTTCTGCCTCCTTGATATTGCCCAGCATACACAACCCTTTGATACCTATCAAACAGCCAATCCTGAATCCAGTTGACTAAACTGATATCTAAAAACCCATGTGCTGTAACATAAAGATAAGCTTTTCATGTGGCACCCTGTTAAATGCCTTTGCAAAATAAAAAAAAGATGGCAGTGTATGCCTTTCCCTCATCAACTGCTCTTGTCATATTATTATAAAAGGCAATCATATTACTTTAGCAAGAGCCCCTTAACAAATCCATGTTGATTATCACAGATAACATTACCCGCATTTGCACAATGCTACATATGGTCCCTCACTAATTTCTCCAAGACCTTAACAACTACTGATGACACAGAAACTGTCCTATAATTAAACACTTCCAGTCTGCTACACCCTTATGCAGTGAAATTATCTTACCTTCCTTCCATTCCTTGAGTACCTTTCCCATCGCCAGACTTTCATTGAAAAGCCAGGTGAAATGAGCTGTCAGTTCTTTAGCTAATTCTAACCCATAGTGAAATACCATTTAGTCCCACAGCTTTACTGACATCCAGAGTACAAAGGTGGTCTGAAAAGTTCTCAGCCTAACAATGAAGAAACAAATTTATAATTTCAAAATTATTTTATTTTTCAACATAATCTCTCTTAAGACTAATACATTTATTCCAGTGATGCTCTAGTGCCATTATTCCATCCCTGTAGTGATTCTCAGTAAGATCTGCAAAATATCCCTCTACAGCTGCAATCACTTCTTGATTCGAAGAAAAACACTGACCAGCAAGGAAGAGTTTTAGTTTTGGGAAGAGATAGAAGTTAGAGGGAGCCAAATCTGGGGAATAGGGGTGGATGTTCCAACAATTCATAGTGCAGATCCCTTAATTTTCCCATTGCCAAAACACTTTTGTTGGCAGGTGCATTGTCCTGATGAAAGATGATTTTTTCCTTCTGCAAACTGGGTCTTTTCTCACAAATTTTTTTTGTCTGGCTTGGTTAAAAGATCAGAATAATATTCCCTGGTTATTGTTTTACCTTTTCGAGATAATTAATAAACAAAATGCCTTTAGCATCCGAAAACACCGATGCCATGACCTTTACTGCTGATGGAACCAACTTTGCCTTCTTTGGCGTTGAACAACCGGTTTCATATTCTTTGGCACTGAACAACCAGCTTCTGTCCACTGTTTTGACTGCTGTTTGGATTATGGTAGGTAATGGTGAATCTAAGTCTCATTCATATTAATAAATCGACGCACAAAATCAGTTTTATTCTTTAAAATGTTCCTAGCACTGTTCAGAGATTTTAATGTGAGTGGGTTTTTGATCTGCTATATGCAAGCCTGCACTCATCTTATGCAAAGCTTTTTCATTTGCAATTCTTCATGTGAAATGTATCCTACGTGTTCTTTTGAAATGCCTATAGTCTCAGCAATTTCATGCACTTTGACTCACAGTCATCCAATACCATATCCTGCACTTGATCAATGATTTCTGGTGTTGTTACATTTTCTGGACGTCCTTCATGTGGATCATCTTCAAGGCAGTACGGCCACATTTAAACTCAGCAGTCCATTTCTTAATTGTCAAAAATGAAGGATTAGAGTACTCATAAACTTTTATGAACTTCGAATGAATTTTTTTTGGTTGAACCTCCTTTTACAAAGAATTTTATAACCGCACAATACTCAATTTTATCCATTTCAAGGGATACAGACAACACGTTTGCTTCAGACAGCTGTATAAAACAAACTACTTGATAGAATGTCTTCCAGTTTCACCTGGATGCTTATGACAGATGTATCAACTTGGAAAAAAAAAAAAAACTTGCCAATTGTGTTGCCATCTCTGTTCGAGGCTGAGAACTTTTCACACAACCCTTGTAGATTTATCAGTAATTTGAGGTATGCTGATGATACAGGTAATGACAAGGAAGAACTATGAGAAATTCTTGAAAATGTTAACAAGATCAATAATAACACAGGACTTCATCTCAACTCTAGCGAGACAAATATGGTTCTCAAAGGAAATACAAACAGGGAACTCTTGAGAAACAAGTGTACTTTGTGGAGAAAGAATTGAGGAAGTCAGCAAGTATGAGGACCTGGAATCTATTACTAATGTGAAGAATTGCTGTTCAGAGGATGTCAGAAAGTTAGAAATGGCTAAAGCAACAGAGTTAGCTATAGTTAGAGACTCTCTAAATTCTGGAGGGATGGATCTATCTCCATGAGAACAAAGTTGAGGATTTTGGATGCAGTTGTTTTTACAACAGCGACTTATGCATATGAGACTTGAAGTCAGATAAGAAAAGGATAGCTGCGTTTTTATTTTGTAGAATTTTATAACTGCACAATACTCAATTTTATCCATTTCAAGGGATACATACAACACTTTTGCTTCAGACAGCTATATAAAACAAACTACTGCTGGATGCTTATGACAGATGTACCAACTTAGAAAAAATAAATCTTTTCGATAGTGTTGCCATCTGTGTCGAGGCCGAGAACGTTTCAGACCATATCAGCAGAATTAGATAAGAGAAATGGTTACATCATAATACTGCTGAGCTTTGCAAAGTCATATGACAGAACACTGCATGGAAAATATTACAAAAGTTGGAGCAAATGGGAATGGATATGAAGCTAGTCGTATGGATAGGAGAGTGGCCGACAGACACCAGCAAGTAGTATATGGGGGGAGTGAAATCTAGGAGAATGAGAGTGATTAGTAGAGTGTCTCAAGGCTCTGCTATGGCCAGTACTGTTTAATTTGTATATTAATAATATAGAGAATGATTTTAGGGGAGATTTTCAGTTGTTTGCTGAATGCAAATCTGAGAAGGACAGTAGTTAATCAAGGCAATATTCTGCTTGATGATTTAATTAAACTGCCATTGTGGGTGAGGGATAATGATTGTCAATTTAATGTTTCAAATTATTAAGTTATACACTTCGGGTTACATACTGTTTATCACATTGATGGTACTGGATTGCAGGAAATTGTTGAGGCTAGCAATTTGGGGATAATGGGTGAATGGATAATTGAAGTTCAGAGTGCATATTGCAAAAATAGTTGGTAAAATAGCTCAAGGGATTATTTGGATGTTGAAAAACATGCTATCAAATAGGAAGATTATTATCCTTCTGTATAAGACTGCGATTTGGCTGCATCTTGACTACTGTATAGAGATTTGGTCACCTGAGTTTCTTGGAGATCAGGAGGTGGTGAAGATTCAAAAATGAGTCATTCATGTTAGAGGCTTAATGGAGTGAAACAGCAATGAGAAAGGATTAAAAATATTATTTAATTCTTCCAATATTTTGTCTGCCAGGAATACTTAAAGGCATAGTGGTGACCATCCTATCCTCCTACTTTGGTTACGAAATCCAAGCATGCTTGGAAGGTTGTGGGCCTTAAAAGGCTGTTAAAGCCATTGGGATAGGACAGGAATATTTTGTCTCAGTTACTGGGATATCAACAGGGATTACAATGAGACTTGTAATGCACACACAAAGAACACAAAACTAGTGAAACACGTGAATGAAAGACTAGGTAGGGCATCCTCTGTGGACACCTGTTAGTGGCCTAGGATGTAAACTGGGATATCAAATTATTATTATTATTATTATTTTTGTTCCGGGAAACTCCCTCGACATGATGTTAGGGCCTCCCTCGATGAGTCGACAGACTCATCGAGGGAGGCCCTAACATCATGTCTGGAACAACTATTCAACATTCACACAGTATCTGTCATATCTTGCCTTGAACTCATTCACGGTCGTAGCACCCACAACAGACTCTGGAAGCTTATTCCACTCATTCACCACTCTCCAAGTAAAAAACCTAGCTCTAACACCCTTGTCAACCACGCTCTTGCCCAGCTTCCATGCATGGCCCATAGTCCTCCCACCACCAGTCATGTTTTCAAATATATATCTTCTGGATCAATCTCATAAAAACCCTTCAGTAATTTGAATGTCTCAATCATATCACCCCTCCTTCGCCTATCGTCCAATTTCTGCAACCCACAAATCCTCAACCTATTCTCATAAGGTTCATTCCACAGACCTGCTATCATCTTGGTCACTCGTCTCTGGACACTCTCCACCTCCTCCCCATCACGAAGAAACCCTGGTGCCCATAACTGGGTACAGAAGTCCAGATGGGTTCTTATCAAGGCTCGATACAGAGGAACAACAACTTGCTTCTCTCTGCATGTTAAAGGATTTTACATAAGCCAAGTGATTTGGTGAGCTGTTTTAGTTACTTTTGCAATGTGCCCCCTAAACTTCAACTCCCTATCCACCAGCACTCCCAAATCCCTGGCCTCATCAATCTCCTGGAGTACGGTTCCACCTATGCGATATACTGCTGCTATTCTTTTCACCCCAAAGTGCATAACCTTACACTTTGCCACATTAAACTGACATCCATTTTTCCTAGCCCAGTCCTCCAAACTATCCAAATCATCCTGTAAAATTTTGACATCCTGTGCACTCACAATTGCTCTACCCAACTTTGCATCATCAGCAAACAAGTGAACACTTCCTCTCAAATCCTTCCCAATATCATTGATGAACAAATTGAAAAGCAGTGGTCCAAGAACAGAGCCCTGCGGCACTCCACTAGTCACAAGACGTCTTTTAGACTCCACTCCTGAATAAACCACTCGCTGGTATCTCTCCTTCAACCACCCTCCTATCCATCTTACCAACCCTATATCTATCCCCATCTGCTCCAGTTTACTGATTAGGGTTCCATGTGGTATCCTGTCAAAGGTCTTGGCAAGGTCCAGTATCACTGTAAACCCATTATCCCTATCCAGCTCAGCCGTCACTGTGTTATAAAACGTGAGCAAGTTACTGAGGCATGATCTACCTTTCACAAAACCATGTTGTCCCCCATACAATATCCCATTTTCATCTATCCAATCCTGTATTATTTTCTTGACTAATTTCTCTAAGACCTTGACAATGATTCCTGATATGCTAATCGGTCGGTAATTTACAACAGCAGTCTTGGAACCACCTTTATGCAGTGGAACTATTTTCCCCTCCTTCCACCCGCTCGGACTAACCCAGACCCGAGACTCAAATTAAACAAAATGGTCAAGGGTACTGACAATTCTTTAGCTGCTTCTCGTACTACACGAGCTGGTATACCATCCAATCCCACAGATGTATTGACATTGAGGTTATGCAATAGACCACTCACCTCCACTTCATTCACCACAATTCCCGTATAATCTACTGGTTTATTCGTTTCTGCAATGTCACCACCTGGATGATATATTCTTGCAAAGTGCTCACTCAGTAACTCAGCTATCTCAACTGATTCAGTTACCTCCCTACCATCGGCATTTTTTAAAATCATTCTGCCATGTACATTTTTCCTTTTACTTGCTACATATCTAAAAAACTGTTTAGGATTCTCTTTAGCCTGCATGGCCAATGTTCTTTCGTAATCCTTTTTTGCTTTTCTTACCACACTCGTCACCCTTCTGGCCTGCACTTTATACCATTCATGTGCCTGCCGGTCACCTTTCTCCTTAAATT
This sequence comes from Typopeltis vanoorti, assembly GCF_054136105.1. Taxonomy (NCBI): domain Eukaryota; kingdom Metazoa; phylum Arthropoda; class Arachnida; order Uropygi; family Thelyphonidae; genus Typopeltis; species Typopeltis vanoorti. The sequence continues at coordinate 135,787,293 of NC_143557.1, forward strand.
CTCTCCATAATTGTTTCTTTTTTTGCAGCTCAAGCTTAATGGTGTTATTCATCCATTTAACCCCTACTTGATTTATTATTCGGACTCTAGGTATACAGTCAGCCATTGCTTCATGCAAGCACTTCTTAACTACCTCCCATGCACTATCAACTTCTAGTCCTTGCAGTTGTACATGCCATGGCACTAAGCCAATCAAACTCCTAAGCTTGTCATACTTTCCAGCCCGATAATTCCACATGTACCCTGTCTTAATTGAAAATTCTACGCCTTTAGCCACCTCCCAAGTCAAGACCCTCTGATCACTCTCACCGATTGGTTGCAATGTGGTCATATTTGTTACAGCCAAATCCTCAGATGTAATTACTAGGTCAAGCACTCTCTGATCCCTAGTATTTTCCATTACATGCTGTTGCAGATAGTTATCCCTTAATAACTGCATAAAATTCAATTCCTTCCTCCCGTGTGTCCTCTCCTCACTCCAATCAATGCGACCATAGTTGAAATCTCCCATAATAATCACCCTCCTTCCACTCATTTCTTCTATTAGTGTTTCTCATATTTTGTGAAGTTTTTTGCAACTATATTTATTTAAATTAGTTTGATTTCTGAGAGCAGCCACAGATTCCAAAAGTAGTCTTTCTCTTCCAAATTTATTGCAGTGGAGCATGGTTATATTTTTCCAATTGATTCTATAAGTTGATCTAAAGCAGTCTGCAAGGCCTGATTGACTAGAGTCATTATTGCAGATGTATTTTTTTGTGTTCTTCCATGCAGGTGTTGGCTGATATTTCTGTCTGCCATATATACTGCTCCATTCATCCTTCTCTCACTGGCCTTCCTGAGCTTTTCTGCTTCCACTTTCTCCTTTCTCTCCTACTTTTCCTCTTTTCTCTCATCTATCAGTTGCTCTCTCTCTCTCTCTCTCTCTCACATGTTCTTTTGACTCTATTTAATTTATTTTCTCTCTTTGCCTGGTGCTGCTCCCATTTTCTCCACCTCTTCTTTCTCTCACACTTACACTGGTTCTTGCATTAGCTAACTGCTCATGTCTCTTAATCTTTCCAACCACCTTCATTAACCTCAGTCTTCATTCTCTTCATTTCTTTTCTGAACACCTCTGTTTCTCTTTCTACACATCCTGCTTTTCCATAGCTCACTCACACAATCACGGTCATGATTGTGTGAGTGAGTGAGCTCCATGCTATACATAGAGGACAACTTTACTGCTTGCAACATAAAAGAATCTGCTATGGTTCATCTGCTCACAAGGCACACTCAATAGAAACCAAGGACTGATCCTATGTGATCTTTGGAAATTGTTCATTAGATCTTTTTGCATGTGTCATTAAGTTTTTAGCTAACTGTTATGCACACATCACTTAACTGACCTGTACCAGTTTCCAATTTCCATGTGTTTTCTGTTTTTATCTTATTGTAATAGTTCCTATTAGTAATGTTATGGTTTATGGTATCCTTTTATTGTAATGTTTTATTCATCTTAATCCTAACTCAGAAGAAGCCACAAGTGTATGCAGTGAAACTAGTCGGTTTCATTTATTTATATTAATACAGCAAAATATACTCAATATATTCCTTCTTATAATTTTATTTTAATGGTCAAAAATCTAATCTTCATCACATTTTGTGTTATTTAATGATAAACAAATTATACTAACTTTATTATGAATTTATTTAGATGTTATTTTATGTTCAAACTTAGAGTAATTGATTTTATTTAACATGCTTACAATGAGGAATCATATTGTTCTTCAGACTTTTGTGAAAGTAAGTATGCAGTTTACATAGTTTCCAAAAATTCATACATCTGATGTCTTGTATAAAGTGTTCATATTGATTACCTAAATAACATGATTAGCAAAGCAATCTTTCGTTATGACTGTTCCAGAAATTCATCTTCACTGTCTAGCTGCTTTCAGTTCTTCCTTTTCAACCTTTTGGTTCTGTCCACTGCTGGACAAGGTCTTCCTCATGGTTTTCCAGACCACTTGGTTTTCTACCTCTCTCATCCATCTCACTCCTGCAATTTGTTTGAGTTCATCCCTCCATCTTCTTCTTGGTCTTCCTCTTCATCTTGCTCCCGTCTTCACTCTGTTATTTTCCTAGTCCATCTCCCGTCATTGCATCTGGAAATATGGCCAGCCCATCTCTGCTTAGCCTGCTTAATGCATTTTACAATATCCGTGACACCTGTTTGAGATCTTATCCAGGTATTTGTCTTCCTATCTCTTAATGTTATTTTAATATTACATTTAATATTACATTTAATATTACATTTAACATTCATTTTGAATAAACCACATCTGGTTATTCTTGGTCACAAGAATAGCCTGGTTTTCTCAGTTGACAGAACAGTTGTTGGCTATATTCATTTATTATTATTATTATTATTATTACGTGACATCTCCAGGGAGTCCAAAGACTCATTGAGGGAGGGCACCTACTCTACGACTATCTGTCTCCACCAACAAAAATAAACAGCAACTACACCAACTATTACTACCACCAGTATTTTCACAGACAGTCACAAACATCCATGTCCACTGCAGTATTTGAACCCACAGCCTTTTGGCTGGAGAGCAGATACACTAGCCACTCGGCCAGCCAGGATTCGAATCTGGAATCTTCAGATCCGTAGTCAAACGTGTTATCCGTTGCACCACTGGCCCACTCCAAAAATTACACAGCCAACAGGATTCGAGCCTGTGTGGGGATACCCCAGATGGATTTGAATGAAGTCCATCACCTTAACCACTCGACCACAACTGCACAACTAAAAATCAGAGCATCGATTAGGTTCCACTGAGATTTGAACTTGGATTGCTGTATTCAAAGTCCAGAGTGCTAACCATTACACTATGGAACCACACATATTCAGTTGACAATTCTTGGTTATTTTTCGTCAACTGAACAGCATTAGTTATTTTATCTTCAAACTGCACACATGGTTGATGGTGTTAACAATGGGGTATAAAATCTCTGTATGAACCAACTTTCATATGATATGAAACCTGTAATATACTATATATTATGAGGATTTTCATAGTTTATAAATATTATTATCATTATTATTGCATATGACAACTCCATGTAGTCTGTAGACTTATGAGAAAGGTCATAAACATTATACTAAGCACTAACCAACATTTCCACAATTTTTTCCATACTTTGCTTTGAATGCATCCACTGACATGGAATTCACAACAGACTCGGGCAACTAATTTTACTCATTCACCACTTTCTAAGCAAAAAAATCTAATCCTCATACACTTGATAACTGCACTCTTACTCAGTTTCCAGGAATGATCCCTATTTATCCCACCATTCCTGTACTGAAAAATGTCTTCTGTATCAGCTCCATAAAAACGCTTAAAATAATTTGTATGTCTCTATCATCCACAGAATCTTCTCCACTTCTTCCTCATCATCAAGAAACCCAGACGACTAGATCTGTGTGCAGTAGTATAGGCGGAACCATATCAAGTCCTTATAAAGAGTTATAATAACTTTCCTTCTTATCTGTATATCAGGAGTGTTATTTATTTATTAATTTATGTTAAAGATACAAAGAAATTATATACTTGGTTTTAATCCTTTACCCAAGGAAGCAAAACAGTGTTTCATAAAGTCTATTCACATAAAAACTTTCAACAGGGGGTGTTGATTTAATCATCATCATCAAATTCCTGACATGCACCTCAAGTGGCATACAGGATATGATAGTCCTACATGAAAAACTTACATCTTTACTAACTTCCTATCTACAATTTTCCTCCAAATCAATCTGTTACCTATTATCTTATCAGATCTTATATTTCTGTCTTCTATGGCACTTTTTACTATATCAGTCCACCTATATCTTGGTCTTACTCTGGGTCTTTTTCCTGCCAACCTGGTAGAGAACACTTGTTTTGCTGATCTTTCCTCTCCTCTGTTTACGTGACCATACCACCTGAGATTAGCTCTGCTAACACATTCCTGGATGCTAACAATGTTAAGTTCTTTCCTAATATGCTTGTTTTAAATATGATATTGCCACTGATGCCATCTGTTCATGCCTCTAATCTTTCTCAGGATTCTCATATCTGTGGTCTCTAGTCTTTGGTCAAGTGTTTTATTTCTAACCCAACTCTCAGATCCATAAGTTAAAATTGGTTTGAACACTGTCATATATACAGCTAATTTAGTGTTTTGACTAATTTCTGTCTTATTTCATATAAATTTATTCAGTTGACATCCTCCCATACCAGCTTTGTTGATTCTGTTGTCTATTTCCATATTTCCTTTACCATCTTCAATAAAAATTGTGCATAAGGAGTCGAAATGTCTTACTTGTTCTATAGGTTCTCCATTCACGATGCAGTTGATATTTTCAGTGCTTCTGCCTATTTTTATTGTCTTTGTCATGTTATTGCTGACCTTCATACCATATCTATTAAAACAGTTATTCAATTTAGTCAGGGAATCTTGCAGACTTATAGGTTTATTTAGAAGTATAACATAATCTGCATAAAGTAAAGAGGAGATTAGCATCTCCAATTTTGATATGACGTTTAATACTACTTTCCTTCATAATGTGATCCATACAGATAATGAATAACAGAGAGGATAATGTATATCATTGTATGACACTATATTTCACATTAAACCATCTTCCTGAACTTCCTTTAAATCTAACTACTGACTTACAACTCAAATAAAGACTAAGTATTGCTTGATATAATGCCCCATTGACATCATATAACTGTAGCATTTTGAATAGATTTTCTTGCTACAAAACTTAAATATAGATATTTATTATATTCCCAAGATTTCTCAACTATCTGTTGTAAAGTGGAAAACTGATCCTGGCCACCTCTATTTGGCCTGATTCCAACTTGTTCTTCACTAGGCTTCCTTCCCACAATCATTCTCAACCATTTCGCAAGTATACTTGCACAAATGGTTGAGAATGGATATCTTACCAGAAACACTGAATAAAGAAATACCTCTGTAATTCTTGCATTCAGTTTTATTACTGTTTTTATATATGGGTACTGTGAGAGCTCTACTCCAATCATCTGGAATTTGTCCCCCTGTCTCCAGGCCTTCTGAACTATGCAGTGCAGCTACTCTTTTATACCTATTTTATACCTATATACTTGAGTATTTCTGGTTGAATATCATCTACGCCTTTCCACATTTCAGGCTTTTGATGACTTTTTCTATTTCAAGTATGGATATAATAAATTTAGTTTAATTTTTTATCCAAGTGTGAGCAAACAAAGTTTGTGCCTGAAAATATCTTCAAGACTGGGGTAAGGTAGTACAACAATTGGCAACTCACAACAAAGGTGGACCAAGCCAATGTCACTGCTATCTTAGTATCTCCCATAATTCAAAACACATCTCCTTGCGGATATGTATAATGTTTGCATTAAGGGAAGGGCCACTACCCACCAGTTTTGACCTTTATTGAGGTCTCCCCAGTGGGAGTCAGGCATAGAGGTGGAGATACCAGGCAGGAGCAATGGCGAGGTCATCTTTACCTATAGCAGTTGCCAAACGGTGTGCCACCTTCTTACTAAATTACTCTGGATTTAGAGAAAGATGTTGAAAGTTTATTTTTCACTTGGTTAGACTATAATAAATTTAGTTTAATCCTTTATCCAAGTGTGACCAAACAAAGTTTGCGCCTGAAAATATCTTCAGGACTGGTAAGGTAGTACAACACTGGGAAACTCTCAGCAAAGGTGGAACAAGCCAACGTCACTGCTATCTCAGTATCTCCCATAATGCAAAAACACATCTCCTTGCAGATATGTATAATGTTATGCATTAAGGGAAGGGCCACACCAGTTTCGACCTATATTGAGGTCTCCCCAGTGGGAGCCAGGCCCAGAGGTGGAGATACCAGGCAGAAGCAATGGCAAGGTCATCTTTACCTATAGGAGTTGCCAAACAGTGTGCCACCTTTTTACTAAATTACTCTGGATTTAGAGAAAGATGTTGAAGGTTTATTTTTTACTTGGTTAGACTATAATAAATTTGGTTTAATCCTTTATCCAAGTGTGAGCAAACAAAGTTTGCACCTGAAAATATCTCCCACTGGGGAGACCTCAATAAAGGTCAAAACTAGTATGGGTAGTGTCCCTTCCCTTAATTGCATAATATTATACATATCCACAAGGAGATGTGTTTTGCATTATGGAAGATACCGAGATAGCAGTGATGTTGGCTTGGTCCACCTTTTCTGCGAGTTGCCCGTTTTGTACTACCTTACCCCAGTCCTGAAGATATTTTCAGGCACAAACTTTATTTGCTCACACTTGGATAAAGGATTAAACTAAACTTATTATAGTCTAACCAAGTGAAAAATAAACCTTCAACATCTTTCTCTAAATCCAGTGTAATTTTGTAAAAGTGTGGCACACTGTTTGGCAACTCCTATAGGTAAAGATGACCTCGGCATTGCTTCTGCCTGGTATCTCCACCTCTGGGCCTGGCTCCCACCTGGAGAGACCTCAATAAATGTCGAAACTGGTCTGGGTAGTGGCCCTTTCCTTAATGCATAACATTATATGTATCTGCAAGGAGATGTATTTTGCTTTATGAGAGATTCTGAGATAGCAGTGATGTTGGCTTGTTCCACCTTTGCTGCGAGTGGTCCGGTGTTGTACTACCTTACCCCAGTCCTGAAGATATTTTCAGGTGCAAACTTTGTTTGCTCACACTTGAATAAAGAATTAAACTAAATTTATTATAGTCTAACCAAGTGAAAAATAAGTATGGATATGTATTCCTGATTGCATTCCTGTTGAGCGTTTTTTACCACTGCACTGTCACTGATTGTTTCATTTAGCAATTTTTTCAAGTAATTACTCTATACTCTCAAGGATATCTTTTTCTCCTGTTTTCATGTCACCTTTATCATCTCTAATTCCTTTTACAGCACTCTTTCCTTCCATTTCTGAGCTTCTTCAAAACCTCCAGAATATCTTGCCACTTTCTTGATATTTATTTTCTATGTTCTTACCAAAGTCCTCCCATGACTTTTGTTTAGCTAGTTTTACACAGTGTTTAGCTTTCTTACATTTGTCTCTGTATTCTCTAAGAGCACAAACTTACTTATTTATCAGGAACTTTTGATATTCTTTCTTCTTTTCTTTCATTGCCTCTTTAATTTCATGTGTCCATTATGGGGTTCTGATTTTTCTATCCTTACAGACAACCTCACCACATGCCTCTCTGGCTGATTGATTCAGCCAGAGAGGCATGTGGTGGTATCAGGAATATAAATATCTGGAAGGTATCACCTTCCTGATATTTATTTTCTATCTTCTTACCAGTCTTCCCACAATATAAAATGATATTGTTATTTTATAACCATATAATTCTTTGAGCTAATTTTAGTCACTTTTGCAGTATGCCCTTTGAACATCAACTCCCTATCCACCAGCACCTCCAAATCCCCGGTTTCATCAATTTCCAAGAGTACACTTCAATCAATATAATACAGAGATGGTAATCTTTTCTCCTCCCAAATGCATAACTTACACTTTGTCACTATTAAAAAAATATATTCATTCTCCTTTTTCCTATACTGCCAGTCTATTTAAATCATCCTGCAAAATTTTTACATCATCTTTATGAACTATTGCTGTACCCAATTTTTAATCATCAGCAAACAATTGAATATTTCCCCTCAGATTTACCTTATATCATTAATGTGTAAATTAAATAGCAGGGGTACAAGTAAAGAGCCCTGCACCATCACTCTGGTCACAGACCTTCTAGTGGACTCTACTCCTCAATAAACTGCTCTCTGATAGCTCTCCATCAGCTACCTTCTTATCCACATAACCAATTTCATATCTCTCTCCATTTGCTGCAATTAATGTAACAGAATTCCATGTGGTATCCTGTTAAAATCTTTTTCAAAGTTTCTCAGTATCACCATTACCTTTACTGAACTTAGCTGTCACTTTATTATAAAAAAGTGAGTAGGTTAATGACCATGCTGCTCTCCATATAGTTTCCTATTCCTATCTACCAATTCCTGGAATTTTCCTTCAAATGACTTCCTCAATACCACCACTCCTGACTGGTTGATAATTTGCTCCCTCAATTTTGGAGACGCCTTAATGCAATGCAATTATTTGCCATCTTTTCACTCCTATGGAATCCATCTAAGCTGAGAGTTAAGTTAAAGTCTGGTTAAAGGCCAATGTTTTAGTACATTCTTGTAATAAGAAATTGGCAATTGATAACCATCTAATCCCATAGTTGTATTCACATCAACATTCTGTAATATCCTTTGCACCAGTTCATCTATTTCTGTTTCCACATCAACCACTGCCACTCTTGTTACTGCAGTTATCTCCATGTATGATATACCCTTGCAAAAGTGATCATTACTAATTCACCTATTTTTTCTGCTTTAGTTACTTCCCTACATTTGTCAATATTATTCTACCATAATCATTCTTTATTTTACTTGCCTGAAAGAACTATTTGGGATTACCTTTGGTGGCTTGCATAGCTAATTTCCTATTGTACTCTGATTTTGCCTTCCATAACATACTAATCACTCTCCTGGTCTATGCTATGTATTGCTCATGATTGCTGTCATATTTCTCTTTAATTCTGTTCACAAACATTTCTTATTTTGCAGTGCCTACTTAATGATGCTATTCATCAATTTAACTTCCACTTGATTTATCTTTTAGCCACCTGTCATGTCAAGACTACATGATCACTCTCACTGATTGGTCGCAATGTGATCATCTTAGTTACCAACAAATCTGATGCAATTATGCTTAATGCTGATCCAGCACTCTTCAACTCCACCTTCTATCTTCCTTCCACCCATGCGTTTTTTCTTCCTTCCAGTCTATACTCCTGTATAGAGGCTTAAGTGCTGTGAAGACATAATGTTGGAGGTTTAATGGATTTTTTACAACACTCAGAAAGGATTAAAAAGAATTTAATACTGCTTATATTTCGTCCTAGTCACTAGGACATCTACAGGGATTACAAAAATAACTAATGTAACATAACACAAATATCATACAATACTAAGCCCAACCAAGTGGGTGACATCCCCATAGATGTCCTAGTGACTAGGACGAAATATAGGAAGTATTAAATTCTTTTTAATCCTTTCTGAGTGTTGTAAAAAATCCATTAAACCTCCAACATTATAGAGTGTGATAATTATTATAGATGACTTCAACTCCTGTAGTTGAAGTCATCTATAATAATTATCACACTCAATTCATTGATTTGTCCCCTGTTCTACACACAGCAACCAACTGTATATTTTGTCCTCTTTTCACACCACAATAGCTTTTAATATACTTCCGCTTAATTGGGACTGAACATTGTTTTGGCTTCAGTTCATTAATTCTTATCAGTAATGCTCCCCCCCCCCCTCCCTTCCCATTGTTTTCTCTTTAACTTCCCAGGAAATTATTATTATTATTATTGTGGATCTTCCTGGAATCATGAGACTCACTTTGCTAGTTCCAACTTGAAACCTGCAGGGATGGTTTCTTGTTCTTGTTCCTTTCCTTTATTTTACCATGTGAAAAATCTGTCAATCCATTAAAATCATTCAACAGCTTAAATATCTCAATATCTCCTTTCATCCTCTATCCACCAAAAATTATAGTTTGTATGCCCTCAGTCTATGCTCACCAATATTGTACAAGCCTTATGTCATTTTTCTTATTTCCACTCTGCACCCTTCCACTTCCAACTTTATTTCATCCCCTTCAAATATGGGTGACCAGATCTGAGCACAGTAATCCAGCTGTTGTCTGATCAGGCTTTATATAATAGAACCATCACACTTTTATTTCTGCAGGTCAAGTAAGTATTCAGTTTTGTAGCAATTCTCTATGTTATGTTTAAAACATTTTTCAATATGTCCTCTGAACTTCAAATTTCTTATATACAGTCAATACAAGATCCCTTGTTTTCTCTACTTCTTCCAGTGTAACTCCACTAAGTGAGTTTAAACACCCTGTCAAAAACTTTTGGAAATTCCAAATTTCTAACCTTACATTTAGCTGTATCATACTGACATCTCCATCCTTTTGCCCACCTTTCCAGTTTATTCAGATCCAGTTGATCAGTAAAAACCAATCCAACTTTCACATCATGTGCTGAATATCTCCCTGTAATCTATTAACAGTATCATTGAAATAATGCCAGCCTGGTTGGCAGAGTGGTTTGCGTATCCATTCCCCAGCCAAAAGGCTATGGGTTCGAATCCCATTGTTGGCACAGATGTTTGTGATTGTCTGTGAAAATTGAGCTGTGTTGAAGAAAGTGAGTTTTTAATCAGTGAAGAGTCCGTTTTTTTACGTTTTTGAGTGCTAAATTGTTTCTCTGGAATACAAGTGTACTATAGTGGTTGTTTTTTGAAGTTAGTGCTGTCGCAATAATGTGTATTTTGTTTACCGAGAAGACGGGGCGGATGCATAATGGTGGAAGACAAGAAGAAGCTAAGTTTTCATTACTGTATTTAGTTTTATTTAATTTTATTTAGTGTACTTAATGTTTTGTTTTGCTTGTAATTGTTTACTTATTTAGCATTTATTTATTAACGATTAAAATTAACGATTACGCTAGTAATCCCTCGGCAGTAATGAATGATGGCGGATTCAGCTGCAGTCTTAAATGACGTGTCACCAAGTCCTCTGCCATTTGGGCACTCTATTATAAGCAATATAATAAGGGAGTTTGTGACATGTATGCATCTCGGGAATTGGATGTCTGGCTTGTGAGAGAGGATGGGGTGTGTGTGTGTTTAAAGTGCAGGCCGTGGGAGGAAATAAATGCAGCAGATATCTCAATAACCGACCTTGTTGCTCCAGGAACGGGAAATGAATACAGGAAGATGAGTAGTGTGATAGGAGAGAATGAAGAAAAAAAAGGTGAATGAGAAAATAATAGTTAATAGTGTAGAAGGCGTGAGTGACTGTGAAAGTTTAGATGGTTTTGTTTGGGAGAGTGAATTTCGATTTAGAGTGACTGACTGACCTGCAGAGGGAGATAAGAGGAGCTGAAAGAGGAGGTGGAATGTCTTGGGAGAAGTATGATAAGTATGAAAGATGAGATTAGAAGAATGGAAGAGATAAATGCAAGGCAAATCAGAGTAGGGGAGAGAGAGAGTTTTGGGAATGATAGGAGAGGAGAGAAATTTGTGAATGATAAAAGAGGAGAGAAATTTGTGAATGATAAAAGAGGAGAGAATGGAATTGGATATGGAAATGGAGAGAATGGAAACAGGAGAGAGAGGTATGGAAGTGTTAGAAGAGGAGAGAGTGGAAACAGTAGGAGAGACAGAATGAGAGAGAGGTATGGGAATGCTAGAAGAGGAGAGAATGGAAACAGTAGGAGAGACGGAATGAGAGAGAGGTATGGCAGTGCTAGAAGAGGAGAGAATGGAATGAGAGAGAGGTATGGGAGTGCTAGAAGAGGAGAAAATGGAAACAGTAGGAGAGAGGGAATGAGAGAGAGGTATGAGAATGCTAGAAGAAGAGAGAATGGAAACAATAGGAGAGACGGAATGAGAGAGAGAGAGATATAGGAGTGCTAGAGGAGGAGAGAATGGAAACAGTAGGAGAGATGGAATGAGAGAGAGGTATGGCAGTGCTAGAAGAGGAAAGAATGGAATGAGAGAGAGAGGTATGGGAGTGCTAGAAGAGGAGAAAATGAAACAGTAGGAGAGAGAGGGAATGAGAGAGAGAGGTATGGGAATGAAAGAAGAGGAGAGAAGGAATGGTAAGAGGTATAATGTATGGGGACTCAATGATCCGTGGTGTTCAAGATAGGATGCGTGAGGAGTGTTTGGCAGGAGGAATGATAGAAAGGGTGGCTTTGGCAGTTAAGAGAGGTGAAAGGGTGGATGAGATGATTGTGATGGTGGGAACAAATGACTTGAGTGGTGGTGTAAATAGGGCAGTGAGAGATATGAGATTCTTGCTTGAGGTGGTACAAAAGGAGACACAGAGAGGAAAGATAGTGTGTGTGTTGCTTAGGTATGATAATGACGAACTGAGGAGAAGAGCAGTAATTAATAGCTAGAATGTGTGATAAGAGAGGACTGGAATATGTGGATGCTTGGAGTGCGTTTGAGGATAGAGAGGAATTGTATGCAAGAGACCACTTACATTTGAATGAGGAAGGACATAGGCATCTAGAGAGATTGCTGTTCTGAAAAAGTCAGTGTGTCTCAGGGAGGATGGTAGCAGGGGTGACCTCTTGTGGGAATGGGTACTTGGGAGAAGGGGGATGACATCAGGTAACACTGAGCTCAGTGGAGTCTAGAGGGGATAATGCTGGGTATAGAAACAACGGCATTTGTATGCTTTATACTAATGCCAGGAGTATCCAGAATAAGGGAGAGGAATTGGTGGTGCAGATAGCATCAGCCTGGCCGAAAATTATTGGGATCACTGAGACATGGTTGACAGAAGAGGATATAATAACAGGAATAGAAGTTGCTGGGTACAGCATTTTTCTGTATAGGAGGGGAAAGCGTGGTGGTGGAGTACTGCTTATGATAAGTGACGACCTATGTCCTCTAGGAGTGGAGACTTTGGAAGGCAGTGACACTAATGATTTTGAAAGCATATGGTGTGAGGTAGAGGTGGGCAAGACAGGATATTTAGTGGGGTGTTGCTACAGACCCTGGAGTACAGAGGGTAGGGGCCAGGAAATGTTTAGACAGTTGAGTTTGGCAAGTGCAAAAAGAATGATTATTATGGGAGATTTTAACTATAGCAGTATAAATTGGGGAGAGGAAGATGCATGTAGCAATAAGGGAATGGAATTTCTAGAATTCTTGAGGGAGAAATTGGTGGATAGAAGAAGGAGAGGTGATATGATTGAGACTTTTAAACTGTTGAGAGGTGGTTACAGGGTTGACACTGGGGAGTTCTTTTGCTTGGTTGAACAGCGGAATGGAGTTATGACAAGAGGCCATCCCTGGAAGTTACGAAAGGAAACTGTGAGCAAGAGGGTGAGGAGTGGTTTCTTTGCATGGAGGGTGGTTGAACCATGGAATGCATTGCCTGATGTGGTGAGAGCGAGAACGGTCAATGAGTTCAAGGAATGGTAATATCGACTTTGTGTTTCTTAGGGGGGGGAGACCTCCCCCTTGATGATTCTTGATAGACTTTGTGTTTCTTAGGAAGGACCTCCCACGATGAGTCTTTTGACTCCATGGAGACCTGAATAATAATAATAATAAATACTAGTGGTGGTGGTCAGCGGTAGATGGCATTGGTCTAGATGATGATGGTAGTTGCAGTTCATTGTAGTTGGTGGAGACAGAAAGCTGTAGAATAGGTGCCCTCCTTCAATGAGTCTTTGTACTCCCTGGAGGTGTCATGTAATAATAATAATAATAATTACCAGCTATATATATTAATAATAGTTATTGTACCAGCTGAACCCTGGAGGTCTGCTCATAACTTTCCCATTCACCGATTCTTCTTCTCCATATGCACCTCTCTGTCAATCAAAAAGCCAGTTACCAGTTGTCCTGATTTCAAATTTGGTGGTTTTATTAAGTTTCAATGTATGAGTTCAAACTCATACATTGCAACTTAAATAACAAATTGTTATGTGACACCCTATCAAATGCTTTTGTAAAATCCAACAAAAGGACAGTACTTATGCTCTTCCACCACTTTTGTTACTCTATTAATAAAGGCAACCAGATTACCACAACAAGAGCACCCTTTAACAGATCCATGCTGGCTTGCATAAATAATATTGCCCTAATCTGCTCTATTCTATAAACAAGTTATTACCAGGATGATGCGAAGCTGGGAAGAATTATTAGTAATAGTGCAGGTTTGGTAGCCCTGCAAGAGGATTTGAATAAGCTTGATAGATGGGCAAATGAATGGGGATGTCAGTTTAATGCAACAAAATGTAAGGTCTTGAGGTTTGAGAAACATCGATGGGATGCTGCATTCTCTATGGGAGGAGTTATATTGGAGAAAGTAGGGGGGACAAGAGATCTGGGGTTGATGATTGATAGAAACCTGAAATTTAGGGGACATATTGCAAAGGTGGTGAAGGTAACACAGAGGATTGCTGCAATTATGAGAAGGACACTGACCTGCAGAGATGAAAGGGTTATCATTCCGTTGTATAAGTCTCTGATCAGACCACACTTAGACTATTGTTCTCAGATTTGGTCCCCAGGATTTGAAGGGGATAAATTAACTGTGGAAAGGATACAAAGGCGGATGACAAAGATGGTTTCAGGACTGTACAAGCATAGTTATGAGGATCGGCTGAGGGAATGTGGACTGCAGAGTTTGGTGGATAGAAGAAGGAGAGGTGATATGATTGAGACTTTGAAACTGTTGAGAGGTGGTTACAGGGTTGACATTGGGGAGTTCTTTCAATTGGTTGAACAGTGGGAAGGAGTGATTACAAGAGGCCATCCCTGGAAGTTACGAAAGGAAACTGTGAGCAAGAGGGTGAGGAGTGGTTTCTTTGCATGGAGGGTGGTTGAACTGTGGAATGCATTGCCTGATGGAGTGGTGAGAGCGACAACGGTCAATGAGTTTAAGGAGTGGTATGGTAGACTTTGTGTTTCTTAAGGGGGACCTCCCCTCGATGAATCTTGACAGACTTTCCTCCCACAATGAGTCTTTTGACTCCATGGAAGCCTGAATAATAATAATAATAATAATAATAATAATAATAATAATAATAATAATAATAATAATTTTTACAAAATCTTAATAACCACAGAAAAAATACAAACTAGTATAGCTTTGATACATCTTTCTACCACCAAATTTATGCAATGGCACTATCTTATCCTCAGTTCAGTAAATTGCCCTTTAGCACTTTCAATAAAGTGCTACTTTCATTAATCTGCTCCTGACCCTGCACCAGACTCTTGTAAATCCACCTAGTCTTCAACTAAAACCGAGAAACCCTTTCTAGTCCATGGACGAACTCTCTTCAGCTGCCTTACCATCAACACCTGACATGTGGAGAGAACACTGGTCCAACAATATTCTAACAAATGTTTTTTGGATTAAAGAACCCTGTGCTCTGCAGCCTGGTTTTGCCCTTCCTAGGAAGATTTGATCCTTTATTGTGACTGTTTTCTTGTGGCCCAGATGATCACTCATATTGTGAATGACTGCCCAAGGTGCCAATTTCATGGTGGTAGCCTTCAGGACATCCATGAGGTGACAGGTGAGGCCCTGGACTAGCTTTCTGGTCTGGACATTGACCTGTAGCTGCTTTTGCCATAAGAATAAATAAATAACTTAATTAATTAAACAGTCAGGTTAATGGCACATTCTTTAGCACACTCTGGGTGGGAGATGAATTTCATCACCTAGTGTGAGATCACTGTCTACTTATTGGAGGCTTGAAAAAGTTATGTGTTTAACCTCCAGAGCAGGGTTTCTGGACTGTGTAAAAAATAAAGAGAATTAAAGTTGATCAGCTTTTACAGGTAAATTGTAGACTCGACTATACAAACATTATTGAAAAAAAAATGAACCAAATTGAAAACAAGAACTAAACCTTAGAGTCTTGGTGCCGAACTCTAAAGAAGACATTCATTGATTGAGCTAGGATGTATGTGGTAAAGTTGTCTGCAAGAATAGAAAAATAAGAACATCTTGGTGGACACAAGAAGAGAGCCAAGCTATGTGTCAAAGTAACTAAACAAAAGTCATGGGAAGACTTCAGTAAGAGTATAAGAGATGGAAAATAAATACCAGGAAGGTGACAAAATGTTCTGGAGGCTAAAGCTTAGAAATGGAGGAAACAGTTTTGTAAAAGGAATTAAAGATGATAAAGGTGAAGTGAAAGATGCAGAGAAGGATATCCCAGAAAACTGTACTTGAAAATTTTCAATAGGAATGCAAAGGGGATTACATATCAATACTTGAGTTAGAAAAAGCAGTCTAAAACTTGAAATGTGGAAAAGCAGCTGGAGTGGATGATATTCGACCAGAAATGCTCAAGCATGGAGGTATAAATTGCAGTGAATATACTACATAATTCAGACAGCCTGGTCAGAAGGTCGAATTCCTGATGATTGGAGTAGAGCTCTCATAGCATTGATCTATAAAAAAGGGAAAGCTGAATGTGAGAATTTTAGAGGAATTTCTCTACTAAAGTGTTCCAGGTAGGATTTATGCATACTTGAAATGAAGTTGTGAAATCAAGCATACTTGAAAAGACGTTGCAAATGATTGTGGAAGAGAAACTTGGAGAAAAACAAGCTAGGTTCTGGCCAAATAGAGGTTGTCAATATCAGATTTTTACTTTAAGACAAATAGTTGAGAAATTGTGGGAATATGACAAGGATCTGTACTTAAGTTTTGTAGATCTGGAAAAAGGCATACAACAAGGTGCCCAGAGAAAACCTTCTCAAAACACTTCAGTTGTATGTGGTGGTGGGGGGGGTGATTGAACATAATACAGAGCAGTACATAGTCTACATTTAAGTTGTCAGTCAGCAATTAGAATTGAAGGAAATACAGGAAGATGGTTTGATGTAAAATCAGGTGTAAGGCAAGAATGCACATTATTTCCACTCTTATTCATCATCTATATGGATCAATTATGAAAGAAAGTGGCATTAGGCCTGATATCAAACGTGACTTTTTGCTTTATGCAGCTGATGTTGCACTCCTAAATACATCTACTGCAAGTCTCCTGGATTCTTTAACTAAATTGAATAACAGCTGTAACAAATTTGGCATGAAAATCTGTAATAAAAAGACCAAAACTCTGAAAATAGGCAGGAACATAGAAAACTTCAACTGCATTTTGAATGGAGATCCTATAGAACAAGCAAAATATTTCAGCCATTTAGGCACAGTTTTTAGTGAAAATGGCAGGTGAAATCTGGAAATAGACAGCAGAATAAGCAAAGCTGGTATGGTGGGTAGCCAGCTAAATAAATTTATATGGAATAAGAGAGAAATTAGCCAAAATACCAAATTAGCAGTATACAAGACAGTGTTTAAATCAGTTTTAAGTTATGTATCCGAGAGTTGGGTTAGAAATAAAGCGCTTGATCAATGACTAGAGACCACAGATATGAAAGTTCTGAAAAAAAATTAGAGGAGTGAACTGATGGCATCAATGGCAGAATCATATTAAAAATGAAGATATTAGAAAGGACCTAGACATTATTAATATTCAAGAATGTGTCGGCAGAAATAATCTAAGGTGGCCACTTAAATAAAATGGGTGAGGAAAAGTTAGCACAAGAGGCGTTTGATGTCAAAATGGCAGGAAAGAGACCCAGAGGATGGCTAAGGTCTTGGTGAATTGAAGAGGAAGAATATTGGAGTGCTCACAAGCAGTGCTGTAACTAGCATTAAATTAGTCCTGTGCAAGATTTTATTTTTTACCCCCCTATTTTTGGAAAAAAAATAAAAAAACAACAAATATGATAGAAATAGAAATTCTGTAATGTTTTAGATGAAAGAAAAAATTTTACTGCCAATAAGAAAAATCATTACTTATACAATTCCTATTTAATAGTTGTTTCTTATTGGTCATTTCATTTTTAACTTTAACCAAAAATGTTATGGACTCGACCTCCACAGCAGTAAAATTTAAATTTTTAAAATAAAAATATAATATTGATTATTTATTTTTGATATCCCATTTCAGGGCCTCCTTTATCTAGGGGCCCTGTTCCTGTGCACTCATTGCATCTGCCTAGTTCTGGCACTGCTCACAAGTAATAAACTGATTTTGAGGAAAATTGTTGATATTATTATTATTATTATTATTATTACACCCTCCATGGAGTCGACAGACTTATTGTGGGAGGTTCATTCAACTCACAACATATTTATCGTACAGAATCTTAAAGTCCTTAACACTCCTTGCATTAACAACACATTCTGGTAATACATTCCATTCACTGACAATTCTCCATGTAAAAAATCTACTCCTCACACCCTTCTTCACCAAACTTTTACATAACTTCCAGGGATGACCTCTGGTTCTTTCTCTCACCTTCTACTCTTTTTATAATCCCCTCTGGATTAATCTGATAAAATCCTCTCACTAGCTTAAATGTCTCTATCATATCACCTCTCTTCCTCCTATCCACATCTCTTCAACCTCTCTCCATAGTCAGCATTCCAAAGTCTGAATATTGTTTTAGTCACTCGCCTCTGGACACTCTCCAGTGTCTCCACATCACATTGAAAGCCAGGTGACCAGATCTGAGCACAAAAGTGCAAGTGTGGTCTGACCAGTGCCTTATACAGTGGCACAACCACTGTATAAGGCACTGGCCATCCTTATCCTAGCACGTTAGAGTAGTTCTTATCAAAGCAGCACTACGATGTGCAACCTTTGCAACCCTAGCAATATACCCTGTAAACTTCAGTCTACTGTCAACCATCACTCTTAAATCTCTAATCTCATCCATTTCTTGTAGTATGGCACCATTGATATAGTACACAGCCTTATATTTCTATACTCCAAAATGCAACATCTTGCACTTATTGATATTAAAACAACCCCACTCTTTTGTCCAAGTAAAAAGTCTATTCAAATCTTCTTGAAGGGATGCAGCATCAGCAGTGCTACTTATAATTCTTCCCAACTTTGCATCATCAGCAAATAACTGAAGATACCCAGTCAGTCCACATGAAATATCATTTACAAACAAGTTAAACAGCAGGGATGCCAAGAACAGAACCCTGGGGCATGCCACTGGTTACCCTTCTTTTTTGAGACACTGCTCCATCAAATACAGCCTGCTGGTATCCTTAAGAGAGCCAATCTCTGATCAATCTAATCAATATACTGTCTATTATCATCATCTACAGTTTGTACACCAACTTATTATGTGGTAATCTATCAAAAGCTTTTGCAATGTCTAAGAATATCACTGTATTCTTAGACGTTGCAAAAGCTTTTGATATTATTCTCCCTTATCTAACACACTTGTCACCTTATCACAAAATGCTAGTAAATTACTGAAACAGGACCTACCCTTCACAAATCCATGCTGACCTTCATAAAGAATGTCATGTCCATCAACTCAGTTCTATATTCTATTCCTTACCAATCTCTCCAACACGTTGACCACAACTGCAATTATACAGACTGGCTATAGTTGGAGACTTTTGTCTTAAAACCATGTTTGTGGAGTGGTACTATTTTATCTTCTTTCCACTCCTAAGAACCCTACTTACTGCAAGCCTTTCATTAAATAACCAGGTGATACTTGGTGATATGTCACCCATTCCCACAGCCTTATTCACATCTAACCCAACAAACATCTGATACACCTCTGTTTCTTTCACTTCCAATTCTCCTAATACTTGTCTCTCTTCTATATATTATACCGGATAATTTATACCAGTATGATATATGCTGATAAAGTGTTCATTCAATAATTCCACTATATTCTTTGAAGCTGTTAGTCTGCCATAGTTATTCTTCCTCTTGCTTGCCATGTAACAGAAAAATTCCTTTCAGTTAACCTTGGCCTAACTAGCCAATCTCATCTCATACTGCACCTTTTCTTATTATTATTATCATTATTATTATTATGGGTATCTCCATGGAGTCAGTAGACTCATCGCGGGAGTTCCAAACTATCAAAACAATATCTATCATATCTCTTCTTGAATTCATTTACAGACGAAGAACTCACAACTGAGTCAGGCAATGCATTCCACTCATTCACCACCCTCCAGGCAAAAACCTTGTTCTCACAGCCTTGTTAACCATTTTTGTCACCTTTCTAACCTACACCTTATACTCTTCATCGATCTGATCACCACCAACTGTCTTGTACCTCGTCCATAATATTTTCTTTTCCAGCACAGCTTGCTTGATTTTTCTGTTCATCCATTTCACTCCCACTCTGTTTACTTGCTTAACTCTCAGTATGCAGTGATGTATTGCTTTGTCAGATACTGCCTTATGAGGTTCCATGCATTGTCAACATCTTTTCCGCTCAGCTCATCTACCCAATTTACTGATGCTAGCTTGCTAATAATAGGTTGATAACAATGTAAACTTAATCATGTAGTGCTGTCATAGTAACATAACATCCCTTGGGGGTACATATCAGGAAATCGATAATGATGATGATGTAAAAAATAAATGAAAAATACAAAAAATTTAAATTTGATAAAAATAAAAATTAAAAAACCTCAGCCTATCCACAGTACAAACTGTGCTATAGTTTTGCTCATTAACTTTTGTGGGTGAGAACAACTTTAAAAAAAAAAAACATTCCCTTACAACATGTGGCAAAATCCCCTCTAGTCCCACTGTGTTACTGGCATATAGACTACTTGGTATTTGAAATACTCCCTATTCATTCATTTCTAATCCTTCTGCAAGAATGGTTCACCAGGCTGGAACATCATCACAAAGTTACCCATTACATAGCTTTATTATGCTGTTACGCTATTTAACATAATGCTGCTATTATGCTGTTATTATGTTAAGAGTTTGGTAAATGCAAGAAGAATGATTGTTATGGGAGATTTTAACTACAGTAGTAAAAATTGGGGATAGGAAGATGCATGTAGCAATAAGGGAATGGAATTTCTAGAATTCTTGAGGGTCTAATGTCTTAGGCAACTTGTAATAGAAGGAACAAGAGGTTCAAGAGTTTTGGATGTGGTTATATCATCAGAAGAGTTGATAATAACTGAGATGACATCTCTCCCACCAGTTGGAGAGAGTGACCATATGGTTTTGACTTGGAAAATGAATAGACAGGCAGGAGTATCAAAGAGAAGGGAACATATGTGGAATTATAAGGCAGGTGATTATAATAGTCTAAGATGTCAACTTGGAGAAGTTTCATGGAGGGAGGAATTGGATGGCTGGGATATCATTAGTGCATGGGAAATTGTGAAGGAATATTTGTTAGCAGCAATGGTAATATATCATGAGTGAAGAAGAGGACACGATTTGGAGTAAAGTGGATGACAAACAATATTAAGCAGGAATTGCATGCGAAAGGCTATGGAAGAGATATAAGGAGACAGGTGAAAAGAAGATGCATGAAGAATATAAGACACAGGCCAGGAGAGTGACTAGTATGGTAAAGAAGGCAAAACTGGAATATGAGAGGAGATAGCCTCTAAGTTCCAAAGAAAATTCTAGTGAATTTTTTAGCTCACCAGTAGGAGGAGAAATGACTGTGGAAGAATGATATATTATTATTATTATTAAACAAGACCTCATGGAGTCAAAGACTCATCTAGGAGGTCCTTTTATCTCACACACATCTCATCATACCGCATCTTAAAAACATTCAAACTCCTTGCAGACACCACACTCTCAGGTAAGGCATTCCAATCACTCACACCTCTACACGAAAAAAACCTGCCTCTCACTCCCCTACTCACACCCTCTTTATACAGTTTCCAGGGATGACCTCTGGTTCTCCCCTGATCTCCCACTATTCTCTGTAGAACTTCTCCACCATTGATCCTATAACAACCCCTTACCAACTTGTAAGTCTCTATCATATCTCCCCTCTTCCTTCTCTCCACTAGACTGCAAATTACATCTTTTCAATCTTTCCTCATACTCGACATTCCAGAGGTCAGAAACTACCTTAGTCAGTCGCCTTTGGACCCTTTCCAACATTTCTTCATCCTTCTGAAAACTAGGTGACCAAATTTGGGCACAATAGTCCATGTGTGGCCTAATCAAAGCCTTATACAATGAAACAAGAATCTCCCTACTTCTACACGTCAGTGTCCTCCGCATCATTCCCAGAAGTCTTTGTGTTGTCTTCACAATTTTGGCGATGTGTCCCCTGAATTTTAGATCCTTATCCACTATCACCCCCAGATCTCTTATTTCCTCTACTTCCAACAATATATTCTCACCAAGCATAAATTTTGCATCCCATCTTTGTTTCCCAAATTTTAAAACCTTACATTTTGCAACATTGAACTCATATCCCTATTTGCTTGCCCAATCAATCAATTTATTCAAGTCTTCTTGCAAGGCCACAACATCCTCACTACTCTTTATGTTTCGTCCCAACTTTGCATCATCTGCAAACAACTGAATATCTCCTTCCAAATCTTCAGCTATATCATTAATATACAAGTTAAATAGTAATGGCCCTAAAACAGATCCCTGAGGCATTCCACTAGTGACTTTCCTTTTCCTGGATATTGCACCCTCATACACAACTTGTTGATACCTATCAGATAGCCAGTCTCCAATCCAATGCCCTAATCTAATATCCAACCCCATCTGCTCTAGTTTGACTGTCAACTTATCATGAGGTACTCTATCAAAACCTTTTGCGAAATCCAAGTATATTACTGTGTATCCTTCTCCTCTGTCCAAGGAAGCAGTCACTTTATTGTAATAAGTAAGTAGATTACTAAAACATGACCTCCCTTTAGCAAATCCATGCTGTCCATCAAAGATTATACCATTGTTGGTATAATCTTTGATGGACCCAACTCTGGATCCTAGTTCTCACAAGCTTCTCCAACAACTTAACCACAACACCTGACACACAGATAGGCCTATAGTTTGATGATTGAGTTCGATCACCTCCTTTATAAAGTGGCACAATCTTGCCTTCCTTCCACTCTTTAGGGACTTGACCAAGTGCAAGACTCATATTAAAAAAATATGTCAAGGCAGGTGTCAACTCTCTGGCACATTCCTTCAGAATACATGGTGATATATTATCAAGTCCCACAGCCTTATTTACATCTGGTTTACTCAACTCCCCAAACACCTCTTGCTCACTTACAGTCAGTCTCTCCTCCCCATCATCAACTGCTCTTAATCTCTCCATGAAGTCACATTCACAAGATTGAAAGATCTTTATGAACTGCTCATTAAGTATCTCCACCACACATTCTGCAACAGCTGTCTTTATACCATTTCCTCCAATCAATATCATCCTTCCATAATCATTGTTTCTTTTGCTGGTTACATATCGAAAGAACTCCCTAGGATTCTTTTCATACCTCTCTTTAGCTAATCTCGCCAACCAAGTCACCCTCCTTGCCTGGTCTTTGTAGACCACATGAAATTGGTTACTTCCACTTCTCTTATGCTGCCTCCACAGTGCCCTTTTTCTCTGTATTGCATGCTTAATCTCTTTATTCATCCATCTCACACCTACCTTATTTAACCTTCTCACCCGTGGTATACATTTAGACATTGCATCTACTAAATATTTTTTGAAAATCCCCCAAGCTGCATTGATCTCTTTTCCAACTAACTCCTCATTCCATGCTACACCTGCAAGTTGTCTCCTGAGCTCTTCATAATCAACCCCCCCCCCCTTGTAGTTCCACATATACCCTTTTTTCACAGGGGTCCTTGCACTGCTGGCAACCACCCAGGTAATCACCTCATGGTCACTTTCACCAATTGGTGGATGATTTGATACCTCATTGATAATTACATCCTCCGATGAGATGACCAAATCCAAGACCCTTAATCCTCGTGTGCCTTCTGTTACATACTGTCTGAGGTAGTTATCCCTCAAAAACTCAAGAAACTCATTTTCTTTACTTCCGGTTGCTATCTCATCATTCCAGTCTATATTGCCATAATTAAAATCACCCATAATGATCACACTTTTCTTATTTGCTTGGCTTATTTGGCTATACATTTCACTATCACCACAATCCACATTACCAGGTCTATAACAACATCCCACCAAGTAATTGATTCTATTCACCTCTATCTCACACCATACTGCCTCAAAACCACTGGCCCCATTTCCCTCTTGCATCTCTACCTTGTATGGACATAACTCTTTCTCTATCATCAATAGCACTCCCACCTCCCTTTTTACCCCTTCTATCCTCACGAAACACATCATACCTTTCCATCTCTATTCCTGTCAGGATGTCATCCTCATCTAACCATATCTCACTTATTCCTACAATCTCTTGGTGCACAGATGCAATTAGTGCAACCATTTCATCCCCCTTGTTTCTTATACTTCTAGCATTGGTATACAAACACAACAACTCATTTCTGGATCTACAGCTAGTTCCACTGATACCACTCACTCCATGTGATCTCTCCATGCTGGACTGGGGCCATTTCCCTTTCTGCTTCTTCATTTTAGAACCCTTTGCAATTCCATCTGTTTCCTTTTGATCCCTGATCATCCCATTACTTTCCTGCCTACACATGCTCTCACCTCCTCTTGGAGCATCCACCTTTCTCACGCTGTGTATCCCTGTCCGCCCTGAGCCTCCCCGTTTCCCTGCTTCTCTTGCACACCCATTCTCTCATTTTCTATACTCATATCACTCACTTCGCCATTCATTTCCACTTCTTCAGTCTCTCCTGTCTTACTCTCCTGCTCTTCCACATCGCACCCCTCTCGATCCGATTCATTCTCTCTATTCACTTCTCCACTTTCCAGCAGCAGTCTCTCCAAGCGACTCACACCATAACCACTCAAATGCAGTCCATCGCTCCCATACAGCTCACTTCGTCCCTCAAACTCATTCCACACATTAACAAACTGTACTCCTATCTCCTCACACATTTCAGCCAGAATATTATTCATAATCTTTGCTCTCCGCCTCATTTCACCACAATCATACCTAGGCAACACACTGACTACCCTTCCTGCACACTATTCTCTTTTATCTTTCCAAGCAGTCTCCTGACATTCATTTTCAGATGCTCTTTGTTCTCTCTCAAATCTTTTGTACTAATTAATACAATTAACTCTTTTGCTCGTTCCCGCCTCATATTCAATGCCTCAATCACTCTACTCATTTTACCGCCTGGAAAACATACCATGTGCATTTTATCCTCTAGCACACCTTTAATAATGGAGTCGCCATACGTCTCTCGCTCATCTTTCGTTAACTCTTTCATGCCATCATGATTTATTTTAATAGTTTTGACCTGAATTCTCTTAATTTCATTCCGCATCCATTCCATTTCTTGATTCATCCAATCCAATTCACCTTCCGAACCTCGTGACACATTCTCTCTATCATTAAATCTTTCTAACTCTCGACCCCCTCTTCTCACTTTCCCTCTCATTCATCCTTCTTTGTTTCCGTACTTTCGGTCCAACATACGTCCAACTTTCACTATCATTCTTCTCACTTTCACTCTCACATATCTTTCTTTGTTTCCGTACTTTCGGACTAACATGCGTCCAACTTTCGCTATCATTCTTCTCACTTTTACTGTCATTCATCTTTCTTTGGTTCAGTACTTTCGTTCCAACATGCGTCCAACTTTCGCCATCATTCATTCTTTTTTCGCTATCATTCATTCTTTCGATTTTTTTTACTTGCGATTTCTGCATCACGCCATTTCTACTTTCATTCGTTCTCTCAATTTTGTTTCTTTCCGCCTCACTTTCGTCCCTTTTAACATTCATTACGGTTGTCAAATCGCTCTTTTTCTTTTTTCCTGATTTTTTAACATTTTTTCGCCTGTCTTTTACACCAACCTTCTCTTTCAAATGTGCACTCGCGACACAATCGGTACTAGCACTTTCTGTCATCAATTTCATATTCGCATTCATCAATTCCTCATTCAGGTCACATTTCGCTCACACCCTTCTTCCATCCGCACTAAACAGGATAAAATTGCAGAATAAAAACAGGATAATATTGCAGGATAAAAATGGGAATACAGTGACTGATGCAGAGGACATAGTGGAATTGTTCAATGATCACTTTATTGGAGTATTTCATCCTGGAGGAGCCAGTTTTAATACTAGAGGGATAGGGCAGGTTTGAGGTTTAGAGTTACAGGAGAAGTGTGTGTTTCAAATACCGAGTACTCTGGATGTCATTAAAGCTGTGGGACTGGATGGTATTTCACCACGAGTTTTGAGAGAAGGTGCTAGGGAACTGACAGTGCCTTTGACCTGGCTTTTCAAAGAGGTTTAAGAGTTTTGGATTTGGTTATAGCATTAAAAGAGTTCATATTAACTGAGATGACATCTCTCCCACCAGTTGGAGAGAGTCTGGCTGCGGGAAAGGTTTCTATGGAATGGAAGGAAGGTAAGATAGTGCCATTGCGTAAGGGTGGCAGCAGACTGGAAGTGTCTAATTATAGCTAGTTTGTGTGTCATCAGTAGTTGTTAATATCTTGGAGAAAGTAGTGAGGGACCGTATACAGCATTGGGCAGATGAGGGTGGTGTGACCCCTGAGAGTCAACATAGATTTGTGAAGGGGCGCTCTTGTTTTAGCAATATGCTGGTCTTTTGTGATAAAGTTACAAGAACATTAGAGGAAAAGCATATACTGCCATTTTCTTAGACTTAGCGAAAGCATTTGACAGGGTGCCACATGATAAGCTGATATTAAAGTTACAATACATGGGTCTGGATGTCAGAATGGTCATCTGGATTCAGGATTGGCTGTCCAATAGGTATCAGAGAATAGTGTATGGTGGGACAGTTTCAAGGAGGCAGAGGGTCACAAGTGGGGTCCCTCAGGGCTCAATACTGGGACCTATATTGTTTGACCTTTATATCAATGA
Organism: Typopeltis vanoorti; assembly: GCF_054136105.1. Classification (NCBI taxonomy): domain Eukaryota; kingdom Metazoa; phylum Arthropoda; class Arachnida; order Uropygi; family Thelyphonidae; genus Typopeltis; species Typopeltis vanoorti. The sequence goes on from NC_143557.1 coordinate 135,813,820, forward strand.
CATAGTCAGTGGATTGCAAGGGGATATTCAGTTGTTTGCGGATGATGCAAAGCTGGGAAGGATTATTAGTAATGTGCAGATGTGGTTACCCTGCAAGAGGATTTGAATAAGCTAGATAGATGGGCAAATGAATGTGGATATCAGTTTAATGCAGTAAAATGTAAGGTCTTGAGGTTTGGGAAACATCGATGGATGCTGCATACTCTTTGGGAGGAGCTATACTAGAAGAAGTAGGGGAGACAAGAGCTCTGGAGTTGATGATTGATAGAGACCTGAAATTTAGGGGACATATTGCAAAGGTAGTGAAGGTAACTCAAAGGATTGCTGCAGTAATGAGAAGGAACACTGACCTGCAGAGATAAAAGGGTTATCATTCCGTTGTATAAGTCTCTGATCAGACCACACTTAGACTATTGTTCCCAGATTTGTCACCAGGATTTGAAGGGGATAAATTAACTGTGGAAAGGATACAAAGGCGGATGACAAAGATGGTTTCAGAACTGTACAAGCATAGTTATGAGAATCGGCTGAGGGAATGTGGACTGCAGAGTTTTGTGGATAGAAGAAGGAGAGGTGATATGATTGAGACTTTGAAACTGTTGAGAGGTGGTGACGGGGTTGACACTGGGAAGTTGTTTCACTTGGTTGAACAGTGGGAAGGAGTGATTACAAGAGGCCATCCCTGGAAGTTACGAAAGGAAACTGTTTGCAAGAGAGTGAGGAGTGGTTTCTTTGCATGGAGGGTGGTTGAACCATGGAATGCATTGCCTGATGGAGTGGTGAAAGTGAGAGTGGTCAATGAGTTTAATGAGTGGTAGGATAGACTCTGTGTTTCTGAGGGGGACCTACCCCTCGATGAGTCTTGATAGACTTTGTGTTTCTTAGGAAGGACCTCCCACGATGAGTCTTTTGACTCCATGGAGGCCTGAATAATAATAATAATAATAATAATAATAATTATTATTATTTCATATCCTACCTCTCTAGCCAATAGGATCATCTGATGACATTAATTTTCCCTCCTTCTGTCCACTATCAGAAGAATTCCTTGGGAATGCATGTTGTATTCTAATTTTTTTCTCCTTACTGTATTAGTCATGTTCCTACTCCAAGCTTTATATTAGTTGTGCAACTATTCTCAATCTCTCTTTATATGCTATTTATAATATCTTTTTCATCTGCATTTCCTGTTTGATTTTCTAGTCATTTATTTCGCTCTAAATTTCTTTTTCTTCTTCACTTGAGATGGTTAATTTGCCAGTGCTGTTAACAAAGTTTTCTTAACTATCTGCCATGCACTACCAATTACTCTTCTTTCAAATTTTTTATCCAGTCTATTGAGTCAATTATAGTTGCCTGCTTTTAATTCCACATAAATTAACTAAATCTGCCGTGCAATCCCAATTACTCTTCTTTCAAATTCTTTTATCCAGACTACTGTTTAAGTTAGTTTTTCAGTAGATTATAATTGCCTGTCTTTTAATTCTGCATAAATTAACTATTTATTTATAAATACTTAATTTATAAATTACCTATTTATAAATTTGTTATAAAAGAGCTCCAGAAAAGATAATTGCTTATCTTTTCTAATAAATTTTTAATTAATATTGCTTTAATTTTAGTATACTATTGTTTATTTTTGATAACTTAGTATCTGTGATTTTTGGCCTTGGGGATTTGTTATTAACTTTATTAACTGAAATTTTTAATTTTGCATTCTTTGAATGGAACACAATATCGGTACGCATGAGGTTAACTACATGGGCATCAACTGGTGCAGCTAGGCCAGCATCGGGAAAAGTGCCATTAATGATGGAGATTTTTCAAAAACAGTTTGATGTTGTGAGTTGAATATGTAAGCATGCCGAAACATGAATGATGTCTTTATGGAGAGACTAAACAAGAGACGAGAGAGAGTATCGATTTGTAGGAAGTGTGATATTTTGCTAGACTACAAGTTAATGAATGCAAAACAGACTGAAGAAATTAAAGATAGAGTAAATGAAAGAAACGGAAATGAAACCGATAGCTAGTGAGACTGAGGGAGTGAAAGAATGCAAGAAATTAGAAGCAAAAAATAAGTTATAAAGTAGCAAAAGAAAGTATGAATGAGGAAATGTAAGGTGTGACAGAATGAGAGGTAGTGAGACTATGGGAGTGAAATTGTCAGAAAACAAGATTTGATGAAACGGTTATTCAAAATAAAATAAAAAATGCTGAGTGATTAGACTTTACTGGAAACAAATGAAAGTGTGCAGAAGAATAGAATGAAAGAAAAAATGGTAAGAGAGGTGATGAGTGATTCGAGAATGGCAGTGTATGAAGATTCCATTGTTAGAGGATTGGTTAATGAGAGAGTCCATAAGGTCTGCTATCCAGGAGGAAGAATGAGCAAGATAATTCGTGCTTTGGATATGAAGGGAAAATGAGCAAGGAAATAGTGGTGGTTGTGGGGACAAATGATTTAAGCAAACATGAGGAGAATATAAGGAAGGATATTAGGAGGTTATTAATGAGAGTGAAAGATAACAGTATAGTGAGAAAGGTTGTCAGTGTGTTGCGAGGTATGACAAGGTTTAGTTTGAATTGCATTTCAATGGTGTTGGAGCGAATGAACTGGAGATACTGTTACTAGATGGAAGTGTAGTGTGTGATGCGATCAGGCGATCAGAAGTAAGAGATTAAATGAAAGATCAGGAAAGTGGTATTGAAGAGATAGATGTGCTTGGATGGAAAAATGTGATAATGTGAGAGATGAAGAGAGAGAATGGAAATGCAAGATAAACAGGTAAACAGAAGGAGCCCAGGTGGACAGGGAAACATGGAATAGGGAAAGTATGTTGGAAGCAGTAGTAAATGTATGTATGGGGATGATCAGAATAGAAATGAAATAGATCAGGATGTGTGTGTGTGTGTGTGGGGAAACTGAGCAGATATATGTGCCAAATGGTGATAAAGGTGATTAGGGCAGGGCAGGTGTGGTGGGGAAATCACAACTAACAAGTGGCTTGGGAATGACTTGTTATAGACCTAAATATGAACCGCTGTTTATTTACAAATGGCAGGAGTATCAGAAATAAGAGAGATGAAATTGTTTCATTGTTTGAGATTATTCATCCCAAAATCATTGGAATAAATGAAACAAGATTAAATGAAGATGATATCCTAATGGGAATAGAAGTGGAAGGGTATAGTGTTTACTGTGAGAATAGAAAGGACAAGAATGGAGGTGGGCTGCTGATGTGGCATGGGTAGTATATCTACATAAAGTACCCATAAAAGAGAAATAGTGACAATGGTTATGAGGCAGTGCGGTGTGATTTTGAGGTTGATAGGAAGATATATTTATTTGGATGTTGCTATAGGCCATGGAGTTTGAAGGGTAGTGATGAAGAAATGTATAAGCAACTTGAATTAGTGAATAAAAGAAGGATGATTATTATGGGCAATTTTACAGCAGTGTAGATTGGAATAAAGAGATAGAATTTGGGAATAAGGAAAATGAATTTCTTGAGTTCTTGAGAGACAATTATCTCAAGCTGCACGTAAAGGAGGTCATGTGAGGATCGAGAGATTTAGATCTGATCATTTCATCAGAGGATGCAATTATGAGTGGAGTTTTACACTTTCCTCCATATGGTGAGATTGATCATGAAGTGATCACCTGGGTTGTGGCTTGCCATATGCAGACTTCTGTGAGGAAATGATATATGTGGAAGTACAAGTATGATTATGACAAGTTTAGGAGACAGTTTGGAGCTCCGGAATGGACTGACGAGTTGAGTGGTAAGGAAATAAATGCTGCTTAGGAACTGAACAAAGAAATACATAAAAGCATCGATGTGTCAATGTATTCCGAAGTTAAAAAGGCTGAATAAGGTAGGTGTAAAATGGATGAATGAGTGGATTAAGCATGAAATATGGAAGAAGAAGTAGACACTTTGGAGTATTACAACATGAATAATGGTGATAATCAGTTACACAAAGAGTCTAAAGAGCAAGCCAGGAGAGTGACTATTAGTAAGGACAATAAAAGTGCAGTATGAGTAGAAATTAGCAAATCAGGTGAAGGAAAACCCTCAAGAATTTTTTAGATATGTAACGAGTACAAGGAAGGATGATTGTGGTATTATGATGTTAATTGATGAAAATGATAGAATGGTAATTGTTGCAGAAGACATTGTTTAAGTATTGAGTGATCAAGTTATAGGGCTCTTTCATCCTCATCAGGGTGAAATCATCAGAAACTCAAGTGTAGAGTACATAGGAGACAACATGGTTGATTGTGAGTGAGCAAGAGGTATATGAGGAAATAAATAAACTTGATGCCAATAAGACGATACAAGTTGATGACATATCACACTCTTCTTAGTAAATGTTCCAGGTAATTGGGAGTAGCATTGTCATGCTTATTTAATACGAGTCTTACAACAGTACAGGTTCCAAGAGAGAAGAAAGTAGATAAAATTGTTCCACTGCATAAAGGTGGTGATAAGACTTTGGCTACAATTTATAGGCCAATCTGTATATCTGGAGATTGGTGAAGGTTCTAGAAAGATTCGTAAGAACTAGGATACAGAAATGAGTTGATAACAGCAGTATTCCCTGTGATTGTCAGCATGGGTTTGTTAAATGGAGATCATGTTTTACTAATTTACTTATGCACTATAACAAGGTAAATGTTTTGCACAAGGGAGATACATATACAGTGGTGTACTTGGATTTTGATAGACTGCCACACAACAAGCTGTTAAATAAATTTCAACAGATGAGATTGGAAAACAGACTTCTGAGATGGATCAGTGACTGGATCTCAGATAGATATCAGAAATTTGTATGTGGGAGTGTAGTATTTCAAAAGAGGAAGGTCAGTAGTGATGTGCTGCAGGGATCGGTTTTGGGACCATTGTTGTTCAGTTTGTATATTAATGATATTGGGATGGGTTTAACTGGTGATATGCAGTAGTTTGCAGATGATGCAAAATTGGGGAGAGTAATTTAAAATGAAGTAGATGTTATGGTCTTAGAGGAGAACTAGAATAGATTTCATGAATGGGCAGGTAAGTGGAACTTCAATTCAATGTTGCAAAGCTAAGGTTTTGAAATTTGGTAAGCCATGATGGGATGCAAAGTATATACTTGATGAGGAAACTTTAAAGAGGTAGAAGAGATGAAAGATCTGGGAGTAGTGGTGGTGGACAAGAACCTGAAATTCAGGGGCCACAATGCACAAGTAATGAAGATGTTGCATCAGATAATGGTAATGATGCAGAGGACCCTGACAAGCAGAAATAGAGAGGTTATTATGCCATCATGCAAAGCCTTGATCAGGCCTCATGTGGATTATTTTACATAGATTTGGATGCCAGGTTTACATGGTGATGAGGATATGTTGGAAAGGGTCCAGAGAAGATTTACAAAGGTGGTCAGTGGTCTTTGGAAAGTGGAATATTATTATTATTATTATATGGACACCTCCATGGAGTCCGAAGACCATCGCAGGAGACCCAATCTATACACACAATCTATCATACCTATCCTTGAACCCATTAACAGAAAAAAAAAAAAAAAAAAACACTCACAACTGACTCTGGCAACCCATTCCACTCATTCACCATTCTCCATGCAAAAACCTCTAGTCCTGACACCCCCTGCTGACAACACCTTTATTCAACTTCCAAGGGGTGACTCCTTGTTCTGGTCCCTCTAGCCACATGCTAAAACATTTCCCCTGCAGCTATTCTATAAAATTCTTTAAGAACTTGAAATGTTTCTATCTATTCCTTCTTTTTCTCCTGTCAGCCAACTTCTGCAATCCACACACCTTCAATCTATTCTCATGAGGAACATTTCACAGACCACTCACCAGCACTGAACCTTGTGGCACACCACTAGTCACCAGCTTTTGCCTCAATTCTGCCACTACATATACCACTTTTTGATATCTGTACAGCAGCCACCCTTTATACACTTGGTTAAGTGGATAAGTTCACTCTTATCCACTTAACCAATGTCATATCTATCCCCATTTCTTCTAATTTGCATAACAGTGTTCCATGTGGTATTCTGTCAAATGTCTTTTCAAAATCCAGCAAAATCATCATGTGGCCATTTCCTTTATCCAACTCAGCTATAACTCTATTATAAAAAGTTATTAAATTACTCATGCATGACCGACCCTTCACAAAGCCACGTTGACCCTCATACAGGATCATATTTTTATCCACCCATTGAATTCTCTTTTTTACCAATTTTTCTAATACATTTACCACCACACCTGAGATACTGATTGGTCTATAATTTGCTACTGTAGTCTTAGAATGTCCCTTATGCCAAGGAATAATTTTGCCCTCTTTCCACTCCCTTGGAACTCTACCAGAGCTGAGACTTAAATTAAACAGCTTAGTCAAAGGCATTGCTAGTTCTCTTGCACATTCTTGCAAATCCCTAGCTGATTCATCTAATCCCACAGCTGTATTTACATTGAGATTCTGTAATATCCTAAGAACCTCCAATTCATCCACCTCTGTTCCCACATTAGTGTCTGTCAAATAGGTAAAGCAGTAACCTCACTAAGAAGATATATGCTTGCAAAGTGGTCACTCAGTAACTCAACTATTTTATCTGCTTCTGTCTCCTCGTGACCATAATCACTCATTAAGATTAATCTTCCATAGTCATTCTTCCTCCATCACATAATGAAAGAACTTTTTGGGAATTCCTTTGGCCTGCTTGGCTAAATTCTTCTCATAATCTGATTTTGCCTTACTTGCCATGCTGGTCAACTTTCTTGCATGAGCCTTATACTCTTCACGAGTTTGCTGGTCACCTTTCTCTTTATATACCCTCCACAACGTTTTCTTCTTCTGCAGCTCATGCTTATTGATATTATTCATCCATCTAAGTCCTACCTGATTAACCATCTTTATCCTCCTTAAACCTCCTTACTATACACTCCAATACTGTTTCCTCTAGAAGACCCTTAACTACATTCTAAGCACTACTAACATCCATGCAGATTTAAGCTTCTTCTTAAGCATGCCATAATCACCTGCCTTGTAGTTCCACAAATACCCCTTCTTGATAGAATATTATTATTATTATTACATAACACCTCCAGGAAGTCCAAAGACTCATCAAGGGAGGGCACCTGCTCTACAGCTCTCCATCCCCCACCACTCCACTAATCGCAACTACCTCCTTCATCTACACCAGCGCCATCTACCACTGACCACCACCACTATATTCCCAGACAATCACAAACACATGCCCACAGCCAGATTCGAACCCACATATTCCTCATGTTTTACAATTTCCCAAGTCAAGACCCAATAACCAATATCCCAAGTCTGAGGACAGATTACGAGAATGTAAGTTGCAAAGCCTCATGAATAGGAGGAAGAGGGGGGGGGGGGAATATGATTGAGACATATAAGCTAGTCAGGGGTTGTCATTAGGTTGACATGAAAGAGATTTTTCATAAAATGGGAATGGGGGGAGAACAAGAGGCAATCACTGGAAACTGTATAAGGAGGGTGTGAGCAGAGGAGTGAGGAGAAGGTTCTTTATATGGACAGTGGTTAGTGAGTAGAATGCATTGTCTGAGTGTGTCGTGAATGTAGACACATTGAATCGGTTTAAGGCATAGTTAGGTTATGTCAGCTGTAAATTGCCACTCTCACCAATATGACATTCAGTCACAAGCAGATCGTCTGATGCTATGAAACAGTCTAAAATTCTTGATCCTCATGATTCTTGCATCACATGCTGCATAACACATTCTTCTCTCAAGAAGTTCTCCTTTATCAAGGAAATTTTGTTGATACCAGTAATCTTTAATTTCCAATAGTTTCTGACCTCTGGAATGTCGAGTACGAGGAAAGATTGAGAAGATGTAATTTGCAGAGTCTGGTGGACAGGAGAAAAAGGAGAGATATGATAGAGACCTACAAGTTGGTAAGGGGTTGTTATAGGATCAATGTTGGAGAAGTTCTACAGAAAATAGTGGGAAATTAGGGGAGAACCTGAGGTCATCCCTGGAAACTGTATAAAGAAGGTGTGAGTAGGGGAGTGAGAAGCAGGTTTTTTTCGTGCAGAATTGTAAATGATTGGAATGCCTTGCCTGAGATTAGCTCTGCTAACAGATTCCTGGATGCTGACAATGTCAAGTTCTTTCCTAATATCCTCGTTTTTAATATGATATCAGAATTGCAGATGTTAATGTCAGCTCTTTGCTTTATGCAGACGATGTTATACTTCTAAATAAATCTGCTACAAGTCTGCAAGATCCCCTGACTAAATTGAATAACAGTTGTAATAGATATGGTATGAAGGTCAGCAATAAAAAGACAAAGACAATGAAAACAGGCAGAAACATTGAAAATATCAACTGCGTTGTGAATGAAGAACTTATAGAACAAGTAAAACATTTCAGCTACTTAGGCACGATTTTTAGTGAAGATGGTAAATTAAATATGGAAATGGTCAACAAAGCTGGTATGGTAGGAAGTCAATTGAATAAATTCATATGTAATAAGAGAGAAATTAGTCGGAACACTAAATTAGCTGTATACAATACAGTGTTCAAACCAGTTTTAACTTATGGATCTGAGAGCTGGGTCAGAAGTAAAACACTTGACCAAAGACTAGCGACTGCAGATATGAGAGTCCTGAGAAAGATTACAGGCATGAACAGATGACATCAATGGCAATATCATATTAAAAACGAGGATATTAGGAAAGAACTTGACATTGTCAGCATCCAGGAATCTGTTAGCAGAGCTAATCTCAGGTGGTATTGTCACTTAAATAAAATGGGCAAGGAAAGATTAGCAAAACAAGTGTTCTCTGCCAGGTTGGCAGGAAAAACGACCCAGAGGAAGACCAAGGTATAGGTGGATTGATACGGTACAAAGTGCCTTAGACGATAGAAATATAAGATATGATAATGTTGGAGTCTTGACAAGTAACAGACTGATTTGGAGGAAAATTTTAGATAGGAAGTTAGTGATGATGTAAATTTTTCATGCAGTACTATCATATCCTGTACACCCCTTGAGGGTACTTGTAAGGAAGTTGATGATGATTATTATTATTACCCCAAGACCTCATTTAGTCAAAGACTCATCTGGGAGGTCCTTTTATCATACACACAGCTCATTATACCATGCCTTGAACACATTCAAACTCCTTGCGGACACCACACTCTCAGGCAAGGCGTTTCTAAGCTTCTTCAACAACCTCCAGAATATTTTGCCACTTTCTTGATATTTACTTTCTATGTTCTTGTCAAAGTCCTCCCATGACTTTTGTATAGTCAGTTTTACATAGTGTTTAGCTTTCTTACATTTGTCTCTGTATTCTCTAAGAGCACAAGCTGACTTATTTGCAAGGAACTTTTGATATGCTTTCTTCTTTTCCTTCACTGCCTCTTTAACTTCCTGTGTCCACCAGGGAGTTCTGATTTTTTTATCCTTGCAGACAACCTCCCCACATGGCTCTCTGGCTGAATCAATGAGGGTTTTCTATAAGGCTTGCCACTGAATCTCCAAGGTTTGGTTCCTGTTCTCAAACTGTTTTATTTTTTTTTTCTTTGTGTATTTTAGTCTACATTTCATATCTGAGAACTGTTCAACTTTTATTCTCTTTAAAACTTTCTTACATGTTATTCTTTTCAATATGAAATTCAATTTTATCTTGCTCAAGACTAAATAGTGATCACTTCCAATTTCAAATCCTCTGTACACTCTGGTATCCTGCACCAGGGAGAAAACATCACTTTCAACAATAACATAGTCAATGAAACTTTTCTTATTCCTTGCCTCTTCTCTCCATGCAAATTTGTGCACATTTTTATGTTGGAACACGGTGTTAATAATAACCAGTAAATGTCCTGAGCAGAAATCCAACAGCTATTTGCCATTATATTAGTTTTGCTTTTTTCTCCAAATTTTCCCAAAATATTTTTGTATGTCTGACAATCACTTGCTACTTTTCTATTTAGATCCCCAACAAGGACCAACTTTTCCTTTTTCATTGTGTCAGCTGCTTTTTCTAAAGCATCAAAATTTCTCCACTTCTCCCTTAGTAGAACCTTCTGTGGGACCATAGGCACAAATAAGGCTCATTGACCAATTCCCCTTTCTGATATTTGTCCACATCACTCTACTTGAGACTGTCTGCCATTCAAGAAGATTAACCTCGTATTTTGTGTTGAATACTATCGCTACTCCTTCTTTACTTTGATTGTAATTGCCTGAATATAACATTTTGTATTTATTGCTCAGAGAGATATCACCAATTTTTGTCTTTTTTGTTTCAGTTACCTCTATTATGTCGATCTGGTACAAATTTGGGATTTATTATTATTATTATTATTATGATTATTATTCAGGCCTCCATGGAGTCAAAAGACTCATCGTGGGAGGTCCTTCCTAAGAACATAAAGTCTGTCAAGACTCATCAAGAGGAGGTTCCCCCTAAGAAACACAAAATCTATCATACCACTCCTTAAACTCATTGACTGTTCTCGCCCTCACCACTCTATCAGGCAATGCATTCCACGGCTCAATCCCCCCCCCATGCAAAGAAACCACTCCTCACCCTCTTGCTCACAGTTTCCTCTAGCCGACCAAATTGTATTCTTATTGACTTAAACCAATATATAATAATAATAATAATAATAATCATCAAATGAATAAATCAATGTCACAAACTCATTGCCCTTATTCCTCATTCGTCTTGCATTTGTATTGTATATAGAAAAACATTGCATCGCCACTATTTCCATAACTGTTATTACTCTTCACATTTCACTTGGCTGTGCAGTATGGTAAACAGCATCTCATATCTCAAGCTACCATCCCCCATATGAGGCTATCCCTTTCAATTCTCGTTTCTCTACCCTCAGATGCTCACTTTCCAAAAAAATCCTGCTGTGTTCGAACTGATATTAATGAAGGTATGTGCACTAAAAATACCTCTCTTAATACTGAAACTTTCATTTTTTTCTCATGTTGATAATCTACATCTATCTTTGCCATGTCGTTATCCACTTAAGTATAGTAAGATGGCATAATAAGTGGCCTGGTGAGCTGAGTGGTTAGCTTCCTATCTGGTAAGCTAACCTGGTTAGCTTCTTGCAGCTGATCATTACCAACATAAGTTGGTAATGATTATTATTATTATTATTATTATTATTATTATTACCTCTCCAAGACCTCATTAAGTCAAAGACTCATCTGGGAGGTCCTTTTATCACACACACACACATCTCATCATACCATGTTTTAAACACATTCAAACTCTTTGCAGACACCACATTCTCAGGCAAGTCATTCCAATTCTCTTTATACAGTTTCCAGAGATGACCTCTGGTTCTCCCCTGATCTCCCACTATTCTCTGTAGAACTTCTCCAGCATTGATCCTATAACAACCCCTTACCAACTTGTAGGTCTCTATCATATCTCCCCTCTTCCTTCTCTCCACTAGACTCTGCAAATTACATCTTTTCAATCTTTCCTCATACTCGACATTCCAGACGTCAGAAACTATCTTAGTCAGTCGCCTTTCGATCCTTTCCAACATCTCTTCATCCTTCTGAAAACCAGGTAACCAAATCTGCGCACAATAGTCCATGTGTGGCCTAATCAAAGCCTTATACAATGGAACAAGAATCTCCCTACTTCTACACATCAGTGTCCTCCACATCATTCCCAGAAACTTTTATGTCGTATTCACCATTTTGGCGATGTGTCCCCTAAATTTTAGATCCTTATCCATTATCACCGTCAGATCTCTTATTTCCTCTACCTCCAACAATATATTCTCACCAAGCATAAATTCTGCATCCCATCTTTGATTTCCAAATTTTAAAAAACTTTACATTTTGCAACATTGAACTCACATCCCCATTTCCGTGCCCAATCACTCAATCTATTCAAGTCTTACTGTAAGACCACAACATCATCACTACACTTCATGGTTTGTCCCAACTTTGCATCATCTGCAAACAACTGAATATCCCCATCCAAATCTTCACCTATATCATTAATATAGGTGAAGAGTTGGGTTGACAACAATGGTATAATCTTTGATGGACAGCATGGATTTGCTAAAGGGAGGTCGTGTTTTAGTAATCTACTTTCTTATTACAATAAAGTGACTGCTTCCTTGGACAGAGGAGAAGGATACACAGTAATATACTTGGATTTTGCAAAAGGTTTTGATAGAGTACCTCATGATAAGTTGACAGTCAAACTAGAGCAGATGGGGTCGGATATTAGATTAGTGCATTGGATTGGAGACTGGCTATCTGATAGGTATCAACAAGTTGTGTATGGGGGTGCAATATCCAGGAAAAGGAGAGTCACTAGTGGAGTGCCTCAGGGATCTGTTTTAGGGCCATTACTATTTAACTTGTATATTAATGATATAGGTGAAGATTTGTATGGAAACATTCAGTTGTTTGCTGGTGATGCAAAGTTGGGACAAACCATTAAGAGTATTGAAGATGTTGTGGCCTTACAAGAAGACTTGAATAAATTGTGTGATTGGGCAAGCAAATGGGGATGTGAGTTCAATGTTGCAAAATGTAAGGTTTTGAAATTTGGAAAACAAAGATGGGATGCAGAATTTATGCTTGGTGAGAATATATTGTTGGAAGTAGAGGAAATAAGAGATCTGGGGATGATAGTGGATAAGGATCTAAAATTTAGGGGACACATCACCAAAATTGTGAAGACAACACAAAGACTTCTGGGAATGATGCGGAGGACACTGACGTGTAGAAGTAGGGAGATTCTTGTTCCATTGTATAAGGCTTTGATTAGGCCACACATGGACTATTGTGCCCAGATTTGGTCACCTGGTTTTCAGAAGGATGAAGAGATATTGGAAAGGGTCCAAAGGCGACTGACTAAGGTAGTTTCTGACCTCTGGAATGTCGAGTATGAGGAAAGATTGAAAAGATGTAATTTGCAGTCTAGTGGGGAGAAGGAAGAGGGGAGATATGATAGAGACCTACAAGTTGGTAAGGGGTTGTTATGGGATCAATGGTGGAGAAGTTCTACAGAGAATAGTGGGAGATCAGGGGAGAACCAGAGGTCATCCCTGGAAACTGTATAAACAGGGTGTGAGTAAGGGAATGAGAGGCAGGTTTTTTTCGTGCAGAGTTGTGAGTGATTGGAATGCCTTGCCTGAGAGTGTGGTGTCTGCAAGGAGTTTGAATGTGTTTAAGACGCGGTATGATGAGATGTGTGTGTGAGATAAAAGGACCTCCTAGATGAGTCTTTGACTTCATGAGGTCTTGTTTAATAATAATAATAATAATAATAATATACAAGTTAAGCAGCAATGGACATAAAACAGACCACTGAGGCACTCCACTAGTGACTTTCCTTTTCCTGGATATTGCTCCCCCATACATAACTTGTTGATACCTATCAGATAGCCAATCTGCAATCCAATGCACCAATCTAATATCCAACCCCATGTGCTCTAGTTTGACTGTCAACCTATCATGAGGTACTCTATCAAAAGCCTTTACACAATCCAAGTATATTACCGTGTATCCTTTTCCTCTGTCCAAGGAAGCAGTCACTTTAGTGCAATAAGTAAGTAGATTACTAAAACATGACATCCCTTTAGCAAATCCATGCTGTCCATCAAAGATAATACCATTGTTGTCAACCGAACTCAGGATCCTAGTTCTCACAAGCTTCACTGACAACTTAACCACAACATCTGACACACAGATAGGCCTATAGTTTGATGCTTCAGTTTGATCACCTCCTTTATGAAGTGGCACAATCTTGCCCTCCTTCCATTCCTTAGGAATTTGACCAAGTGCAAGACTCATATTAAAAAATTATGTCAAGGCAGGTGTCACCTCCCTGGCATATTCTTTCAGAATATGTGGTGATATATTATCAAGTCCCACAGCCTTATTAACATCTGGCTTACTCAACTTCCCCATACACCTCTTACTCACCTACAGTCAGTCTCTCCTCCCCATCACCAACTGCTCACAATCCCTCCATGAAGTCACATTCGCAAGATTGAAAGACCTTTATGAACTGCTCATTAAATATCTCAACCACACATTCTACATTAGCTGTCTTTATACATTTTCTCTAATCAATGTCATCCTTCCATAATTATTCTCTCTTTTGCTGGCTACATATCGAATGAACCCAACCAAGTCACCCTCCTTGCTTGGTCTTTGTAGACCTTATGGAATTGGTTATTTCCACTTCTCTTATGCCACCTCCACAATGCCTTTTTCTCTGTATCGCATGCTTAATCTCTTTATTTATCCATCTCAGAACCACCTTATTTAACCTTCTCACCCTTTGAATAAATTTAGACATTGCAACTACTGAACAGTTTTTGAAAATTCCCCAAGCTGCATTGATGTCTTTTCCAGCTAACTCCTCATTCCACGCTACAACCGCAAGCTGTCTCCTGAGCTCTTCATAATCACCCCCCCCCCCTTGTAGTTCCACATATACTCTTTTCTCACATAGGGCCTTGTGCTGCTGGCAACCACCCAGGTAATCACCTCATGGTCACTCTTACCAATTGGTGGATGATTTGACACCTCATTTACAATTACATCCCCTGGTAAGATGACCCAATCCAAGACTCTGAATCCTCGTGTGCCCTCTGTCACATAATGTCTGAGGTAGTTATTCCTCAGAAACTGAAGAAACTCATTTTATTTACTTCCAGTTAATATCTCATCATTCCAGTCTATATTGCCATAATTAAAATCACCCATAATAATCACCCTTTTCATATTTGCTTTTGGCTAATTTGATTATATACATTTCATTATCACCACCACCCACATTTCCTGGTCTATAACAACATCCAACCAAGTATTTGATTCCATTCTCCTGTATGCCACGCCATACTGGCTCAAAACCACTGGCACTATTTTTCTCTTGCATCTCCACTTTATATGGACATAACTCTTTCTCTATCATCGATAGTACTCCCCCTCACTTTTTACCTCACAAAACACATCATACCCTTCCATCTCTATTCCTGTCAGGATGTCATCCTTTTCCAACCATATCTCACCTATTCCAAGAATCTTTGGGTGAACAGATGCAATTAGTGCAACCATTTCATCTGCCTTGTTTCTTATACTTCTATCATTTGTATACAAACACAACAGCTCATTTCTGGATCTACAGCTAGTTCTACTGATACTACCACTCACTCGATGTGATCTCTCCATGCTTGACTGGGGTCATTTCCATTTCTGCTTCTTCATTTTAAAATCGTTTTCAATTCTAACTGTTTCCTCTTGATCTCTGGTCATCCCATTCCTTTTCTGCCTACACATGCTCTCACCTCCTCTTGGAGCATCCACCTTTCTCACGCTGTGTATCCCTATCCACCCTGAGCCTCCCTATTTCCCTGTTCCTCTTGCACACCCATTCTCTCATTTTCTATACTCATACCACTCACTTCCCCATTAGCTGCAAGAAGAGTACAAAGAGCAGGCCAGGAAGGTAATTTGGCTGGTGTAAATGCAACAGAAGTGAGTATGAGAAGAAGTTAGCCAATCAAGCTAACAAAAATCCTAGCAAGTTCTTTTGATACGTGTCAAGTCGAAGGGGAAAATTACTATGGGAGTATGATGCTAATTGATGACACTGGCAGATAGGTAACCAATGCAGAGAAAATACTTAATTATTCAATGATCAGTTTATCAGTGAATTTCATCCTCATGATGACATCAGAAAAAGCTGGTCTGTGTAGGGTATGGCAGAGGAGGTACTGATGGTGAATGAGCATAAAGTATATGACGAATTAAGTAAACTTGATATTATATTTTCTGAAACAGCAAGATGAGTAACAATCAATGTATAAATTTGAATACCAGAATTATGAATTCAGCGATATTTACTAGCACATAGTTCCACAACTTCAGTAAGCTGAAATTGAAACCTGACAGCAGGCTGGCATTTCTAAAATGTTATAGGGATAATAAAATCATTCCCACCTCTATAAAATTGAAAACCGCTTTAACTCAATTAAGGCACTCTGCATTTACAAGAATACTACTTTCATCTCTTAAGAGAACAAATTAATGACACATGTACTTTGTTCGCCAACACTAATGAAGCTATCTGTATGCTAAAAAAACTTGCACCATGCTTAATGCAGCAGCTAAGGCATTCCATGAACATAAAATTAAAGATACCAAGAAATAATATATTTGGTTTAATCCTTTATCCAAGTGTAAGCAAATGAGTTTGCAACTGAACTATTTTCAGGACTAGGGCAATTGTGGTAAAGGTGTATGACTTCACATCACTTGCCTTAGTAAGAAATTATATACTTGGTTTAATCCTTTATCTAAGTATATAATGTCTTGATATAACAAAGTAGAAACACTTTCAACAACTATCCATGAACTGAAAGTTGGCACATTCAAAAGTTTCCCCAGTCTGGTTACAAAAGCTCTCCTAAGCTTTAATGAATATCTGAAAGAAGTGTAGTGAAATGGTCTCCTATGACATGCAACCAGAACTTCAGCATTCAGAATTGGATTGATAATAGCACTTTTCTTTATGATAGTCATCATGGGTTTGTTAGGGGAAGAAGATCATGTTTCAACAATCTGCTTATGTATTACAATAAGGTGACAAATTCACTTGATAAATGAGATGCACTGATACATGTGGTATACTGTGGTATACATGTTGAGAGATATTAGATATCAGAGAGTGGTTTATTCAGGAGTAGAGTCCAAAAGACGGTCTGTGACTGGTGGTGTACCGCAGGCTTCTGTTCTTAGACCATTACTTTTCAATTTGTTCATTAACAATATAGGAAAGGATATGAGAGGAAGTGTTCACTTGTTTGCTGATGATGCAAAGTTGAGTAGACCATTACTTTGACATCCTGTGAATGCACAGGATGTCAAAATTTTGCAAGATGATTTGGATAGTTTGGAGGACTGGGCTAAGGAAAATGGATGTCAATTTAATGTGGCAAAGTGTGTAAGGTTATGCATTTTGGGTTGAAAAGATTAGCAGCAGTATATCACATTGGTGGAACCGTACTCCAGGAGATTGATGAGGCTAGGGATTTGGGAGTGTTGGTGGATAGGGAGTTGAAGTTTAGGGGGGCACATTGCAAAAGTGGCTAAATCAGCTCATCAAATCACTTGGTAGCTGAAAAATACTTTAACAAGCTGAGATAAACAGGTTATTGTTCCTCTGTATCGAGCCTTGATAAGACCCCATCTAGACTACTGTGCCCAGATATGGGCGCCAGAGTTTCTTCTTGATGGGGAGGAGGTGGAGAGGATCCAAAGACGAGTGATCAAGATAATAGCAGGACTATGGAATGAACCTTATGAGAACAGGTTGAAGATTTGTCGGCTGCAGAAATTGGTTGATAGATGAAAAAGGGGTGATATGATTGAGACATTCAAATTACTGAAGGTTTCTATAAGATTAATTCAGAAGATATTTTTGAGAATAGGACTGGTAGTGGGAGGACTAGGGACCATCCATGGAAGCTTGGTGAGAGTGTGGTTAGCAAGGGTGTTAGAGCTAGGTTTTTTACTTGGAGAGTGGTAAATGAGTGGAATAAGCTGCCAGAGTCTGTTGTGGGTGCCATGACTATAAATGAGTTCAAGGTGAAGTGTGATAGATATTGTGTGAATGTTGAATAGTTGTTCTTGACATAATGTTGGACCTCCGTCGATGAGTCTAAGGACTCCTTGGAGCTGCCCGTAATAATAATAATAATAATACTTTGATTTTTCAAAGTGCCTTTGATAGACTGCCACATGACAAGCTAGTAGTAAACCAAAACACATGGAATTAGATAACAGACCAATAAGTTTGATAGTTGACAGTTATCAGACAGACAGTTATCAGCAGGTTTTATATGGAGGAGTGGTATCCTAAAAGAAGAAGGTCACTAATGGAGTTCCACAAGGGTATGTTTTAGGATCATTATTGTTTAACTTGTATGTTAATGATATTAGGACTGGCCTTACTAGAGATATGCTACTATTCACTGATGAATCAAAATTTATTATGGGCTATGAGAAGTATAGCTGACATTGTGTCATTGCAGGAGGATCTGAATTGAATATGTGAGTGGGTAAATTAATGGAGCTATCAATCTAATGTTGTAAAGCACAAGGCTTTGAAATTTGTTAGCAAAGTTTGGATGCAGATTATACATTTCATGCAGAAAGTTTGGAAGAGATGAGAGATCTGGGAGTGATGATGGATTGAGTCTTGAAATTTATGGGTCACATTGTTAAAATTGTAAGAACATTCCAATCGATTATGCTATAATGAGGAGGATATTGACATACAGCGAAAAAGAGGTTATGGTTCCTCTGTATAAGACTTTGATCAGTTTACATATGGACTACTGTGCACAGATTTGGTCACCTAGTTTTTTTTTTGGGGGGGGGGGGGTTAGAATGTATTGGAGAAAGTTCCAGAGAAGGTTTACAAAGTTAGCGTCAGGTCTATGGAATGTCACATATGAGGAGAGAGAGAGAGAGAGAGAGATTGAGGGGAATGCAACTTACAGAGCTTTATGAATAGAAGAAGAGAGAATATGATTGATGCATATAAGTTGGTGAGGGATTGTTATCAGATTAATGTGGGGAAGATATTTAAATAGTGTAGAGGGGGGGTGTGCAAAGGTAGAACTAGAAAATCCATGGAAGTTGTTTAAGGAGAGTGTGAGCAGGGAGTGAGAAGCAGGTTCTCTGTATGGTGTGGTATGTATTGCCTGAAGGTGTGGTTAGTGCAAACCCTGTGAACATGTTCAAGTCATGGTTCAGTGATCTTTTGGCATGAGAGAGTATTGAGCTCCGGCAATGAGTTTTGACATCATGGAGCTCAGATATTAATAATAATAATAATGTACAATATATTGGAACTAGAATATATAAATTAACACAGAGTCAAAAAACCAAGTCTGATTAAAAAATACAGAAGAGTACTCAAGAATACAAATAAATTTAAAAGTGTAATGATAATACAAAATATGCTTAATTATTATTATCATCGTCATCATACTGAACCTCTGGAGTCGGATTCATCTCAGGTTACCCATACACGGCACTAATGTACCATAGGTTGATCAACCAACCTCTCGTGTATGGGCTCAAACATATTTACACAATATTTATCTTATCGCTACTTGAACTTATTATTATTATTATTATTACTATTATGTGACACCTTCAGGGAGTCCAAAGACTCATCGAGGGAGGACACCTGCTCTACAACTCTCTGTCTCCACCACTCAATCCACCAATTACAATGAACCACAACTACACAAATGCTATCTACCACCCAACACTAGGTTATTTTCACAAACAATCGCAAACATCCATGCTCACAGCAGGATTTGAACCCATCTGACAAATCACTCATGAGTGCCTCTGGCAACCTATCATTTCATCACCCCTCTCTTATCTTCATGTCCATTGAGCATGGGAATGGGGATGTGAGTTCAATGTTGCAAACTGCAAGGTTTTAAAATTTGGAAAACAAAAATGGGATGCAGAATTTATGCTTCGTGAGGATATATTGTCAGAGGTGGAGGAAATAAGAGATTTAGGGATGATAGTGGATAAGGATCTGAAATTTAGGAGACACATTGCCAAAATTGTGAAGGCAGCACAAATACTTCTGGCAATAATGCAGAGGTCACTGACTTGTAGAAGTAGGGAGATTCTTGTTCCATTATATAAGGCTTTGATTAGGCCACACATGGACTACTGTGCAGATTTAGTCACTTGGTTTTCAAAGGAGGAAGAGATGTTGGAAAGGTCCAGAGGCAACTGACTAAGGTGTTTTCTAACCTCTGGAATTTGGAGTATGAGGAAAGATTGAGAAGATGCAACTGGCAGAGTCTGGTGGACAGGAGGAAGAGGGGAGATATGATAGAGACCTACAAGTTGGTAAGGGGTTGTTATAGGATCAATGCTGGTGAGGTTCTACAGAAAATAGTGGAAGATCAGGGGAGAACCAGAGGTCATCCCTGGAAACTGTATAAAGAGGGTGTGAATAGGGGAGTGAGAAGCAGGTTTTTTTCATGCAGAGTTGTGAATGATTGGAATGCCTTGCTTGAATGTGTGGTGTCTGCAGAGAATTTGAGTGTGTTTAAAGCATGGTATGATGAGCTGTGTGTATGATAAAGGGACCTCCTAGATGAGTCTTTGACTCCATGAGATCTTGGGTAATAATAATAATAATAATGTCCTAGTTGGCTGGAGCTGTTCCTGATTGCAAAATATTAATTAATATATTTAATGGTCTCTTTATGCAGTTCCAAGCCAGTGTATTTAAAGTTTCATAATTTTTCCATCATTATAATGTAATGATAATAATAATACTAATAAAAATAATAATAAATATTTTATCAGGTTATTTGTTGGTAAATTAATATATAACTAAATAACATTTAAATGATACGTTATAAGAAATTATATTATTTTTTTCATTCTTATTTTACCCCAGCATCAGTAAGCAAAAATGTGCACATTAAATATCTTAATAACTAGGCTGCTTTTATATAAGGCAAGCTGACTTTACATCAAATTGCTGTGGTATACCATAATGCATACCATACCCCCTTTTCAAACTTATATAATGATGTACAATATGGCAAGACCCATTTTGTTCTTTATTGAGGTCACTACCAACCACGGCTGTTCTGATCTTTTAATCTTTATTAAAGTCTCATCAGTAAGAACTAGACTTGCAGAGATACTAAGAGCTAACTCAGTGACAGAAGACATATTTTCATACAGAAGTAGCAAAATGTGTTTAAAAGTCACTAGTACTTTTTTTTTTCTGTTATTCTCTCATTTTTATTGTCATATTTTTTTTACTTGCTCGTTATTTACATTTGACAAAACAGTAGTAATCTCAATGCATTGCAGTTTAAGTGGG
The DNA here is from genome assembly GCF_054136105.1 of Typopeltis vanoorti. Lineage (NCBI taxonomy): Eukaryota > Metazoa > Arthropoda > Arachnida > Uropygi > Thelyphonidae > Typopeltis > Typopeltis vanoorti. The sequence goes on from NC_143557.1 coordinate 135,834,778, forward strand.
AAAAAATAATTTTATTCTTGGTGAAATTCATCAGCACTAAACTTTCACATATTATTTACTAGGTCTTCAGAAAGATGAACCAAATCTCTTTGATTTTAAACTTCATCGCCGCAATCGCATTCAGAGGCTTTATGAGAACTCTTGGTTGTGGTACGATATCAATATAGGGTAAGCATTAAATGTAATTTAGTCTTTTCCAAGAAATAACAAATATTGCAATTTCCATTATTTCTTTCATGGTTAATTTATTTTATCTCCATGTATTTCTTCTAACCAATTTTAACTATAATGTTTTTTTCCATAGTTTATAAAAATATTAACATTGCATTAGTAATGTATTTAGCTCACAGGGTTGGATAAATTTTAATCATTAGGTTATACATGGCTACCTCCAAAAATTTAAATTATTAAATTTAAAATGTGTAGAAGAAATTTCATGCCAAGTATCTTCTTGTTATCCTGTTCAGAAAGAGTTTTATATATGTAGCACTTCAAAACTAAACTGCTCCTTCTTGAGTTCCCATCCTATATATTTATTATTATTATTATTATTGTTATTATTATTATTATTATTATTCAGGCCTCCATGGAGTCAAAAGACTCATTGTGGGAGTTCCTTTCTAAGAAACACTTCTATCAAGACTCATCGAGGGACGTCCCTCCTAGGAAACACAGTCTATCATACCGCTCCTTAAATGCATTGACTATTCTCGCTCTCACCACTCCATCAGGCAATGCATTCCATGGTTCAACTACCCTCCATGCAAAGAAACCACTCCACATCCTCTTTCTCACAGTTTCTTTTCATAACTTCCAGGGATGGCCCCTTGTCATGACTCCTTACCGCTGTTCAACCAAGCGAAAGAACTCCCCAGTGTCAACTCTGTAACCACCTCTCAACAGTTTAAAAGTCTCAATCATATCACCTCTCCTTCTTCTATCCACCAAACTCTGCAGTCCACACTCTCTCAGCTGATCCTCATAACTAACATTGTACAGTCCTGACACCATCTTTGTTATCTGCCTTTGTACCCTTTTCACAGTTAATTTATCCCCTTCAAATCCCTGGGACCTGATCTGAGAACAATAGTCTAGGTGTGATCTGATCAAAATCTTATACAATGGAATGATAACCCTTTTATCTCTGCAGGTCAGTGTCCTTCTCATTATTGTAGCAATCCTGTGTTACCTTCACTACGTTTGCAATATGTCCCCTAAATTTCAGGTTTCTATCAATCATCAACACCCAGATCTCTTGTCTCCCCTACTTCCTCCAGTATAACTCCTCCCATAGAGAATGCAGCATCCCATTGATGTTTCCCAAACCTCAAGACCTTACATTTTGCTGTGTTAAACTGACATCCCCATTCATTTATCCATCTATCTACCTTATTCAAATCCTCTTGCAGGGCTACCACATCTGCACTTTTAACCCTTCGCAGCTTCGCATCACCCATGTGCTGAAACTTGAATATCAGCGTATCATGTGGTACCCTATCAAATGCCTTTGCTAAGTCTAGGAAAATTGGCAGTATATGCCTTTCCCTCATCTAATGCTCTTGTAACTTTATTATAAATGGCTAGCATATTGCTAAAACAAGAGTCCCCCCCTTCAAAAATTCATGTTGACTTTCACCGATAACATTACTCTCATCTGCCCAATGCTGTATACAGTTCCTCACTACTTTCTCCAAGATCTTACTAAGTACTGATGACATGCAAACTGGCCTATAATTAGACACTTCCAGTCTGCTACTGCCGCTATGCAATGGCACTATCTTACCTTTCTTCCATTCCATGGGCACCTTTGATTGATAAGCAAGGTCAAAGGCACTGTCAGTTCCCTAGCACATTCTCTCAAAACTCATAGTGAAATACCATCCAGTCCCACATCTTTACCGACATCCAGAATACTCAGTATTCGGAACACACTCTCCTCCTGCACCTCTAAACCACAAACCTGCCCTATCTCTCTGGTATTCAAATTGACTCCTCCAGGATGAAATACTCCAATAAAGTGTTCATTGAACAATTCCACTATGTCCTCTGCATCAGTCACTCTATTCCCATTTTTATCCCACAATGTCATTCTTCCACAGTCATTTCTCCTCCTACTGGTCATAGCTAAAAAATTCCACATAGCTAAAAAAGATTGGTCCTTAGATCCAAGGAAAATCCTATTTGGAATTTCCGTGGATCTAAGGACCAATCTTTTCTCATATTCCAGTTTTGCCTTCCTTACCATACTAGTCACTCTCCTGGCCTGTGTCTTATATTCTTCATGCATCTTCTCTTCACCTGTCTCCGTATATCTCTTCCATAGCCTCCTTTTTGCATGCAGTTCCTGTTTAATATTGTTTGTAATCCACTTTACTCCAAATCGTGTCCTCTTCTTCACTTGTGGAATACAGCTTACCATTACTGCTAACAAATATTTCTTCACAATTTTCCAAGCACCGATGATATCCTGGCTTTCCAATCCCTCCCTCCACGAAACTTCTCCAAGTTGACATCTAAGACTATTATAATCACCTGCTTTATAATTCTGCATACATTCCCATCTCTTTGATACTCCTGCATGTCTATTCATTTTCCAAGTCGAAATCATATGGTCACTCTCTTCAACTGGTGGGAGAGATGTCATCTCAGTTATTATCAACTCTTCTGATGCTATAACCAAATCCAAAACTCTTGAACCTCTTGTTCCCGCTATTACATATTGCCTAAGACATTTGTCTCTCAAGAATTCTAGAAATTGCATTCCCATATTGCTACATGCATCTTCCTTTCCCCAATTTATATTGCTGTAGTTAAAATTTCCCATAACAATCATTCTTCTTGCACCTGCCATGCTCAACATCTCCTGGTCCCCACCCTCTGTGCTCCTGGATATGTAGCAACACCCCACTAAATATACTGTTTTTCCCACCTCCACCTCACACCATATGCTTTCAAAATCATTAGTGTCACAGCCTTCCAAAGCCTCTATGCTTAGAGGACATAGGTCGTCACTTATCATAAGCAGTACTCCACCACCACGCTTTCCCTTCCTATCCTGCCGAAAAATGCTGTACTCATCAGCTTCTATTCCTGTTTTTATATCCTCTTCTGTCAACCACTATCTCAGTGATCCCAATAATCTTTGGCTAGGCTGATGCTGTCAGTGCCACCAATTCCTCTTCCTTATTCCGAATATTCCTGGCATTAGTATAAAGCATAAAAATGCCATTGTTTCTATACCCAGCATTATCCCCCTCTAGACTCCACTGGTATCAGCGTTACCTGATGTCGTCCCCCTTCTCCCAAGTACCTATTTCCACAAAAGGCCACCCCTGTTACCATCCACACTGGGATGGTAGCAGGGGTGGCCTGCTACCATCTAACATATGATTGGGAAAACTTTCTTCAGGAATAGCAAAGAATTCTGAAATTGAAGAGAGAGAGATAGAGAGAGAGAGAGAAATTATAAGTCTGATATCACAGTATGATAAGAGCTAAATGAGAAGAAAAGTTGCAATGACAATTAATGAGTCGATCAGTAATGCATTTTGTAGACATATGGATTAAATTTAATCAACAGTATTTATTATGACTGATGGATTTGCAGTCGAGTATATGGAGAAAGCATTGTTAGTGAGAGTTTGAAAATACAAACTCTTGGAAAATGGAACTTCTGGAGGAGGAAGTGGAAGAGAATGCAGGTGAACATTTGGGCAGGCACATATGAGATGAATGAGTGAGAAGATCAAACTATGCTTAAATCAGTTTTTCAGATCTCAAATTTTAATGAATCAGTCAAATTCAAAGATAGTTGCAGACCCAAGATCAATTCAAATTTATATATTGAAACTAGAAGCATCCAGAATAAGGTGGGGAGAGAAGTTTTTGGCATTGATAAGTTTAACTAACTGAAATTCTTTTATTATCATTTAACTTTTAGTCAGATGATAACAAAAGAATTTCATCTAATAAGAGTAAAATCTCAAGTGGCAGTGCACTTCAAACTAGTTGGTATGTGATACAGGCCTGTAGGACAAATTTTATACTGCTATAGGATAAGTACAAAGATTATAATGGCATGTATTGGCAAATTGCCCATTCACAGTACTAGTGTACTATAGGTTGAGCAACCTGTAGTGCACTAGTTTCTTGAAGGTTGAGAAGATGCAATTTGCAGAGTCTAGTAGACTAGTAGGGGATTATTATAGCATCAAAGTTGAAGAGGGTTTTCATAAAATGGTGGGAAATCAGAGGAGAACAAACTGTCATCCCTGGAAGCCATATAAGGAGACTGTGAACAAGGAAGTAAGAAGCAGGTTTCTTGCATATAGAGTTGTGAATGATTGGAATGCCTTGCCTGAGAGCGTAGTGTCTGCAGAAAATTTGAATATGTTTAAGGCATGGTATGACAAGCTGCGTGTATGACAAAAGGACCTCCTGCATGAGTCATTGACTCCATTGGGTCTTAGGGTAGTAATAATAATATAACTGAGAAGGATGAACCATGCTTCATCACCATATACATTTTACAGAAAAGTTTTTCAAAACAATATGTTTTATTAACAAATATCCAGCATACCAAAAGATGGGAGGAATAGATTTTTAATAGTCTTGGCATTCAGCTCTTATAACAATTTGATTGTAAACAGAATTTGTATGGAAAACAAAATATTCAGTCTGGTGAACTGATTGGGTACATGTGAAGCAAACCATTAATAGAATGAATCAGAGAGAGAGAGAGAGAGAGAGAGAGAGAGAGAGAGGGAATGAATTTATCCTATAAAGATAAAGGAGATCTCTGATGTATAGTTTTAATTTAGGAGGCTTTGGATCCAAAAATGTTTTAGAGTTCTTAAATTAATTTTATTTATAATGTATATAGTTTTATTTAGTTTCATTAAATATATATTTTTATTTGGTCTCAAATCAATCATTTTCTGGATTCTAAAAGGAATAGAGTTAAAAGTCATTGCACTACTCTTGTAATTTACCTAACACTTGGTGTAAAAACAGTCTCTTTACAGAGATATAACATAAATAGTGCAGCTGACAGGATTTTTAACATAGCTGAAACAGCCGACAGGATTTATAACAGCAGCAAATTCAGAGGAACAATGCCCATGAAAGTACCTATGTAAAATGCACAACACTGAAATAGTGCTTATGATAAAGTGACTGAAGAGAGAGTCTGTGAGAGAAGGATCACCTATTAAGCAGATTGCCCTCTTCTAAATATCATCAAGAATTCTTAGGGAGGTCTTGGTGTTCCATCCTAGATGTGGTAACAGTACTCCAAGGTTGATTGGATCTGATACTTATAAAGTGTTAGGAGTTGAGAGGAAGAGAAGTAATGTTTAGAATGGAAAAGAATACCAAACTTTTTAGAGGGTAATGGGGCTATGTAAGTAATATGTTTGTTCCAGAATAAACTGGTGACAGTTAATTCGAGAAGAGAAAGCTGATCTTGAAAGGAAACTGGAACATTATCAAAAGTGAGAGGGAATGAGGTTGGATTTTTCTTGTGGGTAATAAGGCAGGCTTGAGTTGTTTTTTGGCATTGAAATTTACTAAGTTATCTTTACCCTATTTGAGGATGTCGAGAAGGTCAGTGTTTAAGTCAGTGGTTATGAAAAATCATCAGGCATCTAACATTAGAGTACTACAGGGATATCGAATGAGGAAGAGGAATGAAGAGTACTGTCATTGGGGAAGCTGTGAATAGAATTTGAAATCACAGAATGGAATTCACTGATGTAAAGGAAGAAGAGCATGGGTAAGAGCACAGAACCCTGGGGCATTCTGGCATTGATGGAGAAATCTGATTGAGAGGAAGCCATCCACCATTACATACAGCGAATGACCAGTGAGGAAGTTGGCAATCTAATCACAGAGTGTAGGAGGGAAGACCATACAACTTGTTCAGGAGGTCTTGGTGCCCCACACAATTAAATGCCTTTGAAACCAAGAGCGATCACATGAGTTTCTCCAAATCTTTCTGTGACCTCTGTCCAACGCTGGTGAGATTAACTAGGAGGTTGGCTGTAGAACAAGAATGGTGGAATCCATATTGGTGATTTCTAATTAACTGTTGAGTTGACTTACTTTTGTCTCCCTTTTTGGATACAGGCTGGATGCAGGCTTGCTTCCATGCTGTTGGGTAACTGCCAGTAGAATATGATAGTTTATATAGGTTATACATGATGGGTGTCTATTCTAAAGCACAAATCTTGAGCACAACTGGAGGAACACCATGTGAACCAGGAGCATTATTAGTATCAAGATTAATGAGGGTTTCCTGATGTCCTTTTGGAAAAAGTGAAGAGGAGGCATGCAGTTTGTGGTAGTATGGGAGGTGATTTGCTTTGGTTATCCAGGCAGGAGTTGGAGGAAAAAACTGATGCAAAGAGGTCTGCCTTTTCCTTGGGTGAGGTTGCCATGGGGCAAGAGAATCAGGATGCAAGAGAGGTGGCAACAGGAACAGGCAGAAATTATATCCAAAAGCCTTACAAGGGACCTGAAGGCTTTTGCCTCCTGCTCAACTAACAGTTGATCAGGAGGCAAGTGTGTTGCATTTCATTCTTATGAAGTCTGCTTTGGAATTGTTGATAACTTTTTCATGTTTCTGGCTGTTGTATAAGCTAAATGAGAAGCTGGAGATATTAATTTAAGCCATTGAAGATAAGCTGCATTTTTATCATGGATAGTAGAGCCACATTTTTTTTTTTTTTTGAGAATCACGGCTTGGATACAGGTTGCGGATTTGCATTGGAGTAGAGAAGGAAAGCTCTCATTCCAGTTAGGATTATTTTGGTTATTAGTTCAGTACAAGTGTTTTGGATAGGAAGAGAAAAAGCAGTAATCTGACCATGAAAAAGTGCAAAAATTTCTGGAAGTTATCCCATAATAATAAATTTAGTTTAATCCTTTATCCAAGTGAGAGCAAACAAAGTTTACACCTGAAAATATCTTCAGGACTGAATATGGTGTTGTACTATCTTACCTGGGTAAGTAGTACAACACCAGGCAACTTGTAGCAAAGGTGGAGCAAGCTTCCAACACTCCTATCCCAGTATCTCCCATAATGCAAAACACATCTCTTTGTGGATATGTATACTGTTATGCATTATGGGATTGGCCACTACCCAGACTAGTTTCGACCTTTATTGAGGTCTCTTCAGTGGGAGCCAGGCCCAGAGTTGGAGATACCAGGAAGCAATAGCAAGGTCATCTTTACCTATAGGAATTGCCAAAAGGTTTGCCACCTTTTTTTTAATTACTCTGGATTTAGAGAAAGATGTTGAAAGTTTATTTTTCACTTGGTTAGACTATAATAAATTTAGTTTAATCCTTTATCCAAGTGAGAGAAAACAAAGTTTGCACCTGAAAATATCTTCAGGACTGAATATGGTGTTGTACTATCTTACTTGGGTAAGTAGTGCAACTCGTAGCAAAGGTGGAGCAAGCTTCCAACACTCCTATTCCAGTATCTCCCATGATGCAAAACACATCTCCTTGCAGATATGTATACTGTTATGCATTAAGGGATTTGCCACTACCCAGACTAGTTTCGCCTTTATTGAGGTCTCTTCAGTGGGAGCCAGGATCTCCAACTCTAGGCATGGCTGTATGGGCTTTTTATATGGGAAAAAGCCCATATAAAATATAAAAATATAAAAATAATATTAATTATTTTAATATTAATTTAAAAATATATAATATATAAAATATATTTTATATGGGATTTTTCAGTTGAAGGTGAGTTAGCCAATCTCATACAGTAGTAGCAGGGTTTTTTTCTCCCAGAAACTCAGGTTTTTTTCTCCCAGAAACTCAGGTTTTTCATCCCACATACAGACAAACATCTTGCATACTGCCTTCAAGACACATGGAATTTACGGACAAAAAAATACTGCTGTTACTGATGATGATGATGAGTAATAGATGGCATTGATGGGGGAATTAAGTAGTAGGAAAGATCTATTTAGCAAAGTAGAGTAGCATGCTCCCTTACGATCAGTCCTTGGACTTCCTGGAGGTGTCGCATAATAATAGTAATAATGGTAATTTATTCCATGATTTAAACTTAAAAAATTTTGACTTTGTAGTTTAGAATGCAAGTGATGTTAAAAGTAAGGCTTACAAGATTAACAATGGACAATTCAGAAGCACAGGTTAAAATACAAAATGATTTAACAGATCCCTTTCCAATAATTCAAGGATTAAAATAAGGAGATAATCTAGCTCCAGCACTTTTTAACTTAACTTTGCAATATATTATCTAATTGTTGCCAGTAGATATAAAGGACAATCTAATCAACAAATCGGTGCAGATTCTAGCATATGCAGATGATATTAACATCGTGTTAAAAAGTAAACAGAAAGCAGAAGAAACATATTTCGAATGAGAAAAATTAGCACATAAGACAGGGTTAAAAATTAATTCTTTTTATTATTAGTAGTAATATTCCAGACCTCTATGAAGTCATAAGACTCATTGTGGGAGGTCCAAGCCCATCCTAAACAACACAGTTTATCATATCATTCTTTAAACTCATTTAATGTTTGTGCTCTAACTACCCTATCAGGCAATGCATTCCACGGTATAATGACCTTTTACGCAAAAAAAAAAAAAGTTACTCTTTACCCTCTTACTCACCACTTCCATTTGTAACTTCCAGAAATGACTCCCCTTCTCCTTGTTCCTTCCTTTTGATCTACCATATGAAAGAACTCCCCACTGTCAATTCTATAACCTCCAAAGTTCTCAGGTTTAAATGTCACCTCTCCTTCTTCTGTTGACCAAACTCTTCAGTCCACATGGCCTCAGTCTATCCTCATAGCTAACATTGTACAGTCCTGATATCGTTTTTGTTATCTGCCTTCACACCCTCTCCAAGGTGAATTTATTCCTTTCAAATCCTGGTGAACAAATCTGAATACAGTAGTCCAGGTGTAGTCTGATCGGGGCTGTATACACCAGAATCACTACTTTTCTATCTCTGCTGTTCAGCATCCTTCTGGGTATTGCAGCAATCTTCTGGGTTACCTTCACCACCTTTGTGATATGTCTCTGAAACTTTAAGTTTCTATCAATCACCCCAAGGTCCCTTGCCTCTTCCACTTCCTCTAGTACAGTTCCTCCAACAGAGTATGCGGCTTCCCATTGATGGATCCCAAATTTTAATCAATTTAGTTGCATTAAATTAGGTGCATGCATTTGGTTGCATTAAACCAGTACCCACATTCATTTGCACATCTGTCCAGCTTATTCAAATCCTGAAAGGCTACCACATTGATACTATTACTAATAAGTCTTCCCAGTTTCACATTATCTGCAAACAATGGAATATCTTCCTGTAGTGCATTGATATTGTATGTAATATAAAGATTAAACAATACAGGTTCCAATACTGACTTTTCTTGTCAGTATTGGAACCTGTACCGTCTGCTTCCTTGATTCTGCTCCCTCATACACAATTCTCTGATACCTATCACACAGCCAATCCCCTATCCATTTCACTAACCTGATATCTAAACCCATATGTTGTAATCTAAATATCAGCTTATCATGTGGCACATATGTTAAATGGTTTTGTGAAATATAAAAAAAAATAGCATTATATGCCTTTCCCTCATCAACTGCTCTTGTTACTTTATTATACAAGGCAGTTAGATTACAAAAATATGAGTGTCCTTCACAAAACCATGCTGAAGACATTAATGCTGATAACATTAAGCTTAATGTTGTATGTGATCTCTCATTAATTTTTTTCAAATCTTAACTACAGAAGAAATATAAACTGGCCTATAGTTTGACAGTTAAATTCTATACCACCCTTATTCAATGGGACTATCTTACCCTCTTTCTGCTCCTTGGTCACTTTTCCAATAGTCAGATTCTCACTGAAAAGCCAAATCATTGGAGCTGTCAGTTCCTCAGCACATTCTCTTACAAAAATTAATCAAAATCAAATTGGAATCAAACAATAATTAATCATAATTAATCACCAACAACAAAAGATTAATGCCAGGTAAAATCACTTAACTGATGCAAAACTGGGAACCTATAAATAGAAAAAATTGAAATGATTTAAATATCTAGGAATAATGATCACAAACCAACCAAATGAGATGGTAAAAGTACAGAAATGAATAAAGAGTGGTGCTCAAACTTTTTAATTTCATTTACATGTAGTTAACTCAAAGATATCTATTGAAAGACTGAAGTACAAATATATAAATTTATAATTTGGCCATTTGTTACTTATGGAGGAAAAAAACTGGATATTTTAGGCCAGGGTGTGAGAATTTGATTTCAGCTTTTGAAAGGAAAATTCTGAGAAACATATTTGGCCTAGTGAATGATAATGGACTCTGGAGGATCAGATACAACCACGAGTTACACCAACTCTATAAAGAACCCGCAATATCCAGATTAGTCAAGTTCAAAAAAGTTCAGTTGGATGTGTTTTTCATATGGAAAATGACAGCATTCGTAAGAAGACTAAAAATAGCAAAATCCTTGGAAAAAGACCAAAAGGAAAACTTAGAACAAAATGGATAGCTACCATTAGTCAAGATAGCAACATTGTATTGCAATTTCCAAACGAAAGAAGTAAGGTTTGGACAAACAGTATTTGAGGCAGCAAATCCAGAAACAAGGATCGAGTTGGGCTGTAGCACCATATGAAGAGGAGGAGTTTATAATACAATACTGAAAAGTGCTATGATATTTTGTATGATTGTACCTTTCAAATCTTATGTGATAAAATACTAGTTTTTTTGTTTTGATTATTATTGCATATTTTTAGATCATCTTATTTCTATGCAGTTATTATTTCAAATAAAATGTATTAACTTCTTATATCATGTGTATTCTTTGCTTAGACCACTGGGCTATTACATCTTTAATGTACCTGTCCCTGAAGTTCCTACAGATTGGATAATAAATTCTTTTGGAATGAATAGTTATGATGGATTTGGTTTACTACACAAACCTGTCTATGTAAGTAAATTATTATTATTATTATTATTATTATTATTACTCCAAGACCTCATGGAGTCAAAGACTCATCTGGGAGGTCCTTTTATCGCAAACACATCTCATCATACCATGTCTTAAACACACACAAACTCCTTGCAGACACCACACTCTCAGGCAAGGCATTCCAATCATTCACAACTCTGCACGAAAAAAACCTGCCTCTCACTCCCCTACTCACACCCTCTTTATACAGTTTCCAGGGATGACCTCTGGTTCTCCCCTGATTTCCCACTATTCTCTGTAGAACTTCTGTGCCATTGATCCTATAACAACCCCTTACCAACTTGTAGGTCTCTATCATACTCCCCTCTTCCTCTTGTCCACCAGACTCTGCAAATTACATCTTCTCTATCTTTCCTCATACTCAATATTCCAGAGGTCAGAAACTACCTTAGTCATTCGCCTTTGGACACTTTCCAACATCTCCTCATCCCCCCTCCCCCCAAAAAAAACCAGGAGACCAAATCTGGGCATCCATGTGTGGCCTAATCAAAGCCTTATACAAAGGAACAAGAATCTCTCTACTTCTACACGTCAGTGTCTTCCGCATCATTCCCAGAAGCCTTTGTGTCGTCTTCACAATTTTGGCGATGTGTCCCCTAAATTTTAGATCCTTATCCACTATCACCTGCAGAACTCTTATTTCCTCTACCTACAACAATATATTCTCACCAAGCATAAATTCTGCATCCCATCTTTGTTTTCCAAATTTTAAAACCTTACATTTTGCAACATTGAACTCATATCCCCATTTTCGTGCCCAATTACTCAATTTATTCAAGTCTTCTTGCAAGGACACTACATCTTCACTACTCTTTATGGTTCGTCCCAACTTTGCATCATCTGAAAACAACTAAATATCTCCATCCAAGTCTTCACCTGTATCGTTAATATGCAAGTTAAACAGTAATGGCCCCAAAACAGACCACTGTGGCACTCCACTAGTGACTTTCCTTTTCCTGGATATTGCACCCCCATACACAACTTGTTGATACCTATCAGATAGCCAGTCTCCAATCCAATGCACTAATCTAATATCCAACCCCATCTGCTCTAGTTTGACTGTCAACTTATCATGAGGTACTCTATCAAAAGCTTTTGCGAAATCCAAGTATATTACTGTGTATCCTTCTCCTCTGTCCAAGGAAGCAGTCACTTTATTGTAATAAGTAAGTAGATTACTAAAACATGACCTCCCTTTAGCAAATGCATGCTGTCCATCAAAGATAATACCATTGTTGTCAACCCAACTCTGGATCCTAGTTCTCACAAGCTTCTCCAACAACTTAACCACAATTATATTGATAAGTTTTGAGGTGTTTTATGACATTGTTGATTCTTTCTAGCAATGAGTTTTTAATGACATTTGTGATATAGTAATGATTTTTAGACACATATTCACAAGAATAAAGGGTAGTAATTTTATTATTGCAAATATTTCAGCCAGAAATTAACAAGCAATCATGAGTAATAGCATAATTCACAGGTGAAACTAGAACAAATAATGTTATTCAATGTTTACAGAGTTGAGCCACATGCCAGAGTGTCACCATGTGGGAGGGTGATATACAAAATAAAATGAGATTGCAATTAAAGCTAAAACTAAAATCAAAATAATTAACTTTAAAATACAATAAAATAACAAAAAGTGAATAAATAAAATGACTGAATTACATAGCATTATATCCGTTAAAAAGAGATAGGGGAAAAGGAAGAGAAGCATGCTTTTGCTTTCCATTTATGAAGATGAGATTCTCTCCCAAATCTTGGTGATGGGTAGTCAGTCATTATTATTATTAACATCTGACCTCCATGGAATCAGTGACTTATCATGCGATGTACACACTATTGCACTCAGTGTTCATCAAACCATGCCTTAAAATGATGAATATAGACAATGAATCACCAACCACTCTCAATGCAAAGAGCCTTCTTCACGCCCTCTTTATGCAGTTTCCAGCTATGGCCTCTTGTTCTATCCACCTGTTTCATTCAATGAAAAATCTCTTCCATGTCAACCTGATAACAACTCCCTGACTATCTTATATGTCTCAATCAGCTCTTGTTTTAGCAATATGCTAGCCTTTTATAATAAAGTCACAACAGCAGTAGAGTCAAGGTGGGACAAACTGGTTTCAGATCTGCAAGATCTACAATCGATCAAATCTTCACATTTAATACTATAGCAGAAATGTACTGGGAACACAATCTACCACTGTACTGCAACTTCATTGACTTTAAACAAGTTCTCTACTCCATAGACAAACTGATTCACATCCTAAGCGCTAAATCAATAGAATTCAAATTGTTGACCTTTATTTCAAACTTTTATAAAGACACAAAAGCACTCATGAAATTTAATAATATAAAAACAGAAGAATTGAAGAAAAAAAAAAAAGAAGGCATGCCTACTTTCACCATACTTATTCAACATATACCTAGAGGAAATATGCAAAGGAATCTTCAACGAACCAGGGATAAATATAAATAGAAGAAGCATCAACCACATCAAATATGCAGATGATATAGTGATACTGGCAGTATCCAAACTACAATTAGAAAAAACAGTCCATCTTTTAAATGAAGCATGTAAAAACTTTGGAATGAGGATCAACAGCAGTAAGACCAAAATAATGAAAATTGGAAGTGAAGCTGAAAACATATCGATAACCCTGGAGAACCAAACCCTAGAACAAGCAAAATCCTTTGTCTACTTAGGAAGCACCATTGCACACAATTTAGACAATACTGAAACAGTGAACACAGAATTGACATTGGATGGTCGAACATGAATAAATTAAACAAAATATGGAACAATAAGAAACTCATGAAACATCTTAAAATCAAATTATTCAAAGCCACGATCATCCCTACAGCAACATATGGAAGTGAGTCATGGTGACTCACTAAGAAGGAACTACTCAAAATAAGTGCATTCGAGGGGAAGTGCCTAAGAAAAATACACTGGACTGAACATAAACCCACAGATCAAATAAAGAAGGATCTCAACTACCAGGACAAACTCACAGACATTATTCTTCAGCAACAGCTCCGATGGTTCGACCATGACCAGAGAATGCCTCCTCATAGACTTCCAAATGTCACGCTAAATGGAAGAACAGGAAAACAGCATTCACCCAGAAGACTGAGGAAAAGTTGGCTCGGATTCAAAAGAAAGAGTTGAATTCCCCAACTTCATTACTATGTTTGAGAAGACTAAAAATAGAACCGTTTCAAAACAGATTGCACAAAGGGGACTCAAGCCATCACCAGATGGATGAGATGAAGAAGAAGAAATAATTTGTTCTTTTTCTTTCTTGTGGTTATATCAGTTGCTTTAATATAATTTTTGTTCTAGGTGTTTATCAGAACCCTGCATCCCCACCCCTTTCGGTATGTCTGTGCAGTGTTGAGATGCAAGGCGAAGAAAGTGGCAGTGGTTTTGAATTAGTATGGTGTGAAGTGGAAGTTGATGGAATGAGATATTTGGTGAGGTGTTGTTGCTATCGGGGAATATGAAAGGTGGATACAAAGAAACGTATAGGCAACTTGGCTTAGTGAGCAAGCAAAGGATGTCATTATGGATGATTTCAACTATGGCAATATTGTTTGGAATGAAGAGATAGCATCAGGAAATAAGGAGAATAAATTTCTTGAGTTCTTAAGAGACAACAATATTAGGCAGTATGTAATGGTGGGCACAACAATTAAGAGTCTTAGTTCTTGTTATATCATCAGAGGATGTAATTGTGAACGGAGTGTCTAATCTTCTCCTGGTTGGAGAGAGTGATCATCTGGGTGGCAGCCAGTCACATGAGAACTTCTATAAAGAAGGGATGTATGTGGAACTACAAGACTGGTGATTATGGAAAGATTAGGAGACAACTGGATGCTATAGCATGGAAAGAGGAGTTGAGTGGGAAGGATATAGACACTACATTGTCATTGATTGACAACTATTTAACAACAGTAATGTGTGAGTGTATTCCAAAGGTGAAAAGGCTAAACAAGGTAGGAGTAAAATGGATGATGAAGTGATTAAATCAAGCATGAAATCTGAAAGAAAAAGAAGGCGCTGTGGGAGCAATACAAGATGAATGATCAGTTGCATGAAGAGTACAAAGAGCAGGCCAGGAAGTAATTCAGTTGGTAAAGGTAGCAAAAGTTCAGTATATTGGAGAAGAAATTAGCTAATCAAGGTAAGAAAATTCCTATTGAGTTCTTTCAATATGTGGCAAGTAGAAGGAGCAATGACTATGAGAGGATGATGATGCTAGTGGATGATACTGGTAGATTAGTAATCAATGTGTTGGATATAGTTGAATTATTCAATGAGCAATTTATTAGTGTATTTCATCCTTGTGAAGGCAACATCAGGAGAAGCTGGATTTTAGAGATATGGCAAAGGAAGGATTGATGATGAATGAGCAGGTAGTGTATGAGGAATTAAGTAAACTTGATGTTAATAGGGCAGTAGAATTTGATTTGACAGTATATTGCTACATGTCTTGAGGGAATGCCCTGTGGAATTAATGGCACCTTTGGTAGAACTATTTAACATGAGTCTTGCAACAAAGTGAGTCCCCAAAGGAATGGAAGGTGGACAAAATTTTTCCACTTCACAAAGGGGAAATAATACTAAGGCTACAAATTATAGGCCAGTCTATTGTCTGAGATTGTTGTTAAGGTATTAGAGAAGTTGGTGAAGACTAGAATTCAGAAGTGGGTCAATAATAGCAGCATTTACAATGGTCAGAATGAGTTTGTTAGGGGGAAGGTCATGTTTCAGTAATTTGCTTACATATTACAACATGGTGACAAATTCACTCGATAAAGGAGATGCATATACAATGATGTACTTGTATTTTTTGAAGGCCTTTGATAGACAGTCACATGGCAAGTTGGTAGCTAAACTGAAACAGATGGGAAAGATACTAGTAAGTTGGATAGTTGATTTGCTGTCAAACAAGTACCAGCAGGTTGTATATAGAAGAATAGTATCCCAAACGAGGCTGCTAGTGGAGTGCCACCGGGATCTGTTTAGGGACCATTATTGCTTAACCTGTATGCTAATAACATTGGGACTGGCTTAACTGGAATTGTGCAGCTGTTTGCTGATGATGCAAAGTTGAGAAGGGTTGCATCATCAGCAAACATCATGTCCTTTTAAGTAGAGCAGATGTTGTGGCCTTACAGAGGATCTGATTGGACTATGTGAGTGGGCAAATAATTTGAGCTATCATTTTAATGTTGCAAAGTGCAAGGCCCTGAAATTTGGTAGGCAAGGTTGGGATGCAGAGTATACAATTAGTGGAGAAATTTTGAAGGCGGTAGAAATGAGAGATCTGGGAGGATGGTAGAGAGAGACTTGAAATTTAGGGATCACATTGTTAAAACTGTAAGAACATCACAACAGATTATGACAGTAATGAGAAGGACATTGACATGCTGAAGCAAAGAGGTTATGGTTCCCTGTATAAGGCTTTGATCAGTCCACATATGAACTACTGTGTACAGATTTGATCGTCTAGTTTTCAGGGAGATGAGGATGTATTGGAGAATATTCAGAGAATGTTTACTAAATTAGTGTCTGATCTATGGAAAGTCAGATACAAGGAGAGATTGAGGGAGAGCAACTTACACAGCCTTGTGAATAGAAGAAGAAGAGGGGATATGATGGAGACATAAATTTGGGTTGTTACCAGAATAATGTGGAGAAGATATTTCATAGAGTAGAGGCGTGAGCAATGGTAGAACTAGAGGCCATCCATGGAAGCTGTATAAGGAGGGTATAAGTAGGTAAGTGAGAATCAGGCTCTTGGCATTATTGAGTGGAATGCATTTACCTGAAAGTGTAGTGAGTGCCAAAACTGTGAATGCATTCAAGGTATGACTTGATGTTCTTTTAGCATGAGAGAGTACAGACCTTCCATAACGAGTCCTCTGACTCCATGGAGGTTCAGGTATTAATAATAATAATGATGCTATAATTATTATTATTATTATTATTATTATTATTATTATTATTTCGGGCGACTCCAGGAGTCCTTAGACTCATCGAGGGAGGGAGGCCCTAAACATCATGTCCACACAACTATGCGATTACATTCTCACAGTATCTATCATACCTTGTCTTGAACTCATTCACCGTCAGAGCACCCACAACAGACTCTGACAGCTTATTTGACTCATTTACCACTCTAAAAGTAAGTAAAGAACCCAGCTCTAACACCCCTGCTAACCACACTCTTGCCCAGCTTCCATAGGTGTCCCCTAGTTCTCCCACCACCAGCCCTGATCTCAAAAATATCCTCTGAATTAATCCTATAGAATCCCTTTAGCAATTTGAATGTCTCAATCATATCTCCCCTTTTTCGCCTATCAACTAGTTTCTGCAACCCACAAATCTTCAACCTGTTCTCATATGGTTCATTCCATAGACCTGTTATCATCTTAATCACTCCACCTCCTCCCCATCAAGAAGGAACCGAGGTGACCAAATCTGGGCACAGTAGTCGAGATGAGGTCTTATCAAGGCTCGGTACAGAGGTACAATAACTTTCTTGTCTCTGCTCGTCAAGGTATTTTTCAACAACCAAGTGAGTTGATAAGCTGATTTAGCTACTTTTGCAGTGTGCCCCCTAAACTTCATCTCCCTATCCACCAACACTCCCAAGTCCCTGGCCTCATCAATCTCTTGGAGTACAGTTCCACCAATGTGGTATACTGCTGCTAATCTTTTCACCCCAAAATGCATAACCTTACATTTTGTCACATTAAATTGGTATCCATTCTCCTTAGCCCAGAACTCCAATCTGTCTAAGTCATCCTGCAAGACTTTGACATCTTCTGCATTCACTATAGCCCTACCCAACTTTGCATCATCAGCGAACAAATGCATAATGCATAATCAAATTAAACAAATGCATAATCAGATTTAAAACATCAATTGGATCACTGACTATTATTCAAGTATACTCACCAACTTCAACATCATCAGAAGAAGACATTGAGCAGTTCTATATAGATTTGCAAAAAGCAGTACAGCAGACATCAAGTCAAGATCTCCTAATTACAATGGGGGGGGGGACTTAAATGCAAAAGTAGGCAAAGACTGGGATGCATGGCTAAGAGTAATCGGAAAGTTTGGGTATGGAGAAAGCAATGAACGTGGCGAAAGACTGTTAAACTTCTGCTCAAATAATAGACAAACAATAACCAACACTCTCTTTAAACAACCAAAAAACCCCCAAAATGGACATGGATATCACCAGACAGACAAACCAAGAATATGGTAGACTATGTTATTGTAAACCAAAGATGGAAATCAAGTATCCTAAATTGCAGATCCTTTTCTGCAGATTGTGGATCAGACCATAAGCTAGTATTACCAAACCTAAGAATAAAGTTAAAATCTGAAAGCACTTTTAGAGTCAAAAGGAGACTGAATGTAAAAAAACTACAAGACAACAATATTCTAAGAAAATATCAACTAGAACTAGATAAAAACCTGAAGGACTACCAAATAGAATATAAACATTGAAGAACATTGGTGCAAATTAAAGGAAATAATATTAAAATCAGTAGAAAATACAATAGGTTACACAGAAAGAGAAAGTAAAAAGGATTGGATCTCGAATGAAGTAAAAAGGTTAAGCGATCAAAGGAAAAGCATGAAACTAAAACAGGACTCTAACAGAAATGAATATAATAGATTAACCAGAGAAATTAGAAAACTAGTTAAAAGAGACAATAATAACTGGTTAGAAGAAAAATGCAAAATGGCAGAGAAGCTATCAAAATAAAATAACCTTCATGGATTATATAAACAAATAGACCAAATTAGTAAGACACAGTCAACAAAAATGATAATGATCAAAAACAAAGAGGGACAACTAATTGAAAGTAAAACAAAGAGAATGGCCTGATAGGAAGAATACTTTACAGATTTATATAATAAAAACAGCTCCCAGGATATTACTATTCCAGTCACTGAAATGGAAGAGGAAACAAATATCTTTACCAAAGAAATAATATCAATAGCACACAGCATAGAAAACTTATTAAAACTAGGAACGTACCTGGTATTGATCAAATACACCAGAATTCTTAAAAGCAGGAAAGGAACAACTTTTGGAACCATTAAAAACATTATTAAAGGATCTACAAAAATGAAGCAGTGCCTACTGATTGGACCAAATCAGTTATAACTCCTATATACAAAAAAGGAGATAAAACAGAATGTGATAATTACAGAGGCATTAGCCTTCTCAGTATTTCAAGTAAGGTTTTTATGAAAGTACTCCAAAAACAAATTAAGCCATATATAGAACAAGCACTAGGAGAAGAACAATCAGGTTTCAGACCAGGACGAAGCACAATTGATCAACTATTCGCCTTAAGACAGCTAATAGAAAAGACACTAGAGTACAACCAAAGTTGCTTCATAAATTTGATCAAATACACCAGAATTCTTAAATCTGGTTATTATTATTATTATTATTATCCAGGCCTCCATGGAGTCAAAAGACTCATCATGGGAGGTCGTTTTTTAGGAAATACAAAGTCTATCATACCACTCCTTGAACCCATTAACCATCCCCACTCCAACCACTCTCGCAGGCAATGCATTCCAAGGTTGGCGTTCCAAGTAAGATAGTGCCACAGCATAAGGGCATAGCAGACTGGACGTGTTTAATTATAGGACTATTTGTGTGTCATCAGTAGTTGTTAAGGTCTTGAAGAAATTAGTGAGGGTAATGTTATCTGTAAGAATCAACATGGATTTGTTCAGGGGCGCTCTTGCTTTAGTAATATGATTGTCTTTTATAATAAAGTGACAAGAGCAGTTGATGAGGGAAAGGCATATACTGCCATTTTTTTTGGATTTTGCAAAGGCGTTTGACAGGGTGCCACATGATAAGCTGATATTTAAGTTGCAGCACATAGGTTTAAATGTCAGGTTAGTCAAATGGATTCAGGATTGGGTGACTGATAGGTATCAGAGAGTTGTGTATGATGGGGCAATATCAAGGAAGCAGAAGGTTACAAGTGGAGTTCCACAGGGCTCAGTACTGGGACCTGTATTCAATCTCTATATCAATGACATTGCTGGTGGATTACAAGGGGACATTCAGTTGTTTGCAGATGATGTGAAGTTGGGAAGGGTTATCAGTAATAGTGCAGATGTGGCAGCACTGCAAGAGGATTTGAATAAACTAGACAGATGGGTAAATGAATGGTGTTGTCAGTTCAATGCAGCAAAATGTAAAGTCTTGAGGTTTTTGGATCAATCGATGGGAGGATGCATGCTTGATTGGAATAGCTGTACTGGAGGAGGTAGAGGAGTCGAGAGATCTGGGGGTGATTGATAGAAAACTGAAATTCAGGGAGCATATTGCAAAGGTGATGAAGGTAGCAGAGAGGATTGCTGCAATTCTGAGAAGGACACTGACCTGTAGAGATAAAAGACTTATCATTCCATTGTATAAGGCCTTGATCAGACCACACTTAGACTATTGTTCTCAGATTTGGTCCCCAGGATTTGAAAGGGATAAATTGACTGTAGAAAGGGTACAGAGGCAGATAACAAAGATGGTGTCAGGACTGTACAATATAAGTTATGAGGATCGACTGAGGGAATGTAGACTGCAGAGTTTGGTGGATAGAAGAAGGAGAGGTGATATGATTGAGACTTTAAAACTGTTGAGAGGCAGTTACAGGGTAGACATTGGAGAGTTCTTTCACTTGGTTGAATGGTGGGAAGGACTGATGACAAGGGGCCATCGCTGGAAGTTACAAAAGGAGGCTGTGCACAAGAGCGTGAGGAGTGGTTTTTTGCGTGGAGGGTGGTTGAACCTTGGAATGCATTGCCTGTGAGAGTAGTTGGAGTGGGGATGGTTAATGGGTTCAAGTAGTAGTATGATAGACTTTGTATTTCCTAAAAACGACCTCCCACGATGAGTCTTTTGACTCCATGGAGGGCTGGATAATAATTTTTTTTAAAATAATAATAATAATTTATTACATATGATACATACATTACATAGTTTTGATTACGTATGATACAACATTACATACATTTGTTTACATATGAAACAAAGTTACTTACATTTGTTTATGTATGATACAACATTACATACATTTCTTTACATTTGATACATTCATGTATTCTGATAATAATAATAATAATAATAATAATTTTTTTTGCAATAATAATTATAATAATTTATAGCATATGATACATATATTACATACTTATCATTACATATGATACAACTTTACATACATTTGTTTACATGCGATACGTACATTACATGCATACATTTGATTATATATGATACATTTATTTATTTTTTTATTTATTATCTTGGATGAGATGAGATGTATTTTCTCAGCTTACATCCTCGCTGCTTATTTGTGAGCTTATCTGAGGATGACACCAGTTATTATTTATTAGTTTATTTGCTGTGCTGGGAAGCTATGAAATCAAATCTATGTTTATTTGGCTTGATTTCCCCTGCAACCGTTTGATTGAGACATTTGCACGTGCACGCATGAATAATAATAATAATAATAATAATAATAATAATAATAATTTCATAGACTTTCATCAGGCATTTGATTCAATCTGTAGAAGAGAACTATAGAAAACTATGGAAAAATTTGGAATTCCCAACAAAACAATAAGAATAATAAAGAATCTGTATGAGAAATCTGAAAGCGCAGTACAAATGGAGGACACCTTAACCAACTGGTTCCACGCAGAGAGCAGAGTAAGACAGGGATGCAATCTGTCACCAGACCTGTTCAATCTTACACTGTAAGAAGAAACCAGTAAGGCCTTAAACAACGAAGACTCCGGAATCAAAATATATGGGAAAAATGTGGCAAATTTAAAATTTGCAGACACCATTGCATTACTTGCAAACACAGAAGAAAATCTACAGCGAATTTCTGATAAAGGAGGAGTGTATAAAATTTGGATTAAACATAAATATAGATAAAACAAAAATTATGCAAATGGGAAAAATAAGCACCAATCTGAAAATCGAAATTGATAGTAAGAATCTAGAGCAGGTAGAAAACTTCACCTACCTTGGAGGAGTTATTGAGTACAATGGTGAAATTACAAAAGATATAAACAGACGAATCAGTCAAGCATCCCAAACTTTTGGATGACTTAATAAAATATGGACGTCAAGAGACATCAAACAAGTAACAAAAGTAAGAATCTATGAAACAATGGTCCTCCCAATACTCCTCTATGGAAGTGAATTCTGGAATCTCAGAACGGCTGAAGAGAAAAAATTATTAACTACTCAAATGGGTTGGCTAAGAAGATTGCTTGGAGTATCTCTGCTGGATAGACTAAGAAACAAAGACATAAGGAAATGACTAAAATAACAATAATAGACAAAATCCAAGAAAGAAGACTGTGATGGTTTGGCCATGTGACCAGAATGGGAACAGAAAGACTATCATCTAATGCCCTGAATACAAAGATGAAAGGTAAAAGATCCAAAGGATGGCCCAGAATTAGATGGATAGGCAAAATAAAAGAGGACCTGAAAATCAAATCACAACAAGCGACACCAAACTGAACAGAATTGTTTGGACTCTCCCGGGACAGACAGAAGTGAAAAGAGTTCATTTGGCCTCATCATCATCCACATAGATGAGAGAAGAAGAAGAAGAAGAAGAATGCTATGACAGGGTGTTTATTCTTAATCAGAAGACTATGCCTATCAGTGAATGTGTTGTCTGTTCAGTTTATACATTTTGTCAAATTTAAGAAAAAAAACAACCTTAAGAATCTTGGATGCAAATTCCTACCACTTCTGCAAGAGATCCACCTAACTTACTTTTGTTGAAAATGCCTGTATAAATATTCCTTTTACTCTAGACAAGACTCAAACCCAGATTTTTTTTTTTTTAACCAAAGACTACTCTCCATACTGATTGCTATAATAGTACTAGATATTTTCAGTACTTTTCTTCTATTGACTTAAAATACTGATGCAGAATATATAAGTTCTTTTCACTATACCCTTTGGTATTGATTTGGTCTAGCTACTCACTGATGAAGCCTCAAAAAAGGCTGAAATCGATCTGGGTAGTGACCTCCCTCCATAATGTAATAACAGCATACATTTCCTAGGAAATGTGTTTTTACATTATGGAAAATACCAAGAATAGCGATCAGAACTTTACCCGCCTTTGCAACGAGTTGCCCATGTTTGTACTACGTTCTAGGACTACTTGCATTAGCTCACGCTAGTATTCGCTGATACTTTTATAGTTTTTATACTATATTTGGCATGAAACTCTCTGATTCCAATCTTTGAGTTTCTTATTCAGTTTTAAAACAGTGTGGGATCTAATATCCCCTTAATTTAAATAAACTGATGCAAAGGGTTGTATGTAAAATATCAAAATTTTCTTTATTTTGTTAATGCTTTTTAGTGCATTTAAAGTTATTCATCATATTTATTGTTAAATTTTCTTTTTTTTTTCTGATGATAGTTTTTATTCCTCTTTCATTAAAAAGGAATATTTTTTATCTCTAGTTTTCTAGTGCTAGACCCTTTTATATGAATGTAGAAATGCCATCTATGTCTATGCAAGGAGAACAGATTGGTATACGTATCAGTGTCTTTAACTATATGCTGTTTGAAGTAGAGGTAAGCAAATTTTGATAAAACTAAAGCTACATTATTTTCTTAAGATTACTTTTGTTATAATAATAATAATAGTTATTATTATTGTATTATTGTTGTTATTAACACCTGACCCCCATGAAGACTCATTATGGGAGGTACATAATTTTTTTTTTTTCACACACATGAAAGACAGAAGAGCCTATAGCAAATGGATGCCATGTGAGGCCAGTGTTAGGAATAGAGTAAGACCCTACTCACTGATGAGACCTCAAAAAAAGGTCGAAACTGGTCTGGGTAGTGACCTTCTTTCATAATGTTGAACAATAATACAGCTCCTAGGAGTTAAGTTCACATTATGGGTAAATATCAAGAATAGTGATTGGAGTTTGCTCCACCCTTTCTATGAGTTGCCTCAGCTCGCGCTACCTTCAAGGATCAAGTCCTTCACTATCCAGGTATTTGCTTATGCTTGGAATCGCCGAACTTTATATAGTTTCTATATTCAGCATGAAACTCTTTGAGTTTCTTATTCAGCTAAGAAACAATATGGGATATAATATCCCTTAACTTAAAAAAAAAAAAAAAAGAGTAAGATGTTGATATTCTTCTTAAACTGTTGAAGAGTGTAGTCCTTTGGAAATGCTTCATGAGGGAGACTGTTCCATAGAATTGAGGTGTAAGGAATGAAAGATGACTGGGAGTAACAGGTTTGGTGAGTATGCAGTTTGACTGTAAAAGGATGTTGAGTATCTATAGCATGAGTTTCTGTAGATCTGGCAGAAATAGGAGGCATAAAGGATGCTAATTCTGCTGAATAATGGTCATAGAAATATCTATAGATGAGACATAATGCAGAAACTGATCTTGTATGGGAAAGTAGCTCAAGAGAGCCTGTAAGAGAAGTGTCATTTATCAGCTGGACTGCCCTTTTCTGAATAGCATTAAGTGCTTTTAGGGAGGTTTAGGTGCACCACCACTACACAAGAGAAGTATTCTAAAGTTGGTTGGATTTGGAATTAATACAGCGTAAGTAACTGTTTGGCAGAGAATTACCATCTTGACAAGAAAAGAATGCCAAATTTTTTGGAAGCTGTTGATGCTATAGAAGAGGTATGATTGTGCCAGGAAAGGTTTAGCGTAAGAGTCAGTCCAAGAAGAGAGATTCCGTCTTGACTGTTGAGCTGAGAATTCTCAAAAGTAAGCAGAGAATATCTGAGGCCTTATGGGAAAACAAGCAAAACTACATTTTGGAAGCACTGAAGTTGATTAGGTTGTTTTCAACCCAATCAAGAATACTGTGGAGATCGGTGTTCGGGGCACTTGTTGTAGATGATCTTGAAGTTACACACAAAACCCATCAAACCATAGTTTAAACTCATTCAATGTCTTTGCATTCACCACAATGTCAGACAATGCATTCCATTTACCAACCACTCTCCATGCAAAGAACCTGCTCACACCCCACCTTATACAGCTTCAAGAGATAATATCCTCTTGTTCTAGCCTCATCTATCATTTTATGAAAAATTTCTTCGACATTAACCCACTAACAACCTTTTACCAAATTAAACATCTCAATCATACTTCCTCTTATTCACAAGGATTTGCAAACTGTTTTTCCCTCAATCTTTTCTCATATTCCACATTTGAAAGACCAGTTACCACCTTAGTCAGTCTTCTATGGACTCATACCAACATGTCCTCATCACCATGAAATACAGGGGCCATGAAATGCAGGGATGAATTGGTGATGCCGATAGCATCAGCCAGTCTAAAGATTATTGGGATCTCTTAGATGTGGTTGACGTAAAATAATATACTAACAGGAATTGAAGTGGCAGGGTACAGTATTTATCCACAGCATAGGAAGGGAAAATGCAGTGGTGGAGTACTGCTTATGATAAGTGATGACTTATGTCCTCTCACAGGGCAGGATTTGGAGGGCAGTGGTATTAATTATTTGGAAAGCATATGTGTGAGGTAATGGTGGGGTGTTGCTTACAAGCGAGGAAGCATAGCAGGTGAGGAGCAGGAGATGTTTATGCAGTTGAGTTTGGCAAGTGCAAGAAAAACGATTGTTGTGGGAGATTTTAACTACAGCAGTATAAATAATTATTATTATTATTCAGGCCTCCATGGAGTCAAAAGACTCTTCGTGGGAGGTCCTTCCTAAGAACATAAAGTCTGTCAAGACTCATCGAGGGGAGGTCCCCCTAAGAAACACAAAGTCTATCATACCACTCCTTAAACTCATTGACCATTCTCGCCCTCACCAATCTATCAGGCAATGCATTCCATGGCTCAACCACCCTCCATGCAAAGAAACCACTCCTCACCCTCTTGCTCACAGTTTCCTTTCGTAACTTCCAGGGATGGCCTCTTGTCCTCACTCCTTCCCACTGTTCAACCAAGTGAAAGAACTCCCCAGTGTCAACCCTGTAACCACCTCTCAACAGTTTAAAAGTCTCAATCATATCACCTCTCCTTCTTCTATCTGCTAAACTCTGC
Organism: Typopeltis vanoorti; assembly: GCF_054136105.1. Taxonomy (NCBI): domain Eukaryota; kingdom Metazoa; phylum Arthropoda; class Arachnida; order Uropygi; family Thelyphonidae; genus Typopeltis; species Typopeltis vanoorti. The sequence goes on from NC_143557.1 coordinate 135,860,992, forward strand.
AGTCCACATTCCCTCAGCCGATTCTCATAACTATCTTTGTACAGTACTGAAACCATCTTTGTCATCTGTCTTTGTATCTTTTCCACAGTTAATTTATCCCCTTCAAATCCTGGGGACAAATCTGAGAACAATAATCCAAGTGTGGTCTGATCAGAGACTTATACAACAGAATGATAACCCTCTTACCTCTGCAGGTCAGTGTCCTTCTCATAATTGCAGCAATCCTATGTGTTACCTTCACCACTTTTGCAATATGTCTATCAATCATCAACCTCAGATCTCTTGTCTCCCCACCTTCCTCCAGTATAACTCCTCCCATAGAGTATGCAGCATCCCATCGATGTTTCTCAAACCTCAAGACTTTACATTTTGCTGCATTAAACTGATACCTCCATTCATTTGCCCATCTATCTAGCTTATTCAAATCCTCTTGCAGGGCTACCACATCTGCACTATTACTAATAATTCTTCCCAGCTTCACATCATCTGCAAATAACTGAATATGCCCTTGCAATCCACTGGCAATGTCATTGATATAAAGGTTAAACAATATAGGTCCTAGTACTGAGCCCTGTGGGACCCCACTTGTAACCTTCTGTCTCCTTGAAACTGCTCCACCATACACAACTCTCTGATACCTATCAGACAGCCTATCCTGAATCCAGTTGACCAATTTGACATCCAGACCCATGTATTGCAACTTAAATATCAGCCTATCATGTGGCACCCTGTCAAATGCCTTTGCTAAGTCTAAGAAAATTGCAGTATATGCCTTTCCCTCATCCAATGTTCTTGTAACTTTATTATAAAAGGCCAGCATATTGCTAAAACAAGAGTGCCCTTTCACAAATCCATGTTGACTCTCACAGATAACATTACCCTCATCTGCCCAGTGCTGTATATGGTCCCTCACTACTTTCTCCAAGATCTTAACAACTACTGATGACACACAGACTGGTCTATAATTAGACACTTCCAGTCTTATACCATTCTTATGCAATGGCACTATCTTACCTTCCTTCCATTCACTGGGCACCTTTGCCGAAGCCAGACTTTCATTGAAAATCCAGGTTAAAGGCACTGTCAGTTCCCCAGCACATTCTCTCAAAACTCATGGTGAAATACCATCCAGTCCAAAAGCTTCATTGACATCCAGAGTTCTCAGTATCTGAAACACACTCTCCTCCTGTACCTCTAAACCTTGAACCTGCCCTATCCCTCTAGCATTAAAACTGACTCCTCCAGGATGAAATACTCCGATAAAGTGGTCATTGAACAATTCCACTATTTCCTCTGCATCAGTCACTCTATTCCCATTTTTATCCCACAATATCATTCTTCCACAGTCGTTTCTCCTCCTACTGGCCACATAGCTAAAAAAATTCCCTAGGATTTTATTTGGATCTTAGAGCCAATCTCTTCTCATATTCCAGTTTCGCTTTCCTTACCACACTAGTCACTCTTCTGGCCTGTGTCTTATATTCTTCACGCATCCTCTCTTCACCTGTCTCCTTATATCTCTTCCATAGCCTCTTTTTCACATGCAATTCCTGTTTAATATTGTTTGTAATCCACTTTACTCCAAATTGTGTCCTCTTCTTCACTCGTGGTATACAACTTACCATTGCTGCTAACAAATATTCTTTCACAATTTCCCACGCAAATTGGGAAGATGAAACTGCATGTAGTAATAAGGAAATAGAATTTCTAGAATTTTCAAGCCACAAATGTCTTAGGCAGCATGTAGTAGAAGGAACACAAGGCTTAAGAGGTTTGGATTTGGTCATGGCATCAGAAAAGCTGTTTATAACTGAGATAGCATCTCTCTGCCCCCAGTTGGAGACAGCAATAGATGTGATTTGGACTTGGAAGATGAATAGACATGTAGGAGTATCAAAGAAAAAGGTATATATGTGGAATTATAAGAAAGATGATTATAATAATCTTAGATATCGACTCGGGGCAGTTCTATGGAGGCAGGAATTGACTCTGAGATATTAAAAAAAAAAATCCTGATCAATTTTTTTAGCTATGTGGCCAGTAGGAGGAGAAATGGTTGTGTGAAGAATGATATTGTTGGATAAAAATGGGAATAGTGACTGATGCAAAGGACATAGTGGAGTTGTTCAATGAACCCTTTATTAAACAATCATAACTCAAGTGATCACTTCATGATCACTCTCACCAACTGCAGGAAAGTGTGAAATCCCACTCACAATTACATCCTCTGATGAAAATTATATGTTCCTCACTTTTCCCATCTTTGATTGACAGGAAGTATTACATGTCACCAGTATAGCATGCTTTAAAATTTTATGCTGTGTTATCCAAAATTCAGTCTTTAATGGTGGTAGGCTGTTCAACAGGGATCTAAACAGTGTGTATGCAAATGACTACCATAACAGCAATAAGGAGAAATATAACAAAGAAGACACAGTAAAGAAAACTCCAGAAATAATTGCAGAATGTGCAGAAACACTCTGCATCAAATCTTAAGAATGAAATCTAACACAAAAATTTATGAAATCTCAGTACTTATTAAAGTAAAAAAAAAAGAAAAGACTTTTTTTTTTTTTTTTTTTGCAGCTGTTCACTGATTTCTGTTCACTTCTGTTAAATTCTCTAGCAAAAAACATGTCAGAGTTATTTTTTTAAAAAAAAAATTCTTATCATTCAAAAGATCAAACATGCATAGCCTTTGTCGTATAGCACAGTAGCATTGTTCTAATAAAGTATTCATCATATAGCTTCATAATTAAATGTAAATGTAATTTATGATTGCATTTTTCTTACAGTATAACTATATTAATACCTATTTATTATGATTACAGAATGTAATCATGACAAATGTCTGTCCAAATGCAATTACAATAATTATAAATAAACATAATAATAAGGGGATATCTAGTAGCAAGGCTCATACGTCGGTCATACATAACTGGTAATTAGCTTAAGGAATTAACAACCCATATAAAGGATATTAATTAAAGGCAACTTTAATGAATAACTTCAATATTTCGGCAACGTCACGTTGCCATCTTCAGGAACATAAAAATATGGTATGTGCACGCAGGCACTAACAAAAGCAAATGAGGAAGAAGCAAGAAACTTATATTGTTCCTAAAGTCGTAATGGTGCCCTCTGGCAGGCTAATTGGGTTGTCTTGGCCGTTGGGCTGAAGTTCTCATAATGTAAGTCTCCCAAATTTGGGGTAGTTTCATGCACCCAAATTGGTTGAGGTTTGGAACATGTTTTAGAGCTGCTGATGATTCCTTGAATAATCTTTCATACTTGAACTTGTTGTTTTGTATTATTATTATTATTATTATTATTATTATTAAACAAGACCTCATGGAGTCAAAGCCTCATCTAGGAGGACCTTTTATCTCACACACATCTCATCATACCGTGTCTTAAACACATTCAAACTCCTTGCAGACACCACACTCTCAGGCAAGGCATTCCAATCACTCACAACTCTGCACAAAAAAAACCTGCCTCTCACTCCCCTACTCACACCCTCTTTATACAGTTTCCAGGGATGACCTCTGGATCTCCCCTGATCTCCCACTATTCTCTGTAGAACTTCTGCACCATTTATTCTATAACAACCCCTTGCCAACTTGTGGGTCTCAATCATATCTCCCCTCTTCCTTCTCTTCACTAGACTCTGCAAATTACATCTTTTCATTCTTTCCTCATACTCAACATTCCAGAGGTCAGAAACTACCTTAGTCAGCCGCCTTTGGACCCTTTCCAACATCTCTTCATCCTTCTAAAAACCAGGTGACCAAATCTGGGCACAATAGTCCATGTGTGGCCTAATCAAATCCTTATACAATGGAACAAGAATCTCCCTACTTCTATATGTCAGTGTCCTCCGCATCATTCCCAGAAGTCTTTGTGTTGTCTTCCAATTTTGGTGATGTGTCCCCTAAATTTTAGATCCTTATCCACTATCATCCCCAGATCTCTTATTTCCTCTACTTCAAACAATATATTCTCACCAAGCATAAATTCTGTATCCTATCTTTGTTTTCCAAATTTTAAAACCTTACATTTTGCAACATTGAACTCACATTCCCATTTGCTTGCCCAATCACTCAATTTATTCAAGTCTTCTTGCAACGCAACAACATCTTCACTACTCTTTATGGTTCGTCCCAACTTTGCATCATCTCCAAACAACTGAATATCTCCATCCAAATCTTCGCCAATATCATTAATATACAATTTAAATAGTAATGGCCCTAAAACAGACCCCTGAGGTGCCCACTAGTGACTTTCCTTTTCCTGGATATTGCACCCCCATATACAACTTGTTGATACCTATCAGATAGTCAGTCTCCAGTCCAATGCACTGATCTAATATCCAACCCCATCTGCTCTAGTTTGACTGTCAACTTATTATGAGGCACTCTATCAAAAGCTTTTGTGAAATCCTAGTATATTACTGTGTATCCTTCTCCTCTGTCCAAGGAAGCAGTCACTTTATTATAATAAGTAAGTAGATTACTAAAACATGACCTCCCTTTAGCAAATCCATGCTGTCCATCAAAGATTATACCATTGTTGTCAGCCCAACTCTGGATCCTAGTTCTCTCAAGCTTCTCCAACAACTTAACCACAACACCTGACACACTGATAGGCCTATAGTTTGATGCTTGAGTTCGATCACCTCCTTTATGAAGTGGCACAATCTTGCCCTCCTTCCACTCTTTAGGAACTTGACCAAGTGCAATACTCGTATTAAAAAAATATGTCAAGGCAGGTGTCAACTCTCTGGCACATTCCTTCAGAATACACGCTGATATATTATCAAGTTCCACAGCCTTATTTACATCTAGTTTATTCATCTCCCCAAACACCTCTTGCTCACTTCCAGTCAGTCTCTCTTCCCCACCATCAACTGCTCTTAATCTCTCCATGAAGTCACATTCACAAGGTTGAAAGATCTTTATGAACTGCTCATTAAGTATCTCCACCACACATTCTGCAACAGCTGTCTTTATACCATTTCCTCCAATCAATGTCATCCTTCCATAATCATTCTTTCTTTTGCTGGCTACATATCGAAAGAACTCTCTAGGATTCTTTTTGGCTTCATTAGCTAACTGCTGTTCATACCTCTCTTTAACTACTCTCACCAACCAAGTCACCCTCCTCGCCTGGTCTTTGTAGACCTCATGTAATTGGTTACTTCCACTTCTCTTATGCTGTCTCCACAATGCCCTTTTTCTCTGTATTGCATGCTTAATCTCTTTATTCATCCATCTCACACCTACCTTATTTAACCTTCTCACCCATGGTATACATTTAGACATTGCATCTACTAAATAGTTTTTGAAAATCCCCCAAGCTGCATTGATCTCTCTTCCAGCTAACTCCTCATTCCATGTTACACCTGCAAGCTGTCTCCTGAGCTCTTCATAATCACCCCCCTTGTAGTTCCACATATACCCTCTTTTCACAGGGGTCCTTGCACTGCTGGCAACCACCCAGGTAATCACCTCATGGTCACTTTCACCAATTGGTGGATGATTTGACACCTTATTGATAATTACATCCTCCGATGAGATGATGACCAAATCCAAGACCCTTAATCCTCTTGTGCCCTATGTTACATACTGTCTGAAGTAATTATCCCTCAAAAACTCAAGAAACTCATTTTCTTTACTTCCAGTTGCTATCTCTTCATTCCAGTCTATATTGCCATAATTAAAATCACCCATAATGATCACCCTTTTCTTATTTGCTTGGCTTATTTGACTATACATTTCACTATTACCACCATCCACATTACTAGGTCTATAAACACATCCCACCAAGTATTTGATTCTATTCACCTCTATCTCACACCATACTGCCTGTAAACCACTGACCCTATTTCCCTCTTGCATCTCTACCTTATATGGACATAACTCTTTCTATATCATCAATAGCACTCCGCCTCCTTTTTTACCCCTTCTATCCTCATGAAACACATCATACCTTTCCATCTCTATTCCTGTCAGGATGTCGTCCTCATCTAACAATGTCTCACTTATTCCGACAATCTCTGGGTGCACAGATGCAATTAGTGCATCCATTTCATCTGCCTTGTTTCTTATACTTCTAGCATTGGTATACAAACACAACAACTCATTTCTGGATCTACAGCTAGTTTCACTGATACCACTCACTCGATGTGATATCTCCATGCTGGACTGGAGCCATTTCCCTTTCTGCTTCTTTTAAAACCCTTTGCAATTCTATCTGTTTCCTCTTGATCCCTGGTCATCCCATTACTTTCCTGCCTACACATGCTCTCACCTCCTCTTGGAGCATCCACCTTTCTCACGCTGTGTACCCCTGTCCACCCTGAGCCTCCCCGTTTTCCTGCTCCTCCTGCACACCCATTCTCTCATTTTCTATACTCATACCACTCACTTCCCCATTCATATCCACTTCTTCAATCTCTTTTGTCTTACTCTCCTGCTCTTCCTCATCACTCCCCTCTCGATCTGATTCATTCTCTCTATTGACTTCTCTACTTTCCAGCAGCTGTCTCTCCAAGCGACTCACACCATAACCACTCAAATGCAGTCCATCGCTCCCTTACAGCTTACTTCGTCCCTGAAACTCATTCCACACATTAACAACCTGTACTCCTATCTTCTCACACATTTCAGCCAGAATATCATTCATAATCCTTGCTCTCCGCCTCATTTCACCATAATCATTCCTAGGAACACACTGACTACCCTTCCTGTCACACTATTCTCTTTTATCTTTCCATGCAATCTCCTGACATTCATTTTGACATGCTCTTTGTTCTCTGTCAGATCATTTGTAGCAGTGAATACAATTAACTCTCTTGCTCGCTCTCCCGCCTCATATTCAATGCCTCAATCACTCTACTCATTTTACTGCCTGGAAAACATACGTTGTGCATTTTATCCTCTAGCACACCTTTAATAATGGAGTCGCCATACAATGCCACTCGCTCATCTTTCATTAACTCTTTCATGCCATCATGATTTATTTTAATAGTTTTGACGTGAATTTTCTTTATTTCATTCTGCATCCATTTCATTTCTTGCTTCATCCAATCCAATTCACCTTCCGAACCTCACGACACATTCTCTCTATCATTAAATCTTTCTAACTTTCTGACTCTCGTCCCTTCTTCTCACTTTCCCTCTCATTCATCCTTCTTTGTTTCCGTACTTTCGGTCCAACATACGTCCAACTTTCACTATCATTCTTCTCACTTTCACTCTCATTTATCTTTCTTTGTTTCCATACTTTCGGACTAACATGCATCTAACTTTTGCTGTCATTCTTCTCACTTTTACTCTCATTCATCTTTCTTTGGTTCAGTACTTTCGTTCTAACATACGTGCAACTTTCGGCATCATTCATTATTTTTTCGCTATCATTTATTCTTTCGATTTTTTTTACTTGCAATTTCTGCATCACGCCATTTCTACTTTCATTCGTTCTCTCAATTTTGTTTCTTTCCACCTCACTTTCATCCCTTTTAACATCCGTTACAGTTGTCAAATCGCTCTTTTTCTTTTCTCCTGATTTTTTAACATTTTTTCGCCTGTTTATCTCACCATCGTTCTCTTTCAAATGTGCACTAGCGACACAATCGGTACTAGCACTTTCTTTCATCAATTTCATATTCGCATTCATCTGTTCCTCCTTCTGGTCACACTTCACACACACCCTTCTTCCATCTGCACTAAACATCCACATATCGTTTATGTAATTGAAGGAATACATATAACAGACGTCACACTTAACGAAACGACTGAAATATAAATTAAAATCATGGAATGACAATGCCGCTGCCGTTTTTTTTTTTTTTTCTGTACAGGTTACTAGGTCTAATAATAACAACGATTTCGTAATTTAGTAATTTAGGCAAGACAATTACGCATATATATACTTAATTATTCCTAATGAAACTTATCTGAATCAGGAGCTCTTCAAATCGCGTCCGCAGTGCTTGGTAAAGTATATGGAACCAATTTTATTTTAGTTTTCTTCCAACGTATTCTATGGCGGGTATCTAAGGCGTGGTCTGGCAGCCCAGAGTGACTGTACTGGTGAAACCGGATGTAGTCTTTGTGTTCTGAAATCCTGATATTTGCTGTCGTGCCTGTTTGGCCAAAGTAGGACAATTTGCAGCTGCAAGGCACCTGGTATACACCAGGTAGGTGTCTATGGTAATAAAGGTCTATGGGAAGTGGTTGGTCTTTGGTAGAACAGATAAGGGATGCCAACTTTTTATATGGTCTATAACATGAAGTCAGGTCATATTTTTTGAGGATATTAGTTATTTTCTCAGAGGTACCCCGAATGTAGGGGAATGGTGATAGATTTAGTGTAATCTTTATTGTAGAGGGAGGGAGGAAGGGGGTTGTCGTTTACTGGTTTTAGTATTTTTTGGAATTTTTGGGGGGTTATAGCCATTGGCTAAGAAAGTGTTGAGGATGTGGTTTTGTTCAGTGATTAGGGCATCTGAGCAGATTAATTTTGCCCTGTTATATAGTGTTTTTATAACCCCGTATTGTTGTGATGGGGGTGGTGGGATTGGTGGTGAATGTATCTGCCTGTAATGATGGGTTTTCTGTAAACAAAGAAAACCGAAGATCCTTCAGGCTGACGAGTGATTAAAGTGTCTAGGAAGGGGAGGGTGTTGTTTTCCTCTTTTTCTAAGGTGAACTGGACTCTGAGGGTGTTGGTTGTTTAAGTGTGTTCGGAAGAAGTGGAGTGTATCTGAGCCATGTGGCCAAATAGCGAACACATCATCCACGTATCGAAGCCAAATAGTGGGTTTTTGTGGGGTAGAGTTTAAGGCTTTCTCCTCAAAGGTCTCCATAAAGAAGTTGGCCAAGGGTGGGGAAAGTGGTGAACCCATGGATATCCCCTCTATCTGTTTGTGGAATTTTCCTTGCCAAATGAAATAGCCTGAGTTCATTGTGAACTGAAATAGGGCTGAGATATTGGGAGGAAACTTGGCTTGAATGAGCTCTAGGGTTTCTTTGAGTGGGACATTAGTGAATAGGGAGGAGATGTCAAAACTGACCATTATGTCATTGTGTTGGAGTGAGAGGTTTTCTATACTGGCTTTAAAGTGGGCTGAGTTTTTTATGTGTGATGGTGTGTTGCCAGTATAGTGTGTGAATGTTTTGGCTCACACACTACTTCTGTTAGTGCCTGCGTGCACATACCATATTTTTATATTCATGAAGATGGTAACATGATGTTATGTTATGTATGACCAACGTATAAGCCTTGCTACTAGAATTACGATCATCCATGGAGATTCCATCACATGAAAGGCCCGCCAATACGGCATAATGAGGTTGAAGATATCGAGACAACTAAATCGTCTGACCTTCCTAAAATGCTGCCGGGATAACAAGGTAATCCCTAATTGTGTTAAATTTAAGCACCGTTTTAATTCACAGAAAGCTCTCTGTATTTATAATCGCACTAGCTTCATCTTATTAAGAGAACAAATCACCGCGACGCGTGTTCTCCTTGCCGATGAAAACAAACCTTTAGAGGGGACATCCATGGTTTCACCACTTTCCCCACCCTTGGCCAATTTCTTATGGAGACCTTTGAAGAGAAAGCCTTAAACTCTGCCCCACAAAAACCCACTATTTGGCTTCGATACGTGGATGATGTGTTCGCTATTTGGCCACATGGCTCAGATACACTCCACTCCTTCCTAACACACTCAAACAACCAACACCCCAGAGTCCAGTTTACCTTAGGAAAAAGAGGAAAACAACACCCTCCCCTTCCTAGACACTTTAATCACTCGCCAGCCTGATGGATCTTTGGTTTTTCTCTGTTTACAGAAAACCCACCCATACAGGCAGATACATTCACCAGCAATCCCACCACCCCCATCACAACAATACTGGGTTATAAAAACACTATATAACAGGGCAAAATTAATCTGCTCAGATGCCCTGACCACTGAGCTAAACCACATCCTCAACACTTTCTTAGCCAATGGTTATAACCCTCAAAAAAATCCAAAAAATACTAAAATCAGTAACCCCCCCCACCCACAATAAAGATTACACTAAATCTATCACCATCCCCTACATTTGGAGTACCTCTGAGAAAATAACCAATATCTCCTCAAAAAATATGACCTGACTTTGTGTTATGGACCATATAAAAAGTTGGCATCCCTTATCCGCTCTACCAAAGACCAACCACTTCCCATAGACCTACCTAGTGTATACCAGGTGCCTTGCAGCTGCAAATTGTCCTACTTTGGCCAAACAGGCAGGATAGCAAATATCAGGATTTCAGAACACAAAGACTACATCTAGTTTCACCGGTACAGTCACTCTGGGCTGCCAGACCATGCCTTAAATACCCGCCATAGAATTCATTGGAAGAAAACAAATAATACACTGCAGCAAGTTCAAGTACGAAAGATTATTCAAGGAATCATCAGCAGCTCTAAAACACGTTCCAAGCCTCAACAAAATTGGGTGCATGAATCTACACCAAATTTGGGAGACTTACATTATGGAAACTTCAGCCCAATGGCCAAGACAACCCAATTAGCCTGCCAGAGGGCACCATTAGGACTTTAGGAACAATATTAGTTTTTTGCCTTCTTTCTGATTTGCTTTTGTTAGTGCCTGTATGCACATACCATATTTTTGTGTTCCTGAAGATGGCAATGTAACATTGCCAAAATATCGAAGTTATTCAATAAAGTTGCCTTTAATTAATATCCTTTATATGCTACTTAAGTATAAAGAGCTAATAAGCTTCATTTCGGCAATGAAAACATTACTTAAATTAAGGGGATATTAAATCCCACATAGTTTTAAAACCGAATAAGAAACTCAAAGATTGGAATCAGAGTTTCTTGCCGAATATAGTAAACTATAAAGTATCGGCGACACTAGCGTTAGCAAATGCAAGTGATCCTAGTACGTAGTACAATACCGGACGACTCGTTGCAAAGGTGGGGGAAGTTCAGATCGCTATTCTTAGGTATTTTCCATAATGTATTCTTGTTGAGAGGCTTATACGCTGGTTAGACATAATAACTAATATTTAAGGAAATTGACAGCGTATACTGGAAATATAGATTAAATAAACTTTAATATACACTTTCCGATATTTCGGCGAACGTTACGTTGCCATCTTCTTGGGAACTTACTAAAAGGACACGTGCACACAAGTACTAATACAACAAATGAGACTGAGGCCAGGACGCTAGCGTTTTCCTAAAGTCCTGATGGTGCCCCCTGGCGGGCTATATTGGTAGTTCTTGGCCTTTGGGCTGAAGTTCTTTTGATAAAAGTTTCCCAAATTTGGGGCAGTTTCATGCATCCAAATTTGTTGAGGTTTGGCATGTTCCTAAGGGCCGAGGCTGATTCCATGAATAGTCTTTCATACTTGAACTTGCTGCGGTGTATTACTGTGGCTTTCTTCCATCTTATTCTGTGGCGAGTATCCAGAGCGTGGTCTGCAAGCCCAGAGTGGCTGTACTGGTGAAATCGGATGTAATCCTTGTGTTCTGAGATTCTGATATTTGCTGTCCTGCCTGTTTGGCCAAAGTAGGACAGTTTACAGCTGCAAGGGACCTGGTATACACCAGGTAGGTCTAGGGGAAGTGGTTGGTCTTTGGTGGAGCGGATAAGGGATGCCAGTTTTCTATGTGGTCTGTAACAAGTGGTCAAGTCATGTTTTTTTAAGATTTTATTGATTTTTTCTGAGGTACCTCTGATGTAGGGAATAGTGATGGATTTAGAGTAATCTTTTTTGTGAAGGGGAGGGGGGTGGTGGGTTGTGGATAACTGGGTTAAGTATTTTTTGGATTTTTTGGAGGGGGTAGCCGTTGGCTGAGAAAGTGTCACGGATGTGATTTAGTTCTGTGGTTAGGGCTTGATCATTAGAACAGATTATTTTTGCCCTGTTGAATAATGTTTTAATAACTCCATATTGTTGTGAGGGGGGGGGGGGGGATTGTTGGTGAATGTGTCTGCCTGTATGGGTGGGTTTTCTATAAACTGAGAAAACCAAGGTTCCATCAGGTTGGCGGGTGACTAGTGTGTCTAGGAAGGGGAGGTTATTGTTTTCCTCTTTTTCCAGGGTGAATTTGATTCTAGGGTGTTGGTTGTTCAAGTGTTGTTCAACCTATCGTCAGCTACCTTAAAGCCAGAAGCAATCCACGCTCTGTCACGTGGTCACAACTTCGCCATTGCTCCTAGGAAATTACCGGCCGAGGAATTAATGATTCAAATTGAACGCGGGATTCACCAACTTCCAACCCACATCGCCAACGACATTAGATTAGATGTAGCCTGTGTTCTCAATAAAGCAAAACCTCCAAAATCCAACATATCCATTAGTGAATACAAGGCACTACAAGAATTGAAGAGAAACAAAAAAATAGTGATCACCAAAGCGGATAAGGGGAACGCCACTGTGGTACTCAATCTTAAAGACTACACAGGTAAGCTCAAGGCTTTATTATTAGATCGCTCCACTTACCTCCCCATTGATTACAATCCCACCAGCTCACAAATTAGAAAACTCCATAGGCTCCTTAAGAAGGTCACTTCTTGGCCTGTGGAGATTACCAACAGACTAAAACCCTATAACTCTAGACCCCCCCCGCATATATGGACTCCCAAAAATACACAAAGAAAATGTGCCATTACGTCCCATAGTGGATGGCATTGATTCATCAGGGCAAAAATAATCTGTTCTAATGATCAAGCCCTAACCACAGAACTAAATCACATCCGTGACACTTTCTCAGCCAACGGCTACCTCCTCCAAAAAATCCAAAAAATACTTAACCCAGTTATCCACAACCCACCACCCCCTCCCCTTCACAAAAAAAGATTACTCTAAATCCATCACTATTCCCTACATCAGAGGCACCTCAGAAAAAATCAATAAAATCTTAAAAAAACATGACTTGACCACTTGTTACAGACCACATAGAAAACTGGCATCCCTTATCCGCTCCACCAAAGACCAACCACTTCCCCTAGACCTACCTGGTGTATTTCCTGGTGTATACCATAGCAAGTTCAAGCATGAAAGACTATTCATGGAATCAGCCTCGGCCCTTAGGAACATGCCAAACCTCAACAAATTTGGATGCATGAAACTGCCCCAAATTTGGGAAACTTTTATCAAAAGAACTTCAGCCCAAAGGCCAAGAACTACCAATATAGCCCGCCAGGGGGCACCATCAGGACTTTAGGAAAACGCTAGCGTCCTGGCCTCAGTCTCATTTGTTGTATTAGTACTTGTGTGCACGTGTCCTTTTAGTAAGTTCCCAAGAAGATGGCAACGTAACGTTCGCCGAAATATCGGAAAGTGTATATTAAAGTTTATTTAATCTATATTTCCAGTATACGCTGTCAATTTCCTTAAATATTAGTTATTATTTCCATAATGTAAAAACACATTTCCTAGGAAATGTATGATGTTATTACATTATGGAGGGAGGTCACTACCCAGACCGGTTTCAGCCTTTTTTGAGGCTTCATCAGTGAGTAGCTAGACCTAATACTAAAGTGTATAGCGAAAAGAACTTAAATACTCTGCGAACGAGTCCTCCAAACAGGTGCAACCATTATACTTTATACTTAAGTAACTTAATGGTTGCACCTGTTTGGAGGACTCGTTCGCAGAGTATTTAAGTTCTTTTCGCTATACACTTTGGTATTAGGTCTAGCTACTCACTGATGAAGTCCGCGCGGTTAGCCTAGTGGCTTTGCGCTTCGCAACCATATGCCTGGGAAGGAGTGTCCTAGGTTCGATTCCCGTCGGAGACGTGAGGAGCTGAAGGATCTTCCTCAGCCATAGCCAAGTTAGCCGGTCGTGGGCGCGGGCAGTAGGGTTTTTTCCCGCCAGTTTATCTGGTGTTTTTCATCCCGCAAGCAGGCAAACCGGCCCCTTGAACACACAGGGATACAACCAAGAATACCTTGAGGCATAGGAGTGACCATTCTATCCTCGTATTTCGGTTACGAAATCCAAGCATGCTTGGAAGGTTGTGGGCCTTAAAGGCCTGTTAAAGCCATTGGGATGGATGATACTCACTGATGAAGCCTCAAAAAAGACTGAAACCGGTCTGGGTAGTGACCTCCCTCCATAATGTAATAACAGCATACATTTCCTAGGAAATGTGTTTTTACATTATGGAAAATACCTAAGAATAGCGATCTGAACTTCGCCCACCTTTGCAACGAGTCGTCTGGTATTGTACTGCGTACTAGGATCACTTGCATTTGCTAACGCTAGTGTCGCCGATACTTTATAGTTTACTATATTCGGCAAGAAACGCTCTGATTCCAATCTTTGAGTTTCTTATTCAGTTTTAAAACTATGTGGGATTTAATATCCCCTTAATTTAAGTAATCCTTTATATGCGTTTGTTAATTCCTTAAGCTAATTACCAGTTAAGGGAATATCTAAATTACATAGGTGATCGATAATGAAGGGTTGGAAGAGTTAGAAGAATGAAGCTAATGCAAAATCCCTCAATGAAGATAAATAGGCTGAACATATTTCATTAATGCACTCTGCAATACAAGGGTTTGTGTTTTGGAATGCTGGAATGAAATGCTGCTTAATGTATGATGGAACTCTATTCTTTTCTAGGAGATGGATGATGTACAGGAACTGAGAGTGATAATTAAAAGGGACTTGAATTGTAGGGGACACATTTTAAAAGTCATAAAGACCACAACTGCATTGCTTCTATGATAAGGAGGAAGATGTGCATAAACTTCTCACTTCACTTCTGTTGTGGCGAGGATCCAGAGATGAGTTACTGAGGTTGATAATTTAATTATGAGGTGAGTTTGAGGGATAATAAATTTCTGAGCCTGATGGATAGGTGAAGGAGAATAGATATGATATATTTAAATCATTAAGGAGAATTTTACCAGATTAATGTGAAAGTGATTACACATGGCAAAGAGGAGAAGGAAGGGAAGAATGAGAAGTCTTTCGTAGAAGTTGTATAAAAGCGTGATGAAAAAAGGAGTGAAAGAAGATTTTTTACATGGTGAATTAGGAATGCATTGCCAGATAGTATATTTTGAAAGGGAAAGTGTGAATGAATTTTCAAGTATAATGTTATACTTGTAAATGATATATGATAGTGCCTGAGTGTGACTTCCATGGTGTCTGTTTATTCCATGAGCCTATAATATGCAACTCTTTCATTCTTTTTTCTAAGTAGAATTTATAACTTTAGTGAAATTTCTAATTTTAATTTTAATTAATTTTGAAACTCTTAAGAAAAGTGTATTTTTTATGTATTATTTTTTACCTAGGCACTAATAATTCTTACAAGTTCTCTTGACTACAAATTTGTTCACGTAGAAGCATTTGGTATTGTAGAATCCTATGCACCACGTACTTCATTTGGCGAGCATCAACATCTAGTCTTTGTAAGTTAAGTAATTTAGTGTTTTTTTTAATGAAATATACGGAATTAAAATTACATCAAAATAAACAGTAAAGATTATTACGTTTCTTACTCTTAGAATTAACACACATTATAATTTTATATCCTTGGGAACTGATGTTGTTAATTAATGTGGAAATGACAAGGAAACAAATAACAAATAAAACAAATAACAAAAATTGCTTTCAGAAGATTGAATAATATATGGAAATGATTGAAATATTATAATAATATAATAAAAACAAAATAAAGACCTTCAATAGCAATGTCAAGGCAATAATATTACGTGGTTCAGAGACATGGAAATTAACAAAGAAACAAAAGCTGATTGAATAGTTTCCAAATTGTTTGGTTAAAATATTAAACTATTTTGGTATTACCATATAACAAATGATGAATTATATAAACTTTTTTATATAAACAGTTCTGTTTATATAAAGGAAAAGGAGAACTCCTAAACTAACTTGACAGAGAATAACAGAAAAAGGAAAAGGATAAAAGATTGGAAGAACTGGTGAGTGCTAGATTAGTTGAAAAGACAGGGTTAACTGGGGAAGATGAATTTTATCCTTATGTCCCATGAAGAGGATAGGGATGTAGGTATAATTAAGTGGCATACCTACAATGGCTAATTTTCAAACTTTTATGAAAATCACAAGTAAGGTTACTTTACCAGTAAAAAATGAACAGCCAATTCATTTTCATGTTTTAGATATAAAAATATAATTATTTTGCAGTTCTTTGAAGATAATACAAAGCTAAGAAAAGTTAACAGAAGTGTTTACTAAATTAAATAACCAAAAGTCTTCAGTTCAGCAATGGAAAATTATATAAATCAAGTGGAGATTAAAGGCAACTTGTAAATACCAGCGAGTGTATTCCCGTAAGTTTTCTGGTCAAATTTCATACGAAACTTGCATACTTTCTACATTCAGCTTTGAAATAATGCTGGATTTAATATCCACTTGATTTATATAGTTAATAGAATTGGTTCTGATTTAGTGGCTTCTCTGGAATTCCAGATGGAAGTAGGGGAGACAAGAGATCTGGGGTTAATGATTGATAGAAACCTGAAATTTAGGGGACATATTGCAAAGGTAGTGAAGGTAACTCAGAGGATTGCTGCAATAATGAGAAGGACACTGACCTGCAGAGATAAAACAGTTATCATTCCGTTGTATAAGACCCTGATCAGACCACACTTGGATTATTTGGTCTCAGATTTGGTCCCTAGGATTTGAAAGGAATGAATTAATTGTGGAAAGAGTACAAAGGCAGATAACAAAGATGGTTTCAGAACTGTACAATGATAGTTATGAGGATCAGCTGAGGGAATATGCAGAGTTTGATGGATTTGATGGGGTGAGCAAGAGGATGAGGAGTGGTTTCTTTGCATGGAGGGTGGTTGAATCATGGAATGCATTGCCTGATGGAGTGGTGAGAGTGAGAACGGTCAATGAGTTCAAGGTGTGGTATGATAAACTTTGTGTTTCTTAGGGGGAGGGGACCTCCCCTTGATGATTCTTGATAGACTTTCTGTTTCTTAGGAAGGACCTCCCACGATTAGTCTTTTGACTTCATGGAGACCTGAATAATAATAATAATAATAATAATTGTCAAATGAATGAAGATGCAGTGATTTTGACTCAGCATAAGCTTTTAAGCATTGGGAATTACAGGTGGACATCAGTATATTCTTTTAGTGAGACTACCCTAGAGAAGGTGAGAGTGATAAGGGCTCTTGAAATGAAGGCTGTTTGCATTTGTCACCTTGTTATATGAGAGTGGTCTAAAAAGTTCTTGGCGTCGACCATGGATTGCAACACTATTGGCATGATTTTTTTTTTTCTAAGTTGGTACATCTGTCATAAGCATTCAAGTGAAATTACAAGTCATTCTATCAAGTAGTTTGTTTTATATAGCTATCTAAAGCAAAAGTGTTGTCTGTATCCCTATTATAAAAATGAGTACTGTGCGGTTATAAAATTCTTTGTAAAAGAAGGTTAATGCCAAAAGAAAATTCATTTGAAGTTCATAACAGTTTATGGGCACTTTTCTCCTTCGTTTTTGACAATTAAGAAATGGGCTGTCGAGTGTAAACATGGCCGTACCAGCCTTGAAGATGATCCACGTGAAGGACGTCCAAAAAGAAATCATTAATCAAGTGCACGATATGGTTTGGATGACCGGCGAGTCAAAGTGCATGAAATTGCTGAGACTACAGGCATTTCAAAAGAACATGTAGGATATATTTTGCATGAATAATTGCAAATGAAAAAGCTTTGCACAAGATGGATGCAGCACTTGCTCACAGTAGATCAAAAACGCACTCGCATGAAAATCTCTGAACAGTGCTTGGAGCATTTTAACAAGAATAAAACTGATTTTGTGCATCGATTTATTACTGAGGATGAGACTTGCATTCCATTACACAACAGAATCCAAACAGCAGTCAAAAAGTGGACAGAAGCTGGTTGTTTTGTTCAGCACCAAAGAAGACAAAGTCGGTTCCATCAGCAGGAAAGGTCATGGCATTGGTGTTTTGAAATACTAGACATTTTGTTTATTAATTATCTTGAAAAGGGTAAAAACAATTTATTTTTTAATAAATTACTCTGGATTGGAATCCAGAGTAATTTATTAAAAAAGGGTGGCACACCATTTGGCAACTCCTATAGGTAGAGATGACCTGCTAATGCTTCTGCCTGGTATTTCCACTAGGGCCTGGCTCCCACTGAAGAGACCTCAATAAAGGTCGAAACTAGTCTGGGTAGTGGCCCTTCCTTTAATGCATAACATTAGACATATCCGCAAGGAGATGTGTTTTGCATTATAGGAGATACTGAGTTAGGAGTGCTGGTAGCTTTCTCCACCTTTGCAAAGAGTTGCCCTGGTGTTGTATCACTTTACCCTAGTCCTGAAGATACTTCAGGCGCAAACTTTGTTTGCTCACACTTGGATAAAGGATTAAACTAATTTTATTATACTCTAACCAAGTGAAAAAATAAACTTTCAATATTAAAGAGAGAAAAACATTTTTTTATCAGAGTAATGATTAAATTAAAGATATTAATTCACAAATTCATATAACATATAATATATTAATGTCACAAGTGTCTCTAAAGAAGCAAATTCTGATTTGGATAGATTAGCAAACTGGGTAAAGGAAAATGGATGTCAGTTTAATGTGACAAAGTGTAGGTTATGCATTTTGGGATGAAAAAATTACCAGCTGTATACCACATTAGTCGAACTGTACTCCAGGAAATTGACAAAGCCATAGACTTGGAAGTGTTAGTGGATAGGAAGTTAAAGTTCAGGGAGCACATAGCAAAAGGACCTAAATCAGCTCATCAGATCACTTGATCATTGAAGAATACTTTTATGAGCAGGTTACTGTTCCTCTTTATCGAGCCTTGATAAGACCCTACTGTGTGTGTGTGTGTGGAGCTGGTTGTCAGGGTTTCTTGGTGATGAGGAGGAAGTAGAGAGGATCCAGAGGCGAGTGACCAAGATGATAGCTGGTCTATGAATGAAGGGAGTGGCGCTAGTGCACCAAGCACAGTAGACATGTATAAGAAGAGCTCCTGATTGAGATAAATTACTCTAGGAATAATTAAGTGTATATGCGTAATTGTTTGAGTAAGAGCGGCTGTAAATGTTGTACGCCACCGGTATTATTAATGGGTGGGATTTTTTTTGCCTTATCTTAATTACAAAATCGTTATTATTAGACCTAGTAACCTGCAGGGAGAAAACAAAAATGGCGGCAGCATTGGGATTCCATGATTTTAATTTAGATTTCACTTGCTTCGTTAAGTGTGAGGTCTGTTATATGTATTCCTTCGATTAAATAAATGATTTGTGGATGTTTAGTGCGGATGGAAGAAGGGTGTGCGTGAAGTGTGACCTGAATGAGAAACTGATGAATGCAAATATGAAATTGATGACAGAAAGTGTTAGTAATGATTGTGTTGCAAGTGCACATTTGAAAGAGAAGGATGGTCAGAAAGAGAGGCGAAAAAATGTTAAAAAATCAGAAAAAAAAAGAGCGATTTGAAAACCGTAATGGATGTTAAAAGGGATGAAAGTGAGGTGAGAGTGGGGGAAAGAAACGAAATTGAGAGAACGAATGAAACTAGAAATGGCGCGACGCAGAAATCGCAAGCAAAAAAAATCAAAAGAATAAATGATAGCGAAAAAAGAATGAATGATGGCGAAAGTTGGATGCATGTTGGACCGAAAGTACGGAAACAAAGAAGGATGAATGAGAGGGAAAGTGAGAAGAGGGGGTCAAGAGAGTTAGAAAGTTAGAAAGATTTAATGATAGAGAGAATGTTTCGCGAGATTCGGAAAGTGAATTCGATTAGATGAGGCAAGAAATGAATTGGATGTGGAATGAAATTAAGAGAATTCAGGTCAAAACTATTAAAATAAATCATGATGGCATGAAAGAATTAACGAAAGATGAACGAGTGGCGTTGTATGGCGACTTCATTACTGAATGTGTGCTAGATGATACAATGCACAAGTAGAGTGATTGAGGCATTGGATATGAGGCGAGAGCGAGCAAAAGACTTAATAGTATTAATTGGTACAAATGATTTGAGAAAGAATAAAGAGCATGTCAGAATGAATATCAGGAGGCTGCTTGGAAAGATAAAAGAGAATAGTGTGACAGGAAGGGTAGTCACTGTGTTGCCTAGGTATGACTGTGGTGAAATGAGGCGGAGAACAAGGATTATGAATGATATTCTGGCTAAAATGTCTGAGGAGATGGGAGTACAGTTTGTTAAAGTGTGGAATGAGTTTCAGGGACGAAGTGAGCTGTATGGGAGCAATGGACTGCACTTGAGTGGTAATGATGTGTGTTGCTTAGAGAGACTGCTGCTGGAAGGTAGAGAAGTGAATAGAGAGAATGAATCAGATCAAGAGGGGAGTGATGTGGAGGAGCAGGAGAGTAAGACAGGAGAGATTGAAGAAGCGGATGTGAATGGGTGAGTGGTATGAGTATAAAAAATTAGAGAAAAAGTGTGCAAGAGGAGCAGGGAAACGGGGAAGCTCAGGGTGGACAGGGGTACACAGCGTGAGAAAGGTGGATGCTCCAAGAGAAGGTGAGAACATGTGTAGGCAGGAAAGAAATGGGATGATCAGGGATCAAGAGGAAACAGATGGAATTGAAAAGGGTTCTAAAATGAAGAAGCAGAAAGGGAAATGGCCCCAGTCCAGCATGGAGAGATCACATCGAGTGAGTGGTATCAGTGGAACTAGCTGTAGATCCAGAAATGAGTTGTTGTGTTTGTATACCAATGCTAGAAGTATAAGAAACAAGGCAGATGAAATGGTTGCACTAATTGTGTCTGTGCACTCAGAGATTGTCGGAATAAGTGAGACATGGTTAGATGAGGATGACAGCCTGACAGGAATAGAGATGGAAGGGTAGGATATGTTTCGTAAGGATAGAAGGGGTACAAAGGGAGGGGGGAGTGCTATTGATGATAGAGAAAGAGTTATGTCCATACACAGTAGAGATGCAAGAGGGAAATAGTGCCAGTAGTTTTGAGGCAGTATGGTGTGAGATAGAGGTGAATGGATTCAAATACTTGGTGGGATGTTGTTATAGATCAGGTAATGTGGATGTTGGTGATAGTGAAATGTATAGTCAAATTAGCCCAGCAAATAAGAAAAGGTAAGAAAAGGTGATCATTATGGGTTATTTTAATTATGGCAATATAGGCTGGAATGAAATGATAGGAACTGGAAGTAAAGAAAATGAATTTTTTTAGTTTCTGAGAGATAAGACAGTATGTAACAGAAGGCACACGAGGATTAAGGGTCTTGGATTTGGTCATCTCATCAGAGGATTTAATTATAAATGAGGTATCAAATCATCCACCAATTGGTGAAAGTGACCATGAGGTGATTACCTGGGTGGTTGATAGCAGTGCAAGGGTCCCTGTGAGAAAAGGGTATATGTGGAACTAATAGGGCGGTGATTATGAAGAGCTCAGGAGACAGCTTGCGGGGATAGCATGGAATGAGGAGTTAGCTGGAAAAGAAATCAATGCAGCTTGGGGGATTTTCAAAAACTATCTAGTAGATGTAATGTCTAAATGTATTCCAAAGGTAAGAAGGTTAAATAAGGTGGGTGTGAGATGGATGAATAAAGAGATTAAGCATGTGATACAGAGAAAAAGGGCATTGTGGAGACAGCATAAGAGAAGTAGAAGTAACCAATTTCATGAGGTCTACAAAGACCAGGGAATGATGGTGACTTGGTTGGTGAGAGTAGCTAAAGAGAGGTATGAACAGCAGTTGGCTAATGAAGCCAAAAAGAATCCTAGGGAGTTCTTTCAATATATAGCCAGCAAAAGAAAGAATGATTATGGAAGGATGACATTGATTGGAGGAAATGGTATAAAGACAGCTGTTGCAGAATGTGTGGTAGAGATACTTAATGAGCAGTTCATAAAGATCCTTGAATCTTGTGAATGTGACTTCATGGAGAGATTAAGAGCAGTTGATGATGGGGAAGAGAGACTGACTGTAAGTGAGCAAGAGGTGTTTGGGGAGTTGAGTAAACTAGATGTAAATAAGGCTGTGAAACTTGATAATATATCACCGCGTATTCTGAAGGAATGTGCCAGAGAGTTGACACCTGCCTTGACATATTTTTTTAATACGAGTCTTGCACTTGGTCAAGTTCCTAAAGAGTGGAAGGAGGGCAAAATTGTGCCACTTCATAAAGGAGGTGATCGAACTCAAGCATCAAACTATATGCCTATCTGTGTGTCAGGTGTTGTGGTTAAGTTGTTGGAGAAGCTTGTGAGAACTGGGATCCAGAGTTGGGTTGACAACAATGGTATAATCTTTGATGGACAGCATGGATTTGCTAAAGGGAGGTCATGTTTTAGTAATCTACTTACTTATTACAATAAAGTGACTGATTCCTTGGACAGAGGAAAATGATACACAGTAATATACTTGGATTTTGCAAAGGCTTTTGATAGATTACCTCATGATAGCTTGACAGTCAAACTAGAGCAGATGGGGTTCGATATTAGATTAGTGCATTGGACTGGGAGACTGGCTATCTGATAGGTATCAACAAGTTGTATATGGGGGTGCAATATCCAGGAAAAGGAAAGTCACTAGTGGGTGCCTCAGGGGTCTGTTTTTGGTCCATTGCTGATTAACTTGTATATTAATGATATAGGTGAAGATTTGGATGGAGATATTCAGTTTTTTGCAGATGATGCAAAGCTGGGATGAACCATGAAGTGTAGTGAAGATGTTGTTAACTTACAGGACGACTTGAATAGTTTGAGTGATTGGGCACGGAAATGGGGATGTGAGTTCAATGTTACAAAATGTAAGGTTTTAAAATTTGGAAAACAAAGATGGGATGCAGTATGTGCTTTGCATTATGGGATACCAAGGCAAATTATATGAAGTCAGTAGCCTCTATATACAAGTGCCCAGTCATGAAGTTGCTTCACATGCAGACTTTGTTTGCTTACACTAGCATAAAGAATTAAACCAAGAATATAGTATAACCATAGTATGCATAGTATAATTTCTTGGCATCTTTAATTTATAGTATAACCAAGTGGAAAAACTTTCAACACACCCTTCTTCCATCTGTCTTAAATATCCATAATTTATTATTATTATTATTATTATTATTATTATTATTATTATTACCACCCCAAGACCTCATGGAGTCAAAGACTCATCTGGGAGGTCCTTTTATCACACACACAGCTCATCATACCATGTTTTAAACACATTCAAACTCTTTGCAGACACCACATTCTCAGGCAAGGCATTCCAATCATTCACAACTCTGCACGAAAAAAAACCTGCCTCTCACTCCTCTACTCACACCCTCTTTATAGAGTTTCCAGGGATGACCTCTGGTTCTCCTCTGATCTCCCACTATTCTCTGTAAAATTTCTCCAACATTGATCCCATAACAACCCCTTATCAAATTGTAGGTCTCTATCATATCTCCCCTCTTCCTCCTGTCCACCAGACTCTGCAAATTACATCGTCTCAATCTTTCCTCATACTCGATCTTTCCTCATACTCGACATTCCAGAGGTCAGAAACTACCTTAGTCAGTCTCCTTTGGACCCTTTCCAACATCTATCCATCCTTCTGAAAACCCGGTGACCAAATCTGGGCACAATAGTTCATGTATGGCCTAATCAAAGCCTTATACAACGGAACAAGAATCTCCCTACTTCTACACGTCAGTGTCCTCCGCATCATTCCCAGAAGCCTTTGTGCTGTCTTACAAATTTTGGTGTTGTGTCCTCTAAATTTTAGATCCTTATCCACTATCACCCCCAGATCTCTTATTTCCTCTACCTCCAACAATATATTCTCACCAAGCATAAATTCTGCATCCCATCTTTGTTTTTCAAATTCTAAAACCTTACATTTTGCAACATTGAACTCACATCCCCATTTCCATGCCCAATCACTCAATCTATTCAAGTCTTCCTGTAAAGCCACAACATCTTCACTACACTTCATGTCGTCTTAACTTTGCATCATCTGCAATCAACTGAATATCTCCATCCAAATCTTCACCTATATCATTAATATACAAGTTAAACAGTAATGGACCTAAAAACAGACCCCTGAGGCACTCCACAAGTGACTTTCCTTTTCCTGGATATCGCTCCCCCATACACAACCTGTTGATACCTATCAGATGGCCAGTCTCCAATCCATTGCACCAATCTAATATCCAACCCCATCTGCTCTAGTTTGACTGTCAACCTATCATGAGGTAATCTATCAAAAGTCTTTGCGTAATCCAAGTATATCACTGTGTATCCTTCTCCTCTGTCCAAGGAAGCAGTCACTTTATTGTAATAAGTAAGTAGATTACTATAACATGACCATCCTTTAGCAAATCCATGCTGTCCATCAAAGATAATACTATTGTTATCAACCCAACTCTGGATCCTAGTTCTCACAAGCTTCTCCAACAACTTGTCTACATAATTGAATGAATACATATAACACACCTGATATTTCACAAAATGACTAAAATCAAAATTAAACTCTTGTAAAGACAAAGCTGTTGCCATATTTCCTTCTCCAGTTACTATACTCTTCTCTAAATATAATGATTTTGTAAACAAATTCAAACAAACCAGCCCACACACCCGTAAAAAACACTACCAGTGCACAACGTCTATTGCAACTTTTACTCATAAACACACACTTATTTACAATTAATTATTCCAAAAAACTTAGAACAAAAAACTCTGACATGGAAGTCTTCTTAACACAAATCTTCCAGCAAAATGCCACCTGCTAATTTTTTTTGTTTTTTTTCACATGTGCCACAGTTCTTTTATTTTAATTTCCAAAACACATTATGCAAAATATCTAATGGTTGAATTTTGTAATGTGCTCTGGCACCAGGCCATCAAATTTCTTTGGCTCACAATGATGGGAATCTGCAACTAACAGGTACTTGTTATAATGAATTAAAATATCCCCGATTTTCTTCTTTGATGCTTCATCAACATATTATTAGTATGTAACACCTCCAAGGAGTTCAAAGACTCATTGAGAGAGGGCACCTGCTCTACAACTCTCCATCTCTACCACTTCACCAACCACTACTACCTACATCATCTACACCAGCCTTTTAGCTGGAGAGCGGATATGCTAACCACTTGGCCAGCCAGGCCAGCAGCACCCTCTCGAGCACCCCCCGATTTTCTTCTTTGATGCTTCATCAACATATTATTAATATGTAACCCCTCCAAGGAGTTCAAAGACTCATTGAGAGAGGGCACCTGCTCTACAACTCTCCGTCTCTACCACTTCACCAACCGTTACTACCTTCATCATCTACACCAACGCCATCTACTGCCGACCACCACTAGTATTTTCCCAGAAAATCACAAACATCCATTCCCACGGTGTTGTTCGTACCTGCAGCCTTTTAGCTGGAGAGCGGATATGCTAACCACTCGGACAGCCAGGCCAGCAGCACCCTCTCGAGTACTGACCATGCCCAATGCTGCTTAACTTTGGTGATTGGATGAGAACTGGTGTATTCAGTGTAGTCTGGCTTCTGGCTCAAAAAAGGAGATCCTTGGGGTCATCCAGGATTTGAACCCAGGACCTCTCAAACCCAGAGCGAGAATCATAACCATAGACCAATGAGCCACTCACATATTTTTGGTAATAAACTACCAAAGCTTTAGAAATTGCTTGTCTGATAGCATAAGTATGTGCTACATTACCACCACTTTTAATTCTCAATCTGATATTAACTACTGAAAATTTTTCCTTACCTAACAAAAGAACAGGTTCAAGAAGTTTATACTTCAAAACCTGAGTTTCCAACATATCTAGTGGCTGTCCATTTACTTTTATCAAACCATTTCCTCTCTTACAATATGCTACAGCTGTGGCAGTTTCCTTCCTTCCGAAAACTTGAACGGATGAAACAACTTTCATCCGTTAGATGAAAGAATTTTAGAGGAGTAGAAATTTTAGTCATCTCTATCCAATAACTTGCTAACAAAAGACACATGAGTAAAGCAAATCTAAAATTTTATAGGATTTACACAGAAGCCTTTTTTCAGTATATGGAAGGAAGGGAACAAATGTTCACCTCTGGAAACTGTGTAAGAATGTTGTTAGCAAGTATGTTAGGACTGAAAATTTTGGTCAGGGAGTGAATGGGTGAGATGTTTTGCCAGAATTGAGTGAATCTTCAATGAATGATGTCAAGAAGTATAACTGTGTGAATAGTATGGATTTCCTGCAGCATCTTTCACTCCACAGAAATGCCTGACAAAATAATAATATTTATGGTTTATTAAATAAAATTTATTGCATAAGCTAACTGTGATGTATCTCCATTTTTTACAGATTAAAGCAGGAAAGAGTGTGGTTGTATACATGCCTATTGTTCCAACAAGATTAGGAGAAATAAATATTACAATCATAGCACAGACTCAGGTTGCTAAAGATATAGTGACCAAAACGTTGTTGGTTAAGGTAAGTAAGAAAACCAAAAGAAATAAAAATACTTCTTACATTGCTGAAATACTATTAAATTTTCTAAGACCTCTCTTAAAGTAAAAATTCCAAGGATGAATATAGTAAAACTTATTTTTGAAATTTTATAAAATTATTTGGAAATGCATTAAAACTTTAGGACATTGTTTAAAACACCAGTTGCTGAAAATGCATTATTATAAAATTCATCATAAGAGAGAAATAGAAAATTTTATTAAATATAAGTAAATGAAATTTAAAAGTAGAGTATATCTTTGTAATTGCATCATTATAGTACTCCACCTACTCTAGTAATATCAATGTCAAAGGACATATGAGGTGCTACCCAAAGTTTGGGGTATCTGATCATTGAAAAAAAATTACCCTAATTCCTAGTTTCCACCATCTCCTTTGAAGTAGTTCCTTGTATGCAATGATATCCCAGGTTTTCCATTATTCCATGCACCCTGGAAGTCTTTAAGTGTCCCTTTGTTGAGCACCTCCTGCGATTTCTGGATCTCCTTAATTGTGTCAAAACAATGGCTTTTCAGATGGAATTTCATCAGACAAATAGGGAGATTATTATTATTATTATTATTATCCAGGCCTCCATGGAGTCAAGAGACTCATCATGGGAGGTTGTTTTTATGAGAGAGTGGTATGATAAACACAAAGTTTATCATACCACTCCTTGAACCCATTGACCGTTCCTGCTCCAACCACTCTCTCAGGCAATGCATTCCAAGGTTCAACCACCCTCCACTCAAAGAAACCACTCCTCACCCTCTTTTGCACAGCCTCCTTTCATAACTTCCAGGGATGGTCCCTTATCATCACTCCTTCCCACAGGAGAATGACTGTCCTGTTTTTAAAAGCGAGGAACTGTTGAACAACGAGTAATGAGTGGAGACCCAATTCATTGTTTTTCCACTTGTCTGGACATTTGTGCTGAATTCTCTCTCCCTTAGCTACTTCAAAAACCTCACAGTAAAACCTGCCATTGACGGTTTCACCAGGGGAAAGGAATTTTTGGTGGACAATGCATTGGATATCAAAAAAAAAAAAAAAAAAAGGAAAAAAAGATAACATCAACTTGATTGCTGTGAACATGACACGCTCTTTTTAGCTGTGATGAGTTTTGAGAGGTTTGCTTCCTTAAGCATTCAATGTGTTTCTGCACGTTGAATGCATAATGAATGTTACAAAAATGTTACAAATGTTACAAAAATACACATAATCCAAGAATGCAGCCGCTTAGCTTGCTAGCTGTTGGTATACTGATTTACAATGTGCTGTTGGTATACTGATTCATCCCTTATAGCAGCTGAAGGCCATACTACAACCAGTTCATGTATGCTATTCAAATTCCCCAAATTTGAATAGCATACATGAAGTACTGTACATCAAGATGAAAACAAAACAAAAAAATAATAATAATAAAATAAAATAAATAAAATTAACTGGTTTTAAATAGATATTTATCTTATTAATCCATTCAGGATAGGAAATAGCTAACTATTGATGAAGTGGATAGTTTCTTCACTTTCACTTTCTCTTTTGTTAATGTGTTCTAAATCTTTAGAGAAAGAAGGTTTACAACTTTTCTTACCCTACTCACAGTACTAATGTGCTTTTATCTTTGAGCTTTCCTTGTTAGGACTGTCATAACAAATAAACTATAATTCCACCTAGAGTCTCTGTAGCTCAGATGGTATAAATGAGCCCTCTGGTTGGAAAGACCTGGGTTCAAATCCCATCTGTGAATGAGGAACTGTTATCAGGTGTTTTCAATCATATGGAGATGGAGGTTTTTTTCTCCAGGAAACTGGAGTTTTTCATCTCTATTAAAAAAAAAAACAGAAGAATGCAAAAACTACAAACATAGGATAATACTTAAATAAGGATTAACCAACCTGTTCCATTTTATTTGGTTTTGAATGCTTACATGGTAGAGTGTGGGTTTACATGTGAGCATAAATCAGAAGGAAATGGAGGAATTCCACCTACTACAATAGAAGTAAATTGGCACTAAATTGCTCAGTGATCATAATATGTCTTCAGACATTTTTCTTTTATTTCTGATAGCATGTTTTTTTCATTATAAAGGGCAACTCCTTGCAAAGGTGGAGTAAGCTAAGTTGCCCTAGTGTTGTACCACCACCCTACCCCAGTCCTGAAGATACTTTCAGGTGCAAACTTTGTTTGCTCACACTTGGATAAAGGATTAAACTAAATTTATTATATTCTAACCAAGTGAAAAATAAACTTTCAACATCTTTCTCTAAATCCAGAGTAATTTATTAAAAAGGTGGCACACCATTTGGCAACTCCTATAGGTAGAGATGACCTTGCTAATGCTTCTGGCTGGTATCTCCACTTGGGCCTGGCTCCCACTGAAGAGACCCCAATAAAGGTCGAAACTAATCTGGGTAGTGGCCCTTAATGCATAACATTAGACATATCCGCAAGGAGATGTGTTTTGCATTATGGGAGATACTGAGATAGGAGTGATGTTAGCTTGCTCCACCTTTGCAAGGAGTTTCCCTGGTGTTGTACCACCTTACCCCAGTCCTGAAGATACTTTCAGGCACAAACTTTGTTTGCTCACACTTGGATAAAGGATTAAACTAAATTTATTATATTCTAACCAAGTGAAAAATAAACTTTCAACATCTTTTTAATCTGAAGTGCATAACCTTACATTTTGCAACATTCAGTTGAATCCTTTGCCCATAATGCCAAATTATTAAAATCATCCTGCAGGATATCTACATCACCTTTATCAAATCTTGTCTCCCCAGTTTTTTGATTCATCAGCAAACAGGTGAATACTCCTCCTCCTTAAATCTTTCCTTACATCATTAATATACAAATTAAAGAGTAGTGGCCCTAATATAGAGCACTGAGGCACTCCACTAGTGATCCTCATTCTCTTAAATTCCACTTCACTATATACTATTCTCTGGTGTTTACCTGTGAGCTACAGCACTATCCATGCTACCAGATTCACGTCCATTCTCATTTGTTCCAACTTTTATAATAGTTTTCCTATGTGGTATTCTGTCAAATACCTTTGCAAAGTCCAGAAGTATCATGGTGTAACCATTTCCCTTATCTAATTCTGCTGTCACTCTATGATGAAACATTAGTAAATTACTCAGTTAGAACCTATGTATTGTATTCCTATCCACTAACCATTAGAATTTTCCGGTCACTCGCAGGGAGGGTTCCCAGGATTGCCTAATTTTTAGGGAGGCCATTTACTTAAAATGGGTCTCTGACGGCAACCAACAAGTTTGAAATAGCTGTCAGGTCAGTGAAATGAAACTTTATCAAAGGTAAAATCTAATGGTTAGTGGATAGGAATACTTTAATTACCATTCCTAAGAAATTAATTGGTTCTGTAATTTGCTTCATCCACCTTTATTTAATGGAACTATCTTACCCTCTTTCCACTTCCTTGAAACCCTGCCAGAGCTTAAGACTTAGATTGAACAACTTCATCAGGGGCAATGTCAATTCTCTTGGATATTCACATAGTACACTGACTGAAATGCCATCCAGTCCCATTGCTGTATTCACATTGATAGTTTTCAATATGCTGAGCACCTCCTGTTCATCTATTTGAATTCTGTCATCAAACTCTGTCACATCAGCAACTGCAAAATCTCCACCTGGATTTATATGCCTTTGCAAAGCGATCACTCAGCAACTCGCACATTTTGTTTGCTTCTGTTACATTTCTACCATCGCCATCTTCCTCTTATTTGCTATATAACAAAAAAACTCTTTAATTTACTTTGGCCTGCTTAGCTAATTTTCCCTTATAATCATATTTAGCCTTTCTTACCATATTACTACTCTTCTTGTGTGTATTTTGTACTGCTGATCATCTTTTCTTTATATTCCCTCCACAATGTTTTTTTTTTTTTTTTTTTTTTTTTTTTTGCAGCTCTTGCTTTATATCCCTACTTATTCATATAACCATCACTTGGTTTAACCTCCTGATCTTGGTTATGAATTCTGATACTGCTTCTCCCAAACAATTCCTGATCACTTTCCATGTCCAACTAATATTCCTTCTTTGTGGCTTCTCAATCTGTGGCTCTGCTCCAAGAAGCCTCCTAAGTAACTCATCAGCTTTATATTTCAACATAAATCCATTTCTTGACAGAGAATTCCATATGTTTAGCAACTTCCTATAACAAGACTGCATAGTCACTCTCCCAGATTGGAGGCAGATTGCCTACCTTCATTCTGGTAATAGCATCTGCTGATGCTATTACCAGATCCAGCACTACAAATGCTTGGTCCCCTTCATGACATATTGTTTCAATTAATTATCTCTTAGGAACTATATAAATTGCGCTTCCATCTTGCCATCCTTCCTTTCCTCCCTCTGATCTATGTCCCTATAGTCAGGAGCGTGCTGTCGTGACGTTCTATTTTCATGTTATGTTCTAAGTCCGCCATCTTGGTTCAAGTCACTGTTATCTATATAACACTTAATCGCAAATTGATCACCGATCCAAAAGTAGAGAAATTTATAATTATACTGCGCCACCCTATTTTCAGATTAGTCTATATAAAATAGTAGGATCAATTCTTAATTAAGTTAGCAGTCTTCTCATTAGGCCGAATCATTTATTATTATTCTACTTGGGGCACCCGCAAGATTCGAATTTTTATGAACGGTGCAATAAAAAGGAATTCAGGCAAACACAATAATTAGATTAACAAAATAAAACATTTAATATAAGCTATATGACATATACATAAATTCTACCTCTAATTTTAAACAATACAATAAAGTTAATTATTAGGTCAAGTCAATCACATTAGTTCAATCTTCCAAACATTACATACACTTTCTTAGTTTCTGAGTCACAAAATTCCTGCACTTAATTAAACACAATAGAACTTCCCATCTGAATGGTTTCCACACAGTTCTCAGTTAAGCTATACACTTAAAGAACACCGCAGGCACTAATTGCTGTAAATATCTCTCAACAATTCTTATTTTCAAATTCCCATCCGTAAAGAATTTCCACAGTTAAAGTTAGGTTAAATGTAGCGTAACTAACATTCAATTCTTCATACATTGAAAATGATCAATATGTCAGTGCTTACCAGAAACAGTTCCTAGTACATCAATTACGTTGCGAATAACTTTTAAAATATATTTGTTGCACTTAAGAACACATTTATAAGACTTCTCCGCAGTTATAACTAAAACACTATTAATCACGCTTCACGACTATGGATATCAACTGTAAGGTACTTTGATTATCCTTGTTACCACTCATTAAATAATTAAACACTGTGCAGTTCTGCTTAGGGCGATTTAGAATTAAGTCGCAATTCTAGATTAACTGGGTTTAATCAGAATTCTTCACTGAACGTCCAGTTTCTTCATATTATCTGATTGCGGCATTAAATTCCTTTAATTATCACTGCTGACTTTACTTTCAGCTAACTATAAAATTCACTTCGTCTTTTTTCGCTTATAATTATTATCCCGTCCTTGAGAACTTTTTATTTACTTCCACCTCTCTAGTTTATACCCTTGCTTCCTTTCACTTCAAAATTTCCGTTCCAATTCTCTCTTGTTACCTCTATATAATTTTTTTATTATCCTTGTCCTAGCTCATGCTCTGTTCCACTCACGCTCGCTTCTTCGTGCGTCTCCATGACAACAAATAAAATATAATAAAATTGAGCTATTGCATAACTCTAAACTTCTATAACAGAAAATAATAGAGACTATTTACATTTCAATTAATACGCAGTTAAAATTATCAAGTACAAATTCTATAATATTAACATAGTAATAAATAAAATAACTTAATAATATTTAATACAGTATTTTCATTATTAATACATATATCTTTGATTAATTAATTTAATATTAGACAAAATTAAGGTAGTTATATGAATATTTAATTGTAAAATAAGTGATTTACATTAAATAATATTTACAAGTTTTGCCTATGTGATGGAAGATCATGTTGGATTCTGAAACAAATAATAATTACTCTAATCTCTACATAATCAGAATCCAACAGTGCCAAGGGTATTTGCCGCCCGGGTGCAAACTTTTATTGGCCGCCCATCTGACATCTAAAAGTAAGGGTTATTAATATTATATTAGTTAATGTAGTGTTAAAGTCAATGTTGCCGTCTGGATAGGCGGCAACATTGACTTTAACACTACATTAACTTTAACTGACTTTAACACTACATAAAAGGGTGCAAAGGGTGCACAGTTCGGTTGGTGCGGCCCTGCTTATAGTTGACGCCTCTCATAATAATTGCTTGCCCTGCACTTGTGCTAATTTGCCATTCCACAGTATCACATCTTTCTGGTCTATAGTAGCAAGCATTTATTATTATTATCATTACATGACACCTCCAGGGAATCCAAAGACTCATCGAGGGAGGTCTTACTGTACAATTCTGTCTTCACCACTCAATCCACCAACTATGACGAACTGCATCTACACCAATGCCATCTACTACCCACCACCACCATTAGTATTTTCACAGACAATCACAAACATTTAAGCCCATGGCGGGATATGCAGGAGCAACAATATGCTTTGCCTTATTTGTCTCCATCTCATACCACACAGCCTCTAATCACCCTGCCCAGACTTAAAATCATCTTTGGAGGGATCAGATTATAAACTAATTCGCATTTCTTCTATGACATTTAAGATTTTGAGGATGATATCATTTACGAAAGACAACATGGATCTGTTAAGTAGTTCTCTTGTTTTAGTAATCTGATTGCCTTTTATAATAAATTCTAATTTTGTTGGTTGAAGTTCATGTATCATCAGCAATACCCCACTTCCTGTCCTGTTCCTTCTATCTTCCCTGAAAATAAAGTGCCCTTTACATTCCATTCCTGTAACTATTATTTTATGTCAACATGGTCTCACTAATGCTTATAATATTTGGGTAAGTCAAGCTAACCAAGCCAAAAACTCCACTCCTTTACTTCTGACATTTATGTTCATGCATTTCAACATCCTCTTGGATCCACAGTTGTTCTTGTAATGCCATTACCAATTAATTTGAATATGAAAAACTGCAAAACTGCATTCGACATTGCATAACCTGTACACATACTCATTTGTCTCACGAGTGTCTGAACCCACACTGGACTGCTTCCTCCCCCAGTACTCCTGGTTTCCCAATCTCACTGAACAACACTTTCTCTAAACACCTAACTCTAAAACCATTAAAACGTCATCAGGCATGCACAAGTACTTTCATCCCTCAAATTCACTCCATGCATATATGAATTGCACACTATTCCACCTGCTTAATCTTCTTATTGACTCATTCATAGTCATGACTCTATTCAATTCATTCCTCTCATACTGAAGCAGCAGACTCACAATCTTTACTTTCTCACTCTTCTTTTTCACTTCTATCAGCAGCTCTTTCATATCTTCCCTCATTACTTATTTCTTGCCTTTCATATCAGTTTTGTCAGCCAAAATAACCAATTATTTTCTTCTTTCCTATACAAAATAACAGCTTCACTAACATCTTGATCTTCACAGCTAGTAACATGCTTTCATTATAATTAAGCACACCTCTTATCATCAATTAATACAGAGCCTTATCAACTTTACCTATACAAGTTGCTACAAGGTGTTTTTATTTTGAATAAGAATCTCTGGAGGAGATACAGATGTAAATAAGTTTTTTTTTACCTTGGGTAATGTATATTATATTAAGGTTACCAAGTAATTTTATAAACTTGGTTATTTTACTCCTAATGGAAAATATATTATGGAAAATACTAAGAATAGTGACTGGAGCTTTACCCACCTTTATAATGAGTTGCCCTAGTGTTGCACCACCTTTAGACTTGAACTACGTTCAGGCGCAAACATAACTGTTTGCTTACTTGGGATTAGGAGTAAAATAACCAAGTTTATAAAATTACTTGGTAACCCTAATATAATATACATTACCCAAGGTAAAAAAACTTATTTACATATATATATATATATATATAACATCATGCCAACCATGTTTTTCTGAGGAACATAGAGAGATGATCAGCAGGAAATGTTTAAGCAATTAGTTGGGATCAAAATGAGTGATCTTCAGAGGGGATTTTAACTCAGCAGTAGAAATTGAGCAGAGAAAAAGCATCATATAGTAATTTCTAGAATTCTTGTGGGACAAATGCTTTAGGAAGTATATGGTGAAGTTTTCCAGGATAAAAATACCTGTTTTTTTTCATGTCTCTTCTTGGAAAATAAAGTTTTATTCCTAGTGGGATGGGGAAGGTTAAAAGATTAACGTGAATGAAGAAAAAATATTTTTTGAATGCTGAGTACTCTAGATCTCACTAGGACAATGGATCTAAATGAGGTTTTACAACATAGGGTCGGGTTCCGTGGTGTAGCAGTTATCATGTTTGCTTTACACGCAAAAGGTCCTCGGTTCAATCCCAGGCAGAATCAAATTTTTTTTAGGGGTGGCCTCTTGTGGGAATGGATACTTGGGAGAAGGGGGACGAAATCAGGTGACCCTGAGCCCAGTGGAGTCTAGAGAGGATAATGCTGGGTATAGAAACAATGGCATTTTTATTCTTTATACTAATGCCAGGAGTATCCGGAATAAAGGATAGGAATTGGTGGCGCAGATAGCACCAGCCTGGCCAAAAATTATTGGGATCACTGAGACGTGGTTGACAGAATACGATATAATACAGGAATAGAAGTCACTGGGTACAGCATTTTTCGGCAGGATAGGAAGGGAAAGCGTGGTGGTGGAGTAAGTACTGCTTATGATAAGTGACGACCTATGTCCACTAAGAGTGGAGACTTTGGAAGGCAGTGACACTAATGATTTTGAAAGCATACGGTGTGAAGTAGAGGTGGGCAAGACAGAATATTTAGTGGGGTGTTGCTACAGACCCAGGAGTACAGAGGTGAGGGCCATGATTTGCAGACTGGACAGTTGAGTTTGGCAAGTGAAAGAAGAATGATTGTTATGGGAGATTTTAACTACAGCAGTATAAATTGGGGAGAGGAAGATGCATGTAGCAATAAGGTAATGGAATTTCTAGAATTCTTCAGGGAGAAATGTCTTAGGCAACATGTAATAGATAGAACAAGAGGTTCAAGAATTTTGGATTTGGTTATAACATCTGAAAAGTTGATAATAACTGAGATGACATCTCTCCCACCCAGTTGAAGGGAGTGACCATATGGTTTTGACTTGGAAGATGAATAGACATGCAGGAGTATCAAAGAGATGGGAACGTGCGTGGAATTATAAGGCAGGTGATCATAATAGTCTTAGATGTCAACTTGGAGAAGTTTCATGGAGGGAGGAACTGGAAGGCTGGGATATCATTAGTGCATGGGAAATTATGAAAGACTATTTGTTAGCAGCAATGGTAAGCTGTATTCCATGAGTGAAGAAGAGGGCACAATTTGGAGTAAAGTGGATGACAAACAATATTAAACAAGAACTGCATGCGAAAAAGTGGCTATGGAAGAGATATAAGGAGACAGGTGAAGAGAAGATGCATGAAGAATATAAGACACAGGCCAGGAGAGTGACTAGTATGGTAAGAAAGGTGAAACTAAAATATGAGATGAGATTAGCCCTAAGAGCCAAAGAAAATCCTAGGGAATTTTTTAGCTATGTGGCCAGCAGGAGCAGAAATGACTGTGGAAGAATAACATTGTGGGATAAAAATGGGAATAGAGTGACTGATGCAGAGGACATAGTGGAATTGTTCAATGAATCAATTGTTCAAAGACACTTTATTAGAGTATTTCATCCTGAAGGAGTAAATTTTAACAGTAGAGGGACAGGGCAGGTTTGAAGTTTAGAGGTGCAGGAGGAGAGTGTGTTCCAAATACTGAGTACGCTGGATGTCAATAAAGCTGTGGGACTGGATGGTATTTCACCACGAGTTTTGAGAGAATGTGCTAGGGAACTGACAGTGCCTTTGACCTAGCTTTTCAATGAAAGTCTGGCTACTGGAAAGGTGCCCATGGAATGGAAGGAATGTAAGATAGTGCCATTGCATAAGGGCGGTAGCAGACTGGAGGTGTCTAATTATAGACCAGTTTGTGTGTCATCAGTAGTTAGTAAGATCTTAAAGAAAGTAGTGAAGGACCGTATACAGCATTGGGCAGATGAGGGTAATGTTATCTGTGAGAGTCAACATGATTTGTGAAGTGCCGCTCTTGTTTAAGCAATATGCAAGCCTTTTATGATAAAGTTACAAGAGCATTAGATGAGGGAAAGGCATATACTGCAATTTTCTTAGACTTAGCAAAAGCATTTGACAGGGTGCCACATGATAAGCTGATATTTATCCAGTTGACCAATCTGGATGTCAGATTGGTCAACTGGATTCAGCATTGGCTGTCCGATAGGTTTACAAGAATTGTGTATGGTGGGGCAGTTTCAAGGAGGCAGAAGGTTACAAGTGGGGTCCCACAGGACTCAGTACTGGACCTATATTGTTTAACCTTTATATCAATGACATTCTCAGTGAATTGCAGTGGGATATTCAGTTGCTTGCGGATGATGCAAACCTGGGAAGGGTTATTAGTAATAGAGCAGATGTGGTAGCCCTGCAAGAGGATTTGAATAAGCTAGATAGATGGGCAAATAAATAGGGTTCTCAGTTTAATGCAGCAAAATGTAAGGTCTTGAGGTTTGAGACAGATCGATGGGATGCTGCATACTCTATTGGATTAAGTAGGGGAGACAAGAAATGATAGAAACCTGAAATTTAAGGTACATATTGCAAAGATGGTGAAGGTAACACAGAGGATTGCTGCAATAATGAGGACACTGACCTGCCAAAATAAAAGAGTTATCATTGCATTGTATAAGACTCTCATCAGACCACACTTAGACTATTTTTCTCAGATTTGGTCCCCAGAATTTGAAGAGATAAATTAACTGTACAAAGGCCACAAAGGCAGATAACAAAGATGGTTTCAGGACTGTACAGTGTTAGTTATGAGAATCTGCTGGGTCTGCAGAGTTTGGTAAATAGAAGAAGGAGAGGTGATATGATTGAGACTATTAAACTGTTGAGAGGTGGTGACAGAGTTGGAACGGGGAATTCTTTCGCTTGGTTGAACAGCTGGAAGGAGTGATGAAGTGGCCATCCCTGGAAGTTATCAAAGGAAACGGTGAGCAAGTGGTGAAGAGTGGTTTATTCTTTGCATGGAGGGTGGTTGAACCATGGGATGCATTGCCCAATAGAGTGGTGAGCGAGAACATTCAATGAGTTTTAAGGAGTGGTATGATAGACATTGTGTTTCCTAGGAGTGATCTCCCACGATGAGTCTTGATAGACTTTGTGTTTCTTAAGAAGGATCTCCTGTGATATGTCTTTTGACTCCATGGAGGCCTGAATAATAATGATAATAATAATATAATATTTCAAGCAAGAGTACTAAGGAACTGTATTGATTCTTTAACTGTGTAATAGATTCTGCTGTATAATGACAGGCTTACAAATGGAAAAATCCTTAAAGAGTAGAAGGAGGGTGACATATAGCCATTGCTTAAAGATAGTCGCAGTTTGGAGGGATCAACTTATAAACTGATTTGCATTTCTTCTATGACATTTAAGATTTTGAGGATAATATCATTTACAAAAGACAACATGGATCTGTTAAGTAGTTCTAGTAATCTGGTTGCCTTTTATAATAAAGGAATAAGAGTAGTTGATGGGGGGAATGGCATATAATGTCAGTTTTCAGAAATTTACTATGACATTTGACAGCTTGCCATATGATTAGTTGACATTTAAGTTGCAATGTATGCATTTAGATATCAGGTTTGTGAATTAGATTTGAAATTGGTCATGTGGCAGAGAGTTGTGTATGGGAAGCACATCAGTTAAAATTAAGGTCTTAAGTAGGGTTTTTTGGGATTAAATAGGACCATTACTGCTCAGTCATTATGTCAGTGGTAATGTCACTGGACTACACGGAGCTATTCAATTGTTTGCAGATAATGAGATGCTTGGGGAAGGTTATTAGTAATACTGTCATTGTTGTGGCTCTTCAGGAGGATGTGAATAGGCTGAAAAGATGAGTAAATGAATGGGGAGGTCATTTAATGCAATTAAATAAAATGTTTAGAAATTTGGAATCCACAGATGGTGCATACTCTATTGGTGGAATTATTTATTATTATTATTATTATTATTATTATTTCAGGCAACTCCAAGGAGTCGACAGACTCATCAAGGGAGGCCCTAACATCATGTCAAGAACAACTATTCGACATTCACACAGTATCTATCATACCTCGCCTTGAACTCATTCATGGTCATAGCACCCACAACAGACTCTGGCAGCTTATTCCACTCATTCACCACTCTCCAAGTAAAAAACCTAATTCTAACACTCCTGCTAACCACACACTTGCCCAGCTTCCATGTATGGCCCCTAGTCCTCCCACCACCAATCCTATTCTCAAAAATATCTTCTGGATTAATCCTATAGAAACCCTTCAGTAATTTGAATGTCTCAATCATATCACCCCTTTTTCGCCTATCAACCAATTTCTGCAGCCCACAAATCTTCAACCTGTTCTCATAAGGTTCATTCCATAGTCCTGTTATTATCTTGGTCACTTGTCTCTGGATTCTCTCCACCTCCTCCCCATCAAGAAGAAACCCTGGCGCCCATATCTGGGCACAGTAGTCTAGTTGGAGTCTTATCAAGGCTCGATATAGAAGAACAATAACTTGTTTGTCTCTGCATGTTAAAGTATTTTTCAGCTACCAAATGATTTGATGAGCTGATTTAGCCACTTTTGCAATGTGCCCCCAAACTTCAACTCCCTATCCACCTACACTCCCAAATCCCTGGCCTCATCAATCTCCTGGAGTATGGTTCCACCAATGTCATATACTGTTGCTAATCTTTTCACTCCAAAATGCATAACCTTACACTTTGCCACATTAAATTGACATCCATTTTCCATAGCCCAGTCCTCCAAACTATCCAAATCATCCTGCAAAATTTTGACATCCTGTGCACTCACAATTGCTCTGCCCAACTTTGCATCATCAGCAAACAAGTGAACACGTCCTCTCAGATCCTTTCCTATATCGTTAATGAACAAATTGAAAAGTAGTGGTCCAAGAACAGAACCCTGCGGCACACCACTAGCCGTCTTTTGGACTCCACTCCTGAATAAACCACTCTCTGGTATCTCTCCATCAACCACCCTCCTATCCATCTCACCAACCCATTATCCATCTCCCATCTGCTCCAGTTTACTAATTAAAGTTCCATGTGGTATCCTGTCAAAGGCCTTTGCAAGGTCCAGTAGAATCACTATAAACCCTTATCCAGTTCAGCCGTCACTGTGTTACAAAACGTGAGCAAGTTACTGAGGCATGATCTTCCCTTCACAAAACCATGTTGTCCCCCATACAGTATCCCATTTTCATCTATCCAATCCTGTATTCTTTTCTTGACTAATTTCTCCAAGACCTTGACAACGATTCCTGATATGTTAATCGGTCGGTAATTTACAACAGCAGTCTTGGAACCTCCTTTATGCAGTGGAACTATTTTCCTCTCTTTCCACCCCCTCGGGACTAACCCAGACCCAAGACTCAAATTAAACAAAATGGTCAAGGGTACTGACAATTCTTTAGCCGCTTCACGTACGACACGAGCTGGTATACCATCCAATCCCACAGATGTATTGACTGAGGTTTTGCAATAGACTAGTCACCTCCACTTCATTCACCACAATTATTATTATTATTATTATTATTATTATTAAACAAGACCTCATGGAGTCAAAGACTCATCTAGGAGGTCCTTTTATCTCACACACATCTCATCATACCGGGTCTTAAACACATTCAAACTCCCTGCAGACACCACACTCTCAGGCAAGGCATTCCAATCATTCACAACTCTGCACGAAAAAAACCTGCCTCTCACTCCCCTACTCACACCCTCTTTATACAGTTTCCAGGGATGACCTCTGGTTCTCCCCTGATCTCCCACTATTCGCTGTAGAACTTCTCCACCATTGATCCTATAGCAACCCCTTACCAACTTGTAGGTCTCTATCATATCTCCCCTCTTCCTTCTCTCCACTAGTCTCTGCAAATTACATCTTTTCAATCTTTCCTCATACTCGACATTCCAGAGGTCACAAACTACCTTAGTCAGTCGCCTTTGGACCCTTTCCAACATCTCTTCATCCTTCTGAAAACCAGGTGACCAAATCTGGGCACAATAGTCCATGTGTGGCCTAATCAAAGCCTTATACAATGGAACAAGAATCTCCCTACTTCTACATGTCAGTGTCCTCCTCATCATTCCCAGAAGTCTTTGTGTTGTCTTCAC
This sequence comes from Typopeltis vanoorti, assembly GCF_054136105.1. NCBI lineage: Eukaryota > Metazoa > Arthropoda > Arachnida > Uropygi > Thelyphonidae > Typopeltis > Typopeltis vanoorti. The sequence continues at coordinate 135,901,903 of NC_143557.1, forward strand.
AATTTTGGCGATGTGACCCCTAAATTTTAGATCCTTATCCACTATCACTCCCAGATCTCTTATTTCCTCTACTTCCAACAATATATTTTCACCAAGCATAAATTCTGCATCCCATCTTTGTTTTCCAAATTTTAAAACCTTACATTTTGCAACATTGAACTCACATCCCCATTTGCTTGCCCAATCACTCAATTTATTCAAGTCTTCTTGCAAGGCCACAACATCTTCACTACTCTTTATGGTTCGTCCCAACTTTGCATCATTTGCAAACAACTGAATATCTCCATCCAAATCTTCGCCAATATCATTAATATACAAGTTAAATAGTAATGGCCCTAAAACAGATCCCTGAGGCACTCCACTAGTGACTTTCCTTTTCCTGGATATTGCACCCCCATACACAACTTGTTGATACCTATCAGATAGCCAGTCTCCAATTCCCATATAATCTATTGGTTCATTCATTTCTGCAATGTCACTACCTGGAAGATATATTCTTGCAAAGTGCTCGCTCAGTAATTCAACTATATCAACTGATTCGGTTACCTCCCTACCATCAGCATTCTTAAAATCATTCTGCCATATACATTTTTTCTTTTACTTGCAACATATCGAAAAAACTGTTCAGGATTCTCTTTAGCCTGCATGGCCAATGTTCTTTCGTAATCCTTTTTTGCTTTTCTTACCACACTCGTTACCTTTCTGGCCTGGTTATATATCGTTCATGTGCCTGCCGGTCAATTTTCTCCTTAAATTACCTCCATAGTTGTTTCTTTTTTTGCAGCTCAAGCTTAATGGTGTTATTCATCCATTTAACCCCTACTTGATTTATTATTCGGACTCTAGGTATACAATCAGCCATTGCTTCATGCAAACACTTCTTTACTGCCTCCCATGCACTATCAACTTCTAGCCCTTGCAGTTGTACATGCCATGGCACTGAACCAATCAATCACCTAAGCTTGTCATACTTACCAGCCCGATAATTCCACATGTACCCTGTCCTAATTGTAAATTCCACACCTTTAGCCACCTCCCAAATCAAGACCCTATGATCACTCTCACCAATTGGTGGCAATGTGGTCATATTCGTTACAGCCAAATTCTCAGATGCAATTACTAGGTCAAGCACTCTCTGACACCTAGTATTTTCCATTACATGCTGTTGCAGATAGTTATCCCTTAATAACCGCATAAAATCCAATTCCTTCCTCCCATGTGTCTTCTCCTCCTTCCAATCAATGTTACTGTAGTTGAAATCTCCCATAACAATTACCCTTCTTCCACTCATTTATTCTATTTGCTTATGCATACTATCTCCACCATCTATTCCTTCACTTGGTCTCTAGCAGCACCCAGTATATTTTGTTCTGCTAGTTTCAATCTCACACCAAATAGCCTCAAATGTGCTCTTTTCTCTATCTTGCAGTTCCACTTCCATTCTTCTTGGCTGTAGCTCATCAGCTATCATTAATAACACTCCTCCACCCCATTTTATTCTCCCTGTCACTCCTGAATACACTATACCCCTCACATTCAATCCCACTAGCTGTGTCATCTTCTGTCAGCCATGTTTCACTAATGCCAATAACCTGTGGTCTGGAAGTGCCAACCAAGGCCAAAAATTCTTCCTTCTTGTTCCTAATACTTCTGGCATTTGTATACATGAATTGCAGAAGCCGATTTGTCCCATCCCTATTTTGATGCCTTATACTAACTATCCCATTCTGATTCGTGGTCTTTCCTACTTGCTTGGGCATATTACACACATTCACATACTCAACTGTCTCCCTAAAATCTGCATCATTTGTACCTGCTACCACTATTAATTCTTTCACCCGCTGCTTTTGCATTCTAATTGACTCGCTTACATTCTTAACGTTCACACCGGGTTGGTACGATTTTGTTAAACTCTCAACTAACACCCCTCTTATTAAGGAATCTCCATACAACACATGATCTTTCATTTTGTTTACACTCACTATCATACCCTTATTTTTTCTATCATACTTTTGCCTATTATTAGTCGGTATGCTTGGTAAACATTTTTGCCAACGCTCCAGCTTCCGATTTGCCCTATGTATCGCTCCGTGTAATAAAGCGATCTCACTCATTGCGTCAGTGTCATCATTTTTATTCTCTGATGATTCATTCAATCGTTTTACCTTCCTTCTCACTTTCAACGCCACTCTCACAGCTATCAGGTACTACCTCACAAATATCACCATTCATACCTCGAATATCACTTTTATCTAGATTCTCACTTTCATCAACGATATCACTCACACGACCTGAAGCACTCTTTAAATCCTCACATTCTTTACACTTTTTGCACACATTCACTCCACTATCGTTGTTTAATCAGACTCCAACCACTCTCCTCAGTGCATACATTTTGCAAATGGTACACTGAATCAAATCCTTTAAGTTAAGATTTTTAGACAAATATGGCGACTTGGATGCCATCTTTGTATTCCTCTTTATTGGTGAGAAGGAATCTTGGGCTGATGTTGGGCACAAATGTCAAGTTTGTGAGACATATTGCAAAGGTTGTGAAGACAACCCAGAGAATTACTGCAGTAATGTTTCATAGACCTGCTGAATCGAGTCCTTTGACTTCATGGAAATTAGATAATAATAATAATAATAATAATAATACTGAGAAGGATCAGGCTATATCTGGATTACTATGCTTAGATCTGGGCACCAATTTTTTGAAGGGGATCAAGTAACTTTGGAGAGACAATAAAGGCTGATATCAAAAATCATATCAGGACTGTGTAATGTCTGTATATGCTGATAGACCGAAGGCACGTAATCTGTTGCATTTGGTGGATAGAAGATGAATGGATGATATAATAGATATTCAGGTTTTTCATATCTTGAAACAAGGGGACATGCTTGGATGTTGTGAAAAAAAACAACAACAAAAACCTGAGTATATGAGTAGCTATTTTGCATGGAGAATAGTAGGAGCTTGGAATGTTGCTCGAAGGGTAGTGAGTGTGTAGATAGTGAATAAGATTAAGAAGTGAATAATAGACTCTGTTGCCTAAGGAAGATCTCCATGAGTTTGACTGCATGGAGATTCAGAATTATCATAATAAGTAAGATAATAATTATAAAACAATTATAATTGTTTTATAATAAATAAATAAATAATTATTTATTTATTTATTTCTGTATGTAAGTGGATTTGGCAATAGATATGAGATACCACCTGTTTTAACATTTCAGAAATTTGTAGAATAATAAACAAATGTTTAATATTTCAAGATAGAGCCTCTGTAGCTCAGTCGTATAGACGAAATCCCGAAGTTGGAAAGACCTAGGTTCGATTTCCATCTATGACGTGCAGAACCTTTATCTGGTCTCTTTTAGCTAAAAGTGAGTTAGCCGGTCTCATATGGAGGTAGAGAGTTTTTTTCACCCGGAAACGCGGGTTTTTCGTCCCTCAGAACAGGCAAACCGGGCCCGTGAACACACACTGATTACAGTCATGAATACTTACGACAATATGTGGAAGAGATAGGGTCCTCAACACGTGTCGTTACACCCATAGTTAACCATGAGTCACATCCTGGTAGTCAATCATGATGTGACTTTATTTTGGGGTCTTTTAAGCAGTTTGACTTTGAATCAATCCTTTTCTTTAGTTTATGCTTTCATTATTCTCAAATATCATGCAGAAAATAAAATTGTGAGAGTAGTAGGAAATAGTCAGTTTTCATTTCAGTGTCAAATTCAAGAACAAATTTTGCTAATTTGTTATTTACTATTATCCCATCTTCTATTTCATGTCAGGTTCAGTGGTCTGCCACAGCCAAATAACTTGGCTTCTTAGGAACCTGACTGCTGTTGCTTATGATAGGGCTGCTAACCCTAAACAATCTGCATTGTCTCTGCCTGGCATATTTTTTTCTTGGTTGGTTTGCCTGTTTTGCCAGATGAAAAAAACAGGTTTCAGGGAGGGAGAAACTTTGCCATCTCCATATGAAACCAGATAACTCACAATCCATTGAAAAGTCTTGATAAAAGTTCTTTGGATCCTAGACAGAATTTGAACCTGTATTCCACACTAAAGGGCAACATTGGTGCTAAACAAGCTCTGTTTATTGATGACTGAATTAATTTTACAACTGCAAGTTACAAGATCACACTAGTAGAGGAAGTGATCTAGGAGAGAGTAGTGATCCTAAAGCAGTGTTTCTCAAACTTTTTTCGACTACGGAACACTTCACAAATCCTGAAATTTTCGCAGAACACCTTGGTTATTTTGTAATGTATAAATTAATAATTAATTGGCAATTTAGCTGATTTTTTATTATTAATCAATAATTGATAATTAATTCTATATTAATAATTAATTAACATCAATTAAACCATCATTAAATTAATTTGTGCTGACAAATTAATTGAAAAATGACAAATTCCAGAACTTCTCAGGGAACACCTATTCACCTTCCGCGGAACACCAGTGTTCCGGGGAACACCGGTTGAGAACCACTGCCCTAAAGGGTCACTACTAACCTCATCACTCCTCATTGAATCACTCCAGGACAGCAACCAGGGAGCAGATTTAGGAAGATACTAAAGTTGAATTAATGAAGAAGCCATATACCGTATTTTTCCATGTATAAGATGAACCCTACTTTTTCAAACCCAAAATTAAGAAATCAATATTTTAAACATAAAACAGAACACATTTGATATTTTTTTAAATATTCAAAGTATATTTAGTAATTAGGTAATATTTTTAAGATTACATACTAAGATGCATTTTTAGGGATGAAGAATTTAGATTTTGAAGAATATGATAATGTTTCTTTATTTTCAGACATTTTTATGGGGTATGCTCAAAATATTGTTAATGCATTAACTTATCCCACCAACGAGCTGCAGATGTATCAATGCTTTCAGAGTTCTGATTGGTTTATTCAGAATCAGCCGTTAATGATGTCAATGACAATCGACAGAGTTAACAAAGGCTAGTGATTGGTGGAAGCCTATTCGCAGAGACATGGTACCACAGGTCTCTCAACCAGTTACTCCCCCCATGTATAATATGAACCCCAATTTTTTGGTCTAAAAATTTTAGAAAAAAAGTGTCATCTTATACAAGGAAAAATATGGTATTTCTCATATACGAGTAGCATAAAGGTGTACTACCTTATTATTAAAATAATCTGGACTTGCCAAGACATTATGCTCTTGTTTAATCCTATATCAAGTGTATGCAAACAGTTTGCCCATGAATTATCTTCATGAGTAGGCTACTTATATATAGGAGCTGATGACTTTCCATTAGTTCCCTTAGTATCCCATAATTTAAAGCACTCTTGCTCTCCTAGCACTCTTCTCCTCCAATTCATGATTCCTCCATGGGTGCAAACTCTAGGAACTGAAATTCCATTTTGTGAAGAGGCGAGACAAGCTAGTAAAGTTTTAAAAGTGGTAGAAGGAACTAGTAAGATTTATTATTATTATTATTATTATTATTCAGGTCTCCATGGAGTCAAAAGACTCATCGTGGGAGGTCCCTCCTAGGAAACAAAGTCTATCATACCACTCCTTAAACATATTGACCGTTCTCGCTCTCACCACTCTATCAGGCAATGCATTCCATGGTTCAACCACCCTCCATGCAAAGAAACTACTCCTCACCCTCTTTCTCACAGTTTCCTTTCGTAACTTCCAGGGATGGCCTTTGTCCTGACTCCTTCCTGCTGTTCAACCAAGTGAAAGAACCCAGTGTCAAGCCTGTAACCCCCTCTCAACAGTTTAAGTCTCAATCATATCACCTCTCCTTCTTCTATTAACCAAACTCTACAGTCCACACTCCCTCAGCCGATCCTCATAACTAACATTGTATAGTCCTGACACCATCTTTGTTATCTGCCTTTGTACCCTTTCCACAGTTAATTTATCCCCTTCGAATCTTGGGGACCAGATCTGAGAACAATAGTCTAAGTGTGGTCTGATCAGAGTCTTATACAACAGAATGATAACCATTTTATCTCTAAAGGTAAATGTCCTCATTATTGCAGCAGTCTTCTGTGTTTTAGGGGACATATTGCACTACCTTTGCAATATGTCTCCTAAATTTCAGGTTTCTATCAATCATCAAACCCAGATCTCTTGTCTCCCCTACTTCCTCCAGTTTAACTGCTCCTATAAAGTATGCAGCGTCCCATACAAAGACCTTACATCCCAAACCTCAAGACCTTACATTTTGCTGCATTATACTGACATCCTTATTCATTTACCCATCTATCTAGCTTATTCAAATCCTCTTGCGGGCTACCACATCTGCACTATTACTAATAACCCTTCCCAGCTTCGCATCATCCTCAAACAACTGAATATCCCCTTGCAATCCACGGACAATGTCATTGATATAAAGGTTAAACAATATAGGTCCCAGTACTGAGCCCTGTGGAACCCCACTTGTAACCTTCTGCCTCTTTGATATTGCTCCACCATACACAACTCTGATACCTATCGGACAGCGAATCCTGAATCCAGTTGAGCAATCTGACATCCAGACCTATGTGCTGAAACTTGAATATGAGCTTATCATGTGGCACCCTGTCAAATAGCTTTGCTAAGTCTAGGAAAATTGCAGTATATGCCTTTCCCTCATCTAATGCTCTTGTATCTTTATCATAAAAGGCTAGCATATTGCTAAAACAAGAGCGTCCCTTCACAAAACCATGTTGCCTCTCACAGATAACATTACCCTCATCTGCCCAATGCTGTATACAGTCCCTCACTACTTTCTTCAAGATCTTACTAACTACTAATGGCACAAAAACTGGCCTATAATTAGACACTTCCAGTCTGTTACCGCCCTTATGCAATGGCACTATCTTATCTTCTTTCCATTCCATGGGCATCTTTCCCGCAGCCAGACTTTGATTGAAAAGCCAGGTTAAAGGCACTGTCAGTTCCTTTGTCAGTTATACTTTAATGCTGTATGGTGGAGAGAAATATTTAGTTGCAGTTAGATGTGGAAACTAAGGATGAACTATTACAGAGTTTTACATTCCAGGGCAGCACAATAATTCCAGTAATCATAGGAAGCCAGATTAGAACAGTAAAAATTGAGATTTCCAATGTTATATATATATATACATAAAACTATGATGAAACCCTCATCCTGACATTCTCAAAATGGGGTAAAAATGAGTAATATAAGAAAGGATATCTCAAGCGAAGATCTCATCAGATTTTCTAGTGAGGTCACTTTCAAAATGGACATGAAGGTGGCCCATACCAAATTTTGTCAATATTGGTATAAATCACATTATTGCAAACTATCCTAGGGTGCAGGCACAGGTCCTACATTGCACCTCATATGATCACTCTTGGGTGGCAACCACCCCGGGATACATGTTTTAACTGTTTAGAGATTAGACATATTACCAATCAGTATCCCAAACTCTGGCAGAAATGTGAAAGTTCTGAACATCACATTACTATTTGTTCCTTTAGAAATTTTTCAAAGAGAGTGAGAGCACTGGTAAAATCAGTTAGAATAGTGTATACATCAGAGGTGAGTAAAGGAGAGTTCCAAGATCTTCCAGTTCAGCTAGCAAAGAGGGTGCTTTCAAACAAACAGTACATGGTAAAAGCACATAAAGGGTTGTACAATATCCACCATTAAGTAGCCCAAACATTCCAGAACAGTAGGAACCACTTTGATTGTCAAATATGGATGGAACATCATTAGTTAAAATTAATAATAACAAATTTAGTATGATATATGAACAGATAGAAGACCAAATGCAAACAAACAAAACTCTTATACAAGGAGAAATCAGATAAGAGGAAAGAGAAAAAGCAAGTAACACATCTGAAAGCAAGTATCCAGACAAGATCATCAAAAAGGAAAGATTAATTCATAAAAAAATGAGGTATAGACAGAAATTAAAATACAAAGTTAAAAAAAAGGAACAAAATCTAAAACTGAAAAGAAATTATAAAAAAATGAAAAGCTGGAGAAAGTTGTGAAGCATCAAAGGAAGATTCCTCAGGCTCAAAAGAGTTCATGGACTAAGAGGAAAATGCAGATAAAGGGAGCAAGAGGGATATTGATTAAAGAAAAAATAGAAATGATAAAAAATGAAAAGATGGAGAAGGTGGTGAATCATCAAATGAAGACTCCTCTGGCTCAAAAGAGTTCATGGACTATGAGGAAAAGCAGATAAAGGAAATGAGAGGGATATGATTAAAGAAAAAATAAAGTTCACTGATGCAAAGTTCTCACAGTATGATTACCATCTACATGACAAGAAAATAACTAGCTTCCAAATCATGCACATTAGCCATGAAATTGAAATAATGGCAAGCAACTGCAAAAAAGTGGAAAAGAATTTACAAGAAATTAGAAATTGGTGAATGAAGTGGAGGTGACTAGTCTATTGCAAAACCTCAGTGTCAATACATCTGTGGGATTGGATGGTATACCAGCTTGTGTGTCGTACGTGAAGCGGCTAAAGAATTGTCAGTACCCTTGACCATTTTGTTTAATTTGAGTCTCGGGTCTGGGTTAGTCCCGAGGGGATGGAAAGAGGGGAAAATAGTTCCACTGCATAAAGGAGGTTCCAAGACTGCTGTTGTAAATTACCGACCGATTAACATATCAGGAATTGTTGTCAAGGTCTTGGAGAAATTAGTCAAGAAAAGAATACAGGATTGGATAGATGAAAATAGGATACTGTATGGGGGACAACATGGTTTTGTGAAGGGAAGATCATGCCTCAGTAACTTGCTCACGTTTTATAACACAGTGACGGCTGAACTGGATAAGGGTTTACAGTGATTCTACTGGACCTTACAAAGGCCTTTGACAGGATACCACATGGAACTTTAATCAGTAAACTGGAGCAGATGGGGGATGGATATTGTGTTGGTGAGATGGATAGGAGGGTGGTTGATGGAGAGATACCAGAGAGTGGTTTATTCAGGAGTGGAGTCCAAAAGACGGCTTGTGACTAGTGGTGTGCCACAGAGTTCTGTTCTTGGACCACTACTTTTCAATTTGTTCATTAACGATATAGGAAAGGATCTGAGAGGAAGTGTTCACTTGTTTGCTGATGATGCAAAGTTGGGTAGAGCAATTGTGAGTGCACAGGATGTCAAATTTTCGCAGGATGATTTGGATAGTTTGGAGGACTGGGCTAGGGAAAATGGATGTCAAATAATGTGGCAAAGTGTAAGGTTATGCATTTTGGAGTGAAAGGAACCGTACTCCAGGAGATTGATGAGGCCAGGGATTTGGGAGTGTAGGTGAATAGGGAGTTGAAGTTTAGGGGGCGCATTGCAAAAGTGGCCAAAACAGCTCATCAAATCACTTGGTTGCTGAAAAATACTTTAACATGCAGAGACAAACAAGTTATTGTTCCTCTATATTGAGCCTTGATAAGACCCCATCTAGACTACTGTGGAGTGACCAAGATAATAGCAGGACTATGGAATGAACCTTATGAGAACAGGTTGAAGATTTGTGGGCTGCAGAAATTGGTTGATAGGCAAAAAAGGGGTGATATGATTGAGACATTCAAATTACTGAAGGGTTTCTATAGGATTAATCCAGAAGATATTTTTGAGAATAGGATTGGTGGTGGGAGGACTAGGGGCCATAGATGGAAGCTGGGCAAGTGTGCGGTTAGCAGGAGTGTTAGAACTAGTTTTTTTACTTGGAGAGTGGTGAATGAGTGGAATAAGCTGCCAGAGTCTGTTGTGGGTGCTATGGCTGTGAATGAGTTCAAGGCGAGGTATGATAGATACTGTGTGAATGTCGAATAGTTGCTCTTGACATGATGTTAGGGCCTCCCTCGATGAGTCTGTCGACTCCTTGTAGTTGCCCGAGATGATAATAATAATAATAATAATAATTGTCCCTTCAGAAATTGAAGACCTCATCAGATCCATCCAAAATCATTGTAATCCATTTTATGTTATGATTGGTTTCACAGTATAAAAGAACACAGTTGGTTAAGCAAATAACTATTTATTAACGTAAAAGCTAATATTTCGCTGGTCTTATATCCAGCATCTTCAGAGCACACAACACCAAGATTGTTACAAAGGCAAGACAACCACAATCCAGTGTAACAGTGGGGACAGTATAAGTGATTGCCGCGTGCAACACAAGACTAAAGTCCTAATATGGCACCATCTAGGTTAAAAACATGTATCATAACATGTCTGACGTACACATAAGCCTATCCACGTGTATTGTAATCCATTATATGTGTGTGGAAAGATAATAATGAGTGGGAAGAGATAATAATGACAGAGACATGCAATGAGAAGTGACAGACTCACAAACATCAAACATACCATCCACATAAAGGGAATCCAGTCTCCTGTCCAGTTCCTCCCTCTGCAAACTACCATACCTGGTCTCCTCATAGTTACAGACTGCTAGAGTTAATGATTTAGCAAGATTTAGCACTAGCTGATCAGGAAGACTCCAGATATGTTACTATTTGTTTTGGTCCTATGTATTTATGGGGTGGCAAGCCTGCGCAAATGTTTCGTTGCTAAGGCCCTAAAGTTTGATTGATTGGCTTGTCCTTGAGGGTATCACTCACAATGCATGTGAAAAAGGGAAGTATGGAAACTGTAGTCCTTGCTCTGGTGCAACCAAACATGGCTGCAAGCCACTTCAGGCCTCCAGCAAGCACAATGAGAGTTTCACATCACGATATAGGATATCTACCACCTATAATGATCAGTATGTAGGTATTGTGTTAATAACAGTTAATATTTATTAGTGATGAGCCTTCTAACTCCATGGAGGTCTCAGGAATAACTATATTAATTAGCTCTACTCCCTAACCTGGTTGTCTTAACCCTCCTAATGAATGAAAGGCAGGATTATTCCATATTAGAGTGGAGTTAGAACTATTTTATCTCCAGAGATAAAATGTTGACCAGTTGGTATATCTGGAGTAGTTATTATGGTATCAATAACTAAGAATACCATAAAGTATTAAAGAGTAGTATATATTGGACAGGAGGAAGAGAGGAGATATGATAGAAACCTACAACTTGGTGAGGGGTTGTTATAGGATCAATCCTGGAGATGTTTTACAGAGAATAGTGGGAGATCAGGGGAGAACCAGAGGTCATCCCCGGAAACTGTATAAAGAGGGTGTGAGTAAGGGAGTGAGAGGCAGGTTTTTTTCATGCAGAGTTGTGAATGATTGGAATGCCTTGCCTGAGAATGTGGTGTCTGCAAAGAGTTTGAATGTGTTTAAAACACGGTATGATGAGCTGTGTGCGTGATAAAAGGACATCCCAGATGAGTCTTTAACTCCATGAGGTCTTGGGGTGGTAATAATAATATAATAATAATATGGAGGAGCTGTGAGTATGACTGGTGGGGTAGTACAGGGTTCTGTCATTGGACTATTCCTGTTTAAGTCACATATTAATGATAATGGAGATGGTTTTGAGGGAAACATTCAATTACATATAGTTGATGCTAAATTTATTTGATTTGGTGATAAGGGAAATTTCTGATACAGAATCATTACAGGCTGACTTCAACAGACTGATTCTCTGGGCAAATATTAATGAGTGTCAGTTTAATGTTGCTAAGTTCATAGTTATGTATTTGGGCTGAAGACATTACAGACTACATATTATATCAGTGGGAATTTGCTACAAGTAGTTGATGAAGCCAGAGACTTATAATGGTTGCAGTGACTTAAGTTTAGAGGCCACATACCCAAGGTGGTTAAGACATCATATCATCACATCACATCAGTAACTGTAATATTGAAGAGAACATTAACTTATAGGAATAAGAAGGTATTCTCCCACTGTACAAGGCCTTGATAGGATCACATTTGAACTATTAAGCTCAGATATGGTCACCTGGGTTCCATGGATATGAGGAAACATTGGGAAACTCCAGCATTGGCTAGCCTAAATCATATCAGGTTTGTGAAACCTCACATTTGAAGACAGACTGAAGGAATGTTACCATCAAAGCTTGAGAAATAGAAGGAGGAGGAGGAGATGAGAAATGGTAGAACCATACAAACTAATAATGGGTTCTCACAATATAGATAAATTGGAAACTTCGTAACTCATGGTAGGTGGAGAGAGAATTAGACTCATCTCTGGAACTGAATGGTCAAGAAGAAAAGAATGTGAAGTCCAAGTTCATTTCATGGTGTGTATAAATAAAACTTATAAGGAGAGATATAATAGGTAACATTTAATAGGTAAAATAAATCAGGGGAGAACCAGAGGTCATCCCTGGAAACTGTATAAGGAGGGTGTGAGTAAGGGAGTGAGAGGCAGGTTTTTTTCTTGCAGAGTTGTGAGTGATTGGAATGCCTTTCCTGAGAGCGTGGTGTCTGCAAGTAGTTTGAATGTGTTTAAGACACGGTATGATGAGATGTGTGTGTAAGATAAAAGGACCTCCTAGATGAGTCTTTGACTCCATGAGGTCTTGTTTAATAATAATAATAATAATAAATAAAATATAATAATTTTTATAATAATAAAATATAATAATGTAAAAATATAAAAATATAATTTATAATAATAAAATATAATATAATAATAGGCAAAATATAATAGGTAACATAGATAGTGTTGATACTTCCACATTTGGATTACTGTGCTCAGGTCTGGCCACCTGGATTCCTTGGAGATGAGGAGGATGTGTAAAGGGTTCAGAGAAGAGTGACTAATTTGGTGAGTAATGTAAAAAATGCTCCCTACATTGATAGATTGAGAGCTTGTGGGTTGCAGAGGTTGGTTGATAGGCAGAGAAGAGGGGATATGATAGAAACATTTAAATTACTGAAAGGTTTTTATAGGATTGATGCAGGGGAAATATTTCAGCTGGGTGATAGTGATGGAAAAACAAGAGGTCATCCCTGGAAATTATTATTATTATTAAACAAGACCTCATGGAGTCAAAGACTCATCTAGGAGGTCCTTTTATCTCACACACATCTCATCATACCGTGTCTTAAATACATTCAACCTCCTTGCAGACACCACACTCTCAGGCAAGGCATTCCAATCACTCACAACTCTGCACGAAAAAAACCTGCCTCTCACTCCCCTACTCACACCCTCTTTATACAGTTTCCAGGGATGACCTCTGGTTCTCCCCTGATCTCCCACTATTCTCTGTAGAACTTCTCCACCATTGATGATATAACAACCTCTTACCAACTTGTAGGTCTCTATCATATCTCCCCTCTTCCTTCTCTCCACTAGACTCTGCAAATTACATCTTTTCAATCTTTCCTCATACTCAATATTCCAGAGGCCAGAAACTACCTTAGTCAGTCGCCTTTGGACCCTTTCCAACATATCCTCATCCGTCTGAAAACCAGGAGACCAAATCTGGGCACAATAGTCCATGTGTGGCCTAATCAAAGCCTTATACAATGGAACAAGAATCTCCCTACTTCTACACGTCAGTGTCCTCCGCATCATTCCCAGAAGTCTTTGTGTTGTCTTCACAATTTTGGCGATGTGTCCCCTAAATTTTAGATCCTTATCCACTATCACCCCCAGATCTCTTATTTCCTCTACTTCCAACAATATATTCTCACCAAGCATAAATTCTGCATCCCATCTTTGTTTTCCAAATTTTAAAACCTTACATTTTGCAACATTGAACTCACATCCCTATTTGCTTGCCCAATCACTCAATTTATTCAAGTCTTCTTGCAAGGCCACAATATCTTCACTACTCTTTATGGTTCGTCCCAACTTTGCACCATCTGCAAACAACTGAATATCTCCATCCAAATCTTTGCCAATATCATTAATATACAAGTTAAATACTAATGGCCCTAAAATAGATCCCTGAGGCACTCCACTAGTGACTTTCCTTTTTCTGGATATACCCACATACACAACTTGTTGATACCTATCAGATAGCCAGTCTCCAATCCAATACACTAATCTAATATCCAACTCCATCTGCTCTAGTTTGACTGTCAACTTATCATGAGGTACTCTATCAAAAGCTTTTGTGAAATCCAAGTATATTACCGTGTATCCTTCTCCTCTGTCCAAGGAAGCAGTCACTTTATTGTAATAAGTAAGTAGATTACTAAAACATGGCCTCCCTTTAGCAAATCCATGCTGTCCATCAAAGATTATACCATTGTTGTCAGCCCAACTCTGGATCCTAGTTCTCACAAGCTTCTCCAACAACATAACCACAACACCTGACACACAGATAGGCATATAGTTTGATGCTTGAGTTCGATCACTTCCTTTATGAAGTGGCACAATCTTGCTCTCCTTCCACTCTTTAGGAACTTGACCAAGTGCAAGACTTGTATTAAAAAAATATGTCAAGGCAGGTGTCAACTCTCTGGCACATTCCTTCAGAATACATGGTGATATATATTCAAGTCCCACAGCCTTATTTACATCTAGTTTACTCAACTCCCCAAACACCTCTTGCTCACTTACAGTCAGTCTCTCCTCCCTATCATCAACTGCTCTTAATCTCTCCATGAAGTCACATTCACAAGAATGAAAGATCTTTATGAACTGCTCATTAAGTATCCCCACCACACATTTCTGCAACAGCTGTCTTTATACCATTTCCTCCAATCAATGTCATCCTTCCATAATCATTCTTTCTTTTCTGGCTACATATCAAAAGAACTCTCTAGGATTCTTTTTGACTTCATTAGATAACTGCTGTTCATACCTCTCTTTAGCTACTCTCACCAACCAAGTCACCCTCCTTGCCTGGTCTTTGTAGACCTCAAGAAATTGGTTACTTCCACTTCTCTTATGCTGCCTCCACAATGCCCTTTTTCTCTGTATTGCATGCTTAATCTCTTTATTCATCCATCTCACACCTACCTTATTTAACCTTCTCACCCATGGTATACATTTAGACATAGCATCTACTAAATAGTTTTTGAAAATCCTCCAAGCTGCATTGATGTCTTTTCCAGCTAACTCCTCATTTCATGCTACACCTGGAAGCTGTCTCCTGAGCTCTTCATAATCACCCCCCTTGTAGTTCCACATATAACCCTTTTTTCACAGGGGTCCTTGTACTGCTGGCAACCACCCAGGTAATCACTTCGTGGTCACTTTCGCCAATTGGTGGATGATTTGACACCTCATTGATAATTACATCCTCCAATGAGATGACCAAATCCAAGACCCTTAATCCTCGTGTGCCCTCTGTTATATACTGTCTGAGGTAGTTATCCCTCAAAAACTCAAGAAACTCATTTTCTTTACTTCCAGTTGCTATCTCATCATTCCAGTCTATATTGCCATAATTAAAATCACCCATAATGATCACCCTTTTCTTATTTACTTGGCTTATTTGACTATACATTTCATATCACCACCATCCACATTACCAGGTCTATAACAAAATCCCACCAAGTATTTGATTCTATTCACCTCTATCTCACACCATACTGCCTCAAAACCACTGGCCCTATTTCCCTCTTACATCTCTACCTTGTATGGACATAACTCTTTCTCTATCATCAATAGCACTCCCCCTCCTTTTTTACCCCTTCTATCCTCACGAAACACATCATACCTTTCCATCTCTATTCCTGTCAGGATGTCGTCCTCATCTAACCATGTCTCACTTATTCCGACACTCTCTGAGTGCACAGACGCAATTAGTGCAATCATTTCATCCGCCTTGTTTCTTATACTTCTAGCATTGGTATACAAACACAACAACTCATTTCTGGATCTACAGCTAGTTCCACTGATACCATTCACTCGATGTGATCTCTCCATGCTGGACTGGGGCCATTTCCCTTTCTGCTTCTTTATTTTAGAATCCTTTCAATTCCATCTGTTTCCTCTTGATCCCTGGTCATCCCATTACTTTCCTGCCTACACATGCTCTCACCTCCTCTTGGAGCATCCCCCTTTCTCATGCTGTGTACCCCTGTCCACCCTGAGCCTCCACGTTTCCCTGCTCCTCTTGCACACCCATTCTCTCATTTTCTATACTCATACCACTCACTTCCCCATTCATTTCCACTTCTTCAATCTCTCCTGTCTTACTCTCATTCTCTTCCACATCACTCCCCTCGTGATATGATTCATTCTCTCTATTCACTTCTCCACTTTCCAGCAGCAGTCTCTCCAAGCGACTCACACCATAACCACTCAAATGCAGTCCATTGCTCCCATACAGCTCACTTCGTCCCTCAAACTCATTCCACACATTAACAAACTGTACTCCCATCTCCTCACACATTTCAGCCAGAATATCATTCATAATCCTTGCTCTCCGCCTCATTTCACCACAATCATACCTAAGCAACACACTGACTACCCTTCCTGTCGCACTGTTCTCTTTTATCCTTCCAAGCAGTCTCCTGACATTCATTTTGACATGCTCTTTGTTCTCTCTCAAATCATTTGTACCAATTAATACAATTAACTCTTTTCCTCGCTCCCGCCTCATATTCAATGCCTCAATCACTCTGCTCATTTTACCACCTGGAAAACATGCCATCTGCATTTTATCCTCTAGCACACCTTTAATAATGGAGTCGCCATACAACGCCACTCGCTCATCTTTTGTTAACTCTTTCATGCCATCATGATTTATTTTAATAGTTTTGACCTGAATTCTCTTAATTTCATTCCGCATCCATTTTATTTCTTGCTTCATCCAATGCAATTCACCTTCCGAACCTCGCAACACATTCTCTCTATTAAAGAAGCATGTGGTTAAAGAGTGTAATTAAAGAAGAGTGTGGTTAACAAGGGTGTGAGAACAAGGTTTTTTGCCTGGATGGTGGTGAATGAGTGAAATTCATTGCCTGATTTAGTTGTGAGATCTTCGTCTGTAAATGAATTCAAGAAGAGATATGACAGATATTGTTTTGCTAGTTTGGGTCTCCCATGATGAGTCTACTGACTCCATGGAGATACCTGTAATAATAATAATAATAATAATATGATGATGATGACTCCTTGACTCTTTAGTGATGTTTACATATAATAATAATAATTAACATAAAAGGAAAATGGAACAAAGCTGTTGTTGCACCTCCCCACACACACACACACTGTGTGTGTATATTCCTGAAAGGTATACACAAATAACATATAGTTTTCTGATAATACTTGTTTCTTTTTTTATTTCAAAATCATTATCATGTAAGGTTTTCTGTTGGCAATGAAATATACTGAAGTTGAGACTTGTTTTTAAAGGCAGATGGTATTCCACAGTACCGGCATACTGCAGTTCAGTTGGACCTTTCCCAAGGAGCTTACCTTATTAAGTATATGTATACAAATGTGACAGAAAAACCAGTAGTTCAGTATCAGCAGGAACGGCTGTATATACCTGGCTCCAATCAAGCTAAAGTTACTGTTGTTGGTAAGTTAGTTATTTATTTATTCATATGGCATAACATAACAAATAACAAAACATGCAGTACAATACACTGTCATTTTAAAAGCAAATAAAGTTCAAAGTCATTTTTAAAAACCAATAAAATGAAATGAAAAGGTTATATCCATATCAGTCAAATAGTTCATAGCTTTGGGAGTAACACTTAAAAAGTCTGATTTGTCTTCTGAATATGATCTAAGATAACATTAGATTATAATATGGTCCACAGTTTATCTTTGAGCTCCACAATCACAATGTGGGGATGGTCGTTTACCCCATTTAAAAAGTATATCTGCACATACACCATGACCAGTTCATATTCTATTAAGCTGAGTCCAGAATTTTCGTGGAAAGTTACAGCAAGCATTAAAACTTTCTTGTAATTTGTTGAGAAAAAATTTTGTAATATCATCTGCCTCGCTCTCCTAATGTTCTTGTCACTTTTGCTTCAGGTCAAAGTTAGATTGTAACAATTGTTGGGCTAATTATAGTGATCTCAGTTGTTGTATACTTAAATCTGGGAGATCTAAGTATATTGGCAGGGCTGTGTTCTCCAGGATTTTCTTATACTCCTGTAAGAGAGCTTTGGCCCTGCGTAGACTTGGTGGAACTCTGTTGCTAAGAGCCGGGAGCCAGTGTGTGGGAGTTGATTTGATTGTGCCAGAAATCAGTCTCATTGTATTCCTTAGTAGATTATCAACAAATTTAACATGTGCTATTTAGCCACATGTTAAATTTGTGAGCAATATTCGGCAACAGAGAAAACTAGACCGAGAGCTGTAATCCGTAGATTATTGGCTGTTGCTCCCCATGTCGTGCCTATTAGTTTTTGTATTATATTGTTATGGGTTCTTAACTTAGCAACAACGTTTGTTAGGTGTTGCTTATAAGAGAGTGCAGGATCCAAGGTCATGCCCAAATACTTTGGAAACTTATTATGTCGTAGTAAGCATCCTTCAAAGCAGATATGCAAAGTGACATCTGCCATGTGATTATTAAGATGAAATATTGATACTTCTGTTTTGTCTGGGTTGAACTGGAGCCTCCATTTTTATAATATTCACCTATTGTTTTCAGATCTTTTGTAAGTGCCTCTTTTGCCTGACTCATATTTTTGTGTTGAATGGCAATTACAGTGTCATCAGCATAACAGAATTTACTTGAGATGGTGGCAGGCAAGTCGTATGTGTATAGGTTATAAAGTAATCTATATTAAACCTATATAGGTTATAAAGTCTCACTGTAGCTGCCACTACAGTGAGATTTTGTCTCATATATCTCAATATTGCTTTCACACTCATGGTATTTGAGTGCAGGGACATGATGCCATGGTCTCTATATTGAATAATCGTTTTAAGAACAAAGGCTGGGAGACCATGGTTGAACCTCAATACAGAACCAATATTGGCGTTAGAAAGCCAGATATTATCATGAGAAAAGATGCTCAGTGGATAATGAGTGCTCACTTACCTATTACCATAAAAACAAGGTCCAATACTACGAGCAGAATTCAGACATTGTAAAGCAGATAAGAGAGGAGCTTGGGGCAGCTCCCCTCTTTACCAGCACTACCATCTTTCTATGTATGCAGCCTATGGAGTGCCACTAATTACAAGTATTTATATCCATTAGGCTTATCCAAGAAAGACTTTCAAGTGATTTCCTTGGGGACCCTGCAAAGCACACTGGTGGCGTGGCATTACCACCAACATATGACTAATATGACAACACGAACTGGCGTTGGGTAATACTGTTGAAAATTCTTTTGTACAGGCTTCAGCCTTCTTCAGAGTCATTTTTAGGACTAATATAAGAGTAGTACTGTTCACTCAGTACGAAGTTAAATAAATGAGGTGAGGTGAGATCTCAACTGACCTCGTTAAGACTATAACTGACCTCGTTCAGTCAGAGGCAGGAGATTCTCCACGTAGAGAGATGAGTTGTATGATAGAAGGCTAGAATGGTGAGAAAAATATGAATAAAATAATGAGAGTGGGGAGTATGGAAAGGTTGAAGGATTGTGATGTTTTCGGAAATGGTCTCAATTGGGAGGACGAATGGAAAATAAGAGTGGCCGACTTGCAGAGAGAGATAGATGAGCTGAAAGAGCAGGTGGAATGCCTAGGGAATGAGATGAGAAGTGTGAAAGATGAGATTAGGCAAATGGAAGAGACGAATGCAAGGCAAATCAGAGTAGGAGTAAGAGAGAGTTATGGGAATGATAGAGGAGGAGAGAATAGGAACAGTAGAAGAGAGGGAATGAGAGGGAAAGTTATGGGAATGAGAAGAGGAGAGAATAGGAACAGTAGAAGAGAGGGAATGAGAGAGCGTTATGAGAATGGTAGAAGAGGGCAGAATAGAAACAGTAGAAGAGAAGGAATGAGAGAGATATGTGAATGATAAAAGAGGAGAGAATGGAAACAGTCAGAGAGAGGGAATGACAAGAATGTGAGGGAGCACTGGAACCAGGGATAGAGTGATGTCAGGAAGGCAGATAAGTAGGAGAACACAGAGAGAAAGTGTTAGAGGAGAAAGAGTGAGCAATCGAGGAACAGGGTGATAAGGGGTGTAATGTATGGGGACTCGATGATCTGTGGTATTCAAGATAGAATGTGTGAGGAGTGTTTGCCTGGAGGATCGATAGAAAGTGTGGCTATGGCAATTAAGAGGAGTGAAAAGGTTGATGAGATGATTGTAATGTTAGGAACAAATGACTTGAGAGGTAATGTAAATTGGCCAGCGAGAGATATGACATTCTTGCTTAAGGTTGTACGAAAGAAGACGCAGAGAGGAAAGATAGTTTGCATGTTGCCTAGGTATGACAGTGACAAGCTAAGCAGAAGAGCAGTAATATTGAATAACATAATAGCTAGAATGTGTCAGAAGAGAGGATTGGAATATGTGGATGCTTGGAGGGTGTTTTGAGGACAGAAAGGAACTGTATGTGAGAGGTCGCTTGCATTTGAATGAGGAATGACGTAGGCATGTGGAGAGATTGCTGTTCTGAATGAGTCGGTGTGTCAATGCAGGGAAACCGGAATGCCCAGGGTGGATGGTAGCAGGGGTGGCCTATTGTGGGAATGGGTACTTGGGTGCAGCAGGACGATATCAGGTAACTCTGAGCCCAGTGGAGTCTAGAGGGGATAATGCTAGGTATAGAAACAGTGGTTTTTTATACTTTATACTAATGCCAGGAGTATCCAGAATAAAGGAGAGGAATTGGTGGCACTGATAGCATCAGCCAAGCCAAAGATTATTGGGATCACTGAGACGTGGTTGACAGAATACGATATAATACAGGAATAGAAGTCACTGGGTACAGCATTTTTCGGCAGGATAGGAAGGGAAAGCGTGGTGGTGGTGGTGGAGTAAGTACTGCTTATGATAAGTGACGACCTATGTCCACTAAGAGTGGAGACTTTGGAAGGCAGTGACACTAATGATTTTGAAAGCATATGGTGTGAGGTAGAAGTGGGCAAGACAGGATATTTAGTGGGGTGTTGCTACAAACCAAGGAGCACAGAGGGTGGGGTGCAGGAGATGTTTAGACAATTGAACTTGGCAAGTGCAAGAAGAATGATTATTATGGGAGATTTTAACTACATCAGTATAAACTTGGGAAAGGAAGATACATGTAGTGATAAGGGAATGGAATTTCTAGAATTCTTGAGGGACAAATGTCTTAGGCAACATGCAATAGAGGTTCAAGAGTTTTGGATTTGGTCATAACATTAGAAAAGTTGATAATAACTGAGATGACATCTCTCCCACCAGTTGGAGGGAGTGACCATATGGTTTTGACTTGGAAGATGAATAGACATGCAGGAGTATCAAAGAGACAGGAACGTATGTGGAATTATAAGGCAGGTGATCATAATAGTCTTAAACATTAACTTGGGAAAGTTTCATGGAGGTAGGAATTGGAAAGCTGGGATATCATTAGTGTTTGGGAAATTGTGAAGGAATATTTGTTAGCAGCCAGAGTAAGCTATAATCCACAAATGAAGAAGAGAGCAGAATTTGGAATAAAGTTAATGACAAACAATATTAAACAGAAACTGCATGCGAAAAAGAGGCTATGGAAGAGATATAAGGAGACATGTGAAGAGAAGGTGCATGAAGAATATAAGACAGAGGCCAGGAGAGTGATCAGTATGGTAAGGAAGGTGAAATTGGAATACGAGAAGAGATTGAGCTTGAGATCCAAAGAAAATCCTAGAGACGTTTTTAGCTATGTGGCCAGTAGGATGAGAAATGATTGTGGAAGAACGACATTGTGGGATAAAAATGGGAATAGAGTGACTGATGCAGAGGACATGGTGGAATTGTTCAATGAACACTTTATTGGAGTATTTCATCCTGGAGGAATAAATTTTAATACTAGAGGGATAGGGTAGGTCCAAGGTTTAGAGGTGCAGGAGGAGAGTGTGTTCCAAATACTGAGTACTCTGTATGTTAGTAAAGCTAGGACTGGATTGTATTTCACCACGAGTTTTGAGAGAATATGCTAAAGAACTGACAGCTCCTTTGACCTGGCTTTTCAATGAAAGTCTGGCTGTGGGAAAGGTGCCCAGGGAATGGAAGGAAGGTAAGATAGTGCCATTGCATAAGGGCGGTAACAGACTGGAAGTGTCTAATTATAGGCCAGTTTGTGTGTCACCAGTAGTTGCTAAGATCATGGTGAAATTAGTGAGGGACCGTATACAGCTATGGGCAGATGAGGGTAATGTTATCTATGAGAGTCAACATGGATTTGTGAAAGGGTGTTCTTGTTTTAGTAATAGGCTAGCCTTTTATAATAAAGTTACAAGAGCAGTAGATGAGGGAAAGGCATATATTGCCATTTTCTTGGATTTAGCAAAGACATTTGCTAAATCCAACGGGATGGGAGGAATCTTTATCTGGTCGATTTCAATCAATGGTGAGTTAGCCGATCTCATACGTAGGTAGCAGGGTTTTTTCTCCCGGAAACTCGGGTTTTTCATCCCGCATACATACAAATCGGCCCTTCAGAACACACGCAATTTACAGACAAAAATTACTAGTTGTGGTGGTGTTGGAGGTGGGCGGTAGATGGCGTTGATTTGTAGTAGAGGTAAGGTGTAGAGACAGTTGAAGATGTCCTCCCGCGATGAGTCTTCGGACTCCTTGGAGGTATCAGAAATAATAATATAATATAATATAATTTGACAGGGTGCCAACACTTGTGGCAGATTCAAGGAGGCAGAGAGTTACAAGTGGGGTCCCACAGGGCTTACTACTGGGACCTATATTGTTTAACCTTTATATCAATGACATTGTCAGTGGATTGCAATGGGGATATTCAGTTTTTTGCAGATGATGTAAAGCTGGGATGGGTTATTAGTAATAGTGCAGATGTGGTAGCCGTGCAAGAGGATTTGCATAAGCTAGACAGATGGGTAAATGAATAGGGGTATCAGTTTAATGCAGCTAAATGTAAGGTCTTGAAGTTTGGGACACATCAATGGGACGCTGCATACTCTATTTGAAGACCGCATACTCTTGTAGGGGAGACAAGAGATCCGGGGTTGATGATTGATAGAAATCTGAATTTCAGGGGACATATTGCAAAGGTTGTGATGGTAACACAGAGGATTGCTGCAACAATGAGGACACTGACCTGCAGAGATAAAAGAGTTATCATTCCATTGTATAAGACTCTGATCAGACCACACTTAGATTATTGTTCTCAAATTTGGCCCCTAGGATGTGAAGGGGATAAATTAACTGTAGAAAGAGTACAAAGGCAGATAACAAAGATGGTTTCAGGACTGTACAATGTTAGTTATGAGGATCGGCTGAGGGAATGTGGACTGTAGAGCTTGGTAGATAGAAGAGGGAGAGGTGATATGATTGAGACTTTTGGACTGTTAATAGGTGGTTGACACTGGGGAGTTCTTTTGCTTGGTTGAACAGCGAGTTGAACAAGGAAGTTATGAAAGGTAACTGTGAGGAAGAGAGTGATCAGTGGTTTCTTTGCATGGAGGGTTTTTGAACCATGGAATGCATTGCCTGATAGAGTGGTTAGAGCGAGAACAGTCAATGAGTTTAAGGAGTGGTATGATAGATTTTGTGATTCCTAGGAAGGACCTCCTGCGACGAGTCTTTTGACTCCATGGAAGACTGAATAATAATAATAAAATAAATAAATAACCAGTGCTGTACCACAAGACCAGTCCTTCATCCACTGTTATTCAATCTTTACATTAGTGACATTGGGAAGGATTTAACAGGCAACATACAGCTATTTGCTGGATAATCAGGAATGAGGCTGATATGCAATATTTTCAGAATGATTTGAATTGGCTGTAATTGTGGGCATGGGAAAATGGATGTCAGGTCAATGTCATTAAATTCGAAGTAATGCATTTTGGCGTGATTAGATATCCAACATCATATTATATTGGTGGGATTATGCTATAAGAAACTGATGAGAGTAGGGATCTTGGAGTTTTAATAAATAGGAAGTTGAAATTCAAGGGCCATATAACAAAGATTGCAAATACATCTCAGAGGATAATTTCAATGCTGAAATGAACTTTGGCATGTAAAGATAAGGACGCATTTTGCCTCTTTACAAGGCACTGATGAAGTCTCACTTGGACTATTGTATGCAGGTCTGGTCTCTTTGTTTCTGTGGTGATTTTGTTACTGTGGAGAGAGTGCTAAAAATGATATGAGGATTGTGGGATACTAATTATGAAGACAGATTGTGAATTAGTAGACCATAGACACTAGCAAACAGGAAAAAAGAGGGGGTGATAAGATTGTGACTTAGAGACTTGAAGTGGTCATACAGGATTTCAGTTGATGGAATTTTTCATTTTATGGAGGGTGGGGAAAGAATGAGAGGGCATTCTTTTGTGCGATGAAGAAAGGGTGAGAGCTAGATTTTTCTCTCATAGAATGGTGTGTGATTGGAATGGATTGCCAGTTGATGTTGTGTGTACAAGTAGTATGAATGAATTAAAGAACATATGACAGCTAATATGTGTAGTATGTGGCCTCCTTCAATGCATTCCTGACTCCTTGGAGGTAACTCTTAATAATAGTAATAATAATAATAACGATGAATGACAATAATAATATTTAAGTTGCAATAAATGGGTTTTGATACCAGTACCAGCCTTTGATATCTAATATATACCAAAGAGTTGTATATATGGATTAGCAGTAATCAAGAAAGATGAATGAATTCTATAAACTATAGTACTGGGATCATTATTGTTCATTCTTTTATCAACAATATTGTAAATGCAATGTAGGAAGATATTCCTACATTGAGTGCTATGCAAAGGTGAAAGGTTATTAGTAATAGTGCTGATGTAATGGCGCCTTCATGAAGTTGTAAATAAACTGGAAAGTGGAGTAAATGAATGAAGGATACCAGTCTAACTGAGTGTAAAGATTTGAACTTAGGGATAAGCAGATTGAACATTGCATATTCTGTTGGTGGAATTATATTGAAGGAAGTGGAGTAACCAAGGGATGCAATTTATGCAAAAAATTTGGTTTTTAACTTTTGAAGAGAATGAAAAGTGGGTTTTGTACATGGAGAGTTGTGTATGTGTTGAATGCAATTATGATTTGATTTAAATCCTTTGTAATCCAGATTATCATCAATATTTTTTAAACAACAGTGGACTTTATTCCCTTTTCTTTCTCCTTCTCTACCTATTTTAGATGCTGTTGGAAGTCTCCTGCTAAAAAATTAAAGATCCCAAGAAATTATATTCCTGGTTTAATCCTTTATCCAAGTGTAAACAAATAAAGTTTATGTGTGAAGTATTTTCATGACTGGGCTACTTGTATATAGAGGCTGATACCTTCACATCAATTGCCTTAGTATCTCATAATGCAAAGTACACTCCTTTTCAGATGTGCTATTGAGGTATGTTAAAGTTCAGGCATGCCACTCTAAAAACTTTAAGTGATCTACAGGATCACTCTAAATCTCACTAAGTGACCCTAAAGGATCACTTAAATAACCAGTAACTTGAATGACTCCAGGACAGGAGGCTCATCGGTTTCTCTACTCAATGACAAGTAAAGGCCTGTCACCATGCAGAACCTCTCTACTCCCCAGGAAGCAAGCAAACCCAAAGACGAACACTGTCAAATATCATCAGTGGAGTCATACTGAGAAGGGATACCAAGGATGAAGTATTGCAGAAGTCATATATTTACCATATATAAATCTTGAAAAGGTGTATCACCTTATTATCTCTAAGATCCCAAGAAATTATTATTATTATTATTATTATTATTATTATTATTATTATTAACATCTGACCTCCATTGAGTCAGAGACTTATTGTGGGAAGTACACACTATTACACACAATGCTCATCCAACCGTGCTTTAAACTGATTCAACAGTGTCTACATTCATAACACACTGTGGCAATGCATTTCACTCACCAACCACTCTCCTTGCAAAGAACCTACTCCTCACTCCTCTGCTCACATTCTTGGTTTAATTTTTTAAACCAAGAATATCCAAGTGTAAGCAAACAAAGTTTGTTAATGAAGTATCTTCATGAATGGGCTACTTGTATATAGAGGCTAATGACTTCACTCAGTGGAGTTTCTCCATGAAATACTACAATAATAATTTGTTTAAAATGTATATAAATAAACAAGGATATTATTTAAGTTTTATAGATCTCTCCCCCTCCTCACCAATTGATGATAATGTGATGATTTGATGTTAAATCCTTTGTAATCCAGATTATCATCAATATTTTTAAACAACAGTGGACTTTATCCCCTTTTCTTTCTCCTTCTCTACCTATTTTAGATATTTTCACATCCCATTAGATTATGCAGATAAAAGTGCTGTATATTGTTTCTACTCTATACACATAGCTGGAAGGAAAGGGAGGAGGAGGAGATAGAGAAACACTACTGTGGGTTTTGACTGCAGATGGTTGTTGGCCTGCTGCTCATGTTTTTACTTTTTGTGAGAGAGTGGAATAGTTATGAATGTCATCTGTGTGACAAAGTGTGAAGTTAGTGTGAGATGGGTTGGCAATTAGCCAATTCCTTATGGACAAAGTTAAGAATATAAAAAGGTTTCTGGTACTATACTTCAAATATGAGAACATTATTGACAAGGGATGGATTTCTTTTATACAATATGAGCCCAGGAGAAAAGTAACTAAGAAAGAAGGATTTCAAAGGGCATCTTCTTCTTCTTCTTCCCATTCCATTGAAGGATATCATGCAGATTTACATTTAAGGCATCAGTTACAAGATTGAAGGTTGGGATTGTATGTGCAGTTGTGTCTTTTTGAATACAGTGAAATGGAGTATATCATCAGTAAAACTCTTTATGTGACATGATTTGAGATAAAAATGGGGGGGGGGGGCAGATTTAGGAGGAAGAGATGAGGAAGCTGTTGACTTAGTTAAAAAAAATCATAAGATTTGAAATATTATTCTAGCATTAAGGATAACTGATTTTTGATAGTATCCAAAAATTAAATCCCTTTTATTTTTTTAGGAGACGTGATTGGTCCTGCATTTCCAACAATGCCAGTCAATGCTTCCAGCCTTCTGCTTAAACCTTCTTGGTGTGGTGAACAAAATATGTTTAATTTTGCTGCAAACTTATACATGCTTCTATATTTGCGATTAACTGGTCAAAGACAAGCAGATACTGAAAAAATGGCATTTAAATACTTAAATATTGGTAAGTCAGAGTTCTTATTTTCCATTGTTTGGTTGTTGATCCAAAATACTAAAATCAAATATTTAACACCTTTTAACTAAACTGTATAAGTGCATTACATTATATTATATTACATTACATTATACCAAACCTTTGACTTTGAAAAATTAAAGTATTCTTTTGGTTATTTGGTATAAACCATTTTTTTTTATACTGATCTTTGTATCTAACTGCTGCTAAATGTATATGTGAAATAAAGGTAAGTTTCTCTGTCAAAACTAGTGACACCTTCTCAGAAAATAAATTATAAGCGTAAGCAGTAGGAGTAATTAGGTATATATAAACTATTTTTGTCCTCTTCAGACTCCATTCGCACCTTACCAGAGCTGAGATTTAAATTAAATCAAGCTTCATAACAGTGCTGACAAATCGAATTATCTACAATTCATCTCCAATTTATTATTATTATTATTATTAACATCTGACCTCTATGGAGTTGGAGATTCATCGTGGGAGGTACACACTATTGTACACTATGCTCATCCAACTGTGCTTTAAACTGATTCAATGTGTCTACATTCACAACACGCTCAGGCCATGCATTCCACTCACCAACCACCCTCCATGCAAAGAACCTACTCCTCACTCCTCTGCCCACACCCTCCTTATATAGTTTCCAGCGATGGCCTCTTGTTTTGCCCCCCACCCTCCCATTTTATGAAAAATCTCTTCCATGTCAACCTAGTAACAACCCCTGACTAACTTATAGGTCTCAATCATATCCCCTCTCTTCCTCCTATTCATGAGGTTCTGCAACTTACATTCTCTCAATCTGTCCTTGTACTCCAAATTCCACTGACCATCTTTGTGAATCTTCTCTGAACCCTTTCCAAAATATCCTTGTCACCATTAAAACCTAGTGACCAAATCTGTGCACAATTTATCTACTTTTTTTTACCTAACTACAAAATTTATCTACCTCTATTCTGACGTTACTCATTGTCACATCTGGCACTTGAAATACTTGCTGAAAATAGTATTATGCAAGTTTTGACACTGAAACATTAAACTAATATTCCACTTTGTTAAAAATTGCATAATAACATTAGTTGAAAAGGGGTTTTCATTTTGTTATTTATCATGGAAATCATTAAAACAATACATAAGATCTTCTTTATCAGTCAAAAACAGAACTATATTTATTTATGGAAAGAAAGATATTATTTGAATAATCTGAAAAATAGTCTGTGACATAATACTTATAGGAATTAAATTATCAATAATAAGCATTTTGTCATCTTTTTATATAGGTTACCAAAGGCAACTCAGTTATCAAAATGAAGATGGTGGTTTTTCAGCCTTTCGATGGAATAGTGAACCTAGCGTCTGGTAAATTTTAAATATTTCTGTATTTAGCTATTATATTTCATAAAAATTGACCATAGAGGCTTCCTGTTAGTCTGGCAACAATATTTTTTATACTATAATGCTAGCACATCAGAAGAAAGACTGTTATAGATTTGATTCTAGTTGCAGGTCACGAGAACCTTTTCTATACCTTTTTTTTTGCATGCAGTTCTTGAGTTAGTTGATCTTTTGCATAGGTAAGTATAGTTTTCTACCAGAAACTTGAGTTTTAAACCTACTCTTCAGAAAGACTTCACTGTTTATTTTCAAATGGCTTACTATTTGGAGAAAATAGTATAAGAACAACTGCTGCAGAAGATATAGTTAAGATATTTAATGAGTTCATAAAGGCCTTTCGTTCTTGCAAATGTGACATCACAAAGTGTTTGAGAGCAGTTGATGATTATTATTATTACTATTATTATTCAGGCCTCCATGGAGTCAAAAGACTCCTCGTGGGAGGTCCTTTCTAAGAAACACAAGTCTATCAAGTCTCATTGAGGGAGGTCCCGCCTAGAAAACACAAAGTCTATCATACCACTCCTTAAATGCATTGACCATTCTCGCTCTCACCACTCCATCAGGCAATGCATTCCATGGTTCAACCACCCTCCATGCAAAGAAACCACTCCTCACCCTCTTTCTCACAGTTTCCTTTCGTAACTTCCAGGATGGCCTCTTGTCATAACTCCTTCCCGCTGTTCAACCAAGCGAAAGAACTCCCCTGTAACCACCTCTCAACAGTTTAAAAGTCTCAATCATATCATCCCTCCTTCTTCTATCCAAACTCTGCAGTCTGCATGACATTGGCTGTCCTCAGACAATCCTCATAACTAATATTGTACAGTCCTGAAACCATCTTTGTTATCTACCTTTGTACCCTTTCCACAGTTAATTTATCCCCTTCAAATCCCAGGGAGGACCAGATCTGAGAACAGTAGTCTAAGTGTGGTCTGATCAGAGTCAATGAGAAGTCAGAGTGATGAGGAGACACTGACTGTAAGTGAGCAAGAGGTCCATGAGGAATTGAGCAATCTTGATATTCAGTTGTTTGCAATGATGCAAAGTTGGGATGAAAACTATGAGGAGTAGAGCAGATATTGTGGCCTTACAAGAAGACTTGAATAAATTGAGTGATTGGGCACATGAGTGGGGATCACAGTTCAATGTTGCAAAATGTAAGGTTTTTAAAATTTGGGAAACAAAGATGGGATGTAGAATTCATGCTTGGTGGGGATATATTGTTGAAGATAGAGGAAATAAGAGATCTTGGAGAGATGGTGGATAAGGATCTGAAATTCATTGCCAAAATTGTGAGGACAACAGATTTGGTCACCTGGTTTTCAAAAGAACAAGGAGATCTTGGAAAGTGCCAGAGGTGATTGACTAAGGTAGTTTCTGATCTCTGGAGTATTGAAAATGAGGAAAGGTGCAAATTACAGTCTAGTGATTATTGTGAGTATATAGATTATTGAGCACGATCTGGTCACTGGGTTTTCATGGTGACGAGGATATGTTGGAAAGGGTCCAGAGAAGATTCACAAGGTTGTCAGTGGTCTTTTGAATGCGGAGTACAAGGACAGATTGAGAGTAAATTGCAAAGCCTCATGAATAGGGGAAGGGGGGGATATGATTGAGACATATAAGCTAGTCAGGGGTTGTTATCAGGTTTACAGATTTTTCATAGAATGAGGGAGAGGGTAGGACAAGAGACCATTGCTGGAAACTGTATAAAGATGGTGTGAGCAGAGGAGCAGGTTCTTTTCATGGAGAGTGGTTAGTGAGTGGAATACATTGCCTAAGTGTATGTTGTAAATGTAGACACATTGAATTTTTAAGGCACAGTTGGATGAGCATTGTGTGCAATAGTAAGTACCTCCCATGATGAGTCTCCGGCTCCATGGAGGTCGGATGTTAATAATAATAATAACACAACGAATTTTGGGAATGATGAGGACACTGACTTGTAGAAATAAGAAGATTTTTGTTCCATTGTATAAGGCTCTGATTAGGCCACACATGGACTATGTGCCCAGATTTGGTCACCAGGTTTTCAGAAGGATGAAGAGATGTTGGAAAGGGTCCAAAGGCGACTGACTAAGGTAGTTTCTGACCTCTGGAATGTTGAGTATGAGGAAAGACTGAGAAGATGTAATTAGTGAACAGGAGGAGGGGTGATATAATAGAGATGTACAAGTTGGTAAGGGGTTGTTATAGGATCAACATTAAAGAGGTTTTTCATAAAGTGGGAGATCAGGGGAGAACAGGAAATGATCCCTCGAAGCCATATAAGGAGGCATGGCATGGTATGGTGAGCTATGTATATGACAAAGAGACCTCCTAGATGAGTCTTTGACTCCATGGGGGTCTTAGGGTAATAATAATAATAATAATAATAATAATCACAATATAGTGGAGTTATCTGAGAATGGATTGAGCAAAAATAGTGAATAACTTTAATGTGATTTGATTGGCTTTGTGTGTGATACAAATCGCATCAAATTTATAATCCCATGATACATTAGTGCTGTTGAAGGGCAGAAGGTTTTGACTATTTTTATAAGTTTATGTATTTTTTATTTTCTTTCTTTATTTTTTACCTAACTCAAAAATCCTGCTCTAGACACCAAATAAACACTTTTTTTTCAAGCCACTTCAGGCTTCCAATAATTCATTTCTGGCCTAAAGAAAATCAAAAACATCCATACCCATAACCTGTTGTTTGGAGAGTACATATGCTAACCACTTGATCATTCAGGTAAGCAATTAGTCTAATCGTCTTGAAGTAAACCATAAATATTATAATAAGTCTAATCTTTAAAGGTACCTGTGACATAACTATCAACAACAAAATTATACGATAACCACAGTAGTAAACTTTAATTAAAGTACAGATATTTCATACTGAAAATAACAGGTACCTTCTTCAGTGTGCAGAAACAACAACCAAAACAAAGAACAGGAAGACGAGGTACATACAACAATCTGTTTACCGATTAAAAATGGTTGCTGTGAGTTAAAAATTAATATCATTATTATTATTATTTTACAGCATCTCTATGGAGCCAAACTCATCACCCAAATCAACCATCATATGCACACAAATCCTATTATACCTCTCCTTGAATCCATTCACCATCAAGGAACACTCAACCAATTCTGGCAATCTATTCCAATCACTCACCACTCTCTACACAAAAAAAAACTGCTCTGCACACCCTTACTAACCACACTCTTATGCAACTTCCACAGATGGTCCCTAGTTCTCTGACTATTTTTCATATATTGAAAAATTTCACTTGCAATTTTACTATTAATATTAATAAATAATATTAAAACTATTTTTGTTGTTTACATAAAATGAGAATCTCTCAAACTTTTGGGAGAGACAGAATTGTTCCAATTTAGGTTAGGCTGATGTAAAAGGGTTTCACAACTGTCTTTGAAAAGGCATTCATATTTAAAATTGCTTGTATGGAGAAGATGAGCTTCATCCCACAGGATACTGTGTTTAGTGACAGTAGTATGCTGTGCCAAACCAGACTTCTGACATTTCATGTATTCAATGTGGTATTGATGTTCATTAATTCTTTTTTTTACAGAATGACCTGTCTGCCCAAAGTATGTCAAATTATGTTCACAGAGGATCTGGTAGGCATCTGCTAAATGTAGAGGTGGCAGTTTGTCTTTTGTAGATGGTAACAGATGAGAAATTTTGTTGATAGGAAAATATGTGGAATTAATGAGATACTTCTTCAAAATTCTACCAATAGGTTCAGAGATACCAGAAATATAAGGAATTGGAACCCTGCAATCTATTGAAGAATCCTTAGGTGTTGGAACATAGGAGTCATTTATCTGCTGGATTTGATGAGGGTTGTAATTTAATTCCATTAAAGTTTTGATAGTGAGAAGTTCTTGTTGTAAGCTTGAGGGAGAGGAGCACTCATTATGTGCTCTATTAATTAATCACTTCATAACATTAATTTTTTGAGAGGTGTGATGAGCAGACTTTTGATGAATGTATTGTAATGTGATTATTATTGCATATTTTTTTAGAGCTATTATATAGAAAGGATTTATACAAGATGGATGGCCTGCATTTGAATGGATTTGGTGTGCGGAGACTGGAAAAAGTGTTGCTGAATGAAGTGAAAATGGATGTGCAAAACCAGGGAAACTAGAACTACCAAGGAGGGGGGGGAGTGGATATGCGGACATCAGTGAGACAGTTCAGTGTAAGAATGTATATAATGTACTCGAGCCAGTACTAAGGACAAAAAATGGGAATGGGATATTTAGAATAATGCATCAAAATAGGGGTGGGACAAAGCGACCACTGCATTTCATGTATACAAATGCTAGGAGTATTAGGAACAAGAAGGAAGAATTTTTGGCCTTGATTGGCTCTTCCTGGCCACAGGTTATTGGCATTAGTGAAACACGGCTGACGGAAGATGATATAGTTAGTGGGATAGAATATGTAGGTTATAGTGTGTTTAGGAGGGACAGAGAGAATAAAATAGGGGGGGGGTGTTATTGATGACAGCTGATGAACTGCAGCCAAGGAGAATTGAAGTTGTATCGCAGGATAGTGAAAAGAGCTCATTTATTATTATTATTATTATTATTAAAACAAGACCTCATGGAGTCAAAGACTCATCTAGGAGGTCCTTTTATCTCACACACATCTCATCATACCGGGTCTTAAACACATTCAAACTCCTTGCAGACACCACACTCTCAGGCAAGGCATTCCTATCATTCACAACTCTGCACGAAAAAAACCTGCCTCTCACTCCCCTACTCACACCCTCTTTATACAGTTTCCAGGTATGACCTCTGGTTCTCCACTGATCTCCCACTATTCTATGTAGAAGTTCTCCACCATTGATCCTATAACAACCCCTCACCAACTTGTAGGTCTCTATCATATCTCCCCTCTTCCTTCTCTCCAGGCCATTTGAGGCTATTTGGTGTGAGATTGAGACTGGCAGAATAAAATATTATAATGCTATAGACCAGGTGATGGAATAGATGGTGGAGATAGTATGCATAAACAAATTGATGAAATGAGTGGAAGGAGGGTAATTATTATGGGGGATTTCAACTATGGTAACATTGATTGAAAGGAGGAGAGGAAACATGTGAGGAAGGAAATGGATTTTATTTAATTATTAAGGGCTAACTATCTGAGACAGCATGTAATTGAAAATACTAGGGGTGTGAGAGTGCTTGACCTGGTAATAGTATCTCAGAATTCGACTGTAATGAATATGACCATGTTGCCACCTATTGGTGAGAGTGATCATAAGGTCTTGACCTGGGAGGTGGCTAAAGGTGTGGAATTTTCGATGAAGACAGGGTATATGTGGAATTACTGTGTTGGCAAGTATGACAAGCTTAGGAGATTGCTTGGATCAGTGCCATGGCATATACAACTGCAAGGGCTGGATGTCGATAGAGCATGGGAAGTGGTCAAGGAGTATTTACAGGAGGTTATGGCTGATTGTATGCCTAGGGTCTGAATAGTAAATCAAGTAGGGGTTAAATGGATGAATAACACCATTAAGCTTGAGCTGCAAAAAAAGAAACAACTGTGGAGGTAATTTTAAGAGAAAGGTGACCTGCAGGCACACGAACGGTATAAAGTGCAGGCCAGAAGGGTAACGAGTGTTGTAAAAAAAGCAAAAGCGGATTATGAAAGGAAACTAGGTATGCAAGCTAAAGAGAATCCCAAACAGTTCTTTCAATATGCTGCAAGCAAGGAAAAAACTGTACACGGCAAAATGATTTTAAGGAATGACGATGGTAAGAAGGTCATCACTGAATCAGTCGATATAGTGGAGTTACTGAGCGAGCACTTTGCAAAAGTATATCATCCAGGTGGTGACATTGAAAAAATGAAGGAACCATTAGTTTATACAGAAATTGTGATGATAATAAAATTAGTTTAATCCCTTATCCAAGTGTGAGCAAACAAAGTTTGCACCTGAAAGTATCTTCAGGACTGGGGTAAGGTGGTACAACACCAGTAAACTCGTTGCAAAGGTGGAGCAAGATACCAACATTCCTATCTCAGTATCTCCTATAATGCAAAACACATCTCCTTGCGGATATGTCTAATGTTATGCATTAAGGGAAGGGCCACTACCCAGACTAGTTTCAACCTTTATTGAGGTCTCTTCAGTGGGAGCCAGGCCCACTGAAGGTGTGCCTGGCTTTTGGGCCTGGCTCCCACTGAAGAGACCTCAATAAAGGTCGAAACTAGTCTGGGTAGTGGCCCTTCCCTTAATGCATAACATCAGACATATCGGCAAGGAGATGTGTTTTGCATTATAGGAGATACTGAGATAGGAATGTTGGTATCTTGCTCCACCTTTGCAACGAGTGTATCTGGTGTTGTACCACCTTACCCCAGTCCTGAAGATACTTTCAGGTGCAAACTTTGTTTGCTCACACTTGGATAAAGGATTAAACTAATTTTATTATACTCTAACCAAGTGAAAAATAAACTTTCAACAGGAATTGTGATGAATGAAGTGGAGGTGAATAGTCTATTTCAGAACCTTAATGTGAATACATCTGTGGGATTGGATGGTATACTGGCACGGGTCTTGCGTGAAGCGGCTAAGGAATTATCAGTGCCCTTGACCATGTTATTTAATCTGAGTCTCGGGTCTGGTTTAGTCCCGAAGGTGTGGAAAGAGGGGAAAATGGTTTCACCTCCTTTCATAAAGGAGGATCCAAGACTACTGTTGCAAATTACCGACCGATCAGAATATCAGGAGTCATTGTCGAGGTCTTGGAGAAAGTAGTCAAGGGGAAAAATACAGGAATGGATTGATGAACATGAGATACTGTATGGGGGACAGCATGGCTTTGTGAAGGGTAGATCATGCCTCAGTAACTTGCTCAAGTTTTATAACAAGGTGACAGCTGAACTGGATAAGGGTAATGGGTTTACAGTGGTACTGCTGGACCTGACAAAGGTGTTTAACAGGATACCACATGGAATTCTAATCCGTAAACTACAACATATGGGAATGGATATAGGGTTGGTGAGATGGATAGGTGGATGATTGATGGAGAGATATCAAAGAGTAGTTTATTCAGGAGTAGAGTCCAAAAGATGGCCTGTGACTAGCGGTGTACCACAGGGTTCTGTTCTTGGACCACTGCTGTTTAATTTGTTCATTAACGGTATAGGGAAGGATCTAAGAGGAACGGTTTATTTGTTCGATGATGATGCAAAGTTAGGTAGGGCAATAGTGAATGCAGAAGATGTCAAAATCTTGCAGGACGACTTGGATAGATTGGAGTTCTGGGATAAGGAGAATGGTTGTCAATTTAATGCGACAAAATGTAAGGTTATGTATTTTGGAGTGAAAAGATTAGCAGAAGTATACCACATTGGTGGAACTGTACTCCAGGAGATTGATGAGGCAAGGGACTTGGGAATGTTGGTGGATAGGGAGATGAAGTTTAGGGGGCGCATTGCAAAAGTAGCTAAATCAGCTCATCAACTCACTTGGTTGTTGAAAAATACCTTGATGAGCAGAGACAAGCAAGTTATCGTTCCTCTGTGAGCCTTGATAAGACCTCATCTCGACTACTGTGCCCAGATTTGGTCACCTAGGTTCCTTCTTGATGGGGAGGAGGTGGAGAGGATCCGGAGGCGAGTGACTAAGATGATAGCAGTTCTATGGAATGAACCATATGAGAACAGGTTGAAGATTTGTGAGTTGCAGAAATTAGTTGATAGGCAGAAAAGGGGAGATATAATTGAGACATTCAAATTGCTAAAGGGTTTCTATAGGATTAATTCAGAGGATATTTTTGAGATCAGGACTGGTGGTGGGAGAACTAGCGGACACCCATGGAAGCTGGTCAAGAGTGTGGTTAGCAGGGGTGTTAGAGCTGGGTTCTTTACTTTTAGAGTGGTAAATGAGTGGAATAAGCTGTCAGAGTCTGTTGTGGGTGCTATGACGGTGAACGAGTTCAAGACAAGGTATGATAGATACTGTGAGAATCATATAGTTGTGTGGACATGATGTTTAGGGCCTCCCTCGATGAGTCTAAGAACTCCCTGGAGTCTCCCGTAATAATAATAATAATAATAATATATTTTTTTTTTTGGGAGGCTCAGAATGGATTAGGATATTGGCCACATCTAACCTAATATTATTGGCTATATCTGAGGCAAGTGGTATATCCTGCGTTCAACGGAAGCCATTATTTTGGTTTTAGGAACTTCTTTAGGAGTAATGGCAAAATTGTGTCCAAGACTTAATGCACTCGTGGCCTCTTTGGATAGGGTTGTCAATGATAGGTTTAGAACGATGCCATCTTGATGAAATTAATCCAGTCTAAGCCTCCCAAAAATAATATCCCACATAAAGAAATAATAGCTCTAAAAGAACTATGCAGTAAGAACCACATTACAATAACCAAATCAGACAAAGGAAACACCACTGTAGTAATGGATACAACAGAATATGAAAGCAAAATGCATGCACTGCTCCAAGATCAGTCTACATATCAAATCATAGATCGAAATCCCACCAACTCACAAAAGAATAAGGTGTGCAAGTTACTGAACAAAGTCACTTCCTGGCCAAAAGAAATTGTCAAAAAACTCAAACCCTTGCACGTTAAAACACCCAGAATATATGGTGCTCCTAAAATACGCAAACAAGGTACACCTTTGCATTCTATTGTAGATAGTATAAACAGTCCTACATATAAACTAGCTAAACATTTAGCCAAATTACTAGCCACTTACATAAACAATTCTCCCTCTTTTGTTAAAAATTCTACCCACCTAAAAAGTATTTTAGAAAATCACACCTTAAATAGTTCAGACCAAATGATAAGTTTTGATATCACCTCATTATTCACTAATGTATCACTGAATGAAACACTTAACTTACTAAATTCACAATTTCCCCCAGATATATTTCAGCTATTTAAATTCACAGTACAGGCAGGTTATTTTACATGGAAAGGGAAAATATACAAACAATTAGATGGGACAGCTATGGGTTCCCCCCTTAGCCAACTTCTATATAGAACATCTCAAAAAACTAGCTATCAACACAGCCACTCTCAAACCTAGTCTCTTGTACGCTATATTGATGATGTGTTTACTATTTGGCCACATGGCCCAGATACATTGAATACATTTTTAGTACATCTAAATAGCCAGCACCCTAAAATCCACTTTACAATGCAACTAGAAGCCAATGACTGTCTGCCCTTCCTGGACATACTGATCACATGCCTTTCAGAAGGTTCCTTATCATTTTCAGTTTATAGAAAACCCACACATACAGAGAGATACTTTCAGAAACAATCGTACCATCACCCTTCTCAACAATATGGTATCTTAAAAACACTAACCCATAGAGCTAGAGCAATCTGTTCCAATAACATTGCTCTCACTGCTGAACTTTCTCACCTATGTCACCATTTCTCACCTTCTCACCCAATGGTTACAATATCCATAAGATAGATAACATACTAAATGCTACCCAGAAATCCCCTCTATCTACCACAGAAGACTACAACAAAACTATCACCATCCCATACGTTAAAGACACATCTGAAAAGATATCTAGGGTGCTTAACAAACACCAACTGCACACTGTATGTGAAATTAGCAACTCTCATCCGTTCACCTAAGGAAAAATGCACTCCTTTATCACATCCAGGAGTCTATGAAGTGCCCTGTTCTTGCCATCAAGTCTACTATGGACAGACAGGAAGAACTGTGGACATCCACCTCAGTGAACACAAAAAATATATCCGACACTTTCGCTATGGCAAGTTGGGTCTGGCAGACCATGCTTTCAATACCCCAACACACAGGATCAATTGGAAAAAAACAAAAGTAATGCACAGAAGCTTCTATCAGAGAGGTTGTTCCTGGAATCAACAGAAGCCTTAAAACATACTCCAAACCTTAACAAGTATGGCTGTATAAATCTACCAAAGATTTGGGAGTCATCCTAAGACTAAATTAATACTTATTACTTTTATTTTATTTTATTTTTTTCAAACTTTCTAAGACTATTATTTGAACTGTTATTTCAAAACTTTGAACTTTTTTTTTTTTAAAAAAAAACCTAGATGGCAACCCATTAGGCCTTTAGTCTTGTGTTGCACGCTGCAGTTACTTATACTAGCTCCACTGTTACATCGGATTGTGGTTTTCTTGCATTTGTAACAAACTTTGTGTTGTGTGCTCTGAAGATGCTGGATATAATACCAGCAAAATATTAGCTTTTAAGTTAATAAATAGTTATTTTCTTATTCATCTGTGTTCATATCAATACCATTAAATCTATTACAATATGTCTGACGAACACATAAGCCAATCCACACTATGATAATATTGGATTTTTCTAAGGCATTTGATAGGATACTACATGATATGCTGTTGCGTAAACTGGAGAATATGGGATTGGAATATAATCTATTGACTTGGATCAGGGGATGGTTGACAGACAGATATGAAAAAGTGGTATACAGTGGATGTGAATCTGCCAGATTTAAGGTAACCAGTGGTGTACCAAAGGGTTCAGTCCTTGGGCCATTATTGTTCAATCTGTACATTAATCACATCAAGTAGGATCTATCATCAGATTTGCAATTGTTTGTTGATGATGCAAAGATAGGCAGGGCAATCAGGGTTGCTACTGATATTCAGCAATTACAAAATGATTTGAATAGACTGGAAATCTGGGCAAACGAAAATGGCTATCAGTTTAATGTTAGTAATGGTGGATAAGAATTTAAAGTTCAGCGGTCACATAGCAAAAGTTGCAAATACAACTCAGAGGATAATTGCTATGTTGAAGTGAACCTTGACATGTAAGGATAAGGAAGTAATTTTGCCTCTTTATAAGGCTTTGATAAGACCACACCTGGATTACTGTGTGCAGATTTTGTCTCCTGGGTTCCAAGGGGATAGAGAAGCTGTGGAAAGGGTGCAAAGAAGAGTTACTAAGATTATATCCAGATTGTGGGATTTAGATTATGAGGACAGATTGCGAGTATGTGGATTGCCAACTCTGGTTAACAGGAGAAAGAGGGGTGATATGATAGAGGTCTATAAACTTTTGAATGAATGTTATAGGATTTCAACTGATGAAATTTTTCGTTATACGGAAGGCATGGAGAGAACACGGGGGCATCCATGGAAGTTAAGGTTGTTCTCAATCAAGAAAGGGATAAGAGCTAGGTTTTTTCTTCCGGTGAGCAGTGAGTGTGAGTGGAATAATTTGCCCTAAGGGCAAATTATTCCACTCACACTCACTCACACTCACATTTCATATTCCACTCACACTTCATATTCCCGTAAATGAATTTAAGAGAAGGTATGATAGCTGGGTTGGGTAATGTTCAGCCTCCCTCGATGAGTCCTTGACTCCCTGGAGGTCTCAGATAATAATAATAATAATAATAATAATAATAATAATAATAGCCCTTAAATCATTCCCTGTATCATCAATATACAAATTAAACAGTAGTAGCTTTTCTACAGAGGCACTCCACTGGCCACCCTCATTCTCTTCATTCCACTCCATCATATACTACTATCTAGTGTCTCTGTGTTACCCCCCCCCCTCATCCATGCCACTAGCTTCATAGCCATTCCCATTTGCTTCATATTATGTAATATTCCTCCTTGCTGTATTTTATCAAATGCATTTGCAAATTTTGGCAGTAATGTGATGTAGCCATTTCTCTCAGCTGTCCAGATGACTTTTAATGCAGTCCACAGCAAAATAATTTGGCACATAGATGACCCTTGCCTCATAGATTCACTTTAATCTGTATCTCACAGATGCACTGTTTCAGCTCTGTTTCTTCTAGAGTTACTTCCATGGTAACTTTTCCAGTGAACTGGAAACATCATTCCTTTGCTTTCTGTTGGGTTTGTTAAAAACAAGAGCAGCAGCTGGCCAGCATCTCTTTTCACTCCAACTGCAACACATTGAACTTGCTTCTGTCCTCTAGAACAGCCTTTTTCATAATGTGTTTCCCAGCAATTTCAACTTCCAAACCTTCAAGAAAAATGTCAATAGATTTCTTCTTTCTCAGTCCTTACTTGCTTGCCACACATGTGGAACTGATGCCATAGGTTCTTGTACCTTGTGTGTGTGTGGAATAATAAAAAAAAATGAGTGACCAAGCCCATGATGAGTCTTTGCAATGTTTCATATGAGGATAAATGTGTGTGAGCACCCAAACAGTGAATAGGTTTAAGAATATATATATGATAGGTATTGTGTTAATGGATAGTGTGGGCCTTCCATGATGAGTCTTTTGACTCCATGGAGTACCTATATAAATAATAATAATATAATAGAAATGTATAAATTACTAAAGGGGATTTTATAGGATAGATGGCCATGAAACAAGAGACGTGAATAAGGGATCATTCCCAAAAGTTTTTTAGATTTAAGACTGTGGTTAATATTTAGATTTAAGTTTTAGATTTAAGATTGAAGATATTTTTAAGGTATTTTAGATTTAAGTTTTAAGATTGTGGTTAATATGGATGTGAGGACCGAATTTTTTCTTTGAAGCGTGGTGAATGAGTTAAATGGAGTATGATAGGCATTCTATGAATAATGATTAATATGGACCTCCCTCAGCCAGTCTTCAGATTTCGTGAAGATACCTAATTATAATAACATGAAAATAGATTTATTTTTGTTATAGTATACATGACAGTTATAACAATTTTCTTTTTTTTCTTTCTTTTCTAAATATAGGTTAACAGCATTCTGTGCAAGGATCTTCCATAAAGCTACCTTTCAAGAATGGGAAAATTTCCTCTTTATTGATCCTAATGTGATTTCTAAAGCAATTAATTGGCTATTGGATCATCAGTCTCGTGAAGGAGCATTTCTTGAAACATCAACATATCCTTATGACAGAAAAATGAATCTTACTGTAAGTACTGGTTTTATAACATTATTATTATTGCTATTATTGTTATTATACATGACACCTCCAAGGAGTCCAGGGGCTCATTTTGGGAGGACATACTACTCTACACCACTACACACATCTCACTGTCTCTCTACTCCTTAATTCTACTACCACACACAACTATCATCAATGCCATCTACTACCTATCACCAACAGTATTTTTTGTCTGTAAATTGTGTGTTCTGATGGCCAATTTGTCTGTATGCATGATGAAAAATCTGAGTTTCTAGGAGGAAAAAACTCTGCTGCCTCTGTGTGACATCAGCTAACTCACCTTCAATCAAAAAAGCCCATATAAAGATTCCTCTTGTCACGACGAGAATTGGGCTCAGGCCTTTCCCAAAATGAAGGGCACAGTGTACCTCATTACACCTCTATCCACCATCTACATGCTATGTTATCTACCACCTACTAATAGTATTTTTGTCGGTTAATGGAATGTGTTCTCTGGCCCATTTGCCTATATGTGTGTGTGAGGGGGGGGGGGGCGGAACCTGAGGTCCAGGAAAAAATTCTGATCAATATTTTTTTTATATGACTCCTACACACAAAAGAGTTTATTAAACTATAGTACATTTGTACCATGGGTGGGTTAAGATTATTTCTGTTTTTACAGTTTTTTATTTTTTGGTATTTTTATTTATATTTTACAAAAAAAAAAAAAAAAAAAACTGAACTATTTTCAAGCCACTTCAGGCTTCGAATAAGCAGGGCAGTAGTCTCACACTGGGCACTGAAATTCATCTTTATTTCTGTTTTCAATTTTATGTTTTTTGATATTTTTATTTATATTTTGAAAAAAAAAAAAACATTGAACTTTTTTTAAACCACTTCAGGCTTCGAATGCACACCATGCACATTGTGGGATTGGTTGGAGAGCAGATATACAAACTACTTGGGCAGCCAGGCCAACTACTGATATGAGATTTTAACTCACCTTCAATTGGAAAAGCCCACACAGTCAACATTCAAGCACAGGGATTCCCAAACTTTTTAGACTGAAGGAGCCCTTGCACTAAAAAACTGCATGACACATGTGCTGTTACGGTATCTACTAGAGAATTTTTCAAATTGTGCTATGCGGAGCCCAGAGATACTGTTATTGCATGCTGGTTAGTACCATGCAATAACAATATAACATCATGCAATAATAATGTTTTCTGTTCATTTTATATTTCATAAATATTATAAAACCAATAGAA
The DNA here is from genome assembly GCF_054136105.1 of Typopeltis vanoorti. Lineage (NCBI taxonomy): Eukaryota > Metazoa > Arthropoda > Arachnida > Uropygi > Thelyphonidae > Typopeltis > Typopeltis vanoorti. The sequence goes on from NC_143557.1 coordinate 135,944,614, forward strand.
AACGTTACATGTTGTCAATGCAAGTTTGCTGTAATAAGAGTTGACTGTATAAGGATTCCTCTTGTCATGAGTATTGTTATATTTCATTTCTCAAACTCAATCCTGAATATTTGTGAATAAGGGAGATGATCTGCCAATCCAAAATTTCATAACACAAATAAAAATTAGATTATAGAATAATTTTTAATGTGTAATTATACAACTTGAATATTATTATTACAGTGGATAATATTACTAGTACAGTGGATCTTGTGTGAGATCCACTGTACTAGTAACATATCTATCATATTGAACCTTAAACCTTAAACTCATTTACACTCCCAGCACTCACTATGCATTCTGGCAATGTCTTGTGTAGTCTCCTCCTTACACCTTTCTTGATAATGCCTTTACACAAATTCAAGGGATGGTTTCCTGTTTTCTTCTCCTCTCAGTTAATGCTTTTTTTAATAATCTTCTCTGTATTAATCCAATAAAATCCTCTAACAAATGTTATTATTGTTATTATTATTATTCTAAGATCCCATGGAGTCACAGACTCACAAACACCATGCTCTCAGGCAATGCATTCAATCATTCACAACTCTAAATGCAAATAAACCTGGTTCTCGCTCCCTTACTAACACTCTCCTTATACAGCTTCCAGGGATGAGCCTTTGTTTCCCTCCATTTCCTACCATTTTATGAAAAACATCTTCAATATTAATCCTGTAACAACTCCTTACCAACTTATACATCTCTATTATATCACCCCTTTTTCTCCTATCCACCGGTCTCTCTAGAATGCATCATCTCAACCTATCTTCATATTCAGCATTTGAGAGATCAGAAACTATTTTGGTCAATCACCTCTGGACCTTTCCTGATGTCCAGATGTTATATAGTAATATAAAATCTAGACATCTCTTCATCCTTTTGAAAACCAGGTGACCAAATCTGTGCATGCACAGTAGTCCATATGTGACCTAATCAGAGCCTTATACAATGTAACTAGAATCTCCTTACTTCTACAAGCCAGTGTCCTTCACATCATTGGCAAAATTCATTGTGTTGTCCTCACAGTTTGGCAATATGTCCTCGAAATTTCAAATCCTTATATGCTATCACCAAAAGATCTCTTATTTCCTCCACCCGAATAATATATCCTCAACAAGAGTTAATTCTACATCCCATATTTGTTATCCAAATTTTAAAACCTTACATTTCACAACATTGAATTGATATCCCCACTGCTGTGACCATTCACTCAATCTATTCAAGTCTTTTTGTAAGACCAGAACATCTGCTCTACTCTCATAGTTAATCCCAACTTTCCATCATCTGAAAAACGACTGAATATCCTCATCCAAATCTTCCCCAATATTATTAACAAAGAGGTTAAGCAGCAATGGACCTAAACACAGACTCCTGAGGCACAGCACTAGTGGCCTTCCTCTTCTGGAATATTGCTCCCCCATACACAACTTGTTGATATCTATCAAACAGCCAATCTCCAGTCCAATGTACTAGTCTAATATCCAACATCATCAACTCTAATTTGACTATCAACTTATTATGCAATAATCTATCAAAAGCCTTTGGAAAGTAGAAGTATACTACTATGTATCGATCTTCCACATCTAGTGCTGCTGTCACCTTTGCAATATGTTCCCTGAATATTCAGCTTTCTATCAATCATCACCCCAGATCCCTTGCCTCCCCACTTCCTCCAGTACAGTTCCTCCAAGAGGGAGAGAGAGAGAGAGAGAGAGAGAGAGAGTTTGCAGCCTCCCATCCATGTATCGCAAACTTCAATTCCTTACATTTAGCTGAATTGATTATTATTATTATTATTGCTATTATTCAGGCCTCCATGGAGTCAAAAGACTCATCAAGGGAGGTTCTTCCTAAGAAATACAAAGTCTATCAAAACTCATCGTGGGAGGTAACTTCTAGGAATCACAAAATCTATCATACCACTCCTTAAACTCATTGACCATTCTCGCTCTAACCACTCTATCAGGCAATGCATTCCATGGTTCAAAAACCCTCCATGCAAAGAAACCACTGATCACTCTCTTCCTCACAGTTTCCTTTTGTAAATTCCAGGGATGGCCCCTTGTCATCACTCCTTTCTGCTGTTCAACCAAGCAAAAGAACTCCCCAGTGTCAACCATGTAACCACCTCTCAACAGTTTAAAAGTCTCAATCATATCATCTCTCCTTCTATCCACCAAACTCTGCAGTCCACATTCCCTCAGCCGATCCTCATAACTAACATTGTACAGTCCTGAAACCATCTTTGTTATCTGCCTTTGTACTCTTTCTACAGTTAATTTATCCTCTTCAAATTCTGGGGACCAAATCTGAAAACAATAGTCTAAGTGTGGTCTGGTCAGGGTCTTATACAACGGAATGATAACTCTTTTATCTCTGCAGGTCAGTGTCCTTCTCATTATTGCAGCAGTCCTCTGTGTTATCTTCACCACCTTTGCAATATGTCCCCTGAATTTCAGATTTCTATCAATCATCAACTCTGGATCTGGATCTCTTGTCTCCCCTACTTCCTCCAGTATAGCTCCTCCAATAGAGTATGCAGCATCCCATCGATGTGTCCCAAACCTCAAGACCTTACATTTTGCTGCATTAAACTGGTACCTCCATTCATTTGCCCATCTATCTAGCTTATTCAAATCCTCTTGCAGGGCTACCACATCTGCACTATTACTAATAACCCTTCTCGGCTTCACATCATCCGTAAACAACTGAATATCCCCCTGTAATCCACTGACAATATCAATGATATAAAGGTTAAACAGTATAGGTCCCAGTACTGAGCCCTGTGGGACCCCCACTTGTAACCCTCTGCCTCCTGGAAACTGCCCCACCATACACAACTCTCTGATACCTATCAGATAGCCAATCCTGAATCCAGTTGACTAACCTGATATCCAAACCCATGTGCTGCAGCTTAAATATCAGCTTATCATGTGGCACCCTGTCAAATGCCTTTGCTAAATCCAAGAAAATGGCAGTATCATCTTGCAAGCTCTCCACATCGCCTTGAACTATTACTATCACTATTAACTATTATATCGCCTTGAACTATTACTATTACTATTAACTATTACTCTACCTAATTTTGCATCATCAGCAAACAACTGAATATTTCCTTTCAGGTTATTTCCTATATCATTTATGTACAAATTAAACAGCAATGGTCTGAGCACTGAAACTTGTTGCACACCACTAGTCTTCTTAATTAATTTCGTCTTCTTATCATTGGTCAGGAAACTCACAACTAATTCACCACTCTCCGTGCAAAAAATCTAGTCCATACATCCTTACTAACCACACTCTTACACAATTTCCACGGATGGCCCCTAGTTCTTTGAATATATTGAAAAATTTCCTTTGCATCAATTTTATAAAACCCCTTTAATATATTATAGGTTCCTATCATTCCACTCTGTTTTCCACCTGTCAACCAAACTTTGTAATCCACACACCTTCAACCTGTCCTCATATTCCACACCTCTTACCAGCTTAGCTTAATCACTCATCTCGGAATCTCTTCTGCCACCTCCTGAGTCCCAAGAAATCTGGGTTACCGAATCTGTGCACGGTAGTCAAGATGCAGCCAAATTATAGCTTTATAAAGAGGGGGATTATAACTTCCCTATCTTTACATGTTAGCATTTTTTTTAACATCTAAGTAATCCTTTGAGCTATTTTACTATTGCAATATGCCCTCTGAACTTCAACTCTCTGTCCACAATTATCCCAAAGTCCCTAGCCTCATCAGCCTCCTTTTCTCATGATTTCCTCATCAATTTCCAATTAAACAGTTTTTACTCAGTGTGATTTTTCATTGTGATTCATGCTGGAAGTAATACTATGAAAAGCACCAACCAGAGAAGCCTAATATCAATAATATCTTTAATTATGGTATTCTATATATGTATATGAATATTATGATAAATATAAAACAGAAAGAACAAAACATTGGAAAAATTCAGCAAGCTGGTAATGAAGTGATTTTAATTTAGTCAGTATTTGATTTTCAAGTTGAAAATAAAATTTAAAAAATCTTATTTTAAATAAAACTTAAAAGAAAAAAGAAATATTATTAAATATTGAAATAAAATATTGTAATGAAATCTTTAATTTCTGCAAATAGCATTTTAAGGATTATATAATATTTGAGTGTAGTTATTTTATACTTGTATTATTGATAGAAACTCATCATATGATCTCACTAATTTGCTGTATGTACCTCATTAAATATATATTTTTTTTTATTTAATGTTAGTCAGAGCGGCTATATGACAGTGTGAAATATCGAAACATATCTCTGACTGCTCATGTTCTCATTACTCTTACTGAAGTTAAAGATCTCAGAGGGGTAAGACATTTTGTTTGTCATCAATATAAAGTTAATTTATACTTATAATTTTTATTAAATATTTTGCTGTTTAGAAAAAAAAGATATGATGACAGCATACTGTTGATTGTTAAGATAAAAAATATTATCATCATTATTATAACCCAAGCTTCTCCATGGAGTCAAGATACACTCTTCACAATAGACTATTCTTCATGCAGTTCCTATCATACTTCTTCTTAAGCCCATTTATTTACTGACAGAGCCTACAACTCTCGTGGAAAGGCTTAGACATTGGTTATACATTCTTACTAAATAGCTTAAGGAAATTACAACGTACAATAGAATATACATTAAAATAAATTTTAATACACTTCCAATATTTCGGCAATGTCACGTTGCCATTATCACAGGAACTTAAATACCAGACATGTGCATGCAAGCACAACACACAGTAAATGAGGAACGAAGCAGGAAGCTATTCTTTCTCCTAAAAGTCCTGATGGTGCCCCCTAGTGGGCAATGTTGGTATTCTTGGCCAATTGGACTGAAGGTCTTCTGATGTAGGTTTCCCAAATTTGGGGCAGTCTCATGCACCCAAATTTGTTTAGGTTTGGATTGTTTCTTAGGGATGAGGCTGATTCCATGAATAGCCTTTCATATTTGAATTTGAAGAGCCTGCAACTGTTTCTGGTAACCCATTCCACTCATTACTCTCCAAGCAGAAAATCTAGTCCCAATATCCTTGCTAACAACATTCCTATACAACTTCTGGAGATGACTCCTTATTTTCCCACTTCTTGCAATATATTGGAAATTTTCTTCTTTATCCATCTATAAAACTACTTTGTAAATTTTATGTTTATGGTATCCCTTTTTTCTGCCTGTTAACTAAATTTTGTAACCCACATACTTCAATTAATTTTTATAAGCCATTTTACAGCCCTGTTGCCATAATCACATGCTTCTGAATCTTCTCCACTCAGAACCAGCTTTAGGATTTTTTTTCTGTTGCCCCAAGCAATTTTAGCACCTCCCTCCTTTTTTTTGTGTTAATTTTTGCATTTTTTTGCTTCAAAATTAAAAAAAACATGAAAATATAAAATTTGCATTTCACAAAATAAAAACTTTTCCTACCTACTAAGGTAGTCAATTTTATTTAAATGCAGTCATAATTACAAAATTACAATACTGAAGATTTCAAAAAAAAAAAAAAAAAGTATTTTTCATATTGATGGAATATCACATTCATGTGCCATATCCTATCTAGGAGGTTGACTGCCATGATGTGACTCATGGTTGAGTATGGGTGTAATGATACGTGGTGAGGACCTTATCTCTTCCACATATTATCATAAGTATTCATAGCTGTAAATCCGTGTGTATTCACCCGGTTTGCCTGTTCGGGACAAGAAACCGGAGTTTCTAGGTGAAAAAACCCTCTACCTCTATATGAGACTGGCTAACTCACCTTTAGTTGAAAGAGACCAAATAAAGGTTCCTCGCATCGTGGAGGGAAATCGAATCCAGGTCTTTACGATTAAAGGGCTTCGTCTATACTGACTGAGCTATAAAGGTTCTTAATGGAATATCACCCTTGTAAATTTGGTGTACCATATGCACTTTCTTTGCTGTTGCCCAGAAAGTCAGTTCTTTTTCCAGGTGACCAAATCTGGATCCAGTATTTGCATGTAATAACTTCCTTATTTTCTATATTTCAGTATGTAATTTGGCAATTTTATCTGTTTCACAATGTGTTCTCTGAATTTCTGCAAGAAGCGCAATATGTTGATGGACCACAAGACTTGTCTGAATCAGAGTAGGAAACATGGTATCATAAGTGAAATGGATGAGAGAGAGAGAGAGAGATTGTGTGAATGTTAAGAAAGTGTGTGAAACTGATAAGTGAAGGAAAGAATGTAACTGACAATAAGAAAAAGCATTCAAGAATGATAGTGAAAAACAGAGAGCAATTAATGGTAAGATAGTGAACATAGCTCACAACAAAAAAACCGTATGCAACTGAAGACTGCACATGCTAAGAATGAATGACAGCAAAAAAATGATGCAAGATTTGAAAGAAGAGTTGGTAAAGATGAGGCAAAAGATGAAGTGGATGCAGAGTGAAATTAAATAAATCATAGATGTGTATGGATGATAACTAAATACTTAAGGAATTGACAGCGTACACTAGAAATATAAATTAAATCAACTTTAATATATACTTTCCGATATTTCAGCAATGGCACGTTGCCATCTTCATGGGAACTTAAGATAAAGACACGTGCACGCAAGTACTACATAACAGCAAATGAGAATCGAAGCAAGAAAGCTACCGTTTTCCTAAAGTCCTGATGGTGCCCCCTGGTAGGCTATATTAGGTGTTCTTGGCCTTTGGGCTGAAGTTCTTCTGATATATGTTTCCCAAATTTGGGGCAGTCTTATGCATCCAAATTTGCTGATGTTTGGTATGTTCCTAAGGGCTGAGGCTGATTCCATGAATAGTCTTTCATATTTGAACTTGATGTGGTGTATTACTGTGGCTTTCTTCCACCTTATTCTGTGGCGAGTATCCAGAGCATGGTCTGCAAGCCCAGAGTGGCTGTACTGGTGAAATTGGATGTAGTCCTTATGTTCTTAGATTCTGATATTTGCTACGCATGGATATTTTATATTCTGATATTTGCTGTCCTGACTGTTTGGCCAAAGTAGGACAATTTACAGCTGCAAGGGACCTGGTATACACCAGGTAGGTCTATAGGAAGTGGTTGGTCTTTAGTGGAGCAGATAAGCGATTCCAATTTTCTATATGGTCTGTAACAAGAGGTCAAGTCATGTTTTTTTAGGATTCTGTTGATGTGTATGGATGTGTATGTGTATGGAAGAGTGAAGAAGACTGATAATGAATGATGGCCATATGGAGGAGGTAATGGAAGACTCACGAGTGGTATTGTATGAGAATTTCATAATTACAGGTGTGGCGGATGAGAAGATAAATAAGGTTTGTTTTCCAGGAGGTAGAATGAGTGATTGAAGCTTTGGTAAGCAAGCAAAAGAATTGGTAGTGATAGTAGGAATGAATGACTTGATTGGAAACAAGGAGAATGTAAGACTGGATATCAGAAGGTTGAGAGAAGTTGCTGAGAAGAATAAAAGATGATAGTGTGATAGGAAAGGTAGTCAGTGTGTTGTCCAGGTATGAACTGTGATGACTTGAGGCAGAGAGCAAAGATTATGAATGATATGTCAGCAGAAAAATGTGAAGAGAAAGGAGTGCAGTTTGTGAATGAATGGAATGAGGTTGAAGTACCAATGGAACTGTATAAGAGTGATGGACTGCATTTAAATGGTTTCGTTGTGTGCTGAGTCATCTAGAGAGGCTACCGCTGGAAGGGAGAATAATGAGTGCACAAAGCAGATCTGAGCAAGCAAAAAGCAAGAGCAGAAGATTAAGAAAGGAGGCATTAAAGGAGTTCTTATGAATGGAGAAGTGGGCAGCATGGTATGGAGAATGAGAGAACAAGTGTGCAAGATAAACATGGAAATGGGGGAGTCCAGGTGGACAGAAGGATACAGCATGAGAAAGCTTGATGCACAAAGAGAAAGTGAATGTGTGAGTACACAAGAAAAGAATGAGATGGCCTGGGATGTAGGGAAGCAGTTGGGTTTGGAGAGGGTTTATGGATGGGTCATTAGTCAGAAGAATGACTTGATGAAGGCATGGAAAAGTCAAATCTAATAGGTGGCATCAGTGAAACTCTTCAGAGATCCAGAAACGAACCATTATGTTTGTACTCATAAGTTTAATGGAATAAACACAGTTCATATGCATAATTAAACACATTTAATCATGCCTATATTTTGTCTGTCATTGAGACACCATCAGGGTAGCAATATTAAAATTGCAAAAACACAAACAAAATTGCACAACACAATAAGCGCAAAAAATTAGACTGAAAGTCATATGAGGGGCTAGCCTTAGCTGTTGGGCAGGAGATCCTGGGAATTAAAGTTTCATAAATCCCATTTAATATACCATGACATTTAATATACCATATTTATTGAGATTTGATTTTTTTTTTTTTAAATCTGTTGCTATCTCTAAAAAAAAGTCTTTCATGTTTGTATTTGTTGTGGTGAAGCTTAGTAGTTTTCTTCCATTTGATTCTGTGCACAGCATCCAAAGTATGTTCTTTTAGACCTAACTGATCATACTTATGGCAGCAGATGTATTTCTTATGTTCTTCTAGACAGATATTTGCAGATCTTCCAGTATTACCATTATGTGATAATTTGCAAGAACAAGAAACTTTGTAAACACCTGGAAATAGAGAGGAGATAGAGGATCCTTGGGAGAATGGATGAGGGCAGCCAGCTTCTAATGAGGTTTGAATGCAGTGCAGAAATTGTACTTTTTGTAGTTCTAGCCTTTTTTCTGAGAGGACACAGATATAAGGAACAATAATGGCATTACTATAGTTAGCATGTTGAGAAGGAAGTGAGAAGATGGGGAAAACAATTAATTTGTTGATCTTTTTTATTAACAGACCTTCATGGAATCAAGAAACTCATCGTGGGAGGTCCCACTCTCACATGCACAACTCATCATACCTCAACTTAAATGCATTCATTCTCCCTGCACTTACCACACTCTCTGGCAATGCATTCCAATCACCCAGCACTCTCCATTCAAAAAAATCTACTCCTCACCCCCCTTGATCACACCCACTTTATACAGCTTCCAAGAATGGCCTCTCGTTCTTCCCCTGTCTCCAGATATTCTATGAAAAATCTCATCCATTTCAATCTGGTAGTTTCCCCCTTACCAGCTTATTCATCTTGATCATGTCTCCTCCTCTTTCTGCTAGGCTTTGTAATTTGCATTATCTCAGTCTGTCCTCATATTCCACATTCTAGAGATCAAAAATTAACTTAATCATCTCCGAATCTCTCTAACATCTCATCATCCTTTTGAAAACCTGGTGACCAATTTTGTGTACAGTATCCATATGCAATTTGATCAAATCCTTGTACAGTAGAATCAAAACATATGTACTTCTACATCAGTGTTCTCTGCATCATTGCCATAATCCACTGTGTTGTCCTCACAATTTTAGCAAAACATCCACAAAATTGCAAGACCCTATCCACTATCATCCCCAGATCTTTAATCTCCTCCACTTCCTCTAAAATATCCCCACCAATTCTATACTCTGCAAAAAATAATTCAAAAGACATATTAAATATAACAATTTTGGTGAAGCAGGCCTCTCAGATCACACTCTCAACATCCTTCACTAAATTGATTGGAAAAGTACTTGCTCTTTACATCATACAAAAACCTGGTATGAAAGAAAATTTAAAGAAGCCTGTGAAATTCTGATTAATTACCCTAATCTCAACAATAATGGTGGCATAAAAATTCCAAGAATGTGGATGGCACATATTCAGCCTACTTAGTATTTAGCATACTTTAGGACTTTAAGCAATTTTCAGCTTTTATTGGAAACTATTCCATACCAATTGGTTGAAATTGATATATATAATCACAGTTATTTTATTTAAATTTATATATATATATATATATATATATAAATAAATACATGCAAATTTTATATATACAAATAAAAACATGTTGCTCACCAGCCCCATTTAATTTTGTAACCTAATAGATAATAATAATAATAATAGGACTCTAGCTTTGATGTAGTAAAGTTTTTTTTTTTTTTTTTTTTTTTTTTTTTTACCAGAGGTCAGGCCAATAATTGTTGTAACGGTTGGTCAGTAACTTTAGCAAACCATGTTGATTGTAGTGCCGCTTGTTTCTCTGTATATATGTGTACGCTCCAGACGATGACCCTGATATGAAGCTCGAAACGTCAAGTGTTCATTTTGGTTTATATTAAACTAAAGTTTTGCCTCTAACACAGTAGTTTATCTAACAACTGTATATCACGATTTAAGTCCTTTCCGATGTCATTTATATACAAATTAAACAACAGTGGCCCTAAAACAGACCCCTTGGGCACTCCATTATTGACTTTCCTCTTCTGGGATATCACTCCCCATACACAACCTGCTGATACCTATCAGACAGCCATTCTCCATTCCAATGCACTAATCTACAATCCAATCTCATCTGTTCCAATTTAACTACTAGTTTGTCATGTGGCAATCTATCGAAAGCTTTTGCAAAATCTAAATACAGTGATACCTCGGCTAATGAGTGACTCTGCTAACGAATTTTTCGGCTAACGAAGATTTTTTTCGCTGTTTTTCGGACTCGACTAAAAAATATGGATTCAGCTAACGAATGTTTTAGTGGACGTGTGCGCTAACATAAAGCAGCAAACATGAATGGCCGGGCCATTCCAGGAGCTTATCTTTTCCATCTGTGTGTGTGTGACAAAAAAATGAGCTGACCACATCAGTTTGGACACTTAATGCTGCCCTGGAAAAAGTTATGGCCAGACTGCTGCAAGATAAGAAGTGCTGTTTCCAGTGTTCAAGATGCTGAAGATGCTGCTGGGGAACTTGCTGCTGAAAATGCTGACATTGTAGATAAGATAGTCTCCTTGGGCAAAGCATTACATTTGGAGGTAAATGAAGAAGATGTAGAAGAATTAATTGAAGAACACTCAAAAGATCTGATAACAGAAGATCTTGAAGAGTTGAAAAAGCAACTGAATCAGGAAAGAGACAAGGAAGATAAAGAGTGCTCATCAGAGCAGGAGGACAGCAATAAAAAGGGAAGAATGCCAACAGGTGACATTAAAAAAAGATGCTGTACTACTGGGAAGAGTTTCAGTCTTTGGCTACAAAGTGGCATCCCAACAAAGCTGAAATTAACAGACTTTGTGTCTTGGTTGAAGACAAGTGTCAGAATCACTTTAAGAACATTCTGAAAAAAAGAGAAGTTCAGTCAACTTTGGACAGATTTTTGACTTCTCCCTTAGCAAAGAGACAGAGACCAGCTACTGAAGAAGAGGAGACTTACCTTGAATAAACTTTGAAAATTTGGAAGAAGAATAGTAAAAACATTGTGTACATATTTTCAGTTTAATAAAGTGTATATAATAGTGTAACGATCGTCAGTTTTTAATTCTACTTTCCATTCTCCTTCATCTAATTGGGTAGCTGTTCATCTTAGCCTTTGATGAGTTTTTGCCCTTTTATAGTGTGCTTTTTACTATTTAGACAGTTAAGTTTGGCAAGTGCAAGAAGAATGATTGTTATGGGAGATTTTAACTACAGTAGTATAAATTGGAGAGAGGAAGATGCATGTAGCAATAGGGGAATGGAATTTCTAGAATTCTTGAGGCACATATGTCTTAGACAACATGTAACAGAGGGAACAAGATGTTCAAGAGTTTTAGATTTGGTCATAGCATCAGAAGAGTTGATAATAACTGAGACGACATCTCTCCCACCAGTTGGAGAGAGTGACCATATGGTTTTGACTTGGAAAATGAATAGACATGCAGGAGTATCAAAAAGACGGGAACTTATGTGGAATTATAAAGCAGTTCATTATAATAGTCTTAGACGTCAACTTCAGAAAGTTTCATGGAGGGAGGAATTGGAAGGCCGGGATATCATTAGTGTGTGGGAAATTGCGAAGGAATATTTGTTAGCAGCAATGGTAAGTTGTATATTACGAGTGAGGAAGAGGACACAATTTGGAGTAAAGTGGATGACAAATAATATTAAACAGGAATTGCGAAAAAGAGGCTATGGAAGAGATATAAGGAGACAGGTGAAGAGAAGATGCATGAAGAATATAAGACACAGGCCAGAAGAGTGACTAGTGTGGTAAGGAAAGCGAAACTGGAATATGAGAGGAGATTGGCCCTAAGATCCAAAGAAAATCCTAGGGAATTTTTTAGCTATTTGGCCAGTAAGAGGAGAAATGACTGTGGAAGAATGATATTGTGGGATAAAAATGGGAATAGAGTGACTGATGCAGAGGACATAGTGGAATTGTTCAATGAACACTTTATTGGAATATTTCATCCTAGAGGAGTCAGTTTTAATGCTAGAGGGATAGGGCAGGTTCAAGGTTTAGAGGTACAGGAGGAGAGTGTGTTTCAGATACTGAGTACTCTGGATGTCAGTAAAGCTTTGGGACTGGATGGTATTTCACCACGAGTTTTGAGAGAATGTACTAGGGAACTGATAGTGCCTTTAACCTGGCTTTTCAATGAAAGTCTGGCTGCAGGAAAGATGCCCAGGGAATGGAAGGAAGGTAAGATAGTGCCATTGCATAAGGGTGGTAACAGACTGGAAGTGTCTAATTATAGGTCAGTTTGAGTCAACATGGATTTGTGAAGGGGTGCTCTTGTTTTAGAAATATGCTAGCATTTTATAATAAAGTTACAAGAACATTAGATGAGGAAAAGGCATATACTGCTATTTTCTTTGATTTAGCAAAGACATTTGACAGGGTGCTAACATGATAAGCTGATATTTTAGTTGCAGCACATGAGTTTGGATGTCAGGTTGGTGAACTGAATTAAGGATTGGCTGTCCGATAGGTATCAGAGAGTTGTGTATGGTGGAGCAATATCAAAGAGGCAGAAGGTGGGGTTTCACAGGGCTCAGTACTAGGACCTATATTGTTTAACCTTTATATCAATGGATTGCAAGGGGATATTCAGTTGTTTGTGGATGATGCGAAGCTGCGAAGGATTATTAGTAATAATGCACAGATGTATTAACCCTGCAAGAGGATTTGAATAAGCTAGATAGACGGGCAATTGAATGAGGATGTCAGTTTAATGCAGCAAAATGTAAGGTCTTGAGGTTTGGGAAACATCGATGGGATGCTGCATACTCTATGGGAGGAGTTATACTGGAAGAAGTAGAGGAGACAAGAGGTCTGGGGTTGATGATTGATAGAAACCTGAAATTTAGGGGACATATTGCAAAGGTGGTGAAGGTAACACAGAGGATTGCTGCAATTATGAGAAGGACACTGACCTGCAGAGATAAAAGGGTTATCATTCCGTTGTATAAGTCTCTGATCGGACCACACTTAGACTATTGTTCTCAGATTTGGTCCCTAGGATTTGAAGGGGATAAATTAACTGTGGAAAGGGTACAGAGATGGATGACAAAGATGGTTTCAGGACTGTACAATTTTGGTTATGAGGATCGGCTGAGGGAATGTGTACTGCAGAGTTTGGTGGATAGAAGAAGGAGAGGTGATATGATTGAGACTTTTAAACTGTTGAGAGGTAGTTACAGGGTTGACACTGGGGAGTTCTTTCGCTTGGTTGAACAGCGGGAAGGAGTGATGGCAAGAGGCCATCCCTGGAAGTTATGAAAGGAAACTGTGAGCAAGAGGGTGAGGAGTGGTTTCTTTGCATGGAGGGTGGTTGAACCGTGGAATGCATTACCTGATGGAGTGGTGAGAGCAAGAATGGTTAATGAGTTTAAGGAGTGGTATGATAGACTTTGTGCTTCTTAGGGGGGGGACCTACCCACGATGAGTCTTTTGACTCCATGGAGGCCTGAATAATAATAATTATTATTATTATTATTATCTTTAAATAGTAGGACAGCATCCAGAACGAATTAAACGATGTTCTATAGAAATCTACGGGAAATCATGTTTCGGCTAACAATTGTGATTCCAGAACGAATTATCTTCATTAGCCGAGGTATCACTCTATACTACTGTATATGTATCCCCTTGTCCAATGTATTCATCACCTTGTTATAATAAGTAAGCATATTGCAAACACAAAATCTTCCTTTAGCAAATCCATTTTGTCTATTAAAGAGAATTTTACTGCCCTCAACCCAGTTCTGATTCCTTGTCCTCATTAACTTCTCCAGCATCTGGACCACAGCTCCAAACAAGCAGATTGGCCCATAATTTAAAGCATTAGTCTTATTACCCGCTTTATTAAGTGGGACAATTTTGCCATCTTTCCACAACTTTGGAACCTGGGCTAATCTATGACTTATGTTAAAAATGTAAGTTAAAGCTGTTATTAACTCCCTTGAACATTCCCTGAAAACACGTTGGAAATATACCTTCAAGTCCCATGGCCTTGTTGATATCAAGTTTACTTTATTCCTCATATACCTCCTGCTCACTCATCATCATTGCTTCCTCCCCCATTCCCACTCTTTTCAATTTCTGCGTTATGTTACAATCACAAGGATGGAATACTTTAATGAATATCATTAAACATCTCTACTATATCCTCCTCAGTGTTTGTAATCCTCTCATAATCATTTTTCCTTCTACTGGCCACATATCAAAAAAAAAAAACTCCCTAGGATTCCTTTTAGTATAATTTGCTAATTGTTGCTCATACTGCACTTTTGCTACCCTTACTAATTAAGTCACCTTCCTTTCTTGCTCTCTCTGTACTCCTCATGTAACTGAGGAGTTACAATCATTATCTCCACTCATCTTGTGCTGCCTCCATAATACCTTTTCCTTTCAGATTGTATGCTTCACTTCTTCAGTCATCCATTTCACACCTACCTTATTTAATCGCCTGACCTGTGGAATACACTCAGTCACGGCCTCTGTCAGATACTTTTTTGAGTAGAGACCAAGCAGCATAAGCTTTTTTTTCACAAAAGTCCTGATATGGCTAGTCACTACCCAAGTGCTCACTTAATGGTCACTTTCACCAGATGGAGGAAGACTGACACTTCATTTACAACAATATCTTCTGATGAGATAATCAAATCTAAGATATCAATCCACATTTGCCTCTGTTACATACTGCTTAAGGTAGTTATTCCTTAAAAACTCAGAAATTCATTCTCTTTGGTTTCTGATGCTGTCTCTTCATTCCAGTCTATATTACCATTATTGAAATTGCCCATAATGATAACCCTTTTCTTATTAACCAGATCATTTGTCTAAAAATTTCCTTCTCACTGCCTTCTACATTACTAGGTCTATAGCAACACCCTTCTAAACATTTCATCCTGTCACCTTATACCTTCTTCTCCATAATTCCTTCTTCTTCAAAATTGCATGCTTTTCTTTTTCATTCATTCATTTCACATCCACCTTATTTGACTTCATGACCTTTTGATGTATTCAGACATTGCCTCTGCCAGACAAGTCTTAAGAAGATCTCCCTTCCTTTCAATTCTTTATTCTATGATGTAGCTACAAGCTGTCTGCCGAGTTTGTCATAATTACCAGCCTTATAGTTCTGCATATATCCCTTTCTGATAGAAGTCTTCATATGACTGGGCTACCACCCAAGTAATCACCTCATGGTCACTCTTGCTAACTGGAGGAAGATTCAACACCTCATTTACAATAACATGAAATGAGATAATCAAATCCAAGACCCTTGAGTCATGTGTGCCCTCTGATACATACGGCCTAACGTTGTGAGATAGCAGTGCAAAGGTGGTAACTCAGAAGATCTTGAAATAATGAGAAGGACATGGACATTGACCAGAAGAGGATGATACCAACATTGTGTTTCATTTTTTAAATCCCTGACTGCACCTATCTGGATTAATTGGCACAAATCTGATCATACAGATTTCAAAGGGGATGATGCATCTTTGTACCAAAAATGATATCAGGATACAGCTATGAGGGAAAAGAAGACAGAGGGTGATGTGATTAAACCATAGAAGTTGAAAAATATTTACTGGATGGATTACGCAAAGGATAGAAGAGGAAAAGAAGGATAAGGAGCTGCTGCTCAAAGTTGTATAAAGAATAGTGAACAAAGGAATGGGAAGCAGGGTTTTCTGCATGAGAATAATAGGTGCACTGGATACATTGACTTGGAGTGCAGATTTTAAGGTTAATATGATTAAAGACAATGGCATGATAGAATTTGTTGTCTAAAGCTGGTCTACTATGATGATTCTTTTAACTCTACATAGAGTTCCTGTGATAATAATTTTATAAAATAAGATATGATAAGCTTGATTTTATGCAGAAGGTATTCATTGAAGTTTTAGGAGCAAATACAAAAATTATTGTGTCCCTGGTAAATTTAGCGTTGAAAACTTTTTCTTTCATCTTTATCATAATGGTTCAATTCTACCACAATATCTATCACATCCCTTCTCAGCATCACTGTTATCATAATGTGTCATTTTACTACCATTGCTGTGTGATCTCAGAATTTCACTTCCTTGTCTATCATCACTGTGAGATCCCTAGTCTCATTAATTTCTTGAAACAAATTTTAGCTGACATCCATTATCATTTCCCATAGCACCATTATAAGTTGACGGGAAGATATATTTGGTTGGATGCTGCTATAGGCTAGGGAATGTGGAGAGTGGTGATAAAGAAATGTATAAACAACTTGGATTAGTGAACAAAGCAAGGATAATTATTATGGGTGATTTTAATTATGGTAGTATAGATTGGAATGAAGAAATAGTATTTGGGAAGAAGGAAAATGAATTTCTTGAGTTCTTGAGAGATAACTATCTCAGGCAGCATGTAAAAGAAGGGCACATGGGAATCGAGAGTTATCTGATCACATTGTTAGAGAATGTAATTGTGAGTGGGGTTTCACACTTTTCTCCAGTTGATGAGAGTGATCATGAAGTGATCACCTGGGTTGTGGCTAGCCATATGTGGACTTCTGTGAGGAAATGATATATGTGGAATTATAAGGCTGGTGATTGTGACAAGCTTAGGAGACATCTTGGAGTTATAGCATGGAATGAGGAGTTGAGCAGTAAGGAAATAAATACTGCTTGGGAACTGAAAGAAATACATAACATCATCAATGTGTGAATGTATTCCAAAGGCCAAAAGGCTGAATAAGGTAGGTGTAGGTATGGATGAATGAGGGACTTAAGCATAAAATCTGGAAGAAGAAGAAGGTACTTTGGAGGCAGTACAATAAGAATAATGGTAATAATTATTACATGAAGAGGATAAAGAACAAGCTAGGAGAGTGACTCAGTTAGTAAGGAAAACCAACATACAGTATGAGCAGAAATGGGCAAATCAGGCAAATAAAAACCCTAGAAAGTTTTTTAGATATGTGACAAGTAGAAGGCAGAATGATCATGGTAAGAAAATGTTAATGGATGAAAATGGTAGAATGGTAACTGCTACCAAACACATTGTTGAGGTATTCAGTGATTAATTTATAAGGGGGTTTCATTCTAATCAGGATGGAATCATGAAGAACTTAAGTGTAGAGGACATAGGAGAGGATGACTTAATTGTGAGTGAGCAGGAGGTATTTGAGGAAATAAATAACCTTGATGTCAATAAGGTAGGATTTGGTGACATATTACCATGCATCTTAAAGGAATGTTCCAGGGAATTGGCAGTAGCATTGGCATGCTTGCTTAATAAGAATCTTACAACAGCACAGTTTCCAAGAGAGTGGAAAGAAGGTTAAATTGTTCCAATGCATAAAGGTAGTGATGAGGCTTCAAATTATAGGCCAATCTGTATATCTGAAGTTGTGGTGAAGGTGCTAGAGAGAGATTGATGAGAAGCAGGATACAGAATTGGGTTGAAAACAGCAGTATTCTTTGTGGTTATCAGCACGGGTTTGTTAAGGGGAGATCATGTTTTACTAACTTACTTATGTACTATAACAAGGTGATGAATATCTTGGACAGGAGAAATGCATACACAGTGGTGTACTTGGATTTTGCAAAAAACTTTTGATAGGCTCCCACATGACAAACTATTAAATAAATTGAAACAGATGGGATTAAATAACAGACTTCTGAGGTGGATCAGTGACTGGCTGTCAGATAAGTATCAGAAAGTTGCATATGAGGGTGCGGTATCCCATAAGAGGAAGGTCACTAGCTAGTGGTGTACAGCAGCGGACAGTTTTGGGACCATTGTTGTTCAGTTTGTATGTTAATGATATTAGGATGGGTTTAATTAGTGATATGCAGCTGTTTGCAAATGATGCAAAATTGGTAAGAGCAATGCAGAGTCAAGCAGATGTTATGGCCTTGCAGGAGGACTTAAATAGATTGCATGAATGGGCAGGATAAGTGGAACTATCAGTTCAATGTTGCAAAGTGTAAGGTTTTGAAATTTGGTAAGCAATGATGGGATGCAAAGTATACACTTGGTGAGGAAACTTTAAAGGAGGTAGAGGAAATTAGAGATCTGGGATTGATGGTGGACAAAGGTCTGAAATTAAGGGGCCACATTGTACAAGTTGTGAAGATGTCACATCGAATA
Organism: Typopeltis vanoorti; assembly: GCF_054136105.1. Lineage (NCBI taxonomy): Eukaryota > Metazoa > Arthropoda > Arachnida > Uropygi > Thelyphonidae > Typopeltis > Typopeltis vanoorti. Next base: position 135,963,159 of record NC_143557.1, read on the forward strand.
ATAATTGCAATGATGTAGAAATAGAGTAGTTATGACGCCATTGTTTAAGGACTTCATCAGACCTCATATTGATTATTGTGCACAGATCTGGTCACCAGGTTTACATGGCGATGAGGATATGTTGGAAAGGGTAGTACCGAAAAGCTTCACAAAAGGTTGTCAGTGGTCTTTGGAATTTGGAGTACGAGGACAGATTAAGAGAATGTAAATTGCAAAGCCTCATGAATAGGAGGAAGAGGGGAGGGATATGATTGTGACATATAAGCTAGTCAGGGGTTGTTATTAGGTTGGCATGGAAGAGATTTTTCAAAGAATGAGAGAGGGATGTAGAACAAAAGGCTATTGCTGGAAACTGTATAAAGAGGGTGTGAGCAGAGGAGTGAGGAGTAAGTTCATTATATGGAGAGTGGTTGGTGAGTGGAATGCAGTATCTGGGTGTCTTGTGGTGTAGACATATTGAATCATTTTAAGGTATGGTTGGATGAGCATTGTGTGCAATAGTGTGTGCCTCCCACGATGAGTCTTTGACTCCATGGAGATCAGATGTTAATATAATAATAATATTAATAATAATAATACATAGATTTTTTGGCAAGTACTCCATATCAAAATTTCTCATTATTGCCCTACTCAACCGTGTATCCTTAGCAAACTTTCTCTTCAATCCTTTGTGAGTATAATTAATAATCAAATTGAATCTTAGCAGTCCTGGTACAGAACCTGTGTTGCTCAACTTGTCATCCTCAGTCTCTTAGATTCTTTCCTTCACTTTGTGATATCTATTATGAAGTCACTCTCTTTACCATGGCATTGGCTTATTTTCCATTCCCATCTACTCCAGTAATATAAATAATAAAATTTAGGGGACACATCGCCAAAATTGTGAAGACAACACAAAGACTTCTGGGAATGATGTGGAGGACACTGACGTGTAGAAGTAGGGAGATTCTTGTTCCATTGTATAAGGCTTTGATTAGGCCACATATGGACTATTGTGCCCAGATTTGGTCACTGGGTTTTCAGAAAGATGAAGAGATGTTGGAAAGGGTCCAAAGGCGACTGACTAAGGTAGTTTCTGACCTCTGGAATGTTGAGTATGAGGAAAGACTGAGAAGATGTAATTTGCAGAGTCTGGTGGAGAGAAGGAAGAGGGGAGATATGATAGAGACCAACAAGTTGGTAAGGGGTTATTATAAGATCAATGGTGGAGAAGTTCTACGGAGAATAGTGGGAGATCAGGGGAGAACCAGAGGTCATCCCTGGAAACTGTATAAAGAGGGTGTGAGTAGGGGAGTGAGAGGCAGTTTTTTTTTCATGCAGAGTTGTGAATGATGGGAATGCCTTGCCTGAGAGTGTGGTGACTGCAAGGAGTTTGAGTGTGTTTAAGACACAGTATGATGAGATGTGTGTGTCATAAAAGGACCTCCCAGATGAGTCTTTGACTCCATGAGGTCTTGGGAAATAATAATAATAATAATAATAATAATAATATCATGGTGATGAATGAAGAGATTAAGCTTGCAGTGAGAGAAGAAGACATTATGTAGGCAACATAAGAAGGTGACATAACGACAGTCAAGTAATTATTTTTCTGTGGTGGTGAAGGTATTTTATAACTGAATGTAATGTGTCTAGTTCATGGGACCAAATGTCAAATACGTTATCGATGTAGCATGGCTAGACATAGCATAGTATAGTTGTGTTGTTTGTTTTGTTTCTCTAAAAGTTCCATATCATTGTAGTTTCATCTATTAGTTTGTAAATTTTTCATTTCCTTGGCAGATTTTTCCTACCATCTGTGATTATTGAACAAATAGAAAAAATGGTTTCTGATTCATATTAACTTCTTAGTTAAAATCCTATAAAGGATCAGTATTTTTTTTGTCAACAAAACAGCATAATAGAATTGTTTGTAATGACAATTAGCAAATTTGTTTTTAAAGATTTTAATTATATTTGTTTTTCTTTCAACTATAATAGGAAATTGGATCACGTATTTCAACAGCAAAGAGACAAGCCCAGTTATATTTAGAAAGAATGTTGCATATTATTAGGGATTTTGAAGATCCTTATGAATTGGCTATAGTTGCATATGCTCTGACTGTTTCAAACAGTGTAGATGGGGATGAAGCATTTAATTTGCTTGATCTTAGAATGAAGGAAACAAGTAAGATGCTTAAAACAGCTAATATGTTTTGAATTTTATGTTTAAAATAAGTTTATTATATTACAACTATTAACATAGAAATATTATTATGACTTTATTCACACAATTGAAACACAGCCAAAACATATCATTCAAACAATAATTTGACTGGTGACAGCACAATTCAGATTCTACACAAGAATCTAAGAATAGTCTGTAATGTAGCATCGTAAAATGGACTGGTTCAAGTAATGCCTTTAGCTCATATATGGTTAACTCTTTGATTTTTAATTCTTCTGAATAGAGATAGCTTCTTTGACTAAGCACCAAGTACATTGCACCAAGTACACAAATAACAATTGGAAGAATGACGTCAGTCCGTTTAAGCCACAGCTGGCCAACTTTGATTGTTAGATCTCAATATTTAATAATTTTTTTTCCCCAGTTCTTTGCTGTTGATGTTGTTATCACTGGATACTGTAATTTCAATAATCCAAAATTGTCGATGTTCAAAAATTGTGATGTCAGGTCTATTGTATTCCAAAGATTGATCAGGTTGCATTCTAAAGTGCCAAAGAATTTTGGCTGTTTCATTTTCCAATACTGTCTCTGTATTATGTTGCCATATTTTTTTTACATACATGCTAATGAATTATTTTGGCCACTTTGGTAATGGTGGTATTTATAACATTGATGCCATATTTATGATATGGCACTGATGATGCCATATCAAATGTTACAAAAGCAAGTGTTGGAAGTGTGGGTCAGGTTAAGAGTTGAAGCAGTAGACGCAACTTTTTCAAGAGTTTAATTTTGATTTTAGTCATTTCATGAAATGTGAGGTGTACTATATATATTCATTCAATTATGTAGGTAAATTATGGATATTTAAGGCAGATGGAAGGAGGGTGTGTGTGAAGTGTGATCTGAATGAGGATTGATGAGCAATAACGTATTGGTAACTGAAGGTATTAGTAGCAAGAATGCCATGAGAAGGATGAGTGCTCATATGATAGCAAAGAGAGAGACAGTGTAAAAAGAACAGCGAAAATGTGGTAAAAAAGTTTTGAAAAAGCAAACGAGCAATCTGATGAACTTAACAATTGATGGTAGTAAGAATGACGAAATCAATATGAATGTAGTAGAAGTTGAAAAACAGAGTGTAATTAATGATAAGGTGGTGATCAGCATTGATGACGAACAAGCATGTATGGCTGATGATAAAATTGACTAAGAGCAAAATGTGGCACAAGATTTGATAGCTGAGTTTGGTTAAGATGTAGAAGTTTGAAAAACAGAGTGTAATTAATGATAAGGTGGTGATCAGCATTGATGACGAACAAGCATGTATGGCTGATGATAAAATTGACTAAGAGCAAAATGTGGCACAAGATTTGATAGCTGAGTTTGGTTAAGATGTAGAAGTTTGAAAAACAGAGTGTAATTAATGATAAGGTGGTGATCAGCATTGATGACAAACAAGCATGTATGGCTGATGATAAAATTGACTAAGAGCGAAATGTGATTTCGCTAAGAATAAGATTTGATAGCTGAGTTGGTTAAGATGAGGCAAGAGATGAAATGGATGAGAAGTGAAATTAAGAGAATTCAAGATATGTATGGAAGAGTGAAAATTATGAAAACGAATGATATCAGTTTGAAAGAGGTAACAAAAGACCTGCGAGTGGAGTTGTGTTGGTATTCAATTATTAGAGGTGTGGTAAATGAGAAGATGCACAGGGTTTGTTTTCCTGGCAGTAAAATGAATAGAGTGATTCAGGCGTTGGGTATTAGGAGTAAGTGAGCAAAGGAGTTGGTAGTGGTAGTAAAGACAAATGACTTGACTGGAAACAAGGAAAATGTAAGACTGGATATCAGAAGGTTGTTGAGAAGAATAAAAAATAATAATGTGATAGGAAAGGTAGACAGTGTGTTGTCTACCATACACTGTCTACCTTTAGACAGGTATGATAGTGATGAAATGAGGCAGAGAGCAAAAATTGTGAATGATATGCTAGGGAAATGTGTGAGGAGAAAGGTGCGCAGTTTGTTAATGTGTGGAATGAGTTTGAAAGGCAAATTGAATGATATAAGAGCGATGGGCTGCATTTGAATGGTTTTGGTGAGTCATTTGGAGAAACTACTGCTGTAAGGTAGAGAAATGGGTGCAGAGAATGAATCTGATCAATAAAGGGGCGATGTGAAAGAGCGGGAGAGTAAGGAAGAAGAGATTAAAGAAATGTTTTTGAATGAAGAAGTGGGTAACATGAGTGTAGAGAAGGTGAAAACAAGTGTGCAAGACAAACAGGGAAATGGGGAGGAGACTCAGGGTGGACAGGGGAACATAGTGTGAAAAAGGTTGATGCTCCGAGAGAATGTGAATGCATGTGTAGACAAAAAGAGAAGGTGATGACCTGATATCAAGGGAAAACAGTTGAATTTGAAGAAGGCTCTAAGCTGAATAAGAAGAAAAAGAAATATCTCAAGTTAAGTATGGAGAAATCACATCTAATAAGTGGTATCAGTGAAAAGGAATGAGCTGACATGTTAGTATTTTTGAGTGAACAAGCTCAATCAATGCAAACATTTCATTTGATTTGTTTCTTATACTTCTAGCATTTGTTCACTCAAAAATTGTTGGAATAAGTGAGATAGTTGGATGAGGATGACATCCTGACAGGAATAGAGATTGAAAGGTATGATGTATTTATCTTCAGCACTGGGGTAAGGTGATACAACACCAGTATGATGTATTTCATGAAGATAGAAAAGGTAAAAAGGGAGGGGGAGTGTTATTTCCCAAGACCTCATGCAGTCAAAGACTCATCAGGGAGGTCCTTTTATGACACACACATCTCATCATACCGTGTCTTAAACACACTCAAACTCCTTGCACTCACCACACTTTCAGGCAAGGCATTCCAATCATTCACAACTCTGCGTGAAAAAAAACCTGCCTCACACTCCTCTACTCACACCCTGTTTATACAGTTTCAAGGGATGACCTCTGGTTCTCCCCTGATCTCCCACTATTCTCTGTAGAACTTCTCCACCATTGATCTTATAACAATCCCTTACCAACTTGTAGGTCTCCATCATATCTCCCCTCTTCCTTCTCTTCACCAGACTCTGCAAATTACATCTTCTCAGTCTTTCCTCATACTCAACATTCCAGAGGTCAGAAACTACCTTAGTCAGTCGCCTTTGGACCCTTTCCAACATCTCTTCATCCTTCTGAAAACCAGGTGACCAAATCTGGACACATAGTCCATGTGTGGCCTAATCAAAGCCTTATACAATGGAACAAGAATCTCCCTACTTCTACACGTCAGTGTCCTCCTCATCATTCCCAGAAGTCTTTGTGTTGTCTTCACAATTTTGACGATGTGTCCCCTAAATTTTAGATCCTTATCCACTATCACCCCAAGATCTCTTATTTCCTCTACTTCCAACAATATATTCTCACCAAGCATAAATTCTGCATCCCATCTTTGTTTTCCAAATTTTAAAACCTTACATTTTGCAACATTGAACTCACATCCCCATTTGCTTGTCAAATCACTCAATTTATTCAAGTCTTCTTGCAAGGCCACAACATCTTCACTACTCTTTATGGTTCGTCCCAACTTTGCATCATCTGCAAACAACTGAATATCTCCATCCAAATCTTTGCCAATATCATTAATATACAAGTTAAAAAGTAATGGCCCTAAAACAGACCCCTGAGGTACTCCACTAGTGACTTTCCTTTTCCTGGAAATCGCACCCCCCCATACACAACTTGTTGATACCTATCAGATAGCCAGTCTCCAATCCAATGCACTAATCTAATATCCAACCCAATCTGCTCTAGTTTGACTGTCAACTTATCATGAGGTACTCTATCAAAAGCTTTTGTGAAATCCAAGTATATTACTGTGTATCCTTCTCCTCTGTCCAAGGAAGCAGTCACTTTATTGTAATAAGTAAGTAGATTACTAAAACATGACCTCCCTTTAGCAAATCCATGCTGTCCATCAAAGATTATACCATTGTTGTCAGCCCAACTCTGGATCGTAGTTCTCACAAGCTTCTCCAACGATTTAACCACAACACCTGACACACCGATAGGCCTATAGTTTGATGCTTGAGTTCGATCACCTCCTTTATGAAGTGGCACAATCTTGCCCTCCTTCCACTCCTTAGGGACTTGACCGAGTGCAAGACTTGTATTAAAAAATATGTCAAGACAGGTGTCAACTCCCTGGCACATTCCTTCAGAATCCGTGCCGATATATTATCAAGTCCCACAGCCTTATTTACATCTAGTTTACTCAACTTCCCAAACACCTCTTGCTCACTTACAGTCAGTCTCTCCTCCCCATCATCAACTGCGCTCAATCTCTCCATTAAGTCACATTCACAAGATTGAAAGACCTTTATAAACTGCTCATTAAGTATCTCCACCACACATTCTGCAACAGCTGTCTTTATACCATTTCCTCCAATCAATGTCATCCCTCCATAATCATTCTTTCTTTTGCTGACTACATATTGAAAGAACTCCCTAGGATTCTTTTTGGCTTCATTAGCTAACTGCTGTTCATACCTCTCCTTAGCTATTCTCACCAACCCTCCTTGCCTGGTCTTTTTAGACCTCATGAAATTGGTTACTTCCACTTCTCTTATGCTGCCTCCACAATGCTCTTTTTCTCTGTATCGCATGCTTAATCCCTATATTCATCCATCTCACACCTACCTTATTTAACCTTCTCACCCATGGAATACATTTAGACATTGCATCTACTAAATAGTTTCTGAAAATTCCCTAAGCTGCATTGGTTTCTTTTCCAGCTAATGCTACACCTGCAAACTGTCTCCTGAGCTCTTCATAATGTCCATAAAAAGTATAGATACAAGAGGGGAAATAGTGGCAGTGGTTTTTAGGCCATATAGTGTGAGATAGAGGTGAATAGAATGAAATACTTCATTGGATGTGCTGTAGACCTGCTGATGTGGATGGTAGTGACTGTGAAATGTATAATCAAATTAGCTAAGCAAATAAGAAGAGGGTGATCATTATGGACAATTTTAATTATGGCAATAAAGACTGAATAATGAGAGAGCAACTGGCAAAGAAAATGGTTTCTCGAATTTTTGAGGGACGACTACCTCAGGCAGTATGTAACTGAGGGCATGAGGATTGAGGGAGGGTGTTGGATTTCATCTTCCCATTAGAAGATGTTATTATAAATAAGGCATCAAATCTCCCTCCAGTTGGTGAGAGTGACTATGAAGTGATTACCTGAGTGGTTGTCAGCAGTGTCAGGACCTCTGTGAGAAAAGGGTATATCTGGAACTACAAGTCTGATTCTACATATACCCTTTTCTTACACTGCTGGCAACCACTCAAGTAATCACTTCATGGTCACTCTCATCAACTGGAGGGAGATTTGATGCCTTATTTATAATAACATCCTCTGATGAGATGATGAAATTCAAGACCATCAATCCTCGTTTGCCCTTAGTTACATACTGCTGAGGTAGTTGTCCCTCAAAAATTTGAGAAACCATTTTCTTTAATTGCAGTTGCTATCAACTCCTCTTTCCATGCTACCTCATCCTGTCTTCTGAGCTTCTCATTCCACACATTAATAGAGACTGAATAATGAGATAGCAACTGGAATTAAAGAAAATGGTTTCTCAAATTTTTGATGGACAACTACCTCAGGCAGTATGTAACTGAGGGCAAACGAGGATTGAGAGTCTTGGATTTCATCATCTCATCAGAGGATGTTATTATAAATAAGGCATCAAATCTCCCTCCAGTTGATGAGAGTGACCATGAAGTGATTACTTGAGTGGTTGCCAGCAGTGTAAGAAAAGGGGTATATGTAGAATCAGCCTTGTAGTTTCACATATACCCTTTTCTTACAGAGGTCCTGACACTGCTGGCAACCACTCAGGTAATCACTTCATGGTCACTCTCATCAACTAGAGGGAGATTTGATGCCTTATTTATAATAACATCCTCTAATGGGATGATGAAATCCAAGATCCTCAATCCTCATGTGCTCTCAGTTACATACTGCCTGAAGTAGTCGTCCCTCAAAAATTCGAGAAACCATTTTCTTTAATTCCAGTTGCTATCTCATTTTTCAGTCTCTATTAATGTGTGGAATGAGAAGCTCAGAAGACAGCTTGCAGGTAGCATGGAATGAGGAGTTGGTTGGAAAGGGGATCAATGCTACTTGGGTGATATTCAAGAACTATCTAGTAGAAGCAATGTCTAAATGTATTCCATGGGCCAAGCAGTTAAATATGGTAAGTGTGAAATGGATGAATGATGAGATTAAGCATGTGATACAGAGGGAAGAGGCATTATGGAGGAAACATAAGTGGTAATAATCTGGGTAATTGAGCAAACTTGATGTTAATAAGGCTGTAGGACCTGATAATATATCACCATGTATTTTGAAGGAATGTGCTAGGGAGTTGATATCTGCCTTGACATATTTGTTTAATATGAGTCTTGCATTGGGTCAATTTCCAAAGGTCAATTTCCAAAGGAGTAGAAAGAGGGCAGGATTGTGCTGCTTCATAAGGGTGACAGAATTTAAGCATCAAATTATAGGTCAAATTGTGTGTCAGGTGTTGTGGTTCAAGTGTTGGAAAGACCAGTAAGAATCAGGATCCAAACTGGATTGACAACAGTAGTATTATCTTTGATGGACACATGGATTTGCTAAAGGGAGGTCATGTTTTAGTAATTTACTTACTTATTACAATAAGGTGACAGCAGCGCTCGATGTGAAAGATGGATGCACAGTAGTATACTTACGCTTTGCAAAGGCTTTTGATAGATTACAACATAAGCTGATAGTCAAACTAGAGCAGATGGGGTTGGATATTAGACTAGTGCATTGGATTGTAGATTGACTGTCTGATAAGTATCAACAAGTTGTGTATGGGGGGAGCAATATCCCAGAAGAGGAAAGTCATTAGTGATGTGCTTCACGGGTCTATTTTAGGGCCATTGCTGTTTAGCCTGCATGTTATGATATTAGGCAAGATTTGGATGGGGATATTCAGTTACTTGCAGATGATACAAAGTTGGGATGAAGTATGAGGGGAAGAGTAGATGTTCTGGTCTTACAGGCAGACTTGAATAGATTGAGTGTGGTTATTTTAGCGAGGTTTCCCGTTCAATGTTACAAAATGTAAAGTTTTAAAATTTGGGAAGCAAAGATGGGATGTAGAATTTTTGGTTGGTGAGGATATATTGATGGAGCTGGAGGAAATAAGAGATCTTGGGGTGATGGTGGATAACAATCTAAAATTTAGAGGACACATTGCCAAAATTGTGAGGACAACACAATTCTGGAAAGGATGCATAAGACACTGACTTGTAGAAGTAAGGAGATTCTTGTTCCATTGTTTAAGGCCTTGATTAGGCCACATATGGACTACTTGCACAGATTTGATCACCAGCTTTTCAAAAGGATGAAGAGATGTTGGAAAGGGTCCAGAGAAAATTGACTAAGGTAGTTTCTGATCTCTGGAATGTTGAATATGAGGAAAAGTTGATCAGAAGCAATTTACAGTCTGGTGGATAGGAAGAAGAGAGGTGATATGATAGAGACGTACAAATTGGTAAGGGGTTCTTATAGGATCAATGTTGAAGAGGTTTTTCATAAATGGTGGGAGAACAAGAGGTCCTCCATTGAAGCTATATAAGGAGGGTGTGAACAAGGGAGTGAGAAGCAGGTTTTTTGCATGCAGAGTTGTGAATGATTGAATGCATGCATTGCCTGAGAACATGGTGTCTGCAGAGATTTTTTTGGTGTGTAAGGCATGGTATGATTTATTTATTTAGCATTTGGCTAAGAAAAATACATGCATATGCCACCACACATACACAAAAAGGATGTACAAGACAATAAAATGCATGAAAAATGTATTAGGCCACACATGGACTATTGTGCCCAGATTTGGTTACCTGGTTTTCAGAAGGATGAAGAGATGTTGGAAAGAGTCCAAAGTCGACTGACTAAGGTAGTTTCTGACCTCTGGAATGTTGAGTATGAGGAAAGATTGAGAAGATGTAATTTGCAGAGTCTGGTGGACAGGAGGAAGAGGGGAGATATGATAGAGACCTACAAGTTGGTAAGGGGTTGTTATAGGATCAATGCTGGAGAAGTTCTACAGAAAATAGTGGGAGATTGGGGGAGAACCAGAAGTCATCCCTGGAAACTGTATAAAGAGGGTGTGAGTAGGGGAGTGAGAGGCAGTTTTTTTTTGTGCAGAGTTGTAAATGATTGGAATGCCTTGCCTGAGAGTGTGGTGTCTGCAAGGAGTTTGAGTGTGTTCAAGACAAGATATGATGATATGTGTGTGTGTGTGATAAAAGAACCTCCCAGATGAGTCTTTGACTCCATGAGGTCTTGGGGTAATAATAATAATAATAATAAAAGAATACAATAGTGTGAAGTGACACTATGGTCATATATACATATAAAAATATACAAATAATCATAAAATTAAAATTGAATGTCTAAGTTCGACAGCCAATGAACAGCATCTACACAGGTCCCGTGTAGGCTCTGTGAGGACACTCAAACATGATATGTTGTATAGTTTGGTTATCCTCACCACAGTCACAAGATCAGTTTGGTCTTATTTCCCAGGTAAAGAAGGAAGCTCTACACCTACCATGGTTGGTGCAAGTCCTATTTAGGGAGGTCCATATTTTTCGATATAGGTCGAACCCTGATGGAGGGCTGTTTGGGTTAAAGACAGTCTGCCAGATTACTCGGGCTTGGAAAGTCCATTCCATCTGCCTTTCTGCATCATAGCCCTCAGTGACAAGTCATTGAGCCATTATAATAGGTGGGTGTCTTGACTTGAGCTTCTGTGATGTAAAGCTGTCAATATCAGAGTGAATAGGAAGCAGTGGAGTCCGGCAAATTTTGTTATATTCACAAATCAGGTTGTTTTGCCGTCGTAATTGTGGCAGTTGTATGTGGCTCAGAACTATGATGGAGTGGTCTTTATTGTTTCAGAAATGATATACATTGTCTGATTCAGGATGGTATCAATTAATTTAATGTATGCACTGTTCAGCCAGACAGCTTAGCAGTATTCAGCAGTTGAGTAAATGAGACCCAGAGCAGATGTCCTTAGTGTGGAGCACAAGCTCCCCCAGCAGGTTGTTCTGGCAAGTTTATGCAATATGTTATTTCTAGTGCTGAGTTTGGCAGGAATATTGGAGAGATGTCTATTAAAGGAGAGGGTTCTGTCTAGGGTTATGCCCAGATACTTTGGATTAAAATTGTGTGGTAGTATTTTCCCATTTAGTGGCACTCTCAAGATGTCACGTACCATGCCATTATTCAAATAGAAACAACGTGTTTCATTCTTGGTAATGCTTGAAATAAGACACTACTTCTCAAAGAAGTGGTTTAGCTCCTCTAGGACACTAGTTAGTATGTGCTTTATAGTACAGAAATTCTGATGTTGGGATGTGATGCATAGATCATCAGCATATGCAAATTTTCTAGATGTTGTCCTTGGAAGATCCGAAATATACAAATTGAATAGAAGAGAGGCCAGAACTGACCCTTGTGGGAGTCCATTGTTAAGGGTTCTTGGCTTGCTCATATCATCATCATTTATAACTACCTGTATTGTTCTATAAGACAGAATAGCATTAATCAGATGGATCATTTTTATACATTTCAGTGTTTTAAGGAGCTTGTAGATCATGCCATTCCTCCATAGTGTCATATGTGGCTCTCAGGTCTATAAAGACTGCACCAGTTTTGAGGCATTTTTCGAAACCAGATTCTATATGAGTCATTAGGGCCAGAACTTGATCTTCACAGTTGCACCCAGGCCTGAAATTGGTCTGTTCATGAGGGAGAGTGTCAATAATAATAGAAGTAATTCTATTGTAAATAAGTCATTCTAATAGCTTAAGACAGACACTGAGTAGTGCTATAGGTTTCAGGTTTATCAATGGACTTTCCAGGTTTCATGATGTTTGTTATCTTTGATTTTTTAAATTCTGCTGGTAATCTGCCACTCTAGAATATTAGAAAAGAATTTTGTCAGCCATACCATTGTATTTAGTCCAGAGTTTTTTAAAAATTCAGGGTGAATATTATCAAATCCAGATGCTTTACAAGGTTTCCTGGAGTGCAGCAAGAAGTTCTTTGGTGAATGGATTGAATAGATCAGTGACTTCAGAACAACCTTCTTTATGTCTGGTCAGTTCCTTCCTAATTATTTTAGTGTGTTTTTTCTGATTTTTATCTCTGGACAGATTCACTATCCGATTGGCACTAACAGCAGCTTTCACTCAGGAGCGATGCACTTACACAATTACCACCCAACTTTCTAAGGAGGCTCCATGCCTTCCTACCTGAATGTTTAAAGTTTAGCCTTTTGATAGTGTCAGTCCATTTGTTCTTTCTAGCTTCATTTAAGCTGTCGATAAGATCATCTGTGACATCTGCATGTTCGCTATTCAGAAAGTCGTTATAAAGTGCTTCGCTGGTTTTTGCTCCAGCCAGATATGTATTGTTTTATAGCACCTCTAGGGATGTGTTTTTTGGTTGTAGAAATTACTATTTTCATAAATCCTTGGTAGTTACAAGGTTGTGGTGGAATCCAGCAGATATTTTTATCTAGTTTGGATGAGACGCTGTTCCAGTTTGCCTTGGTGTAGTTTCAGTAATTGGGATTTTTGAGCCCATCTCAATGAAGACAGGACGGTGTTAACTGTGTGGGAATCTTCCTAAAACGCGATGGCTGGTCGGCACTGGAAGACCCCTTTGATTGGTTGTAACAAAACATAAGTCAGGATCAGTGTCACTGTTCCATCTAGCTGAGTTAAAAGTGCAATTATTCTTGGGATCGAAAATCAACTGAATGTTGTTTGCCTCTACACACTCAGCTAGCTTGGCACCGTTTGCATCAGTTTCTCTATAACCCCCATTGAGTATAATGACTGTTAAATTCTCCAGTATAAACAGCAGGGTGCATTAAGGCGGGCAAAACTTCATCAAGCCAGCTCGTAGATGGTGGCTTGTAGACATTAATTATTTTTAGGTCGTTAACTTCTATAATAATGGGAGATATGTTTGAAATGTTGCTAGCAGAAATGAAACGGACCTTATTAACAAATTTTGGGCATAGGTGGCTACTCCGTACATATGATGATATGTTGCTCCTATAAGATTGAAATCTGGAATGGAGCCACTTTCTTGCCAACTCATTGCCATGCAAGCAATGAGTTGCGACTCATTGCTTACATGGGTTTCTTGTAATGATGGCAAAGTCAGTTCTGTTGTCATTAAGAAGACCAGTAAGACATTCACTCTTAGCCCTGCTGATACTTTCTGTATTCAGCTGGCAGACTCTGAGCAGTTGTCCAAGGTACCGAGTCTTAGGGCACTTCTGGTTGACAGGATGAGTCCTAGTTTCCATCATTGTAACCTGATAAGCTGTTTGCATATGCATGTACACTAATCCAGGAGATCATAAGATAGTCTGGATGGCCAAGTTGTTCTAGCTCTTTAATGTTACCCAGGATGGACCATGTGGAGGTGAACTGGAGTTGCACCCCCATGGTATGATGAGCTTTGTATATGACAAATGGGACCTCCTAGATGAGTCTTTGATTCCATAGGGTCTTAGGATAATAATATTAATAATAATAATAAGTGAAAATGTGCATGAAAATGTTTGTGACAGTGCATCAGATGATAGGATAGAGAGAGAGAGAGAAAGAGAGAGTAAAAGTGGCACAATTGTGAGAGAGAGAGAGAGAAAGAGAGAATGAAAGTAAAAGTGAGAGAGTTAAGATAAAAAGAATAGTAGTATGATAGATGTGAAGAATGAAGAGTTGGCCATAATCCTTCCTTATACATATATTAGGCCCTAGTGGCCATTACGTTCATATTATGCATGGACTATTACGATTTTCAACCACAACCCGTGGACGAGATGGTTAGCCCTATGCCTCTTGGTGTGTCCTATGTCTATAGATGTGTGTGTTCATGGGGCCGGTTTGCCTGTTCTGGGGAATGAAAAACCTGAGTTTCCAGGTAAACCCCCCCCCCCCTACCTCCATATGAGACCAGCTAACAAACCTGTAGTCGAAAGAGACCAGATAAAAGTTTCTGATGTCTTGGACGGGAACCGAACCTCGGTTTTCCGACCAAAGGGCTTCATCTATACCGACTGAGCTACAGAGGCTCTGGCAACAGAAACAGTCCTAAGAGAATAAAAGAAGAAAAAAAAATAGTTGGACCTTCCTAATGCCAATAGTCGGACTTTCCTGAGCTACAGAGGCTCTGGCCACAGTAAAGGAAATGTTTATGCTATATAGGATGAAGCATGAGCTAGAGCAAATTTCCAAAGGAGCTGACAGTACACTTCACTTGGTTGTTCAACAACAGTTTGGCAACAGGAACAGTCCTAGGAGAATGAACGAAGAAAAAATAGTTGGACTTTCCTAATGCCAGTCGGACTTTCCTGATGAAGTTCAGGAAATGTGATAACATTTCCTGAACTTGTTCTTATATACACAGTTTCGTAGGTCTGATGTCATTGGAGGTACCTTCCACTAGATCTTTTCAGTTCTTTCCTCATGTCCTCTGAAATGGACCATGTACGAGTGCAAATCAGTATAAAGCACTAATAAGGCTACAACTGGATTTCTGTAAACAGATGTGGTGACCTGTATATCTAAATGACAAAAAAAAGAGAGTGCAGATTTAATTGACTAGCACTGTCTCAGGATGAGAAAGTATTAGGACAGATTAAGTGAAAGTCAGAAGAAGAAATTGACAAGTTGGCAGGAGGAGCTCAGATTAATATAGGGGAAATATTACATAAGGTGAGAAGACTTAAACTCATCTCTGGAATGTGTAAGGATCATATGCGTCAAGGAATTAAAAATTATATATATATATATATATATACTAGAGGGGCTCTCCCCCCCAGTGCCTACGGTATCCCCCCCCCCGAGTTCTGAGCTGGTAAGCCAAAAAACATGACATAAAAACGTTTCAAACTTCGGCTTATCTTTTTATATATATATGTATATATGGGAACAACATGGGTTTGAACTGTGCAGGTTCACTTATATGCAGATTTTTTTCAATAAATATATTAAAAATTTTTTGGAGATTTGTTCAATTTGAAAAAATTCGCAGATGAATTGCATAGCTTAGAAATATTGAAAAAGTTAAGAAATAGTTAGGTATGTCATGAATGCATAAAATATATGTTTATACTAGTCTATTTTTGCATTGATTTGCTTGTTTCTACACACTGATGATGTACTGTTATTTTCAGTATGAAATATTTGTACTTTCATTTCATTAAAGTTAATTACTGTGATTATCATATAATTTATTGTTTATAGTCATGCCACAGGTACCTTTAAAGATTAGACTAGTCTATTTTATCATTTACTACCATAAATATACACAAATCTATTATAAAAAGTTAAAATTTATCAAAACTTAATCACACAAACACTTACAGATCTTATATGGTGCTATTTGCAGTCGAGAGAAATGTAAACAAACGTAAAGATGCAGTATTAAATCATAACTCTATAAAATTTACTTTTATTAATCAATTAATTAAATTTAACTTATTAATTAGTATAAAATAAAAAATTTATAACAATTCATTCATTAGTGTATCAGCTAGGCTACCGTTAACCAATCATATTCATTACACAAAATTATTATTATTATCCAGGCCTCCATGGAGTCAAAAGACTTATCATGGGAGGTCGTTTCTAGGAAATACAAAGACTATCATACCACTCCTTGAACCCATTAACTGTCCCCACTCTGACCACTCTCTCAGGCAATGCATTCCAAGGTTCACCCTCCACGCAAAGAAACCACTCCTCACGCTCTTGCGCACAGCCTCCTTTTGTAACTTCCAGAGATGGCCCCTTGTCATCGCTCCTTCCCGCCATTCCACCAAAATGAAAGAACTCTTCAATGTCTACCCTGTAACTGCCCCGCAACGGCTTAAGTCTCAATCATATCACCTCTCCTTCTTCTATCCACCAAACTCTACAGTCCACATTCCCTCAGTCGATCCTCATGACTCATATTGTACAGTCCTGAAACCATCTTTGTTATCTGCCTCTGTATCCCTTCCACAGTCAATTTATCCCCTTCAAATCCTGGAGACCAAATCTGAGAACAATAGTCTAAGTGTGGTCTGATCAGGGTCTTATACAACGGAATGATAACTCTTTTATCTCTGCAGATCAGCAATCCTCTGAGTTACCCTCACTACCTTTGCAATATGCTCCCTGAATTTCAGTTTTATATCGATCATCAACCCCAGATCTCTTGTCTTCCCTACCTCCTCCAGTACAGCTCCTCCAATCGAGTATGCATCCTCCCATCAATGGACCCCAAACCTCATTTTGCTGCATTGAACCGATAACCCCATTTATTTGCCCATCTGTCTAGTTTATTCAAATCCTCTTGCAGGGCTGCCATATCTGCACTATTACTGATAACCCTTCTCAACTTCACATCATCTGCAAACAACTGAATGTCCGCTTGCAATCCATTGACAATATCATTGATATAAAGATAGAACAATACAGGTCTCAGTACTGAGCCCTGTGGAACCCTACTTGCAACCTTCTGCTTCCTTGGTATTGACCCATCATCTCTGATACCTATCAGTCAGCCAATCCTGAATCCATTTGACTAACCCGACATTTAAACCCATGTGCCTCAACTTAAATATCAGCTTATCATGTGGCACCCTGTCAAACACCTTTGCAAAATCCAAAAAAATGGCAGTATATGCCTTTCTCTCATCAACTGCTCTTGTCACTTTATTATAAAAGACAATCATATTACTAAAGCAAGTGGGCCGTTTAACAAATCCATGTTGATTCTTACAGATAACATTACCCTCATCTGCCCAACTCTGTATATAGTCCCTCACTAATTTCTCCAAGACCTTAACAACTACTGATGACACACAAACAGGCCTATAATAGACACTTCCAGTCTGCTACCGCCCTTATACAGCGGCACTATCTTACTTTCCTTCCATTCCCTGGGTACCTTTCCTTCAGTCAGACTTTTATTGAAAATAAAAGTCTGGCTGAAGGAAATTGTATCTGTAAATAAACATGAATTTCTTTTTCACATTATCTTTTCATTTTTGATGTCTGGTGTTAGCTAGACATCAAAAATAACATCTATAACATATAACATCTACAGTGCTTTGTATCGTATAAGACAATATTGATGTAGGTACTGACAGACAGACGATTCATATTGTAAACTTATGATATCGATAAATACAGTATAGGTACTATAAATGTATTTTCTCTTCCTTATGATTTTCTTAATAGCATTTTCTTTTCTCTAGCTTATTTATCATAAGAATACAGTATATTATTATTATTATTATTATTATTATTATTATTATTATTATTATTAGTCCACGCTGTAAGCCTAGTGGCTGTGCGCTTCACAACCATATGCCTGGGGAAGGAGTGTCCTAGGTGTGATTCCCGTCGGTGATGTGAGGAGCTGATGGATCTTCCTCAGACATAGCCAAGTTAGCTGGTCTTGGACGTGGACAGTAGGGTTTTTTCCCCCAGTTTATCCTGGGGTTTTTCATCCCACAAAGCAGGCAAACTGGCCTTGAGAACTCAACACTACAGAACATAGGATACACCGAGGCGTAGGGCTGACCACCTTATCCTGTGAACGGTTTGAGGTCAGATGATTAACAAACCCTCGACAATGGCAAGGTAAAAGAGGGTAAAAGGAAGATAAGATTATTATTACCCCAAAACCTCATGGAGTCAAAGACTCATCTGGGAGGTCCTTTTATCACACACACAGCTCATCATACTGTGTCTTAAACACACTCAAACTCCTTGCAGACACCACAATATGTGTTATATAACATACTTTGTATGTTGTATAATACATATATAATATAATATATATGTATTATATATATTATATTATATATAATACATATAACATACAAAGTATGTGTTAATTGACTGTTTATGTTAGTGGTAAGGCTTCCAGTCGACAGTAGGCTATTAGTAGTTACGTATATATACACACACACACACACACACACACACACACACACACACACACACACACACACACACACACACACACACACACATACAGTTGATCAGTTCAATTCTTTTTAAAAATATATATACATATATATATATATATATATTTTTTTTTTTTTTTTTGCATAATGAGTGGTAACGGAGTGGAATTCATTGCTTGACTGGGTGGTGAATTTCTCAGTGCTGAATGCATTCAAGGCTTAGCATGAAGAATGCTATGATAAGTTTCCACTTGAGAGATATGTCGTTGAAATAAAAAAAAAGAGAAAAAAAAGATTGTTTGGAGTCTCTACTTTATTTTCATACACATTTTTCAAAATAATATTCCTGTTTAGATATTATTTTCCTGAAAATTTTTTCATGTAACTCCTCTAAATTGATATCTCTTAAGCTTATTTTTCCTATTTTCTAAAGGAGTATCCCTGTATTAAATCATTGGCTTTTTTGTTGGAAGTTTTTCCACTTAATTATACTATACATTAAAGATACCAAGAAATTTTTGGAAGTTTTTTTTCCTCTGGATTACTCTGGATTTAGAGAAAGATGTTGGAAGTTTTTTTTCTACTCGGTTAGACTATAATAATAGTTTAATCCCCTATCCAAGTGTATGCAAAAAAAGTCTGCACCTGAAGTATCTTAAGGACCGAGGCTACTCATCTTTCTCTAAATCCAGAGTAATTTAATGATAAGGTGAAACACCTTTTGGCAACGTGTAGGTGAATATGACTTGTCCTTTGCTTCCACCTTGGTATCACCACCTCTGGGTCTGGCTAACACTGACGAGACCTCAATAAAGGTCGAAACCGGTCTAGGTAGTGGCCCTTCCCTTGGTGAATAACATTGTACATGTCTGCAGGGAGATGTGCTTTTCATTGTGGGAGATACCTTTGCCACGAGTTGCCTCAGTCCTGAAGATACTTCAGGCGCAGACTTTGTTTGCTTACCCTTGGATAGGGGATTAAACTAATTTTATTAGTCTAATCAAGTGGAAAAAAAACTTCCAAAAATTTCTTGGTATCTTTAATGTATAGTATAATCAAGTGGAAAAACTTCCAACAAAAAAAGCCAATGATTTAATACAGGGATACTCCTTTAGAATAAATGACCCATCTCTCACCAACATGCTCCCCTCACTTTCACATAAATGCTTGGTCTCTGCGATTTGTATATTCTATAAATATATCCATGGGAAATGTTCATCTGAAACAGCATCAATAATTCCTCCCTCTGTACTAAGCTGCTGCCCAACATCCTTTCACAGTACACCTTGAAACCCACAGAACAAGTTTCTTTTCCTCCTCCTTTATCCCTGCCACTACGGTCCTGTGGAACAGTCTTCTCCCTGACGTATTTCCCAAGGAATACAACATACAGGCTTTTAAATCAAATGTAAACAAGTTTCTCCTTTCCCAACCCACCACCCATATACGGTACTAATGTACGATAGGTTGACCAGCCAACCTCGCGTATATGGGTTCAACATAAAAAAAAAAAAAAAGGACAGCTGTATAAAACAAACTACTTGATAGAATTACTTACAATTTCACATGGATGCTTATGACAGATGTACCAACTTAGAAAAAAAAATCTTTCCGATAGTATTGCCATCTATAGTCGAGGCCGAGAACTTTTCAGACCATCCTTGTATATTTTTATCTCTATTCCATCCCTTCTGAAAAAGATTCAATGTAGTCTTAATTTAATTATTATTATTATTACGAGCAACTCCAGAGAGTTCTTAGACTCATCGAAGGCAGCCCCAAATCATGTTCATCAAACTATTCGACATTCACACAGTATCTATAATACCTTGCCTTAAACTCATTCACTGTCACAGCAACCACTACAGACTCTGGCAGCTTATTCCACTCATTCAACACTCTAAAAGAAAAGAACCCAGTTCTAACACCCTTACTAACCACACTCTTGCCCAACTTCCATGGATGCCCCTAGTCCTCCCACCACCAGCCCTGTTCTCAAAAATAGCTTCTGAATTAATCTTATAGAAACTCTTCAGTAATTTGAATGTCTCAATCATATCCCCCCCCTCTTCTGCCTATCAACCAATTTCTGCAACCCACAAATCCTCAACCTGTTCTCATAAGGTTCATTCCACAGACCTGCTATCATCTTGGTCACTCGCCTCTGGATCCTCTCAACCTCCTCCCCATCAAGAAGAAACCTAGGAGACCAAATCTCAGCATAGTAGTCGAGATGGGGTCTTATCAAGGCTTGATACAGAGGAACAATAACATGCTTGTCTCTGCTTGTCAACGTATTCTTCAGCAACCAAGTGATTTGATGAGCTGATTTGGCCACTTTCGCAATGTGTCCCCTAAACTTCAACTCCTTATCCACCAACACTCCCAAATCTCATGCCTCATCAATTTCGTGGAGTACAGTTCCACCAATGTAATAAACTGCTGCTAATCTTTACACCCCAAAATATATAATCTTACATTTGGCCACATTAAATTGACATCCATTCTGCTTAGCCCAGACCTCCAATCTATCCAAATCATCCTGCAAAATTTTAACATCATCTACATTCACTATTGACCTACCCAACTTCGCATCATCCGCAAACAAATGAACTGTTCCTCTCAGATCCTTTCCTATATCATTAATGAACAAATTAAATAGCAGTGGTCCAAGAACAGATCCTTGTGGCACACCACTAGTTACAGGCTGTCTTTTGGACTCTACACCTGAATAAACCACTCTCTGATATCTCTCCGTCAACTATCCTCCTATCCATCTTACCAATCCTATATCCATCCCCATATGCTGCATTTTACTGATTAGAATTCCATGTGGTATCCTGTCAAAGGCCTTAGCAAGATCCAGTAGAATAACTGTAAACCCATTACCCTTATCCGGTTCAGCCGTCACTGTGTTATAAATACGTGAGCAAGTTACTGAGGCATGACCTACCCTTCACAAAACCATGCTGTCCCCGATACAGTATCCCATTTTCATCTATCCAATCTTGTATTTTCCTCTTGACTATTTTCTCCAAGACCTTGATAATGATTCCTGTTCTGCTGATTGGCTGGTAATTTTCAACAGCAGCCTTGGAACCACCTTTATGCAGCTGAACTGTTTTCCCCTCCTTCCACCCCCTTGGGACTGACCCAGACTCGAGGCTCAAATTAAACTAAATGGTCAAGGGCACTGACAATTCTTTAGCTGCTTCACGTACGACACGAGCTGGTATACCATCCAATCCCACAGATGTATTGACATTGAGGTTCTATAATAGACTATTTACCTCTACTTCATTCATCACAATTCCAGTATAAGCTGTTTGTTCTTCCATTCCTGCAATGTCACCACCCGGATGATATACTTTTGCAAACTGCTCGCTCAGTAATTCCAGTATATCGACTGATTCAGTTACCTCCCTACCCTCAGCATTTTTTAAAATCATTCTGTCATGAAAATTTTTCCTTTTACTTGCAACATATTGAAAAAAACTGTTTGGGATTCTCTTTAGCCTGCATGGCCAATATTCTTTTTAATCCGCTTTTGCTTTTCTTACCACCTTTGTTACCTTTCTGGCTTGAGCTTTATACTGTTCCTGCACCTGCAGGTCACCTTTCTCCTTAAATTCCCTCCACAATTGTTTCTTTTTTTGCAGCTCATGCTTAATGGTGTTATTCATCCATTTAACCCCTCCTAGATTTATTATTCAGACTCTAGGTATACAGTCAACCATTGCCTCCTGCAAACACTTCTTAACCACCTCCCATGCACTATCAACATCCAGCCCTTGCAGTTTTTACATGCCATGGCACTGAACCAATCAAACTCCTAAGCTTGTGACACTTACCAGCCTGGTAATTCCACATGTACCCTGTCTTAATTGTAAATTCCACTCCTTTAGCCACCTCCCAAGTCACGACCTTGTGATCACTCTCACCAGCTGGTGGCAACATGGTCATGTTCGTTACAGCCACATTGTCAGATGTGATTACTAGGTCAAGCACTCTCTGCCTCCTAGTATTTTCCATTACATGCTGTCGCAGATAGTCCTTTAATAACCGCATAAAATCCAATTCCTTCCTCCCATGTGCCCTCCCCCTCCTTCCAGTCAATGTTACCATAATTGAAATCCCCCATAATAATTACCCTCCTTCCACTCATTTCTTCTATTTGCTAGTCGCTATCTCACACCAAATAGCCTCAAATGTGCTCTTTCTCTATCCTGCAGTTCAACTTCTATACTCCTTGGCTGCAACTCATCAGCTATCATCAATAACACTCCTCCTCCCTTTTTTATTCTTCCTGTCACTCCTGAACACGCTATACCTGCCACATTCAATCCCACTAGCTGTGTCATCTTCTGTCAGCTATGTTTCACTAATACCAACAACCTGTGGCCTGGAAGTGCCAACCAAGGCCAAAAACTCCTCCTTCTTGTTCCTAATACTCCTGGCATTAGTGTACATGAATTGCAGAAGCCTATTAGTCCCATCCCTACTTTGATGCCTTATACTAACTATCCATTCTGATTTGTTGTCCTTCGTACTCGCTTGGACATATTATACTCATTTGTACACTCAACTGCCTCTCTAAAGTCTGCATATCTACTTCTCCCCCTTAATAAATCTAGTTTCCCTGAGTCTGTACATCCACTTCCACTTCATTCATCAACACTTTTTCAAGCCTGCATACACCAAATCCATTCAAATGTAAACCATCCATCTTATATAAATCCTTTTGCCCATCAAACTCACTCCACACATCCACAAATTTCACACCAATCTCCATGCATAACCCGCGCATAAAGTCATTGGCAATTATGGCCGTCCTTCTAAACATTTCACTGTCATACCGTGGCAAAATACTCACCATCCTAACAATCTCGCTCTTCTCTTTTGCTACCTCTAGTAATTCCCTCACATCCTCTATCATTTCCATTTTGTCTTCTTTCAAATCATTTGTTCCTGCCACGACTATCATTTCTTTTACCCTCTGTTTTTGTGCTCTAATAGACTTACTGATGTCCTTAATGTTTGCACCTGGTTGGTACAATTTCGTCAAATTCTTAACTATCACACCTCTTAATAACGAATCTCCGTACAGCACTCGCTCCTTCATTTTGTTTACATTTACGAACATTCTCTTATTTTTCGTATTAGACTTTCGTCGTTCATTAGTTGGTACGTTCGGTACACATTTTTACATACGCTCCAGCTGCCGCTTTGCTGTATATATCACTCCACTCAACCGTACAATCTCACTACCTGCATCTATCTCACCATTTTCATTATCATTTAAATCATCCATTCGTTCTGTATTTTTACTTCAATTACACTTTCAATGTCACTCTCACACCTATCTAGTACTACCTCGCAATTTCTTATCACATCACTATTTTAATTGACAGATCTAAAAAATCATTTTATAGTTCATTATTTATAGTTCATTTTTAATGGTTTTAAGAATGTGTGGAGGGTGGTTGAGCCGTGGAATGCATTGCCTGATGGAGTGGTGGGAGCAAGAACGGTCAGTGAGTTTAAGGAGTGGTATGATAGACTTTGTGTTTCTCAGGGGGGAACTCCCCTCGATGAGTCTTGACAGACTTTATGTCTTAGGAAGGACCTCCCTCGATGAGTCTTTTGACTCCTTGGAGGCCTGAATAATAATAATAATAATAATAATAATAATATTTTCTGATGCTGTTTCAACAAAAAAAAAAAAAAACTTAAAAGTAAATCTGAGGACTATAAAGCTATTCAAAAAATTACTGTTTGTTTATCATGTTTCTTTTAATATATGTTTTAAGATACATATCATCAATGCTTTAATTTAACTGGAGTAAAAAAGCCAATGATTTAATATGATTTAATTTAATGATAAAAATAGGCAAAATAAAACAAAAATCATAATAAGTGATTTTTGATGTTACCTTTATTCTTAGGTGGTTTAAGATATTGGGCTAGAGAAAAAGTTCCACCTCCAGCAACAAACATAGAAAACAATAGACCCTACCTGATTCCTCGACTTCCCCACAAATATGATGCATCCAACATTGAAACAACAGCGTATGGTTTGCTTGTTCATGTGGCAAGGCAGGCAGTAATTCAAAGGGAAATAGTGGAGTGGCTGAATGTTCATAGACTTACAGATGGTGGTTGGGCATCAACACAGGTATGTAAGTCGTTGTTTTTAGTGTAATATTTCTTTTTATTTATTTTTTTTTATTAATGTTCATTCATATTTTAGAAAAACAAATTTCTGAACCAATATTAAAAAAAGTTAATAAATTAAAAATCCAAATTTATTCAGTATATTATTATTATTATTATTATTACTTGACACCTCCAGGCAATCCCAGACTCATCGAGGGAAGTCACTTGCACTACAGCTCTCCATCTTCAGCACTCAATCCTCTAATTACATCAAACCATATCATCTACACCAATGCCATCTACTGTCCACCACTAGTATTTTCAGACAATCACAAACATCCATGCCCACGGCAGGATTTGAACCTACAGCCTTTTGGCTGGAGGGCGGATACACTGACCACTCGGCCAACCAGGTCGGCGATATGTTGATATTAAGTATATCAACATAATCTTAAATAACTTTTATCTCTTTGAAGTCATAAGAATCATTGTGAAAAATTCCTTACTATCAAATTCATTCCTTATCAAACCATTCCCTGAACTTATTTACTGTTTCCACATGCCCAACACTCAGTCAGTGCATTCTATTTGCCTACCACTCATCAGCAAAAAATATTATTGTTATTATGGACACCTCCACGGAGTCTATAGACCCACTGTGGGAGGTCTATTAACATTCTGATTTCACAATAACTGTCAGGCAGCCCTATCCATTCATTCACCATACTTCCGGCAAAAAATCTAGTCCTCACACTCTTGCTAACTTAACTCTTTCTTAATTTCCAAGGATGACTCCTCCTAGTTCTCTCCATGTTAGTCATGTACTGAAAAATTTCATCTGTGTCAATCCTTTATCAACCTTTAAGTAACTTATACATTTCTATCATATCCCCCTTTTTCTCCTATCTGCCAATTTCTATAACCTACAAATCTTTGATCTATCTTCATAAGGAGCATCCCATAACTTTCCTTTACGTTGGTCACTGGCCTCTGGATTCTTTCCACCTCTTCTACATCATAAAGAACCCAGGTGATCAGATCTGTGCACAATAGTCATGTGGAGCCATATCAAGGCCTTATAAAGATGTATAATGACCTCCTTAACTCTGCTTGTTAGTATGTTCTTCAAACCAGATAATCCTAAAAGTTATTTTAGTCACTTTTGAAATATAGCCTCTGAACTTTAACTACGAGTTCACTAGTGCCCCCCCAAATATAGCTAGTCCCCCCAAATATTGAAATATAGTCTCTGAACTTTAACTAGGAGTTCACTAGCACCCCCAAATCCCTAGCCTCCATAATTTCTTGCAGTTCAGTTCCATCAATGCAGTACATAGGTGATAATCTTTACCCAAAATATACAACCTTATGCTTTACAACATTAAATGGATAGCCATTCTTCTTTGCTCATACTGTTAGTCTGTATAAGTCATCCTGCAAGATCTTCACATCATCCTTATTAACTATTTCTCTATCCAATTTTACATCATCAGCAAATAATTGAATATTTTCCCTCAAGTAATTTCCTATATTGTTAATGCACAAGTTAAATAGCAGTGGCTCAAGTACAGAGCCCAATGGTGCACCCTAGTCACACACCTCCTGGACTCAACTTCATAAACTGCTTTCTGATTCTGTCCATTAGCCATCTTTTTATCCACCTCACCAGCTTCATACTCAAACCTATCTTCTCCAATTTATATAACAGAGTTCCATGCAGTACCCTGTCAAAAGCATTTGCAATATTGAGTAATATCATCATGTAGCCATTCCCCTTATCCAACTCAAGGATTTCTTCTTCACATTTTGTTATGTTAATATAAAAAGTGAGTAAATTATTTAGGCATGACTTACCCTTCACCACCCCATGCTGCCCTGCATACAGTATCCAATTTCTATGCATGCATTCCCAAATCTTGCTTTTAACCAACTTTTCCAATTCCACTTCTGAGATTCTGATTGCTCAATAATTTGCTACGTCTGCCATACAGTCTCCTTTATATAGGCTTACCATACGTCCCGGTTTGACCGAGACCGTCCTGGTTTGAAGGTATGGTCCCAGCCAGTTTGTCATTTTGTCCTGGTTATTTAGTAAAAATTTACACAGAATGTACACACAGTGCAAAAAGTGAAACCTCGGAAAATGGCGATTAGGCAACACGAATACCCCACTTTGACTCTGGCCTGTACTGTGTTGCAAGTCATTGTTGAGCATGCGCCATCTTAGTTGAGTTTAGATTGCGAGTCGGTGTTTCTATTTGGCATATTGTTTGTGATTTTTTTTACTTCATTAAATTAATTTAACCTCAAAATGCCAAAAAGAAACTGTGTGTTTATGGATGAATTAAAAAAGGATTATCCGTTTTTGAAAAACGTTTGTGGTCATATTGACAAAGTGAAATGTGAACAGTGCTCTTCAGAATTTTCTGTGGCTCATGGTGGGCCGGACATTAAAAAAATCACTTGACATGTGCGAAACATAAGGCTAGTCTAGCAGCAGCTGGAACTTCCTCAAAGATATTGTCATATTTTAAAGGTGCCGATCCAAGTGACAAAGAATTTTTAATAGCTGCTAAAGAAACAACTTTTGCATTTCATGTTGCTATTCACAATCTCAGCTTTAAGTTTGCCGATTGTTCATCTAAATTGATATCCAAGCTTTTTGAAACAAAGTTTAGACTGGGTAGAACAAAATGTGAAGCTGTCATTGTTAATGTAATTGAGCCACTGTTGTTTCAGCAACTTTGAAACAGAACAAATTTTGTGACGATATCAATTGATTCTTCCAACAGGAAAGAAATTAAAACCGTGCCATGTGTTGTGCAGTATTTTGTACCAGATTGTGGAGTAAAAGTTAAACTTTTAGACTTTCAATCAGTTCCTGGTGAAACTGCAAAAATACTGACAAACCATTTAATGTCAGTTATGAAAACTTATAATATAACAAAAAAAATTATTGGATTTTGTGGAGATAACTGCAATACCAATTTTGGGGGTGTAAAACGGAGAGGAGAAAACAATATTTAGAGTTGACTGAAGAAGGAACTAGGAAGAAATATTGTGGGCATTGGTTGTGGTGTTCACATCATTCACAACTGTCTTCAAACTGCAGTTGATGTTGTACCTATTGAAACAGAAGTTTTAGTAGTCAAAATTTATAAATATTTCCACATTTATATGGTTCAAGTCACTCAACTAAAAGCGTTCTGTGAATTTGTAGATGTAGAGTATAAAAAGGTTCTTCAACATGGCAACACCCATTTTCTTTCGCTACTTCCGATTGCGATTTCGCTACTTCCAGCTATTGACAGAATACTTGAAATCTATGAGGGACTGAAATCATATTTTATTTCACAAGAACACTGTCCAGTGATGATTAAACAGTTCTTTGATAATGATTGTGGTGAAATGTATTTGTGGTTTGTGCACGGGCAACTCAAATAATTTAACAAATCTATCTTGATTATGGAAAGTACAAAAGCGAGTGCAACAGATATTGTCATTGAACTTAGAAAATTAAAAACAAATCTTGAGGAAAGACGTGATAATAAATTTATACCTCAAGAAGCAAAAATACTTTTTAGAATACTGGAAAATAATGGCAGTATTAATATTAATACAATACTACAAGAGTTTACAAAATTTTATGACCGATGTCTTTCTTACATTGAGCTTTGGGAGAACAGTTTTGGTGGAGCAGAATCTTTTACTTGGATAAACAACAATGAATTAACTTGGTCAGAAATTGAAGCTTCAGGTGAAAAAATTAATGAAACTCTTGCA
This sequence comes from Typopeltis vanoorti, assembly GCF_054136105.1. Lineage (NCBI taxonomy): Eukaryota > Metazoa > Arthropoda > Arachnida > Uropygi > Thelyphonidae > Typopeltis > Typopeltis vanoorti. The sequence goes on from NC_143557.1 coordinate 135,991,375, forward strand.
AATAATGCAATAAACATGGATGAACTGTTTGATGAAGTGGTGATTGCAAAAGCTTTTTGGTCGGCAAACTATGACATTGAAAAATACAAGTTGCGGAGAAAAATGGATACAACTATTCAGTAATTTCAAAGAAAAAAACATTTCATTGCCCAATCTTGTCCAAATTATAGAATACATTTTCAGCCTGCCAGGCACATCTTCACCTGTTGAAAGGATATTCTCAATAATGAATCACATATGGTCTGAAGAAAGAGGTAGAATGGCTGAATCAACAGTAAAAGCTGTATTGCGCTGCAAACTTAATAGTGAACTAAATTGAAGTGAATTTTTCGACGTGATTTAAAATAACAAAGAATTTTTAAAGAAAGTTTATGCTGGTGATAAATATTAATAACTTTTTAATAATAAGTTATGTTCAGTTAAGAGTAATTAAAAATTATTACTACGAAATGTTGTTTTTTATTAACTACTCCGTTATTTAGCCTTTTGAATCATAAGTACTTAGCGTAGAAGGCATTACTTTCTGTTTTGAGTAAACTCTCAAAAATGTCCCGGTTTGATAAAAAAATTTTATGGTAAGTCTACCTTTATAGAATGTAACTATTTTACTCTTTTTCCATTTGGACTCTACCAGAGCTGAGAGTCAAATTAAACAATCTGGTTAAAGGTGCTCCCAGTACCCCAGCACATTCTCATAATATCATGTACACCTCTGTTTCAATATCAGAGGTGTACATGATTTGTTTGTTCGTTATTTATAATGAACAAACGAAGCTACACTCCTTTTGCACACCTCAATTATACATATTCCAGGGATGACATCTTGTTCTGATACCAATGCTATCTACTCCATGAAAAATTTCTTCTGTATTAATCTGGTACAAACCCTTCCCTCTCCTCACCAACTTATATCTTTATCATGTTACCCTCTACTTCTCCTCCTCCTATCCATCAGGTCATGCAGATGATATTCCTTCAATGCTCTCATACAACTATGTTCCAGCGACTTGAAGCTACCTTTGTCATTCTTTTATGGACCTTTTCAAAATCTCATCTCTTTGTAAACTGGGTAACCAAATATGCACACACTAGTTCAGATATTGCCTAATCAAAGGCTTACGTAGAGAAACTATTTATTTCTGCACATCAATGTTCTACTTATCATTGGCATAATCAGTTTTGTCCTTAAAGTTACTGCTTTGTTACCTCCTAGATCAAAGCAACATGCATACATTGAGAGATAAAGAGGTTAACTCAGTTATGAACAAATCCTTCCTCTGGTGTTATCACCAGATCTGGTTCTCCCAAACACTTTGTCCCTTCCATCACGTGATGTTTTAGGTAATGATCTATGAGTAGCTACCCCTTTCAGTTGTACTTCCTCAGCCTATAGCAACAACCAGCTATATAATATGTCATCTGAGAAAATTCCAAAATAGCAGAAAAGTCTTCTTATCACTACTGAATGCAATTCATGCTCACACTGTACATCAAATAAAGCACCATGGTAAGTAACATCCCCTAAAATATAAGGCTGACCTCTTGGCATTGGTCTTTTTCTTCAATTCTTGTAGACCACAACAAAAAATCACCTCCAACTATATCACTAAGAGCCTACTATATATGCTTCCTTTATTCTCTAGCCAGAAAGATATTGAAAAAATCCTATTATCCCAACCACAAAATTTGAGCAACAGAGTTAACTTCAATCCTGTATTGCTTGTTCAGGATGCCATACTCATATGGTATCTATCTAGCTTCCATACTGTATTACCTGTTCAGGCTGTCATACTTATATGGTCTAATCTTTAAAGGTACCTGCAGCATAATTATATAAAACAACAAAATTACATGATAACCAGTAATAAACCGATGAAAGTACAGATATTTTGTACTGAAAATAACAGTACATCATCAGTTTGTAGAAATAACAAGCAAATCAAAGAACAGAAAAATAAGGTGCATAAATTGGTTTACCAATTAAAAATGGTTGCTGCATGTTAGAAATTATTATTATTATCATCAGGGCTTTTTTTCTAAATATAAGTTTACCAGAACTCTACCATCTCATCTCATAACACAAGAAAATCTAAACATACCAGGCCTTTGAAACTCTCGTTCTTTTACTTTTGACAAATGGATATTATATATATCAAATGGAAATAAAACATTAAACATTGAAGCAAAGGTATAAAAAAGTTTAAAAAATACCTTAATTTTCACAATAGCTTCCAAATTGAGCTCATCACACTGGTGTTGCCATCTTTACAGTTTGTTCCTTACTCTTCGTGTCTGTTGCTAGATGGCTGCCTTTCAGGAACCAGGAATTGACATATGGTAAGTGTTGAAAAACAGGCAGAGAAGGCCCAACCAGCTTGATGAACATCAGTGTACTCACGGTTTTCATTTGTAGAGAAGCTCTTGTTGGTCTGATAATCAGATTTCATCTGGGAAAAGCCACGCTCACATTCAGCAGTAGAAATGGGGATGCTGTTGATGGTGTTTATTAACTGCAATAGTATAGCAGGCATTTCCTTCTCTGTCAGGAATTCACAAAAACCTCTAACAACCTGTCATTCTGGAATTTTTAGCCTCTTACACAAACTCTCCACTTCAGTCTCACCGAAAGTGACATTCCTTTCAGCACCGTCTAGCCAACATTCTGGATACAACACTTTTGTCCATTCTGGAATTTGCATCTCTTCTGCAGATAGAAGGTGATTTTCCATTTGTTGTTTCAAGCAGTCATAAAATTTTGTAGGATCAAGATAACGATTCACATTTGTTGATCGACTGGTTACCCTCTTCTCCAAAGTCGCTCCTTTAAAGTTCAGATTTTCAACTGCTTGTGCAGCTTTACAATAAAAAGGCCCACCATTGATTTTCCTGTCTTCAAACACTACTCCTTTTTTCATACCCAACCTCACAGCTGCTCCATCACATTTTTCATCAAAATCTCCATCAAGATTTTTCTTCAAATAATCATCATGAAACCCGAATTCATTAAGGGTATTCATCAAGCTATGGAAAATACTTTGTGCTGATACATTTTTTTTTCGTAGTGAAGTCATTTGCTCTTTTTTATTTCTACCATAATGAGAAATTTGAATATTTGCCCATGGCTTTGAAATATTCATAACTTGCTTATTCCTTTCTACTCCCAAACTTGTGACTTCCTTACATATTTTACAGCCAGTGTTTTTATTCTCCACCAACAGCCATTCATTTTTGTTGCAAAAATCAGCTTTTTGGCCTAGAGTCCAACAGTCAGGCAGATCTTCTTGTGTGTCTTTACTTGTCATAGTCGTCATTGTAGCAACCATAGCAGCCATGTGTTTTATCCCTCCAGTTTTTGTATCACTGTCCATCGGGTCTGTTTTTTCCCCATCACTACACTTACTGTTCTCGAGCTTTGATATTTTAGTTGCGAGAGCAGAAGAGAAAAATTGTGTTATTTTACTATTCATCACGTAAAACTGGTGAAACTTCCATGAAACACATTAACCTCACTCACCCACCTTGTAAAAGTGCAACTCTGCTTGCATAGAGAACGTCTGCTTGTATGCTCGTTCACATAGAAGTTCTGCTTCCAGTAACTACCGTAACTTCCGGCCGCCTATCGATTCTAATTGAAAACTTCGATCTTCGAGGTTCAGTGTCAACATCACAAGATGGCAGCACTAGATTGGATGAACCAAAGATGACCCTTGATTTACGTTGTCAACGACCATAACTGAGAATTTAAAATGGAGGCAGTACTAGTTTTGAAATACTTATAAAATATGTGTTTAGGGACCATTAAAGTCCTAAAAGTTTACCGGAACATGTTCCGGACCGTTCCGGCTGAAAAGAAGCCCTGATTATTATTATTGGAGCTTTTGTAGCTCAGTTGGTATAGACAAAGCCCTTTGGTCGGAAAGACCTGGGTTCGATTCCTGTCCATGACATGAGGAAACTTTATCTGGTCTCTTTTTGACTAAAGGTGAGTTAACCAGTCTCATACGGAGGTGGTAGTTTTTTTCTCCCAGTAACTTGGATTTTTCATCACTCAAAACAGACAAACTGGTCCCGTGAACACACAGCTACAGTCATAAATATGCTTGCAGCAAGGAAGGCAACAGGAAACCACCTTTGCTCATAATCATCTCCCTGGTTTGTAGTGTATGCTGCCCCAACAGCCACAAGGCTGAAGGGAAAAATACATACATTATTATTATTATTATTATTATTCAGGCCTCCATTGAGTCACAAGACTCATTGTTGGAGGCTCACCCTAGAAAACACAGTCTGTCATATCACTTCTTGAATCCATTGACCGTTCATGCTCTCACCACACTATCGGGAAATGCATCCCACAGTTCAACCATCCCCCATAGAAAAAACCATACCTTACCCTCATGCTTACAACTTCCTTTCGTAAGGACAAAGGGCTGTCCCTTTCCAGGGATGGCTTCTTGTTCTTGCTTCTTCAGAATATTAATATTGATAAATAATATTAAAACTATTTTTGATGCTTACATAAAATGAGAATCGCCCAAAAACCTTTGAGGGAGAGAGAGAGAGAGAGAGAGGCAATACTTCCAATTCTGGTTAAGCTGATGTAAAAGGAATTTGCAACTTTCTTTGAAAAGGTGTTCATATTTAAAACTGCTTCTATGGAGAAAACGAGCTTCATCCCACAGGTGTTTAGCATCAATGCTATGCTGTACCAGACCAGACTTTTGAGGTTTTACATATTCAGTGTAATATTGATGTTCATTTTTTTCTCCCCATAGAACAGCCTGTCTGCCAAAGTATATCAAATTACATTCGCAGGTGATCTGGTAAACACCTGCTAAAGATAGAGGTGGCAGTTTGTCATTTGTAGATAGTAACAGATCAGAAATTTTGTTGATAGAAAATATGTGGGATTAAGGTGATACTTCAAAATTCTACCAGTAGGTTCAGAGATAACCAGAAATATAAGGGATTGGAATCCTGTGGTCTGTTGAAGAATCCTTAGGTGTTGGAAAGGAGTCAGCTATCTTTGGATTCGATGAGAGTTGCAACTATTCAATTCCATTCAAGTTTTGATAGTGAGAAGTTCTTTTGTAATCTTGAAGGAGAGGAGTACATATTATGTGCTGTTGTCAAAATGTCAAAAAATTGGTGTTACTCAATAACACCAATTTTTTGAGAAGTGTAATGAGCAGACATTTTGATAAATGTATCTGCCAGTAAGGGTAAGTGAAGTCCAACAGAAACACTGCCACTGCTTACTTCAAATCCACCTTCAGGCTGGTAATACATTATGTCATTTCTTGCAGGCTACTTTCTTAAGATCTGACCACAATTTGAAGTCCAAATGATTTCAGATCAGGACTTCCAGATGGCCAATCAGGTAGTGATATGTGGTCGGGCACATTTGCCTCCAACCACTGTTTTGCAGTCCTTGTCTTGTGTGCATGTGGGCTGAGTCCTGTTGGAAGGTTGCTGTACAACCATTCTGGGCATATACCAGAATGGTTGTACAGCAACCATTCTGGTATATGCAGTTAAATGTTTTGCAGTTAAATGAATCTTCATTGATGAAAATCTTCTCATATGTGAACATGGTATCTCTGTGTCTGTTGTTCATGTACTGCCTGAGAAGTGGCTATGGTTTTATTACCCTCTTCCACATAAGTTGTGGTGTTAGGAAGTGTCCAGTAGAATGACGATAGGCTCTCACCACAGATCATTAGTTTGTACATGTGACATTGTTCTCTGCAAAACATTCATCTCTCGTGACATCACTTACTGCATTCTCACAGGATTATGGCAGACGCATGCCTTCACAACCCTCACAAGCCCCTGTGTTTTAACACATCATGGTCAACCTGTTCTTTGGCTGTCAGATATGTCTTCTGTATTATTATAATGGTTGTTAGTCTGATACACAAACATCCTACTGATCCCGAATGTTTTTAGCATGTTGAAAATAACAGGTAGCTGAATTCCAACCTTGTGAAGTGCTATTACAGCACCACGGTTCTCATAATCTCCCCACTGCATGTTAATGAAGTTAATCTGTACAGCAAGATGACTCTCTCTCTACTAATAAATATGCAAATGTTGGCTGAACACAGTACTAGTAAAAGAACCACACTCTCAAATTCTGTGGGTGGTACGGGGGGGGGGGATAGTTGTAACAGTATCTATGGCATGACTGTGTGTGTGTGTGTGTGTGTGTGTGTGTGTGTGTGTGTGTGTGTGTGTGTGTGTGTGTGTGTGTGTGTGTGTGTGTGTGTTTAGGGAAGTCATTTATTTGAGACAAATATTGAAGAACAGAAACAAATCAAGAATATAACCCAAAGAACACTCTTTTAGCACACATGCTGCTTGAATGATGCGATATCAGAATGTGTCCCGAGAGTTCGAAGAATAAATAGGGTTGGAATCAAATGGATGTGAATCTTATTAAACAAGAGATTCGTAAGAAAAGGACGATGTGGAAGGAATACCATGAGCACAAGATTGACGTCAGTTATGAACGTTATAAGCAGCTGGCTAGAATAGTCACAACTGTTGTACGGATTATGAAATGTTGTCTGATTATGAAAAGAAACTGGCTCTGCGTGCTAAAGACAACCCACAAGAATTCTATTCATATGCTACAAGTAAAAGAAAGAATGAATATGAAAGAATAACTCTTCTAAATCCAGATGGCATCAGGGTTACAGATGCAGAAGAGGTTGTTCAGTTAATGAGTGCCCATTTCGTTAAAAGCTATCAACCTGGTGAATGCAACATTGAGCTCACTGTTACCTCTTCACTAGATGAAGAAACTCAGGTGTGTGAGGCCGAGATATTAGAGCTGTTGCACAAACTGAATAAGAATTCAGCAATAGTGACTGATAGATTATCAGCATGTGTGCTAAAAGAGTGTTCAGCTGAACTGGCCATTCCTTTGACCAGGATGTTTAATATGAGTCTCAGAACAGGGAAGATTCTGCAGGAATGGAAGGAATATATGGTAATTCCATTGCACAAGGGTGGTGCAAAGACCGATTTATCCAACTATTGACCAATTAGTATCTCAGGAGTGGTGGGTTTACTAAGGGAAGGTCATGTTTTAGCAACTTGCTCACATTCTATAACAATGTTACCATTAACTAGACAAGGGGAATGGATAGACCATGATACTTTTGGATTTTGCTAAGGCTTTTGACAGAATACAGCATGGCAGACTGCTGCATAAATTGGAGAAAATGGGTTTGAGTTATACAATATTAGCATGGATAAGAGGATGGCAGACTGATAGATATCAAAAAGTGGTATACGGGGGGGAATCTGAGTCTGCAAGATTTAACAATGATAACTAGAACAGGCATAGGGTAAAACACTTGTAAAGGTTTAGGCCTATATCAAGTCTGGATGAGATGTCTGGACATGATGTAAGGGTAGTACTGCACATAACCAGTACTAAAAAAATAATAATAAATAAATAAATAAAAAATAAAAAAAATAACAAGTAGTGTACCACAAGAATCAGTGCCTGGTCCACTGTTATTCAATCTGTACATTAATGATTAATGATAGAGTGATGATAGAGTACAATAGTGGATAAGGATCTAAAATTTAGGGGTCACATCGCCAAAATTGTGAAGACAACACAAAGACTTCTGGGAATGATGAGGAGGACACTGACGTGTAGAAGTAGGGAGATTCTTGTTCCATTGTATAAGGCTTTGATTAGGCCACGCATGGACTATTGTGCCCAGATTTGGTCACCTGGTTTTCAGAAGGATGAAAAGATGTTGGAAAGGGTCCAAAGGCGACTGACTAAGGTAGTTTCTGACCTCTGGAATGTCGAGTATGAGGAAAGATTGAAAAGATGTAATTTGCAGAGACTAGTGGAGAGAAGGAAGAGGGGAGATATGATAGAGACCTACAAGTTGGTAAGGGGTTGCTATAGGATCAATGGTGGAGAAGTTCTACAGCAAATAGTGGGAGATCAGGGGAGAACCAGAGGTCATCCCTGGAAACTGTATAAAGAGGGTGTGAGTAGGGGAGTGAGAGGCAGGTTTTTTGCAGAGTTGTGAATGATTGGAATGCCTTGCCTGAGAGTGTGGTGTCTGCAAGGAGTTTGAATGTGTTTAAGACCCGGTATGATGAGATGTGTGTGAGATAAAAGGACCTCCTAGATGAGTCTTTGACTCCATGAGGTCTTGTTTAATAATAATAATAATAATAATAATAATAATGATATTGGGAAGGATTTGACAAGCGACATACAGTTATTTGCTTATGATGCAAAAATAGGTAGGGTAATCAGGAATGCTGCTGATATGCAGTCTTTGCAGAATGATTTGAATAGTCTGGAATTGTGGGCATGTTAAAATGGGTGTCAGTTCAATGTCAGTAAATGTAAAGTCATTCACTTCGGCAATGCTGAAACGAACGTTCACATGTAAAGATAAGGATGTTATTTTGCCTCTTTACAAGGCCTTGTTAAGACCTCACTTGGACTATTGTACGCAGGTCGAGTCCCCTGGTTTCCATTATGATTCTGATATATTGGAGAGAGAGTACAAAGGAGAGTGTTAAAAATGATATTAGGATTGTGGAATACTGATTATTAAGACAGATTGAGAATTTGTAGACTGCAGACACTAGCAAATAAGAGAAAGAGGAGTGATATGATTGAGACTTACAAACTTCTGAAAGGGTCGTACAGGATTTCAATTTATGGAGGATGAAGAAAGGACAAGAGGGCATCCTTGGAAGCTGAGAATGAAGGCCAACAAGAAGGGTGTGAGGGCTAGATTTTTCTCTGAGAGGGTGGTGCATATTTGGAATGGATTGCCATTGGATGTTGTGAGTGCAAGCAATGTGAATGAATTCAAGAATAAGTATGATAGCTGGTGTGTATAGTATGGGGCCTCTCTCGATGAGTCTCTGACTCCCTGGAGGTCTCTCTTAATAATAATAATAAAATGTAATAAACAGTGTAGCGATTTAATTTTTTTTTTGTTTTTATAAGACCCTTGTCAAGAAGCCAAGGAAAGATCTAATGTTATTAGATTAAATTGCCTTACTTGACAAAATAAAAAACCAACTGTCTAACACCAGTCATCGTCAGCTGGCAGAGATAACCAGTGTTCCAAAATCTACAATTGCACATTTGTTAGATAGCAGGACAAATTGTGAGAAGAATGGGCATTGCATGATGGACAATAGGGAAAATCCCAAAAACGGAAGTGAGAAGGCAAGATCCAGACATTGAGGAGGCTCTCAATCAATGGTTCTCTATTGTAACTGGATGAGGATTGCATGTTAATAGTCAAATGTTAAAAACCAAATCAGAACAGTTAACTAGAAAGCTGGGCCATGTGAGCTTTAAAGCTACAGATAGTTGGTTATTGCAATGGAAAACCAGACATGAAATAAAATTTAAGGCACATGTTGAGAAGGACAGTGCTGATACTGCAAGGGCTGAACATTGGAAATCAACTAAACTACCCAAATTGCTGCAGAAATTTAGTCCTGATGAAATCTATGATGCTAATGAAACAGATCTGTTTTACTGTGCCACACCAGGTGGTTCCCAGAGCTATAAACTTGCAGCGCTGTCAGGTTCAAAAGAGCAACAGATTGCGTTACCATGTTGTGTTGCTGTAACATGTCAAAAAGTGACAAATGGAAGCTGTTGGCTATTGGAAAAGTGCCAAGACCCTGTGCTTTAAAGGGCTTAGAATGGACAGTTTACCAGTTCTGTGTTATGCCAACAAGAATGTATGAATGACTTCAGTTATTTTTCAGGAATGGCCAATGAGTTGGGATGCAGAATTGCAACGAAATTCAAGAAAAATTCTTCTGCTTCTAGACAACGCTGCTGCAAAAAAGACAACGCTGTTTAAAAACCATTAAACTTGAATTTCTTCCTGCTAACACCATGTCCGTGCTACAGCTACTGGACATGGGGATCATAAAAAATTTGAAGATGTATCATGGAAGGTTGATACACTACATCCTTGAAACAACTGAAGAAAATCTATTGATGTCATCTCCAATGGCAGAGAAATCAGTGCAAATAGAGGTTACCATTTTACAGGCAGTACAATTTGTTGCAAGATAGTTGGCAAAAAATAAGCAGAAAAACAATTCAAAACTACTTTGCTCATTGTGGTTTTAAGAATTCAGACCAGATATGACTGATAATGAAAATGAAATCATTTTGGAACTGCAACACGTCAGAAGCTAAGAAGAGTTTTTATGCATTGACAATAGCCTTCAATCTTCCAAATGAAGATTGTGAGGATGCAATTGGTGAACAAATTGCAACAAAACACCTAAAGATCCCCCCCCCCCCAGAAGACCAGGAAAGTACCTGAACATGAGAGAGTGACTGACCAGGAAGTCAGGAAATTTATTGCTGAATTACAACACTACTTTATGCAAGAAGGCAATGAAGGCAGCCCTTTATCTGAATTAGATACCTGTGCTGATTTTATTCAGTCTAAAAAGGAAACACGTCAGGTTACACTTGATAAATTTCTCCAACATAATTCTTAGGGAAAATATGCTTCTTTGATAGATACTACATATAGTTAACCTCTTTAGGGATACTGATACATATGTGTACACTCAGTTCTTTTTAAATAAAGCATGATTAAGAAACATATACTGAAAGTTTGTCTATTTTTAAACATTTTTAATTTTTTGTGATATTTTAGCTTTTTCCATAAAATTTTGCATAATTGGGACAAAGTGTTCTTATCCCAAAGTGTCCCAATTAACTGGAATCCATTGTATATACAGGGTGTTCGGGATAAATTTTACATATTTATAATTAATTATATTTTTCCGTAAGTTACATGTATTAACACACACTTCTCTTCATTTAAAAGTTTGGACCCTTCTTCATTCATATACAAGATGTCAGAAAGGATGGATAGCTGGAACCCACCTGAATCATGGAAGAGAATAACTTGTATCATGATGATTCGTGCCCGCCATCAAAATAAGGATATTACGACTGCTGCCCAATGCTCCCTGAATACAGTAAAAACAATCAGGCATGAACTAGAGACTTGCAATGGTGACTACGAGGATGTAGCAAGAAGAAAGATCCCTAGCAGACGATCTGATTGCGTTCGTACAGCAGAATTCCTCGCAAATCTGCAGGAACAGGTGTTGAAGAACCCTGGCATTGGAATTCGGGCTTTGTTCGTGGAGTTGCTAACTGTAGTCAAGCCCTGGATAACAAGGGTAGCCAATGGTAGGCCGTATGTATGGCAGCAGGATTCGGCCCCTTGCCACACCTCTGGGAAAAGTCAAAATTGGTTGTCTGAAAATTTCTACGACTTCACCAGTCCAAATGTTTGGCCTCCAAACTCCCCAGACCTTAACTCCATGGATTATTTTGTATGGGGCGCAGTTGAAAAAGACACCAATCGCACTTCCAGTAATACAAAAGCCCAGTTAATGGATAAAATTAAAACAGTTTTTGCAGCCCTTCCCAGGGAGACTGTAGCATCAGCTTGTTCGAGGTTCCGAAGCAGAATTGAAGCTGTGATCGATGCTAATGGTGGTTATTTTGAGTAAATCTTGTTGATAGTATTGTAATTAACTCTGCCTGTAATGTTTTTTTGTCAATTCATTAAATTTAATAGATACAAAGAAGATTTTCTTTTTCCTTACGAAACTGTCAAATTTATCCCGAACACCCTGTATATGGCCTGGTTAGCCAAGTGGTTGGCATATCCACTCTCCAGCCAAAAGGCTGCAGTTTTGAAACCTGCCATGGACGTTTGTGATTGTCTGTGAAAATACTAGTAGTGGTGATAGGGAATAGATGGCATTAGTATAGATGATGATGGTAGTTGCAGTTTGCTGTAGTTGGTGGATTGAGTGGTGGAAACAGAGAGTTGGTGCCTTCCTTCGATGAGCCTTTGGACTCCTTGGGGGTGTCATGTAATAATAATAATAATAATAATAATATAATCAAGAAAGTCATAGTGATGTTATGTTATAGTATAAAAGAATATGCAAAATTTAGTTGTGTAATAGTCTTGTTGGGATTCAACCTCAACTGAGCCAACCTTTACTTATGAACATTTGATTTACAGTACCTGTAAAAATTTTACATTACATTATTTATAATATACACTTAACATCATTATGATTTACATTAAATCTAAATACTCTTAGATTTTAACTGAAAAAAATAGCTTATCTCAAAGCATATAAACTTTTATTCCATTTTTGCTGCAAGTGATTATCAAACTTCTGTTTTCTTGTTATTCTATAGTAAGGAGTTCAGTAAGAAGGAGCTAAGTTTGTTCTATCCTGTCTTCAACTAATACTGTAAACTATTATTATTATTAATATTAGACCTCCATGGGGTCCCCACGATAACTCAAAATATGACTTAAATTCATTCACTGTTTCTGCACTCAACACATTCACGAACAATGCATTTCTCTTGTCAACCACTTTTTTATGTAAAGGGTCTGAACCTTACCACACTGCTTACATCCTTATTCTACTTATAGGGATGGCTTCTTGTTCTAACTGTCTCCTTCCATTCTGTGAAAAATCTCAATTTGCATTAACTAACTATTAACTTGTATGTCTCAAACATATCACACTCCCCCCCTCCCCAGCATTTTTCTGTGATATCTAACATTCAGGTGACTTGACGCTGCCTTGGTCAATCTTCTCTGGATCCTCTATAATATATAAAGGATTTAGAAAAGATTTTCACCGGTCCTATCATCTGTGAAAATCTGATGACAAGTTCTGTACATATCCAGTAGCAACGCTTTCCGTCATGGTCAGCATGGGTTTGTAAAGAGAAAAAGAGAGAAAATGTGTTTCAGCAAACTGAAACACAATCAAGGTAAACAAGGCCTTATACAATGGAATGGTAGTGTGGAATGGAATTGAATGATAGTATCTTTACATCTATATGTCAAGGTTCTCCTCCTCCTTATTATCCATTGTGATGGCATCACAGTTTTAGCAAGGTGATCTCTAAACTTTGAGTCCCTCACTGCCACCACTTCCAGATCTCTCACTTTCTCCCTTATTGTCTTCAGAATTTACCTGCTGATTGTATATTCTGCTTCTTATCATTATATACAAATTTTAAACCTTTACATTTTGTGTTATCGAACTGCAAGTCCAACTTACTTTCTTTTCTGCTCACATAGATCCTCCACAGCATCTGTGCTGTACTCTTCATAATTCTTCACAATTTTATATCATCTGGAAATAAATGAATATCTCCAATGAAGTGCATTAATATACAAATTAAATACTAATCCTCCTCCCCCCCCCAAGGCACAACACTAGTGACTTGACTATTCCTAGTTACCTTTCCCCACCATTCACAACTTTCCAAGACCTATTTGACAGTCAATTGCTTATCCAACGCTAATCAGTTATTTATCTGTTACAATTTATTTGCCAATTTGTCATGTGGTAATTTGTCAAAGGCTACTGAATGTGTTACTTTTTTTCTTTTTTTTAATAATGTCTATAAACAACTTGCTGAAACACAATCTTTCTCTTTACAAACTCATGCTAACTATGCAGAGAGTGTTGCTATTATTAACCTAAACCTAATTCTGGATCCTATCCCTCAATGCTTATTCTGATTAGTATTTACCATAAAGATATGAAGTTACAAAAGGAAACCGTGAGCAAGAGGGTGAGGAGTGGTTTGTTTGCATGGAGGGTGGTTGAACCATGCATTGCTTGATGGAGTGGTTAGAGCAAGAATGGTCAATAGGTTTAAGGAGTGGTATGATAGACTTTGTGTTTCTTAGGGGGACCTCCCCTCGATGAGTCTTGATAGACTTTGTGTTTCTTAGGAAGGACCTCTCACGATGAGTCTATTGACTCCATAGAGGCCTGAATAATAATAATAATAATAAGAAGAAGAAGAATATTTTCCGAAGATGCATGCAGCAGAAATTAAACTTCAACATCTTGACTACAATGCACGACATACAGATTGGTTATAATTCAAATCATTAGTCTTTATTATTTCCTTTGTGGAACAATTTTTCTGCCATCCATTTCTTTGAGACTTGCTCCATTGCAAAATTCTTGTTAAAAATATGTCAGTGCTCCAGTTAACACACTTACATGTATATATTCCCTTTGAATCTACGGTAAGCTGTCATCTAGTCCGACTGCTTTATTAACATCAAGTTTATTTGATTCCTCATACATCTTCTGCTCACTGACCATCTGTCCCTCCTGTATCATTTCCTCTACACTCAAGTGGAATCTTTATATGGACTTTTTCAATTGAAGGCGAGTTACAATCTTATAAAAAGGTAGCACGGGTTTTTCATCCCTCATAAAGGCAAATGGGCCAGAGAATATGTGCAATTAACAGACAGAAATGCTAGTGAGCAGTAGATAATGAATAGTGAATGAAATCTGTAGATTAAGAATTAAGTAGTGAAGATGGTGGGCTGTGTTTTGCAGAGTGCACTCCTGTGATATGCCACCAAAAGTCCCTTGGACTTTATGGAGGTGTACCACATAATAATAATAATAATAATTCAACCAATAAATAGAATTCACAATAATGTAATTCTCATTGTTCCCATTTACTTCTTTTTTCACTGTACTCAAGTGCTCTCTGTTTTGTCTGAATTATATTAATTATGTCTCAGCATTAGGTCAAATTTTGGTATTCAACTTTCAGTTTCCACTTTTGTTCTAGTCAGCAAATGGCATTATAAATTACTGGTTATGTTTTTGTAGATCAGTAATATTAGCAATTAGTAATATTTTTTTATGCTGGGCCCCATATACAAAAGGTTGGGTGATCAACTTATTATTATGGAATCCGAGGACTCATTGTGGGAGACCCAAACTATCGACATGATCTATCATACCTGTCCTTGAACCCGAAAACAGACAAAGCACTCACAACTGACTTTGGCAACCCATTCGACTCTTTCACAACTCTTCAAGCAAAAAAAATCTAGTCTGCAGATCCATACTAACCACACCTTTACTCAACTTCCAGTGATAACCCCTTGTTCTGGCCACTCCAGCCAAGTGCTGAAACATTCCCCCTGCATTAATCCTATAAAACCTTTTAAGCAACTTAAATATTTCTATTATATCTCCTCTTTTTTTCTCCTATCCACAGACCACTCACTTTGTCATTTACCTCTGAGTCTTCTCCGCCGCTTTCACATCCCCAACTTATAGTATGTTAGTACTGTGCATGGGAAGAGATTTGAGAAAAGAGGAACTTGTTCACATTATATTTGAAGGCCTGTTATTATTATTATTATTATTATTATTATTATTCAGGCCTCCATGGAGTCAAAAGACTCATCGTGGGAGGTCCTTCCTAAGAAACACAAAGTCTATCAAGACTCATCGAGGGAAGGTCCCCCCCCCTAAGAAATACAAAGTCTATCATACCACTCTTTAAACTCTTTAATTGTTCTCGCTCTCACTACTCCATCAGGCAATGCATTCCATGGTTCAACCATCCTCCATACAAAGAAACCACTCCTCACCCTCTTGCTCACAGATTCCTTTCGTAACTTCCATGGATGGCTTCTTGTCATCACTCCTTTCTGCTGTTCAACCAAGCAAAAGAAGAACTCCCCAGTGTCAACCCTGTAACCACCTCTCAACAGTTTAAAAGTCTCAATCATATCACCTCTCCTTCTTCTATCCACCAAACTCTGCAGTCCACATTCCCTCAGCTGATCCCCATAACTATCATTGTACAGTCCTGAAACCATACTCGTTATCTGCCTTTGTACCCTTTCCACTTCATGATTATTTTAATTTATCCCCTTCAAATCATAGGGACCAAATCTGAGAACAATAGTCTAAGTGTGTTCTGATCAGGGTCTTATACAATCGAATGATAACTGTTTTATCTCTGCAGGTCTGCGTCCTTCTCATTATTGCAGCAATCCTCTGTGTTACCTCCAGCACCTTTATTATATGTCCCCTAAATTTCAGGTTTCTATCAATCATCAACCCCGGAGATGTTATCTCCCCTACTTCCTCCAATATAACTCCTCCCATAGAGTATGCAGTGTCCCATCGATGTTTCCCAAACCTCAAGACCTTACATTTTGCTGCATTAAACTGACACCCACATTCATTTGCCCATCTATCTAGCTTATTCAAATCCTCTTGCATGGCTGCCGCATCTGCACTATTACTAATAATCCCTCCCAGCTTCGCATCATCTGCAAACAACTGAATATACCCTTGCAATCCACTGACAATGTCATTGATATAAAGGTTAAACAATATAGGTCCTAGTACTGAGCCCTGTGGGACCCCACTTGTAACCTCTGCTTCCTTGAACCTGCCCCACCATACACAACTCTCTGATACTATCGGACAGCCAATCCTGAATCCAGTTGACCAATCTGACATCCAGATCCATGTGGTGCAACTTAAATATCAGCTTATCATGTGGCACCCTGTCAAATGCCTTCACTAAGTCTAAAAAAATGGCAGTATATGCCTTTTCCTCATCTAATGCTCTTGTAACTTTATCATAAAAGACTAGCATATTGCTAAAAACAAGCCTGCCCCTTCATAAATCCATGTTTACTCTCACAGATAACATTACCCTCATCTTCCCAATGCTGTATATGGTCCTTCACTACTTTCTCCAAGATTTTACTAACTACTGATGACATACAAGCTGGCCTGTAATTACACACTTCCAGTCTGCTACCACCCTTATGCAATTGCACTATCTTACCTTCCTTCCATTCCATGGGCATCTTTCCCGCAGCCACACTTTCATTGAAAAGCCAGGTCAAAGGCACTGTTCCCACAGCTTTACTGGCATCCAGAGTACTCAGTATTTGAAACACACTCTCCTCCTGCACCTCTAAACCTCGAATGTGCCCTATCCCTCTAGCATTAAAACTGACTCGTCCAGCATGAAATACTCCGATAAAATGTTCATTGAACACTTCCGCTATGTTCTCTGCATCAGTCACTCTATTCCCATTTTTATTCCACAATATCATTCTTCCACAGTCATTTCTCCTCCTACTGGCCACATATCTAAAAAATTCCCTAGGATTTTTTTTGGATCTTAGGGCCAAACTCCTCTCATATTCCAGTTTCATCTTCCTTACCATACTAGTCACTCTTCTGGCCTGTGTCTTATACTCTTCATGCATCTTCTCTTCACCTGTCTCCTTATATCTCTTCCATAGCCTCTTTTACGCATGCAATTCCTGTTTAATATTGTTTGTCATCCAGTTTACTCCAAATTGTGTACTCTTGTTCACCTGTGGTATACAACTTACCATTGCTGCTAACAAATAGTCTTTCATAATTTCCCATGCACTAATGATATTCCAGCCTTCCAATTCTTCCCTCCATGAAACTTTCCCAAGTTGATGTTTAAGACTATTATGAACACCTGCCTTATAATTCCACATACATTCCCTTCTCTTTGATACTCCTGCATGTCTATTCATTTTCCAAGTCAAAACCATATGGTCACTCTCTCCAACTAGTGGGAGAGATGTCATCTCAGTTATTATCAACTCTTCTGATGTTATGACCAAATCCAAAATTCTTGAACCTCTATTACATGTTGCCTAAGACATTTGTCCCTCAAGAATTCTAGATATTCCATTCCCTTATTGCTACATGCATCTTCCTCTCCCCAATTTATACTACTGTAGTTAAAATCTCCCATAACAATCATTCTTCTTGCACTTGCCAAACTCAACTGTCTAAACATTTCCTGGTCCCCACCCTCTGTGCTCCTGGGTCTGTAGCAACACCCAACTAAATATCCTGTCTTGCCCACCTCTACCTCACATCATATGCTTTCAAAATCATTAGTGCCACTGCCTTCCAAAGTCTCCACTCTTAGAGGGAATAGGTCGTCACTTATCATAAGCAGTACTCCACCACCACACTTTCTCTTCCTATCCTGCCGAAAAATGCTGTACCCAGCGACTTCTATTCCTGTTATTATATCCTCTTCTGCCAACCATGTCTCAGTGATCCCAATAATTTTTAGCCAAGCTGATACTTTCTGCACCACCAATTCCTCTCCCTTATTCCAGATACTCCTGGCATTAGTATAAAGCATATAAATGCCATTGTTTCTATACCCAGCATTGTCCCCTCTAGACTCCACTGGGCTCAGTGTTAGCTGATGTCGTCCATTGCATTCCTCCTCTCCACATAGGAGAGGAGGAGGAGGCTGTTTCAGCAGCAGCAGGAATGAAACTTGTTCTGTGAGTTTGGAGTGAATGTGAAGGAGTATTGGATGGCAGCTGCGCACATTTTAATGGGTTTTGGTGCAGGGAGGGAATTTCGATGCTTATTCTGATGTGCATTTACCATAGAGATATTTACAGAAGATGCATACATCAGAATATAAATGCATGTAGTAATTACTAATATATTAGTAATATAACATATGTTGTTGTTGTTGTCTTGTCCTTTGAAGAGTCTTAGATGTTTCCGTGCGCTCCTCGTACTGCTTTGGCTATGTCTGTGATTTTGTTTGTATAGAGCTGTTGTTCAGGATTAGGATCTATTTCTTGCAAGGCTGCTGTAATTGCTGGACAGGTAAAGATGTGAGTGGGTGTCAGTTCCGTATTGGGGCAGTTGTTGCAGTTTCTATATGTTCTCGTATCTATATGGCCTCTTTTGCTAATTTATCAGCTGCTTCGTTGTGATCAATGCCTACATGAGCAGGAATCCATTGTAGAATGCAACTTTTACCTAAACACTTTAGATGATTTAAGAGTTTATGGATGTCTTGTGTGAGCTTGGTATTGCCATTTTTGATTGCCTCCATAGCTGATCTTGAGTCACTGTAAATTATAATTCCTTCAGATTGTTGAGATGATGATAGATTTAAGTAGGCTTCTAGTGCTTTAATTATTGCGTAGAGTTCGCTGGTAAAATTGGAAGCGATTCTCCCAGATCCAACTTTTATTGAAAGTTTTTCACCTTTCGGGAGTAGAAGGAGAACACCAGCGCCTCCATTAATCATATTGGTGTCTGATGATCCATCGGTATAACAAATAACCTGTTTGGAGGATGAAAGAAGGTTGATGGTATTTAGGCCTTTTTCTTTAAGCATTTCTTTTGGTTCTTTTTTTGTACAGAGTTTGGTAAGGTTTAGATTTATGAAGGTATTTGAAGGTAAAGGACTGGAAAATAGAGGTTCTTTGTTTATGTGGACATTTAGCTGATCAAGACCTATTTCTTTCCTGATAGTGTCATCATATTGTAAAGTCGATGATCTGTGAAGTCTGCAAATTTGGTTCCAATGTTCATAGGTTTTTAGGGAGACATGATCACTTTGGTAGCTTCTGATATTATTTATGAATTTTATGGTGGCAAATTTTCGTCTGTCCTCCAGCAGGTCAAGCCCACATTCCTGTTGGGCTCTGATGTTGTTAGTGGATGAGACTGCACCAATGATAATCTTGGATGCTTTTGCTTGTATTTTGTCTAGGTTTTTCTTTACCGATGAAGCCGAAGGTGACCAGATAGGTGCTGCATATTCCATTATTGGCCTTATTAGTGTAGTGTAAGTAGTTTTGAGGATTTTTGGCTTTGCACCCCAATTTGTTCCACAAAGCCTTTTCAGTATATTTAATTTTTTTAGAGCTCTGTTGGAAGTGTTAGAGATGTGTTGTGCAAAACGTAATTCCTGATCAAGCGTAATACCAAGGTATTTTGGATTTGTGACTTTTTCAATTAGCTTGTTATTGATCATGACTTTGGGATTGTAGGAATGTCTATTTTTCCTGTCTGTACTAAATGTACTTAGTTTTGTTTTGTCTGGGTTGATTTTAAGTTTGAGTTCGTTTGACCATTTTTCTAATCCTCTCATGGATTTGTTTAGAATTTCCTCTGATTCTTTGATTTTAGCACTAGTGTGCCAGATGGCTATATCATCTGCATAGCAAGTTACTTTTGTGTCTTCTGTAAGGTAGGGATGAATATTATTGACATATAGAAGGAATAGTAAGGGACTGAGTACTGAGCCCTGGGGAACACCAGCCCAGGTTCTCCGCTCTTTTGATATTGCTGTATTGATTCTGACTTTGATCTTTCTTCCTCTGATGAAATCAGCAATCCAGATTAAAGCGTTTCCTCTAATTCCAATATCATGTATTGTTTGTATTAATTTTTTGATCCAAACACGATCAAAAGCAGCAGTCATATCAAGGAATATGGCAGTTGTCTTTTTTGTTGGTTTTTCCTGAAATGAGTCTATTATTGTTTGGCAGAAATGGAATAATTGATCTGTTGTCGAATGACGAGTTCTATAAGCAGTTTGGTAGTAGTTGATTTTCTTATTTTTTGTCAGCCAGTGCATAAGCCTGGAGTGTATGATTCTTTCAGTAATTTTACAAAGTATGCTAGTTAATGCGATAGGTCTGTAACATATAACATATTCTGTACACATTATGACAGGAAATAATCTGAAATGTAATAACCACTATTTTTGCTTTGTTTAGGACACTATAATAGCTTATCAGGCTATTATTGAATATGCCATTCAGTCACGACTGAGAGAAGTAACAGATATTACCATTACTGTTGAAGTTCCATCAGTTTCTGGTTTTGTTAAGCAGCTACACATTGGGGAAAAGAATCTGGCTCAACAGCAAACATTAGAGGTAAGTAATATATGTTATTTATCATTTAATTCTTTTATTATAAATTAGAAATTATATTAAAAAAATACAAAAAATACATGTAAGCTGTTGAAAGATTAACAGATGAACTGGAAATTTTTTTTCAGAATAGAACAAAGAAAGAGACAAGGGAACATCCCTGCAAGTTGTTTAAAGGAATGAGAGTGATAGATGCATGGAATCCATTGCTTGAGAGAGAGTGGTTAGAATGCAGGCAATGGATGAGTTTAAGAAGTGGTTTTCATAAAGCAGATCTCGCATTCTATGATCTTCATGACTCCAGGGAAGTCATAATAATAATAATAATACTCCAGGGAGGTCATGATAATAATAATAATAATAATAATAAAATGTGTACTCCGTTATTACACAATTGGAAGAACAATGGAACATTGTGCCCTTCAAATGGTAAAGACCTGGGTCAATTCTCATCATGACAAGGAGAATACTTAAATAGACTTTTTCAATTGAAGGTGAGTTAGCTGATCTCATATGGAGGTAGCAAAATTTTTTCTCCCAGAAACTCGTGTTTTTCATCCTGCATACAGACAAATCAGCCTTCATAATGCACACAATTTACAGACAAAAAATACTGTTGTTGGTGATGATGGGCGGTAGATGCCATTGATGGTAGTATGTGAACTAAGTAGTGGTGGAGAGGGCGAGATGTATTTAGCGAAGTAGAGTAGAGTGTCTTCCTGCGATCAGTCCTTGGACTCCCATGATAATAATAATAATAATAATAATACGTTATTATTATTATATGTAATAATAATAATAATAACCTATGCCAATAAAGGAAATCTCTTGCAATTCAAGATAGAAAAGACTATACCAGTTGTTGTGTCAGAAAAAGTGCCGATTCACTTTTAATGAGTCATCCTATTTCCGACCCAACATAAGGTAACGTAAAAAAACCATGGATATGGACATGCTTATGCCTCCAGAAGAAAATGTGCATTTTGGTAACTCAGAACTATGTCTAACCAATTTTCTAGTAGATATTAAGTGAATTTTGAGTAACCCATAATTTAAATAGATAATGTTTGTGGATTATTTAACAAAGGAAAGTTATGTATAAATGATGAAAGATGTATATAAGGTGATATATGTATTGAGCCATGTCAAAACAGGTCGGAGTTGCGATGACCAATCAGCCGCCGCTGTGTGCATGACGTAGTCACCAAGAGAGGGTGCTCACATTAACTATATAGGTTTCGGCACATAATTCAATCACCCTCTTATTTTTCTGTTCCTGGTTCCTGATCCAAGTGCTGGATAGCTGTGAAGCTTGCCACCGTACCCAGCAACATTCTCCCATTGCTGTGCATGCCATTTCGACCGTCGCCACAACTGAGGAATGCGGCCAGAGTTCCAGAAAAGAGCCGTTGGTTAGCCTTGCCAACGTATAAATCAGTGAAGAGGTGAACCTTTTTTTCATTTGCACAGCCTTGGTACATCTTTTGGAAAACTAGGGTTTAGTTAGGGAATGGCAGGTCAGAGTACTGTGGGAAATGTATGATTCCATGCCAGTGAGGATTGCTTTGGTTATGAGTTCGGTGCATATGTTTGGGTTGGAAGATTGGAAGCAATAGTCTAACCATGGGGATGAGGCATAGAAGTTGCAGAGGCTGTCCCACTTGGCACTGTTATAATGCCAAACTACTCTTGTATGGGAGTGACTGTGTAAGCATGTTGTTACATGAGGGAGAAGATGAGCACTAGGTTGTGGTCAGAATTGTCTGGCAGGCTCTCTACGTTCACTGTGTATTTGGAAGGGTCTTTGGTCAGGAAGAGGTCTAGGGTATTTGGAGAGTAGTTTGGGTTGTCGGATATTCTGGTTGGCATCTGAACTAATTGTGTAAGGTCATTAGTGATGGCGAATGTTTCAGCATCTCTATCTGCAAGATCTGTACAGCAGGAGGAGGAAAACCAGTTGGTGTTGTGGACATTATTATTATTATTATTATTATTATTATTATTATTATTATTATTATTATTACGGGTATCTCCATGGAGTCAGTAGACTCATCGCGGGAGACCCAAACTAGCAAAACAATATCTGTCATATCTCTTCCTGAATTCATTTACAGACGAAAAGCTCACAACTAAGTCAGGAAATGAATTCCACTCATTCACCACTCTCCAGGCAAAAAACCTTGTTCTGACACCTTTGTTAACCACACTCTTCTTTAATTTCCAGGGATGAGCTCTTGTTCTTCCATCACTATCACACAGCTGAAACATTTCCCCTGCATCAATCCTATAAAAACCTTTCAATAATTTAAATGTTTCTATCATATCCCCTCTTCTTCGCCTATCAACTAATCTCTGCAATCCACAAGCTCTCAATCTATCAATGTAGGGAGCATTTTTTATATCACTCACCAACTTGGTCACTCTTCTCTGAACCCTCTCCACAGCCTCCTCATCTCCAAGGAATCCAGGTGACCAGACCTGAGCACAGTAATCCAAATGTGGAAGTATCAACGCTTTATAAAGGGGAATAATAACCTCTTTATCTCTGGATGTCAGTGTGTTCCTCAACAACCAAGTAATCCTATGTGTAATCTTGGACACCTTAGCAATGTGTCCTCTGAACTTCATCTCCCTATCTACCAACACCCCTAAGTCCCTAGCCTCATCAATCTCTTGGAGTACCTTTCCATCAATGTAGTACACAGCTGGTAATCTTTTAATCCCAAAATGCATGACTTTACACTTTTCCACATTAAGATGACATCCATTATCTTTTGCCCATTTTACCAGCTTATTTAAATCATCCTGCAAACTTTCAACATCAGCTTGATTTTTTATTGCGCTACCCAACTTTCATCATCAGCAACCAACTGAATATCTCCCTTTAAGCCATTTCCTATATCATTTATATACAAATTAAACAACAATGGCCCAAGCACAGAGCCCTGAGGCACAACACCGGTCACCTGCCTCATTCTGGACTCGGCTCCTCCATACACCACCTTATGGTATCTCTCCCTGAGCCATTCTCCTATCCATATCACCAATTTAGTATCCATTCCCATCTGCTCCAATTTGCGTAACAGTCTTCTATGGGGTATCCTGTCAAAAGCCTTAGCAAAATCCAGAAGTACCACCGTGTAGCCAGTTCCTTTGTCCAACTCAGATGTCATTCTATTATGAAAAGTTAATAGATCTACCTTTAACAAAACCATGTTGGCCTCTATAGAGTATCATATCCTGATCCACCCATTCTTGAATTTTGTCTTTAACCAACTTTTCCAATACTTTTATCACTACTCCAGAGATGGTGATTGGTCTGTAATTAACTACCGCAGTTTTAGAGCCACCCTTATGCAAAGGAACCACTTTGCCTAACTTCCACTCCTTAGGGACCATACCATAGTTCAAACTTAAATTAATTATCCAAGCAATTCATTTGCACATTCATGCCTCCTCACTGGAGGCATGAAGTGGCTACTGCCAAGTTTCATCTTCAGAGTTGGGTCCACAGTTTCTACCATCTCCTCATGACATGCAATGCAGGTGTGTCTTGCTAGAAGGTGTAACATGCTCAACACACTGTTATTAATAAACTAGAGATCCAGCACCTCCTCCATTTGAGAGTACAATTGTAAAGTGGACTCTCAAGCCAGTTTTAGATAGTATGCAGGAATGAACCTGATGGTAATGTATCTGAAGGCTTCCTGATTAGCTGGTGAATAATTCTAGGGGCACAAAGATATAATTCTATTATACCTTTGTGTCCTGTCCTTTTTCCATGGTCTGATTATTATTTCCTCTCTCCTGATGAAATACCTGTTCTTTAATCATGGACTACAAAGGCATATTTTTGAGAGAACCAGGGCTTGGATACAAGTCAGGGGTTTGCACTGAAATAATCCTTACTGAAAGATGGTCTTTATTTCCAACTACACTGCAAATTCCTGACTTGTATCCAAAACTCTGGTTCTCTCAAAATATATGCAGTCCATGATTAAAATGCAGCATAGTTTCAATGGCTCAAGTCAAAAACTCCTGCTTCTCACTCAGACTTAATAGGCATAAGAAGGTGTAAGAAAATCATCATCAAATTCAAAGCAGAATCAAAAGGAACAAATGCAGTAAGGTTATTATCTCCTGTGCAGCTGGCTGTCAAGCCTTTTGATCCCTCACTAATGCTGTTTGGAATAACTTCTGCCCTTCTTTGTTTCCACCTCTTTAACATCCTGATGTAACATGGTGGTAACATCACTCAAGGATAAGGCAGACTACTTCGCATTAACCTTTCCCTTCAACTCTTGTATAGACAAGAAGGCATAAGAACTTTTTTGTATAGAGGTAATTTAGGGGATTAAGGACTGCTAGTGCGAGTGATTTTAAGTAGATACACCCAAATACAAGCAAGAATTTATAGATATATGGAAGGATAATTTCCATTTCATTGTGGTACCTCTAATACAATAATACTAATTACATTACCTGATGTTTGCACATACTACACACTTTGACATATTTTAGATTATATTCTAAAGTATGTCATTAAGTATGTAATTTAAATAGACATGATTTATATTACAGTATTAATTTATTTGGTCATGAATAATAATTTCTAAAGTATATGTCAACAGTTTGGTCATATTCTTAATCATTTGTTTCTATAATACTTCAATAGTTATTATAATTGAATAATTTCATGTTTTTTTAAATTAATTTTGTTTTAATTTCCAAAGACATAAATTTAGTCTTTGTACATACCATTTATATGTATTAAAAATAGTTTTAGATATTGTTAGCAATTTTTTTTTTTTTTTCAATTTGACTTTCAGATTTCTGATGCCTGGGGAGTTGTGATAGTAAAAGCTCAAGGCTCAGGTGTTGCTCTTGTTCAGCTCTCAGTTCAGTATAATGTAGATTGGCCTCGTTTTCAAACGCAACCTCCAGTTGATGCTTTTTCATTAAAGCTTCAGTCCCGTTTTTTTGGACGTAACAGTTCTCATATAACTGTTAATTCTTGCCAAAGGTAAGAGAATATGTGGTTTTGTTTGAGGAAGAGGAAGGATAAATGTGTTAGTATGCTATGCCTTCTTATTAGTTTATATCATTCATAGTTAAGGAAAATTATTAGCATTTTGATAATAATCTTTCACTATCCAACTGCACAAAAACAAAACACCAATCATACTTTTACTCTCCTAAAATTTAGTCATTGATAATTACCTCACTAACTCCACTAGCAATTCATTCTATTCACTTATTACTTACTATAAGAAAAAACCTAGATCTGATATCTGGGGAATTAGCTGTGTTCTCCTACCAGGATCTTGGCTTACTAGCCATCGGTCATGCTTGTAGCATGTTGAGCACAGTTAAGCCTGGGATGGATTTCCATGGTGGGTTGGCAACCCATAGCACAGTCAAAAACCCTGATGGAACTGATATAGATGGCAGTGCCAATATTTCGGTGAAGTCTGGAAGGCCATACCCAGGAAAGGAAGTCTTAGTATCATGCTGCCACATGGACCCCCCTTCCCTAGGAAACATGGTGTCATAAGGAGCCATGGCAAAGTTGATACTGAGCAAGAGCTGGCAGAAAGCTATAAAATGCATCTCCCAAGATGTTATGTGGCCATCATGAGAGATTAGGCCACAACCCCTCCACTACAATGCCAAGAAGAAGAAGAAATAAAGACCGTAAAGCCCATGGCCAGAATGGGCAATCACTGGATGTGACTAAATTTCCCCAACTATATGACTACCCTGATTGACACCATTTATGGAGACCAGAGCATGATGCAGTGGGGAAGCTTTCCCAAATAATAAGCAATACTGGAATAGCCCAAAGAATTCAATACAATCCTCTTTTCCTCTATATAGGAACATTTAATTGTCGAACGTTTAAAGACAAGGAAGCCCTTACCATCTTACAGCAAGAACTAAAACATATTAAATGGGACATCATAGGTTTAAATGAAGTTCGCAGGTAGGATGAACATTTAATAAAACTAAAAAAATGGAGAATACTTATACTATTATGAGAAAAACTAAAGGACAATATGGAGTGGGATTTCTAATGAAGAAAACAATTACACACCTTATAGAAGAATTTAATTATACAGATGAAAGAATAATAGAAATTACACTTAAAATAAACTCAAAACTTAAAATCAGGATCATCCAGATATATGCTCCCACCTCATCCCACACTGATGAAGAGATAGAAGCATTTTATTACTCACTGCAGCACACTCTAGATAAAAAAAGAAATAGTAATCAAAACTCTACTATAGTAATGGGTGATTTTAATGCCAAAGTATTCATCCCATTCACCAAATAGATACAATAGGACCATACATATATGGTACAAGCAGCAACTCAGGAATGGCTCTTACAGAATTCTCTATCAGTAACAAGCTTTATATTATGAATACATTTTTTCAGAAAGCCCTCAAAAGAAAATGGACATGGAGAAGTCCAAATGGAGAAATAAAAAATGAAATAGATTATATACTGTGTAATAAGAAAGAAATAGTTCAAGATACCTCAGTACTAAATCAAGTAAAAACAGGAAGTGACCACAGACTGGTCAGAGCCAAAATTAAAATAAACCCCAAATTGAAAAGAATAAAATGGCTAAACAACAAAAAATCAAGAAGTTTTGACTTAAAACCTACAAAAAAAAAAAAAAAGAAGAAGGATTACGAAGAAAAACTCAATTCAAAAACTAGACTTAATAAATATATTTGAAG
Organism: Typopeltis vanoorti; assembly: GCF_054136105.1. Taxonomy (NCBI): domain Eukaryota; kingdom Metazoa; phylum Arthropoda; class Arachnida; order Uropygi; family Thelyphonidae; genus Typopeltis; species Typopeltis vanoorti. The sequence goes on from NC_143557.1 coordinate 136,018,775, forward strand.
AAGAAGACATAAATAAAATAAGCAAAAACCTAACGGAAGTAATGATCTCAGCAGCCAATGAATTCAAAAGCAACAAACAACAAAAAGACCATAAACCTTCAGAGGAAACCTTCTTCTTCTGCAGCTTTTCCCACTTAAGTAGGATCGCTGTTTGTGGTGAGTCTCCTCCACAACTTCCTGTCTTGGGCTGTAGCCACATCCAAGTTCTTCATCCTCAAGTCCTCCTCCACCATCTCCCTCCATCTCTTCTTTGGCCGTCTGCGCTTCCTCTTCCCCTGCACATCTATCTGCATGACCTTTCTTCCCACATACTCTTTCTCCCTCCTCATCACATGACCAAACCATCTCAACATTGCCTCCTGTATCTTTGCTCCTAAGTTTGTAACTTTCACCGTTCCCCTTACATAGTCATTTCTCAGACGATCCTTTCTGGTCACACCGCACATCCACCTAAGCATTCTCATCTCTGCTACCTCCATCCTGCTAATGTTATTTTCCCTCAGGGCCACAGTTTCCATAGCATATGTCATAGCTGGTCTCACTACTATCCTGTAGATTAGGCTTTAAGATTGATCGGTACCCTCTTATCACATAGCACTCCAGCCATCTCTCTCCAGTTCCTCCATCCTGCTTGTATCCTGCATCCCACTTCCTTCTCAGCCTCACCATCCTCTTTCATTGTTGAACCTAAGTATCTAAAGTCACTGACCTTCCTGATAACATTTCCTTCCAGCTCCAGATCTGTCTCCTGGCTGCCATCCACTTTGCAACACACATACTCGGTCTTACTTCTGCTCAGTCTCATACCTCTCTCTTCCAGTACTTTCCTCCAACTTTCCAGTTTGGCTGCCACGTCTTCTCTTGATTCTGCACACAGCACGATGTCATCTGCATACAACATAGTCCAAGGTGCGTCTTCTCTCACTTTCTCCGTCACCACCTCCATCACAATATTAAACAGGAATGGACTTAATGCAGACCCTTGATGCAAGCCAACTGTCACTGGAAAACTTTCTCTCACTCCCAGGCAGGTTCAAACACTTGTCTTCACATTTCTGTACATCTCCTGCACCAACCTGACATATTTCTCCGGTACCTTCTTCTCCCTCATACACCTCCAGACTTCTTGTCTTGGCACTCTATCATACGCTTTCTCCAGATCAATAAATACCAGATGTAGCTCCTGTTGCTTCTCTCGAAACTTTTCCATCATCTGTCGTACCCCAAAGATAGCATCTGTGGCTGATCGACCAGGCATGCAGCCAAATTGCTCCTTTGCAATCTGCACCTCCTTCCTCAGTCTTCCATCAAGAACCCTTTCTAGGATTTTCATTGTGTGAGACATCAACACTTTATTCTTCTTGTGCATTCCCTTTACCCTTGTAGATGGGGCAAAGAGTACTTTTCCTCCATTCCTCGGGTATATTTTCCTGTTGGCAAACTTTCATGAACAGGTCCCACAACAGATCAATTCCCTCTTCCTCCAGTGCCTTTCATGCCTCCACTGGAATCGTGTCTGGGACCACTGATTTTCCATTCTTCATCCTCTTCAGCCTCCTTCATTTCCACTCTACTGATGTTCTGCACTATCCCCTCAGAAGATTGCCCATCTTCTCTGTGAGTCCTCGCATTTTCCTCATTCAAAAGTCCCTCAAAATATATTCTCCATCTGTTTCTTATGTCCACATCCCTCCATAATATTCTTCCTTCAGCAGCTTTGATCTGCCTCACATGTACCATGTCCTTTGAAGCCTTATTTCTACATTTTGCCAATCGATAAATCTTTCTCTGTCTCTTACTTTGTTTCTAATTGTTTCAGAGGAAACCATACAACTATTAAAAAAGAGATGAAATATGAAACAAGACAAAAACTTAATTTCTAAAATAGAATATGCAGAACTATTATTATTATTATTACTATTATTACGGGCAACTCCAGGGAGTCATTGGACTCATCGAGGGAGGCCCCAAATCATATTCATCACAACTATTTGACATTCATACAGTATCTATCATACCTCGCCTTAAACTCATTCACTGTCACAGCATCCACCACAGACTCTGGGAGCGCATTCCACTCATTCACTACTCTAAAAGTAAAGAACCCAGCTCTAACACCTTTACTAACCACACTTTTGCCCAGTTTCCATGGATGTCCCCTAGTCCTCCCACAACCAGCCCTGTTCTCAAAAATATCTTCTGAATCAATTTTATAGAAACCGTTCAGTAATTTGAATGTCTCAATCATATCTCCCCTCCTCCGCCTATCAACCAATTTTTGCAACCCACAAATCCTCAACCTGTTCTCATACGGTTCATTCCACAGACCTGCTATCATCTTGGTCACTCGCCTCTGGATCCTCTCCACCTCCTCCCCATCAAGAAGAAACCTAGGTGACCAAATCTGAGCACAATAGTCTAGATGGGGTCTTATCAAGGCTCGATACAGAGGAACAATAACCTGCTTGTCTCTGCTTGTCATCGTATTCTTCAGCAACCAAGTGATTTGATGAGCTGTTTTGGTCACTTTTGCAATGTGTCCCCTAAATTTCAATTCCTTATCTACCAACACTCCTAAATCTCGTGCCTCATCAATTTCCTGGAGCACGGTTCCACCAATGCAGTAAACTGCCGCCAATCTTTTCTCCCCAAAATGCATAACCTTACATTTTGCCACATTAAACTGACATCCATTCTCCTTAGCCCAGACCTCCAATCTATCCAAATCATCCTGCAAAATTTTGACGTCATCTGCATTCACTATTGCCCTACCCAACTTCGCATCATCCGCAAACAAATGAACTGTTCCTCTCAGATCATTTCCTATATCATTTATGAACAAATTAAACAGCAGTGGTCCAAGAACAGATCCTTGTGGCACACCACTAGTCACAGGCCATCTTGTGGACTCTACTCCCGAGTAAACCACTCTCTGATATCTCTCCGTCAACCACCCTCCTACCCATCTCACCAACCCTATGTCCATTCCCATATGCTGCAATTTACTGATTAGAATTCCATGTGGAATCCTGTCAAAGGCCTTGGCAAGGTCCAGTAGAATCACCGTAAACCCATTACCCTTATCCAGTTCAGCCGTCACTGTGTTATAATACGTGAGCAAGTTACTGAGGCATGACCTACCCTTCACAAAACCATGCTGTCCCCGATACAGTATCCCATTTTCTTCTATCCAATCTTGTATTTTCCTCTTGACTATTTTCTCTAAGACCTTGACAATGATTCCTGATATGCTAATCGGTCAGTAATTTACTACAGCAGTCTTGGAACCACCTTTATGCAGTGGAACTATTTTCCCCTCTTTCCACCCGCTCGGGACTAACCCAGACCCGAGACTCAAATTAAACAAAATGGTCAAGGGTACTGACAATTCTTTAGCTGCTTCTCGTACAACACGAGCTGGTATACCATCCAATCCCACAGATGTATTGACATTGAGGTTATGCAATAGACTACTCACCTCCACTTCATTAACCACAATTCCCATATAATCTACTGGTTTATTCGTTTCTGCAATGTCACCACCTGGATGATATACTTTTGCAAAGTGCTCACTCAGTAACTCAACTATCTCAACTGATTCAGTTACCTCCCTACCATCGGCATTCTTTAAAATCAATCTGCCATGTACATTTTTCCTTTTACTTGCTACATATCTAAAAAACTGTTTAGGATTCTCTTTAGCCTGCATGGCCAATGTTCTTTCGTAATCCTTTTTTGCTTTTCTTACCACACTCGTCACCCTTCTGGCCTGTGCTTTATACCGTTCATGTGCCTGCCGGTCACCCTTCTCCTTAAATTCCCTCCAAGTTGTTTCTTTTATTGCAACTCAAGCTTAATGGTGTTATTCATCCATTTAACCCCTACTTGATTTATTATTCGGACTCTAGGTATACAGTCAGCCATTGCTTCATGCAAGCACTTCTTAACTACCTCCCATGCACTATCAACTTCTAGTCCTTGCAGTTGTACATGCCATGGCACTGAACCAATCAAACTCCTAAGCTTGTCATACTTTCCAGCCCGATAATTCCACATGTACCCTGTCTTAATTGAAAATTCTACACCTTTAGCCACCTCCCAAGTTAAGACCCTATGATCACTCTCACCGATTGGTGGCAATGTGGTCATATTTGTTACAGCCAAATCCTCAGATGTAATTACTAGGTCAAGTACTCTCTGACCCCTAGTATTTTCCATTACATGCTGTTGCAGATAGTTATCCCTTAATAACCGCATAAAATCCAGTTCCTTCCTCCCGTGTGTCCTCTCCTCACTCCAATCAATGCGACCATAGTTGAAATCTCCCATAATAATCACCCTCCTTCCACCCATTTCTTCTATTTGCTTGTGCATACTGTCACCACCATCTTTTCCATCACCTGGTCTATAGCAGCACCCAATTGTATATTTAGTTCTGCTAGCCACAATCTCACACCAAATGGCCTCAAATGTGCTCTTTTCTCTATCCTGCAATTCAACTTCTATTCTCCTTGGCTGGAGCTCATCAGCTATCATCAACAATACTCCTCCCCCCATTTTATTCTCTCTGTCATTCCTGTACACACTATACCCATCACATTCAATCCCACTAGTTATATCATCTACAGTCAGCCATGTTTCACTAATACCTATAACCTGTGGTCTGGAAGTGCCAACCATGGCCAAAAACTCTTCCTTCTTGTTCCTAATACTCCTAGTATTAGTGTACATGAAATTAAGACCCCCATTTGCCCCAACCCTACCTTGATGCCTTATATTAACTATCCCAAAACAATGTCCCAACTATGCCAACTATCCCAACTATGCAAAACAATAACTAAAAAGATGAGAAATAAAATAAGATCTTATTATTATTATTATTACCCAAGACCTCATTGAGTAAAAGACTCATCTGGGAGATCCTTTTATCACACACACATCTAATCATACCTTGTCTTAAACACACTCAAACTCCTTGCAGACACCACATTCTCAGACAAGGCATTCCAACCATTTACAACTCTGCATGAAAAAAACCTGCCTCTCACTCCCCTACTCACACCCTCTTTATACAGTTTCCAGGGATGACCTCTGGTTCTCCCCCGATCTCCCACTATTCTCTGTAAAACTTCTCCAGCATTGATCCTATAACAACCCCTTACCAACTTGTAGGTCTCTATCATATCTCCCCACTTCCTCCTGTCCACCAGACTCTGCAAATTACATCTTCTCAATCTTTCCTCATACTCAACATTCCAGAGGTCAGAAACTACCTTAGTCAGTCTCCTTCGGACCCTTTCCAACATCTCCTCATCCTTCTGAAAACCCGGTGACCAAATCTGGGCACAATGGTCCATGTGTGGCCTAATCAAAGCCTTATACAACGGAACAAGAATCTCCCTACTTCTACACGTCAGTGTCCTCCGCATCATTCCCAGAAGCCTTTGTGTTGTCTTTACACTTTTGGCGATGTGTCCTCTATAATTTTTGGTTCTTACCCACTATCACCCCCAGATCTCTTATTTCCTCTACCTCCAAAAATATATTCTCACCAAGCATAAATTCTGCATCCCATCTTTGTTTTCCAAATTTTAAAACCTTACATTTTGTAACATTGAAGTCACATCCCCATTTCCGTGCCCAATCACTCAATCTATTCAAGTCTTCCTGTAAGGCCACAACATCTTCACTACACTTCATGGTTCATCCCAACTTTGCATCATCTGCAAACAACTGAATATCTCCATCCAAATCTTCACCTATATCATTAATATACAAGTTAAACAGTAACGGACCTAAAACAGACCCCTGTGGCACTCCGCTAGTGACTTTCCTTTTTTTGGATATCGGTCCCCCATACACAACTTGTTGATACCTATCAGATAGCTAGCCTCCAATCCAATGCACCAATTTAATATCCAACCCCATTTGCTCTAGTTTGACTGTCAACCTATCATGAGGTACTCTATCAAAAGCCTTTGCGAAATCCACGTATATTACTGTGTATCCTTTTCCTGTGTCCAAGGAAGCAGTCACTTTATTGTAAATAGTAAGTATATTACTAAAACATGACCTCCCTTTAGCAAATCCATGCTGTCCATCAAAGATAATACCATTGTTATCAACCCAACTCTGGATTCAACTTCCGAATCTCGCAACTCATTCTCTTTATCATTCAATCTTTCTCACTTTCTAACTCTCGACCCCCCTCTTCTCACTTTCACTCTCATTCATCCTTCTTTGTTTCCATACTTTCATTCCAACATGCGACCAGATTTCGCTATCATTCTTCCCATTTTCCCACTCACTCATCTTTCTTTGTTTCTGTACTTTCAGTCCAACATGCGTCGAACTTTCGCTATCATCCATTCTTTCTATTTTTTTCACTTTCGATTTCTGCATCACGCCATTTCTAGTTTCATTCGTTCTCTCAATTTCTTTCCTTCCACCACTCTCACCTCACTTTCATCCCTTTTAACATCCATTATGGTTTTCAAATCGCTCTCTTTTTTTTTTACTGATTTTTTAACATTTTTTCACCACTCTTTCAAACATGCATTCATTTTTCCCCACGACAAACTCGCTACTAAAACTTTCTGTCATCAATTTCATATTTGTATTCATCAATTCCTTGTTCAGGTCACACTTCGCATACATCCTCCTTCCATCCTCACCAAATATCCACAAATCATTTATGTAATCGAAAGAATACATATAACATACTTCATACTTAACGAAACGACTGAAATCTAAATTAAATCATGGAATGATAATGCCTCCTCCATTTTTTGCATGTTACTAAGTCTAATAATAACAATTTCGTAATTAAGTTTTGGAAAAAAAAATCCCCCACACTAATAAAACCGGTAGTGCACAACGTTTACAGCCTCTCTTACTCAAACAATTATACATATATATTTAATTATTCCTAGAAAACTTATCCCAATCAGGAGCTCTTCTTATACATGTCACTGCGCTTGACTCACAAGCACCCTCACTGTACCTCAAATATACCTCACTGCAATAGCAACAAACCAACTTCACATGAGTAGCAATAAAATATCAATTGAAAAAGGTGTCCGACAAGGAGATATCACCCAAAATCTTTATAGCAGTCCTTCAAGAATTATTTAATAATATAAACTGGACAAACCTTGGTATAAAAATTAATAACAGAAACTTAACACACCTAAGATATGCAGATGATATCATAATTTTTGCAAACACTCCAGAAGACCTTAATATAATGATAGAAGACCTGTATCATGAAAGCAGAAAAGTCGGTCTAAAGATAAACAGAGAAAAAAACTAAAATCATGTTTAATCATTTTGTAACACCAAAAACATCATCATCATACGTATCAAGGATTTAGGCCTAGCATGGCCTGTTCCGGCCTTAGAAGTCATCGTTGAATCGTTTAAGAGGACATCCTGGTTTTCTTTTTCCTAATGGCTTGTACTTTAACGCTTGTTTTGGTAATCTTTCTGTTTTCATTCTTTGAACGTGTTTCATCCATTTATGTTTATATACCAAAAACATAATAATAGAAAACAATTTCTTGGAAAGAGTCTCTTCATATACATACTTAGGTCATCTCATTGATCTAAACTGTGGACTCCAAAAGGAAATAAATAGGAGAGTTCAACTTGCCTTGAATGCATTCAGAAAATTCAAAACAATGATGTCCCACTGTTTAAAAAGGAAGACATTTAACTAGTGTATACTTCCAATCATCTCGTATGGTTGTGAAACTTGGTCACTAACAAAAGCACTGGCAAATAAATTAACGACTTAAAGAAAAATGGAGAGGTTGAAAGTTTATTTTTCACTTGGTTAGACTATAATAAATTTAGTTTAATCCTTTATCCAAGTGTGAGCATACAAAGTTTGTGCCTGAAAATATCTTCAGGACTGGGGTAAGGTAGTACAACACCGAGCAACTCGCAGTTGGACCAAGGTGGACCAAGCTAACATCACTCCTATCTCAGTATCTCCCATAGTGCAAAACGCATCTCCTTGTGGATATGTATAATGTTATACATTAAGGGAAGGGCCACTACCCAGACTAGTTTCAACCTTTATTGAGGTCTCTTCAGTGGGAGCCAGGCCCAGAGGTGGAGATACCAGGCAGAAGCAATGGCAGGTCATCTTTACCTATAGGAGTTGCCAAACAGTGTGCCACCTTTTTTTATTAAATTACTCTGGATTTAGAGAAAGATGTTGAAAGTTTATTTTTCACTTGGTTAGACTATAATAAATTTAGTTTAATCCTTTATCCAAGTGTGAGCAAACAAAGTTTACACCTGAAAATATCTTCAGGACATAAAAAGAACCCTGAGGCACACTACTAGTGACTTTTCTCTTTTGGGATATTGCTCCCTCATATACAACTTGTTGATACCTATCAGACAATCAACCTCCAATCCAATGCACTAGTTTAATATCCATCCCCATCTGCTATAGTTTGACTATCAAAAGCTTTTTCAAAATTTAAGTATGTTACTGTGTATCCATCTCCTGCATCCAATGCTGCTGTCACCTTATTGTAATAAGAAGTAGATTACTAAAATGTGATCTCCATTTTACAAATCCATGCTGTCCAGAGCCATTTTAAGGTAACGGCGAACCTGACAGCCACTGGGGGACCTCACTCTTTGAGGTGGGGGAGGGCATTCTCTTATTTTTTTAAATAGAGAAACCAAACAAATTTTTAGTGCTTGAGCTGGGCGGTTAAAATATTACATAACCCTAATATAACTTGATGCAAAGTATTTTATGAAAATGCTATGATGAAAGAACTTAGAATTACGTTGAAAAGCTTAATTTAGTTTTGTCGATTGTCATTTTTTAAAACTCCGGTTACAAGAAACCCAGTTAAACAAAAACTGCTATTAAACTTCATTTTATTTCGGTGCTAAGCTACAAATTACTCACTTTTATGGAATTAACATTAACTTGATTTGGTGCATCCTACATCGACAGTCACAAGTTTCTGACCAACACATTGTTGATAATGCTTATGTGCAAAAGTTTTGTGCACCAAAGCTGATATAATGCAAATTGAACCTTGGAAAGTATACTGGCACTTCTAAATTTCTATTTTGAGCATTGCAAAATATAATTCATAAATGAATAGAAACCTTTTTTAAATCTTGAACAACTTTCATAGCTGAAATGCTGCAACAATGAATGAATCTTCTCATGCAGCTGCAGTTGATTGTTGAGTATACCAACCTATTTTGAGCATTGCAAAATATAATTCATAAATGAATAGAAACTTTTTTAAATCTCGAACAACTTTCATAGCTGAAATGCTGCAACAATGAATGAATCTTCTCATGCAGCTGCAGTTGATTGTTGAGTATACCAACCGTAATATATACATCACAAATCAGGTTCAGCTTTCTGCTTTACAAGTTTAAACTAGTAGATAAGTATATTGTGTTATCGTCTTGGTCTAGTTTGAAAATAGTTAAAAGTTATAGGCGAGTCATAGGACATTAAAAGAACACGCTTCCCCTCAGTATGAAACATTATGAAAGTGGTTGTACCAAACGAAAGAAAATGAAAGAACAGGCAAAGGCTATTCAAAAACTTCCAAAACTTACAATATTTTTTAAGAGCAGTGCAAGTGAAGAGTTGTTGGGGAGAATGAAGTGCATAGGAAAAGGGAAAATACAGAATCACCAGCAAATTCTGTTTCAAGCAAGTCCTTATGCAGTAATAGTGTACGGGAAGAAACAACCTCCGCTAGTGCTACAGCAAACGTATGTACAAATAATAACAATTATAAGAGTTCAGATCCCAGACTATGTCCACTGGCAAATCATATCTTACAGGAGTATTGGGTTCAAAAAGGTCCACCTGAATGCCAAAATAATCAGTGCAGCTTTAGTCAGTTAGCCCGAATAACAACTCAGATAAAGAAACTAGGTATTTAACACCAGCAATGTTTTTGCAACGGTTGTCGAATGGAGAAACTCAACTTCCAAATTGGCTTATTTATTCTCTCACAAAAGGAAAAGTATATTGTTTTGTTTGTAATTTGTTTTCAATCCCATTTATAATGAGTGGATCCAATGACTGGAAATATGAAATAAAGGCCATTTCACATTATGAAAATAGGGCGGAACACAGAAAATGCATGATGACATACTGCAGTCGTTTAAAAGTGCATGGGCGTATAAATACACAATTGGTAATCCAGGTCGACAGTGAGCATCAGTACTAGATACAAGTATTGAAAATAATAATTGCAGTTATAAAACTTTTAGTGTCTAGAGGCCAACCATTAAGAGGAGACAACCAAACCATAGGCTCGCCTAGGAATGGCAATTATTTAGGCATTTTGGAACTGATCAGTCAGTTTGATCCATTTTTATGTGAACATATAAAGAAGTATGGTAATGCAGGAAAGGGAGTCCCATCATATCTATCAGCTACTATTTGTGAAGAATTCATACAAATTATGGGAGTTAAAATGTTGGAAACTATTCTTGCTGAAGTACAGAAAGCTAAGTATTATTCCATATCGGTGGATTCAACACCTGATATCACACACGTAGACCAACTGATTTATAATAAGATAAGTTTCTGGAAGTATTCCTAAAGAGAGATTTTTACAGTTTATTCCCATTCATGGGCATAAAGCAGATATTCTTGTTAACATAGTCATGACTTTTTTGGATCAAACTAATATACCACTAAATGAACTGTAGAGGTCAGCCCTATGATAATACAGCAAATATGTCAGGACATTATTCAGGATTACAGGCTAAAATTAAGAAATGAAATGGAAGAGTGGGAGAGTAAGGCAGGAGAGATTGAAGAGGTGGTTATGAATGGGGAAGTGAGTGGTATGAGTATAGAAAATGAGAGAATGGGTGTGCAAGAGGAGCAGGGAAACGGGCAGGCTCAGGGTGGATAGGGGTACACAGCATGAGAAAGGTGGATGCTCCAAGAGCAGGTGAGCATGTGTAGGCAAGAAAGGAATGGGATGACCAGAGATCAAGAGGAAACAGTTGGAATTGAAAAGGTTTTAAAATGAAGAAGCAGAAAGGGAAATGGCCCCAGTCGAGCATGGAGAGATCACATCGAGTGAGTGGTAGTATCAGTGGAACTAGCTGTAGATCCAGAAATGACCTGTTGTGTTTGTATACCAATGCTAGAAGTATAAGAAACAAGGCAGATGAAATGGTTGAACTAATTGCGTCTGTTCACCCAAAGATTGTCGGAATAAGTGAGACATGGTTGGAAGAGGATGACATCCTGACAGGAATAGAGATGGAAGGGTATGATGTGTTTCGTGAGGACACAGGGGGTAAAAAGGGAGGGGGAGTGCTATTGATGATAGAGAAAGAGTTATGTCCATATAAAGTGGAGATGAAAGAGGGAAATAGTGCCAGTGGTTTTGAGGCAGTGTGGTGTGAGATAGAGGTGAATGCTTGGTGGGATGTTGTTATAGACCAGGTTGTGGGTGGTTGTGATAATGAAATGTGCAATCAAATTAACCAAGTAAATAAGAAAAGGGTGATCATTATGAGTGATTATAATTATGGCAATATAGACTGGAATGATGAGATAGCAACTGGAAGTAAAGAAAATGAGTTTATGTTGAATTTTTTCTTGACAATTATTCATAAAACTATTACACTTTTTTTATATAATCTTTGTCAAGTAGCTTTATTTTATCCTCCTACATGTTTCGCCAATTTTTCTATTGGCATTATCAGGGAATACAAACTAGTAAGCTAAAATGAAGGTTACAGACTAGGTTATAACTGATGGTTCTAATTCATACAAAAAATTGGTATTGCGCGTGACAATGTGCATGTCTCGTTAACGTGATTTATTCGTTATGGCTCATGACGTAATAGTTATGAAAGTTCATTTCTTTGATGTTTAATGATCTGATAAATGTTTTCCAAATTTCTGGTAAAATTTCTTTGAAACAAGAAAGAAAGAACACATAGGATATGTCAGAAATAACAGACAAGACATTTCAGGCCTTTCATGCCACTTTGCCTCTACTAACCATCACATTGAGTGGGATAAGAGCCTTATGCCATACATAGAAGATAACTACCATTCAAGAATCTTTAAAGAAGCAGCTACAGTCGCCCGTAAAACTGAAAACCTAAACAAGAATCAAGGTCTCATTTTACCAGAAATTTGGAAAACTTTTATCAGATCATTAAACATCAAAGAAATGAACTTTCATAACAATTACATCATGAGCCATAACGAATAAATCACGTTAACGAGACACGCACATTGTCATGCACAATACCAATTTTTTGTATGAATTAGAACCATCAGTTATAACCTAGTCTGTAACCTTTATTTTAGCTTACTAGTTTGTATTCCCTGAGGATGCCAATAGAAAAATTGGTGAAACATGTAGGAGGATAAAATAAAGCTACTTGACAAAGATTATATAAAAAAAGTGTAATAGTCTTAGAAAATGAGTTTCTTGAGTTTTTGAAGGATAACTACCTCAGACACTATGTAACACAGGGCACACGAGGATTGAGGGTCTTGTATTTGGTCATCTCATCAGAGGATGTAATTGTAAATGAGGTGTCAAATCATCCACCAATTGGTGAGAGTGACCATGAGGTGATTACCTGGGTGGTTGCCAGCAGTGCGAGGACCTCTGTGAGAAAAGGGTATATGTGGAACTACAAGGGGGGTGATTATGAAGAGCTCAGGAGACAGCTTGCGGGTGTAGCATGGAATGAGGAGTTAGCTGGAAAAGAGATCAATGCAGCTTGGGGGATTTTCAAAAACTGTTTAGTAGATGCAATGTCTAAATGTATTCTAAGGGTGAGAAGGCTAAATAAGGTGGGTGTGAGATGGATGAATAAAGAGATTAAGAATGCGATACAGAGAAAAAGGGCATCGTGGAGGGCATAAGAGAAGTGGAAATAACCAATTCCATGAGGTCTACAAAGACCAAGCAAGGAGGGTGACTTGGTTGGTGAGGGTAGCTAAAGAGAGGTATGACCAGCAGTTGGCTAATGAAGCCAAAAAGAATCCTAAGGAGTTCTTTCGATATGTAGTCAGCAAAAGAAAGAATAATTATGGAAGGATGACATTGATTGGAGGAAATGGTATAAAGACAGCTGTTGCAGAATGTGTGGTGGAGATACTTAATGAGCAGTTCATAAAGATCTTTCAAACTTATGAATGTGACTTCATGGAGGGATTGAGTGCAGTTGATGATGATTAGGAGAGACTGACTGTAGGTGAGCAAGAGGTATATGGGGAGTTGAGTAAACTAAATGTTAATAAGGCTGTGGGACTTGATAATATATCACCACGTATTTTGAAAGAATGTCCCAGGGAGTTGACATCTGCCTTGACATATTTTTTTAATATGAGTCTTGCACGCGGTCAAGTTCCTAAGTAGTGGAAGGAGGGCAAGATTGTGCCACTTCATAAAGGAGGTGATCGAACTCAAGCATCAAACTATAGGCCTATCGGTGTGTCAGGTGTTGTGGTTAAATTGTTAGAGAAGCTTGTGAGAACTACGATCCAGAGTTGGGTTGATAACAATGGTATTATCTTTGATGGACAGCATGGATTTGCTAAAGGGAGGTCATGTTTTAGTAATCTACTTACTTATTACAATAAAGTGACTGCTTCCTTGGACAGAGGAGAAGGATACACAGTAATATACTTGGATTTTGCAAAGGCTTTTGATGGATTACCTCATGATAGCTTGACAGTCAAACTAGAGCAGATGGGGTTGGATATTAGATTGGTGCATTGGATTGGAGACTGACTGTCTGATAGGTATCAACAAGTTGTGTATGGGGGAGCAATATCCAGAAAAAGTCACTAGTGGAGTGCCTCAGGGGTCTGTTTTTGGTCCATTGCTGATTAACTTGTATATTTAATGATATAGGTGAAGATTTGGATGGAGATATTCAGTTGTTTGCAGATGATGCAAAGTTGGGACGAAACATGAAATGTAGTGAAGATATTGTGGCTTTACAGGAAGACTTGAATAGATTGATTGATTGGGCATGGAAATGGGGATGTGAGTTCAATGTTGCAAAATGTAAGGTTTTAAAATTTGGAAAACAAAGATGGGATGCAGAATTTATGCTTGGTGAGAATATATTGTTGGAGGTAGAGGAAATAAGAGATCTGGGGGTGATAGTGGATAAGGATCTCAAATATAGGGGACACGTTGCCAAAATTGTGAAAACAACACAAAGGCTTCTGGGAATGATGCGGAGGACACTGACGTGTAGAAGTAGGGAGATTCTTGTTCCGTTGTATAAGGCTTTGATTAGGCCACACGTGGACTATTGTGCCCAGGATATGATAGAGACCTATACTAGTTGGTAAGGGGCTGTTATAGGATCAATGCTGGAGAAGTTTTACAGAGAATGGTGGGAGATCAGGGGAGAACCAGAGGTCATCCCTAGAAACTGTATAAGGAGGGTGTGAGTAGGGCAGCAAGAGGCAGGTTTTTTTCACGCAGAGTTGTGAATGATTGGAATGCCTTGCCTGAGAATGTGGTGTCTGCAAAAGTTTGAATGTGTTTAAAACACGGCATGATGAGCTGTGTGTGTGTGTGATAAAAGGGCCTCCTAGATGAGTCTTTGACTCCATGAGTTCTTGGGGTGGGTATAATAATAATAATAATAATAATAGATATGCATTGTATATACCATGCACAGGACATTCCTTGAACCTTGTAAGTGTTCATGCAGTAAATAGTATCTTAAATGTCACCATTTATTTTGATTTTGTTCAAAATCATTACAATTTCTTTTCATCTTCGCCTTATCATTGGGAAATAACTGTTTCGCATTTGGGATCTCGGCTTAAAGTGGTAAAGCAATTGTCAAGAACTCAGTGGTCTGCAAATGCAGATGCAATAAGTGCTCTATACAAAGGTTATGAAGAAATCAGATCGAGTTTGGATGATTTAAGAGGGAGTCAGGAATCATCAGAAACATGGCTTACAGCTCAGGGTTTAAGAGACAAACTAGACAACTAGAAACAAATTTTCTGACTATTTTTTGGAATGATATACTGAAACGATTTAACAGTGTGACCCAAGTCCTCCAGAAAGAAAGCACGAACTTATCTACTGCTATGATATTGCTTAAATCCTTAAAGGTATTTGTAACTGAGAAAATAAACTGTTTTGAAGACTATGAATCCCAAGCGAAAGAAAAGTCACTGGATAAGAACTACCAGGATTCATATAAATGAATAAAACAATGCAGCAGCACTCTAACATTTGTAGATGGTGGTAGAAACACAGACGACTCAAATTTGCAACTTAAGTGCAACAGGAAATTTTGAGTGGACACATTCCAATCATAGATTCCTTTGTGACTAGTTTGGATTTGAGAGAAAAACAGTACAAAGAAATGTTTAATAAATTTGGCTTCTTAGAAACTCTTCATACTTTAGATCAGCACCTCCCAAACTGTGGGCTGTGAAATAATGAAAACAAATTTAAAATGTTTTAAGACTAAGTAGATTTTTTTTTATCTTAAAAGAAACATATTTAATTTTTATTATTTATTATTTCTTTTTTGTTATTTTTTATATTTAAAAAAAAAAATCACACATTGATGCGGGTTCGCAAATTTTGCTTCCTGCGTATTTCGGCACTTAATGAATATTAGTAAATATATGCTTATTCATATAAGTTTAATTTCAAAGCAGAAATCTAAGAATTGCAGTTTCAAATATTTCACCTGCTTTGGTGTAGCAGTATTGAAGCACATCCATCACATTAAATTGTTATTAAACTTTTATGTTTTTAATTCTTTCTTTATTACTAATCATTTTAAATTTCATGTGCTTGTACTGCAAATGCACAATAACAATATATCTATCTATATAAAAATATGAGATGATGTGCCATGTCAAATGTGTATGTAAGATGCTAAAAATGTAATATTTGCATTTGATTTTTGCAATATTCATTGTGTATGTTTTGTATTGAATATAAATACAATAAATATTATAATAATATATGTCTATGTTAAAAATACCAAGCTATTTTAAACCTGGTTTTACTCCATTTCCCAAGTAAGCAAACAGACAAAACTTGGGAAATGGAGTAAAACCAGGTTTAAAATAGCTTGGTATTTTTAACATTTATTATACCCAAGGTAAAATACTTTCTAAATATATGTCTATATTACTATTTTTTTTTCGATGGGGCCGTGGAATATTTTAATTTTTCCAAATGGGGCCCTGATATCCTGAAGTTTGGGAAGCACTGCTTTAGATGATCAAGACATAAAAACTCACTGTGATGATCTAGCCAACTTCTATAGCGAAGACCTTACTTCTATAGAACTATTCATGGAATGTCTCCACTTTAGGTCACACATGATGATGGATATAGAATCAGTGAAGAAAGCAAACGGAGGTGATAAGGCCTTAACCACAAATGAAGAAGAAGATTGTGTTATCATTAACAAAATTTATGCTTATATGCATGAACATATATTTTCAGTATTTCCTAATATGGAAATCTCTATGAAGATTTTTCTTTCAATGATGGTTACTAATGCCTGCAGTGAACATTCATTTTCTAAAATGAAATTACTAAAAAAAATGAATTAAGAAACAGAATGGCACAGTCACAATTAAACCACCTAATATTTATGAATTTAGGGACACAAAACAAACGTGTTGAAAAGATTATTTTACTGATTAATAATAAAATAATAACTTGACGTTTCAACCCCTGTATTGAGGTCATCATCAGAAGGATACATGTGTATAAGAACCAAGCTACATGCTGTTGCTTGGTTCTTGACCTCAATACAGGGGTCGAAACGTCAAGTTATTGTTTTATTATTAATCAGTAAAATAATCCTTTAAACACGTGGTTTTGTGTCCCTAAATTCATAAATATGAATGCTGATCACCTAACCTTAAAAGAAAGAGTCGTCATAATCCATGGAGATGTGACCCACAAGCAGTGCAACCTCTACAGTAAGCTAAAGATATGTAGTTCCATGTTAATTAATCGACTAGCCTTTTTGAAACGATGTAGAGACAGCAATTTAATACCCAACTGCATTAAACTAAAGAAGAAATTTACATCACCTAAAGCGCTCCGTATCTATGCCAGGCTAGAAAAAGCATTGTTAAGAGAACAGATCCACAAGGCATAAAAGAACTTAGCATCTACCCAAGCCAAAGTGTTACAACTAAAATTTGAGCTATCCAGTTACGTTAATCCGGAAATTTGGAATATTCTAGACAAGATCACAGACGACTCGGCCAAAACAAAGAACAATTAATAACAAAGTTTCAAGCATTAAAACTGCAGGAAAGCACAAGACAATTACGACGCCATAATGAAAGGAGCAACCAATCACCCACAAATGCAGTTAGGAGCAACCAACCACCATCAGACCACTGCCTAGTTATCAACCAATCGGATTACAACCTCACCCAAGGTGAACGCTCGCTACTGGAGAAAGGTTTAAATTACGCCATTGCTCTGAGGTCAGTAAATAAACTAGATATAATATATCATATCGAGAGAGGTTTAAGATCCCTCCCCTCCAATTTAGCTGACAAAATACAGATAGAAACTGCCTGTTTACTAAATTCAACCAAAAAATTAAGCAGCAACCTAAACAAAGCAGAAAAACTGGCCCTTCAAATCCCTAAAAAATAACTGTGACATTATTATCACAAAAGCAGATAAAGGGAATGCCACTGTTGTTTTAAATCGGACAACCTACATTGAAAAAAATAAACCATGTGGTATCGGACCATAACACCTACCAAATGGTAACTTACAACCCCACGCAACACAACAAAAAGAAAACTACTGAACTACTTAAATCAGTTAAACCACACGAAATATCTGCTCCGGATATTATTATTATATTTTGTGTGGCAAAACAATTTTTACCTTCAAAAAGAGGTTACAGCCATGGGCTCATCACTTTCCCCCCGATAGCAAACTTTTATATGGAAGACTTTTAGCAATGAGCTCTAGAATCGGCATGCCTAAAGCCCAAAATTTGGCTCAGATACATTGACAATATTTTTGCCATTTGGCCCCATGGCCGCAGAGCATAGATACATTCCTTAGCCACCTGAACAAACAACACAAACGCATCCAATTCACCATTGAAATAGAAAAAAACAACTCTTTTCCGTTCGTAGACACACTTGTCACACGTCTTCCTTTAGGCTGACCTTCCTGACATCTTAGATCTCTTTTCCTTTGCCATTAACTCTGGGTATTTCTCTTGGAAGAACAAAATCTACAAACAGATAGAGGGAACCGCCATGGGTTCCCCCCTCTCACCCCCCCTTGCCAATTTCTATATGGAAGATTTCGAAAAACGAGCCATAGACTCAGCCCCACTCAAACTTTCTATCTGGCTAAGATATGTAGATGATGTGTTCTCTATTTGGCCTCATGGCCCAGACACGTTAGACTCCTTCCTCAGTCATCTCAATAGCCTACATCCAAGAATCCAGTTTACTATGGAAAAGGAAAAGAACAATTGTTTACCCTTCCTAGACACCTTAGTCACACGCCTGCCTAATGATACTCTTGCCTTCACTGTATACAGAAAACCCACACACACAAGCAGATACATTCACAAACTCTCCCACCACCATCCCTCACAACAATATGGCATTATTAAAACTCTTACCAAGAGAGCCCACAATCTTTGTTCCAGTGGTACTGCCCTTACTACTGAGCTTAACCACATACACAACACTTTCCTCTCCAATGGCTACAGCGAACACAGTATCAAAAAAAATAATCAGTTCTTCCCCCATTCCCCGTCCTTCTCGTCAACAAGATTTTAAAAATGCCATCACCATACCCTACATCCGTGGCACATCTGAAAAACAGCCAAGATACTAAAAAAGTACAACCTACACACAGCATATAAGCCCTACCACAAACTTGCTACCCTTATCCGTTCTACGAAAGATCAGCTCCCTCCTCTCTCTCTGCCTGGAGTTTACAAAGTACCCTGTTCCTGTAAGCTGGTGTACTTTGGACAGACAGGCAGATTAGCATCCATCCACCTGGAGGAACACAAGTCTTACATCTGTAAATACAACTATGGCCATTCAGGCTTGGCGGACCATGTTCTGGACACCACCCACAGAGTATCATGGAAGAAAACCACCATGCTCCACCACAGCAAATTCAAGAAAGAGAGACTTTTCTTAGAAGCAGCAGCAGCAGCTCTCAGAAACCAACCAAATCTTAATAAATATGGTTGCATTAAGCTTCCGAAGATTTGGGAAACACTCATCACCAGAGGTCCCACCTTACATTCCAGGCCACCTACTACCGCCCTTAGAGGGCACTCCACCTAGATAGGACTTTAGTGTCACCCACGTGGTCGGGCTTAGTATTGTAAGATTTGTGTGTGCATGTTACATTAAGTGTTTTTGTAATCCTCGTAGATGTCCTAGTGACTAGGACGAAATATAGGAAGTATTAAATTCTATTTTAATTATTTTTGAGTGTTGTAAAAAATCCATTAAGCCTCCAACATGATGTTGAGATCCTTCAGGCTGTCTCTCCTTCTCAGTTTACCGTAAACCTACACACACAGGCCAGTACATACACAAAACTTCTTATCACCACCCAACACAAAAACTAGGGGTCATATGCACCCTTAAACACAGAGCTGAAACCATTTGTTCAAATGAACAAGCTCTTAACAATGAATATGAGACCATCAAACATACCTTTATAAAAAATGGATACAGTATAAAAACCATTCACAAGATCCTCCACAAAGATACCACTAATAACAAAAAAGATTTCAAGAATGCTATTGCTATACCATATGTTAGAGGCATTTCAGAAAAAATAGACAGAACACTACACAAATACAACATCAAAACCACCTTTAAACCTCCGACAAAATTAATACACCTACTCAGTTCTTCCAAGGATCCCCTGCCACACCTAGCTCACCCCAAGGGTTTACAAAATAGATTGCACATGTGACATACCATACATAGGGGAAACAGAGCGAACCATCTCAATCAGAAAGGATGAACACAAACAACATAAAATACCTCCATTTTGGAAAAACCGGCCTTTCTGACCACGCACTCCAAACATACCAGAGAACTGATTGGAAAGGTACCAAGTCCTTACACACCAAAACCTGGTTCGAGCGGAAATTCAAGGAAGCATGTGAAATGCTCAAACATGATCCAAATCTGAATAAAAATGATGGTCTAACCATTCCAAGAAAGTGGAGGACCCATCTGCAACCTTCATAGCAGTCACGAAGAAAAATCTCAATACAAGAAGACTTGGTGAAGTTTTATTTTTTTTATTTATTTATTTATTTTTCCTGAACATTCAATAGCAACCTGTAATATTCAGAAGATAATCGTAATATAACAATATAAACTGTATAATTCCTGAAAAATCCTAGTACGCGAGGACTTTAGCAGAGTTTATTGTAGTTTTTATTGGGTTTTTTTTATCACTAGAGGGCAGGCTAAGAAAAAAGATTACTTAACAACATAGATGTAATTTACCTGTATAGAGTGCAACAGCATGTAGCTTGGTTCTTATACACATGTATCCTTCTGATGATGACCTCAATACAGGGGTCAAAACGTCAAGTTATTATTTTATTATTAATCAGTAAAATAATATTTTCAACACGTGTGTTTTGTGTCCCTAAATTCATAAATATGAGTGCTGTTCACCGTGTAACCTTAAAAGAAATAAACCACTGAAGTTTAATGATCATTGAACGTGAGATTTTACAAAATATTAACTTTGATGCCTAATACATGATTTTGCCACATCAAAATGTAGAAAAGTCACTTTATAAAGTTAGTTTTGCTATGGGGAAGCATATGGGCAAATAACAC
The DNA here is from genome assembly GCF_054136105.1 of Typopeltis vanoorti. Classification (NCBI taxonomy): domain Eukaryota; kingdom Metazoa; phylum Arthropoda; class Arachnida; order Uropygi; family Thelyphonidae; genus Typopeltis; species Typopeltis vanoorti. The sequence goes on from NC_143557.1 coordinate 136,039,662, forward strand.
AATTGTTGTGTTATTTTTGTTTTGAATATCGCCTTCACATCCACCAATGGAATTACTCGGGATTTCAACATCAATGAGTATCTTATTATTATTATTATTATTACTGAACATTAGGAAATGTGATAGGGGCCTCACATTTCTCTTTCTGCCAGGGGTCCAAGAAGGTGTTGATTAGGCTCTGATGCTGTCCATCAAAGATAATACCATTGTTGTCAATCCAATTCTGGATCCTGTTTCTTATCAGTCTTTTTAACACTTTAACCACAACACCTAATACACAGATTGGCGTATAATTTGATGCTTGAATTCTCTCATCTCTTTTATGAAGGAGTGAATTTTGTGAATTTTATAATGAATTTTATATATAAAATTAATAAAAACAGAAAAAATCTTTAGCACATTTGTGGTTCTAATAAACTTCAGGCTTACGGCCTTTTTGAGTTGGAGTCACATAAAAAACTTTCTTATTTCTTGCATCATCTTTCCAATTCTTGTGAATTTATGCACATCTTTGTATTGGAACATGGTGTTAGTAATGGTTAGTGTATGTACTAAACAAAATATGAAACAAAATATATAAAAATAAAAAAAAAAAACACGTATCACCTAGATTGCACTTTCCAATTAGATATATTATTATTATTGCATGAAGTACCTCCATGGAATGCAAAGATGGGAGATCCAAACTATCCACACAGTATCTATAGTACCTCTTCTTGAACTTATTTATAGACAAAACACTCAGAACTGGCTCTGGCTGCTCATTCCATTCATTCACCCACTTTCCATGCAAACCACCCTCTTACTCAACTTCTAGTGATAACCTCTTATTCTGTCCCCTCTAGCCAAGTGCAAGAGGAAACAGAAGAATAAGTCATTTTTTTTTTTGCTTATCAACCAACTTTTGCATTTCTCCACAAACCTTCAATCTTCTCATATGCAACATTCCACAGACCACTCGCCTCTGGATCCTCTCCACTACTTCCTCATCTTGAAGAAACCAAACTCAAGTGACTCTACCTGCACATTAATCCAGATTTGGATGGATTAAGGTCTTATAAAGAGGAAGGATACCTTCCTTATATCTGCGTGTTGGTGTTTTCTTCAGTAACTAAGTAATCTATGCAACATTAGCAATGTGTCCTCTAAACTTCAACTCTCTATCTAGAATTGTCTCCAAATCCCTAGTTTCATCAGTTACTTTGCATTTCTCCACATTAAACTGACACTCCTTATCTTTTGTCCATCTGAAAGCCTATTTAAATCATCCTGCAGCTCTCCATATTGCTGATTGACTATTACCATACCCAAATTTGCATCATCAGCAAACAAGAAGTGGTCCTAGCACAGAACCTTGCAGCACACCACTAGTCACCTGCTTTCTCCTAGATTCTGCTCCTTCATATACTACATTTTGGTGTCTATGTCTATCATATCCATATTACCAGTTTCATATACATTCCTATTTGTTCTAATTTGTGTAACAGAGTTCGATGTGGTATTCTGTTAAATGCCTTTGCAAAATCCAGCAATATCATTGTCCATTCCCCTAGTTTCCATAGCTGTCACTCTATTATAATAAATAGTATAATAAGGTACGATTGACCCTTCACAAAGCCATGCTGCCTCTCATAGATCATCATATTCTTATACACCCATCCTGAATTCCCTCTTTGAACATTTGCCCAACTTTTCCAGGTACTTTTACCACTACCACCACCAACAATACTAATACTTCTGAGATACTGATTGGTCTATAATTTTATGTGAGGATTCTGTTTCAGATATTAGCACTTTAACACTTAGTACTGTGATTATATTTACACATTATCAGTTATTTCATGTGGAATTTGTCTCACCCCCCCCCAAAAAAAAATATATATATAATGAGAGCTATTTAAGTCTCTTACATTTTTAACTACATATTTTAGCACATATTTAACACATTTTTCAGCTACATATTTAATTATAATCTTGAAAAAAAAACGTTATATGCTTGAATAATGTTTTTAATCTTCATGTTGCATTTTCTTAGTTGGACATATACATCAGAAAGTTCATCAAGTGGAATGGCTGTTCTGGAAGTTGATATTCCAACAGGCTACATTATACAACAGCAAAATCTGGACAGTTATGTACGTTCTCAAAAAGTACGTAATCTACGAGAGGCTCGTTACTCAGAGAGAAAACTTGTCTTCTATTTTGATTATGTAAGTATGTAACATGGAACCATTTTCAACATTAGAATGAATTCGCTTCTTCAGTGTATATTAATTGAATGATCATATATGTAACGATGAAAATTTATGTATATATATAACAATAATAATAAGAATAGAAGCCGTAAAAAAGCTGTAACAATTGCAGATTTGTGTGGGATATCTGATATTTCTCTCTAGGAGATAAGTTTGTTTATAATGCAAATTTATAGCACTTGTGAAACATAAACATTTTACACACACCCTTAAGGCAATACCATAAATCAACACTACTATTAATTATTTGTAACTAAAGATATTATTTTTGAATTCTCTTTGTCTCTCACTCACCACTCAATAATTCACTTCCTTTTCAGAAGTACAATTTTCATACAAACCCACTATTGCCTGATATGGTAAGCAACATACCAGTGAGATGAAAGTTGTGTAGAAAGAAGACTGCAGTTTTTGATGGCACAAAAATGTCAATGGAAAGTTCGATATTTTCTTCTCGCAGGTTTATATTACAGAAATATATATATATTACAGACTGGAAGTGTCTAATTATAGACCAGTTTGTGTGTCATCAGTAATTGTTAAGGTCTTGGAGAAATTAGTGAGGGACTATATACAGCATTGGGCAGATGAGGGTAATGTTATCTGTGAAAATCAACATGGATTTGTTAAGGGGTGCTCTTGCTTTAGTAATATGATTGCCATTTATAATAAACTGACAAGAGCGATTGATGAGGAAAAGGCATATACTGCCATTTTTTTGGATTTTGCAAAGCCGTTTAACAGGGTGCCACATGATAAGCTGATATTATTATTATCATTATTATTATTATTATTATCACCCCAAGACCTCATGAAGTCAAAGACTCATCTGGGTGGCCCTTTTATCACACACACACAGCTCATCATACCATGTTTTAAACACATTCAAACTCTTTGCAGACACTACATTCTCAGGCAAGGCATTCCAATCATCCACAATTCTGTAAGAAAAAAACCTGCCTCTCACTCCCCTACTCACACCCTCTTTATACAGTTTCCAGGGATGACTTCTGGTTCTCCCCTGATCTCCCACTATTCTCTGTAAAACTTCTCCAGCATTGATCCTATAACAACTTGTAGGTCTCTATCATATCTTCCTTCTTCCTCCTGTCCACCAGAGACTCTGCAAATTATATCTTCTCAATCTTTCCTCATACTCGACATTCCAGAGGGTCAGAAACTACCTTAGTCAGTCTCCTTTGGACCCTTTCCAACATCTCTTCATCCTTCTGAAAACCTATATTTAAGTTGTAGCACATGGGTTTAAATGTCGTGTTAGTCAAATGGATTCAGGATTGGCTGTCTGATAGGTATCGGAGAGTTGTGTATGGTGGGGCAATATCAACGAAGCAGAAGGTTACAAGTTGGGTTCCACAGGACTCAGTACTGGGACCTGCATTGTTCAACCTTTATATCAATGACATTGTCAATGGATTGTAATGGGATATTCAGTTGTTTGCAGATGATGTCAAGCTGGGAAGGGTTATCAGAAATAATGCAGATGTGGCAGCCCTGCAAGAGGATTTCAATAAACTAGACAGATGGGCAAATGAATGGGAGTATCGATTTAATGCAGCAAAATACAAAGTCTTGAAGTTTGGAATCCATCAATGGGAAGATGCATACTCGATTGTAGGAGCTATACTGGAGGAAGTAGAGGAAACAAGAGATCTGGGATAATAATTGATAGAGAACTGAAATTCAGAGAGCATATTGCAAAGGTGGTGATGGTAACCCAGAGGATAGCTGCAATACTGAGAAGGATGCTGACCTGCAGAGATAAAAGAGTTATCATTCTGTTGTATAAGCCCCTGATCAGACCTCACTTAGACTACTGTTCTCAAATTTGGTCCCCAGGATTTGAAGGGGATAAATTTACTGTGGAAATGGTACAGAGGCAGATAACAAAGATGTTTTCAGGACTGTACAAAGTCAGTTACAAGGATTGAATGAGGGAATATGGACTGCAGAGTTTGGTAGATAGAAGGAGAGGTGATATGATTGAGACTTTTAAACTGTTGAGAGGCAGTTACAGGGTAGACATTGGGGAGGTCTTTTGCTTGGTGGAATGGCAGGAAGGAGCGATGCAAAGGGACCATCCCTGGAAGTTACAAAAGGAAGCTGTGAGCAAGAGGATGAGGAGTGGTTTCTTTGCATGGAGGGTGGTTGAACCATAGAATGCATTGCCTGAGAGAGTGGTTAGAGCAGGAACGGTCAGTGAGTTCAAGGGGTATGATAAACTTTGTGTTTCCTAAGAATGACCTCCCACGATGAGTCTTTTGATTCCATGGAGGCCTGAATAATAATAATAATAATAAATAAATACTAAATTAGAGATTGTGTCCTTTTTGCAAATAAATATCACAATCAAACATTTTTAATAGGCCTAAATGTATAGCAAAAATTAATGCATTTTTTCTATACATTTAGGAAATGTTTACATACGTGATGAATAATAAAACAACCAAAAGTTATCCTTTGCTTTTTATTTATTTATTTAATTAAAATCAGCCAATGCTAAAAAATAATGTAAAATAATCTGATATTATTATTCCTGACACCTCCAAGGAGTCCGAAGACTCATCGCGGGAGGACACCCACAACTGTCTCAACTGATACAACTGCCTCAACCACTACACCGAACCTCTACTACGAATCATCTCCATCAACATGATCTACCGCCCACCTCCACCACCACTACAACTAGTATTCTATGTTTGTAAATTGCGTGTGTTCTGAAGGGCCGATTTGTCTGTATGCAGGATGAAAAACCCGAGTTTCCGGGAGAAAAAACCCTGCTATCTCCGTATGAGATAGGCTAACTCACCTTCGATTGAAAATCGTCCAGATAAAGATTCCTCCCGTTGCAACGATAATTGAACATAAGCCTATTCCAATCAAAGGGTGCAATGTACCGTCGTTCTTCCAATTGCGCTACAGAGGTGCTTATCACTAAATAGAAGATATCCTACACACGTGTGAAATTCGCTCTAGGCACTACACAGTCTATTGTATACTTCCTAAACTCATTCACCGTTTTCTCTCTCTCTCTCTCTCTCTCACCTTTCATTCAGGCAGCACATTTTGCTCACTCACCACTATCCACAATGCAAAAATCCTGCTTCTCACCCTTGCACAGCTTCTAGGGATAGTGTGTTATTTCTGTCCCTTCTTGGGGCTCTTCAGCAAATCTGAAGAGCCCCATTTATCTGTCTGTTAAATGCTTATCAACAACTAGTATTATTATTATTATTATCATTACAAACTCTGTGCAGGCAGCATATCTATTATACTGAATTTTAAACTTATTACACATCTAGCATTCACAACACATTTTATTTCTAACTAGATTAATGTAGGGAAGATTTTTCATGAAGTATAAGGAGATAGAGGTTGAATACAAGGCCATCCCTTGAAGCTGTATACAGAGAGTGAGCAAGGGAGTGACAAGAAGGTTCTTTGCATAGAAAGTGGTTGGAGAGTAGAATGCATGGCCTGAGAGTGTGGTGAGTATAGAAAATGTGAATGGGTTAAAGGCCTTGTGTGATAATATTTTTGCATGAAACGTGGATTTCCTATGATAGTCATTTGATTATTATTATTATTACAATATTACTTGACACTGAGTCCAAAGACTCATCAAGAGAGGGTATCTACTCTACAACTCTCTATCTCCACCACCCACTAACTACAATGAACCACAACACCAGTGCCATCTACTGTCCACCACTACCACTACTATTTTCACAGACAACCACAAATATCCAAGCCCAAGGCAGGATTTGAACTCGCAGCCTTTTGGCTGGAGAGCGGATACGCTAACCACTCAGCCAACCAGGCTGGCAATTTGATTTCATGTAGGTATGGTGATAATAATAATAATAACTTAGTTGGCTTAATTAAGGTTTTCTGAAAGTAATATAACAATAATTGCAGTAACTTAAAATGCTTTGTATGTTTATTTAAACATCTTTTCTTTCCTTCAGTTGGACACAACATCGACTTGTGTATCATTCACTATGGAAAGATGGTATCCTGTTGCCAATATGACTCGGTGGATTGCTGCAAGAGTTTATGATTATTATGCTCCTGGTAGGTATTAAAAATTATTGTTTTCATAATATATAACTTATAATTCCAGTAATTTTGCATAATTTTAGGTACACAAATTTTAGTGAGTGATACCACTAACTTTTTAGAAATTCAGAAAACCAGGTGACCAGATCTGTGCACAATAGTCAATAAGTGCCTAATCAAGGCCAATAGAACTAGAATCTCCTTACTTCTATAAGTCAGTGACCTCCACATCATTGCCAGAATTTCTTGTGTTTTCCTAAAAATTTTGACAATGCACCCTCTAAATTTTATCTCCTTATACAAAATCACCCGAAAATGTCTTATTTTCTCTGCTTCAAACAATATATCTCCACTAAGAGTAAATTCTACATCCCATTTTGTTTTAGAAATTTTAAAACCTTACATTTTGCAACATTGAACTGGTATCTCCACTCCAGTGCCTATTCACTCAGTATATTCAAATCTTCTTAAAAGGCCACAACATTTGCTCTACTCCTTATAGTTCATCCCAGCTTTCCATCATCTGCAAACAATTGAATACCCTCATTCAAGTCTTCTCCAATATCATTAATATACAGATTAAACAGCACACCACTAAGGCATACCACTAGCGGCTTTCCTCTTCTGGGATATTGCTTCCCCATACACAACTTGCTGATACTTATCAGATAGCCAAACTCCAATCCAACATGTTAGTTTAATATCGAACCCCATCTGCTATAACTTCACTATCAACTTATCATGTGGTAATTTATCAAAAGTCCTTGCAAAATCTAAATATACCACTGTGTATCCATCTCTCTCTCTTTCATCCAATGCAGCTGTCGCTTTATTATAATAAGTAAGCAGATGACAAGTAGGAAAGTCAAGTAAAAACATGACCTCCCTTTAGCAAACCTCTGCTGCTCATCAAAGATAATACCATTGGGTTGTTCTCAACCCAATTCTGGATCCTCACCATCCTTCCAACACTTTAACCACACCACATGACACACAGATTGTCCTATAATTTGATGCTTGGGTTCTGTCACCTCCTTTATGAAGTGATGCAATCTTCCCTTCCTTCCATTCCTTTGGAAGTTGATCCAGTGTAGGCTTCATATTAAACAAACAAGTTGTCTCCTAAGTTTCTCATAATCACCAGCTTTTTACTTCCACATAGCCATTCCTCTCGGAATTCTTCATATGGCTGGCCACAATCCATGTGATTACTTAAGGATCACTCTCACCAACTGAAGGAAAGCGAGAAACCCCACTCAAATTGCAGCAGTAGTAAGCTGTATTCCATGAGTGAAGAAGAGAACACAATTTGGTGTAAAGTGGATGACAAACAATATCAAACAGGAACTGCAGGTGAAAAAGAGATTATGGAACAGATTTATAAGACAGGTGATTATAATAGTCTAAGACGTCAACTTAAGGAAGTTTCATGGAGGGAGGAATTGGAAGGACGGGATATCATTAGTGCGTGGGAAATTATGAAAGAATATTTGTTAGTAGCAATGGTAAGTTGTATACCACGAGTGAACAAGAGAACACAATTTGGAGTAAAGGGGATGAAAAACAATATTTAACAGGAATTGCATGCAAAAAAGAGGCTATGGAAGAGATATAAGCAGACAGGTCAAGAGAAGATGCATGAAGAGTATAAGACACAGTCCAGAAGAGTGACTAGTATGGTAAGGAAGATGAAACTGGAATATGAGAGGAGATTGGCCCTAAGATCCAAAGAAAATCCTAAGGAATTTTTTCACAGAAATGACTGTGAAAGAATGACATTATGGGATAAAAATGGGAATAGAGTGATGGATGCAGAGGACATAGTGAAATTGTTCAATGAACACTTTATTGGAGTATTTCATCCTGGAGGAGTCAATTTGAATACTAGAGAGATAGGGCGCATTCGAGGTTTAGAGGTGCAGGAGGAGAGTGTGTTCCAAATACTGAGTACTCTGGATGTAAGTAAAGCTGTGGGACTGGATGGTATTTCATCACGAGTTTTGAGAGAATGTGCTAGGGAACTGACAGTGCCTTTAACCTAGCTTTTCAATGAAAGTCTGGCTTTGGCAAAGGTGCCCCAGGGAATGGAAGGAAGGTAAGATAGTGCCAATGCATAAAGGCGGTAGCAGACTGGAAGTGTTTAATTATAGGCCAGTTTGTGTGTCATCAGTAGTTAGTAAAATCTTGGAGAAAGTAGTGAAGGACCGTATACAGCATTGGGCAGATGAGGGTAATGTTATCTGTGAGAGTCAACATGGATTTGTGAAGGGGGCGCTCTTGTTTTAGCAATATGCTAGCCTTTTATAATAAAGTTACAAGAACATTAGATGAGGGAAAGGCGTATACTGCCATTTTCTTAGACTTAGCTAAGGCATTTGACAGGGTGCCACATGATAAGCTGATATTCAAGTTGCAGCACATGGGTCTGGATGTCAGATTGGTCAACTGGATTCAGGATTGGCTGTCCGATAGGTATCAGAGAGTTGTGTATGGTGGGGAAATTTCAAGGAAGCAGAGGGTTAAATGTGGGGTCCCACAGGGCTCAGTACTGGGACCTATATTGTTTAACCTTTATATCAATGACATTGTCAGTGGATTGCAAGGGGATATTCAGTTGTTTGCGGATGATGCAAAGCTGGAAAGGATTATTAGTAATAGTGCAGATGTGGTAGCCCTGCAAGAGGATTTGAATAAGCTAGATAGATGGGCAAATTAATGGGGGTCTCGGTTTAATGCAGCAAAATGTAAGGTCTTGAGGTTTGGGAAACCTCAATGGGACAGTGCATACTCTATGGGAGGAGTTATACTGGAGGAAGTAGGGGAGACAAGAGATCTGGGATTGATGATTGATAGAAACCTGAAATTTAAGGGACATATTGCAAAGGTGGTGAAGGTAACACAGAGAATTGCTGCAATAATGAGAAGGACGGTGACCTGCAGAGATAAAACAGTTATCATTCTGTTGTATAAGACTCTGATCAGACCACACTTAGACTATTGTTCTCAGATTTTATCACCAGGATTTGAAGGGGTTAAATTAACTGTGGAAAGGGTACAAAGATGGTTTCAGGACTGTACAATGATAGTTATGAGGATCTGCTGAGGGAATGTGGACTGCAGAGTTTGGTAGATAGAAGAAGGAGAGGTGATATGATTGAGAGACTTTTAAAGTGTTGAGAGGTGGTTACAGGGTTGACACTGGGGAGTTCTTTTGTTTGGTTGAACAGCAGAAAGGAGTGATGACAAGAGGCCAACCCTGGAAGTTTCGAAAGGAATCGGTGAGCAAGAGGGTGAGGAGTGATTTCTTTGCATGGAGGGTGGTTGAACCATGGAATGCATTGCCTGATGGAGTTGTGAGCACCAGAATGGTCAATGAGTTTAAGGAGTGGTATGATAGACTTTGTGTTTCTTAGGGGGGGGGGGACCTCTCCTCAATGAGTCTTGATAAACTTTGTGTTTCTTAGGAAGGAGTCAAAACATTTTGATTCCATGGTGGCCTGAATAATAATAATAATAAGGAGAGGGGTGGAGAGCAGATGCATGAAGAGTATAAGACACAGGCCAGAAGAGTGACTAGTATTGTAAGGAAGACGAAACTGGAATATGAGAAGAGATTGGCATTAAGATCTAAAGAAACTCCTTGGGAATTTTTTAGCTATGTGGCCAGTAGGAGGAGAAATGTAGGGCAATATCAAGGAGGCAGAAGGTTACAAGTGGGGCTACACAGGGCTCAGTACTGAGACCTGTCTTGGTTAACCTTTATGTCAATGACATTGGAAGTTTTTTTCCCCATTTGGTTAGACTATAATAAATTTAGTTTAATCCTTTATCCAAGTGTAAGCAAACAAACTTTGCGCCTGAAGCATCTTCAGGACTGAGGCAACGAAGCTCTCATTACTCCTTGTCTCAGTATCTCCCATAATGCAAAGCACATCTCCTGGCAGACATGTATAATACTATGCATTAAGGAAAGGACTACTACCCAGACTGGTTTTGACCTTTATTGAATGTTCAAGTACAGGTCAAACTCCAAAACCTCAGCGTTGTTCCCCTCAGTAACAGGCTCACCCTGCCACTGAGAAGAACTCTCAGAACCAGTTGGCTCTACACCATGGCATGCTAACCTCCCCACCAAGCAGAGCCGCTCATTTGCTTATATTTCATCCAAGGGATAACAGCAACAGCCGTGCCTCCCAACCGGTTTCGACTCCCAACCGGTTTCGACCTTTGTTGAGGTGTCTTCAGTGGGAGCCAGACCCAGAAGTGGTGATACTAAGGCAGAAGCAACGTATAAGTCATATTTACCTATGCGAGTTGCTAAAAGGTGTATCACCTTATTATTAAATTACTCTGGATTTAGAGAAAGATGTTGGAAGTTTTTTCCCCACTTGGTTAGACTATTATAAATTTAGTTTAATCCTTTATCCAAATGTAATCAAACAAACTTTCCTTGTCTCAGGATCTCCCATAATGCAAAGCACATCTCCTGGCTGACATGTATATTGCTATGCATTAAGGGAAGGGCACTACCAGACCGGTTTCGACCTTTATTGAGGTCTCGTCAGTAGGAGCCAGATCCAGAAATGGTGATACTAAGGCAAAAGCAAAACATCACTTCTCCATTGCTTCTGCCTTTTGGGTCTGGCTCCCACTGACGAGACCTCAATAAACATTGAAACCAGTCTGGGTAGTGGCCCTTCACGTAATGCATAGCATTATACATGTCTGCCAGGAGATGTGCTTTGCATTATGGGAGATACTGAGACAAGGAGTGATGAGAGCTTGGTCCACCTTTACCACAAGTTGCCTCAGTCCTGAAGATACTTCAGGTGCACAGTTTGTTTGCTTACACTTGGATAAAGGATTAAACTAAATTTATTATATTTATATCAATGACATTGTCAATGGATTGCAAGGGGATATCCAGTTGTTTGCAGATGATGTGAAGCTGGGAAGGGTTATTGGTAATAGTGCAGATGTGGCAGCCCTTCAAGAGGATTTGAATAAACTGAATAGATGGGCAAATGGATGAGGGTATCGGTTAATGCAACAAAATGTAAAGTCTTGAAGTTTGGGATACATGAATGGGAGGCTGCATACTCAATTGGAGGAGCTGTACTGGAGGAAGTAGGGGAGACAAGAAATCCGGGGTTGATGATTGATAGAAATCTGAAATTCAGGGGACATATTGCAAAGGTGGTGAAGGTAACACAGAGGATTGCTGCAATAATGAGAAGGATGCTGACCTGCAGAGATAAAAGATTTATCATTCTGTTGTATAAGACCCTGAGCAGACACACTTAGATTTGTTCTCAGATTTGGTCCCCAGGATTTGAAGATTATAAATTAAGTGTGGAAAGGGTTCAAAGACGGATAACAAAGACAGTTTCAGTACTGTACAATGTTAGTTATGAGGATCAGCTGAGAGAATGTGGACTGCAGGGCCATCCCTGGAAGTTATTAAAGGAAACTGTGAGCAAGAGGATGATTAGTGGTTTCTTTGCATGGAGGGTGGTTGAAGCATGGAATGCATTGCCTGATGGCGTGGTGAGAGCAAGAACAGTCAATGAGTTCAAGGAGCGGTATGATAGACTTTGTGTTTCCTAGGAAAGTCCTCCCACGATGAGTCTTTTGACTCCATGGAGGCCTGAATAATAATAATAAATTTTAGTATTCCCAAATACTATCTTTTCATTTCACTCTATACTGCCATAATTAAAATCACCCATAATAATCACCCTTTCCTTGTTCACTAACCAAAGTTGCTTACACATTTCTTCATCACCATGTTCCATATTGCCTGGCCTATAACAACATTTAACTAAATCTCTTCCTGCCAACCTTAACCTCATACCACACTGCCTCAAAACCCTTGTCATTATTTCCCTCTTTCGTGTCTACCTTATGTGGACATAATTCTCCTGGTATCATCAGCAGCACTAGCCTGTCCCTTCTTCTCTTGTCTGTCCTCACAAAAAAACTCTGTACCCTTCCATTTCTATTCCCTTCAGGATACTATTTTCATTCACCCATGTTTTACTTATTCCAATGATTTTGGGGCAAATAAATTCGTTGAATGAAACAATGTTATCTACCTGATTTCTGATACTCCTGGCATTTGTAAATAAACACAGCATTCACTTAGGTCTATAACCAATCCCACCGAAGCCACTTGGTTGTGATTTTTCTGTCACACCAGGCCTTGCCCAATCACTTTTATTACTACTTACTGCATATATCCACTCAGTCCAAACTATTCCACTCACATACAAATCTGTTTCATTTCTATGCTGATCATCTCTATACATACATTGACTACTACTCCCAGCATTCACTCTCTCTATGCAATGTCTTCCAGTCCATCTCTGGGCTTCTGCCATTTCCCTGTTTCTCTTGCATTCGACTTCTCTCTTCATCTCTCACATTATTACTGTTTCCATTGCCATGCACACTTCATTCTCTTAGAGTGGTATTGAAGAGATAATTCTCTTCAATACCACTCTCCTGATCTTTCACTTCCCTCTTACTTCAGATCTCTTGTTTGCATTACACACTGCACTGCTATCTAGCAACAGTTTCTCCAGTTCACTCACTCAAAAGCCATTCAATTGCAATCTGTCACATTTGAATAATTCCATTCCTCCCTCAAATATATATATATATATATATATATATATATAGTTCTCCTCACATAGTTCTACTAGCATACCATTCATGATTCTTGCTCTCTGTCTCAACTCATCATTCTCATATCTCAGCAACATGCTCACAACTTTTCCCACTATACTGGAAATTGTGTAAGAGTGTGGTTAGCAAGGGTGTGAGGACTAGATTTGATTTTTTGCTTGGAGAGTGGTGAATGAATGAAATGGGTTGCTTGAGTCATTTGCAAGTGCTTTGTCTGTTAATGTTTCAAGAAGAGGTACAAGAGATATTGTGTTGATAGGCTAGGTCTCGCATTATGAGCCTTCCATGGAAGTGACTGTGCAATAATAATAAGTTGGTGATGAAATTTTACTAGTTAATTTAATACAGAAGAAATTATTCACAGAATGAAGCAAAAGGCAATAAGTAAAAAAAAGTGATGAACAGGGAAGTAGAAGGTGATTTTTTGCTTCTTCATAACTATTGATGAGATGCTGAAGGATTTTAAGGCATGCATGAGGACAAAGTGACAGTAATGAGAATCTATCCCCCCCCCCTCCACACACACATTTCATTAATATCCATGGAGGTCTGATGATAACAACAAAATTGACTGGTCAGACCAATGTTAATTCAAACAAATTCTTTGAAATCAGGAGGAAGAATAATTGTGACAGGTTGACACTGGTGGATAGTCATGGCAGCTGAGTGACCATTAAAAAGGATATAGTGAATTATTGAATGTACACTTTATCAGTGTATATCAAACTGGTGTAAATGATACTGTGCAATATATAGAAGGGCAGCAAATATTAAGAGAATGGGAAGTGAAAGAATCAGATGTATCAGGCATTCATTGGGGTTGATGTTAATAAGGCTGTGGTAATGGAAGCTACAGAGGATGGGAATGGATAGTATAGTGGTTAGGTGGATCAAGATTGGCTCTCTAAACAATACAAGTAAGTTGTGTACAGAGGTTTAGCTAGGGGAGGGCAGAGGGGGCAGTTTGCCCCGGGCAGCACTTTGAACCTTTTTGAACTTTTGCAGTTAATTCTAAAATACAGTCTCGAGAACTCATTTCCAAATGCAGTCATACCCCGACTTACGCTACCCTGACTTACCCAAATCCAGAGTTACGCAGTTTCTTATATGTATGCATTCCCATCCCACTTCACACCTCACCACTAGTCGTATATTTCAGGCGCCGGCCGCATTCGCCAGTGTCGCACATGCTGTGAACAAGCACTGACGTGTTTCGCACGGTCTCCATTCATACACGATTTTTATAGTCTACAAACCTTGCGATTGTTTAATGTTATGTTCTTGACAAAAATTTTATCACATAAAAAATAATAATGTCATCCAAAAGAAGCAAGTCCGATTCTTCTACAGCTAGCAAGAAAAGAAAAACATTGACTTTGGAAACAAAACTCAACATTATTAAGGATTTTGAAGGCGGAATGAAAATTTGTGAGCTAGCAAAGAAGTTTGATCTACAGGAATCCACAGTAAGAACAATCATAAAAGAAAGGTTTACAGATTTTGGAGGACATAAATACTAATGAGGAATGAATTGCAGCCACAAGGCAAGGAATAAAAAAATCATTAGCTTGCTATGAAGAAATTTTGCATGACAAGAAAAAGACATTATGCCGCCAGACAAATCTATTAGATTTTTAAACCATCAACATCGAAATAACTTTCTTTTTTTTTATGTACGAAAAACTACAATTATGATTATATTTCTTAAAAAATATAGGTGTTTTTGTAAACCTTTGGTCTCAATTGTATGTTTGTATATATAAATTACATGCAAAATTATACCCCGAGTTACACGAATTCGACTTACACGCTTTTTGTTGGTCCCACCTACTGTGTAACTTCAGATTTTACTGTATTGTAATATTATTGCGAATTTTCCTCACAATTGCTGTAAGTGTTTCTAGTTGTGAAAGAAGTTTTTCTAAATAAAAGTGATTAAGAATTACCTACATCACTATGAAATAGACTTCGCTAATGTCGTCGACGATTTTGCTAACAGAAAAGCAAGAAAAATAACATTTTAGAATGTTGAAATTAAAGTTTTACTTCACAAATAAACATAGTGTTTTAATTTATTTCCCTATATGTCGTTTTGACTTTTTGTAGTATTTTTGGTGTGTATTGAGAGGGGCAGCAAAAGCTCTAGCTACACCACTGATTGTGTATGATGGAGCAGTGCCTCCAAAAAGGAACATAACCAGTGGTGTGCCCCAGGGTTTTGTTCTTAGGTACCTGCTGTTTAACACTTCTTTGTAAATGATATATCATGCAGATTAACTGGAGATCTTCGGTTGTTTTCTAGATGGTGTAAAATTGGGGAGAATTATACATTATGTAGAAAGTATTTTTAACTTGGGTATAGTTATGTTAAAGATACCAAGCAATTTTAAACCTGGTTTTACTCCATTTTTTCAAGTAAGCAAACAGACAAAATGTCAAGTTTGTGCCTGCAATTTATGCAAGACTAGCTGATCCCACAGGTAGTGCAAGACCAAGCCAACTTGTGGTAAAGGTGGAGCAAGTTCTAATCACTAATCTTAATATTTACCCTTAATGCCAAAACACATCTCCAAGAAGGGGATGTATGATGTTTTGTATTAAAGGCAAGGGGCCACTACCCAGACCGGTTTCGACCTTTATTGAGGTCTCATCAGTGGGAGCCAGGCTAGAAATACCAAGATTTATTATTATTATTATTATTATTAAACAAGACCTCATGGAGTCAAAGACTCATCTAGGAGGTCCTTTTATCTCACACACATCTCATCATACCGGGTCTTAAACACATTCAAACTCCTTGCAGACACCACACTCTCAGGCAAGGCATTCCAATCATTCACAACTCTGCATAAAAAAAACCTGCCTCTCACTCCCCTACTCACACCCTCTTTATACAGTTTCCAGGCATGACCTCTGGTTCTCCCCTGATCTCCCACTATTCTCTGTAGAACTTCTCCACCATTGATCCTATAACAACCCCTTACCAACTTGTAGGTCTCTATCATATCTCCCCTCTTCCTTCTCTCCACTAGACTCTGCAAATTACATCTTTTCAATCTTTCCTCATACTCGACATTCCAGAGGTCAGAAACTACCTTAGTCAGTCGCCTTTGGACCTTTTCCAACATCTCTTCATCCTTCTGAAAACCAGGTGACCAAATCTGGGCACAATAGTCCATGTGTGGCCTAATCAAAGCCTTATACAATGGAACAAGAATCTCCCTACTTCTACACGTCAGTGTCCTCCTCATCATTCCCAGAAGTCTTTGTGTTGTCTTCACAATTTTGGCGATGTGTCCCCTAAATTTTAGATCCTTATCCACTATCACTCCCAGATCTCTTATTTCCTCTACTTCCAACAATATATTCTCACCAAGCATAAATTCTGCATCCCATCTTTGTTTTCCAAATTTTAAAACCTTACATTTTGCAACATTGAACTCACATCCCCATTTGCTTGCCCGATCACCCAATTTATTCAAGTCTTCCTGCAAGGCCACAGCATCTTCACTACTCTTTATGGTTCGTCCCAACTTTGCATCATCTGCAAACAACTGAATATCTCCATCCAAATCTTCGCCAATATCATTAATATACAAGTTAAATAGTAATGGCCCTAAAACAGATCCCTGAGGCACTCCACTAGTGACTTTCCTTTTCCTGGATATTGCACCCCCATACACAACTTGTTGATACCTATCAGATAGCCAGTCTCCAATCCAATGCACTAATCTAATATCCAACCCCATCTTCTCTAGTTTGACTGTCAACTTATCATGAGGAACTGTATCAAAAGTTTTTGCAAAATCCAAATATATTACTGTGTATCCTTCTCCTCTGTCCAAGGAAGCAGTCACTTTATTGTAATAAGTAAGTAGATTACTAAAACACGACCTCCCTTTAGCAAATCCATGCTGTCCATCAAAGATTATACCATTGTTGTCAACCCAACTCTGGATCCTAGTTCTCACAAGCTTCTCCAACAACTTAACCACAACACCTGACACACAGATAGGCCTATAGTTTGATGCTTGAGTTCGATCACCTCCTTTATGAAGTGGCACAATCTTGCCCTCCTTCCACTCTTTAGCGACTTGACCAAGTGCAAGACTCGTATTAAAAAAATATGTCAAGGCAGGTGTCAACTCTCTGGCACATTCCTTCAGAATACGTGGTGATATATTATCAAGTCCCACAGCCTTATTTACATCTAGTTTACTCAACTCCCCAAACACCTCTTCCTCACTTACAGTCAGTCTCTCCTCCCCATCATCAACTGCTCTTAATCTCTCCAGGAAGTCACATTCACAAGATTGAAAGATCTTTATGAACTGCTCATTAAGTATCTCCACCACACATTCTGCAACAGCTGTCTTTATACCATTTCCTCCAATCAATGTCATCCTTCCATAATCATTCTTTCTTTTGCTGGCTACATATCGAAAGAACTCCCTAGGATTCTTTTTAGCTTCATTAGCTAACTGCTGTTCATACCTCTCTTTAGCTACTCTCACCAACCAAGTCACTCTCCTTGCCTGGTCTTTGTAGAACTCATGAAATTGGTTACTTCCACTTCTCTTATGCTGCCTCCACAATGCCCTTTTTCTCTGTATTGCATGCTTAATCTCTTTATTCATCCATCTCACACCTAACTTATTTAACCTTCTCACCCGTGGTATACATTTAGACATTGCATCCACTAAATATTTTTTGAAAATTCCCCAAGCTGCATTGATCTCTTTTCCTGCTAACTCCTCATTCCATGCTACACCTGCAAGCTGTCTCCTGAGCTCTTCATAATCACCCCCCTTGTAGTTCCAGATATACCCTTTTTTCACAGGGGTCCTTGCACTGCTGGCAACCACCCAAGTAATCACCTCATGGTCACTTTCACCAATTGGTGGATGATTTGATACCTCATTGATAATTACATCCTCCGATGAGATGACCAAATCCAAGACCCTTAATCCTCTTGTGCCCTCTGTTACATACTGTCTGAGGTAGTTATCCCTCAAAAACTCAAGAAACTCATTTTCTTTACTTCCAGTTGCTATCTCTTCATTCCAGTCTATATTGCCATAATTAAAATCACCCATAATGATCACCCTTTTCTTATTTGCTTGGCTTATTTGACTATACATTTCACTATCACCACCATCCACATTACCAGGTCTATAACAACATCCCACCAAGTATTTGATTCTGTTCACCTCTATCTCACACCATACTGCCTCAAAACCACTGGCCCCATTTCCCTCTTGCATCTCTACCTTGTATGGACATAACTCTTTCTCTATCATCAATAGCACTCCCCCTCCCTTTTTACCCCTTCTATCCTCACGAAACACATCATACCTTTCCATCTCTATTCCTGTCAGGATGTCATCCTCATCTAACCATGTCTCACTTATTCCGACAATCTCTGGGTGCACAGACGCAATTAGTGCAACCATTTCATCCGCCTTGTTTCTTATACTTCTAGCATTGGTATACAAACACAACAACTCATTTCTGGATCTACAGCTAGTTCCACTGATACCACTCACTCGATGTGATCTCTCCATGCTGGACTGGGGCCATTTCCCTTTCTGCTTCTTCATTTTAGAACCCTTTGCAATTCCATCTGTTTCCTTTTGATCCCTGATCATCCCATTACTTTCCTGCCTACACATTCTCTCACCTCCTCTTGGAGCATCCACCTTTCTCACGCTGTGTATCCCTGTCCACCCTGAGCCTCGCCGTTTCCCTGCTCCTCTTGCACACCCATTCTCTCATTTTCTATACTCATACCACTCACTTCCACATTCATTTCCACTCCTTCGATCTCTCCTGTCTTACACTCCTGCTCTTCCACATCACTCCCCTCTCGATCTGATTCATTCTCTCTATTCACTTCTCTACCTTCCAGCAGCAGTCTCTCCAAGCGACTCACACCATAACTACTCAAATGCAGTCCATCGCTCCCATACAGTTCACTTCGTCCCTCAAACTCATTCCACACATAAACAAACTCTACTCCCATCTCCTCACACATTTCAGCCAGAATATCATTCATAATCCTTGCTCTCCGCCTCATTTCACCACAATCATACCTAGGCAACACACTGACCACCCTTCCTGTCACACTATTCTCCTTTATCTTTTCAAGCAGTCTCCTGACATTCATTTTGACATGCTCTTTGTTCTCTCTCAAATCATTTGTACCAATTAATACAATTAACTCTTTTGCTCGTTCCCGCCTCATATTCAATGCCTCAATCACTCTACTCATTTTACCGCCTGGAAAACATACCTTGTGCATTTTATCCTCTAGCACACCTTTAATAATGGAGTCGCCATACAACACCACTCGCTCATCTTTTGTTATCTCTTTCATGCCATCATGATTTATTTTAATAGTTTTGACCTGAATTCTCTTAATTTCATTCCGCATCCATTTCATTCCTTGCTTCATCCAATCCAATTCACCTTCTGAACCTCGCGACACATTCACTCTATCATTAAATCTTTCTAACTTTCTAACTCTCGACCCCCTCTTCTCACTTTCCCTCTCATTCATCCTTCTTTGTTTCCGTACTTTCGGTCCAACATACGTCCAACTTTCACTATCATTCTTCTCACTCTCACATATCTTTCTTTGTTTCCGTACTTTCGGACTAACATGCGTCCAACTTTCGCTATCATTCTTCTCACTTTTACTGTCATTCATCTTTCTTTGGTTCAGTACTTTCGTTCCAACATGCGTCCAACTTTCGCCATCAGTTATTCTTTTTTCGCTATCATTCATTCTTTCGATTTTTTTTACTTGCGATTTCTGCACCACGCCATTTCTACTTTCATTCTCAATTTCGTTTCTTTCCGCCTTACTTTCGTCCCTTTTAACATCCGTTACGGTTGTCAAATCGCTCTTTTTCTTTTTTCCTGATTTTTTAACATTTTTTCGCCTGTCTTTCCCGCCATCCGTCTCTTTCAAACGTGCACTCGCGACACTATCGGTACTAGCACTTTCTGTCATCAACTTCATATTCGCATTCATCAATTCCTCGTTCAGGTCACATTTCGCACACACCCTTCTTCCATCCGCACTAAACATCCACAAATCATTTATGTAGTCGAAGGAATACATATAACAGACCTCACACTTAACGAACCGACTGAAATCCAAATTAAAATCATGGAATGACAATGCCGCCGCCATTTTTTTTTTTTTCTCTGCAGGTTACTAGGTCTAATATTAACGTTTTCGTATTTAGTTTAAGCAAGAAAAAAAAAAAAAACCCACACTAATAATATCGGTAGCGTACAATGTTTACAGCCGCTCTTACTTAAACAATTACGCATATATACTTAATTATTCCTAGTAAAACTTATCTGAATCAGGAGCTCTTCAAAACACGTTCGTAGCGCACGATTTAGTAATGCAGAGCTTGTAAGTATTTTACCAAAACAAGTTACCATAAGGTGTTATAACCTTATTAAATAAAATCTCAGGAGGAGATATAGATGTAGAAAGTATTTTTAACTTGGGTATAGTATATATTTTTAACTTGGGTCTTGCACTACCTGTGGGATCAGCTAGTCTTGCATAAATTGCAGGCACAAACTTGACATTTTGTCTGTTTGCTTACTTGGAAAAAATGGAGTAAAACCAGGTTTAAAATTGCTTGGTATCTTTAACATAACTATACCCAAGTTAAAAATACTTTCTACATCTATATCTCCTCCTGAGATTTTATTTAATAAGGTTATAACACCTTATGGTAACTTGTTTTGGTAAAATACTTACAAGCTCTGCATTACTAAATCTTGGTATTTCTAGCCTGGCTCCCACTGATGAGACCTCAATATTTCTAGCCTGGCTCCCACTGATGAGACCTCAATAAAGGTCGAAACCGGTCTGGGTAGTGGCCCCTTGCCTTTAATACAAAACATCATACATCCCCTTCTTGGAGATGTGTTTTGGCATTAAGGGTAAATATTAAGATTAGTGATCAGAGCTTGCTCCACCTTTACCACAAGTTGCCTTGGTCTTGCACTACCTGTGGGATCAGCTAGTCTTGCATAAATTGCAGGCACAAACTTGACATTTTGTCTGTTTGCTTACTTGGAAAAAATGGAGTAAAACCAGGTTTAAAATTGGTTGGTATCTTTAACATAATTATACATTATGTTGATAAAAGTATTTGGACAACTACTTGTGGTAAAAAAAAATTATGTTGATAAAAGTATTTGGACAACTACTTGTGGTAAAAAAAAATGTGTTTTATTCATTTCCTGTACCAATTGGGTCCACCATTGGCCTGAAAGATAGCAACTACCCTTTGGGACATGCTTTTAGCCAATTTTTGATATGTAGCTACAGGAATATTCTTCCATTCCTTACACAAAGCTACCCCATTGCTGATGGGGATCTGGTGTGAATTCGGCATTCTAATTCTTCTCAAAGATGTTAGATGGGGTTGAGGTCTGGACTCTGAGCCAGCCAGTCCAACACTTCAACACTGTTTTGTGGAAATTAGTCTTGGACACGCATTGCAGTATGGTGATTGCAAATGTCATGGTTTTGGGCACATCCACTAATGAACCAAGCCCCATTCACCGGAAATACTCCCATACCATTCCATCATGAAAATTATGGAAAACAACTACCATGTTAGAGTAAAACATTAGTTTAATATAAACCAAAATTAACACTTGGCATTTCAAACTTCACATAAAGGTCACCATCTGGAGTATACACATATATATAAAGAAACAAGGAGAGGGCACTAGTGGGTCAAGCGCTATGGACGTGTTTTGAAGAGCTCCTGATTCAGATAAGTTTTACTAGGAATAATTAAGTATATATGCGTAATTTGTTTAAGTAAGAGCGGCTGTAAACGTTGTACGCTACTGATATTATTAGTGTGGGATTTTTTTCTTGCTTAAACTAAATACGAAAACGTTAATATTAGACCTAGTAACCTGCAGAGAGAAAAAAAAAAAAATGGCGGCGGCATTGTCATTCCATGATTTTAATTTGGATTTCAGTCGGTTCGTTAAGTGTGAGGTCTGTTATATGTATTCCTTCGATTACATAAATGATTTGTGGATGTTTAGTGCGGATGGAAGAAGGGTGTGTGCAAAATGTGACCTGAACGAGGAATTAATGAATGCGAATATGAAGTTGATGACAGAAAGTGCTAGTACCGATTGTGTCGCGAGTGCACGTTTGAAAGAGAAGGATGGTGAGAATAGACAGGCGAAAAAATGTTAAAAAATCAGGAAAAAAGAAAAAGAGCGATTTGACAACCGTAATGGATGTTAAAAGGGACGAAAGTGAGGCTGAAAGAAACGAAATTGAGAGAACAAATGAAAGTACAAATGGCGTGATGCAGAAATCGCAAGTAAAAAAAATTGAAAGAATGAATGATAGCGAAAAAAGAATGACTGATGGCGAAAGTTGGACGCATGTTGGAACGAAAGTACTGAACCAAAGAAAGATGAATGACAGTAAAAGTGAGAAGAATGATAGCGAAAGTTGAATGCATGTTAGTCCGAAAGTACGGAAACAAAGAAAGATATGTGAGAGTGAGAAGAATGATAGTGAAAGTTGGACGTATGTTGGACCGAAAGTACGGAAACAAAGAAGGATGAATGAGAGGGAAAGTGAGAAGAGGGGGTCGAGAGTTAGAAAGTTAGAAAGATTTAATGATAGAGTGAATGTGTCGCGAGGTTCGGAAGGTGAATTGGATTGGATGAAGCAAGAAATGGAATGGATGCAGAATGAAATTAAGAGAATTCAGGTCAAAACTATTAAAATAAATCATGATGGCATGAAAGAGTTAACAAAAGATGAGCGAGTGGCGTTGTATGGCGACTCCATTATTAAAGGTGTGCTAGAGGATAAAATGCACAAGGTATGTTTTCCAGGCGGTAAAATGAGTAGAGTGATTGAGGCATTGAATATGAGGCAGGAACGAGCAAAAGAGTTAATTGTATTCATTGGTACAAATGATTTGAGAGAGAACAAAGAGCATGTCAAAATGAATGTCAGGAGACTGCTTGGAAAGATAAAAGAGAATAGTGTGACAGGAAGGGTAGTCAGTGTGTTGCCTAGGTATGATTGTGGTGAAATGAGGTGGAGAGCAAGGATTATGAATGATATTCTGGCTGAAATGTGTGAGGAGATAGGAGTACAGTTTGTTAATGTGTGGAATGAGTTTGAGGGATGAAGTGAGCTGTATGGGAGCGATGGACTGCATTTGAGTGGTTATGGTTCGAGTCGCTTGGAGAGACTGCTGCTGGAAAGTGGAGAAGTGAATAGAGAGAATGAATCAGATCGAGAGGGGAGTGATGTAGAAGAGCAGGAGAGCAAGACAGGAGAGATTGAAGGAGTGGAAATGAATGGGGAAGTGAGTGGTATGAGTATAGAAAATGAGAGAATGGGTGTGCAAGAGGAGCAGGGAAACTGGGAGGCTCAGGGTGGGCAGGGATAAACAGTGTGAGAAAGGTGGATGCTCCAAGAGAAGGTGAGAGCATGTGTAGGCAGGAAAGTAATGGGATGATCAGGGATCAAAAGGAAACAGATGGAATTGCAAAGGGTTCTAAAATGAAGAAGCAGAAAGGGAAATGGCCCCAGTCCAGCATGGAGAGATCACATCGAGTGAGTGGTATCAGTGGAACTAGCTGTAGATCCAGAAATGAGTTGTTGTGTTTGTATACCAATGCTAGAAGTATAAGAAACAAGGCAGATGAAATGGTTGTACTAATGGTTGCACTGCATCTGTGCACCCAGAGATTGTCGGAATAAGTGAGACATGGTTACATGAGTCTGACATCCTGACAGGAATAGAGATGGAAAGGTATGATGTGTTTTGTGAGGATAGAAGGGGTAAAAAGGGAGGGGGAGTGCTATTGATAATAGAGAAAGAGTTATGTCCATACAAGGTAGAGATTCAAGAGGGAAATGGGGCCAGTGGTTTGAGGCAGTATGGTGTGAGATAGAGGTGAATAGAATCAAATACTTGGTGGGATGTTGTTATAGACCTGGTAATGTGGATGGTGGTGATAGTGAAATGTATAGTCAAATAAGCCAAGCAAATAAGAAAAGGGTGATCATTATGGGTGATTTTAATTATGGCAATATAGACTGGAATGAAGAGATAGCAACTGGAAGTAAAGAAAATGAGTTTCTTGAGTTTTTGAGGGATAACTACCTCAGACAGTATGTAACAGAGGGCACAGGAGGATTAAGGGTCTTGGATTTGTTCATCTCATAGGAGGATGTAATTATCAATGAGGTATCAAATCATCCACCAATTGGTGAAAGTGACCATGAGGTGATTACTTGGGTGGTTGCCAGCAGTGCAAGGACCCCTGTGAAAAAAGGGTATATCTGGAACTACAAGGGGGGTGATTATGAAGAGCTCAGGAGACAGCTTCCAGGTGTAGCATGGAATTAGGAGTTAGCTGGAAAAGAGATCAATGCAGCTTGTGGAATTTTCAAAAAATATTTAGTAGATGCAATGTCTAAATGTATACCATGGGTGAGAAGGTTAAATAAGATAGGTGTGAGATGGATGAATAAAGAGATTAAGCATGCAATACAGAGAAAAAGGGCATTGTGGAGGCAGCATAAAAGAAGTGGAAGTAACCAATTTCATGAGGTCTACAAGGACCAAGCAAGGAGCGTGACTTGGTTGGTGAGAGTAGCTAAAGAGAGGTATGAACAGCAGTTAGCTAATGAAGCTAAGAAGAATCCTAGGGAGTTCTTTCGATATGTAGCCAGCAAAAGAAAGAATGATTATGGAAGGATGACATTGATTGGAGGAAATGGTATAAAGACAGCTGTTGCAGAACGTGTGGTGGAGATACTTAATGAGCAGTTCATAAAGATCTTTCAATCTTGTGAATGTGACTCATGGAGGGATTGAGTGCAGTTGATGATGGTTAGGAGAGACTGACTGTAGGTGAGCAAGAGGTATATGGTCAGTTGAGTAAACTAGATGTTAATAAGGCTGTGAGACTTGATAATATATCACCACGTATTCTGAAAGAATGTGCCAGGGAGTTGACATCTGCCTTGACATATTTTTTTAATATGAGTCTTTCACTCGGTCAAGTTCCTAAGTAGTGGAAGGAGGGCAAGATTGTGCCACTTCATAAAGGAGGTGATCGAACTCAAGCATCAAACTATAGGCCTATCTGTGTGTCAGGTGTTGTGGTTAAGTTGTTGGAGAGGTTTGTGAGAACTAGGATCCAGAGTTGGGTTGACAACAATGGCATAATCTTTGATGGACAGCATGGATTTGCTAAAGGGAGGTCGTGTTTTAGTAATCTACTTACTTATTACAATAAAGTGACTGCTTCCTTGGACAGAGGAGAAGATACACAGTAATATACTTGGATTTCGCAAAAGCTTTTGATAGAGTACCTCATGATAAGTTGACACTCAAACTAGAGCAGATGCGGTTGGATATTAGATTAGTGCATTGGATTGGAGACTGGCTATCTGATAGGTATCAACAAGTTGTGTATGGGGGTGCAATATCCAGGAAAAGGAAAGTCACTAGTGGAGTGCCTCAGCGATCTGTTTTAGGGACATTACTGTTTAACTTGTATATTAATGATATTGGCGAAGATTTGGATGGAGATATTCAGTTGTTTGCAGATGATGCAAAGTTGGGATGAAGCATGAAGTGTAGTGAAGATATTGTGGCTTTACAGGAAGACTTGAATAGATTGATTGATTGGGCATGGAAATGGGGATGTGAGTTCAATGTTGCAAAATGTAAGGTTTTAAAATTTGGAAAACAAAGATGGGATGCAGAATTTATGCTTGGTGAGAATATATTGGAAGTAGAGGAAATAAGAGATCTGGGGGTGATAGTGGATAAGGATCTAAAATTTAGGGGACACATAGCCAAAATTGTGAAGACAACACAAAGACTTCTGGGAATGATGCGTAGGACACTGACGTGTAGAAGTAGGGAGATTCTTGTTCCATTGTATAAGGCTTTGATTAGGCCACACATGGACTATTGTGCCCCGATTTGGTCACCTGGTTTTCAGAAGGATGAAGAGATGTTGGAAAGGGTCCAAAGGCGACTGACTAAGGTAGTTTCTGACCTCTGGAATGTCGAGTATGAGGAAAGATTGAAAAGATGTAATTTGCAGAGTCTAGTGGAGAGAAGGAAGAGGGGAGATATGATAGAGACCTACAAGTTGGTAAGGGGTTGTTATAGGATCAATGGTGGAGAAGTTCTACAGAGAATAGTGGGAGATCAGGGGAGAACCAGAGGTCATCCCTGGAAACTGTATAAAGAGGGTGTGAGTAGGGGAGTGAGAGGCAGGTTTTTTTCGTGCAGAGTTGTGAATGATTGGAATGCCTTGCCTGAGAGTGTGGTGTCTGCAAGGAGTTTGAATGTGTTTAAGATGCGGTATGATGAGATGTGTGTGAGATAAAAGGACCTCCTAGATTAGTCTTTGACTCCATGAGGTCTTGTTTAATAATAATAATAATAATAATATTCTTAGGATTTTTATGCCACCATTATTGTTAAGATTGGGGTGGTTAATCAAAATTTCACAGGCTTCTTTAACCTTCTGTTCATACCAGGTTTTTGTATGATGTAATGAGCAAGTACTTTTCCAATCTATTTGGTGTAGGGTGTTAAGAGTGTGATATGAGAGGCCTGCTTCACCAAAATTGTTAAATTTAATGTGTTGTTTGTGTTATTTTTTACAGATAGGGATTGTATGTCCAGTTTCCCCAATATAAGGTAAGTTGCTGGTGCAATAGATGCAATAAACTCCAGGATGTGCCAGTGGAGAGAGGATTCTTAGAGGAGTTGAATATGTTTTTTTTTTAATTTTACAGATGGTTTAAAAGTGGTATTAAGATTATAATGGTGTAGGATTCTATTAATTTTTTCTGATAACCCTTTAATGTATGGGATAGCTATGGTTTTACTGTAATCTCCCATACCATTACTCCCACGCAATTACTTGACAGTTGGAATGATGCAGTCACCCAGGTAATCTCCGTATCCAAAAATGACCACCAGAGTGAAACACGACAGGACCCTTTTCAAATCATCTATGGTCCACGAATGGTGTGAAAAACACTATTCCTGGACCACAGTTGATTGGAAGAGATGATTGTAAAACACACGTGACTGTCCCCCCAATGCCAAACATTGTTTGCAGTTGGGGGGGGGGGGAATCATGTGTGGCTTGTTTGCAGTAGCTGCCATGACTTATTTTAAACAGTATTAACAACACCAAACAATTTTATCAAACGATGTTTTATTGACTGCTTATATTTTGCTGAATTTCAAATCAGCATCATCAGAGCACAACACAGCTTGTATATGCCACAATGAGTAAGTGAAACAATACAATTGTAATGGACAAAAGATCTAAAGTCCTAATTCGGTACCTTCTAATGTTGTTAAAAAAATAAAATTACAGCTATCTGGGAGTTGCTCTTAAGATAACAGTCTCCCAAATATGGTTGCATTGATTTGCCAAAAATTTGGAAGAATATTATCTTAAGAGCAACTCCCACATAGCTGTAATTTTGATAGGAGTGCAAAAAAAGGATAGGTCCTGTCTTAGTAACTTATTCACATTTTATAATAAAGTGACAGCAGAAATGGATAAAGGTAATTATTTTTTTTAACAACATTAGATGGTGCAAAATAGGACTTTAGATCTTTTGTCCATTACAATTGTATCATTTCACTTACTCACTGTGGCATATACAAGCTGTGTTGTGCACTGATGATGCTGATTTGAAATTCAGCGAAATATAAGCAGTTAATGAAACATCTTTTGATAAAAATTGTTTGGTGTTGTTAATACTGTTAAAAAAAAATCATCAATAACCGTCAACACCTAAACTTATCTGTTAGAGTAGTTGCCATGGTAATCTAAAGCTTGCATCTCTCTGCAGACAGTTCTAGTGCTGACAGATATCCCTGCAGTATTTTCCAGGTTGACTGCAAGGTCTGCCGCTGATGACATGCAGAACATTTGAACATTCTGAGACAGAGTTCATCGATCTTGGTCAGTGAGTGTTGTGGCCGACCAGGGCATTTTCTTTTGTGGTAGCACCATCAACTTTCCATCACTAGCAATGGTGGAATTAAGTATACTGAGATGGGTAGTAACATCATGGACAGAAAGACCACTGATGTGATGCCCACCTACCATCCCATGTTAGAAGTCTGTTAGTTCAGCTGAACGTGGCTTCTTGACATTGAGTATAGTGCAAAACATGCAAAATATTCCACCATTTATTGCCAGACTTACACAGACACTTCCTGATTATTTGCATGTCATAGGATCCAAAATTTTCATGGCATGTAAGGTGTCCAAATACTTTTGTCAACGTAGTGTATATAGCTTTGTTGATGTTAATTCCCTTCAGAAAGATTTGAGTAGACTTTTGACTTGAAAAAAAGCATAGGGTTAGTTTTAATATTCATAAGTGCAAGGTGTTGCATTTTGGAGTGCAGAAATATAAGGCTCTGTACTTATACTGATGGCACTGTACTGCAGGAAGTGGATGAGATTCGCGATCTGGGAAGGCAT
Source organism: Typopeltis vanoorti (assembly GCF_054136105.1). Lineage (NCBI taxonomy): Eukaryota > Metazoa > Arthropoda > Arachnida > Uropygi > Thelyphonidae > Typopeltis > Typopeltis vanoorti. The sequence continues at coordinate 136,068,260 of NC_143557.1, forward strand.
ACTGCAAGTGTTGCAAAGACTGCACATCATAGTGAGTCTTTGCAACAACTTTGCAACCTCCTTATCCCTGTATGCTAGTGTCACTGTATAAAGCACTTGTCAGTCCACACTTGGGCTATTGTGCTCAGATTTGATCACCTGGTTTTCATTATGATGTCAAAACATTGGAGACAGTCCAGAAACTCTGGATTGAAGGAATGTGGACTGCTGAGTTTGATGGATAGGAGTAAAAGATGTGATATGATAGAGACATACGTTAGAGGGATTATAAAAAGAGTGGAAAGCAAGAGAGGAATAACCACAGGCCACCCCTGGAAGATATGTAAGAGTATGGTGAAGAGGAATGTGAGGAGTAGATTTTTTACGTGTAGAATTGTGGGTGAATGGAATGCATTCATTACCAAAATAAGTTGGTAATGCAGGGAGTGTTAAGGATTTTAGGATTCAGTATGATAAATATATCATCAGCTGAATAAACCTTCAATGATGAGTCTGCTGACTCCATGGAGGGTATAATAATAATAAAATTTGTCTGTTATGTCACAAAAATATGTCCCTGGAGCATTAGCTGATATCTTTATCACCTTACTATAAAACAAAATTCAATTTAGAATAAGCTCCACCTCCCTTCTGTTAATTAATCTGTTTTTTTTTTCTCCAGTGAAATTCATATTCTAGCACTAAGAATTTAAATTTAAAGAGAATTATATATTAAGGAATTGTAATTTTTTTTGTGAGCATATGAAAATTTAATTTTTATTTTATTTTATTGCAGAGCGGTTTAATGAAACAATGTTTGAAGTCTTTGCTCTATATGTGCTTGGTGTTTGTCATGTTTGTGGCTCATACCAGTGTCCATACTGTCCAGTGTTCAGCTGGGCAGCAAGTGTATGTAGCAGCCAAAAATTATTAATCATGTGGATGATATGGACAACATACAGTGTTATATCAAGAGAGAAGTGATGTATATTTGTGAATTTGTAGGACCAAAATTACTGCCAAGTGCATAGTGCCTTATGGCACTATCTCCGCATGGAGGATGGAGAAGAATATCCTCAGAAAAGAGCATTCGGCTTGCACAACAAGAAGGCACTAAGGATATCAAAGCAATTCTTCTGGCCACATAGTTGTATCATATATCAAGGGACTCCTGTTTGGACAAAAATAAATAATATATATAGTGAAGGAGAGCAAATATAAAATATACATGAAGTCACAAATTTCTGGTTTAATCATAATCAGTCTTCTTAACCTATTTATGTATTTTAAAATTCCAAATTCTGGATTGCATTCTTCCATACAGAGATGGATTTTACGTTTTTTATTGTGATATTTTTTTTCCGATGGACTAGAACATTCTGTTACCAATGGTACTTCGCATTAAGTATCCAAAAATATTGTTAAAGGTCACTAAATATTTAAATGAAGATATACTTTGAAATGTTTCCCACAAGACACAAGAGATGTTTTAAGATATATGAGAATTAACATCGACAGTTTATGACATTACATAAGAGAATTTTAGAGAAAGTGTATACAAATGTACAGTCCTGTTTTTTCATTTTTATTTTGGCAATATTTGACCACTTTTTCACATATCACTTTATACAGTCTCGTGTTTAGGTTAGAGTCCTAATTTTTCTAGATTTCTTGTTAGGCTAATTAAACATCTATAATAAATATCAAAGATGTGAATGCTAATAAATTGCTTCTTCAGGAAATTTAAATATATCAAAGTTTATAGTTTGTAAAAAGAGAAATGAGATGACATCTTACATTGCAACCATGTTTAAAAGTATTTCCAAATGACAGCATATCAAGGCAGAGGAGGAGGAGGAGGAGAGGCAAGCAGGATAACTATTCCAGACAATAAAGCAAGGAGAGACACCAAAGTGAAGTAAATACCAAATACCCTGTTATGTGTGAAAGTGTTTTGGTGCTGTAATCTAGAAGGAGATGATGCTATTTTTTGGTTTTATCCATGATGCCATGACTCCTTGCTATAGCTATGACTTCAAATTATATATATAGGTGGAAAACATGGAAATATCATTTTGAGCTGAATAGCATTGTAAGGATTTCCACTTGCGCAGTCTCATAAATTATCAGAAAGAAATTGCCTTGTTCCTGGTGCTCTCCCATATAACAACTAAGCAACACACAGAAAGGTAATAAGGATAATAAAATTCATGTGTTACAAATGTGACAAGTTATACTGTTTAAATAGTTCGTCTGTGTAAGCTGAAAGATTAACAAGAATAAGCATTCCATCAGCGAAGAGCTAATATGCTACCGTCGGCATAAATATTTCAAGCTCCTTAACCACTTATACTGCCCTTATATCCAAGGTTATAATATTTATAATCAAGTCATTGAAGCCATTTGATTTGATTAGGCTCTTAGCAGACAAAATCTTGAATATTTGTACTTTATAGAGAGAGAGAGAAAGCCACTTCCTTTTTTAATGCCTCTGTTGTTTCATAATTTTCATCATGTTTTGTATCATTATTGTGTAAATAATGTTCCCATCAGTTAGACTGTGTAAGTTTTCTTTAAAGACAATAAAAATTACTTATTATCCACTTTTTATTTTATCTGGAGTATGCTCTTATTTAAAGACTACTTTTGTGGTTTGAATAATAAAACAATTTTTAGCTAGCAGCACATTAAATTATATATATATGAAAAGTTTTTTCCCTTGGGGATAATATATATTAAGGATACCAATACTCCCCCACACCCATAATGTATAACAGTATACATCTCTTAGTGAGATGTGTTTTACATTATGGGAAATACTAAGAATAGTGATCAGAGCTTTACCCACGTTTTACAACGAGTTGCCCTGGTGTTGCACTACCTTTAGACTTGAACTACGTTCAGGCTCAAACTTAAATGTTTTGCTTACTTGGGAGAAGGAGTAAAAAACCAAGTTTATAAAATTACTTGGTATCCTTAATATATATATATATATATATATAAACAAACAATCCCTACCAGTTCTGAATAATAGATGAGTCATAGTTATAAGTCATTTTTAAGTGATGGTTGAGGAAGGGCTGGAAAAAATATGACTGTCATAGAAAGGTATCTATGTAACATCTATATTATTATTATTATTATTACGGGCAACTCCAGGAGTCATTAGACTCATCGAGGGAGGCCCCAAATCATTTTCATCACCACTATTCGACATTCATACAGTATCTATCATACCTCGCCTTAAACTCATTCACTGTCACAGCATCCACCACAGACTCTGGGAGCGCATTCCACTCATTCACCACTCTAAAAGTAAAGAACCCAGCTCTAACACCTTTACTAACCACACTTTTGCCCAGTTTCCATGGATGTCCCCTAGTCCTCCCACAACCAGCCCTGTTCTCAAAAATATCTTCTGAATTAATTTTATAGAAACCCTTCAGTAATTTGAATATCTCAATCATATCTCCCCTCCTCTGCTTATCAACCAATTTTTGCAACCCACAAATCCTCAACCTGTTCTCATAAGGTTCATTCCACAGACCTGCTATCATCTTGGTCACTCGCCTCTGGATCCTCTCCACCTCCTCCCCATCAAGAAGAAACCTAGGTGAAACTTATTAAGGCTCAATACAGAGGAACAATAACCTGCTTGTCAACGTATTCTTCAGCAACCAAGTGATTTGATGAGCTGATTTGGCCACTTTTGCAATGTGCCCCCTAAACTTCAACTCCTTATCCACCAACACTCCTAAATCTCGTGCCTCATCAATTTCCTGAAGTACAATTTCACCAATGTAGTAAACTGCTGCTAATCTTTTCACCCCAAAATGTATAACCTTACATTTTGCCACATTAAATTGACATCCATTCTCCTTAGCCCAGACCTTCAATCTATCCAAATCATCTTGCAAAATTTTGACATCATCTGCATTCACTATTGCCCTACTCAACTTTGCATCATCCGCAAACAAATGAACTGTTCCTCTCAGATCCTTTCCTATATCATTAATGAATATATCATGAAAGGTTACAAAAAATCTGTAATTTTCAGATTAGAAACACAGCACTGAGGCAGCTCGATTTTGTTCAGGTCTTCAAACTTTCCTGTTTTTATTCCAACAATTGTGCATTTGTCTAAGCCAAAATCCATCAATATATCTTGACTGAATATGTGCAGAGTATTAAGCAATGATCCGAGTTCATTCTCTGATTTTGCATACAACTTCAGATCGTCCATGCATAAAAGGTGAGATATCTTTGTACTTTTTTGCACGGTTTGGTAACCATGAGCAGTTTTATTTAAAATTCTAGTTAGGGGATCAGTGTCAAGATAAACAATAAAAGAGATAATGAGTCACCTTGAAAAATACCCCTTTTTATGTTTACCTCCCCAATTTCTTCTTTATTCATAACCAACATTGTATTCCAATTTTTCATGCTGGTTTGCAAGAATTTTTGTACATTGTCACTAATCCAAATAGTTCTGTGCATTTTAAAATCCAACTATGAGGCACTAAATGAAATGCTTTTTTATAATCTATCCAAGCCATATGAAGGCTGGTTTTTTCTATGTTTTCAATTTTTCAAAATCATTTTGTCAATCAGCAATTGGTCTTTTGTGCCTCTCGAATTTTTGCTGCTACCTTTATGTTCAATTGGAAAAAAGAGTTTCCTTTAAGATAATATGTATATTTTGTCAGCTAGTATGCCTGTGAGTAGCTTAAAAGTTGTTGGCAGGCAGGTTATTGGTCAGAAGTTTTCTGGCTTTGGACCTTTTTCCTTATCCTTTATGACCAAAAACATGTTGCCTGCTGTGAGCCACTCTTCTCTGCTTTGTCCTTCTTAAACATTGTTAAATTGGTTAGCAAGTCTTTCATGTAAGCCTGTCAGATATTTCAACCAGTAGCCATGTAATTCATCCTTCCCGGATGTTGACCAATTTTTTATCCTTTTAGCTTGCTTTTGAACCATTTCAGTTGGCCATTTTTCGTTTTTGAGATTTGTTCGTAATTTGTTCAATCCACTTTGCTTTATTATTGTGCCTTTTAGCATTGTCTCATAGGTTTTGCCAAAATTTAAGTGTATTTTCTTTATCTGTAGAATAGATATTTTTATTTTCTTTAAAGTTATCATTCCAGCAGCTATCGATTTTCTTGTAAAATTGGTGCTGATTTGCACAAATGTGCACCGTATCTACTTCTTTTAGCTTCAACTGCAACTATTTTTTGCTTCAGTTCCTCTGATGCAGGAGTATCAAAGAGACAGGAATGTATGTGGAATTATATAGCAGGTGGTTATAATAGTCATAGACGTCAACTTGGAGAAGTTTCGTGGAGGGAGAAATTGAAAGGCTGGGATATCATTAGTGCTTGGGAAATTGTGAAGGAATATTTTTTAGCAGCAATGGTAAGCTGTATTCTACAAGGGAAGAAGAGGACACAATTTCGAGTAAAGTGGATGACAAACAATATTAAACAGGAACTGCATGCGAAAAAGAGGCTACGGAAGTTGAAGAGAAGATGCATGAAAAATATAAGACACAGACCAGGAGAGTGACTAGTATGGTAAGGAAAGTGAAATTGGTGAAACTGGAATATGAGAAAAGATTGGCCCTTAGATCCAAGAAAAATCCTAGGGAATTTTTTAGCCATGTGGCCAGCATGAGGAGAAATGACTGTGGAAGAATGACATTATGGGATAAAAATGGGAATAGAGTGACTAATGCAGAGGACATAGTGGAATTGTTCAATGAATATTTTATTGGAGTATTTCATCCTGGAGGAGTCAATTTGAATACTAGAGGGATAGGGCACATTCTAATTTTAGAGGTGCAGGAGGAGAGTGTGTTCCAAATACTGAGTACTCAGGATGTCAGTAAAGCTGTGGGACTGGATGGTATTTCACCATGAGTTTTGAGAGAATGTGCTAGGGAACTGACAGTGCCTTTGACCTGGTTTTTCAATGAAAGTCTGGCAGTGGAAAAGGTGCCCATGGAATGGAAGGAAGGTAAGATAGCGCCATTGCATAAGGGCGGTAGCAGACTAGAAGCGTCTAATTATAGGCCAGTTTGTGTGTCATCAGTAGTTAGTAAGATCTTGGAGAAAGTAGTGAGGGACCGTATACAGCATTGGGAAGATGGGGATAATGTTATCTGTGAGAGTCAACACGGATTTGTGAAGGGACACTCTTGTTTTAGCAATATGTTAGCCTTTTATAATAAAGTTACAAGAGCATTAGATGAGGGAAAGGCATATACTATCATTTTCCTAGACTTAGCAAAGGCAGTTGACAGGGTGCCTCATCATAAGCTGATATTCAAGTTGCAGCACATGGGTCTGGATGTCAGATTGGTCAACTGGATTCAGGATTGGCTGTCCGATAAGTATCAGAGAGTTGTGTATGATGAAGCAATATTAAAGAGGCAGAGGGTTACAAGTGGGGTTCCACAGGACTCACTACTAGGACATATATTGTTTAACCTTTATATCGATGACATTGTTCGTGGGTTGCAAGGAGATATTCAGTTGTTTGCGGATGATGCAAAGCTGGGAAGGGTTATTAGTAATAGTGCAGATGTGGTAGCCCTGCAAAAGGATTTGAATAAGCTATATATATGGGCAATTGAATGGGGGTTTCAGTTTAATGCAGCAAAATGTAAGGTCTTGAGGTTTGGGACACATCGATGTGATGCTGCATATGCTATGGGAGAAGTTAAACTGGAGGAATTAGGGGAGACAAGAGATCTAGGGTTATTGATGATTGATAGAAACCTGAAATTTAGGAGACATATTGCAAAGGTCGTGAAGGTAACACAGAGGATTGCTGCAATAATGAGAAGGACACTGACCTGAAGAGATGAAAGGGTTATCATTGCGTTGTATAAGACTCTGTCATTTTCCCTTTCATTTTTCCTTATCATTATTCCCTTCAAGGGGATAAATTAACTGTGGAAAGGGTACAAAGGCAGATAACAGAGATGGTGTCAGGACTGTACAATGTTAGTTATGAGGATTGATTGAGGGAGTGTGGACTGAAGAGTTTGGTGGATAGAAGAAGAGGTGATATGATTGAGACTTTTAAACTTTGAGACATGGTTACATGGTTGACACTGGGGAGTTCTTTCTCACAGTTATGAAAGGAAACTGTGAGAAAGAGGGTGAGGAGTAGTTTCTTTGCATGGAGAGTGGTTGAACCATGGAATGCATTGCCTGATACAGTGGTGAGAGCGAGAACGGTCAATGCATTTTAGGAGTAGTATGATAGACTTTGTGTTTCCTAGGAGGGACCTCCCTCAATGAGTCTTGATAGACTTGTGTTTCTTAGAAAGGACCTCCCACGATGAGTCTTTTGACTCCATGGAGGCCTGAATACTAATAATAAATAATAATAATACTTCATCAATAGGTCGTGTTCCAATATTATACCCTTTATGAGGTTATTTAGGATTTTCATGTTTTTCAGCTTCTTTTCCTTAAGGTATTTCAAATTACTCATGTCTGCTCTAAGTTTAAAAATTTATTATCCAGTCGATGCTTCCACTTTGGTTTCTGAGCCTTACTACTTTTGGGCTCACTAATCTTATGGCCTAATTCAAATGTTACTACATAGACTATTGAGTATATAAGTTGATTTGTTTGTCCAATAGTTCTGGTAGAAATAGCCATTGCAGCTTTATTGGCTTCTTGGAAGTTCTTTCAGTTTTTCTTTAGGTACTTGCTTCAGTACTGGAAGCCTGCCTTGCTCCATGTTGTTGTTCATTAGCTTGGTAATTTTTGTGGTGAGTTCTTGTTCCTTCTCTGATAGATTCCTTTCAGCTATTTCTATATTTTCATCATTTTGCACGTTGGAATCTTGTTCTGCTACATTCATATTCTGTCTATCCATGACTCTCCTTTCCCATGTCACTCTGGCAAATCTGATGATATCATCGATCCATCGTGATCGTTTTTCCTCTCGTGGAATCCAATCCAGTACTTCATTTGTCCATCTTTGATCTTGTCTTTGATCAATATGCCCAGTCCATTGCCACTTCAGATGTTTCACTGTTCCGATGATGTCAGAGACTTTGGTTTGATTTCTTATCCACATATTCCTTTTGTGATCCAGTCTTGTGATACCAAGCATACTTCTTTCCAGACTAAATTGCGTGGTTCTTAATTTTTGAATTTCCTTTGCATTTAGTGTCCATGTTTCACAGTATGTCAATATAGGAAGAATACATTGGTTAAAAACTTCTTTTCAAGCATAATGGTAGTTGGCTTTTGAATACTGAATGTAATTTTCTAAATGCTTTCCACCCAAGCATCATTCATCTCTTTTCATCCATGATATTTTGTTCCATTGATATCTGTTGTCCTAAGTATATTTAAACAAGTAATGATCTACTTGTTTAATTTCATCATTATTGATTTTTATTATTTCTGGTTGGACATAGCTATTGAACATAACCTGGGTCTTCTTTAGGTTTATCTTTAGTTCAGCTGTTTTGCTAGCAATTTGGAGTTCTTAGATACGAGTGTGTAATTCATGTGCAGTTGAAGTAAAGACAACTATGTCATCTGCAAAGCATAAATGACCTAAATATATTCCATTTATCTTCATACCTTTCTTTTCCCAATCAAGAAGTTTGTTCTATGCACACTGTGAATAATTTTGGAAATATTGTGTCACCCTGTCTTATACCTATCTGTATTTCCACAGTAGAGATGTTTCCGTTGAAATGAATTGCTGCTGTGGCATTGGTGTATAAACTGAATTGAATTTTGTACTGAATTGTGCAAAATGATCAGAAAACATATCACATAAGAATTAAGGAAATTCAATTGTAAATTCATACGACAAAGAATTGAAAACAACTGTAGTCTTAAAAAAGCCAAACAGCAATTGATGAACAGCAATAAACTGATGTTTGCAGTCAAACTACAAGATGGGACCATAAACAGAGATAGATATGCTATAGCAAAAAAGAATTGGAAGAATTTTACTCAGTATTATATCATGATGATGAAATAAATAAAGAAGAAGACAACTACAAAATAGATGAATTACCACAGATTCTACCAGAAGTTATATGGAGCATCCACAGCTTGCAAAATGGAAAAGCTGCAGGTGAGGATGGAGTTATAGCTGAAATTCTAAAATTCTAAATGGGGAAATGATCTACAAACTCTTAACAAAACTGTTTACTTTATGCCTGAAGAAAAATGATGACCCTGATATATACATATGGTTCGATACTATCCCCAGTATCAGATACTCACTGTGGGTCTTGGAACGTATCCCTCGTGGAAAAGGGGGAGGACTACTGTATGACTTTTTTTTATTAATATTTCCATTTAATAACATTTACTGTTATTCTTATTCAAATTTGTTTTTCTTATACATACAAAGTGGGGAACTTTGCATGCACTGGAGTAGCACTACTAACTTTTCTGTTTTTGATATTGCTTCTACATACACAACTTGTTATCTATCAGACAGCCATTCTTTCTCCTATTCAATTTCCTGAACTTCCATTTCTATCCACCATTACCCTATGATCCGCAGTCACTCTACTATAGTTCCATCAGAAGGGTATCATTAGCTATCATTAGCAACTTTCAACTGATATATTCATTTGTTTTACCTTTACAGCCTGTTTAAATCCTTCTGAGGATTTCAAATTTTATACTTAATAAATAACAACCAACAATTATTGTTGTTATTTATTATATGGCAAATTGCAAAATATTTAATAATAACAGATGTAATTAACTCTATATTTAAACCAAACTAGTTCAAAAACAAACCAGACTAAAAGTATACAATACATTAGCCCTAGCAGTCTTATTGTATGGAAGTGAAATCTGGACAATAAATCAAAAGAGCCTGTTTAAATCCTTCTGAGGATTTCAAATTTTATACTTAATAAATAACAACCAACAATTATTGTTGTTATTTATTATATGGCAAATTGAAAAATATTTAAAAATAACAGATGTAATTAACTCTATATTTAAACCAAACTAGTTCAAAAACAAATCAGACTAAAAGTATACAATACATTAGCCCTAGCAGTTTTATTGTATGGAAGTGAAATCTGGACAATAAAACAAAAAGACAAACAAAGATTAATAACAGCAGAAATGAAGTTTATGAGAAAAACTGCAAAGTATATTCTATTTCAGCGATTTTCAACCGGTGTGCCACGAGAGGTGTTCAGGTGTACCGCGAGATTTATGAAAACAAATTAATTGAAAGAAATAATGTTATAATTTGTGCATTTATTTATTAGTGTCTGGTCTTCCATCTTCTTGTGTATGTAAATCAGTCAAAATTATGCCTAATTTTTGTCAGATCATCAAAAAAATTAAAAGAATATATTTTTAGTGTGCCGCAGAATTTTAGTAATCAGTCTAAGTGTGCCATGTTATGAAAAAGGTTGAAAATCACTGCTCTATTTGATTACAAAAGAAATGAAGAAATTATGAAAGAATTAAACCAAGAATCAGTAATAGAAAAAATTAAAAAATATAAACATAAACGGACGGAACACATTCAAAGAATGAAAATAGAAAGATTACCAAAACAAGCCTTAAAGTACAAGCCATTAGGAAAAAGAAACCCAAGATGTCCTCTTAAACGATTCAACGATGACTTCTAAGGCCGGAACAGGCCACACTAGTCCTAAATCTTTTATATGCATGATGATGATGATGATGATGATTTATTATATGGCTTTCCAGCAGTCTACTGATGCACAGCAGGGCATAGCAAAATGCCAGCCAGGCTGGCCGAGTGGTTAGTGTATCTGCTCTCCAGCCACAAGGCTGCGGGTTCGAATCCCACCTTGGGCATGGATGTTCCTGTTTGTCTGTGGAAATGCTAGTGGTGGTTGTGGTCCACGGTAGATGGCATTGGTGTAGTGCAGTCAGTTGGTGGACTGTGTGGTGGAGACAGAGTTGTAGAGTAGGTGCCCTCCCTCGATGACTCCCTGGAGGTGTCAAATAATAATAATAATAATAAAAGTATTGTCAATGTAATGGTATGAATGATAACGATAAGACAGTGAATAAAAATTGCAGTGATTTAGCAATGTTGAGTGGTAAGACAGCATACGGCAGTGAAGTGGTGGTGGTGAAGAATAAGAGAGCAGACATAGCTGGTGGCAAGTTAGCAGTGGTGAATGGTAAGACAGCAGACATGCAAGTGAAAATGAGATTGGCATAAATGACAGCAAGAAAATAACTGAAGACATGAAAGCAGAGTTAGTAATGATGAGGCAGAGAAATATGAGGAACGAACTGAGAAGAATTTGCATGGAAATGTGAAGAAAAATGGGACAAACGATTTGTAAGAAATATCAAATTATTTCAGAGTAGGATTGTATAGAGATTTGATGATTAGAGGTGTGGTAAGTGAAAAGATGCACAAAGTTTGTTTTCTTGGAGGATGATTGAAGCAATGAATAAGAGGAGCACATGAACAAAAGAATTGGTAGTGGTAGTTGGCACAAATAATTTGACTGGTAACAAGAAGAATGCAAGGATGGATGTCAGAAGGCTGTTAAGGAAAATAAAAGATAAGTGTGGCAGATAAGGTAGTCAGTGTGTTGCCACGGTATGATAATGATGAATTGAGAAGGAAAGCAAAGATTATGGTATGCTAACAGTTATGTGAGGAGAAAGTAGTTCATTTTGTGAATGCGTGGGATGAGCTTGAGGGTGAGGGCAAAGAGAGAGAGAGTTGGATAAAAAAAGACAGGCTACATTTGAATGGGTTTGCTGTGAGTCAGTTGGAGAAACTGTTTCTGTGAGAGAAAATGACTGAAATGAATGTTAGACCTGAGGAAGCAAGTGCTGTTGTGGAAGATCAGGTGAATAAGGTAGGCAGTTTTGTGAATGGAGAAGTGAGTGGTGTGAGTGAAGAGAATAAGAGAGAAGAAACACAGAGTGGAGAAGGAAATGAGGGAGGTCAGAGTGGACAAGGGGACATTGTGCAAAAAGTGTAGATGATGGTTTCAGGAGTAGATGTGTGAGTGTACAAGAAAGGATTAAGACAGGCAAGGATGTGGGATTGATATTTAGGTCTGGGGAAGGGTGTAATATTAATGATGATAGACAGGAATGGACAGGGAAGAGCAGGTGGGGCTAGTGGAACTTGTTATATAAACAGAAAGGAGCTAGTGTGGATGCTTACAAATTCTAAAAGTATACAAAACAATTGGAATGATATTGTGGCATTCAGAGTTCATTCACCCAAAAATTGTTGGTATAAGTGAGAGAAGTTAAATGAGGATGATATTCTGTCATCCTCACTGATGATGGCAGAGAAGTTGTGCCCATGCAAGGAGCAAATACTGACAGTAGTTTTGAAGCAGTAAGGTGCGAAGTTTAGGTAGACAGGATAAAACATTTAGAAGGGTGTTGCTATGTGGAAGACGTAGTAATGTGGAAGGCAGTGAGAAGGAAATGTTTACGCAAATTGGTCTGGCTAATAAGAAAACAGTGATCATTATGAGTGATTTCACTTATGGTAACATAGAATGGAATGAAAGAACAAGTTTCTGGTAGAAAAACCTGGCACATTATCACGGCTTTTCACCTTCAGGTTGTCAAATCCAGACAGAATTTGAATCTGGGTCTTTCCAAAGTGATAGAGATTATAAACAGGAATAGTGGCACCTCATGGCTTGAAATCATGGGGGTGCTGCAATTTTTGAAATATACATACACACTGTAATGTACAATGTATACATGTTTGGATAAAATATCAAAATTATGGTAAAAAAACAAAACAAATTAAACATGAAAAAATATTGTTTCTTATCGATAAAATTATACAGGTTAGTATAATTCAAAATTACTTAAAAATAAAATATATTCTTCTTGTTTTGTTTCATGAAAAAATATTGTTTATTATCGATAAAATTATACAGTTTAGTATTATTCAAAATTACTTAAAAATAAAATCCATTCCTTTAATTGTAATTAAAGGAATGGATTTACAATTTTTGGACATTACAATTAAATCCTTTAATTATAATGTCCAAACATTTAAAGAGACAGAGTAAACGCGATGAGCACTACGAACACTCTACTACTGGTGCAAACTGCATATAAACAACAGTGGAACTGCGAGACGGACAGTGCCGCATTAAGCTAATAGCTCACATCTCACTATGATGTGCATATGCTTGTGCACGTAGCAATATGACGCTGCAGTAAACACAGTGCTGCTAGCGTCCTTTGCCCTCCTTAGTGCTACAAGATGGATTTTTATTTTTTATACAAAATAAGAGAATCGTATAGGATTGTTGATGATAAAATTAAATACTACAAGCAAATATAAATAAATTACTAAATATATTTATATATCGAGAAAAATTGGGGGGGGGGGGGTGCTGCAGTTCCGCAGTGCCTATGCACGAGCTGCCCCTTAACAGGAAGGTTGAGGGCAGCTGTATATGGATAGCTAGGAAGAGAAGATGACTATTGAGTAAGGGAAAATGGAATATGAGGGAATACTAGAACTGCAATCCAAGGAAGATTTCAGTGAGTTCTTTCACTGTCATCACTATGCAAAGGAATAATTATGGAAGAATGCAGATTTATCTGGCCTAGTTAGCATATCTGCTCTCCAACCAATAGGCTGAGTTTGAATCCCACCCCTGGCCTGGCATAGATATTTGTGATTGTCTTTAGGTGGGAGATGAATTTCATGGCCTGCTTATTGGAGATCTGAATGAACTTGAAAAAGTTCCATGTTTGATATTTTAAGAGCAAGGTTTCCAGATTATGTAAAAAAATAAATAAATAAACTATATGAAATTAATAGATGTAAAAAAAAAAAATTCTTAACCCACCCACAATACTAATGTACTTTAGGTTTATAAACTTTTCATGAATAGATGCCACATAAAAAATGAAATGATATACAAAGCTGTTTACTTTATTAGGATATTTCATTCAGGTTGTAAAGGTTTTATTTCTAGAAGAAAGAGATGGGCTGATAGACTGCAAGTGAATAAAACATTTAGAATATTAAATATTCTAGATTTTAAAAAAAAGGTGGTGGAAATGAGTACGATTTAACTAGATTTTAAGATATGTACTTCAAATATAAGAACTCACAAAACCCATTGTTGATATTGGTGAATTGAACTGTCAAAATCAGTTTGACCATATTTAATAAAAGCCTTGCAGCTGATTAAATTCCTTGGGTGGGAAGAGGTAAAATGGTCTTGCATAAAAGTAGTACTAAAATTAAAGCATTAGGCTATAGACTAGTTTGAATTTTTTTCAGTGGTTGTAGTTGAGATTTTGAAAAAAATGGAAAGGACTCATTCACAAGAATGGGTGAATGAGTAAAATTCTCAATAGAGGATAGCATGGATATGACAAAGGATATTCTTTTTTGGTAATATTCAAAATTTATAAGTAACCATCATGGGTGGCTCATGCTAAGGCTCTATTTAGAACCTTAGCTCATTCATAGGCACTGGAACTGCAGCACCCCCAATTTTTCTTGATATATAAATATCTTGTTATTATTATTCAGGCCTCCATGGAGTCAAAAGATTCATCGTGGGAGGTCCTTCCTAAGAAACACAAAGTCTATCAAGACGCATCGAAGGAGGTCCTTCCTAGGAAACACAAAGTATATTATACCACTCCTAACTCATTGACCATTCTCACTCTCACCACTCTATCAGGCAATGCATTCCATGGTCCAACTACCCTCCATGCAAAGAAACCACTCCTCATCCTCTTCCTCACAGTTTCCTTTCGTAACGTCCAGGGATATATTTATTAATTTATTTATATTTGCTTTTAATATTTAATTTTATCATCAGCAATTCTATAGAATTCTCTTATTTTGTATAAAAAATAATAAAAATCCATCTTGTAGCACTTAGGAGGGCGAAGGATGTTAGCAGCACAGTGTTTACCACAGTGTCATATTGCTACATGCACAAGCATATACCTTCATATATTAGCGTAATGCGGCACTGTCCGTCGCGTAGTTCCACTATTGTTGATATGCAGTATGCGCCAGTAGTAGAGTGTTCATAGTGCTTAATCGTGTTTACTCCATCTCTTTAAATATTTGGACATTACAATTAAAGACATAATATGTGTTATAGTTTTTATTTTAGAACGTTATTAGGGTTATGATAATGGATTTTATTTTCAAGCAATTTTGAATTATACTAAACTCAAAAAAATAAATAAATCAGCTGACGCCTTTTTTAATTTCCGTATATAGGGAGTAGGCGAGGCCGTTTAGCTCTATCTAACTTTTTGGAGACTGAGTGGGCAGTTGAATCTCCACTGGCAGCCAATTAGAGATAGCTGGCCCAAGGCCATCACTAATTATGCGGCACGCAGTATATATTGTATTAGGGTCCTTAACCCTAACACAATATATTTAATGTCTGAAATAATGTGAGTTCTACGGTCGATTTTCTTGAGTTTACGGGACGAAAAACCCGAGTTTCCGGGAGAAAAAACCCGTTTGTCCATGCCAGAGATCGACTAACTCGGAAACCGGTCGAAAAAAGCTTCGAAAAATTTCCTGCAGTCGACGACTAGATTCTAAACAAAGTCTTCCTTTGTGCAGTAAAGGGCCGTGGTGTGCAAACGCCACACCAGTGCAGACGTGCTGTTTTGTGCTCCGCGTGTCTAGGCTATTTTCCCATCGTAAGTGGATTAGTTCGGCTTAAGCCAATTACCAGTGTGATTGCCCGTGTTCCCGAAAGTAATTGCCGTAGGAATATCGACCATAGCCGATAAATCTGTAACTCAACCCTGCAATTCTACAGTATCCAGTTTGGCCACTTCCATTGGAAAAGGCAATGAAATAAAGGATTCTACAATGAAATCTCCAGAAACGTCGCCAAATACTTCTAAGGATATCGGAATGGACGTCTTGAATTCGCAAAACCTACCCGAAGAACTTGACTGGACAAAAGCCTGTATATTGAAATGTGATGTTGTCGGTGCCCCATACACAGAGGAGGATGTAATAGAAAGTTTAAAATCAAAGGTAAGAGGTTCTGATGTGTGGCACCTAGGTGCGTCAAAATATAATTATGTGTTTCTAATGTATTTTAAACACCTATCTGTGAAAGACAATTTTGTTAAATTAAGAGAAATTACTGTTCCTAATTTAAAATGTGAAATAATACCCATTAGTAAATGCCGTAAAATTGACATTGTTATACGCTGGTTACCCCCCCCCCCTCCCAAATATCAAAAGATTAGTAGCTATGCACTTTGAAAAATTCGGGAAAAATGAAATTTTAGAAAATATCGCCAGTTGTAAAGATAAAGAGTGGGCCCATGTTCCTTCTAATAAGAAAAAATTAACTATAACTCTGAACGAAGATACAAAAGTAGAAGATATACCGTACGTAATTAAGGTTCAAAAAATGACCGGAATAGTCATAATTCCAGGACGACCTCCGGCATGTTTCAGATGCAGGAAAATCGGACATTTAGGAAAGCAGTGTACGGCACCTAAGTGTGATAAATGCAAAAGAATTGGACATGATACGGAAGACTGTAAAGGAAAAACTTATGCATCAATGTTGGTTAAACGACCAGCATTAAACCAACCTAACCAAGAAGAAGAGCTAGAGTCAGTAGATGATGTACAAGAAAATAATACTGTAACATCATCTAGAAGAAAAAAAAACAAATAAGCACCAACGAGTAGGAATCGGAGCGGGATGGTTCTCAAAATATATCAATTGTGCCATCAAAACCAGAGGATTCCGAAGAAGAAAAAACAACGGAAGAAACAGAAAGGAATAGTACTGGTTTAGAAACAGATAAAGATCAGGTGTCTATGAGAAAAGAGGAAGAAGAGAATATGACACCTCACAAAAGGGGAAAACATGAAGCAAACAGCAGCGCATCTACCCCAGGGAGACGTAAAAAAATCCAATTCGTACCTAATGTAAAAGCAAAAAGAGAAAAAGGAAAAACAGAAAGAAATAAGCCTGTTAATATATACATAAAAATGAAAAATAAGCCAATTAAGATAATTACAATGAATTGTAATGGATTGAATAACCAGGTTTCACAAAAATTGCTAACAAACACAGTATACCAGAAGGGCATTGCAGCTTTAATGAGTTGGATAAGTAAGAGAAGTAGCATACAATTATTATCACACTCTACTTTAATAGAACACAGAGTGCTAGAGGTTGAAATAGTCTGGGAAGATCAAATAGTGTCGTTAATTAACGTTTAAGGTCCGGCTGAACACACACACACACACACACACACACACACACACACACACACACACACACACACACACACACACACACACACACACACACACACACACACACACACACACACACACACACACACACACACACACACACACACACAAAACACAAAACACTTTTGGGAGAGCTTAGAAACCAAACTGGCAAACACAAGAAATATAATTGCGGCCGGAGACATGAATTTTGTAGAAAACAATATATTAGACATAGAGGTAAAAAAATACTATAACAAAAACTATTTTTCACACATTATACAGCGATGTCAACTCAAAGACATATTCCGCGAATTACATCCAACATGTAAAGCTTATACTGATTATTCCCCCACCAATGCCTCACGGCTACACAGAATTTACACAAGGCGATATATGGGATTAACCGCTAAGGAGGTTTGTCACTTCCATTGACTTTTAGTGACGACTACACGGTCAAGGGCAAACTTTCCCATGAGGCTAACGACAGAAATACATACACCAATAGAAACTACCCACTCTGGAAACTAAACAGCAGTATAATCAACACAGACACATTTACAACAGAAATAAAAAGAATATTAGACAACATAACAGAAATAGAAAATCAGTGTATGCCTGGAACCAATTCAAAATACATTTAAAAAAGGTGCTATACAAATAGGAAAATATAAGAAATACACAACAAACCAAGAAAAAAGAAGCATAATCAAAGAACTAACACGACAATACAACACAGACAGAACCCTCCCAGAAAATTGAACATATATCAACACTCTTAAAGCAAAATTGAAACAAATAGAAATAAAAAAGACTGCAAAGTCCTGGATACGTGCAAAAATCGGAACAATGGAACATGATGAAGAGAAGTCCAAAGAAGCTTGGCTCTTTGAAGAGCAGAGAAAACAAAAAAACACCATTCATAAAATAAAACATGAGAGGACAGAGGTCGAGGGAGATGCAAATTTCCTCCGATTCTTCCACTCACAATACACAAGTACTTTCTCCCAAAAAAGAAAGTGACAAAATAGAAACACAAAACTTACTATGAAACTCACCGAGCTTAACAAAGACAGAAGCTGAAATTATAGATTCACCCATTACAAAAACTGAATGCAAAAATACTATAAAGTCCCTGCCACTACACAAATCGCCAGGACCCGACCGGCTCACTGCGGAATTTTATAAAGCCTAATACCCCCTGTTTGAGAGACTATTTGTGAAAATGCTGAACGAAATACAGAATTCGGAAAGCATCCCAGAATATTTCAACCTCGGTTACATACCACTGATACCAAAAAATAAAGACACCACAAACAACGCAAACTCACAATGGAGAGGCATTGCACTCCTCAACACAGACTACAAAATCTTATCCAAAATCATATCACAACGAATCCAAATACACATATATAATATAATATCAGAATCCCAAAAACCAGCGGCGTTAAAAACAGAAAAATAGAACATAATATTCTGACAGTTAGATGCATGTATGAATACCAGGCAACACAACAACCATACCTGTTGGTAGGTCAGGACGTAGAAAAGGCCCTCGATTCGGTTAGTCACCACTACCTGAAAGAAGTCATTAAAACTGTTGGTTTCGGGAAGAAATTTCAAAATTTAATGTCAAACATATACAATACTGCACAGTCACGACTCATAATCAACAAGAAACTGTCTGCACCTGTTAAAATTGACTGCTCGGTCAGACAGGGAGACAGCTTATGTATGATCCTATTTGCTCTTGCCTTAGATCCAGTGTTACGAGCGATATCGGGACATCCCGGCATAGCGGGTACTCATTTAAGAGAAGAAGGTAAAACAAAAGTACTAGCCTATGCCGACGATGTTACGTTAACGCTTCCCACAGCCGGGTCCTCATGATTATTTGATATATTTAAATCTTTTGAAAAGGCCTCTGCATTAAAATTCAACTTTCATAAATGTCACGCGATGTTCGTCGGCAGGTGGGCAAATAAGCCAACTGTGCCGAACGAAATTAAAATCAATGACCACCTCCCTCTTTTAGGAATCACCATAAGGGACCAAACCCACCATAACAAGCAATGGGAAGTAACCCATAACAAAATTTAAAAAAAAAAAATTTCACAAATGAGACCCAAACAATTATCAATTAGAAGCAGGGCAAAAATATGTAACCAGTTCTTACTATCCAAAATATGGTACCTTGTAGCCAACATTAATTACAATGGCAACGAAGTTGACAAAATTCACAGAGAATGTGCAAAATTTATTTGGGGTTCGAAATACGAGCCCATACGAAGGTGTACAATATTTCATGATGTAGAAGCTGGAGGACTTTGTTTAATAAATGCACATTTAAAAACTCTAAGTGCAAGAGCAAAAATCATAGAGAGAGCTTACTCGGAACACAAAGCATGGAGTGGATATATTATACATTACATGCAAAGAATAATGCCCCACCAAATAATTTGTTTCCTTCCACAATCGAATAGCAAAATACCAAAAATGTTCATTGACGTTGCGGAGTTCATATATTGCACATATCACTCTCACGCGAGCAGTTATTATACCACCACCACAACACCGAGTGTTTGAAAAAGGTAAAATTAAATTATCCGATGTACTCAAAAATGCATTCAAATTACCTATACACCCGAAATTAAAAACATTTTATTACAAGCTTCACCACACTTGCCTGCCCACCAAAATATGGTGCACATACAAAGGTATTCCACCTCAAGCCCCAGCCAAATGCTACTTCTGCCCTCATACCTCTCCAATATGGAACAGTGTTCAGAAATTCTTAAAACACAAAGAACCGGTCACAGAACACACACTATTCTGGCTAAAGGACGGAAACATAACAATAACCGAAGCAATTATAATTATAACAACAATGTACTCCATCTGGACATACAGATGTAACAGAATTTATGGAAGAGATACAGGCCCAGATATAATGCAAAAACAACAAACAACTAAATGAAATCATAACGGACACAATAAACAAAAAAAAGATAACAAAACACCAATGGAGGAAGATAGGCCTTATCTCGGAAGAATATGAAGAAAACATACAATAATGGAAATAAAAGACCCACCATAAAGAAAAAACATGAAAACAAGCCAATACAATTCACTCTGAAAGGAAAAATAATGGAATAGAAAACTAATCACATAATGTAAATATCTATATATTAGTGCAGAAATATTGTATAGTAATGAATATATCTATTTGCATAAGAGGAAGTATATGTCTTATAATATTCATATAAGGTAAAAATATTGTAATATTTCAATGTGTAACTTATGTTAAATGGCAAAATAACTGCCCAAAAGATTTCACAGGACTCTAGGTGAAAATAGATATTGGGCATGTTATCATGTTGTAAATGAAAATTGTTAACTGAATATTCCACTACTAAGGGGGGACCCCAGGACTGAGGTAGCAAATTATAGACCAATCAGTATATCGGGAGTAGTGCTTAAGGTTCTGGAGAAATTGTTAAAGATTAGAATTCAGGACTGGGTGAACAGCAATATGATACGTTGTAAAGGGCAACATAGTTTTGTGAAGGGTAGATCTTGCCTTTGCAATATGCTCACTTTCTATAATGAAATAACAATGGAGTTGGATAAAGGAAATCCTCTTTCAGTGATCTTCTTGGACTTTGCAAAAGCATTTGACAAGATTCCACATGGAACTTTGTTGCATAAATTGGAGCAAATGAGTATGGATCCGAGACTAGTGATTTGAATTAGAGGGTGGCTAATGGATAGATATCAAAGAGTGGTTTATGGTGGAGCAGAGTCCAGTAGAAGGCAGGTGACTAGTGGTGTGCCTCAGGGCTCAGTGCTTGGTTCTCTGTTATTTAATTTGTACATCAATGATATTGGGAATAGTTTGAAAGGAGATATCAACTTGTTTGCTGATGATGTAAAACTGGGAAGAGTGATAGTTGATTCAGATGATGTGGATATCTTACAAGATGACTTAAATCGGCTGGTGGTTTGGGCTAAACTAAATAGCTGCCAGTTTAATGTGGCCAAGTGTAAGACGATGCACTTCGGATGGATGAGATCACATGCTGTTTACCATATTGATGGAATTGAACTGCAGGAGGTTGATGAGGTTAGGGACTTGGGAGTTATTGTGGACAGAGAAATTAAGTTTCGAGGGCATATTAGAAAGGTTGCCAAAACGTCACATCAGATTACATGGTTATTGAGGAACGCACTGACAAGCAGGGATAAGGAAGTGATTGTCCCACTTTATAAGGCATTAATAAGCACTCATTTGGAGTACTGTGCACAGATCTGATCACCTGGATTTCTTGGTGATGTAGAAATGGTGAAGAGGATTCAGAGACGGGTTACAAAAATTGTTGCAGGTCTGTGGGATGTCTATTACAAGGAGAGACTGAAGGTCTGTGGACTTCAAAAACTAGTTGATAGAGTTATGAGAGGAGATATGATAGAGACATATAAATTATTAAAAGGGTTTTATAGGATTGATACTGATAACCTTTTTAAGACCAGTTGAGGAAGGGAGAGAATGAGGGGTCATCCCTGGAGATTGTGTAAGAGTGTGGTTAACAAGGGTGTTAGGACTAGATTTTTTGCGTGGAGGGTTGTAAATGGGTAAAATGCGTTGCCAGAGGTAGTTGTGAATGCTTCATCTGTAAATGAGTTTAAGGGAAGTATAACAGGTATTGTATGAATAACAGTTAGTATGTCAATGTTGAATCTCCCACGATGAGTCTTTTGACTCCACGGAGGCACCTTACATAATTTTTAAAAAAATGTTTTTTTAACATTTTTATTATTTCTCAGATAAATTACATTCATTATAGGAACACAATTATGCATAACAAATACTTTCTCGTACATAAAGTTTTTTAAATAATAATAATAACTGTTTACAACGTATATTATTATAATATTCATAATGATGATTATTACAGATGTTTCTTTGCAATTTTACACTCTATATATACAATATCAATTGATATAATCACTCTATATTGCATACTTTTGTTACAGTTATTACATACATTACATACATTTGATTACATATGATACATTACGTACATTTGTTTAGATATGATACTTACATTACACACATTGGTTTACATGTGATACGTACATTACATGCAGTTGGTTAAATATGATACATCTTGGATGAGAACTAATTTCTCTGCTTTCATCCTCGAAGCTTATATGTAAGCTTATCTGAGGATGACACCAGTTGGTTATTATTTATTGGGTTTTTTTTTTTTTTTGCTGTGTTGGGAAGCTACGAAATCTGTGATTGAGAAATTCGCGCTAATGCACGCACGCACGCACACACACGCACGCACGCACGCACGCACGCACGCACGCACGCACGCACGCACGCACGCACGCACGCACGCACGCACACACACACACACACACACACACACACACACACACACACACACACACACACACACACACACACACACACACACACACACACACACACACACACACACACACACACACACACACACACACACACACAAACTTGGAATGTATTAATACGTCGCTGAACTGGAAGCCTGAACGAATATATTGTGTTTCATTAAGTTTGTATGGTATTTTGGGTGCGTGTTTCTTGTTCATAATATGTACTTAGAGCTCTTTTCAGGTTGTAGTTTGTAAGGTTTCTGTATTCAAAAGGTAATTTGTTTATCATGTCTGGGATGTAGAAGTTTCGCGTGGCCTTTCCGTAGTGATTATTGTATTTATATGTGATATAATTAGTTGTCTGAGGTCTTGTTATACGGTATGTATTTCTAACTGTCCTGTAGTTGGCATCGAAATAATGTTTTAGCAAAGCTGCATGGTGACATAAATGTTTTGCTGTCAGTATTTTGTGTTCTGACATTGCAGTATATATAAAGTCCTTATTTTCTCTTTGTTCCCAAAAGATCAGTTTTATCATTTTGCTGTAGCGACATTAATCTATTTAATTTGTAGGGTGCACAGAAAGCATATGTTGTTATAGCGTATCTTAGTATATTTTGGCATAGTGCTTTGTATATTAGTGTTTTTAGGCGTATAGGAACTATATTTTAACCTGTTGAGTTTGCCACTTATTGTTCGGAGTTTGTTGTGTAGATGGTTTATGTGGCTATTCCAGTTCATATCTGCATCGAAGTAAACTCCAAGGTATCGTATTGTTTCAACCTGAGGGATTGTAGTAGTTTTGCTGTTCTGTGTAATAATAATATGCGTGCTATGTACTTATTGTATATATGTAAATAGTTCGTTCGAATATACATAGATGCTGTTGAGAAAATAAAATAATGGTGTAGTGGTCATCTCACAGGCGGAAGGTCCCACATTCAATCCCTCGCAGGCACAATTTTTTTTTTAATCATTTGCTTCTTTATTTAAAAAAACTCGAGTTTTGTTTATGAGTTCCATAACAAAACTTAGCGCTCTGTTTCTTTTAATTGCTCATATTTTGTTAATGTAGTTACTACAAAGTGAATATTCAAAGTGAAAATAAATGCCACATCCACTGAGCTACACAAGCTCATTTTAAACTGTATAATTTTATCGATAATAAATAAACAATATTTTTTCATGAAACAAAAGAAGAAGAATATATTTTATTTTTAAGTGATTTTGAATTATACCAAATTGTATTATCGATAATAAACAATATTTTCCCATGTTTAATTTTTACAATAATTTTGATATTTTATCCAAACACGTATACACTGTACTTACAGTGTGTATGTATCCTTCGAAAGTTGCATCATCCCCACGATTTCAAGCCACGAGCCGCCACTGCATGCAAATATAGTTAATGAAATAGCACGCGCTTTTATTTCTAGATTTTGTAAAGAATGCAATAGGCTGTTGAATTAGTTTAAATGAATTGGCTTGGACTCCTTGGGCGTCACGTGATAATAATAATATATCAGAAGGTAGTGTTCGGTAATGTATCAAGGAAGAAATTACGTGTCATGTGATTATTTGTAGAGGTCTTTTCAGATTGTTGTTTCTGTTTAAGGGGAATTTCATATGCGACAAAGGTTGCAACCGTCGCTGAACAACTATCTGCGTATCGGTGATAGAGAGAGAGAAAACGCCTGTACAAATAATCACGCGACCTTGAATTTAAAAAAAAAATAAAAATAAAAATGAAATACGTTTACAAATCTGACTGTTGTCACGGCATGCCAGCGCATATATTTTGCACTCATAAAATAAAAATATAAAAAAATTTCTCTCTCACATAATGAAACGATGTATAAGTAATCACATGATTATTTTGAAAAGGGGAGAGAGAATTGTTGAATTGATCGTTTGTTACAACACAGGAGCCTTACATACGTGCAGTAAAACAGATGAAACTAAGGCTCTATTTAGATTTAGAGCCTTAGATGAAACGTCATTACACTTTGAAATAAACATGACACCCATCTAATGTCTCTAGCGCCACCGTGTGTTCGGTGGAAATGGGAAAACAAATAAGCCAGTGTTCTTTAAAAAGCATTGATTTTGTGACAACTCTGGAAGTGACAATAAAAGCAGCAAATATTTTTTTGTGTGTTTTGGGGGACGGGAATTTCCCCTTAGTCATGGTGTTTTCAATATTGTCGAAATCAAGTTCATAAACATATTGTATGATTTTCCTTTTAATCTTCATTAACAAATTAACACATTGACCCATGAAGGTAAATTCAATACGAACTTATACAATAACAAAAAAAAAAAAAAAAAACCACCGAAAACCATTCATTCCTAGTATTGATTTCTTCATTTGTTAAAGGAAACATTAAACACTTTCACATATCTGTGAAAGTGTTTAATGTTTCCTTAAAGTGTTAAAGTGTTTAACCTCTCTTGAACGCATATTCATTTTCACGTGTGCATCCGCTGGTTTAGTATTTTCGATCGCTGATACTACCCGAGTGACAACCAGCTATTGCAAACAGCATAGAGACAGTCAAAGCGAAGCTTCCTTTCTTCTTGATGCCTATTTGATATATTATTATTATTATTATTATTATTATTATATGACACCTCTAGGGTGTCCAAAGACTCATCGAGGGCGAGTGTGCCAACATCATCGAACGATTGATCCCTTACAACTACTAACCGCGCTCAAACTTGCTTAACTTTTTGCTGAGGCAAAAAGTTAAGCAGAGGCTCTACCAATCGACCAACCTTTGCTGGCAGTCTACACTATATTAAAATATAGCGAATTAAGGCAGATAAAGGGAATGCGACGGCAGTCATGAACTCAGAGGATTACAACAAAAAAATAAAAATTCTTCTTGAAGATTCTAATAACTATACACCCTTAGACAGAGATTCCACCTGGCGAACTCACAATAAAACTAATGATCTAATTTAAAATATACCCAATTGGGCTGAAGAACTCTGCAATCAAACACCCATTAGTACCTAGAATATATGGAATACCAAAAATTCATAAGAAAGATATTCCTTTAAGACCGATAGTGGATGAAATAAACTCTACGACCTCAAATCTGGCAAAATACCTCACGAATATGATTTTACCACACAGGAAAAACAACATCATTCATTAAGAACAGTGTACATTTTATTGAGAAGGTAAAGGATATATACATAGATCCTTCAGACATCTTGGCAAGCGAATGCAGTTTCAAAAAAGCAGCACAAGGAGAAAGAAATGACAAAATGATCAGAAGTTTTGTTAAAATAAAGCACTCTAATAATTGAAATATACTGAAAGAAAAGTTAACAATCTCTTAACTTGAAAATGGTTTTTCTGCAGGGCAAAATCGAGAAAAAAACAGATGGTCTGGTTTTTGCTACTCAAGAACGCAGTCAAGGCAAAGACTGAAAAAGATTCGAATGAGAGGAAATGCCGACTGAGCAGAAGTGAAGAAGAAAGAGTGGGCCATCTAATTATTGCTGGTAGCAAAATTGCTCTATAAACAAATGCATGAATGGAGGGGGTGCAGTCGCTATACGCTGGAGTTGTGTAGGTTATTATGAGACATTATGAGACAACGAAGATATTATGAGACTATAATTTTCAGCCAGATTGCCATCTGGAGCAAAATATGCCAGACATCACTCTGGTCGAACAACAATATTATACATAGTTAATTAGTGTGGCAATACCAGGAGAAGAGTAGAGTAGTAGAAAAAGTGCATGAGAAACTCACCAAGATTATAGGGATCTGCAGATTGAAAATTAAAGATTTTGGAATAAAAAGCAACAACAGTTCCAATAATTTTAATAGCAGCACTAGGAGCAATAGGGAGAGTATTTATACAGCATCTGGAAAAGTAAAGCCTCCTAAATATCATCTGTACTCAAGAAAAGGGCATTTTTGGGAAAATCTTACATTAGAGGGCGATTTCTAGTTGATTCCTAGGCCTTTGGATAAGGTTCCAATCGAGCTCATTTGCCTGTCGAAGATTTTATTTCACGTTCGGTATTTCTGGTTGCTCTTTGATTGTGAATTCTGTTGAATGAACATAAAAATAATAATGATAATAATAACAATTCATAAAGCATTATATATTTTTTTATAATATTTATGAAAAAATATATGTCAACAAAATTGCTAATTATTATTATTATTATAATCAAGAATTTTGCATAATTTGTGTGATAATCTTAATTATAACAACAATAATTAACTCATTACAATATGACAGCAATGCCAAATTAGACAACCTGACATATTAATCAAAATAAGTTATTCCCCTCTACTCTCGAACCAGCGCGATTCCTAAATACTCTGAAATAAACCCCTTCAAACACATTTAAAAAAAAAATCTAACTGTGAGCTAGCGTGCTGCTAGCTCACAGTTAGATTTCATTGTTCCCATCTGATAATGATTTTGTGAAATTGCCAGCTTTTGTCGTGTTTTTTGCTGGTTTACTATCCGTATAACATATTTTTATTTCTTTTATTTATTCTCAATTCTTTCAAACCCAAAATTTGTGTAATTCATCCTTTCTATGTTTATTTTTTTTGGGGGGGGGGATTGTTTTTCATTTACCTGAATGCATTATCTCCATTCAGTTGTTGGTATCTTGTGCTCATCACTTTTACTTGTATACCGTACAGTGCCTTCGTATTCAGTCGTTATAGACCAAGCCCTTTGTCGGAAATATCTGGGTTCAATACCCGGCCTTGACGAGAGGAACCTTTATCTGGTCTCTTTCGACAAAAAATGGGTTAGCTGCACTCATACGGATGTAGTTTTTTTTTTTTTTTCACCCGTAAACTTGGCAAACCTGTAAACCTAGCCCGTAAAGACACATGGATTACAGTCAGGAATACTTTACGATGGTCTCTCCAGCCAGGTGTTTCATTCATTCAGCTATGCAGTTCTCCAGACCGGATAAAAATAGGGTGGAGTGAGATGCGCCGTACTTCCTTCACAGGTATGTAAATTGATAAATTTTAATGAAAATGTCATTTATTTAAAACGTTTTAGCCTAATCATTACAACGGCACTTCATTGCCAAAAATAACTTGGATTTTTTCCCTACTTTGTACGACCTTCGTTTCATCGTTGTAGTTCTTAATATAGTCATTTTTAATTAACTCTGAAGAATGCCTCCGTAGCGCAATTGGAAGAACGACGGTACATTGCGCCCTTCGATTGGAATAGGCCTAAGTTCGATTCTCGTCGCGACGGGAGGAATCTTTATCTGGTCGATTTCAATCGATGGTGAGTTAGCCGATCTCATACGGAGGTAGCAGGGTTTTTTCTCCCGGAAACTCGGGTTTTTCATCCCGCATACATACAAATCGGCCCTTCAGAACACACGCAATTTACAGACAAAAATTACTAGTTGTGGTGGTGTTGGAGGTGGGCGGTAGATGGCGTTGATTCGTAGTAGAGGTATGGTGTAGAGATAGTTGAAGATGTCCTCCCGCGATGAGTCTTCGGACTCCTTGGAGGTATCAGGAATAATAATAATAATAATCTTTATTCTTCAGAGGCGGTGGCATATAGAATTGTGAATAAAATGTTTAAAGCAATACTTGAATTCGGAAACGTACGATCAAATTTACATATCGTGTTCGGTGTAATGGGATCGTAGATGAAATTATCGTTATCGCAGTAAATATAACAAAATATTTTAATATGAAACCACCCAACCCCACCATTACCACAACTAGTATTTTTTGTCTGTAAATTGCGTGTGTTCTGAAGGGCCAATTTGTCTGTATGGGGATGAAAAACCCGAGTTTCCGGGAGAAAAAACCCTGCTACCTCCGTATGAGATCGGCTAACTCACCTTCGATTGAAATCGTTCAGATAAAGATTCCTCCCGTCGCGACGGGAATCGAACTTAGGCCTATTTCAATCGAAGGGCGCAATGTGCCGTTGTTCTTCCAATTGCGCTATGGAGGCACATAATGATCATAAAATAGTATCTAGCAATTATTTTGAGGATTATCTGTAAATCTTCTTCACATTCCTGCAAACCTTTTCGTTCCCATTTTAATTTCAGTGTATTTTATTGAATTGAACTCATGTTGGATATTTTACGTGTTTATATATATTACTTGTCATACTATTGTAATAACATGGATACGAAGCTTATATTTTTGATACGTTCATTCATGTGGCCGTTTGAGTGGTTAAAGCGATACTAGTTTCATACAATACAATATTTTATACAATACAATACAAAAAAAAAAATAATCAGCTAACGCCTTTTTATTCCCGTATACGGGAGTAGGCAAGGCCATTTAGCCCTATCTAACTTTTGGAGACTGAGTGGGCAGTTCAATCTCCACTGGTACCCAATCAGAGACAGATGGCCCAAGGCTATCACTATTTAAGCGGTACGCAGTGAAGAGAGACGGCTCAAATGTGCCGCCATCTCGTGGTCCCTAACCCTAACACAATATATTTAATGTCTGAAATAATGTGGGTTCTACGGTCGATTTTCTTGAGTTTACAGGAAAAAACCCGAGTTTCCGGGAGGAAAAACCTGCTTGCCCGTGCCAGAGATCGACTAACTCGGGAACCGGTCGAAAAAAGGCTTAGAAAAATTTCCTCTAGTCGCCGACTAGACTCGAAACCAAGTCTTCCTTCGTGCGGCCAAGCGCGGCGGTGTGCAAACGCCACATCCGCTGAGCTACACAGGCTCCAATACAATACAGGAAACTCCAAAAATTCTATTCGGAAAATCCTATATTTTCTGAAATTCTTTATAATGTTTTTAATCCTTTTAAAAGCGAATAGCTAAATCTGTTTTAAGTGTTTAGTAAACTTTTAGATAATA
Organism: Typopeltis vanoorti; assembly: GCF_054136105.1. NCBI lineage: Eukaryota > Metazoa > Arthropoda > Arachnida > Uropygi > Thelyphonidae > Typopeltis > Typopeltis vanoorti. The sequence continues at coordinate 136,097,784 of NC_143557.1, forward strand.
TTATTTAATACCAAGCAATGTTTCATACCAAATGAATACGGATAGCGCAAATTCAAAATTAATTTCATTTTTCGCCATACCTCACGATTCCCTCCTTAAGGATTCGAAACAACAGAGTTTTCCTTTTGTTTTGATTTAAATCAGACTAGATACAGATGCTAGTGCATCTGTATCTAGTCTAATTTAAATCTAACCGCTATAATATTATGTAGTCCGCATTCCCATCGTTTGTCTAAGAGCCATTGTAAAATCAAATTTGATATGTTCCTTATTAACATCTTCGCATTTGTGCAGTTCCAGAAAATATCGCATATAATAATCCAATTGTTCAAAAGAATTTTATCATTATTGGTAAAGTTGACGCAATGCCAGGTAGTAACAAATTCAAAGTGTGCAGTACATGGCACAATGAATGCATGTCGATTAAAGGTCAAAATTCTGGTTTGTATACTATTTTTTTAACAATTATGTTAGCGCCATTATGCTTACTATGAGCGACTTACCCTCAACAATATTTTAAATCAATTTCTAAAATTGGAACTAAAAATTTCATTTCTTCACTTAAGTCAAAACTTACTTTTTACATCAGGTCGAAAACTAATGAAATACTAATTTTGACTAACTTGTTTGCTTCTTCAGTAATTCAACAAGAGGAAGCGATGCTTAGTTGGATAGCCTAGGCTCTAGACTAAGGAATGTGAAGGGTAGTGATGAAGAAATGTATAAGCAACTTGGATTAGAGAACAAGGGAAGGGTGATCAATACAGATGATTTTACCCCCGACTTTTCGTCGTCCTCAAGCGTCTAACGACCACTTTTAAATCGCTTAAACGTAAGCTTTATGAAACATTTGATGCATTTCGGCAACACTTTTACCAAGTTTAACACAAACGTCAATCGCAGCTCTCTGTTCGAAACTCATTTTCCGACTGTTCGTCAAAACACACTGTCACTCTTGGCACTATAACTCGGCTTCTAATGAAACAAATGTCATAAACAGTTGACGCAATACTAATGAAGGTTCCGATGTCGACAACAAAAAGATACAACAAGTGGCTCCATTAGTTTCTTCTATTTTCGAAAAGTTCGGCTATTTTTGGACAGAATGTAATTATGATAATACAGACTGGAATGAAGAGATAGGTTTTTCGGAATAAGGACTATAAATTTATTGATAGAACACCATCCTAGCAGAATGTAAAGGAGAGCAAGTCTTAGGTGTCATTATTTCATTGGAAGATGCGTTTTTGAGCAGCATGTCACATTTCCCGCCAGATGGTGAGAGTGACCATTACATGAGCACCTAGCTAGTGGTCAGAATCAAAACTTTTAGGAAAGAAACGAAAGGACGCAGAGGTTTGTTTAAAGAAAAGTCATGTTTTACAAAAAATGGCCTTGCCTACTCCCTATACGGGAATAAAAAGGCGTTAGCTGATTTTTTTTTATTACAAATTTGCTTGTGTACTATAATAAGATAACGAACGCATTGGACAGACAAGTTGCATACAGAGCGATATACTATGGAAGAGCTTTTGATAGGTTCCTTTACTCCAAGCTATTAACTGAATTGAAACGGATGGGATTAGATGACAAACTAATGATGTGTACAGGTGAAAGCTGTTAGAGAGGTATCAGCAAGTTTGCACATGAGGATTCTGTATCCCGAAAGTGGAAAGTCCTAGTGGTGTGCTTCAGAGGTCTTCATTGAGGGCATTATTGTTCAACTTTTATATTAATGACACTTAGACGAGTTTAACAGGAGATATGTAACTGTTTGAAATCACGCTAAACTGGAGAAAACACTAAGGAGTCAAGCAGGCTTTATTGCCTTAGAAGCATGCCTGAATAGATTGTATGAGTAAGCAGGTAAGTGGAATTATTAGTTCAATGTTGTTAAGTGTAAGTTTCTAAAATGCGGTGGTATGGGTTGCAAGTTACACACAAGGTGGGGAAACTAAATTAGGTAGAGGAGATGAGAGATCTTGGACTGCTGTTGGACAACGACCTGAAGTTCAGGGATTATAGGACTGACGTCCAGAAATAAAGAAGTCATGGTTCCAATTTATAAGGTCTTGATTAGGCTTCGTATGGCTTACTGCGCACCGATTTGGCCACCTGGTGATTAGGATGATTTCAGACAAATAAATACAGTGTTAGAAACCACGAGATGGCCACTCTGGCCGGCCTCCCTCATTTATGCCAGATGCCATTTATAATTAGCGATCGTATTGCGCCAATTATCTTTGATCGGTTACCGGTGGAGACTGAACATCCACCTTGGTCTCTAAGAAGTAGATAGGGCTAAATGGCATCATCTACTCCCTATAAGGATTAAAAAGCATTAACGGTTTTTTCGGTATAATTATTTTCATATATGTTTCAAAATAGTTTTCTCTTATAAACTATTCAATGTTATCTATTAAAATAGCCGGCCTGGTTGTTCGTGTGGTCAGCATATTCACTCTCCAGCCAACAGGCTGCAGGTTCGAATCCCGCCGTGGGAATGGATGTTTGTGATTATCTGTGAAAATACTAGTGATGATGGACGGTAGATGGCGTTGATGAAGATGATGGTGGGAGTAGTGGTTCATTGTAGTTGGTAGATTCAGAGGTGGAGACAGACAGTTGTAGAGTAGGTGCCCTCGCTCGATGAGTCATTGGATTCCCTGGAGGTGTTGCATAAAAATAATAATCATAAATTAAAATGAAAAATCATCTGTAGAAAGGTCGTTATTTGTTAGATTTTATCGCTAATTGGAGTAACATTTTCAAAGTCTTTCTTCCGCCAATTTACCTTCTGGAACTCCTGTACTTATCCTGTAAACTCAAGAAATTCGACCGTAGAACATACACTGTTTCAGAGATTTAAAATATTGTGTTAGGAGTAGGGATCACGAGATGGCAGCGCTTGTTGAGATGTGTCTTCACTGCATGCTGCTTATAGTGACAGCCTTGGGCCAGCTCTGACGGATTGGCTACCAGTGGAGATTGCACTGTCAAAAGTTAGACAAGGCTAAAACGGTCTCATCCACTTCCTACATAGGAATAAAAAAGGCATTAGCTGATTTTGTTTTGGAATTTATTCATTCAATGCGTACTTAATTGTCAATTTAAAGAAACAATATTGCCCTTTACGATACTTCTTTATGGAAGAATCTATTGCTTTCATGCTATCTGAGAGGGAGGATTTGTCAAGTTAATCATCTTTTCTCTTACCAAAAGGCCGCCACCACTCAATTGCTCCAGGCGTTACGAAGTAGCGTCATTGGCAAATGATGGAAAAGGGACACAGCCGACCTAGGCGGCCATGTGTTTTTATCGTGCTGATCGGCTCAAGTGGCCGCTAGCGATCCACCTGAACACGGTAATGGGACCGTTAAGTGCATTAATATTTGCTTGGTTGTATATGCTTTCTTAACAACTGCTTTATGTAATTTGATTACATAAAGATAACAAACTGAATATTTCTTTTATTTAATTAATTCATTTTTGTGAGATTTTTTAGTTGATTCTGAAAGTTCTATACTACTCATATATTCTGTACCTTTAACTATATAGTTTTATATACATATAATTAATACCCTTTAACAAATATATTCGAGTTAATACCAAGTTTAAATTGAAAAAAATCACCACTAGTGGTGATTTTTTTAAAAACTCAAACTTGGCAATTGCCAAAATCTTTTATATACATATAATTAATACCCTTTAACAAATATATTCGAGTTAATACCAAGTTTAAATTGAAAAAAATCACCACTAGTGGTGATTTTTTTAAAAACTCAAACTTGGCAATTGCCAAAATCTGATACACATACTAATACATTTCTCTTCTTTAGTATTCTGCAATTGAGCAGGCTCTTCTTTTAGTAGCAGAAACTTTCCTTCCACTCTCTTCTGTTCTGAGCCTTCTCTTTCAAGGTTGTGTACCTGTCTCCATTGAGCATATCATCTAGCATTGTTTTCCTTACTCTTCCTTTGGGTCTTTTCCCGTCTATTTTTCCTTCGATGATATCTCTGATGATTCCATTCCCTTTCAGAATATGTCCGATCCAGTTTCTCTTGTTTCTTTTTATCCTCCTTAACAAACTTCTTTCTTCTTCTACTCTTTTTAAGACCTCTTCATTAGTTATTTTATCTGTCCATTTGATTTTTTCCATCATTCTCCAAATCCACATATCAAAGTTTTCCAAAATCTTAATTTCTTCAATGTCCAAGTTTCAGATGCATAGAGGGCAACACTCTACACATAACATTTTATTAGTCTTTTCTTTAGGTTTCTATCCATTTTACTTCTGAATAAATTCCATTTTCTATTAAAATCATTTCTTTCCATCACTATTCTTGCTTTTATGTCACTTTTATATCTTCCATCACTGCCAATAACACTTCCTGGATATTTAAATGTCTTTACTTGATTCAATTTTCGCCCATTTATTCTGATATCCATATTTGCCTCTTTCCTTGCTATTTTCATCACCTTTGTTTTTCTAATGTTACTTTTCATTCTATAATTGATACAGGATTCCAGTAATCTGTTCAACAGATTTTGTAGTGCTGTTTCAGTGTTTGATAGTAATGCCTTGTCATCTGCGTATCTTATTGCAAATATTTGTCTACCTCCAATCTTTATTCCTTCTTCCGAACAGCCTTGTCTTACTCCTCGTCTAATGATACCTGGTTCAGTTGTACCATATGTGTCTCTCACCATGGCAGTTTGCCCCATATATAGTGAGATAATAGCCTTCTGTCTTTCCAATCTATACCAATCTTTTCCATTAATTCCACCGTCATATCCCATTTTACATAGTCAAAAGCTTTCTCAAAATCTATATACCAGATGTTAACTTCTTTATTCACTTCTATACTCCTTTCACTTACTATTCTTAACAGTGCAATCGCATCTCTTGTTCCCATACACTTCCTGAAACCAAACTGATCTTCTCTAAGAAATTCTTCCACTTTAGATGCAATTCTTCGTGTTAAGATTCTCATAAGTATTTTTGATGTATGGAAAATGAGGCTTATTATTCTAAAATCCTTGCAGTTCACTGCATTACCTTTCTTCGGTATAGGTATATACCGAAGGTCATAAATTAAAGTCATGAAATCTTTTGGTAGTTCTCCTTTGTTATAAATTAAATTTATCATTTTGGTTATTTCTTCAGTTCCATTCTTCTGAAGTTGTTTCAGGAATTCTGCAGATATTTCATCTATTCCTTCTGCCTTTCCATATTTTAGTTCTTTAATGGCCATTTCTACTAATGTCTTCAAAATCTCTGGGCATAGATCATCTTCATTTACCTTTTTTATATCTTCTAATGGCAACTCATTTGGTCTGTTTTCCTTGTCATATAGATCTTCAATGTATTCCTTTCATCTCATTAGGATCTTATCTTCTTCGGTTATGATGTCTTAAATCTTATATTCTACCTCTAGCTTGAATTCCATTTCTCTTGTGATTCATGCTTCTTGCTTTTTCACTTAAAAGATCATACCTTCTTACTCTCTCATAATTTTCCATTTCTTCACATTGTTATTTAAACCAATTTTCTCTACTTTTTTCTGCTTCCCTTCTCAATCTGTCATTCGGGGTTCTGTGTTGTATTTTCCTTTCTGGGGTGTCTTTTCTTTATTTTTTAATTTTCTTCTTTCTTCCATTAGAGAAATCATCTCATTGGTTATCCAAGAATTTTTTATTCTTTTAGCTTTTACATATCCAATTTCTTCTTCTGCAATCTTCTTTATTTTCTCTTTAACTAGTTTCAATTTCTTTTCTGGATCTTCAGTTTTGACACAGCTTGTTTTCTGTAATTCTTCCTCTAATCTATTTCCAAATTCCTTGGTATTTTTTAATTTATCTAAGTTCCATTTTTTCCTTTTCATAGCTTCTTTTATTTTCTTTAGTTTCACATTTATTTCTATGAATAGTAGATTGTTGTCAGAGTAAATATCAGCTCCAGGATATATGCATGCATTTTTTACACTATTCTTGTATCTTTGCTTTACTATAATATAATCAATTTGATTCCTTTCCGTATCTCCTGGTTTCTTCCATGTGTATGGTCTTCTCTTAGATTTTCTAAACCAAGTATTTGTAATTATTAGCATATTTTCTTTACAGAATTCCTCTAATCTTTCCCTCTCTCATTTCTATTACCTAGTCCGTATCTTCTTACTGCACTCCCATCCTCTTCTTCTCCTACAACTCCATTCCAATCTCCCATTATAATCATATAGTCTATTCTTTTTTCTTCTTTAATTAGTTCTTGTAATTGTTCGTACATTTCCTCTATTTCCTCATCTGAATGGTCACTTGTTGCATATGTATCTGCATTATTATTATGCCCACTGGTTCAGCCTACAATTTTACCACTATAATCCTGTCATTCAGACAGTTTATGCTAATGATTCTCTTTGCTGTTCTTTTATTAAAAACTAGTGCAACTCATTTTTCCTTTTTATCTCCACCTGAGTAAATTATTCTTACTTCGTCAATAAATAAATATCACCTATTCCTTCTCATCTGACTTCACAGAGCCCTGTGATATCAATTTTTCCTTTGTCCATTTCTTGTTTGAGATTTTCAAATTTTCCACATCTGTTCATTGTTCTCACATTCTATGTTGCAATTTTGATTCTCTGACGATCTTTCATTTTCAGTTTGTTTAGAGCTTGTTTTAAGTCACTCTTAGAGGTTTGATCTGGAAGAACATCAGCCCTTGAAGCGTCCTTATTTTCCGATATTGTATCTGTTCCCATGTGCATCTCCTTTTCCTCTCTGTGCCAAGAGACACCACATTGGTTTGCTGGGATGGTCGCTGCCCCCTTATAAGTTCTATTCATTGCTACTAATACATTATACTATCAAAATACATCGAGCAAAAATGTGTTATAAATTTCGTATAAATTAAATTGCAAAAGATACATTTCCTAAATACATAATTAAGTAATTAATTTACAGTGCTTACAGAAGACTACGCAGATAGACATTATAGTATGGAATATGTTCAACCTGAAGTGCATAGAAGCTCTCCCAATATTCTATCATGCTTAGCACAAAGTGATTCAGAAGTTCTTGAGGCAAACTGATCCACTCCTCCTTCAGAGCAAGGATAAGGTCATATTTGTTTTCTGGAATTACAAGCTGCATTGCATCTCCCCAGTGCAACTCCCAAAGTGTTCTATAGAGGGTGAGATCTGGGGAGCGTGCTGGCCACACGATTCGATTAATATCCTTAGTCTCCTGAAGTATCTTCACTGCTCGTGTACAATGTCGTGTGGCACTATATCCATAAAAACGAATTCTTCACCTACAGCACCATGGAACAACTAAACACAAGTTGAAGAACTTCGTTGCAATATCATTCGCTAGTGACAGTCCTTTTCCACACTTGTAAATTGGCGCGTCTACTAAGTATAATGCCTTCCAAACAATAACCCAGCACCGCCATATCTATCCCTTTCAAGAACATTCTCTTGATGGTAAAAATACCACTTTCATGTCAGATCAAGTGTCGGCTAGAATTGTAGAAGGCACTGAAACGACTCTCATTTGTAAAGAGTACATTAGCACATTGGTGTCTTGTCCAATTTTGTGGACACACCACTGAAAACATGTTATACAATGAGTTGTGAATAAAGTAATGCAGAGTACAGCCTTCGGCTCTATAGGCCTACTTGCAGACGTGCTACAGTTTCTCGAGATATCCGCGTATCTGTGCTTCAATGGAGCTGACTTGCAAGCTGCCCTGTCCTGTAAAGCGAAGGAGACATTAAAGAGTCATCTGGAACATACCTCTTGGTTTCAATCGCTATCCAGAACGTAGATACAAATTGTGAGAGATTAAAAACTCTCTTACAATATTAGCAACTATGCAGCCTTTTTCAAGAGCAACTATGCAGCCTTTTTCAAGATTTCCAATAATTCGTCACTTCTTTAAATAATCTAGATGACGTCTTTCAGACATTACAAGACAACCAAGTTTTTAAATTTATTCTTTCTCGTGAAGAGGATCCTTCAAACACAAACATAAACCACGACTCGGTGAGGTTATTTAGTTTTAACTAAATTTTTTTGAAGTCTTTTGGAAGCCAAACTTTAAGCTTAACCATAATCAATAGCTGGTCTCAGGCTATCAATGATTTTCATACATCCGGTGCATAGATTATTGAAACCAAATCCGAGTGATATCACATGTTTTGTAAATTAGAACAATTTTTGGTATACATCTCTCCCCTTTTTTGACTGGTTGCACTACAAAACTCTTGAAACGAGTGTGTCAAGGGTTATTCATCAAATGTTCCTTCTTCGGATATATTGTTTCTGCGAAACTAAAATTTCTGATACATATTAGGCTCTAATCTTCAATCAAACCAGTAATGTATTACCCAGGTTCATAAATGTCAATTTAATTACGAACTTGTTATTTGACAATTCATCTAAAAATGCCCTATATATGAATCTCTCATCTCCGATGCGTTTGGGAAAGTGATAACATTCAAATATTTAAATTTAAACTTTCCAATTAAGAAACTCTACCTTAACCCTGTCCATCTGATCATGTGAACTTAATTACCAGAAAATCCCGTGGTATATATATATATATATATATATATATATATATATGTACAAAGCTTGGAGACAAATAATTAACATCAATAAATTTTTATAATTATTGATTTCATGAAATAATTACATCAATAAATGTCTTTTAGCATTTTTCGATGTAACTATTTAGCGATGTAAACTTTATTTATGTATACATTATTTTCATTTTACATCGATTTTTATGATCTTTAATTCTTGGGGAAAAATATTCAGAATTAATACAGTTTTTAGCAGAATTTCATATATAAATTTCTAATTAATTAATCCCAAAATCCTAAATTAAATTATTTCAGTTTAAAAGCAAAAAAAAATCAATAACAAACAAGTAAAATAATATTAAATTAAATACATTTACCTTTTAAAAATGCAATTTTCTATTTAAATTTGTTTCACTATAAATTTACAATTTACACTTCACTCAGTGATTCGCTAGACACAGAGGGTAAACGAACCGGTCTCGCTGTTCACAAATCAGAAAAATATGAACCAAAAACAGGAACACGTGTTTATTGCTACAACAAAACACGTATTCCATGGCTACCTCGCCGTTGGCCGAAACAGGCTAACTCATAATAAAATTTTAAGGCAGGCAAAGGTTTCCATGGTCGAGTTGAAGGCAGTGTTTCCTAACGTGTCCACCACCTCAACGTCTCAAAGATTTTGATGCCCCACCCTCTAGCATAATACCAAGTTCTGAAAAAGTATAATATAAATATGTTTTATACGCAAATTTTTTTTTAACGATATAGAGACATTTTTATTATAGTCTTCGGAAAGAACAGACAGTAAAATAATATCTATTCCTGAATAAAAAAAATTAATATTCTGTTATTATAAGACTTTGTTGATCTACAACAAAATACCAGCATATTGTGAGATTGATAAGAAAGAACAACTGCTGATACTAAAAAAAAATATAAAAATATCAAAACTGATGAATGTAGGATTCTCGAAAGTGTGGATAATTCCGATAATGGTCGGATGTTATGTATACTGAGTCTCAGAAAACAAAAGAAATTTTTGGAAAACGGAGCGAAATATACACAAACCAGAGAAATACACAATAATATGGGCAACAAACTTTACGAGATGATTTGCTGCTTCGTCAAGCGATATTTATTCCTGCCATTCTCAGTCTTGTAATTTTTTTTTTTAATTATGCTGTCATAAATTCACTTATTCATGTCTAGACTTTATAGGATCGTGTTATTCGCTCTACTCAGCAACTTACAGGACACACATATCACAAATGTTAATTATTAATAATTCGTTTACCATTAATGAAAGTATTTCTACTCGCACTTATTCTTTCTTTTCATTTCCTTTTCTAACATGTCTTATAAATGATGGTTCACATATTTTCAACTTTGAGTATTTCAAATATACCAACCAACTATAGCATACTCCTTCATTGTTGTTTTCTAATAAATCTTTAAACAAACAGATTGTTCCTCCACTCTACGCAGAAGTAATCAAAGTTATCCTGCAATCAATTGCCTTGAACCAATTAAGATGAACGCTGACGCGCTATGAACTCTCAAAACTCTCATATATCGATAAAAATGCAATCATAGGCGCATGGGTGTCTGCAGAGGGAGGGAGACAAATTCCCCCAGACTCGAGAAAAAATTCCGCAAATTATAATCGTAAAAGTGATTGATATATGTAACCTAACCAGTGTTTCCAACGTGCGACGAATTTCCCACAGGGGGAAATTTGAATATTTTGGGGGACAATTAGAAACTGACTTTGCATTCCTCACCTCATCACCGATATACTCAAAAACTCACTATTGTCGGCGATTAATTGACGATGTTGCATCCCTGACTTTCCGAGAAAAAAAGCTGACATCACTAGTACAGCAGTCAACATAAGTATCTAGAAAAACTCTCAGAAAGGCAAAATGATGAGCCTATTAGAAATTTATTTAACATAAAAGGAACAATGGCATGGCTTTCTGACGAGACAGAAACGAAATACCGATATTCAACAAGTTTTGGAAAAAAAAATACTGTTGCCCGTCGTCATATTTAGTTGAATGTGGTTTTAGTGCTGTAAATGACTTGCTACTGAAAAAAGAAATCATCTGGATATCACAAACCATGGGGATTTGAGATTGAAAATGACTAAATTAGTACCTCAAATAAAACCTCTTTGCAGCAGACATCAAGCTCAAGGATCGCATTAACATGGATTTTATTTTCCCGAGTTTAGTTCGATTTTTCTTTTATAATATGCAAAGAGTAATATAAAATTCATTCATGAAATTTATATTTATTGAAGAAAGTCAAATTAAAAACAATTTTACCAATGGTCCTTTTTTATTTAAAGTACATATTTATATTATACTTTTTCAGAACTTGACAGACTATTTTGCTAGAGGGGGCATCAAAATATTTGAGCGTTGAGGTGGGGTATGATCCAAAACACGATGGGAAACACTGACTTAAACCCTCGACCATGGAAAGCTTTGTCTGTCTTAAAATTTTATTATGAGTTGGCCTTTTTCGGCTCATGGTGGGGTAGTCATCGAATACATGTTTTATTGCTGCAATAAAACGCTTGTTCTTGTTTTGGTTCATCTTTTTATGATTTGTGAACAGCGAGACCAGTTCGTTTGCCTTCTGTGTCTAGTAAGTCACTGAGTGAAGTGTAAATTGTAAATATAAAGTGAAACAAATTTAAACAGAAAAATACATTTTTAAAAGGTAAGTGCTTGTAATTTAATATTATTTTATTCGTTAGTTACATGTTGTTTTTCGCTTTTAAACTGAAATAATTTAATTTATGATTTTGTGATTAATTAATTAGTTCATTTTTAATAAAATATACCAGTCATTTTTAATGTATGAAATTGTGCTAAAAACTGTATTAATTCTGAATACTTTTTCCCCCAAGAATTACAGATCATTAAAATCGATGGAAAATGAAAATAATTTATTTATAGTTTACATCGATAAATAATTACATCAAAAAATGCTAAAAGACATTTATTGATGTTATTATTGAATTAAATAAAAAAATCAGCCAACGCCATTTTTATTCCCATATGTAAGGAGTAGACGAGGCCGTTTTAGCCCTACCTAACGTTTGGAGACTGAGTTGACAGTTCAATGTCCACTTTTGTTCAATCAGAGATAACTGGCCCAAGGCTATCACTAATTAAGTGGTACACAGTGAAGAGAGATGGCTCAACAAGTGCTGCCATCTCATGGTTCCTAACCCTAACACTAGTATTTAATGTCTGAAATAATGTGGGTTCTATGGTCGATTTCAAAAAAAAAAAAATCAACTAACGCCTTTTATTCCTTGATAGGGAGTAGGCGAGGCCTTTATACCCTATCTAGCTTTTGGAGACTGAGTGGGCAGTTCAATCTCCACTGGTAGCCAATCAGAGATAGCTGGCCCATGTCTATCACTAATTATAGCAGCCGCCGATGAACAGGCTGGCAAACAAGTGCTGCCATCTCTTGGTACCTAACCCTAACAAGATATGTCACTGGCTGAAATTATGTGGGTACTACGGTCGATTTTCTTGAGTTTACAGGACGAAAAACCCGAGTTTCAGGGAGGAAAAACCGGCTTGCCTGTGCCAGAGATCGACTAACTCGGAAACTGGTCGGTCAAAGAAAGGCTTAGAAAAAGTTCCTCCAATTAGACCAAGCACAGAGGATGCAAGCGCCACTTCCACTGAGCTACACAAGCCCTACACACACACACACACACACACACACACACACACACACACACACACACACACACACACACACACATATATATATATATATATAGAAAATTTTTACCTAGAGTGTAATATGTTAAATATACCAAGAAATTATATACTTAGTTTTAATCCTTTTTCCAAGTAAGCAAAACAAAGTTTTGCTCGTCAATTATATTTACATCTGAGCTACTTGTATATAGAAGCTGATGACTTCATATCACTTGCTCTAGTATATATCACATAATGGAAAGCAAACTCCCCTTTCAAGCATGTATAATGCAATGGATAATGGAAATGGCCACTGCCCCGACTGGTTATACATGCCTGAAAGGGGGTGAGCTTTGCATTCTGAATACATACTAAGGCAAGTGATATGAAGTTATCAGCCTTTATACACAAGTAGCTCAGACGAGAATATATTTCACTTGCAAAACTTTGTTTTGCTTACTTGGGAAATGGATAAAAACCAAGTATTGTATATAATTTCTTGGTATCGTTAAAGTATATTACACCCATGGTAAAAAACTTTCTACATCTTTCTCTCATCCAGAGATTTTAATTAAGAAGGTCAAACACCTTTTGTCTACTTGTATATGAGATATATATCATTCATGCATTACTTCAACTTTAGTATTCGGAAAGGTTAAAATTATGGTCGGGGAAAAAAGGTCTTTTTAGGACTTCCAGGGTAAAATGGCAATGCTGTAGCCAATGAAGTTTTAACTGAGGCTCGGCTATTGTCGTTACCCAGCCATGACTAGAGCTTTTTAGCTCAATAACACTCCGTCCACACAGATTTACTTCATTCAGATGACGGGATAAAGAGTCAAGGACTCAGTCCATCGCCCAGTTCTTATAAGAACTATAAGAACTGTGGTATTCGAAAAAATGGCGGCTCGCATTGTAATCTCGCATGATGGTTGTTCTTGCGAAGAATGTTTTTTGATTTAAGTGGTGATTAGTGAGTTTTAGATATTTTGAATCTGCTTTGTTTGTGGAATACGAGGTAAGTCTTGGACTTTTGATACAATTTTCTGGCCCTAGCCTGTTCTCTTTGCCATTGTAAATATTTTATACCTATTCAAGAATGGAGAATGTAAACGATATCAAAGACGCCATTCAACAGTTAAACAAAGATATGTCACTTTGACATTCTCAAATTCCTCCTAAAGAAATTTGAAACAGATTATCCTGGTTGCTTGAATCTCTTCACTCAAGTAAATGACACTGAAGATGATGATTTGGACATTGAAGGTGGAACAGGTGTAAAGGACATTACACCTGTTCCACCTTCAAAGACTCCCCGACAGTTCGATTGTTCTCATGAAGAATATTCTAATAAAAGACGCAGAACATCGGAAGGTGGATTGGAAGTTGATGTAACAACTCAACAAAATCAGACAACCCAAGATAGAAAAGAAAAGGTCCCCCCAGTCATCATTCGAGATAAAGACAAATGGACCTCCTTCTCAAGATCCCTAAGAGATCAAAATATCAATTTTTCCTGGGCAAGAAATACTGAAGAGGGTGTAAAGATCCACCATACCACTGTCACTGATTATCGCTTGATGACGAAAATACTTGACAACTCAAACTTGCCCTTCCACACATTTGCGCTAGCTAGCGAGAAGAACCTAAAAGTAGTTCTAAGAGGAGTGGCTGAGGGTATCACAACTGATGAGATCACAACTGACCTCATCAATCAAGGATTGACTCCAAACAAAGGGAGTAGAATATTGAGGTCAAATAAAACACCAATGCCACTGGTGTTGGTCGAAATCTCCAACACACAAAAAAGCATCTATGAAGTTACGGAGATTGTAAGCTTAAAATTACAACCGAACCTCTAAGGAAGAAGGCATCGGCAGGGCAGTGCCACAGATGTCAGAGGTTCGGGCATGCCCAAAAACTGTGCAGAGCTGCATATAGATGCCTAATATAGATGCGGTGAGGGTCACCAAACTAACTCCTGCACGAAACCCAGATCCACACCTGCTTGTTGTGCCAACTGTAGAGGACCACATCCCTCTAATTACAAGGGTTGCCTTTTCCATCCAAAAAACCGTGAATCAACAAGAACTAACCATGTTCCTACAAGCAATGACAACACACAACCAAGCAGTTCTCCCTCCAGATCATAATATCTCACATTCGACAACACAGGAAGGAACTCGACCCTCATCCATGTCCAAATCCTATGCGGAAGCGGTAAGAACCAGACTTTTTCATCACAAGAGCGAACAAGCTCTAATCTCACATCAGCTTTAACCTCGTCACTTGCAACAATGCTGCATGAATTCAGCAAAGCAAGCACCTCACCATCCTCCAGAAAAAGATTCTACCTAGAAATCCAATCCATATTAGCAGCTCTCTATAATGTTTAAAAAATTTAAACCAAATTCTCTCATGATAACAGCATGGAATGCCAATGGCTTAACATATAAAATTCTCGAGATGCAAGAATTTGCAAAAAAATACAATCCAGACATAATCTTGATCAGTGAATCCCACCTCAGACCATCAAACAATTCAAATCTAAGAGGCTATATTTTATACAGGACAGACAGACTTAACTCTAGTGGAGGTGGCACAGCTATTTTTATAAAAAATTATTTAAGCCACAACGCACTGACTAACCCCCAAACTCTAAACCTTGAGGTGACGGGTGTGGAGGTGCATACTAATAACGCAGGCAAACTCTAAATCTACACATCGTACAACCCTCCCAGTATTCCACTATTGACAGCAGACTTAGACTCCATCCTCGGCTCCACGGATTCCATAATTATAGCAGGAGACCTAAACTCCAAACACACGGACTGTTTCAGTTCGTCAATCAACTCCAAAGGCTGTACCTTATTCAACTATACGTTACTCAACTCATCAATAGTAGCTGGTCCCACAGAGCCCACACACACTACAGCCCATCAGGAAGTTCTGATGTATTAAACATAGTTATCCTCGGAAACATCAAATATCAATACCAGCTGGAGACAGTAGAAGAGCTTAACTCAGATCATAATCCCATTCTACTCAGGTTAGGACTTCAAGATCAGCTCTCTCCCCATCATTGTTTCATACCATGGGACCAGCTCTCTAAGGTTCTCCCAGTCCACATCGGTCTGCTCCCTGTCATTCATAAAAAAGAAGAAATAGATCAAGCTGTAAACAATTTAACTAGGCAAATCAACTCAGCAATAGCATCAGTCACTCAAACTACTGTCTTCCACGCTCCTAACTGGATCCTAGAAGAGATAATGGACCTGATAATGGACTTTCAGGGCCAAAAACAAGGCCAGAAAGCGATATCATAATACTAGAGCCCCACAGGACAAAGGAACCTTAAACACTTTGAACAGACAGGTTCGAGAATCCCTCCACATTCACAGGAACTCCAAATGGGAAACCAAACTCAAAGAAATCAACCCAGAAGGTACTCCATGTGGAAATTTGTAAAATCTCTTTGTACCAAAAGACAACCTCTTCCTCTGTTAAAAACCAATCTTGGAATTGCACACACAGATGAAGAAAAAGTAGAAGCCCTAATTGACAATCTGGAAAATCAATGTAGCCCATCTTACGCAAATTTAAATGTCAATCTTATTCACAAAGTTAATCGTAAAGTTAGAAATGCACTAAGTCAGCCTAAGGATAATTCAGAAACCATCACCCCCACATCACCAACAGAAATAATAAATATCATTTCCCATCTGAAGAATAAAAAGGCCCCCGGCCATGACGACATTACTAATAGAATAATAAAGCTACTCCCATGGAAAGCCATAATTCATCTAGTTAATATTACCAATTCCATTTTAAGATTCCAGTACTTTCCCACAGATTGGAAAATCGCGGAGATTTTCCAATCTGTGGGATTGGAAAATCTCCGCAAGAGATTTTGGGGAAGTTGTGGCGATTGGAAAATCCCCACAACTTCTCCAAAGCTGTGGGGAAGGCCCATCAGTCTTCTTTCCTGTCTTGGCAAAGTAACAGAAAAGGTCATCCTATCAAGACTACAATCAGCAGTGGACCAACAGAAAATAATACAAATGAGCAATTTGGGTTTCGCAAAGCTCACAACACGGTGCAACAAATTCACCGACTAACAGAACATATCACTAGTGGTTTTAACTGGCACCTTCACACTGCTGCTGCTGTGTTTTTGAATGTTGCCAAGGCCTTTGATAAGATCTGGCATCAAGGCCTCATCTTCAAATTAATTGAAAACGATATCCCAATTAAACTAGTGAAACTCATATATTCATATGTCAATGAAAGATACATGCAAGTAAAACTCAACAGAATTGTTTCTTCAAGGCACAAAATTCTGGTGGGAGTACCTCAAGGTTCTCTTCTGGCCCCAATACTTTTCGCAACTTACATGGCAGATATTCCTCTCAATCCAAGAACAACTACTACGGCCCTTTATGCTGATGACACCGCTATTCTAGCTAGATCACTCAGCCCTCGCCTAGCAATCACTAGACTCCAAGGAAGTATCAATGAGCTAGTAAACTGGTTCACCAACTGGAGGATTCAAGTGAACCCCCTCAAAAGCTCAGCTATAATGTTTTCAAGAAGAAAAATCTGCAACAAAGAAGACATCTTGCTCTCTGGTCAAAAGATTCCATGGCAAGCAGAGACCAAATATCTTGGGATAAGATATTTGGTCTAAGATATTGATGGATAAGAAACTCCTTTCCAACAAACACATCCATCTCATTTGCTCCAAATCTTCCAAAGTCATAGCTCAGCTCTACCCATTGATCAATCGTAAGAGCAAATTGAAGCTACATAATAAATTGCTTCTTTACCGGATGGCAATAACGTCCAGTCATTACCTACGCCTCACCAGCATGGAGTCACACTTTAAGATCAAACATTTCAAAATTACAGAGAATCCAAAATAAATGCCCTAGGATGATCCTGGATGCACCATGGTTCGTCAAAAATTCACAGATTCACCGAGAAACCGGCACTCCATACATATCCTCCCTTCTTCGTGATCTTGCAGAGAAATTCTTCGTGAAGTCAAGTTCACATTCAAACCCACTAATAGTACAAGCTGTCAATTACAACGAGACTGATTACTACAAACACAAAAGACTGAAGGCTATTCTTCTCTCAACCGATCATAGCTAACACAACTGCCCTCAGAGGGCGAGCTTAATTGTTCACAAATCTTCGACTCCCAAACAACTCTAATTACAGATAAAGGGGAACATGAAAAGCACTAGTGCTTCACCCATCCTGTCAGTAATGTTATTGGTATTGGTAACTTTGGTATTCCCGCAAATGGGTTATGCATCTAGTAGTCATCATTAATGCTATCCTCCAGCTAAATTATTTCTCCCAGCGATGGAAAATTACCGACGTTTTCCTAATTCCCAAACCTGGAAAAAATACAGTTTCCTGAAAATTACAAACCAATCAGCCTTCTTTCGTCCATAGGTAAGATAGCCGAACGTGCTATTCTCACACGGGTTCAAGAGGCAACAGATATCAGCCATATAATTCCAGATGAACAATTCGGCTTTAGGAAATATCACTCCACAACGCTACAAATTTACAGAGTTATCGAACATATAACTCAAGGGTATGAATGGCACCAACACTCTGGCGCAGTTTTCCTGGACATCACTCAGGCATTTGATAGAGTGTGGCATCATGGATTAATTTTTAAACTACATGAAGTTGGTATTCCATTGCTACTAGTCCTACTTATCAAATCATAATCAGAAAATTTAAAATAAAACTCAACGGTATTAGATCCACAGAGAGAAGAATCACGGCCGGAGTCCCTCAAGGCTCTCTGCTATCTCCCCTACTCTTCTCCATATACATAGCAGATCTCCCCAAACTGTCTCCAGCTATCACCGCTCTGTATGCCGACGACACAATCATTGTAGCCAGATCCCTCCGTCCACACCTGGCCACAATCAAGCTGCGGAGTGCAGTCAATGAATTTGAGGATTGGTACACCAAATGGCGTATCGCAATTGATCCAAACAAAAGCTCTGCAGTACTTTTCCAGACGTAAAGCACAACCGATTACAAGCATACAAATGTTTGGTAATATCATCCCTTGGCGCAATTTTACCAAATATCTGGGAGTTCATCTTGATAGACGTCTAAACTTCAAGTCACATATGGATAGTGTTGCCACTAAGGCAAGTCAAACTATAGCACAGCTATATCCACTTTTGAATAGAAACAGCTTCCTAAGCATAAGCAACAAAATCCTCCTTTTCAAATCGGTAATCAGACCGCAACTAACTTACGCCTCTCCAACCTGTGGTCACACGACTAAAAGCAACATCAACAGACTTCAGATAATACAGAATAAATGCCTAAGAATGGCATTTAATGTCCCATGGTTCATCAGAAACATCCAGTTATATCAATGAGCCAATCTTCCAGATATTAAGACCTACATGACAAGCATTGCGGAGAAATTCTTCACAATCACGGATAATCACCCAAATCAGCTAGTTCGACAGACAGCGGACTACAAGCCCTCAGATCGTTTCAAATATAAAAAATCGAAATCCTCCATCGCAAGAGAAAGCTGATACAGCCTCAATGCTCACAATGAGCGGGTAAATTACCCACAATAATCTCATCACCCACAATCTAAAATCCAGATGAAGGGATAAAGATTCAAGGACTCAGTCTATCAACCAATTAAGTTAAAAAAAAACTTTGGTATTGAGAATTGAAGTTAATATAGAATCGGCCGTGAGATGCAGTGATTAATACCCTTGGGAGTAATGGATGGCAATGCTGTAGCCAATGAAGTCCTAACTGAGGCTCGGCTATTGCTGTTACCCTCCTGCCATGATCAGAGCTTTAATAGCTCAATAACACCTTATCCCTACACTGTCGTCTACAGATAACGGGGAAGATGAAAAGCATTCTTGCTTCATCCCCTTAAGCCAGTCCTTGTAAGGATAAGGAACTTTGGTATCCAGGCTCGGAGAGTGGCTCTTGGTTTGGCACGTGCTTGGTCAGTTTTGGAATTGTGGTGCGTTTTATTACATTATGTGTCTTGTAGATCATGCAATTTTTGATTCAGTGCTCTTGCCAAAACAGTACACAGTTGTAGCAGTGCCGGTAAGACTACAACTGTACGGTAAGCGTTTTTTTTTTTTTTTTTTCACTTCACATTGATAATCATGGAAAAACCGCTAAATGAGACAATATTCGAAGACGTATATAAAGAATTTATAAGACTAGGTGAACAACAATTGGCCAGGAAAAGTGAAATTGTATGACACGTTTCCCCCGGAAAGTGTTACAGACGTTGTCGTAGAAGATCAATTAGAATCGATGCCTTATACTCCTTCAGACTTTGTAGAAGTGCGCGCACGCAAAAAGCGGAGTGCAACAGAAGAACCGCACAATGACAATAATGAAATGGAACAGGATTCTCAGGGTTCGGACGCCGCTATTTCTCCCAAAGAAAAGGTGCCTCCGATCATCCTTACAGAAAAGCAGAAGTGGGCAGCTTTAAGATCCACAATGTCCAATCTGTACATTGGCTTCATTAAGGCCAAAAACATGGATGAAGGCATAAAGATCCAGCCAGCAACAGTGGCAGACTATAGAATGTTGTCCAAAGATCTGGATGATAGAGACATCCAGTATCATACGTTTGCGCTCAGCTCTGAACAAAACTTAAAATTGATCCTTCATGGTGTCTGTGAAGACATTGATACAGCAGAAATAGCTGCTGACCTGAATTCTCAAGATCTACCTCCAGTCAAGGTCAGTAGAATGTACGAAGCAGACAAGACTCCCATGCCGTTAGTCCTAGTTGAGATTCATAAAATATACAAGGATATCTACAACTTAAAAACAGTCTGTGGTCTCATCATCATCACACCAGAACCACTCCAGAAGAGATCATCTTCTGGACAGTGCCACAGGTGACAGAAGTTTGGTCATGCCCAGAATTTATGTAGAGCAGAATATAGATGTTTAAAATGTGGGTACAGCCACCCAACCAATATCTGCATAAAGCCAAGGACCACCTCGGCCAAATGTGCCAACTGCGGTGGCCCTCATCCTGCGAACTACAAAGGATGTACTCAGCACCCAAAGAACAGACGGATGGAGGCAGTGAATCAGCCCTCCTCCTACAGTGTAAGAACACCAGAGGCCCAGGCATCAAAACCGGAGACTCAGCGGCCAAAATCGGAGACCTTCAAAAATAGAGACACCCAAAAGCAAACAAGAAGTCATGCCGATGTGACCCGCACAAATAGACCAATACCAGAACAAAATTAACCAACAGCACCTAAAATTCTAACAGCTGTTATTACGGCCTTACTAGTAAACATGCTACAAAATTTCAGCCTATCAAACCCTACTGAAACCTCTACTAAAAGATTTCTTCGTGAAACTCAGGTCATCCTCACAGCTCTCATAAATGAATAGTAACAAACTCATTCCAGCATCACTTCAGATAGTTGCTTTGAACGCAAATGGTCTCAAAAACAAAATTCTGGAACTCCGAAATTTCACATATAGATATCAACCAGATTCTGAATGGATATCAACTATTCTTCCTTCTTCCATTCGATTATGATGTCCAATTCACCTCATTTGGGCTTGTGTTATGAATTGGTTCAGAGGTGAAACTTGAAGGCTGTCTCTTATAGTTTGATTTCTTCTTGGTCTAGTCTTATTTTTTTATGCCACTTTCCAAAGATATTTCATTTCGATTGTTCGTAGTTTATTTGTGTTTCCTGTTGTTAAATACCAGGACTCGCAACTGTATGTTAATGTTGGTTCAAATACTGAACGGTACACTGCCATTTTGGTATTCTGGGTAACTTCTTTCTTATTTAGGAGTGGGCCTTTGATTGCATAGAATAGCTTTGTTCCCCTCGTTATCCTGTTGTTAAGCTCTGTGTCTATTCCTCCAACTTCTTGTATATATGATCCCAAGTATTTAAAGTAGTGAACTAGTTCCAGTTGATGGTTCTCTATTTTTATTATGCGTTTTGGTTGGTTTTTAGATATCATCATTGTTTTAGTTTTATTTATATTTATAGTCATATTCTTTACTTTGTTTCCTCATATCAAATGTTGAGGTTGTACTGCAAATCTTCAGCTGTATTTGCTACAATCACTACATCATATTCAAAAGCCATGTGGGAAATCCTGGTTTCTTTCAGTTTCCTATATCCTAGGTGGAACTTTTTTGTTTTTGTTTGGAATGCCTTTAAAATTTCATCCATTACTATAATAAAAAGAAGAGGACTGAGGATACAGCCTTGCCTCACTCCTACATTTGTTTCCAATTCTTTTGATCTATTATTACAGGTTCTTACATAATTTCTATTACTTTTGTAGAGGCTTTGTATTACTGCTATTAAGTTAAATTGTATATTGTTTTTCTTTAATGTTTTCCATACGAGGTGTCTGGGAATTCGGTCAAAGGCCTTTTCGAAATCTATAAAACATGAATGTAGTTCTTTTCCATATTCCAATGTTTTTTCTAATATTTGTCTAAGACTGAAGATAAGATCCCATGTGCTTCTATTTTCTCGAGAGCCATATTGCATTTCGTCCAGTGTGTTATTTAATTAGTTCCTAGGCCTCTCTTCTAAAATACTGGCATACAATTTTCGTGGAACGCTTAAAAGGAAATCCTCTATGATTTTCACATTTACGGTTATCTACTTATTAACATATAGGGATTATTATTGCTACTACCCAGTTTTTGGGAATAATTTTCTTTTTCCATTCCACATTGAATAGGTGTAAAAGAAATTTCATGGCTTTCGTTCCTAAATTCTTTACCCTTTTTGGTGTTATTTGGTCATGGCCTGCTGATTTTCCCAGTTTTATTTTATTATTGCTGCTAACAGTTCATTAACATGAATTTCCTCACTGTGATCTTCTATTTTGCTTGCATATTTTGCTCTTAGGGTTCTATTTTTATTCGTGTCCTGCATCTTTTAATAATTCTTGAAAGTACTGTTTCCACCTTTCCATGATGTCTTCTGAATTTGTGAGTAACTTTCCATCCTTATTTTTGATAAACTTTATGGAGCATTCTTTCTCTGACCTCATTCTTCTTAAAACAATATAGAAGAGTTTTTGGTTTCCTTTAAAATTTTGTTCTAAAGTATGTCCGAAGTCTTTCCAGCATTTTCTTTTCTCTTGTTTCACTAAGATTTTAACTTTATTTAATTGGTTGTTGTAAAGTTCTCCATCAACCTGCAGCTTCGAGTTTATATATCTCATCCACAATTGCTTTTCTTTCTAATTTCTTCTTTTATGTGTTTTATGTTTCTTCTGTTTATTATTTAATGAGACACCACAAATTTCTTCGCTTGTTTCTAGAAGTGTTTTGAACCTGTACCATAAGATTTCTACATGTTGATCTTCATATATTACTTTTTCTACTTCTTTCATCTTCTCTTCTATTTTACTTTTATACTCAATGGCTGTTTCTTCTTTCTTTAGTTTGTAGTTTTTTATCTTAACAATTATTCCCTTGCTACCTTTTCTACAATTTTCAACTTTTATTTTATAGATCGTTTCCAATGCTAATAAGTAATGTGCACTGCCTCCTTCAGGACCTCTATAGACTCTTGCGTTTTTTGTACACCTCCAATATGATATGCTTATGATGGTGTAGTCAATTATAGATTTTTCATTTCTAGTGGGCTCTTCCTTGGTGAACTTATGGATTTTGTTTTGCTTGAACATAGTATTCGCTATTACTAAATTATTTATATGCAAAGATTTATTATTCTTTCTCCATTATTATTCCGGATTATTTCTTCTCGTGATCCAAACACTTGTTTCGTTTGGATTCTCTACCCGGCCATTAAGGTCTCCTAGTAGTATAATATGCCATGGAAATTCATCAATTGTTTTTTGTAAGAGTTCGAAGCACGCATCTTTAATTTAATTTTATTAGTTATCATTTGGATCGTGTACAACAATTACAGTGAACACTTGGTTATCTGATTTAAAATCTATAGTGATTATCAACAGCCTTTCTTTTATTAATTGCCATTTAGTAATATATTCTTTGAGATCTGGTTTAATTATGTATGCTACCCATTGTTTTCCCCATTCTTTTAGGTTTACCCCTGAATTGAAAAGTATATATATATATATATATATATTCAGGCAATGACAATCAAGGAAAAGAAGGAGTAGCCATAGTATTCAACACCAAATACGAGGCTAATCTTCTTGAATGGCAGTCAGTCTCAAGTAGAGTAATGTGGGCAAATATGAGAATGGGGAACTGGACAATGAGACTTATTTGTGCCTATGGTCCCACAGAAGGTTCTACTAAGGTAGAAGTGGAGGAATTTTTTGACGCTTTAGAAAAAGCAACTGACACAATGAAAAAGGAAAAGTTGGTCCTTGTTGGAGATCTAAATAGTAGAGTAGGAAATGATTGTGAGACATACAAAAATATTTTGGGAAAATTTGGAGAAAAGAGCAAAGCTAATAATAATGGCAAATATCTGTTGAATTTCTGCTCAGGACATGGACTGGTTATTACTAACACCATGTTCCAACATAAAAATGTGCACAAATTCACATGGAGAGAAGAGGCTAGGAATAAGAAAAGTCTCATTGACTATGTTATTGTTGATAGTGATGTTTTCTCCCTGGTGCAGGACACCAGAGTGTACAGAGGATTTGAAATTGGAAGTGATCACTATTTAGTCTTGAGCAGGATAAAATTGAATTTCATATTGAAAAGAATAACATGTAAGAAAGTTTTAAAGCGAATAAAAGTTGAGAAGCTCTCAGATGTAAACTGTAGACTAAAATACAGAAATATTATTGAAAAGAAAATGAAAGAGTTTGAGAACAGGAATCAAACCTTGGAGATTCAGTGGCAAACTCTGAAGGAAACATTGATTGATTCTGCCAGAGAGGCATGTGGTGAGGTTGTGTGCAAAGATAAAAAAATCAGAACTCCCTGGTGGACACAGGAAGTTAAAGAGGCAGTGAAGGAAAAGAAGAAAGCATATCAAAAGTTCCTGGCAAATAAGTCAGCTTTTACTCTTACAGAATACAGAGACAAATGTAAGAAAGCTAAACAGTGTGTAAAACTAGCTAAACAAAAGTCATGGGAGGACTTTGGCAAGAATATAGAAAATAAATATCAAGAAGGTGGCAAAATATTCTGGAGGTTGTTGAAGAAGCTTAGGAATGGAGGAAAGAGTGCTGTAAAAGGAATTAGAGATGATAAAGGTGAAATTAAAACAGGAGAAAAAGATATCCTTGAAGTATGGAGTAATTACTTTGAAAAACTGCTAAATGAAACAAGCAGTGATGACAGCACAGTGATAAAAAACACTGACCAGGCATGCAGTCAGGAATACATATCCATACTTGAAGTAGAAAAAGCCATCAAAGGCTTGAAATGTGGAAAGGCAGCAGGAGTAGATGATATTCGACCAGAAATGCTGAAGTATGGTGGTATAAGAGTCTTACAGTGGCTGCACTGCATAGTTCAGAAAGCCTGGACAGAGGGACGAATTCCCGATGATTGGAGTAGAGCTCTCATAGTACCCATATATAAAAAGGGAAATAAAACTGAATGTGAGAATTACAGAGGTATTTCCCTACTGAGTGTTCCTGGCAAGATCTATGCAAGTATACTTGAGAAACGTTTGAGAAGAATTGTGGAAGAAAAGCTTGGTGAAGAACAAGCTAGATTCAGGCCAAATAGAGGCTGTCAGGATCAGATCTTCACTTTACGACAAATAGTCGAGAAAGCATGGGAATATAACAAAGATCTGTATTTAAGTTTTGTCGATTTGGAAAAGGCATATGACAAGGTGCCAAGAGAGAAGCTATTCAATACGCTGCATTTATATGGTGTCAATGGGGCAATATATCAAGCAATACTTAGTCTTTATTTGAGTGGTAAGTCAGCAGTTAGAATTGAAGGAAGTACAAAGAGATGGTTTAATGTTAAATCTGGTGTGAGACAAGGATGTACATTATCCCCTCTGTTATTCATTATCTATATGGATCACATTATGAAGGAATGTGGTATTAAACCTGATATCAAAATTGGAGATGTTAATGTCAGCTCTTTGCTTTATGCGGATGATGTTATACTTCTAAATAAATCCACTACAAGTCTGCAAGATTCTCTGACTAAATTGAATAGCTGTTGTAATAGATATGGTATGAAGGTCAGCAATAAAAAGACAAAGACAATGAAAATAGGCAGAATCATTGAAAATGTCAACTGTGTTGTGAATGGAGAACCTGTGGAACAAGTAAAACATTTCAGCTACTTAGGCACAATTTTTACTGAAGATGGTAAACTAAATATAGAAATAGACAACAGAATCAGCAAAGCTGGTATGGTGGGAAGTCAATTGAATAAATTCATATGGAATAAGAAAGAAATTAGTCGGAACACTAAATTAGCTGTATACAAGACTGTGTTCAAACCAATTTTAACTTATGGATCTGAGAGCTGGGTCAGAAGTACAACACTTGACCAAAGACTAGAGACCGCAGATATGAGAGTCCTGAGAAAGATTAAAGGTGTGAACAGATGGCATCAATGGCAATATCATATTAAAAATGAGGATATCAGGAAAGAACTTGACATTGTCAGCATCCAGGAATGCGTTAGCAGAACTAATCTCAGATGGTATGGTCACTTAAATAGAATGGGAGAGGAAAGATTAGCAAAACAAGTGTTCTCTGCCAGGTTGGCAGGAAAACGACCCAGAGGAAGACCAAGATATAGGTGGATTGATACGGTACAAAGTGCCTTAGACGACAGAAATATAAGATCTGATAATGTTGGAGTCTTGACAAGTAACAGACTGATTTGGAGGAAAATTGTAGATAGGAAGTTAGTAATGATGTAATTTTTTCATGTAGTACTGTCATATCCTGTACACCCCTTGAGGGTACATGGCAGAAATTTGATGATGATGATGATGATGATGATGATATATCCATGTTTCATTTTCTGGCAACTTTGTCCTTGCTTTTTTGTTTCTGTGACTGCTAGCAGATCCAACCTCGATTTTTTAAATTCATCTATTAATTTGTTTTCTTTTCCATGTAGACCTTTAATATTCCATGTTCCATATCCCATGTACTTTTTTCCTCGCTTTGCCGTTAGCCATTTAGAGAGTTCGGCTATCACTTTGTTATTTCTATTAATGTATAAAAATTTAAGGTGTGTGTAGGAGATTAACCTTCATCACCTGAGTCTGGTGGTGGGGCTGCCACCTTCGAGACCCCCAGATCGGCCAATGAGAGAAGTGCTATCCTGATGGTCCGCAGGAGGTATTTTATTTCTCTCCTACCCTTCACAGTAAACTATGACGAGCATTCCCCGATCCGCCACCAGGGGAAGCAACCGATGGTGGTTACAGGTGTCCCTGTGTGGGGACACCTGCAATCTACCCTAATCTTAACAATAATAATGGTCTAAAAATCCCAAGAATATGCTTAGGTGTCATTAACACATCAAAACAGGGTTTTGAAGATACACAATTAATCTTTTGGTCTAAGAGTTAATTATAATTAGGACTGTAAGCAATTCAGGATCATAACTCTAATATAACAGTCTTGTTAAATTATGGATTAGATCACCACTTTTGCTGTATTAAAACTATTTATATGAATTTGTTCTGTGATGATGTTATAAACAGAATATAATTTTGATTTTTTTTAGTAGAGGTCAAGCTAGTAGAATAACTTTCATTCATTTTGGAATCCTTTCTTTTAGTGTTGCACAGTGATCAGCATTCATTTTGGAAATTATGGACTTGGCCACCATGTTATAAATAACTATTTTAAATTTTCTGACTTTTTGTCTTTCATATAAGATCATCATCTGGAGTATATTCAAATATACAAGGACAAGCTGAGTTACATTTCACACAGTAGACTAAAGAAACAATGATTTGATCACCATTTATTCTACTGGCATGACTTCTATTGGAAAAAAAAAAGATACAGATAAAATTAAACATTAATTAAATATTTAGAGACTACATGAAAGCTAAATTCTATTTAAGATAACACGGGTGAAATTTCTTTCATATTGATAGTTTTTTTTACAGTAACAATGATATCTTATTTTTAGCATGATGTTGTTATATTAGATTTAAGATTTTTGATTATCTACAGTCCTGTTTATAGTTAGCTCTTAGGAAGAATAGTGTAGCTCAGTGGATGTGGCGTTTGCACACCATCGCGCTAGGCCGCACGAAGGAAGTCTTGGTTTCGAGTCTAGTCGGCGACTAGAGGAAATTTTTCTAAGCCTTTTTTCGACCGGTTCCCGAGTTAGTCGATCTCTGGCACGGACAAGCAGGTTTTTCCTCCCGGAAACTCGGGTTTTTCGTCCTGTAAACTCAAGAAAATCGACCGTAGAACCCACATTATTTCAGACATTAAAATATATTGTGTTAGGGTTAGGGACCACGAGATGGCGGCACATTTGAGCCGTCTCTCTTCACTGCGTACCGCTTAATTAGTGATAGCCTTGGGCCATCTGTCTCTGATTGGGTACCAGTGGTGATTGAACTGCCCACTCAGTCTCCAAAAGTTAGATAGGGCTAAATGGCCTCGCCTACTCCCGTATATACGGGAATAAAAAGGCGTTAGCTTATATATATATATATATATATATATATATATATATATATATATATATATATATATATATATATGTGTGTGTGTGTGTGTATACTCCAGATGATAACCTTGATAGGAAGCGAAACGTCGGGAAATTAAAGTAATTTTTCTTAACCCGGTTGTAGTCTCCATAATTCAGTTAAAATGAATCTTCATAGAAATTGTAATTTCTTCATCTGAATGACTGGAGGTGGGTGCAATGGGGCAGTGTAACTTCAGCATATATTTGTAGTATACTCTTTATTATCTGTATTATACTTTTATAAAATTCAGCACTTAAATTGAAAATCAATTAGCCGTGTGATTAATTAATGCGATATGTGTTCATATATAACCCTGCAAATATAGGTGGCGTAATTTTTTTAAAGCGAATTAAAAATAAAATCTGTGAGTTGCCGTCATACGCAAGACATTCTAAGTACGTGCAAATCGGCTCTAGTACCGACGTTTGGTTATTCGCTGAAGTGTGTGTGTGGTTGTGTTTATGTTTTGATAAAAATCAAAATAGACAGACATTTAACTGGAACGCCCATTATTATTATTACATACTATGGATAATCGAGAAAATGCAATTTTTGTTTTTAAATGAAGTTTACACATAAAATATAAAAATCCTTTCTGCATTGGGTGTCTTATTGGTTTAAGAAAATATTTACATGCTAAAGAACTCGATGTCTTCCAGTGTAACTTCAACATCCACGGAGAGACACATGTCATGAAAGTTTGTAGCGTAAGAACTTGCAAGCATGAAACATGTTTTCAGCTGTTCCTGTAACTGAGACAACACGGTAAGTTTTACGCAATTTTTTGTAGGCATTTATATAGCCCCTCCCATGTAATGCCACTTATATTATTTATAATCATAGTGAGGTCATTAAAATCTGTTGAGATATTTGTATTGCACTTTAAGGCAAATCTGGATTTTCATTTGGATATTATTTACTACTTATTGAGAAGCTTCTAGAAGATTTATTCCAACATGCGGAATTAGTAAAAATGCAATTAGAAAGTCAGGAAGTTAGTTTCTATCTTTCTTAAAATGATATGGAAAGGCAATGAGTTAAAAAAAAATAATAAAAAGGTATAAATGCAGTTAGAAAAAATACTGACACATTTTCGTTCTTTTTTTTTTAACCTTGAATTGCATGTCCATAAAAAATAAGTAAGCCAGTTTCATGCTTTCGAAATAATTTTTTAAAAATCAATCCTACAAGTTTTATAGAAGCTTCTTTCCTGGTCAATGAGTAGTAAAAGGAACGTTTTATAAGATTAAGAAAAAAATCAACTGCCATTAGAATTTACGTAATGATTAATACTTCTTATCTGTAAAGTTATGCGCTGTAAGGAACTTCATTGCCGAAATATATATGTTAGTGATTTTCGTTGTGCATTATAAAATTACACGCGTTACAACCATAAATCTAAAGAAATTATTAACATTTGTTTACTTTATTGCTGTACTGAATTCATAAAGAAATATCTTTTAAAAAACAAATAGTGACAAGGAAATACTATTCGCATTTTAGACCCACATAATTTTCTTCCGTATAAACAGTTATTATTATTTATTTTGCAACCATTTTATCTTCATGAACAACAATGATGAATATTACTATGAAGAAATTCGTATACTAGAAAAAGAATTATTAAATTATTCATATACTAGAAAAGGGATTATTCGTGCTTATTTGGGCATAAAGCAATACAGGACCATATCCAGAAGAGCAGATTTCCAATACTTGTTAGAATATTATTATTATGTGACTCCAAGGACTCAGTGAAAGAGGGCATTCTACTCCACTGTACACAATTCACCATGTCTTCTACTTAATTCTCCAATTACTACTACCACAATGACACAACACTTACATACATCAGCATCAGCATTTTTTTGTCTGTAAATTGTGTGTGTTCTCATTATGTCTGTATGTGGGATGAAAGGCTGGCCTGGTTGGACAAGTGGTTAGCATACCCGCTCTCCTGCCAAAAGGCTGGGGGTTCAAATCCTACCGTAGGCATGGATGTTTGTGATTGTCTGTGAAAATACTAGTGGTAGTGGTGGGCAGTAGATGGCGTTGGTGTAGATGTGTTTTGCTGTAGTTGGTGGATTTGAGTGGTGGAGGTTGAGAGTTGTACAGCAGGTGCCTTCTCTCAATGAGTCTTGGGACTCCCTGGAGGTGTTACATAATAATAAAAAAACCAAGTTTCCAGGAGAAAATACCCTGCTACCTCCATATGAAATTGGCTACTCATGTTCAAATGAAAGAGGCCATATAAAAGATACCTCTCATCATAACGAGACCTGAACTCATCTTTTCCAATCAAAGGATGCAACGTCCTGCTTGTTTTTCCAATTGTGCCATGAAAACCATGTATGCTTTCTAAAAAGAGGAAGACTACTAATATTATTTATGAAATAGGAATACTTAAAAAATAGGAATAACTAATCCAATGTTTCATTAAAAAAAAAATTAAGTAATTCCAAAAAGATATGCATTTTCTTTGAGGATAGGGGAGACAAGGGGAGGGAAAAGCAAATATAGTTGAGGTGGAAGATTCCAGGTTCTGATGGTTTGTCCTCCAGAGTAGACAGCTGTTGTACTCTGTTGCTTCACTTTTTTCACTGGTATTTATCCAGTGGCCTGGAAATTAATCAATCTTCAATTCTAAGAAGGGTGATACATTTTTGCTATCAAATTACTCTCACAATTTACTCACTTAATTTCTTTCTAAAGGAATAGAGAAAATCATTAATGATCAACACATTCCCACTTGAAGCTTCTGAATTAATAAACAGTTGTCAGTGTAGATTCCACTGATGATAAGCAGGCCTTGATCAACAAGGCTTGCTTATCATCTAGAAAGATATATAGGATGGGTGCAATTAGGTTTTTTATGTGACTCACACCCACAAAATATTGTAAACTTATTAGTAGGCAAAGTATTTTTTATATTTTTATTAATTTTATGTATTTTTTTCATACTCTTTAATTTATTTATTCTTTACATAGTCTAGAAACCCTGCTCTAGAGACCAAAGATGAAATTTTTGCAAGCCACTTAAAGCCTCCAATAAGTGAGGCAGGTCTCACACTAGGCAGTGAAGCTTGTCTTCCATATAAAGAGAATCACAAACATCCATGCTTACAGTGGGATGCTAATGATTCTCTCAACCCATAGCCTGTTGATCATTTCTATCTTGAGTCCTTCATTGCTTTCTTTCTCTTTTAAATCCTTTGTTTTTAAACATATGTTGAATCCCCCCCCCCCCTTTCCTTTCCTCTAATAAATTATTTGAAGATTGTTATCTCACAATATGACCCATATATTGATATTTTTCTTTTTGTATGTTTATTACTTCCAGTTTAGTATCCATTTTCAAAACTTAATTTCTCTTATTTTGGATCCACAAGATCTTTAGTGCTTTTTTTAGACTCACATTTGGAAAGCTTCAGTCCTTTTTAATATCTTCATTGTTTATATTGTCCATGTTTCTGCTCCACTGAAAAAAAGTAGACTGGATAATGCATTTAATCATTCTTAATCTATTTTTTTTAATATTAATAATTTTCAATCTGTTGCAGTGATTTTGCAATTTCTATGTATCTCTTACTCTTTTTTGCATTTTCTCTCTGTAATTAAATGCTAAACTAGTTAAACATTCGATATGTATAATTGTGGTTTCTTCATTGATTTTAACTTCAGATATATTTTTCTCTGCTTCCTAATATGCCTTTAGTTTTTCTAAAACTTAATGTAAGGGCATAAGTTTTACTCTGAAGATTGATATATTAATTTTCTCAATCCTATTGTTATCTCATCAGATAATGCATTATCATCTGCATAACAAACATTATTTATTTTCCTTTCTCCTATTTTTACTTTGTTTAGTGTTTCTATGCTTTCAGGATTCTGCACTGTAGAAAAGGAGAAAGTATACAACCTTGTCTAACACCTTTTTTGTATTTGAGAAGTTCCTGACATTTCAGTGTTTACATTTACTTTTTGCACTCATATATAGAAAATCTGTCTTATGTCATTCTTGGCTCTTCTTTTCTTAATTATTCTTCCTATTATTTTCTTATATGGCAAAGATGTTTTATTATGATCTGTAATACACAGATAAATATGTTTCTCATTTCCAAGTGTCTTTCTTGTATCATTCTGATATTATTATTCAGGCCTCCATGGAGTCAAAAGACTCCTCGCGGGAGGTCCCTCCTAAGAAACACAAAGTCTATCATACCACTCCTTAAACTCATTGACCGTTCTCGCTCTCACCACTCTATCAGGCAATACATTCCACGGTTCAACCGCCTTCCACGTAAAGAAACCACTCCTTGCCCTCTTGCTCACAGCTTCCTTTCGTAACTTCCAGGGATGGCCCCTTGTCATCACTTGTTCCTGCTGTTCAACCAAGCGAAAGAACTTTTCAGTGTCAACCCTGTAACCACCTCACAACAGTTTAAAAGTCAATCATATCACCTCTCCTTCTTCTATCAACCAAACTCTGCAGTCCACATTCCCCCTCAGCTGATCCTCATAACTAACATTGTACAATCCTGAAACCATCTTTGTTATCCATTCTGTAACTGAAACCCTTTCCACAGTTAATTTATCCCCTTCAAATCCTGGGGACCAAATCTGAGAACAATAGTCTAAGTGTTGTCTGATCAGGGTCTTATACAACGGAATGATAACTCTTTTATCTCTGCAGGTCAGCGTCCTCAGTATTGCAGCAATCCTGTGGGTTACCTTCACCACCTTTGCAATATGTCCCCTGAAATTTTGGTTTCTAACAATCATGAACCCTAGATCTCATCTCCCCTACTTCCTTCAGTACAACTCTTCCAGTAGAGCAGGGTTTCACAAACTGCATTCCAGAGAACACTAGTGTTCTGCGGAAGGTGAATAAGTGTTCCGCGAGAAGTTCTCCTGGAATTTGTCATTTTAGTTTTCTAAGCATTTTTCATGAATAAATATTTTATAGTGAAATATTCTGAGGAGAATAATGTTCATGAATATGTCAAAAAGCTCAGACCCAGAATGCTTAATAACATCTGTGTATTGTTAATTTTCACACATCGAAACTTTTCAACATTTGGGAAAGGGAATACCACTGTTTATGACCGTTCATAAAAATTGCCTGCAAGCGGATTACAACAATGGGCAGCATATCCTCTGTTCTCAAAACTGAAGGAAATGACATCTGTGTAGCAAATGTCAGTGACCAAGCCATGTGTTTTTAAATGTGGAAGTATTCATGAATTATCGTTACTTTTCACACATCGAAACCTTTCAGCATTCGGGAAAGGGAAAGCCGATTACAACAATGCGTGGCATATCCTCTGTTCTCTAAACTGAAAGAAATAACATCTGTTGCAAATGTTAGTGAAACAAGGAAATATAAAGAAACTTTTTCCACTAACACTGAAGAACAAGGTAGTCTGTATCCGGTTCTAAAATCTATTAATACTGATTACTTTCTTCGCAAGTTCGTATTACAGTGTGTAAGTGCTTGTTCTGAAACAGGAGTGCCATGATTTTTTTTAAAAGTAATAGGAATACAGATTTAAATTCTAATATGAATAAGAGACAAGGCACCTTGTTTAATTTTGGTGTTAAGAAATCACTTATTGAAGGTGTTTGTGATGGAACAAATAGTGAGTCATCCACCACCAGACTACAAAGCGATCTCCTGGATGTACAAAAGGAGGGGAAAACTACCAGCACACAGGAGAAAAAGTCTGCATTCACTCGCAAGTACTTATAATAATATTATAAATTTTTCGTGATCAGAATGGGATCTGATCTGATCCTGTGGCTTCCTCTCTTAGAGAGGGGTTGCAGCTGATTACTAGGGAGATAATGAAGCAATTTCCCATTGCCTTCCTTGCTGTATTTTTTATGACTGTAGACTGTGTGTGTTCATGGGTCCGATTTGCTTCCTTGTGGGATGAAAAACCCCAGATAAACTGGCGGAAAAAACCCTGCTGTCCACGCCCAAGACCAGCTAACTTGGCTATGGCTGAGGAAGATCCTTAAGCTCTTCATGTTGTCAACGGGAATCGAACCTAGGACACTCCTTCCCCAGGCATATGGTTGCGAAGCGCAAAGCCAGTAGGCTAACTGCGCAGACCAGAATGGGATATGTCAATGAAAATCAGAACAAACTAATTTAATGTTTATGTTTAATCGATGTTTAATTATTATTTATTAGAATTAATGATCAATTATTAATTAATAATAAAAATCAGCTATATTAACAATTAATTATTAATTAATACATTATAAAATAACCAAGGTGTTCTGTGAAAATTTCAGGATTTGTGAAGTGTTTCATCATAGAAAAAGTTTGGGAAACCCTGCAATAGAGTATGAAGTGTCCCAAACCTCAAGACCTTACATTTTGCTGCATTAAACCGACACCCCATTCGTTTGCCCATCTATCTAGCTTATTCAAATCCTCTTGCAGGGCTACCACATCTACGCTATTACTAATAACCTTTCCCAGCTTCACATCATCTGCAAAGAACTGAATATCTCCCTGCAATCCACTGACAATGTCACTTATATAAAGGTTAAACAATATAGGTCCCAGTACTGGTCCCTGTGACTGTCCGATAGGTCTCTCTGATACCTATCAGACAGCCAATCCTGAATCCAGTTGACCAACCTGACATCCAAGCCCATGTGCTACAACTTAAATATCAGCTTATCATGTGGCACCCTGTCGAATGCCTTTGCAAAATCCTAGAAAATGGCAGTATATGCCTTTCCCTCATCTACTGCTGTTGTGACTTTATTATAAAAGACTAGCATATTACTAAAACAAGAGCACCCCTTAACAAATCCATGTTGACTCTCACAGAGAATATTACCCTCATCTACTCAATGCTGTATATGGTTCCTCACTAAGTTCTCCAAGATCTTAACAACTACTGATGACACAAACTGGCCTATAATTAGACATTTCCAGTCTGCTACCAACCTTATGCAACGACACTATCTTACCTTCTTTCCATTCCCTGGGCACCTTTCCCATAGCCAAACTTTTATTGAAAAGCCAGGTCAAAGGAGCTGTCAGTTCTTTAGCATATTCTGTCAAAACTCTAGGTGAAATACCATCCAGTCTCACAGCTTTACTGATATCCAGAGTACTCAGTATTTGGAACACACTCTCTTCCCATGATAAATTAATAATTAAATAAACCTATAATTTCTAATAAAACACACAAAATGTAGAAAAAAGAAAAGCTCATAAAAATAAGCATACTGTAGCAACAAACAAGAACATTAGCAATATTACAACACTCACTTCAAGAAACACTACTAAAAAAATAACCATAACTAAACCTTAAAAAAATAACAACCCAAAGCAACTTTGGCCAAAAAAATAAAATAAATAAAATTATAAATGAAATGACACCACCACCATCTGGTGACATCTACGTAGGTCACATGGCTATTGAAAAGGAAGCAGGTCGCATAAAGTTTTTCCTAAACTGATGAAATTTTTCATCATCATCATCATCATCATACGTATCAAGGATTTAGGCCTAGCATGGCCTGTTCCGGCCTTAGATGTCATCGTTGAATCGTTTAAGAGGACGTCCTGGTTTTCTTTTTCTTGTACTTTAAGGCTTGTTTTGGTAATCTTTCTGTTTACATTCTTTGAATGTGTTCTGTCCATTTATGTTTATATTTTTTAATTTTTTCTATTACTGGTTCTTGGTTTAATTCTTTCATAATATCTTCGTTTCTTTTGTGATCAAATAGGGTATACTTTGCAGTTTTTCTCATAAACTTCATTTCTGCTGTTGTTAATCTTTGTTTGTCTTTTTGTTTTATTGTCCAGATTTCGCTTCTATACATTAAGACCGGTAAGGCTAATGTATTGTATACTTTTAGCCTGGTTTGTTTTTGAACTAGGTTTGGTTTAAATATAGAGTTAATTACACCTGTTATTTTTAAATATTTTGCAATTTTTACGTTTATATCTTTTTCATTTTCATATGTGATCATACATCCTGGGTAGTTAAATGAATTCACCTGTTCTAAGATCTTGTTATCTATTACTATTTTAGTTCTTGCTGGATCTTGTCCTTTAAAGGCCATAGGTTTTGATTTTTCCGTTGATATTATCATACCATAATCTTTGGATATCTCATTTAGATTTAAAATAGCTTTCTGTAAGTTATCTTCAGAATTTGTAATTATTATTTGGTCGTCTGCAAAGAGGAGAGTGTTTAAGTTAACTGTAGGTGAAAGTTTAATTCCTTGATGTAAATTTTTATTCTATTTTATTATTATTTCATTTAAGTAGATATTAAAAAGAGTTGCTGAGAGGGGACATTTTTCATTTCTTATTAATATATTCTGCTAGGATTAGGGATTCTTTCTATTCTGAGGATATTTCTTCATTTTCTGATATAAATTTAACAGTTTTGTAAATTTTATTTAGTTGATTGATATAACTTATCAACTAAAGAAATGTAAATTAAATAAATTTGTTTCATTTCTAAATAAATATAGAAACTAAACACAATCATGTTTCTCTTAATACTCAGTTACTCGGTTGTTTTTCAATTATTTTTTATTTCCTTTTGCTATCCAGTGATGATTTGAGTAGTCTGTCTGAATGACAAGTGCAATAAAGCATCTGTTCAGAAGTGTTATCAAGATCATAAGTTATTGAGTCATATAAAAAAAGATAACAAAATGTGCTTCTACTGTCAATTGAACTTGACTTTTGTATTATTTTTCAGATTATTCTATCATAAATTTCTCTTGTTTTGTGTTTGTATACACCTTCTTTTGTTAATAAAGCTTAACTTAATAATTTACAGATATTGAAACTCACCTACTCTAGCCCTGTTATAGTAAAATAATGTAATCTATATCTGTAATAAATAAGTTTCATTTGAGTTAGCCTACTCTTAGTTTCACCAATAAGTTTTATTTGAGTTAGCCTATTCTTAATGATAATATTTTTATTATAATATTTATTCCTCTTTGCTGCTTAGGTCAAGTATTCTGCAAGTTTCAAAAAAGATGAAACCTCATCAGTCAAAGATCATTGAATCCAGTTGTTTTTAAGTTGTTCACACAATTATGAACTATTATTAATAACGACACTTGCTGTTAGTTTTTGAAAACATACGAAAAATAAATTCTTCCAATCACACTTCTGCTAAACTCTGCACTTGACCGCACAAAGGAAGACTTGCTTTCGAATCTAGTCGGCGACTAGAGGAAATTTTTCTAAGCCTTTTTTTTTGGCCGGTTCCTGAGTTAGTGATCTTTGACATGGGCAAGCAGGTTTATTCTCCTGGAAACTCATGGTTTTTTCATACCGTAAACTCAAGAAAATTGACCGTAGAACCCAGATTATTTCAAACATTAAATATATTGTGTTAGGGACCACGACACTGCTGCACTTGTTGAGCCCTCTCTTCACTGCGTACAACTTAATTAGCGATAGCCTTGGGCCAACTATCTCTGATTGGGTATCAGTGGAGATTGAGCTGCCCACTCAGTCTCCAAAAGTTAGATAGGGCTAAAACAGCCTCACCTACTCCCAATACGGGAATAAAAAGACGTTATTCTGCAATATCCTAAGAATCTCTAATTCATCCACCTCTGTTCCCGCACAAGTCTCTGTCACATATGTGGTCACTAGCTGATTTTTATTATTATTATAATTGTATGGGCACCTTCGTAGAGTTCGAAAACTTATCATGGGAGACCCAAACTTCCCAATCGATAATACATCCCCTTGAACCTATAACCTATTAACAGACAAAGTAGTAACAACTCTGACTCTGGCAGTCCATTCCATTCATTCATAACTCGCCAAGTGAAAAATTTGGTCCTCACACCTCTACTAACTACCCTTTTACTCAACTTCCAGGGAGCGACTTCTTGTTATGCCTACTCTAACCAAGTGCTGAAACATTTCCCTGCACCAATCCTATAAAACCCTTGAATAAACTTAAATATTTCTATCATGCTCTCTCTTTTTTGCCAATCAACCAACTCTGCAGCTCTCTCTCGCTCACTCACTCACCTCTCAATCTATCCTCATAGGAAACATTCTACAGATCAGTTACCATCTTGGTTGCTCACTTCTGAATCCTCTTCCTCACCCCCAAGAAACCCAGGAGATCAGAGCTGAATATAGTAATCCATGTGAATGTATAAGGCCGTATAAAGAGGAATGACAACTTCCTTATCTCTACTTGTTAGTGTGTTCAATAGCCAAGTAATCTTATGAGCTACCTCAACATCCTTAGCATTAGGGCCTCTAAACTTTAACTCTCTGTCTAGAACCACCTCTAAATTTCTAGCTTCATCTATTTCCTGTATGTAGCCATTTCCTTTATCCAACTCAATGGTCACTTTATTATAAAAAGTTAGTAAATTACTAAGGCATGGCCAACCCTTCACAAAGCCATGTTGCCACTTATTCTTATCCAGAGAATTATTTTGCTTTCTTTCCTCCCTTGGAATTCTACCAGAGCTAAGACTTAAATTTAAAGAGCCTCGTCAGAGGCATTGCCAGTTTCCTTGCAAATTCCCAGAGCCTCTGCTATTAATGACTCGCGTAAAAAGTTAAGCAAGTTTGAGCGTGGTTAGTAGTTGGAAGGAGTCAATCGTTTGATGCTGTTGGCCCACTCTCCCTCGATGAGTCTTCTCCCTGGAGGTGTCAAATAATTATAATAATATATACCATCTAATTCCACAGCTGTACATTGAGATTCTGCAATATCCTAAGACTCTCCAATTCATCCACCTCTGTTCACGCACGTCTCTGTCGCATGTGGTCACTCAGTAAACCAACTATTTTATCTGCTTCTTTCACCTTGTGACTATCAGCACTCATTAAAGTTTTTCTTTCTCTTACTTGCCACATAACGAAAGAACTATTTGAGATTTCCTTTGGCCTGCTTGGCTAGTTTCTCCTTGTAATTTGATTTTGTCTTCCTTCCTATACTGGTCAACTTTCTTGCCATCCTTGAACTGTTCATGAATTTGCTGGTCATCTTTCTTCTTATATATCCTCCACAGCATATTCTTTTTCTGAAGCTTGTGCTTAATGATATTACTCATCCATATAACTCCTGCCTGATTAAACCCTCCTTACCTTAGGTATACAATTTAATATAGCTTCCTCTAGACACCACTTAACCATCTCCCATACACTACTAACATCTTTCTCTTGCAGGATTTTATATCATGTCACACCTTTGAGCATCCTGCTAAGCTTTTCATAATCACTTGACTGTAGTTCCACATATACTATCCCTTCTTGACAGAGTAGTTCTCATTTTTTACAATCTTCCAAGTCAAGCTGCAATGTCACTTTCTCCAATCGGAGGCAATGTGGCCACCTTAGTTATGGATAGCTCTTCTGATCCTATGACCAGTTCAAAACTCTTGCACCTCAATTCTCCTCAATCACATGCTGCCTCAAGTAATTATCTCTCAGTAGGTGTATAAATTCCCTTTCCTTCCTGCCACGTGATCTCTTTCTATTATATATATCCATAGTTGAAGTTCCCTTTCCCTGCCCGTAATAATCACTACCTGCACTCATAGTACTAATTTACTGATGCATGTCTTCCAGATCATTCCTAGAATCTCCTGGCCTATAGCAGCAACCAGCTGTATGTTTTGCCTTATTGACCTTGATCTCACACAAGACTACTTCAAATGAGCAACTACCTTCCTGTCTATCTTCTGTTCTTTTTGGCTGCAATTCATCTGCTGTCTTCAGCAGTACCTTCCCTTCATCCTGTCTTCCTTGAAAATACTAAACCATTCAGATTCTATTCCTGTAATTACATCATCTGCTATTGGCCAAGTCTAACTAATGGCTATAACTTTTGGTAAGGCTGCACTAACCAAAGCCCCAAGCTCCTTCCTCTCGTTCCTGATACTTCTGGCATTATTATATGGAAACTGTAGTATTGTATTAGGCTCCCAGCCACCTTTACTTCCTGAATTGACTACCTTATTCAGTCTTTTTGCTTGAATGAGGGACTAGATTCCACTCTTGTTGGTCATTCTCATACTCGCTTACCTCATGAGTGCCTTCACACACATTCACCTGCATCCACCCTAATTAAGTTTTCCTGAATGATGTGTGCTTTAGCATGCTTGGTGAACAAATCTTTTTCTAGACATCTAACACCTTTTAGATGTAGTCCATCAACGTTATACAAATAATTTCTGTCAAACACAGGCCACAAAGTCTACATAATTTCCAGAATGGTGCCAAATTTGAGAATACAGCCATGGGTATCCCTCGCCTTAACTAATTATTATTTCAACCATCTCGAGGATATTTTGTTTTCCACCATTCATCATGAACCTCCTCCTATTTTTGCTGGTCTTTGCCATTTGGTATTCTAAAAATAACCTTCCTACAGTAAATCATTACACACATTCCTTGAATGCTTACCTTCTATGTAGAAGCATTTTTAAATTTGAATGTTTTTTCAGAGTCCTTGTTACACAATTTAAATTTAAGTAATCATTGCCTTTCTATCCTGAAAGTCTTGAAGGAAGATTCTTATCCTAGGTAACAATCAGAAATAGTTATCTGTTGTTAGATATGATCCTTCTAGACAGATCATATTAAACATATATGTCGTACTGTCATTGGTTAATTGATCATCGTGAACCTCCTCAGTTATTCTGTCTCTTTTTGAATTGCTTGTTTGTTCCATACTGAAACTAACAGTACATTTGCATGGAACAAACAAGCAGTTCAAAGAGATAGGAATACAAGAGATAAATGTGAAATATTTGTTTGCTAATTTTCAGTAACATTAAGTACTGTCCGACCATAGATCCAAGACCCTAGTCTGGCAACTTGCCAAGAAGAGTCAATTCGTGTTGAAGGAGAAAAAGAAATAAGCTGATGTACGAATTGGTCACCAACACACAAAATGATGTGCTTTATACGTAAAATTTTCCAACTGTTATACAAGCAAAATGGTTGCCACTTTAAAAACTATGATGTTCATAAAAGAAAAGTTAATTTTCTAACGTGTAATAATAAACAACTCATCCCACAAGACAGATTGATTACTCTATTATCGGAATGGATTCTCCTTCTGACATGTGTAGACGTGTTGAAGGATCTTGTATCTGTGGCCGTACAGTACTGCATCTAATGCGCTTCACTCTTGTCCACATTTATGAAAATCTTTAGGTGGTAAATGATTCCCTGTGAGACTATACTCAGTGGACAAAATAATAGAGATACCTACCTAATAGCA
Organism: Typopeltis vanoorti; assembly: GCF_054136105.1. Classification (NCBI taxonomy): domain Eukaryota; kingdom Metazoa; phylum Arthropoda; class Arachnida; order Uropygi; family Thelyphonidae; genus Typopeltis; species Typopeltis vanoorti. The sequence continues at coordinate 136,139,076 of NC_143557.1, forward strand.
TGTTGGTCCTCCTTTAACACGAATACTCTTCAAGGCATTGACTTCACCAGATGCCAGAGGTAATTCCAGCCATGCTTGTTACAGCATTGTCTACAACTGTGCCTTAGGCATCAGTCCCAGATACATGGACCTGATGTATTGCTCTACGACATCCCAGTGGGATTTGATTGGATTTAAATCTGGAGATCTTGGGGACTACTGGATGGTCCCAATCTCAGATGAATGTTCTTTGAGCCATACCTGGGTAATGGTTGTGGCCCGGTGGGGTGATGCATTGTCCTGCTGAAACAGACCATTGCCTGCAGGATGCACGAAGGCTATGAAAGTATGTATGTATGTGTCAGCATGTTCTGGTAGGTAGCTTGCAGTATTTAAGGATCTCACCAGACACACTAAGGAACCTAATGTGTCACATAAGAAGACTTCCCCAACCATCACAGAGCCACCACCTCCTTGAACAGAGCTGACCTGGCATGACAGGGCCATGGCCTCATGCTGTCGATGCCCAATCCACAATTGGTGGGTACAAGCTTGGTACAACTGATAATGGGATTCATCAGACCACACACCTCTGGTCCACTCTGCAGAGGTTCAGTTTTGATGGTCCTGACACTAGACAAGATACAATGCCCAATGACGAACTGTCAACAATAGTACACGATTAAGATGTTTGTAGTCCATGGTATGCAGGGTATGCCATACTGTTCACTCGCTGATGCTGCTTGGACCTCTGACATCGAAACTGGATGTGATTTCTGCCACTGTTGCCCTGTGGTTGATCTGTACAAGTCGGGACAGTCTACGTTAATCCCAGTCATCAATGCCATGTTGTCTGCCACCACTTGTTTACTGAGTGCTGGTATGTTTGTTGATAGTATATTCATGGTACAGTTGCTCTCGAGAACCCTAGCATTCTTACCACTTGTGGCGATAGAATAACCCATCTATCTTGCACCGATAATATGTCCATGATGAAAGTCGCTAAGATTGCCACATTTATCCACGTTTAAGGAATAGAACAACGTAGTTAAGGATATAAATTAAATTAAACTTTAATAAATATTTTCCGATATTTCGGCAACGTCACGTTGCCATTTTCTAAAGGAACTTTCACAAATACAGTCATTCTGGGCTTGCGGACCATGCTCTGGATACACGCCACAGAATACGATGGAAAGAAAGCTACAGTGATACACCGTAGCAAATACAAATTTGAAAGACTCTTTATGGAATCAGCCTCAGCCCTGAGAAATTCTCCAAACCTCAACAAATTTGATTGTATACGACTGCCCCAAATTTGGGAGGCCTACATCTGCAGACCTTCAGCCCAACGACCAAGAACACATCTCTTCATTCCCAGTTTCTGTGTTGTAGTGCCTACGTGCACGTAACTTTTTTGTAAGTTCCTTTAGAAAATGGCAATGTGACGTTGCCGAAATATCGGAAAATATTTATTAAAGTTTAATTTAATTTATATCCTTAACTACGTTGTTCTATTCCTTAAGTGTTTTAATAATTATCTACGTTTGTTGAATGTGATACACTGTTGTGAAGTCCCGATGTCTGCCTATTTACTGTGTGCATTTGGTTTGGTTTTACTCTGTGCAGGGGATGTCGCTGTCAACTTCCTATTACTCCTGTCTCTAATGTTTCGTTGACTGAGTTTACTTTTTTCCTTATAACAGGCTTTCTGTGTCCTTAAAAAGTACCATGCTTGGTTTCTGGAGCAGTGCTTCAGGATTATTTAATCTTTAATCTGTCCATGTAATGTATTATGGATTTACAACCTTTCATAGGTGGTCTTCATCATAAAAAAATTAACTCCTACACGATTGCCCTAACTCTGGAAATACACTTCAATATTGCTTCTCAAACATTGCTTGACAATTTCTCATGCATTGTTTTTTACTTGCTTCTGTTACCATGGTACTGCCTTTGTAGTTCCACATATAGACTATTTTAGCAGACAACTCCACATACTTGACCTGCTATTGATTACACTGCCCAATTAGTTGCAAACTGGCGGGCAAATCTGATGTCACTGCATTTGAGATGCTCAAATGTTTGGTCTCCACTATGGTATGCAGTTGTAGGTAATTATTCCTCAGGAGCACCATAGATATCATTGTCTTCTACCAACATGTTCATTCCTCTTTCCAATCTGTCCTCAGATTGGAAGGAAAAAATTAATGATCTACCATTGCATTTCATCTATGTATTCTTTTGTGTCTGTGGATTTGCTGATCTCTAAATCACATAAAATAATTGATACAAAATTATTTTATCACATAAAGCTGACATGCTGCAAAGAATTTCAATATGTTGGTCTTTATGCAGGACCAGTAGCAGATATTGTCATATAATATTTTCTACAGCAGAACGCAACTGATCTTTTGAAAGGTTTTGCACATGATGTGTGATTTTGTCTTTCAAATCTGCCAGGCGAATAACTTTACCCCCAATACACCAATACTCCTATTGGTCATTTTTTGACTAATTTTTTTATTGTCAAACTCTCTTCCCCATGATCTGGTTAGTGTACCCATCAAGTGAGAGGGTATACTAACCAGATCATGGGGAAGTTCTGTTTACAAATTGCTATGAATAGGGTGCTTTAATTTGAAACACCTTATATATATATATATATATATATATATATATATATATATATATATATATATATATATCAATCCTAGACATAAGAGGTTGCAGAAACTATAGCATATCAATATTATTTGTGTGGGTGGGTAGGCAGGCCTTAATTCACTTCTGTCAAAGTGTATCAACTGGTTGCAATCTTTACTCTTCTCTTCTTTTTTTTTTTTTTTTCACATGCAATAGCTCTTTCATAACCTCTCTCTCTCTTTTCCCCTCCTGTCAACATGCTTGTTAGTTTTAATCATTTCATGTTATCAAAACTATCTGACTTTTCACTGCCTCTCTTTGCAGACCTCATCACATTTTTTAATCTTTGCTCCTTCACCTTTTTCCCTTTCATGCCTGTCCTAATCACTTCTCTCAGAATAACTGTCTTGTACATTCATCATCACAGTTTTAGTGAGAGAATAGTTACTAAAATTGACCTGGCTGCTGGGATAGTAGATAAAAAAACAAATGCAGAGTTTGGTATGTAGAGAGTAGGGAATATAATTGAGGCATGAAAATTGATAAGAGAATTGTATCAGATATATGATGAATGTTTTCATATGCTGTAGGGTTTCAAGTCATCTGTGGGAGCTGCATCAAGGGAAAAAAAAAATTCTTTATGAGGAATATTTGGAGATTTGAATTCATTATCAGAGTGGGTGTGTATGTGTGTTGTGTATCAAAACTAAGCATTCCTGGCTATTGCAGTATGTTATTAATTTGTTATTAGTATATGCAAGATATGGCACATTAATGTGCGTTAGTTTTGCAACCTCTGATGTGTGAAATTATATATATTTAAATTTAGAAAAAACTCATATGGCAAAGTTGGTTTTACTTCCCACATTGAGTTATCTTTGTACAAATGCTCATGACAAAACATGTTAAAAAAATTGACGTGTTTTGAACCATGAGGAAATCAACTGATATTGATTGCCATACATATCTAATTACATCCCTCTATTGGTATTTTGACAGCTTATTTTTATGAGGACTATGAGAGTATTTAAACAGTATTGATTTGTGTACACATTTCTTTTCTACCTTCACAAAAGTTCTGGACCTATAAATGGTGAGAGGTGTGTCAAATTTACCTCCTGTTCAGGAAAGCAATCACTGTACCTGGGAGGTTGCCAAAAATGGGGAAGGAGCAATACATGCAGGTTATTTATGGATGTGTATATAGTGTAGATACTGTAATTATAAAACTAGAACATGACTTTAAACTTATTCATAGAAAAGCATCTGATAAGGAGAAAGAAGAAATAAAGTTTAGAAATATTTAATTGGAAGTTCATGTTGTCAGATTACATTCTGTTGTGCAAATTAATGGGGCTAGAGCTGCAAGAGTCTGTCAGCTCCATTGAGGTCTACTGACAAAAATAGTCAAGAATTTTTGTAAAAAAAAAAATCATTATAGAAACAAAATAAAAGTAAACAATGCGACTACTCAAATGAAAATTGGTGACAAATGATTGGTTGGTGATCAGAATTCAACTTAATTATGGAAACAATTACCATGTTAAAGTAAAACTTCAGTTTAATATAAACCACATATATACAAAGAAACAAGTGTATACTCCAGACCTTAATGTGAAGGGCGAAACATTAAGTGATTATTTTGGTTTATAACTGAAGTTTTACTCTAACATGGTAGTTGTTTCCATAATTTTTATGATGAATTAGTAGCAATTTGTTTTTTATATGAATTCATCTTAATCATTTTGACTTCATTTTCCCATATATATTGTTGAGGAGAAGAAAAATATTCTCTAATTCATTTCATTCAGAAGAATATTCTCGATCGAGAATATTTCTTGGAGATATTCTCGATTTTAATGAAGCTTGATAGACTTGACAAAGATAATTATCACAACTGTTTGTTCACCATGAGTTACAGTAACGTGATTTATACCAGCAATCATTGCATATGCACAAAAGCTGGGCTGTAGTACAAGGTATTCTTGTTGTAGTTACCTGTACCTTATTGAAAGAAGTAGATGTAATATAAGCTATAAAAAAGGATTGCACACTCATTTTGACTGAAAATTCAGAAATTCTTCATAAATTTTGAGAAGCATAATTAATATGGTGTATTCTTGATTATCTTGATTTGATTATGGAAGTGGAGTGAATGTATGAATAGTTAAAAATCATGGATAATCCAAGCTTTATATTTGTAAAACACATTAATGTATGACAACTTATTGTAACTATGGTGGCTCTTACTGTATATTTGTATGTACATTGTTTAGTCAAATTATCTGTAATATTTACTTTTTTTTTTTTTTTGAGATATTTTCCTTGGGTGTATACTCTGAAAAATTAAGTATCACACAAAGTTATGTTTCTGAATTACTGTTCTAAGAACTATAACAACCTCACCTTTAGTTACACAGACTGAGAAATCCTTTTCTCATGCACTTCCCATTCCCTGTGTGCTCATGCACATGCCAGAATATAGATCACACAGGGTCATATCTGTTTTTATGATTAAAGTATTCTGTGTATATTTATAGCGTGTAATTTTTTGAATCAGATACTGATAAATTAAAAGAATCATGCATGGATATTCCACAAATTAAATAATTTGCAATAAGATAATCAAGAGTACTTGATTTTTGGAAGAAAAAAATCAAGGATATGACAAATGCAATTGAGAAAAAGTAAAGTAAAAGTGATGGTAGTGCTCATAGAAACAAATGATTTAAGGTTTTTTTTAAAATCAACCCTGCACACGAGAGGTAGAACTTAAGCACACCTTTTCAGTTGTACTGAAAAGGGATGTTGGGCAGCTACCACCCCTTGTATTATGCCCAACAGTGAGGGAGGACTCATTTATGAGCCGAATTGTTCTCCTTTGGACAGTGCTGAGAATCTAAGGAGGTTAGATGCACCACCCTAAACATGTGAATGGTATTCTGAGGATCAGCATTTGTAGCTAGATGGGTGAAAAGTAGCATTTAGAATGGAAAAGTATGTCTGGCCTGGTTGGCCGAGTGGTTAGCATATCTGCTCTCCAGCCAAAAGGCTGGAGGTTTGTTTGGTGGGCATGGATGTTTGTGATTGTCTGTGAAAATACTAGTGGTGGTGGTAGTGGGCAGTAGATGGCATTGGTGTAGATGATGCAGTTCACTGTAGTTGGTGGATTTAAGTGGTGCCGACAGATTTGTAGAGTAGGTGTCCTCCCTTGATGAGCCTTTGGACTCCTTGGAGGTGTCATGTAATAATAATAATATTGTCTAATTTTTTTAGAGGACAAGGAAGCTATTGATGTGAAGTGTTTATGCCAGGAGAGGCTGCAAGAAAATGTCAGTCTGAGGAGAGAGATCTAGTCCAGTCTGGTGATTTGTGTATTACTGAGGTAAGGTTAGGCAAGCTGATATCCCTTTGCAAGAGAAAGGCAAGAATGAATTTTGATGGCATCGAAAGTGACTGACCAGGATGTCTTTGCCCCATTGAAGGATAGTATTTTTTTTTCCACCTTTGATGTCCATAGATGCCGTATTGTTAAATTTCTCTTTACTTTATTTTACCTTAACTTAAATTCTTACCTTGTGTGTGTGTGTTTGTTGTGTTTATAATTTGTTATTATTAAAACTTACGATTATTATTTTTAGTGAATATCCCTATTACTTGATGTAATTTCTCGCGCTTGCTTTCACCCTTTTTGCTCTATGACCACTACTTAAATTACTCACGTGTGTAAAACTTGGTAGACAAAGAAATTGCCCATGGCTAGAGCCAAATTTCTTTGATACAAATCTGGAATTAATTCCGTGTCAGAATATGGAAAAATTTGTTAAAGCTGCGCCATCCAAATTCTTAGGCAGGAGAATCTTCCTTGTCAGGGAGTTAACACTCAGAATGACACACTATTTGATAATCAAGCAATTAAATTTCCCAATTACAAAAAAAAAATTCTTATGTCGTAGCTATTCCCACAATTTAACTCGCACTGTTCTATTTTTATGAGTGGTACATTGAGTTCACAGATCAGGCAGTTTGTTAGATAAGAAAGGTTTATTCATTACTCTAATACAATGTACAAATATTAAGATCACTTAACAAAACTGAATTTCTCCTACAAAATTTAAAATGATTAACCAGACATAACCTTAATACTCCTAGTCATAAACAATATGAGACAATATCTACTACCAGTTAAATTTCTGACTTGATCCTATTTAACTAACATTCTTGTACAAGCTTATTCTAGAATACAACGAGATAATCTTGTATAAGCTTATTCTAGATTCAAGAACTATCAGGCTATAACAAACTTTAGCAATTCAATACCACACTGTACATGAATTCTTACTCAGAGCTAAGACAATCTACTAGTTGATTAGATACTAAAGTCCTGGTTCAGTTTTGTAACTCCAATCACTGAGCATATCCGCATAAATTTGCACACTAACTGTTTCTTGTATACAAAGGAATTGAAAAGTTTCTACATTACCGAGCATCAGGAACTCTCTTGCCTTTTCTCTCGATCTCCCGAAAAATTCACAATGCTTGTTACCCTCTCTTATGGTCAGTTGTCTTCAGGTAGGACAAACTAGTGATTACGATCACGAATCACCTTTTCCGATGTGTGCGAAGCTGCTCTGCTGGGTCCGGTCCATGTGGTTCTGCATGTTGATTGGTTTGCGCTGGCTTTTCCGCTGTACCGATGATTATGCTTGCACTGGATCACTATCTGGCTGCATGGCTGCCACTGGACATCGTTCTTTTCAACCGCTCTCATGTAACTTCTCCGGAAACGAATGGAACAGGAATCCTGAAAAAAAAAGAGCCCCGAGTTGGCATCGGCAAGCTCTATATATTCTTGCTGAGCTGTTCTCCCTCTTACGTCACTCTTTTCTGGCCAGCACCTAAAATTCTGCACTCTGTATCGTTCTCTCCACGTGTGCAACTCGGACCTCATGTACGTGACTGCCTGGGGTTATTTCTTTAAGCCGATTATCTTGTTGTATACTTAGATCTAACTTTCTCATGTTAACATAACTTTCACTAAATTCCAATCCTTATCGGTTTCACAAGGACACTTAACAATATAATACATAGGAGAGTTTACAATTAAATGATTATTTCGTTACTTCTGTCAACAATTTCACTTATACCTATATACAAGCATTTTCTCTGGGAATTTTTTTTGTACCTGTTAAATCTGAATGAAATATTTTACAATATAATAAACCTTTCATTCAAGATTTAACAGTAAGGTCACTCCCATTCCTCGGGGAGTTTGGGGAGTGAAAACTTTGCTGGAAGAAGTGGTAGGGTTGCAGACGAGAATCATAAACATCCATGCCCATGGTGGGATTCCAATCCACAGCCTCTTGGCTGGAGAGCAGATATGCTAACCACTCAGCCAACCAGGCTGGCTAACGATGTATTGGAGTTCAGCAATACTGACAAATGGGATATCGGCACATATGCATTAAAGGAATGTGTCAGCTGAATTGGCCAAGTCCTTCACAGGTTTTTATAACTTGAGGAAAGATAGCACAGGGCTGGATAGATATATGATAGTTCCAGTGTACAATGGTGCAAAAAAAACTGATGGTCTAATTACTGAGCTGCCAGTATTTCTGAAGTAGTGTTGAAGATTTTAGAAAAGTGGCAAGAACTCATATGCAGAAATGGGTTGGCAGACAAGCAGTATTTTGCAAGGAACAGCATAGGTTTACCAAAGGGAGGTCATGTCTGGTCAGGTCGCCGGCCTGGTTGGCCGAGTGGTTAGTGTATCCGCTCTCCAGCCAAAAGGCTGCGGGTTCGAATCCTGCCATGGGCATGGATGTTTGTGATTTCTGTGAAAGTACTAGTGGTGGTGGTTGTCGGCGGTAGATGCCGTTGGTGTAGATGATGAAGGTAGTTGTGGTTGGTGGAGACAGAGAGTTGTAGAGTAGGTGCCCTCCCTCAATGAGTCTTTGGACTCCCTGGAGGTGTGATGTAATAATAATAATGTCTGAGCAATTTGGTGATATTGTATTATAATGATATAGCTGAGTTGGATAAAGGAAATAGATGTGTTACAGTACAGGATATCACACGAAAAGCTGTTGCTTAAATTAGAGAATATAGGATTGGAATAAAATGTTGATTTGGAAAAGATTGACTGACAGATTGGTATCAGAAAGTGGTATAAAATAGTGTCTGCAGAAAATGGAAAGATAGGGCAATCAAGAGTACTACTGATATGCAGCATAACACAATGACTTGAATAGGTTGCAACTGTGGGCAAATGATAATTGCTATCAGTGAATGTAAAATTATGCACTTTGGTATGATGAAATTTCCAACAATGACATGCTATGTTGGTGGATTATGCTTGGAGAAACTGAAGCTACAGATGCAGAGTTATGATGGATACATTCAAAGTTTATGGAAGTTAAGTTCAAAGGTCTCATAGCAAAGATTGCAAATACAACTCAGTGGATAATTGCAATAATGAAACAAATACTGACATGTGTAAGGACAAGATCATTTTGCCTTTTTCCTTGATGTGACTGAATACTTGGAAAACTACACAGATTTGATTTCCTGGGTTCTGAGATGAAGTTTTGGAGAGAAGGGGGAGGATTATGGAATGTTGATTACAGGGCCCCCACATCCTGAAGCAGGCCCCCAGGCCAGAATCTTTTGGCAGGCCCCCCTACCTGTCGCTCAGGTTAAGGACAACACATTGTTCTTCAGGGTTTAGGATCAGTTAGTTTAAATGATAACACAAAAACTTAGCCAAATCATTTTCGATGCACAAAATTGCTAGGGGATTAAGTAGTTCTTGGCTATATCCAGTGGTGAGCTATAAGGGGCTCACCCAAGCCCTTTGTTAAATTTTTCTCAAATTTGCGAGCCCCTTGTTCTTCTTTTTTACTTTTTTATTTTTTCAAAAAAAAAAACATAATTTTTTGAAATATATTAAGCGACAAACTCATATGGTAACCTAACAAAGTGATTTTATTAAATAAAATATTATAGTTACTGTTACTACCATTTTACAAATAAGAATTCACTTTTGGCAATTAAATATAAATAAATAGGACTATAAAATAATGCTCCTTGATTGGTTCCGTTGATTATCACTTGAAGTATAAAAACAAAGAGAAATATAACGTACTTATGTGAACGGATGTATTATTTTAGACCGAGCCTGATTAGTTTGTTTACAAGGTTTTTCACAAAACGCGCATTGCACTGGTGCAGACACAGTTTGTTTCCTACTGTCTCCCCCTCTGCATGAAACATGCAAGAGGTCTAATGGCCGGCAGGCCCCACCCGCAATGAGGACCAGTAGTGGATTTATGGTTTTATTTACGCTCTCCTATTCGTGACACTCCTTTTCCCTATCATAGGACAGCTAGTTGTATTTTATTGCTGGTAGACACTTAAGAGTATCTACAGGATTTGCTAGTGGACCCTCAAAAGTCCACAAGTACTTATCTTTAACCTGAGCAATCTCTACTCTTTTTCCATCTGTCTTAACACATTTCTAAATTATTGTCATGGCAAAACTTCTGAATGAGGCCAAATTCGAGGAAGTATACATGGAATTCCTCGGACTAGGAAAGCTGCTGAGTGATAATTGGCCAGGAAAATTCAAGCTCTTTGACACATTCCCTCCCACAGCAGTCACAGAGGACAATATGGATAACATAAGTGAAGAGCCCATAACTCTGATGCAATCAGATTTAGCATCTTCCATACTTGGGGAGTGTGCAAAATCTGATTGCATCAGAGTTATAGGCTCTTCACTTGGAACTCTGTATCTGTTTCCAAGACAGCAGTTATCATACCTTGGAAACAGATACAGAGTTCCAAATGGTCAAAAACAAGAGGAAAATCTCCACCAATGTGGAAGAACCCAAAACAACAGGGATAGAAGTACTCAATGGTCCTGATATGAAATGAAAGAAAATATACTACCAGTCATATTAAGGGATAAGGAAAAATGGACCCCTGTCTTGTCAGCCCTCAGAGAACAAAACATCTCATTCTCATGGGCCAAAAACTCAGATGAGGGAGTTAAAATACAACCCACTACTATCATGGGCTACAGACAGATGACTAGATTTATGGACAGTGCTAATGTCCCATATCACACCTTCACTTTTCCAGCGAAAAGAACCTGAAGGTAGTTCTACGTGGGATAGCTGAAGGTATCACTCCTAAAGATGTAAGCACTGATCTTTCCAGACAGGGCCTGTCCCCAGTAAAAGTGAGCAGGATGCTCAGATCTGATAAAAGACCAATGCCTTTGGTGCTGGTGGAAATAAGAAACACACAAAAGCAGATCTATGAACTGACAGTAGTATGCAGACTCAAGATTTCAACTGAGCCTCTTAGGAAAAGAGCATCTACAGGTCAGTGTCATAGATGCCAAAGGTTTAGACATGCCCAAAAATTATGTAAGGCAGCCTTCAGGTGCTTGAAGTGCGGCAAGGGACACCTGACCATCACATGCACCGAGCCACGCACAACTCCAGCATGCTGTGCAAACTGAAGAGGACCTCACCCCACCAACTACAAGGGATGCCTTTCCAATCCAAAAAATTGAGGATCAACAAAAGTCAATCTTGTTCCTTCACGTAACAACATTTTAAGCAACCAAACAGATTGTCCTCCAGTCCGAAACACCTCGCCTTCAACCTCACAGGAAGGAACAACCATGACCAAAACATATGCTGAGGCTGCAAGAACTAAGCCTCCTACATCTCTAGCTCCAACATAACATCCGTTTTAACAGCTTCACTTGCCACCATGTTGCAGGAATTCAGCAAGACATGCCCCTCACCATCTTCCAGAAAGAGATTCCTGCAAGGCACTCAAAACATTATAATAGCTATCTGTCATGAGTAATAAATTCAAACCAAAATTCTTCAGATAATCGCATGGAATGCAAATTGATTGATGAACAAGGTTTTGGAACTTCAAGAATTTGCAACTCGTCTCAGTGCTGATATCATCTTGATTGGGATTGATGAAACACACCTAAGACCAGCTAATAACCCAAAAATCCGTGGATACACTATGTACAGAAATGACAGAATTGGCACAAGAGGTGGAGGCACAGCCATATATATTAAGAGTTATTTGAATCATAATACAATAGACAAGCCCCAAACAGTAAACCTGGAGGTGACTGGTGTGGAGGTACATACCTGCAATGCTGGGATGTCAAGATCTATGCTGCTTATAACCCTCCGAGCATTACTCTGCTGACAACAGATCTGGACTCCACACTTAGTCCAAATGACTCCATAATAATAGCAGGAGATCTCAACTCAAAACACACAGCTTGGTACAGCTCATCAACTAACACCAAAGGCCATACACTTTTCAACTTTGCAGTGCTCAACTCTGTTGTTGTGGCTGGCCCTACCAAGCCCACCCACTTCAGCCCTTCAGGTAGCTTGGATGTACTAGACATTGTCATCTTTAAAAATTTAAGATACCAATTAAAATTGGAATCGGTCAACGAATTATCTTCTGACCACAGTCCCATAGTGCTTAATCTAGGTTCATCAGATCAATTCTCTCCTCTGCACACATTCATACCATGGGACAAGTTAGCCAAGGTTCTTCCTGATCATATTGGTCCGGTGCCCAATATCAGTAAAAAGGAAGAGATTGACACAGCAGTAAATAACTTAACCATACAAATTCAGAAAGCAATAGAATCAGTCAGACAATCCACTGTCTTTCACCCAACCAACCATATCCCCTGAAGAAATCATGGAGCTAATCAGAGCAAACAATAGAGCCAGAAAGAGATACCACAATACCAGAGCCCCACAAGATAAAACAGTATTGAACAATCTAAACAGGCAGGTCCAGGAAGCTCTTCAAAAACACAGAAACCATCAATGGGAAACCAAATTGGCTAACATCAATACTGAAGATCCTTCTGTATGGAAATTCTTAAGAGCAATCCGCACCAAAAAGCAACTCATACCCCCTATACAAACCAAGAAAGGGACAGTTCACAAAGATGAAGAGAAAGCCGAAGCACTAGTAGATAACCTAGAATCTCAGTGCAATCCATCTTATACAAATCTAAATATCAACCTTATGTACAAGATTCATCGTCATGTTAGGACAACCTTAAGACAGAACACTGTTAACTCCGAACATATCACTCCTACAAATCTGGCAGAAATGATAAATATTATCGCCCATCTAAACAGAAGATACCAAGTACAGCGAATGAATTTAAGAAAGGCCAGATGGAATATGGCCTTTCTTGAAAATCAACATTACAAATGCCATCTTTAGATTCCAGCATTTTCCTACTACATGGAAAATAGCCATCATCATGCCATTGAAGAAGCCAGGAAAAAATCCTCACCTTCCCGAAAGCCACAGACCCATAAGCCTATTGTTCAGCCTCGGAAAGGTGACAGAGAAAGTGATCCTCTCAAGATTCCAAGCAGAAACAGATGTTAGGAATTTTGCCTATTGAACAGTTCGGCTTCCGTAAGGCCCGTAGTACAGCTCTACAAGTGCACCGGCTGGTAGAAATCATTACTAAAGGTTTTAACTAGAAACTCAATACAACTGCCATCTTCATCGACGCAGAGAAGGCGTTTGACAAAGTATGGCATCAAGGCCTTCTCTACAAACTGATAAAATTTAACTTGCCAGTCAAGTTAATAAAAATAATACATTCTTACCTGAAAGACAGATATATGCAGGTCAGGGTCGGCGAAACAGTTTCGACCAGACGCAGGATCTCGACAGGCGTACCTCAGGGATCTCTTCTGGCACCTCTCCTGTTCTCAATCTATGTAGCGGACATCTCTCTGAACCCAAGAACAACATTCACTGTATTATATGCAGATAATACTGCACTGATGGCAAGATCACTGAGCCCAGAACTGGCAACTAAAAGACTCCAAACCAGCATACACATTTTAGAAAAGTGGATGGCAGACTGGAGGATCCAAGTTAACCCCCAGAAAGGCTCAGCTATATTGTTTACTAGAAAGAAAATCCATACTATTGAGGATATTTATTTATTGGGAGTAAAGATTCCATGGCAGACTGAAGTTAAATATCTTGGAGTGATTCTTGATAGTCAACTCCTATTCAGCAAACATATTAGTTACATTACCTCAAAGACATTCAAAGTCTTAGCACAGCTCTACCCTATGATCAACAGACAAAGTAAACTGGACACGCAAACAAAATTAACAATTTACAAGATGGTAATTCGGCCGGTCATCACTTACGCATCCCCAGCGTGGAGCCACACCGCGAATTCAAACATTCTAAAACTTCAGAGATTACAGAATAAGTGCCTGAGGATGATTCTGGATGTCCCTTGGTTTATAAGAAACACCCAGATCCATAGAGAAGTTAATATCCCTTATATCTCTTCCCGTCTCCTAAATCTAGCTGAGAAGTTCTTTACCAAGACAAGTAACCATCCAAATCCGTTAAGCAAGGAAGCCTCGGAATATAATGAAGCAGAAAGTTACAAATATAAAAGACCAAAGTCTATCTTAAGTTCAGCTGAACACAGCTGACTTCACTGCCCTCAATGGGCGAGCATATAGCTCACAAACACTCCATTGAAAGTTCTTTCATTACAAGACAAAGGGGAATATGAAAAGCAATTTTGCTTCACCCATCTAGCTAGAAATATTAATACGTACTTCAATATTATTGTGTTTAGATAATATTTTGTTTGTCATAAAAACTTCTATCGCAAACAAAAGAAATTTATTTTGTTTATAAAAAAAATGGGGACTATTTCATATGTGCGATTATAAAAGATTTTATTCTTATTATATTTTGATAGTAAGAAAATGTTTTTTTTTATGTAAGATAAATTAACACAGTTGATTGTGTGCAAATATTTCATGTTTAGATCATGAAATATTGGTTTAAAAATGATAGCCTTTATAGGTTGTCCTTTCATACTTTTTGATTGGCATGTACACAAGCTGTATTAATAAAAGTTTTTGTGTGAAATACGGCTTTTTTTTTTTTTTTTTAAATGCTCGACGATGCGAGCCCTTTGTTAAAATTTCCATAGCTCACCACTCGCTATATCTAATATACCTAAGAAATTCCCATTATGAACATCTCCAATCTTCGTTTTCTCTCCTTGAAATGCTAAACCTCTGGATGATAAAAATAACGTTACATCTACAATCCATTGCAGAAGTGCTCTCCACTTATTTGTTTCATATTGAATTTGTAGCTGTAAGTCTTTATCGATTCCATGTCTTTTCAATGACTGCAAAAGGGATTTCCAAGCCAGATATTGTTTTCTGTGTTCGGCACTATTTTCATGAAGAGGCAACGTACCATACAACTTTATCCAGCTTATTTCTAGGCGAAAATCCTTCTGGGGCTAAACTGCTTAAGTTTTTGTTATTAGAGTCGCAAAAAATACGACATGGTAGACAATAAAGATTTTCTTTCGATACACACAATATTAACCATTCTCTTGGAAAATGTTCTCTTGTTCTTTCATCTTTCGTTTTCGTATAGAGCAAAAAAAAAAATCTTGAAATTTCATACCATTAAGATCTCTTGGCAATTCCTTATAAATCGTTTGGAATTCTTGAAAGCTGATAGTTCGTACTGTCTCTTGCTGCATGTTGTTTGAGATTACTCTAAGTCAAATACTAGGGTCATCATATTTTATATCAGATTTTTCAACAGGGCCTGCAACTGAAGCATCAACTGTATCATGTTCTTCCATAGTCACTCCTCCTGCAGGTTTTTCACTTGCGGCCTTTTCTTCCGTTGCAAGAGGTTTACATGTAACAGTCGCTTGACTTTCGACTGCTTTATGAGTTTCGATTTGACACTGATATTCTGTTTGGATTTCAATGTCACAAACATTATCACTACCTTCACTATGATCAGTACTGGGAAATATTTTCTGTTTCATTTTCAGATTTTAAAAATTTGGTTATGAATTGACGACCTCGTGATGCTTTCGATTCTCTCTCTCGGATTTAAGTTTCCTCTTCTGAGCTCCGGACTTATGTTTGTACTTTGAATCAGACATTGGGATTTTATTTATTTTAACTAGAACGTCTTTGCTTGCTTGAGAGCAATTTATTTAAATATTTTTAATATCTCAAATTTGTATGATCCGGAAAAAAAAATTAAGTTTGTTTCACAAGCTTTATATTTTCTTTTACTTACTAACTAGCAAAATTTTAATTCAAATAAGACAAAATTCTTCTCAAAAAAAAATTTTGTAGAAAATTTTCAGTTTCTTGAGTTCAACTTAGCCAACTAAAACTATCAAATAAAGCTTTCTCTTTTATGAATAAAATAAAATTCTCTCAGCATTCGTAGCATACGCACCGGTAGGGCAGTGTACTGGTAACATCGGGGCAGCGTCGGCATTGAAACGACGGCGTGCATAGAAAGCGAGATGGGTAAACGAAAACTAAAGTAAATCCTTACAAATGGGAAGTTCAGAAGCGTACAGGGGCGCTTTGGCCATATGTACAATGTGCGCGACTCACACATGCGCCCCAAAGAGGAGGAAATACTTGAAAAAAAAACGTTTTTTTAAAGTGATTTTTTTATTGGAGCGCCAACTAAAGTTTTGCACATAGGCGCTGGACACTACTGGCGTGCTACTGGGTATAGGGGTGCCAGCTATAGTTTTGCACACAGGCACCAGACACTACTGCGCACCCCTGGAAGCGTAACCATAAGTCTTAAAAAGATGGATAATGTTTTGGAAAGGATTGCAAAATCTAGTAGTCCCTCTCAACACATATTCATTCTTATTTTATAAAGTTTCTTTTTGTCTTTTGTTAGTCTCACTTAACTGACCGACCCAACAAGACGCCCCCCCTAATTCCGGGCCCCCAGGCTAGAGCCCTGTCAGCCCTACCCTTGTGGGGGCCATGGTTGATTATGAGGACAGCTGTAGGATGAACCTTTTCAGTTTAGTTTATTATATAGAAATCTATAAACTTTTGAAAGGGTTTTATGGGATTCCAGTTGATGAAAATTTTTATTATATGGGTAATGTGTAAGAGAACATAGTTACATTAGAGGAAGTTGAATTTGTGTGCAGTTAAGAAAGGGAGGGAGAGTGTTAGTTTTTCTCTCATAGAGCAGAGAGTGAATGAAACAGCTTACTGCTAAAATGATGAGTGTATCTAGCATGAATGAATTTAACAGAAGGTATGGCAGCTAGTGTGGGTGATGTGTGGCCTCCATAGAAGAGTGTTTCATCTCCCTGGTGGTCTCACATAATATTGAACTGTGGATATCTGACTCTAATGTTTCTAATGATTATAACTGCTTCAGATCAAAATTGCAAAAATAAAAAAGTAAATTGATTTAGGAGCCTGAATAATATGTCTTTGTATTTTCACACTGTTTCAGCAGTAAGCAGAATTTTGCAAAAAAAAAAAAAAAAAAAATGATATTACTTCAGTTCATATTAGTAATTTACATTTCTCTTTATCTGTATTTATGCACTTTTTTTAAAAAAAATTCATTTTGACATGCTTTTCTGATTGTTTCAACTCCATGACCTTTTAAAGTTCTTTGCATTCTTTGTTCTTCTGGTTACTTAGCTGCCTTTTACAGGTTGCTGATTTCCTGAGAGATGTCTGTTTTTAAAGTTATTTTATAGGTTGCTTCTTTAAGACTGACTGCTAGGCTTTACTGCAATATGATATCACTGTATTCCCCCTTTTTTCTTTATCCATTTGGGAGAAGTAGAACTATAACACAACCACACTGTGTGTGTGGGGGGGGACATGCAGGTGAAGATTAAGAAAGAAGTTCATTGACATTTTTCTTGAAGAGTTCCAGATTGTAGTTGTTTGGGAATACTTTGTGAAGAAGGCTGTTAGAGAGAAGACAGGCAGATGGAATAAAAGAGGAAGAGGAGAAGCAGGTTTGGTGCGTTTGCAGTCGCACTGAAAAATAATGATGGACAGCTACTGTTCTTGTTTTAACAGACCCAACAGGAAGTGGAGGAATGATGGTTGCCAGTTTTGCAAAGTATGAAAGTACCTGTAGAACAGACATCACTGAGTCTGTAGAGGAGGGATCATCTGTGAGCTGAATTGCTCTTGTCTGGAAAAGCATCAAAAATTTTTAAGGAAATTTTAGGTGCACCATTCCAAACAAGTGAACAGTATTCTAAGGATGGATTTGTATAGCTATGCTTGCATCCAAAATCTAAGGGCGAACCTATTTCTGAAGATTAACTGCAAATTCAGAAATATTGTCACAAGCAGTTTTCCGCAAAACTGCTTGTGACAATATATAACTGATGATTTCAAGTGGAAAGCAGGTACACATTCCAATTTTCAAATCACTGTGCAAAGTGGCCACATGGTAGCTCTCAACAGGATAAAAGGCAAAAGGCTGTGCTAAATGAATCGTGTTTGAAGGAAGCTCTTTTCATGAAGGAACAAAGTTGCAAACTTTTGGATGTCTTGTAATTTCTCAAAGACATCATCTGGATGATTTCATGTCAGGAAGAATTTTATTGGAAAGCTTGAAGAAGGCTGCAGAATTACTGATATTGCCAGAGAGTTCGGAATCTCACATAACATTGTATCCAGGCTCTGGGCAGCATTTCAAAGCCAAGCAAAAGTTTGGAATGTGTTCCAAACGTTTGCTAAGATGTCACCCTTGTTCTACCATGGAGCATGAAGACAGATTTTTGACTATAATAGCAAAACATAATGCACCATGGCAGGTTAGCTCCATCCATTTGCAAATTGGCTCCATTCAAGCAAGGGTACATGAATATCTCTACATACTGTGGCAAGACATCTGCAGCAAATAGGCCTATACTATTAAGTAAGTAATTATAATTATATTATTAAGTAAGTCTACATCCCTTTATCAACAGCTGATGGTATAACATGTTTTCAGTGGTATGTCCATAAAATTGGACAAGACACCAGTGGGCTTTACAGATGAGTCATTTTAGTCTTTCCTCTGATTCTAGACAACACTTGATTTGACATGAAAGTGTTACTGTTTACTATTGAGAGAATGCTCTTGAAAGGTTGAAAGGGATAGATATGACAGTGCTGGGATCATGTTGTGGGGAGACATTATGCTTAATAGACGCACCTAGCTACAAGTGCTGGAGAAAGGGACTATGGTGAATGATATTGCAACAAAGTTCTTCAACTATATGTTAAATTTTTCCATTGTGCTGTAGGTGAAGAATTCATTTTTATGGATACAGTGCCACACCACATTGAATATGAGCAGTAAAGATACTTCTGGAGACAGAGGATATTAATCGAATTGAATGGCAGCACACTCTCCAGATCTCAACCCATAGGATACTTTTGGGATGCAATAGGTAGATACAGTGCTGCTTAAAATTCCCCTCCATAAAACAAAAACAAACAAGGTCTTATCCTTGCTCTGAAGGAGGAGTGGGCCAGTTTGCCTCAAGAACTCCCGAATCAGTTAGTGCTAAGCATGGTACGACATTCTGAGAGCTGCATCACTCTTCTTGGTGGACATATTCCATACTGAAATGTCTATCTGCATAGTTTTCTGTAAATACTGTACATTAATTCCTTAACTACATCCTTAGTAAATTTGTAACTCTTGCCAAAAATGTACTGCAGTTTAATTTGTATGAAATTTATAACACATTTTGTGTAATATAATTTGGAATGTTCAATTCAAAATTTATCAGTATGCTGGCAATAAATTTGTCCCCATTATGCTGTAGTCATGAAAATTTTAGATATACAGGTAAAAATGTAGTTCGTCTTTAGGTTTCGGACACCAGTGTAATAGCTACATGGGTGAGGAGTTGAAGAAAAAGTGATGCCAAGAGGTTAGCTTTATCTTTGGGTGCCATCTGGATGAGAGAGATAGGCCGAAGTGCAGTTGCACAGACAAAGACAAGGCACTACTTCCATTTGGTCAGGAGACAAGGTTTCTGTTGTTGGTCTTTATGAAGTCATATATATATTTGGTGATAATTAAATTATTCTTTCCAAGAAATTATATTCTTGTTTAATCCATTATCCAAGTGTAAGCAAACAAAGATTGATGTGAGGTGTCATCATGACCAGGATACTTGAATATAGAGGCTAATAACATTGCATTAGTTGCCTTAGTATCCCATAATGCAAAGCACACTTCCTTTCAGAAATGCATAATACTCTGCATTAAGGGGAGGGTCACTGTCCACACTCATGAAAATACCAAGGTTGATTAATCACCCAACTGGCAACATATATCACATATATATCAAAAACATACACCTCATATCCATATAATTTTTTCTATAATATCTAGTAGTTTGACTTTAATGGGCACTTCACATTCCTGTAGTTATGGATGGATTTAACTACAGGAATAGTCCAGGCTGGTATGGTGGTTAATGCAGAAATCATATGTTTCTCATATATAAGTAGTAAAAAGTTGTATCACCTTATTAAGATACTCTGGACCAGAGATAAGTTATTATTATTATTATACAGGCACCTCCATGCAGTCTGAAGACTAATTGTGGGAGATCTAATCTATCTATACAATCTATCATGCCTCTCCTTGAATCCGTTAACAGACAAAGCACTCACACCTTACTGCAGCAATCCATTTCACTCATTCACCACTCTCCAAGCAAAAAATTTAGTCCTCACACCCCTACTGACCACACCTTTATTCAACTTCCAACTACTGCTGACATTTGTTTTGCATTTATTGCATGCTTCAGCATAGGCTAAGTATGAAGCTGGAGCCCTTAATGCAATCCACTTATGTTTTTTAATTGCTTTCCTACACCTTCTGTTGAACAGAGGCTTCAAAAACAAACAAATTTAGATAGAATTAAGGTCTTCATGTCAATGAGGATAACGTTTGTGACTCACCTAGAGTAGGAATAATGTCAGACCATGAAAAGGAAGAGTAGAAATTTTGGTGGCTGTCCCACTTGGTATCATTGTAGTACCAAAGAATGAGTTTTGTAGTGGTTGGAAGAAGGGTATTCTGTAATGGATGAGACTTGCACAAGATTGTGATCTGAATTACTAAGTGGCGAGATTTTCTTCATAACCCAGTTGTCTACACACGGCACTTATAGTATTAGTATTACTTCCAAGTCTCCGTGGAGTCCGGAGACTTATCGCAAGAAGTCATTCAGACTATACTAACTGTTGTACCTTACTTTGAAGACATTCAGCATTGGATCATTCACCATACAATTCGGCAACATTTTCCACTTATTCACTACTCATCATGCAAAAAATATTTTCACTTCCCTACTCAGATCACCTATATTACCCTGTGCAGTAATTCCCCTGTACTAGCCTTTTAACACGTTCACTACTATGCCTGATATGCACATTGGTCCATAGTTAGATACCATTGACTTGGATTCTCCATGTGCAGTGGCACTTTGTTTCCTTCTTTCTATTCTTTAGCATTTCTGTTGCCAGACTTTTGCAGAACACTCAAATCAATGGCACTGCTAGCTCTTTTGCACATTCCCTTAATATACATGGTAATATCCAGTTGAGTTCCCACAGCCTTTTTAACACCAAGATTACTTAAAACCTGAAACATTTTCCATTGTCCTACTTCTCCAGCAGTTATTACCTAAAGTCAGTTTTCATATTTACCCTTTCTTTTAGCAACATAACTAAAATTCTCTGGAATTTTGCTTTATAGAAACTCCTGCATAATTTCATGATTTCAGCCAATCTCTTTTCATATGCTAATTTCTACTTCCTCACAGGTGGTTGATGATTTTCCTTGCCCGGGATGCTTACTCCCCATCCATGTTTACGTGTGGAGAGTATTGAACCCCTTCTAAATTTAGTTTTTTTTTTTGGGGGGGGGGGGGTCTATACTCGTTCTACTACAGGAGTTCAGTTTTGTGAATAGGAATGAGATAAAAATAAATAGTATCACTATGTTACAAGGCAACGTAAAATAATAGTTAACTAGAGAGTCCAAGTTTTGATAGCGATTGGAGACTTTTTTTTTTGTCTATTCAGGATTTTTCCTTGATCATGATGGTAAAAAGATAACCTTGATCATCACTGCCGTTCGAGAACATCCTATGCTATTTCAAAGAAAATTGTCTGATTACTCAATTTCTTTAATATTTTAAAGCAACTGATAAAATACAGTAGATAAAACTTTGAAAGGCTTCATTTGTAGTGGACATTGGTATTCTTCGTAGGTAGTTTTCATTTGGTTACTTCAGTTATTTTAATTGGCGCTTGGAAGAGGTCCAGAACTACAAGTTTAGCCTACAAGTTAAGTCACCCAATCTTTCCTATCATCATTGAAACATTAAATAAACTAAGCAGACCGCTTTACAAGAATCTAGAATGCTAACATAGAATGGAATCTAATCAAAGCAATAATAATTTATATTTCCATTTCCTTAAAATCAGGTTTTCGAAATATAGGTAAGAGCCTATAGCTGAAGCAAAATATGCAGGCAGCTTTCTGTGACTGAACATCCACAATAGTTTTGTTTAATATTGTCACGTGACTGTTATTAAGCAGGTCAGGTGATTTTCTGAAGTCCTCATTTATCGGACAGAAGCTCGTTTCCACGACTTGTACAAGTGCCGCAGTAGTTCCGTTAGGAATTTGTGACGCTCATCTTCCAAGTTGACTGCCATTCGTGTAAAGATGTTGCACTTCAAAAAGTATTTTGGCTTAACATTCACGCTACTGACGCCAACTTTAGCCACTTCACAAACACTAACACATAAAACAATGTCTTAAGGGGGGGGGGACTAAAGAAAGAAAACGCAAAACATTACACAATACATAACATAAAACAGTATTAAGAGAAATCATCCGAGAAAAATAAATACAAGTTGTACAAAGCAAAAGAGGCAAACATAACTTCTACATCAACAACCTTATTTCTTCCTATAAATTTCATTAAGTTTTACGTAACAATTTTAACACAATTACTGGTGATCAGCGGCGAATTCTCCATGCTTGCTGTGCAAGCTCATTAATTGAGAAAGAAGTAATATTTATTTGTTAATAAATGCATGCATTTATAAGCATTCCATTTAGGCTTTTATTTTTGTAGACAGACGACGTCTTAAGCTTGCGCGGCAATAATTGAGCTTTGCGTTGTGTATCGAAGGCCGATGCTTGCTCGTCTAGTCAAAGCTACCTTGGCTTGCTCGGTTGTACGAGCTTCCAGGTTCTCGCAGCAGCATTGTGATTTCATGCGCGCACATAGTTATTTCACGTCGTCTCACTGTTGCTTAAACCACAGGCCATACGCAGTCAACGTAGCTCTAGCCAGTGAGCTTCACCCAGCCTTTACAAGTGTGCGTGTTGCTTGGGAAAATTAGGTTACAACCAACTTTTTATGACGATGTTACTGACCAGTTCACAAAGAAAAACCGTAGGGTGGAATTTGTAGTCAAGTAGCTAAAGTAAAAAAGATAGAATATCATTTGTAAAAAAATGTCGTATTTGTTTGATTAAATGTACATAAATTTCTAAATGTATAGTTTTAAATGTTCAGTAATTCATTATTCCGCTAATCAGACTTCAATCACACCTCTCACTCCCTGAATTTCAAGACCAGCATTCGCCCCTGCTGGCGATACTCAAGTATAACACAAGTGCTATGCTACAAATATCTCAACAAAATGAAAGACAGAAATACAAATCGTTTTTGTTCTCCAACAATAGTTCAACTACAATGGACCATAAAGAGAGGGAACGGACTCTGTAGCGTAATATGTTAATCAAGAGGTGTTCCATGGAGTTAACTGTTGCATGAATGTCCGCAGGGGCAAAAGATCAGCACGAGAAAAGCACTGCATTATAGCAGTCTGTTCTGTGCGCTGTCCAAGTAATAAACGGAAACAATTTCTTACTCTAACAATACCCCCTCCCCTTTCAGAGTAGTCGTGAAGGAAATAATATAGAGATAAAAATATGCATGTGCCGTCACGCACCAGTGATGCAGCATGTATGTTACAAAATCAGGTGACGGAAGACTATGCCACGTCCCCTAAGACAGTTTATATTAGTCTGTCTGGTACTGCTTCAGCGTGGAGCGGCTAGTTGGTGTCACCTATTTTTGAAAATGGGACCACTTCGAAAAATTCCAAATGTAGTGATTTTCTTTCGTCCTTCTGGGTGAGAAAAACCTTTTGAAATTATGAACAAAACATTTTGCACTACCATGTCCAAGATTGGTGCTGAAAGGCAAAAAAAAAAAAGCTTGCAAGGCCCAGTTGATGCCTCTGAACTGAAGAAGATTCGGAAAAACTGATTTAACAACTATTCTGTAAATATAACTCAGTGCTTAATTCGTCAGAAGACAACTTTACTTCAGTTGCCCAAGACATTCATTGGGTGCAAAAACGCAGAGCAAGAAACTCATGTAAGGCAAAGCTACATAAAATGTCTATTTTAGACACTGGCACTCTACCCTTAACTTTTCTTGGTTGTTGACAAACCATATCTCATCACTACGAACACAGGCGTCTTCGATGGATTAGCGAATGGAGAAGCATTGAATTTGAAGAACGATGCATATCCAACATTGAACGATCTTTGGATCAAATTTCGAAATGTTTTGCGAGTTAGCGATGCTCTAATTGCGATCGGACGCTGTACGGCCAGTGTGCTTTGAATAATGATAAAACGATGTCAGTTGTTTTATCACGATTCCATTATTGCTAAATGGAATCACTTTCCGCTAATTCCAGCTTGCGCCTTAACCATTCATAAATCTCGAGGAGTAATTTTCGATTTGGTTGTGTATGAATATGAAAAGAACCATAATCAGTCGTTGGTTTACTTTGCTTCTGCCATAGTAACTGATATAAATGTACTCCACGTCTTTTTTCCTACTGGTAACAAGACCTTTCTCTACGGATTGGAAAATGTGTAATCGATGGTGCTAATCCTAAAGGAGTTATTTATTGAGCACTTCATTCTTCTGCTTATATCCATTTAAATTCTACAGAGATGTTTCACAAACAACATCATTCACGTGCGTTCGTTTTTTTTTTGTTTCCCCCCCTTACTTTTTTTTATTATTTAAAAGATGAGCGGTGTGTAGCGATAACTCCCCCTCTAGAGATTAAAATAATACTGGAATGTTATATATTTAGTATCAGAAACAAACCCAGACAAGCGACAGGCGTTGTTAGATAATTTTTTTTTTTTTTTTATCGCTCTTTAACCGCTTATTTTATAGCCACTTGTTTGTGCACATTCAACAGGAAGCTTCCCCGAACACTCATATATATCGTTATCACAGAAAAACATCCGTGCTCTACAAAGAACTATTACAATCTTGTGTTTTGTTTTCGATAATCACGCGCTTTATTTCATAATTTTTTCAGATATTTTTGATATTCATTTTGTCTGTATTATTATTATTATTATTTCCTTTTTAATTTGCAGCAGCATTTTTCATAGCCTTTATTTATTGTTGATTGGTTTGATCATTATTGCTTCCCCTCCCCCTTTTTGAAGGGAGATAATGCAATATTTGTATTGCAACAGTATTACTCAAAATGCAAAATTTCTAATGCGATCTGAAATTATTGGGCGGTTCCTCGTTTGAGCGACCCATTTTGTGCAAAATGTGCCTACCAGTATTTCATTCTCCGGAGTTTGATTTTGTTGTGTGACATAATTAAGCTAAAGCGCCTCCATTCGTATTTCTGGTATAACTAGCCCTTGATGCGTGCGACTACTCTTAAATGCGAAATACATTGTTTTCATGGAAACATGTTGTATCACATTCACCCATTTGTTATTTCAAACAAGACTTTATGCATGTTATAATGCATGCATAAATCGATGAACTTGTTGCAAAAGCGTTTATCGAGATTTTTTTTTTTAAACCTTCAAATGAACATGGATCCAATAATGAATGGTTACAGAGCTATGATTGTTTGAAAAAAAAAAAAAGTCGAATTTTCAATACTGATAAATAGAATGACCAGAGAAATGTTTATTCACATTTACAGTAGATAGGTATACGATAAGTTTTACAACCTGTTATGGATGGGATTTACATTTAAAAAAAAAAAACAAATAAATAAAAATCTCAAAAATACTATTCGTTGTCTCAAAAACAGTGCGATGTGTCGGTGAAATGCGCAGCTTAGAAATATACCAAAAGTTGCTTACTCGCTTTAATCTACAGGGTTTCACCGAAATCTCCATCTTTCGTATTCTACATGTATTGCAGTTCAATATAGTTGTAAGAAATTTTCAACACATCGAAAATCTATTTTGAAAGACCAAAAGCAGGAAACTTATATCACGTCCAAATGATTGAAGTTTCTTGTTGCTGTAACTCTTGAATCCTTGTCGAAGCTATCGATCATGACTTGTCTAACTTTGTTTCCGTCTTTTTTTGTACCAAAATAGTTCTATTGCATCTTTTCCTCCCTACACAAAAAAGCAATTCTTTAACTCCCCCCCCCCCCTTCAGTTCTTGCATTAATAATATCTTTAATAAACTCCCTCTTACTATTCCACACTCACAGTATTCAAGGTCCCATTAGATTTTTCGAAAAAAAAAAAAACTGGGGGAAACATTCTTTTAATCTGGAGAACCAGTAAAAAAGGTTCTGGTTCCTGATGGTATTTCTCCATTCTGCAATTGTTCTTGAAGGTTTGTGCTATTCTATTGTTTTTCACTGGTGTGTGTCCTGTAGCTTCGAAATCAACACATTCCTAAAAAGAGTGACAAATCCTGCCTATCAGATTTTAGTTCTGTCTAAAATAATGGAGAACATCATCAATAATAAACTTATGCCTTACATAAAAACATCACATGTAATACGCGATGGCTTTCCCATTATCAAACACTAGGCGACCTTATTTGTTATCCATTTTGGGCAAATGCTGTGACAGAGTTTGGGAAATCCAAGAGATTGAGCTTGCTGACTCTAAGATATTCTATCGGTTTGGCACAAATCTACAAGTAATCTCCCATTCTGTGCCTAACTTCTGATTTCTGCAAGAAATTCAATTTGCAGTTTTGCTGATGATATAATGTACATATATTTCTGTTCTCTTTTACATCGGACAACCCTTGCACTGCTCGAATGAATAAAGCTCCTAGAATATTTTTCCAGCCTTCTCAACAGCTTAATAATAAACCTTTGGTGTAATGCCACCATCACTAGGTTTTTCAATTTGTCTCTTGTCATCGATTGCATTGGTGTAGTGTTCATCCAATCTTAGGGAGTCTTTCATCTCCACATCCATCGTGCCCGGGGTCTTCCTGTAGATCTTTTCTTGTCAGTTTTATTTTGTAAGTACTCGTTTGAATGACTAGTCGTATACTCTTCGAACGTACCAGAACTCAGTTCTGTTACTTATAAATCATAGAAAATTGGATCTTTGAAACAGATTTCGAGGTTCTTCATTATGTTTTCGTCCATACAGTCCAGTATTTTGATTGTAAGACTGCCTAGTGTTAGTAAGAAAAGCTACCACAAATGTGGTAGCTTTTCTTATTTTCTGTTGACCATATTCGCATACCTACATAAGGTGATTTCTCAATTTGGGAAGCCTCCATCTTCTCTCGCATAAAAAAATATATTACCTCAGCACTATTTTCTCTTTCACTCCAGACATTACTTTTTTTTTTTTTCTGAACAATTTTTGACACTACACAAGTCTGTTAAACCATTTTACAAGTGAAAATACTCTTCTCACATTCGAAAGGCATTCTTATATACTACCGTAAAAATCCCAAACAGTATACAAGTCTTGATCAGTTAGTTTTGATTATTCACCGCTAGTGCACCTCATTCACATTCATTTTGTGCTGCATACCCGTTCTATTGATATTTCAGTGGTCACTTGCTCATCAAATCTTTCTGTAATTCTTCCCCCCCCCCACTAAATCTGTTAAAGCACATGTAGAGCATTCCATCATAGTAAAATCCCAAACTTGTATTTTCCTCCCAGTTTATTCTCTATATTGCTGTTCTTGACATCTCCAAGTTTTCAAATTTCAATTTTCATGTTATTTCATCTTTCTTTTCAATTTTCTGCTCATCTCAATGCCCCAACCTTTCACGTGTGATATCATATATATATATATATAACCTTGCAATGACCGTTTAGGCATTTGTAGTTGATGTTTTCATTGCTGACAGTATTCATTTCGAATTCAGTATTGTTGGATCGTATTTTCTTGTTTTTGATCAGCCATCTTGTTTTAACTCTGTTCTTAAACAAGTAATAAGTTGCTGGTTGATTACTAATTTAAATATAGAGAAATTTATATTTTTAGACTGCGCCACTCTATCTAGATTAGTCTAATGAAATGTAGTGAAACCAACCATCAACTAATTTTATATCAATATTATTTCTCACGTAGGCCGAGTTTATCTCTTATGTTTGAAGCTCCCGCTAGGTCCGATAATTTCATGAACGGTGCAGTAAAGGAGATTCAGGCAAACATAATTTTAAAATCATCAAAACAAAACATTTAATTCTGGGTAATATATTATACATATAAACTCAATTCTGAGAACAAGATAATATAAATGTCTTAGCTTAACTGGTCATAACATCTTACAAATTCAGTCTATGGGCATTCTGCTATCAGATTTATAGCTTTCACATTAAAATAACTTTTAATATTGTGAAACTTTAATATTGTGATTAAAGTTATTTTAATATCACAATATTAAAATAACTTTTAATAGAGTTCAATATCACAAAATCTCTTAGTAACAAATTTTACTATTATCACACAGTCAGTAAAGTCTCAATACATTAATGGTGGCAACAACTGCTTCATGAGCATACACTTTCATACTTCATACTCCGGCTGATTTCAGCAAAAAACGTTATAGTTAATGTGGGGAATAAGAGGAGGAATTACACGTATATCTCTGCACTGAAGTAATATAAAATTGGACAGTTCTTACCGGATAAATCCTTTGCTCATGGTATTCACTGAGGTACACTTAAAACTTTAGTTAACTATCACACTGGAGCTACACATTTCAAACTTAATCTTCTTTAAAATAACTTTATCATTAATCTGCGCATCACAAATGTAGACACACTTTCACTAGAAAATTCACTTGTTCCTCATTTACTACTTTGCAATAAAATCAGCTTTTTACTAATCTTCTTTAAAAGCTCTGGAATTCGTCATAACTTTAGAATTCCTTATTAATATTCTGAGTTGCCAATTTACATCCCGATCCTTCGTAATCTAATTACAGCACTTAATTCCCATTACTACAGCCTCTTACTTTACTCCGTGCTGCTAATAAGCTATCTCTTCATCTCTCTTTAATCTAATTGCAGCACCTAATTCCTATTACTACAGCCTCTTACTTTACTCCGTGCTACTAATAAACTGTCTCCTCATCTCTTTTTAATCTAATTACAGCACCTAATTCCTATTACTACAGCCTCTTACTTTACTCCGTGCTGCCATGAGTGCTCCCTGCTTCCCGCCTCTCTGCACTGTCGTGAGTTCTTCACCACACTATCGTGAATGCTTCTGGTCTACTGATCCCCCTTATAAGGACTGGCTTAAAGGGGCGAAGCAAGAATACTTTTCATCTTCCCCGTTATCTGTTGAGGACAGTGTAGGGATAAGGTGTTATTGAGCTATTAAAGCTCTGATCATGGCAGGAGGGTAACAGCAATAGCCGAGCCTCGGTTAGAACTTCATTGGCTACAGCAATGCCATCCATTACCCTCCAAGGGTATTAATCACCGCATCTCACGGTCGATTAATCCCCCCCCTTGTATACTCTCGCTTTTCGCTTATATACCTTCACTTTCTTTCCTGCCAAAACTTGTTCTCATAGTCTAGCTCATATCAATTCCATCACCCTTTGAATACCATAGCTCACGCGCCACCACGCTCGCGCTATCTAGTTTTAATTCCGTCTCCATGACAACAGTCAAAATGAAACATAAGTATAAGCATTACATAACATTTTACCTTTACATGCAGTAATGAAAATTAATAAAAAAAAAAAATTATAGTTAAATTTACCTTCATTCACAAAAAAAAACATATATTACAGTTCACATAAGGCTCATAAAGTTACATACATACAATTTCTTATAATATTATTGAAGGAATAAAGTAATAAAATAAATGGCATTTACTACAGAGTCCTTTCATTATTATGACATATCCTAAAATTATATAATTAATTAATAATTGACAAAATACAGAGCATTTATATGAGTAATACAGTTTAAGCAAGAGATAAACAATATTTACAAGTCTTGCTTATGTTATGGAAGATCATGTTGGATTCTGAAAGAAATACCAATAACTTTAATTTCTCTTCATTCAGAATCCAACAGTATGAAGCAGATTTTTCACGAAACTGTGAGAAAGAAACATTAAAGAAACCCAATAATTATTTATCCATCACACCTTTACCTGGCCCCCTTCCCACTCCTTAACATCATTAATTGCCTAACCAACTGCCTAACAAAGCAGTGAAGATGGCCAAATGCCCGACTGGATCCGATTCTTGTGCAATTCTGCTTTCCTCAGAAAGAACACTTTTTAATTATTTTAATTAACGGTATTCACAATTACTTGCTTGCGATTGATTTAATAGCATTCCTTAAAGGGAAAAAAAATTGTTATATATATGTGTGTGTAAAAACCTTTTGCACGCTAATTTTTTTTTAATTGTTTCATTGAAAACGTTGCACATATGAATTCAAAAAGCGGATCGCTGGTGCAACGATTTGCACGGCTTTCTTTAGGCTATGAGCGCATGCGCCGGAAATTCTTCAAGCTAAAATTCTTTGAGTGTCAGCACATTATCAGAATGCTGGAATTCTTTGGGAGGTAGTGTTCCTATGTGCAGCTTGGAAATTTAAGCTGCTGTGACAGCTGCCAGCAGGTTCAGTGACTGTCACACCTTTCTAGTTTTTACTAGTCACTAGATCAACATGGCATATTTATGGTAACAACATTCATTTTAGCAGCTGGAATTTTCCCAAATCCCCATTTTAAAAGAAATTGGGAATCTGGTTAGCAGCTGGTGTGTTTACATTAGAACTAGGGCAATCGGTAAATATCACAGGTGTAAGTGACTATTCCTGTACCATACTTTGTATCTAAACCTACGTTTAGGTATAAACTTTAAATTATGCCATTAGGGCATAAGTTAGAAATGGTTGCAGTGATCTCTTGCAAGAATTTCCTATCTTAATTGTTTTCGAATAATAATAAGCGCATTGTAATTTGATGGTTAAGCTGTTAAATTATTATTACGTTGACACCAGAGGCGAATTCTCCATGCTTGCTGCGCAAGCTCATTACTTGAGAAAGAAGTAATATTAATAAATGCATGCACTTATAAACATTCCATTTAGGCTTTTATTTTTGTAGACAGAAGACGTCTTAAGCTTGTGCGGCAATAATTGAGCTTTGCGTTGTGTATCGAAGGCCGATGCTTGCTCGTCTAGTCAAAGCTACCTTGGCTTGCTCGGTTGTAGGAGCTTCCAGGTCCTCGCAGCAGCATTGTGATTTCATGCGCGCGCATAGCCATTTCACGTCGTCTCACTGTTGCTTAAACCACAGGCCATACGCAGTCAATGTAGCTCTAGCCAGTGAGCTTCAACCAGCCTTT
This sequence comes from Typopeltis vanoorti, assembly GCF_054136105.1. Classification (NCBI taxonomy): domain Eukaryota; kingdom Metazoa; phylum Arthropoda; class Arachnida; order Uropygi; family Thelyphonidae; genus Typopeltis; species Typopeltis vanoorti. The sequence goes on from NC_143557.1 coordinate 136,170,326, forward strand.
ACAAGTGTGCGTGTTGCTTGGGAAAATTAAGTTACAACCAACTTTTTATGATGATGTTATTGACCAGTTCATAAAGAAGAACCGTAGGGTAGCATTTGTATTCAAGTAGCTAAATTGAAAAAGATAGAATATCATTTGTGAAATAAATGTTGTATTTGTATGATTAAATGTACATAACTTTTTAAATGTATAGTTTTAAATGGTCAGTAATTCATTATTCCGCTAATCAGACTTCAATCACACCTCTCACTCCCTGAATGATAAGAGCAAGCGTGAATTTCAAGACCAGCATTCGCCCCTGCGTGACACCTCCAAGGAAACCAAGGACTTATCGCGGGAGATATATGATTAAATGTACATAACTTTTTAAATGTATAGTTTTAAATGGTCAGTAATTCATTATTCCGCTAATCAGACTTCAATCACACCTCTCACTCCCTGAATGATAAGAGCAAGCGTGAATTTCAAGACCAGCATTCGCCCCTGCGTGACACCTCCAAGGAAACCAAGGACTTATCGCGGGAGAATACGCTACTCCGCTCCGCTACACATACATCTCACCGTCTTCCCTACTACTTGATTCTCCTACTACACAACTATCATCAGCGCCATCTACCGCCCTTCACACCACCAACAATATTTAGTAAACTAAATATTTGCTTGCCAACTTTTCGCTAGCTCATTTTATCTTACTAGACATTCCAAAAACACCGAACAAAGAATGCAACTCATGATTCGAGAAACAAGTTCTTCCCGTTTAAAAGCAAACGGGAAGAACTTGTTTAAAAGCAAACCATCTGTTCTTATGCAATTTCCAGGGTAGAGCTTCCAAGTGCATCTTTATAATCAGTTAGTTTGAAGTGTGTTTTGTGCAATAACTTTGGAAATCAAATAGTGTGTTCGTAGGTAGGACACTTGGCACTATTAACAGTAGATGTTAAAAGCTTTTATTTTAAGTATTTCTGGTTTCTCGAGTATAATATTTGAATATTCTATAAGCAGATTGAAGATGTATTAATATGCTCGACATTTTTATCTCTCCTCCACTGCTAACTTACACATGCTTTGAAATAGCTGCAAACTCTTGAGTTCGTAAACAGCTTCCCCCCCACCCCACCCCCAGGTGTAATGCTGTGGAGGATCACCTCTCCTCCTGGCAGGCCCGACTTGATTCCAGGCTTTCCACCCCACTCCCCTCATTGCACAAGTTTCCAGAATTCCAAGTCAGACTGCGATGTACGTCGTAACTCGAAGCTCTTCTGTTCACGCTATGTGCATTGCTGTCCTCTTTGAGTACAAGTTTCGGCATGATTTGGCAGAATTGTTAGTGGAATGTAAGACATTCTGCAACATCAAAAAAAATTAATGAATACCCAAAGATGACCTTTCTTGTTTCTTCCATTTTCCTAGCATAACACTAATTATGCTATTTTGCCTGCCAAACATTGTCCAAAGGAGCTGCCAAGAAAAGGCGTCATAACAACAAAATTTAGACAAAAATAGAGTATTTTATCGTAATCGAATGCTATTTATTTGTATACGTTTGTATAAAATATAATTTCCTTGTTTAATTAAATATTTTGTATTTAATTGCACACATTTTAAATTTCGTGTCCAGCTGCCCGTTGAAACATCTTGTGAAAGCATTCTCTCCCACAGAATGTTCTCCCTCCATCCACTCTCAACCTTGTGTCCTTCCTTACCACAAGCGTGCTGAGTGGGATGATCTGCATAACTTGTTTCCTTTCCGTGGTCTGAGTATATACTGCTTTGTCTTCTGAACCAAACACGTGCTCCGAGAGCGTTACAGAAATTATTCTTGCCGAGGGGAAGGTCTTCATTTCCCATTCCATCGAAAATTCTTCCCATTTTCCTAGCCATAATTTAACAATAAATGTACCACTTCATTTCAGGAGGAAAAAATCAGCAAACTGAAGGACTCCAGCTTCATAATACTTAACTCAGCCTACACTGAAGCACCGCAAATCAAAACATGAAAAGGACTAAAGCAGAAAACTCGTCTATCAAAATGACGGTCGTCTCTTCTACTCTTTTTCAAGGGCCATCGTACGCAACTTCTATCCGCCTGTGCTCCCACTTCTCGTCCAGCCGGTATTATTGTTATAGCTTTGTTTCATCTCTCTCTCTCTCTCTCTCTGTGTCTTTTCTATAGTGTGTGCACTTTCTCCAAACCGGCCTCCTCCATTCCTCGACTTACTTTAGGCCAACTGTAAACACATTGAACCCTGTTCTCCTCTTCTTTTATTCAATTTCGCGTTGCAAATAATGACCGTATTGTTTGTTAATGATATAACATTCCTTAAACTGAAAACGAAAATTATTCGTCCTCGACTATTAAAATTTCACTGCTCTCACATTATATTGATTTTGCTCGTGTGTTAAGATTGTTGGTATCTTATAAATTTTTACATCAGATGTTAATTTCGTTCCTAGGATTGTGATGTCATGTTTTGACTATCTACCCTTCACCCAAATAACCATTTTGGTTATTTTTCCATGAAACAGATGCATTTTCCATATGGGTCATCGATATTATGAGGAACTGGAACTTGGTACACGTAATAAGCGAGGAGGTAAATATTCGTCCCTTGTTCATCGCGAATTAGGTTACTGGGTCTGTTAATTATTTCGGATCCCCTCCCTTTCTTACACAAGCTGTTCCTGTCGATATTGGGAACAATTCGTTGGCCTCATCATTTAACAGTGTTTTGTAAAGATATTTAAAACTTGTGGGGGGGGGGCTGAAATAAAAAAAATCCGTTTATTTTGTTGATTGCCTTCTTTGTAAAGCTTTTTCAACATTCAAGTAGGGGTCCTTATTTTCAGTTTCCACATACTAATGTTTATTTCTGTGATTATGCCTCGTCATAAAGGATGCAGTTTGTAGAAACAGAACGATGATAATACCGAAGTAAGTGTTCTTGATTTTCCAAATTGAAGGTGCAAATAATGCTTTTTGCTTTATTTAAATTGCTGGCTGTTTTAGTGAACACAACTGTTTCAACAGTAGCCTGCTCAGACTACTGTGAATGGAAAAGTTGAATATGAAAGGTGGCTTTTTTTTTGGCATGATATGCGCGCAATTTTGGAAGAAAACACTAGAGTTAGTATTCGGTGTTTTGGAATATATGTTTTAGAATGTTTCATTGAGTTCGCTTAATGTACGGAAATACCAGAATTTGTTTGGGAATTTGAAAGTGAATTCTGCGTATAATCTCATGGATTATAGTGAAGTAGAGAGTGTGGCTTCTTTTTTTGTACTGATTGTAGTTACTGTTTTTACTCGGTTTATTTTGATGTGTTATAATCAAAATGTTAATATCATACTCTTTTTTATATTAAAAGAATGGTTTATTAGCAACACGGAAGTAAAAAAAAGAGAGAATATTTTAATCCAATAAATACAGTAATTTATGGATTGCCAAGGATAATGATAACATGGCGAACAAAGCAATTTGAATAAGAACGTAAATATCAGCCTGTGTTGCTCAGTGGATGTGGCTTTTGCACACCACGGCGCTTGGCTGCACGAAGGAAGGCTTGGTTTCGAGTCTAGTCGGCGACTAGAGGAAATTTTTCTAAGCCTTTTTTCGACCGGTTCCCGAGTTAGTCGATCTCTGGCACGGTTTTTCGTCCTGTAAACTCAAGAAAATCGACCGTAGAACCCACATTATTTCAGACATTAAATATATTGTGTTAGGGACCACGAGATGGCGGCACATTTGAGCTGTCTCTCTTCACTGTGTACTGCTTAATTAGTGATAGCCTTGGGCCATCTATCTCTGAATGGTACCAGTGGAGATTGAACTGCCCACTCAGTCTCCAAAAGTTAGATAGGGCTAAATGGCCTCGCCTACTCCCCGTATACGGGAATAAAAAGGCGTTAGCTGATTTTTTTTTTTTTTTTTTTTTTTTTTTTTTTTTTTTTTTTATATATATCAACATGCATGCAAATATTTTGGCTAATCCTAGGCTACAGAGGTGGCCTAGCTTTCTGAGTCAAATATGGAATTAGTCTCTCAGATGTTTGGGAGTTATATAAAACCTTTTTTTTCCCCCCATCTAACTGCGTATGATTTTATTATGCCACATAGTTCCCAGGATAACGGCGAGAATTAATGCTCGTACGTCGGTTAGTGTGTCTATGTGTGTGTTAGTTTTCTGTAGATAGAATAAAAAAAAAGAGAGACATTCTTGATACTGCCTTGATACGCCTACATCTGGATTACCGTGTTCAGGTCTTGTCTCCTGAATTTCTTGGGGATGATGAAGTGGTGGAGAGGATTCAGAGGTGAGCAACCAAGATGGTGAGTGTTCTGCGGAATGTTACCTATGAGATAGATTAAGGATGTGTCACTGCAGAAGTTAGTTAATAGGCGAAAAAGAGGTGATATGATAGAAACATTCAAGTTACTTAATGGATTTTATAGGATTGATGCAGGGGAAATGTTTCGGCACTTCACTAGAGGGGGCAGAACAAGAGATCATCCCTGGAAGTTGAGTAAAAGTGTGGTTAGTAGGGATGTGAGGACTAGTTTTTCATTTGGAAAGTTATCAGTGAGTGGAATGGATTGTTAGCGCTTTGTGTGTTAATGGATTCAAGGAGAGGTATGATAGATTGTGTAGATAATTTGGGTCTCCCGAGATGCGTCTTCGGACTCCGTGGAGGTGCCCGCACAATAATAATTAGAGTATTTAGCGCAGTCGAAGGATGGTTTTAGTGCTGAGTGACGTAGCGCTTTTTCTTCTCTCTCTGGAATATCACCGTTATCGTGTTCAGACCGCTCCAGGACTGGAGCACTTAATCATCCCCCCCCCCGTAATTTTCCAAAATCTGGGTGATAGTATCTCTAATACGAGCAGGCAAGCACAGTGACATCCTCTTCTCCATTTTCCTCCGACTTATGATATATGCTCAGTGCAGAAAAGTTATCCCGCTTTTATAGGCGACATTTAACTCTTGCTCTGTCTCATCTCTTCATATACCGTTCTACTCTGAAACCTTCCAAAATCTTTGAAATTATTTTTATCCTAAACCGTTTCCATAAAATCTCTTCTTCAACAGCAAAGCCATAGAAGCTGCGTACACTGTACAGATAAATTATCTTTCACGACCTTCTCTTCCTTTTTAACATTTAAAAAGCTTTTATAATTTACTCAGAGCAATAACTTTTTGACCCATCATAAAGGGACTCGAACGCAATATATTTTTTACTTCTCTGAAAGTCGGAGGCGAAATACAGACTGGCTCAAGAATACGCGATTTAAAGATATACTTGCATCATGGCTTTGGGGTAATTAAACAACTAATCTGTCCATATTTGTGGAACAAATTGGAGAAAAGTTGCTATGCGGCTGTGGTTTACCATTAAGTTACCTATCTTGAGTGCCATGTAATTTGCTTGTAGCCATTTAAAGTACGAAAGCGCATTTTTTTTTTTTTTTGTTTTGTTTTGTTTTGTTTTGTAAACATTTTCTACGAGGGATTTTCCAAAAGTAAGGTAACACATTTTTTCCCCCTCGAGGATGTTTAATAATAAGTTGAAATTATATACCAAGAAATAAGTGAACATGCACTACCTCTTCACAAGGTCTCAGAATTTATTGATGCACTTGTCCCAACAATATAGCTTCGATACCAGTACCAGTACTGAAGTCCGTGCCCATACCCAGTAACCAACATCGCACCGCCCGATGAACCTCTTCATCCTTAGTGTGAAATGACTTCTGGAAAGATGTTTCTTGAGGGGGGGGGGACGAACAAACGAAAGTCTGAACGGGCTATGTCTGGGCTGTAGGGGGATGTGGCAGTTTCCCAACGATTACAGCGCAACCAGTCATAATGGTGCGCACAGTGTGTGGAGTAGCGTTGTGAACCAAAATCACGCCGCTTGTCAGGAGTCCTGGTCGTTTGCGTCGAATGTTGACTTTCAGTTTGTCCAACGTTGCACAGTAAAGCTCTGCATTGATTATTCCTCCCTTCGGCAAGAAGTCTACCAATAGAACGCCTTGGCGATGTCGTGGAGTCTTGTTTGCTCTCTAGGGTAGTGATGAACCCACGTTTCATCTCCTGTGACTAGGCTAGTGAGGAAATCTTCGCCTTATCGCAACGGATTCTCCAGACACATCCCCATGCGTGTTATCTTGTGCTTCTCTGACAATTGTCGGGGCACCCAGCGGGAGCATACCTTTCGAAAGCCAAAGGCATCGTGAACAATTTCGTAAACAGTGGACTTACTCAAGTTTACTACTTTTCACGCAGTTTCACTCGCCAGTCTTCAAGAACGATGCCCTTAATGCATGAAATGTGATCTGTCTTGCTCGATGAATGCCTGTCCGTCCGATGTCGATCTTCAATGTCACCACTGCTTTTATGACATCAACTTTTCGCCATACACATCAACCAATTCACGGTGAATGTTAGTGAAGTCCCTTTTGCTTGCGAAAGAAAAAAAAAAAAAAAAAAACTTCATGGACACACCTGATTTGAACCACAGATGTGGATGTTTCAGGTCACTGTAGCCGCCATCTTGTAAATTGGAATAGCTGTCAGGCGAGTAGCGCCACACTGCAATAGTGGTCTTTTTGAATGCTATTAACGCGTCTATCTGTCCACCGTGTTTTATCTCATTCCCTTTCATCTTTATTAAGAAAAAAAAGAGTTACCTTACTTTCCGGAAGCCTCTTATATTTAACTGTATTTACTACCTATTGTAGCGCAGTTGAAAAACAAATCGAGACATGCCTCTTCGATTGAAAGGAGGGGAATCAGAATTCGAGTCTCATCACGAGAATTGAAAGCGAGTTAACCGACCTTATACGATTCCCCCCCCCCCTCCTCCTTTCCAGAAACTGTTTCTTTATGTGCATGATACGGCCAGATCGGCCAGAAAACAAGCACGCAATTAACAGGAAATTGATATGTAGCGGGCAGGATGGTGTAGTGCGGGTGATGTACTGTATTTAAGAGTGACTTCCCGCGATGATTCGAATTTATTGGTGTCATGCAATAATAATGACGTTGATGATAATTGGTTAGAACTTACACAATAACGGTCATGGCATTTCTCAGTTGAGTCAAAAGGCTTTAACAATGGCATGCTTTAAATTAAGATAGTTTTTAAATTGTTTTTAACCGCTGCTGGTACTTTTCCCCATCATGTTTTGGCTTTCCACCTATATTATTTGTTGTCTGAACTGTCACTTACCTTTTATCCTGGATATATTTGTGAAATAACCTGACATGTTTCCGATTTTGACCTTCTGTAGCCTCTTTGCAACTTCCAATATTCACTTAAATATTCCTACTTTCAAATATACCATATAAGTTACTCTCATCACCGAAAACCTGGCCTATAGCTATGTACAGATATTCTCTTCCCTCAACTTCGTGCCTTCTAGAATTAAAATGCTGCCACGTGTAACGGAAACCCTGACAACTTCTTTTGATGGTCAGATTACTGTTTCCATTCTCCTAATTTTCACTTTCTTTGATCAAGTTAAATTATTCTTGCTAGAATGAAGGCCGTCATTCCCTACTCCAAAATTCCTTCCCAGATGCCATGCTTTTCCACAAGCATGGTAAGTCAGTTAGGGGGGAAAAAATGGCATATGGCAAGTGTCTTGAGACAAAAATTCTCGCTTTTTTCTCAACCGGCACACTGAAGTACGTAACAGCTGTGGGGCGAGGGAGAATAGGAATCGACAATCTCAACTTGAAATCTCGCTTCTTATACTTTCTTGCCCTCTGATCCATTTCAAAGACAATCGGATACAGAAAAAAAAAACTGTATCCAACAATCGCTGTCCATCTTTGCTTACACTTCTTTCATCCAGATTGGACACTATATAATCCAGAAATATAAAAGCACCTGCCTATCATCATTCCCTTTCCCCATCTTCTACATAAAAAACCAAGACAAATCATCTCTAACCCTAAGAAACAGAATTACATGCTTGTTGTTTTCGTCACCAAAAAAATTTGGATTCTGAAAGTACTCCCCCCCCCCCAGCTATACCTTCGACTATGTTCCAGAATTAACCATCCTGTATTTCCTCTACACTATTTATACTTGGTTTATACTCCATTCTTCTGTGAAATAATGGAGGCCATTAGAAGCCAGTGACCACAGTATGGATTTATTTAGCCTACATTGCAGACATGTGGAGAAACTCTGTTTCTCATGACCATCTCAAGTATTTGATGGGGGTCTGACATAGAAATCTGTTAAGCAAAGTCGCGTTGTGGTTCGACTTTCATTCTATGTAATTGGGCATCCAGTTTTCTCTGTTGTTGTTCACTGTAGTGTTTGATCTGGCATCCTGTTTTCAGATTTCTCTGCCAAAGCAGGAGTAATTCAGGTTTATGTTCTCCCACTTATTGTCTTTCTTATCCCTTCTGAAACTATATCCCTACATTTGCTAATGAATAGTAAACTCCATTCCTCCTCATTTGTTATGGGACTTAAACATCCCAAGTTTCAAGGACTTAAAATATTGATTCCATTCATTCTTAATGGACAAGAAAACAATGTGATCGTATTCTGTACTGCCAAAGTTTAGTCCGTGTTTTGGTCCTCCGAAGTTTCTTCGTGAAGAAACGAGATATTATACGCACTTTTATTTTTGTGTATTTGTAACCATTTTTATTTTCTTATTTATTGTAAGTATCACTATGTCTTTCTATAGCTGACACACAACATTGTACTAATGTTGACATTGGTACCATATCAGGTTTTCTGTACAAAAGCTTATATCCAGTTTATTGCAGCCCAAGAAGAATTTCTTTCTTCATATAATTCGAATTACCTGAACTTTTTAATCAGTTCTTTCCATTTTTTAATCCACCAATGAATATAATACACTTCACGAGTGTTATCTGCTCTATTTTAGTAATTTCACGTGAACGTAATTTAGTAATTTGAAATATTTTCTGTAGATTCTCATGAAAGTATTCCCTACCACAGGTAGGTGTAGAATAATTCACACAAATATCAGTTGAGTAACAGTCTCCCCCCCCCCCCCCCTCGCAGTAAACTTTCCGCATTCCCTCCACATACACACACCCTCAAGAGGTTTCCTAGAGTAGTGTTTCTTAAACTTTTTGAGATTGCGAAACCTTATATAAAATATTGCTTTTTCGCTGACTCCCTATGAAAATTTTAATAAAAAAAAAATATATTGGAAAGGAATAATGACATTGAACCGTTTTTACATGCAAACTATTTTAATCAAGAAAACAAATTCGATACTTTATTATTTGTAATGCTATGCAACAACTGTTCTGGAAATAGCCAGTTTAGTAAAAAAATAGTATTGTTTCCCCCCACAAGTTTAAGAAATAGAGGCACTACTAAGCAATTTTATTGAACCCGCTCAAGTTCTCTCGCTAGTCTCTAACATGGCTGGGCTTCATAGCATGTTGTTATGACACTACTAATTAACTATTATACCTCAATCATCTTTATGCTGAGTGAAAACTAGGAAATGCATCTATTATTATGTCGCTCGGTTCATGATTCTGCGCATGTTTGAGGGCCATAATTTGTTCCTCATGCATCACAATTAGTTTTTTATAATATCTCAGTCTGGAGTTCCCGAGCACCTGCATAATCAGAGCGTTTGTACACATTTGACTCTCCGACCTAAAATCCTTGCTCGTTAATGTAGGTGTCTTGACGACTTGGCAGGTTTGACGGATGACCACACTCTAGCTTCCTGCCATTAGACTATCTTTTGTGCTTCGTTCGCGTTCTTGTACTAGCTTTGCTAACTTAAATGACAGATAGCTCGTTTTGTTTCTGGATCGAATGGCAGAAACAGCAGAAATGTTGGCCAGGAACAAAGCAAACGCTCGTCTACTTACCTTTTCATCTATTTCGGGTGGGTCCCATTTCCTTTTGTTTCATTTAATCAGGTCTGCATGTACTTGTATAGGTAGGTATTATTGATTTTCTTTGTATCACTTTTACGCCTTAGTAATGGACGGGAAAGCATATTCCAGTTAATCCATAATTCTTTTCCTGATGCATTTTCGGTGTAAGTGTTTTTTTATATTTAATGAGCAGCCCATTATCTACTGGGTGTTTCGTTATATTATAAACTTCAAATAACAGAGTGCTTTCTTCAGTACAACAATTTTCTGAAGGAGATATATTTGTCTGCAGTGAAATGGTAAGTTAGGAAATTCCTATTAAACATTTCATATAACCAATACTAAAGTCAACATACTTAAGTCACCCATTGTTAATGAAACATCATCCACATAGATTGTCGATCTGCAGTGTTTCTTAGGTTCTTTATATATATATATATATATATATATGTATTTAAAAATTAGATTTAGTTACCTTCCTTTCATTAACAGCGCTAAGTAAGAGGTGATATGTCGTCTGCACAATTATCGTCTTTGCTAAAAATCGTTTGCCGACGGTGAGGGAGTTGTTAGCTAGGTACCTGCATCCTGCAGTCGTCCCTTCTCTGCAGAGAACGAATGTTGTGCACTGAATATTTAAGATTGGTTCGGTTAATTCCCTGTCAGGTTTATAGCTTGACCTTCACCCTTAGCCATTACATTGAAAAAAATCCATGTTTGATCTCTGGAGCAAGATTTCCGGATTATCTAACCCTCAGGTCTACCTTACGGTATTTTACAAACCTTAGTGAGTGGAATTAATATATATGTATAAAACTTTGATTGGAATGCTAACGAACAGTGGCGTCAGTGATTCACCAAGAATGGTCCATAGCAAAATAACCAGCCATCAATATACATAGCCAAAAAACATTCGTTGATGTTTGGAGCGAAAGAATGTTAAAAAAAAAAGAAAATTACGGTTGAACAGACATACCATAGTTGTCAAAATAACAAATCAGTACAACTGCTGCAATAACCCAGCGTGTTAGACTGGCTCATGTGAAACTCCCACTACAATGAACACAAATCCATAAACTGCACTTGTACACAAAATAATGCCTTATCTACTTGCTTTTAAATTTCAAGTATTTAAAAGCAAGTAGATAAGGCATTCTTTTGTCTACGTGAGTTGTCTTGGGTCCAGTTGTATTGTCATGTTAATTGGGTAACGAAGCAAGAGTAGAAATTGGCAGATTCAATGTGTGTAGTCGGAAACATTGCCGGTTTGCTGAAGTTATGTCCCAGGTTAAGTTTCTTCTAGAATGCACTTAATATTCTGATCAGAACCTGACTGAAATATCTTATTCATTTCCCTTCATGTCATCATGTCTTGTGAAGGCTACTTCCAGCAAAACAGTGTACATGTCATGTCTCACATAGTATTGGAATCGTAGTATACAGTAGCCCCCCCCCCCCCCCGTATCCGCGGTTTGAAAAAACGCGCGAAACGGTCGAGCGCCGCGCCTGTTGAAACATGGACTTAAACCTGCGTGTTTGCTCATGTTTAGTTTTACTCGAATTGTCGAAGAGAGCAGTCAATTGTCTATCATTGCGTTTAAATTCAAGTAAATAAATTGTGAAAAATTTAAAAATGGCTTCAAAAACGATGAGAAGACGCGAAGTGCTCAGTATTAGTGGAAAATCAAAGATTATCAATATGATTGAAGCGGAAAAAAAGTCAATTGCAACCGTTGCCAAGATCTATAATAAAAATGAATCTTCGATACGTGAAGTGTTGAAGAACAAAGAAAAAAATTCGTGCCAGCCTTTCCATTGTGCCCAAATCTGCAAAAGTTACGGGTATAGTGCGTGATAAGACGTTACTCAAGGTAGAGAAAGCTTTGAATTTGTGGGTGGAAGACATGACAAGAAAACGGATTCCTATTGACTGATAACACGTTACGGCAAAAAAAAAAAAAGCATTGATCCTATATGACGATATGCGGCCTCAAGACGAAACAGAAGAGGAAGAAGAAGTCATTTCCAGCAAGCAAGGGCTGGTTGCATAGATTCAAAACTAGGTTTAATCTATCTAACAGATAAGCTTAGGTGTCGATGGTTATTCATGACTTATTTTTCACGGTATTAACAACACCACAAACACTTTTAACAACAAAGATGTTTTATTAACGCTTATATTTCGCTGATTTTCAACTCAGCATCATCAGAGCACAACACACATGTAAACGCGACAGTGAGTGAGTGAAACAATATAATTGCAAAAGACAAAAGATCTAAAGTCCTATTTTTGGCGCCCTCTAACGAAGGGGGAGGGGAAAAACAGCAGTTATCCAGGAGTTTTTCTTAGGATAACCGTCTCCCAAATTTTTGGCAAATTAATGCAACCATATTTGTTAAGGTTGGGAGAATTCTTCAAAGCCATTGCTGACTCAAAAAATAATCTTTCAGATCTATAACGACTCCTAAATAACACATTCGTTTTCCTCCATCTAATCCTGTGTGAAGGAGTGTCCAAAGCGTGGTCTGCCATTCCCGACTTGCCATAGTAATAGTAGCGAATGTATCCAATACTGCGCCATACGTTCTTAGCCAACGGCTACAATCCCTACAAAAGAGATAAAATACTACATAGGCCCATTACTCTGCCCTCCCCTAATACACAAGAATACAACATGACCATTTCTATTCCCTATATCAGAGGTACATCGGAAAAGATAGCCAAAGTATTGTTGAAACATGGCCTTCGCACCACTTTCAAACCTCATGTCAAACTGGCAACTCTGATCCGCTCGCCTAAGGATAACTTCACCCTTTAGCACACCCAGGAGTGTATGAAGTTCCGTGTGACTGTGATTTGGCCTATTATGGGCAAACAGAAAGATCAGTGAACATCCGCCTGGAAGAACATGAAAGATACATTCGCTACTATTATTATGGCAAGTCGGGACTGGCAGACCACGCTTTGGAAACTCCTTCACACAGGATTAGATGGAGGAAAACGAATGTGCTATTTAGGAGTCGTTATAGATCTGAAAGATTATTTTTTGAGTCAGCAATGGCTTTGAAGAATTCTCCCAACCTTAACAAATATGGTTGCATTAATTTGCCAAAAATTTGGGAGACGGTTCTCCTAAGAAAAACTCCTGGATAACTGCTGTTTTTTTTTTTCCCTTCGTTAGAGGGTGCCAAAAATAGGACTTTAGATCTTTTGTCTTTTGCAATTATATTGTTTCACTCACTCACTGTCGCGTTTACATGTGTGTTGTGCTCTGATGATGCTGAGTTGAAAATCAGCGAAATATAAGCGTTAATAAAACATCTTTGTTGTTAAAAGTGTTTGTGGTGTTGTTAATACCGTGAAAAATAAGTCATGAGTAGATTTAATCTAAAAAACATAAAAATTACGGGAGAATCTGCATCGGCTGATGAGAAAGCTGCTGCATTGTTCCCAGCAGAATTTAAAAAAAATATTGCAGGGAAAGGTTATCATCCTAAGCAAGTTTTTAATTGTGATGAAACCGGCCTCGTTTGGAAGAAAATGCCCCAACGGGCCTACATTCATAAAACTGTGAAGCAAGCACCAGGCTTTAAAGCATTCAAGGACAGATTGACGCTTGTACTTTGTGGCAACGCAGCTGGTCTTATAATTAAACCTGGCCTTGTTTACCGAGCACAGAATCCACGTGCCCTTAAAAACATAGTTGTCTCCTCATAGTTGTCTGCCTGCTTTTTGGCAATCAAATCCGAAAGCGTGGGTCACGGACGTGTTATTTACGGAATGGTTCCGTCGATGTTTTATTCCGGAGGTGAAAAAATACTTTGAGAGGGAAGGATTACCATTTAAAGTTTTATTGATAATAGACAGCGCTCCAGGGCACCCTAAGTCACTAGTCACGAAGATGAAAATGTTGAAGTGGTTTTCTTCCCACCTAATACGACCTCATTGCTTCAGCCACTCGATCAAGGTGTCATTAGATGCTTCAAAGCCTCATATGCTCGACAGGTTTTCGATATGATTAGTGCAATGGTTGAGGATTCTGCTGATGTTGGAGTCATGGAATGCTGGCAATCATTCAGAATTGCAGATGCAGTTGTGAATGATTGACGAATTGAAACCAGAAACGGTAACTGCATGCTGAAAGAATTTGTGGAGTGATGCCGTTCATAATTCCTAAGACGTCGCTGATATTAACTCGCAGATAACAACGATAATTAACACAGCACGGAAAATAGGTGGAGAGGGATTTGACAACATGACAGAAGAAGAATTGAATGATTACATAGATGGACATCGTGAGGTACTCGCTAACGTTGAAAGATCTTGCCAAATCTTCTACAGAAGAAGATGAGGATGAAAGTGAACAAGAACCACCAGCGTGGACACGCGAAAAATTGGCCACGATATTTCGAACGGCTCAAACATTAAAGGAACAGATAATGAGTTATGATTCAATGATGGAGCGCAGCATAAAAATTACTCGCACAATAACAGAAGCTTTGGAACCTTTGCAGAACCTGTTTACTGAATTGAAGAGACAAAAACGGCAGCTTCCAATAACAATGTTTTTTTAAAAAAGTCGACAAAGCTTCTACTACCGATGATCCTCAGCCGTCCACATCATTTGCTCAGTAGGCGAGCAAGCCAGCCGACTGCCAAAGATGAATAAATATGTAGCTGAACACAACAAGGTGTTCTGATCTCAGTTGATTCCGCCTAATAAGAATAAAAATGTTAAGATTTTATTAACAATTGCATTTTCATTAGCATGTTTTCTCATTTTGTTCTACATACTTATTATGCGGGTTAAATGTTATTTGTCTAAAGACGAAGTTTTATTGAATGAGGTAAATTTTTGGTTTGCCACTTCAACCGTACTACTCAGGGGTACTTTCTACCGCATTTGGGCACACATTCCATTGCTCCTCATAGATTCTAAAGAGTAAAAATTGTTTCATGATAATTTTAAATATGTAATATTATTATCGAGGAGCAATGGAATGTGTGCCCAAATGCGGTAGATAGCATCCCCGGATAGTACGGGTAAAGTGGTAGTCTAGAAATTACCTCATTTAATAAAAAAAAAAAAAAAAACCCTTTTATTATTATTTATTTAGCCATACAATTTAGTGTATACATTATATATTAACTATATAACATATTCACTAAAGAACCCTACAGTCCTAGCGCGTGAGACTAAGTCAATTTACTAATAATTTCCTGCTTCAATTTTGCTATATATGTGCAAAAATCTGGGTCTCACTAGTGGTTCGCTACTATCCGCGGAAGACGATGGAATCAAACCCCGCGGATATGGGGCCTTACTGTATATGGCATCTCCGCTTAGACATCCAGTATCGTGGATTCCAGTTCATAGTTGTACAATGGGAGTTTGTGAGCTCACAAACTCCAATTGCACGACTGTTGAAGAACGCGTTTTCTTAGTTAAAATTGGCCACCAAGTGTGATATATATCGGAAACACTGTGTATTTCATTCGATAGACAAATGAGATGAAATTAAAGGTCTGATTATCGGAAAAATAGAAGGCGAGTTATAATTCCCTTACTTATTTTACACAATTCTAGAGAAAGACAAATGAGGCCAGCGTGCTTTCACTGGTACAAAAAAAGAAAGCCTTGCAGTGTTAAGAATAGGAGACAGACAGTCAACTGGCTCACTATGTTCCAAAGCATCGAGCCGCATTGAATATAAGCAACTTACTTGGCTCTAAACCAGGAGTATCAAACTCAATTGGACAGGGCCATTTGCTATAAAACTGTATCTCAAGTGGGCCGCAAAAAATTTTCGACTAAAAAAACCTTCACTAATTAGAATCGAAGGCAAGTGAATAAGTATAAATAAATTGGAAAATTAATAACAAAAATTTTATTTATTCTAAGTCATTACAAGACAAAATAATAGTATAACGACTATGACAACTCCAAAAAATATAAAATAAACAATATTTTCATTATATTAATATTACGGGGGGGTGAATAAAAGGCGTTAGCTGAATTTTTTTTATTAATATTTACAATAGATGGCATTTAAATCAAATTAACTAACTAAAAACAATAGTTTTAAACCAGTATCTAACTGAAAACAATAGTTTTTAGTTAGATCTGTGTTTGCCGATGCAACATATGGTTTTGCTTGAGTCTAAAGAGCATGGGTAATGTGGAAGGAGACGATTCATTGGTTAGTGCCTTTTTTTTTTATCACAGTTGTCTCTAATTGCTCTAAAGAAATATATTACACATGTTGAGAAATATATTAAGACAGCAAATGTCTCTGTACTTTATTCAGTGGTACAATACAACTACTTGTTTTTCTTGCATCTGCAATATAGGCAGTTGGGGAGAGCATGTTGTTTACCACGGGGAGCGAGTTATCGTCCCGACGTGAAAGTGGTTAAACTTGTATATGCAAAACTTTAATTTTTTTTTTCGTAAAGTAAAATCAGGAGTGCGACTGATACGTGAGGGTGCGAATTATATTCGAGTAAATAGGGTATTTCTGTTTTATTATAAAAAGAAACCATCCTTTTTTTAAATCTTTCCTTGAGGCTCATGGGCTGCAAGAAATTGCTTTGGGGGGCTGCATGTGGGCTGCCAGTTTGACACCCCTGCTCTAAACGGTACTAGACTGGTTTGAAATCTTCCTGGATCTAGAGGCACTTAACGGTAGAATGCAATTTGATACTTTCAGATTTAAAAAAGAAACAATTTTCAGTACAACTTGCATTTATTAAAAAAAAAAAAATTCCAGTAACTGACGCTGGATATTTGGTATAGTAAGCATATATTAACCTGATCCCGTTTTTATCTTTTAATTAGTTATATGTAGTACGAGGGATGTCCAGAAAGTAAGTTCCGTTTTTAACTGTTTTCACTGCAGCCCTGCGATCGCAATGGTGCGCATGTGTGCTAAGTTTGTTGATTCCTTACCAAGGCATTGGTGCCATTTCCAGACATTCTTGCAGTGCGTACGCTTCTTGGTGTGTGTCTATAATGTCTAAGAAAATCGAATCGCTCGTCGCATGTAAAATCCGGGAACGAGATTTGGGTTGTCGCAAGCAACCCCTGAATCCAAACAACAGTCCATGGAGTAGAGGCACACCTGATCACCAGTCAAGACGAAATTGAAGACAACGGCTTCCACTCGGAAAATCATGTGCAACTGTGTTTTGGGACAGACAAGGAATTTTGCTGGTACACTTCTTGGGTCAAGGCTCTACAATCAACGCGAGTATGTACTGCCAAACCCTTAAGAAACTGCGTCGTGCGATCCAGAATAAATGACATGACATGCTTGCTTATCAGGAGCGTTGTTTTGATTCATGATAACTCCCGCCCACACGCGGCTGGCGTAACACAACTTCTCGCCGCCTTCGGCTGGGAACGATTCCATCATCTCTCCCCCCCCCCCCCCTCATATAGTCCTGACCTCGTGCCAAGCGACTTTCACCAGTTCAAACATCTGAAATCTTTCCTTGGTGGCTGGAGGTTAAAGAAGCAGTCAATACGTGGTTTGTGGCACAGGTGACAACCTTCTACGACGAAGACAGACAACTCTTGGTGCCCTCTTATGATAAGCGCCTGAACAATGACGGAAACTATGTAGAAAAGTAGTGAAAGATGTCTAACAACAGCAATGATGTTCTTTCCATCCCTAAAGTATGGGAAATTGTCACACAAAATTGTGTAAAATAATAACAACTGTAATTAATTTTAATTTAAGTAATTTAGTTCAATTTAATTTAAGTTCAGGCTGCAACGCGCCACTGCACGCAATTTGGATTCCTTTGTACGTACGCGCCCTTTCTTTTGTCATTCCTAGTATTGCCTTACTGTACTGATGATGTCCTAAGATATCTAGGACGAAATATTTACGTAATAAAAAAACCTACTACTGTGGTTCACGTGTGTTAAACTTAGTCATGAATTCTCCACACGTTTCTCTATATAATCAAATTTATAATTTTAGTTCTTAAAGCAGAACCAGAACTTATTCTAACAAAAATAGTATTTATTAAAAAGCCTTGAATAACAAATAAAAATTTATTGCTAACCTTAAGAATATGCAATCATCATCTTTGAAATATGTCAGCATAAGAATCCAAAAGGTTTTCTGCACCAACCCAGCTGGTATATCATTATTATTATTTACTGTATATATATTTTTATTTTATAATATTAATCATTATTGCAGTTATAGTATTACTTATTAATATAAATAACCATAGTATCATTAAATATTTATTATATTAATTTCCTGGTATTAGGACTTGTGGTCCCTTCTAGTTACCATCTCTTTAAGGGTATTTCTGTTTGAATATTTTGGGGGCAATTAGAAAATGACATTGCATTCATCACCGATATACTAAAAAATCTCACTATTGTCGGCGATAAATTGTAGATGTTGCAACCCTGACTTTCCGAGAAAAAAAAAAAAAAAAAAACTGACATCAATAGTACAGCAGTCATAAAAGGAACACTGTTCCTTTTATGTATTTATGGCTTTCTGACGAGACAAAAACGAAATACCGCAATTCAACTAGTTTTTTCAAAAAAAAAAAAAAAAATACTGCTGCCCTTCCCGTCGTCATATTTAGTTGAATGTAGCCTTAGTGCTGAAATGACTTGCTACTGAAAAAAAGAAATCATCTGGATATCACAAACCATGGGGATTTGAGATTGAAAATGACTGAATTAGTATCTCAAATAAAAACTCTTTGCAGCAGACATCAAGCTCAAGGATCGCATTAACTTGTATTTTATTTTCTCGAGTTCAGTTGGATTTATTTTGTAATATACAAACTATAATATAAAATTTATATTCATTGAAGAAAGTCAAATTAAAACCAGTTTCACCTATGTTCCTTTTTTATTTAAACTACATATTTATATTATACTTTTTCAGAACTTGGCTGACTATTATGCTGGGGGGGGGGGCATCAAAATTTTTGAAGCGTTGAGGTGGGGCATGATCCAAAAAATGTTGGGAAACACTATCTCACTTCCAGTAATCTTACAGATTTAGCTAAAACATTGATTATTCTTAACCTTGCATTTCTTTCTGTACAGTTTGGCTTAAAATAACTGTAATCATGCTAGTAATTTGGATCATTTATTCATTTTATGTTTTGAATCTGTTTTTTGTTTGCTGCTTATTTTACATCCAAGAAAATTGAAATTATTAACATGGTTTTTTTGGTTTATTAATTGTTTTTCATCATTCTAAGGGCAGTTCCTGCCGCTACAGTCAGTTCTTTCTTCCAGGACTCCCTATTTCCGGCTTTTCTCCTCATTGGCTTTTAACTTCTTTCACATCCTCTAAGAATATATACTTGATCGTTCTCTTCTTTTCCTCAATCTTTCCTGCTGACTTGTTTACAATCCATTTGTTATTCCACCATACGTGTGTCCCAGACATTTCATCTTCCTGCTGCCTTTAATACTCTGTTTTGATTTCACGTAATACTTTCTCCATTTGTTTTTCTTTTTTTTGCCAGTTTACTTAGTAATATTTCTCAACAGTGCTTTTCAAATGCTTATTTTCCATTCTTCTTGTTGTAATCGTGCAAGTCTCGACAACTTTATGACTATACTCCAATCAAATGTTTTTATAAATCATTTTCGCATGTCTTCAGTTATCTTACTTGTGATAAATGATTTTTTTTTCTTTAACACTTCGTTTGCCATAACAGTTCCTCTTCATATTTCCAGCTTAATGTCTTCCATCTTCTTGAATAGTTAGTTCCTCAAACAGATATAAATACTTGTTCAGTGTTCTTACCTTTAATCACCGTTTTGTCTATTTTGTCTTCTTGAATAGTTAGTTCCTCAAACAGATATAAATACTTGTTCAGTGTTCTTACCTTTAATCACCGTTTTGTCTATTTTGTCTTCTTGAATAGTTAGTTCCTCAAACAGATATAAATACTTATTCAGTGTTCTTACCTTTAATCACCGTTTTGTCTATTTATTTATTTTTATACCATTTATTCAGTATACATTCAATTGCTAGCCTTTCATTCTGCTAACACTACAGGCCGTAGCAACTGTAAATAATAAATATAAAAATAAAAACTTCAACAAATCTAAAGCAGACTTTGTAAGAGCCTAAGTTAAACCTAATCTAAGAGCACTAAGCTAGCCTCCTGCTTAAATGACAGTCGAGCCTTCTAGTCTATTGCCAAAGTTGTTCAGCAAAATTTCTGTACTGCGTTTCCATCTCTCTCATCCTGATGGTACAATGGTAATCTCTTAAAGACATGTTGTCACCAGTCTTCTCCAACTCCTGTTTAGCAAAACAGCACCCCCCTACAAAAAAAAATCTCTTCTACAAACCACTCTCTGTATGCATCCTGTGAACTTTCCTCAAGGAGGACATCACGAAAATACTCAATAATCATGATACTAATAAGTCCTCTAGTTCAGATGGTGTTCATCCAGTTGTACTAAAAACTTGTGCATCAGAACTAACGTCTTTACAAGCTATCCTACTTACCTGAATCTATCCAATAGCATGAAAGAAAGGTTTCATCTGCTCTGTTCTTATAAAGGGAGATAAAAGTCGGCCATTGAACGATCGTCCCATTGCCCTCACTTTAGTATTCTCAAAAGTGATGGTTATCAATAACCAACTTCACTACCTAGAGACCCATCGGTTAATTAATGATTATCAGTATAAATATTGCCATTCTCGTTCTACAGCAGACCTCCTTACCCACCTTTGGGGCCATAAAGATGCGGAAAGTCTTTTGTTAGTTTTTGCTGTTTCTCTCTAGCTCTTGTTTATCGGGTTTAATCTGTTTATGATTTTATCTAAAATATCTTGGTAGTATTTAAATCTTTTTCTTCTTTTGCTTCCAATATCCTTTTATTTATTTATTTGATATTTTTCTATTTTGCCCAAGTATTTCATCTGTTATGAAGTATCTGTTGTCTTTTGTATAAGTTTTCTCCTTTCTTACTCTTGTGTTTATACTTATTCTTCCTCTTAGCATCCTATGTTGAATTTATTTAAGAGACCTACATCTTTGATTATATTCATTCTGTTGGTTAGGATGCAGTCTATCTTATTTTTTGTTATATCATTCGGCCCTTTTCATGTCCATCTTTATTGAGGGCTTTTCGTAAAGATGGCATTGGCTATTTTTAGGTGATCTTTGGTTGAAAATTCGATTAATCTTTCTCCATGTTCATTCTGTCTCCTAGTCCAAATTTCCCTGTTGGAAGTTCTTGTGCATTTTATTTTATTCCTATTTTCAAATCATCTATGATTAAGGTGTAATGAGTTTTTACTTTGTGCATGAAGTCTTCCAGGTTTTTATTTATTTATTTTTATAAAATTCTTCTATTTCGTTGTCTTCATGGCTTGTTGTTAGTGCATATATTTGAATGATTTTGATTTTATATCTTAAGTTTATTTTCAGAATCAGTTGGGCCATTCTATCTGATATTTCTTATTATCTATTGTATTCTTTGTTTGTGAAGTAGGAAGCCAACTCCGTTTTTATTGTTTTCTGTTTCCTTAAGTGTAGAGTATATGCCCATCGTTTCTTATGTACATGTTTTTCCCATTCCTTCACTGAGTGCAATATATATAATCAATGATCTCTCACTCATGTCCAGTTCTATTCATAGGTTTGCTGATGACTACTTTCTATTGTTCTTTGTCGTTTCCACCTTGCCATTTTCAAGTGGGATGAAGATAATTTAGCAAATTATAATGCTATCAAAACACAATCCCGCCTACTATCAGGAAGAAAGACCATGTCTCACTCTACTTCACTTTAGATAACATTTCGCTTACCACCCAAGATCAGTTAGTGGTCTTTCACATCTAACCTTTCCTGGCATAGCCCCTTCATCCTCCAAAACGTTTGGTATAAATATTGCTTCTTTTCTTTTCAGTTCCTAACACTTTATTATAAATCCCAAATCTGCCATCCTTTGCACGTTGTTCTCAATCTAGTTGATTTGAGAACAATGAACAACAGAGTGATGCTTTGTTTCTGCATTATTCATTTTCTATAAGTGTTTCAGTGGATTCCGCTAAATGAATTGGCTACCACCATTCCTCCACCTCCCTCCCTCTATTTATGTACGAAGACGAGCAACTATTGGTCAACATCTATATACCATTCAGTCCCAAACTCGTCAAACCAACTTCTCATCCACCTCTTATTTCGTGTACCTCCCTTGGAGCCGTCTTCCCCCGTACTGTTTTCCCCAACGAGTATAACTTCCAACTTAAAGAAACACCAACAGATTCCTTTCTTCTCTAATCATTTGCTCACACTGCACTGGCTTGTTATTGGTCTTGAGACCTCTCGTGTGCAGGGTTGTTATATAAATTTATTTGTTATTATTATTTTTTGTATTAATTTTGATTTATTAGAACTATTTTGCTTCCTTCTTTTAAATGTATCATATTAGTAAGTTATTGTTTTATCAGAATATTTTCTTCTGATGATAACTTTTGTCTTATCAGAAGATGTACGATATTTGGTAACAATCTTCTGAAGCTAATTAAAGGTGATTGTAATTCATCTTCTGTATTAGCAATTAGTATTTGATCATCTACATTTATAGTCTCCTAATTTAATTCTGTACTCCTGTGGTATATACAATTTTTGCCGTTATTTTGATATTTAATTAACATTAAACTATCTTACTATAAATGAAACAGATATTGATTTTAAGATGACAAATTTTATAAAAATCACTGGAGTAATTAACAGAACCTTTAAACCTAATTATGTACAGAAACACACAAGACTTAGTCTACAAAATAATAGCCAAATCTACACTATTATATGGAAGTGAGATCTGGACCTTCGGAGAAAGGGATATACAGAGAAATGAAAGCAGCAGAAATGAAATTTCTTAGGAAAACAAAAAAATTACCCTATTGGATTAAAAAAAAATATGAAAGAATGAAAGATCTTAAAATCAATCCCATAACAGACTCAATGATTAAATATAGGAAAATCTGGCTAGACCACATACCAAGAATGCAGAGAGAAAGATTACTAAAAAAGATTTTAACATATAAACCTAGAGGAACAATCAAGAAAAGATGGACTGAGTCCAGAACAGGCCACTTGGCCTAGAACCTGCATAGGAAGACGACGACGAATTCATATTAAAATGGAACGGCGACAAGATACGTTTGGCCTTACACTTTTATATTTATTTTTATCTATTCTATGTATCGCTAGTTTTTACTGTTATGGTATCAGTTTCGCTTATATTGTCAATTGCGTTAATTAATCGTATTGAAATATTAGTTAATTTAATGTTTCAAAAGTGCTTTCTAGATTATTAGTTATTAAATTTATTATTATAATGGTTATTAAATTACTAACACTAAATATATAATTATTCACTACTTTTTATAGCTATTGTTGTCTAGGAGGTACCCCTTTTTATAATGTCATTGGCTTTTTACTCAATTACTAATGTTTTAAAGACAGATATGGGAAGAATAATTTTGGACATACTTTTTGTAGGATGTTCCTGGTTGTCTTCTTATTCAGCTGCATCCGGTATAGCGTATACATTTGTATTGCTGCTGGAGTATGATTGAAAGAAAGGGGGTGGGGGCGTTGGAAATGTGGATTGGCAGAATCGTGGGCGAGGCAAGGGGTATGCGAATTTTAAAACCCTGGTTTTAAGGCTGGGCTGAGAATTCTTTGAGAAGAAGGTGAAAAATAGAAAATTTTTTGAGGAAAGGAGGATAGAATATGATGGAGCAAGATTAGGGGGAGTAACGAGGTGTGAGCCGTTTCGACAGTGCGTCGTCTGGGAAGAGTCCTACGAGCTTCGAAGACGACATTATAAAAAGGGGTACTCCTAAACAAAAATAGCCATAAAAATTAATATTTATTTAGAGGAGTAACATGGAAAATTTTCCAGGATATAAAGCAAATGATTTTTTCATTTATTTATGTTGTATTAATAATAATAGCCATTATTGTTTCTTTTTATTTGCTGGTGAAAATTAAGATTTTCGTAATGTCTAGAGAGGATATTGGGTTTTGTCACAGGCGCCAAGATTCTTTGGCGCAGCTCGGTATATCATCGATTCCTCATTCTGATATCTAACTACGAGTGTGAGATCTCATAGCGTTCCTTCACAAATAATGCTGGCATGAATGTATGTGCGTGTATATTTTACTGTGAAACTGTACTGTTACTAACTGATGCGGAATCGGAGGTACATTTGATAATTTGAGATTTCAGTTTCATTCTCAGGATGTATTTACTCTTAAACTTTTTCAAAGGCAGTTACAAAAGGAGCAAGTAAGAATCAACAAATAGTTTGCCCTGTTCTTAAGCTCTGTGTCTAGAATACTCGACTAGAGTATATTCTGATTTTTTTTAATGTTCTTCATACTATAAGCATTGGTTACTTAGCAAATCCTAACTATTCATCAGAGTAGCCCCCGCTAAAAATCCATATCGTTTATTAATTATTATTATTTTTGTTTGTTTGTTTGTTTGTATTCATGAAACTACTTTCTTGGAGAAAACTCTTCGTGCTCTTGGCGTTTTCAACACAGCGCTAAAGTACTGTTTGAGGGTAAACAGAAGATTAAATTTACATTAACGAGGTTTCTTGTTTACAGTTGTGCACGCACTTAAGTATTTTTTTTTTTTTTTTGGGTGGGGGAGGGATAGGGAGTGATAAACATTTCATATTTTCCAGTTTTACCAGCGTGTTAAGTAAGATATTTAGTGTGTGCTATGAGTGGTTATCTAGATGCAAATATTGCAGTGATGCTCAGACACATACAGTTTGAATATTATTAAAGAAGAAAATTGTTATATGAAATCATTTATATTAAGATTTTGCTTATCTGTTGTTACTTGGAATTACGACAGAAACTGCTATGGTTGTGAGACCAGTGAATTGTATTGCTTTTTTATGGGATGAAAAACACTGCCATCCTTTCAATATGAAACCGATTAACGCACGTTCAGTTGGAAAGTTCTTATAAAGGTTCTGTCCGTCCTAGACAGGATTCCAATCCAGATCTTTCCAACCAAAGAGCATCATCTATACCGACTGATTTACGGAGGCTCACTTTATGTAGCGATTCCTGTATTCCATAGATTAATTTCATCGCCTCGTATGAGACCATCACTCTGTTTATTGAAGGCCAGAAGTAGCTTGAGCTCTATATTTGCTCTCTATGAATGTGGTATGATTATGTAATATTTATCACCCCCCTCCACAAAGTATTAACCTACTATAGGTTTACAGCGTTCCTTGGCTGGGATCATAAATCAAATATTTTTATGATAAACTAAAGCAACAAAAAATGAATTATATTTTCGAAATCTGCGTTTCACTTTTTATTCAGCAATTATGCATACTGGACATTTTCAGTATAAGTTGTCTTCGTTCAGTTCATATTTATGATATAAACCCGCGATTCTCTAGAAGGAGTTGCCTCTTGGTGGTTGAATGGCTAGTGTTTCCATTCTCCAACCAACACTGCTGGTTTGAATCTCACTATGGCATCGATATTTCTATGTTTGGTCTCTAGATAATTTAGGAACCATGTTCTATCCTTCGCCTACGCACGGTACAAATGTGTGGTATAGGTTTAGAGCTTTTACCACATTGGCAAAAGTTCTAAACCTACTAATCAGACTACTTTTATGTCTCTCTTTTACTATTATTTTGGCTGAATAGTTTTTTTCTTCTTCAAAGCTGAATAAAGTACCATTGACTTTTTTTTTTATTGTAGTTAGTGAATTTCTTAAAAACATAAAAACAATAGTGTAATGAAAGCAATGTATAAGTCCCTTTATGGGATATCAGCTCGGATTTTGCGAGAATGTGCAAGGGAACTGGCAATGCCTCTGACTAGGCTCTTTAAGTCTCAGCTCGGGTAGAGTTCCAAGGGTACAAAATAATTCCCCTCCATAAGGGACGTTCTAAGACTGCAGTAGCAAATTATAGACTAATCAGTATTTAAGGAATGGTGGTAAAAGAATTAGAAAAATTGGTAAAAAAAAAAAAGAGAATTCGGGAATGGGTGGATAAGAATGTGATACTGCATGAGGTATCTCATCTGTTACAGAAAATACAGTAACAGTTGGATAAAGGAAATGGCTACACGATGATTCTACTGGAGTTTGCAAAAGCATTGATAAATACTACATAGAATTCTGTTACGCAAATTAAAACAAATGGGGATGGATATGACACTGATTATATGAATAAGAGGGTGGCTGTGGACAGATACATTCTACTCCTCTGTATACAAAAAATGTATACAAAGGAGTAGAATGCAGGCAAAAACTGATGACTATTGGTGTGCTGCAAGGTTCAGTGCTCGGACAACTACTGTTTAATTTGTACATAAATGATATGGGAAATAACCTGAAAGGAAATATTCAGTTGTTTGCTGATGATGCGAAATTCGATAGAGTAATAGTTATCAAGGCCGTGTTGGAGAACTTGCAGAACGATTTCAATAGTCTGTCAGTATGGGCAAAAGATAAATAGGTCTCAGTTTAATGTAAAGTTATGTATTTGGATAAACAGGTTATAAGCTGTGTACCACATTGATGAACTGTATCCCAGGAAATAGATGAAGCTAGAGATTTTAGGGGTGGTGGTAGACAGAGAGTTAAAGGTGATATTGCTAAGGTTGCTTATAAGATTACTTGGCTATTGAAGAACACACTAACAAGCAGAGACAAAGAATCGTTATTCTACTTTATGAGACCTTGATACGTCCACATCTGGAGTACTGTGCTCAGGTCTGGTCTCTTGGGTTTTTTAGGGGATGAAGGAGCAGTGGAGAAGATTCAGAGTGAGTAACCAAGGTGGTGATCACCCACCACCATCTTTAACCAGATGGTGGTGGGTGATCTGTGGAACATTCCCTATGATAGATTGAGGGTATAGAAAAAGAGGGGATATGATAGAACCATTTAAGTTACTTAAATGGTTGTATAGGATTGATGCAGGGGAAATGTTTCAGCATTTAGCCCGAGGACCAGAACAAAGGGTCATCCCTGGAAGTCGAATAAATGTGTGGTTAGCAGGGGGTGTGAGGACTAGAAGTTTTACTTGGAGATAGTTGTGGATGAGGAGAATGGGATGCTAAAGTCAACTATGAGTGTATTGTCTATTAATAAGTTCAATGAAAGGTATGATAGATTGTGTGGATAGTTTGAGTCTTCTGCGACTAGTCTTCGGACCCCATGGAGGTGCTCGTACCATAATAACAATAATGCATACCAAATAGCAGCGTATTTTGAAGTAGGTTAACTTTCAGGTTAGTACATAGGTATTAAATATGAAAACTTTGCTTTCATAAAAATGAAGCATTTTATTGGTTGCTTTTAGTATGGTATATAAATAGAAACATGGTATTGTCGTGTGCTAATTATATTTGCTTTGCAAACCTCAATATTTGCATCCAAACTTAATTTACTAGTCACGTCTAGCAAATTAAGTTTAAATTAGTTACTATATTTAATTCACTTTTACCATGTTCCCAAGGTCATAATCATTTTCGCATTGCTATTTTTAATGTAAACGAAGTCTAATAAAATGACGCAGTCCGTATGAATTTGTTTAGGAACTTCGCTATAAATGTGTGCAGAATTTCATTATTATACATATTAAATAAGGAAGCTCCTCTTAAATGCTGTATGTACTGTTGCAACTCCGTCTAGCAATTTTTACAGTTGGTTTTATTAGTAAATTTACATGATCTTCGAGTATTTTGCAGCAGTTATGATTTTGAACATATAATCAAAAGGAGGCAAATGCTAAATATAAACGAACTGAAAAGGAACGTATTTCGATGGAGTTAGCCAAAGTTTGTATGGTGTTGCTCCCTGATTAGGCATTCTTTAAACATTTTTTTTTAAATATGTGCATTATTAATATTGGTTTTCACGGTAAGTATAATTTAGTATTAATTCACAATTAAATTAATCCTAAATTAATTTCGTATTAATTCAATACTATTTCAGTTATTACTTAAACTGTACTGATACTGGTTCGTTGAAATAAAATATTGTTCTTTATTCCTTTCATATTTGCAAAATCATCCAGCATTACATGCGAAAATTGATATTTTGTATATCAGATTGGAAAACCGTAATCTTGCGTTTCTGTTTCTTAAGAAATGGTTTAACGACTGGTGATTCGAATCTCGTGCAGTACGCGAAGATCATTTATAAGGACTTTTCAAACGAAGGTGAGTTAGCCCGTCTGATATGGAGGTGAAGGGTTTTGCCTGCCTCTCCCCCTGGTTTTAAAATCCTGGAAAACAGGCAAACCCCCAGTGCTATACAATTAGCAGATATCGTAGGAATAACAATAAATAATTACGATGCTACTAACATTAATTTATTATTTATTTTCGATTTCAAATCGATTGAATGGTGTGACTTAGAGGTGTTGTATGCGGAGAGGACTTTTTGCGATTTTCTCTGATTTGAAACTTGCCATATTTGGAAGACTGCGTTCCGTTGTTGCTGCTTTAATGCTGTAGAATGGCGGATCGATAACATTCAGCTTTGAGGCAATTTGAATTTGAGCCATGCTGATTCTTGTAATAAGAACAGTCGCTGACTTACATTACTTGTCTTACGTGCCCACGACATTACTCCCGATACTAGTATCCTTATTTTATTTCTGCAATTAAATGAATTAAATTCATTTATTTGCAGAAATAAAGAAATGCCTTTATCCACAACTGCATATTATGCTGGTATAAACATAACATCTGTAGTAGGAGGATATGAGAACTATGCAAACATCATGCTATTAGGACACCCTACTGAGGAGTCTTCGAGTTCACAGGGATTTGACCAGACCATATAAACTGAGTTGATTTGAATAACGCTTTGAATATGGAATAAACACTGTTGCACCGATAGGCCTTTGTGAAAAAGAAGTCGCGTCTGTGTCCTCCTGCTTTGGTTGCCCGACTCAGGTAGACTGATACACAGGATATGTAATATTAGCTGGTGACTAATTCAGAGCAGAGGTCATCGCAGGTACCTGGACTCCTGCTTCTGAAAGCATCGCTACACTGGACTTTCTCTAATGAGTCATCGACAATTAGTTTATGTAACTTAACTGAAGAGAGTTGGAAGATAGGTAATCGTCTCATGCATGCGATTATGTACTAATCTTGTTTGTTTCTGAAATAACAAAAAATTATCTACAGACAGTAACATTTTTCTAACCATAAGGACACTCAACCAAAACTTTGCTTACTGTCCTCACAAGACTTTCACAGGTACAAGTTGGAAATTCTTGGTCTACAAGGAGTAAGATGGATCGGTAAATATGACATTCATGCACTCGATTCATATACCTAAAACTTGAGGACAGCAAATGTCTGCAAGATGTAGGACTGTTGCTTAAAAAAAAATGCAAGTAATACTTTTCTTGGATATTACTGTATTGATGTAAGGCTCCTAATTTCTAAATTTGTCAGGGATTAAGGCTCTGAATGTGATTAGCTCTTGCTGAAGATTCAGAAGATGAAGATTGCTCCTTTAACCAGCTATAAGACACACACTCGGCTGTTTTAAGGAAGGTGATATATGAGATTTTTTATGAGATTTGAATGTCAGTATCGGAACTAATTCCAATGACTGGCAGGAGTAATTAGACTGTTTAGAATTGATAACTGAGAATAGCCAATTCCTATTTCAAGCACAAGGATATTTACTGATATATTGGAAACTTGCCTAATAGTATCTGCAAGAACATGACTATGTTCTAATTAATGGTAAATGGGCAAGTTCTGTGTGATACGCTGGGACATACAGAGATAGGATTTTTAACAATACTTGTTAATCATTGCAGCTGAAGCTTCGAAAATGTATTTAAAAGATCTACCACTGTCTCTTAACACTGAAACTTTGAGCAGTGCTGATGTTAGAATTTTTAAGGATGAATTCCAAAGAGATTATGAAAGAGCTAGCCAGATTGTGATGTAGAAAGTGGGATGCCTTTAACACACGGTTCTTCGTGAAACTATGCAATCTCTTATAGGGATTATAGAAAACAAAAACAGAATTTTTTGAGCAGTGAGGCTATGCAGTTAATTTCTAAAAGAAGCAAGTGTGAGAAGCCTTCAAATAATAACTAAGGAAAAGGGAAATTAATAAACAAGTAAAATCATAGTTGAAAATAGATTGAAATCTCGTGGTTTAACAAGTTAGAGAAAGCAGTTGGAGAGAATAATCACAAAAGGCTATATGGAGTTATTAATAAGATATATCCAGTAAGAGGAAAAATGGAACGGAGTCATTAAAAAGATAAAAAAAAAATAACACAGTTGTGAAGGGTAAGATGCCATCATGTCAAGGAAGGTAGATCGTTTTGATAATCTCTTAAACGATATTCAGTCTTGTAGTCCAGTTATTCTTAGTGAAAATACTAATTCCACTTCCTAATTTAATATCAGTCCCATAAAACCATCTGAGTTAGATTGCCATAAATTAACACTTCATAAATAATCAGGATATGATGAGATTACTGCAAAAATGCTAAAAGGAGGTGGAGAGAGTACGAGTGACTCGCATAGTGACTTGACAGATCCCGAATATTTTCTATCAAAGTGGTAAAATTCCCAGAGACTACTAGAAGTATAATAGCGTCAATTTTTAAGAAATAAGATTGCACAGTGTGTAAGAATTATAGGGGAGTCAGCTTATTTCTTCCAGTTAAGATTTTCTGCAGTATTATACTCAGCAGGATAAAGAACTTGGTTGACAAACAATTTAGAGATAAGTAGGGTTGGGTTCAGAAAGGGAGGAAGCTGCAGAAATCAAATCTTTTCACTGAGATAGATACTTTTGAAGTGTTTAGAATTTCAGAAACATGTAATTACTTGTTTTGTTGACTTCAAAAAAGCTTTTGATTAGTTAATAGTCAAAATATATGGAAGATTGCAAGAAGAACTAATGGGTTACCTGACATGCTTATTAGAATTATGACTGCTTTCCTATTTAGTCTTGCAAGGTGAGGATTAGAGATTAAAGTGGACTAAGAATGCTGATTATCTGACTTTATTCACAAGTAATGTGGGAGAAACGAACTCCTTTATTGCTGCAGTTGATGATGCACTAGGTTTAATTATCTAATATTGAGAAAATAAAGATAATGAGAATATGTGATAAAGATAAGCCCTCTTTCTTTCTTAAAGGGACTGCTATAGATCAAATTTCACTTCAATTAACTTGGTAGCTGTGTAACTGACATTGATGAAGTATGGAATGAAGTGGATAGAGGAATAAAGATGACTTCGGGAGTGTTCTAAAATTATGGAAAGTTTGCAAAGAAAGCAGAATATTATTACATGACACCTCCAGGGAGTCTATAGACTCGAGGGAGGGCACCTACTCTATAACTCTGTCTCCACAGCTCAATCCACCAACTACAACGAACCGCAACTACACTAACGCCATCTACCGCCCACCATCGCTAGTAATTTCACAGACAATAACAAACATCCATGCCCACGGTGGGATTCGAACCCGCAGCCTTTTGGCTGGAGAGCAGATACGGCAACCACTCGGCCAACTAGGCCGGCCAATATATCATTAAAAACAAAACTTAACCTTCTGCAATAGTTTGGTTCCCTCTGCATTGTGACGGAGCTGAAACATGGACATGGTGTAACAGTAATGATTGGAAACGATGCTTTTGATCAGGATATTTTGGGAGAAGATGGTTTGTATTCGCGAATAATGATGAGATACATCGGAGGAGTGGTCACTTCTTGTTAGCACTATTTTATGTAAGGAAAGGTTATGATGTTTCGTGCTGTTGTTCAATGCAGGACATTCGGTTGGTCAAGTCACCAAGGTTATAGAGTTGATCCGGAGGGTGGTATGAAAAAAAGAGGACTGGAATGAGTTGGATTGACAATATCAAATAGTGATCTAAACAGAATTGGTATTCAGTGGCATGAAGAATTGTTAACGCTCAGTACAGACATCTGGAGTAGGAAGATATTCAAGAGAGAATGTAAGAAGAGACTGGTCAGATCTCCACGACTGTTTGTTTCTTGAGGACTTGTATATGTTTATATTATATTATGCATTGTGGAAAAATGTATTCGTTATCTTCCACTTCATTTTGCAAATGAAATTGTCCTCTTCTTCATTATTTTTCCAGAACTAGGATCAGCATTACCAGTTCGGAGAATGAATTTTAAAGAGACACAAAAATATCATTATGTTCAAGGCTGAGAAGGGAGATAAAAAAGTTATCATGAACACCACAATAAAATATCTCTCCTTCTCTCAGACTTCTCCATCTACTTACTTCTCTACCATGATCCTACTGTTGAAGAGCAGCATGAAAAGGCGAATTACACCTGAACATGTTTAGTCTCCGGATGGAAACGTAAAATTTAGGGCCGTATTTGTGCACGAAGCTCTAGCTGGAGGGCCCTAAACAATGAAGGGAACCCCAGAGCATTCTATCGCCTCGGGCCCGCCAGCCTAGGGAATAAGTGTAAGTACCGCCCTGGTAAAATCCACAAAAATGAAGACCTATCGTTCATGGTATCAGCTCACCAACTTATTTACTAATCTAACATCTCGTTGGTCTATTGCAACGTCACATTAGAAAAACCGACTCTTTTATCAAGAATTGAAGTAATTTTATTCTGAAATATCAAATGTTGACATCTTACCATTATAGGTATTCTTACTAGCCTAGTTTCTTGTTTCACTACCATTCCTGTTGAAGTGCTGAACCTAATAAAATCTCTGTTAGACTTCCCTAGACTATTCGAACATTGCCTTCGACCTAACTTCCTTCGCTAGAACACTGGTCAGTTGGAATTGGCAATCAGTCTCTTATCGAGACGTTTTCTAGCTCAAACTACATCAAACCTACTATTTGGTGGAGGTATATATGCGACATATTCTAATTTGTTCTTTCTCTTAATTCGTTTTATCTTAGTATAAATTTCACATTAGATTTGTAGAAAGAAAGTAAACTTCCATGTCTTGGATGTTCGAGTCACAAAGAACCGATTTGGTGTTTTATTCGAGGGCTTTGTGCAGGTCTGTTTATGCTGAACGCTATGCTTTATGCTTCGTCTCTTCACCATCTTCCCAAAAAACTAGGAATACGAGGGTTGCTTGAAAAGTTTGGTAAATTTCCAATAGACGGTGACATAATTCGTTCATTCATATCAGTGTCGGCACGTATCATCTTTTTCATGACCCTTGGCAAAATTTTGGCCGCATGCGATGCGTAGTTCTCGTTTGACAAACATTTAAAATGACCGAATTTTTTCATAAAAATGGAGAAAAACGAGTTTCGTGCAGTGATAAAACACTTTTATATGAAGAAGTGGACGGCTGCGCAGGTCAAAGCCAAGTTAGATGCAGTTCGTGGAGATACGTGGTCGTAAGTCCATCGAAGATGAAGCGCGCTCCGAACGCCCGACTGAGATCACTATGAAGGAAATGATTAACAAAATCCATGAAATCTTATGGAAGACCTCCGAGTGAGTGCGTGAGATTGCTGAGATTGTAGGCATCTCAACTGAACGGGTGTATAATATCCTGCACGAAAAAATTGCACATGAAAGAGCAGTGTGCGCGATGGATGCTGCGATTGTTGACTCAATCAAAACCGCACGTGAAAAGACATTTCAACGCAGTGCTTGATGATGTTTAATCAGCAATTCGCAAGAATTTTTGCGTCGATTCGTGACTGTAGACGAAACTTGGACCCAACCACTACAAACCTGAGTCCAAGCAGCAGTCGAAACAGTGGACAATGCCCGATGAAAGAGCACCGAAAAAAGCGAAGACCGTTTTGTCAGCTGGGAAGGTGATGGCCACTGTTTTTTTTTTTTTTTTTTTTTTTTTTTTTTTTGATTCTCAAGGAACTATGATAGACTATTTGAAAAAGGGTAAGACAATAACAGGCGTCTATTATGCGTCATTGTTGGACCGTTTAAAAGAAGCACTGAAGAACGACTAAGATTCGCACACAAAAAGGTGCTCTTTCATCAAGACAGTTCACCGTCCCACACATCGCCGTCGCAGTGGCAAAATTGCACGAATTAAGTTTCGAATTGGTTCCACATCCACCGTATTCTCCGGACTTGGCCCCGTGTGACTTCTTCTTGTTCCCAAACTTTTTGCACAATTTGATAAATCCTACTTTTTAGATGGGATGAAAAAATTGAAAACTCGCTGGACCAAATGTGTAGACATCGATGAAGACTGTTGAGAAATGAAGGTGATTTTTTTCAAAAAAAAAAAAAAAAATGTCTAACTTATGTTTTTTACCAAACTTTTCAAACAACCCTCGTAATCCACACGCTTAAGAACCGGGCAGTATCTGTTCTAAATAATGAAGACAAACTTAAGGAAGAAATTCAACCTCTTATTTAGTAGTTTTTCATTTTATTTATTGTTATTATTTATTTATTTTTGTTCTTAATGGATACTCCAAAAACAGCCAATAATATATTTTCGGATCATCCTAGCTAAATCGGAACATCTGGTCAGTGTGTTTCCCTCAACAAGAATTGTTCCTAAATGGTATTTGAGAGCAAACCATTATTTTTGATTTTCAGCCAAATGAAACCAATCTAGCCACACATGTCATATTAAATTATCATACAAATTAAAATTTTTAAGTTTATATTTTGTATGTTTTGTAATTTGTAAATTTTCACTAGGAACATTCTAATGTTCCTAGTGAAAATTTGGAAGTAAATTATTTAAAAACAAATGTTGGGAGGGGAAAAAAACCTGTGTTATCCCTCTGAAGACTGAAGTTCATATTATGCTGGAACTACCATTATTTAGTACGAATGAGTGAGTTCTTTAATGATGCAACAAATAAATGAAGTTTTATGATAGATGATTCTGCGGATTTCTCTGATGTCGACTTTGAATAAAATGATATGAGTGTACGGTGAATTTCTAGGTAGCACTTGATGACATTGACATTTTATTGTGTGCATGGGGGAGGGGAGGATTATTCTTTGTTAACGCAATAGTTAACCTAGAATCATATTTTGACGTTCTTTCTTTATCGGAGTAGCTTAGGCCATTTGGTGATTTCAGGCGAATTTTTTGCTTCTTATAGTTAATCAAACTCGTAAAAAATTGATCATAAGATATATGACCGAAGGTGAGTTAATTGGTCTCATAAGGAGGTGGAAGAGATTTTCCTCCCGGAAACTCGGTTTTTCATCTGAGACATAGCAGCCATAATTACAGACGTAATATACTGGCCTCATAGCCTTAGTTGCTTCAGCCGTAAATTGAAACTAACAACAGTCAGTCATAAAAAAAGTGTTTTTGTAATATCATTCTTTTTATATTATTCATCATCACAGCTGAGCCTAAAAATCGTTTTTGATATATGTAGACATTTTATTTATTTTATTATTATTTCTTCTCCCAACATAGAAACTCTACCTGCAAATGACTGTAAATTAATCTATATTAGTACAGTGAGTGAACTAATGTTTAGACAGTCCAGAAACCTTGCTTTAGAAACCAAACGTGGAACTTTTTCAAGCCGGCCACTAATAAACAGCGGCTTTTTTTTTTTTTTAACCTTTTCAAGAAGTCTTGAACTGTTCTCATGTGCTGTATTCATTATGGCAAATGAATATTTGTGAACTCTTATAGCTGTTTACATAAATTATAGGTTGAATTTGTTCAGAGTAGAATTTTTGATGCGTCTTTCTTGCGAGAAGTACCACGTCTGCGATCAAGTTACGTTATTCAAAGAACTGTTGTTGTTATATGCCATCCAGTCGTTTTCGACTCTTGGTGATCTTATGAACAAAGGCTCCATCCTACCCGGTCTCGTATCCTTTCTTTCAGTAATTGTAAGTTCAAGTTGGTATGTTCTTTTATGTTGTCCATCCAACTCGTTTGTGGTCTTCCTCTTCTTCTCATTCCTTCAATCTTCCCCAACATAACTGCCTTTTTCACTGATTCATCAGCTCGCATAATACAGTATGTCCAGAGTACCTCAACTTCTGTTTATGGATCATCGCCTCCATGGAGCATTCTCTCTTTATATTCTCTACAGGATTTCTTTCAATTTATGGAGAGTGGAGAAGGACAAGAGGGCATCCTTGGAAATTGAGAATGAATGCTGCTAAGAAGGGGGTGAGAGTTAGATTTTTCTCTCATAGGGTGGTGCGTGATTGGAATGGATTGCCATTGAATGTTGTGAGTGCAAGCAGTGTGAATGAATTCAAGAATAAGTATGATAGCTGGTGCGTGTAGTATGTGACCTCTCTCGATGAGTTCCTGACTCTCTGGAGGCCCTCTTAATAATAACAATAATAATAAAACGTTATTGGTCATTCTTGCACTCCATGAAATTCTTAATTTCCTCTCCACCCATAATTCAAATCAATCAATTCGCTTTCTATCTTTCTTCTTAATAATCCAGCTTTCACATCCCTACTGGAAATATCATTGCCTTGACAATTCTAACTTTCATGGCCTTACTCACACTTTTATCTTTCAAATTTTTGTCAGGTTTAACATCACATTTTTTCCTCTGACTATCCGTCCTTTAATTTCATCTTCAATTTACCTTCTTATTCCTTCCCTCATGTTTTACCATGCGGTGTCGAGGATTTTTCCGCATTTAACCGCTCCCGTTCTGCTGGCAACAATATAATCTATCTGATTTCTGTATTCTCCAAGGTGAAATCCTTTTGCACAGTCTATTTTTTGGCTTATGTTTTCTGTTACATAATATTTTGCCTAATAATATTTTTTCAGCTACAAATGATCCGATTGAAATGACAAAAAATTAGTTATTCTGAATACCAGATTTCATTAAATTCTACCCAGTCGACACAGAATTATTAATATCAGTTCTGAAACCTTTTACTTAAAAATGTGCAATCTCAATCAGAATTTGAACCACCTGCTGCTTCCTGTGTGTATCCTAAATCATAAATTTTATTAAATTCCATCCAACCAAAGCGGAGTTATTGCAGTCTATAATTCAAAAGATGTAAACTCTTTTCTGTTCTATTTGAAATAAAAACCATAATTGGTCCCCTCCCTCTTTTTTTTTTTTTTACATTTTTTTTTATAATGGATTTCAAGTACCAGATTTGAATAAATCCGGTATTTGGAATCTTTAAAAGTAAACTCCGTTCATCCAGTCCCAGAATAA
Source organism: Typopeltis vanoorti (assembly GCF_054136105.1). Classification (NCBI taxonomy): domain Eukaryota; kingdom Metazoa; phylum Arthropoda; class Arachnida; order Uropygi; family Thelyphonidae; genus Typopeltis; species Typopeltis vanoorti. The sequence goes on from NC_143557.1 coordinate 136,207,431, forward strand.
CTTTGAGAATGTACGACAAAACGCCTCTGCCTATTTTATGATATTTATTACACTTACCTCAGAATGGTTAAATAGCAAAAATTCTGTTATTTCAACATGACGAAAACAAGCAAAAAATGTTTATTCGTTGATATTACAAGTAATATTGTAAACTATGTAGTACTCTCATATTCTGCACATCTCTTCAGAGAACGTCAGGAAAGATTACATTTTTGTGAGACGATTCCAAAACTGTGCGCTGGGGCGCCGCGAAATATTTTAATATTTTCACTGAAATCTGCACACTGCAACTGCTAGGTAGGCCTAAGTTCTGATTTTGTGCGCCGTGAACCTAAAAAGTTTGGAACTACTAGCTTAGCACATTTATTTATGTACAGCCTTTAAAAATGTGTAATTCGATAATTTTATAATTAGGTTTAATTAATTGATCGAATCTAACATTTATTTTTCTCGCGTTACGATTTGCTAATGTTCAACTTAAATTGGAGTAATTTAGTACAATAGCAATATCATTAGTGAATATCTTAAGTGAAATCATTGAAAGGTTATTCAATCGATCTTTTGTGTTAATTTGTCGATCGTAAATGGGTTTAATTTCGAGAACCTGCGTTTCTGCGAATGTTTGCTTCTGCGTACAAATATAGCCAGAAAACTTTATGGCATTGGATGCGATCGTGGAGAAATGCAGTTTTGACAAATGTATCTAATAACATTTAATGTCGTTTCGCACATCCTGCATGATTTCAAATAGCATTTTCAGATCGTATGCAAATTAAAACTACTGTTCCCATTCGTTCCCCCCCCCCGAAAGTAATGTCAGTCAGCATTTTTAATCTCTGAAACCATTCATTTATTGACATAAGTACTTGATCTTAAGTATTAAAAAAAAAGCAATTTTTTTTCATATTTTATGAGTATCTTCTACCTCATTATGCAAATTACTTTTTAACTCTCTTTTGGCAAACCGAAGCCTAATGAAGAAACAGCCCTTCTGGTGCCAGTGGTGTAGCTAGAGCTTTTGCTGCCAAGGGCAGTCCCTGAGTTCGCCACCCCTCTCAATAAACACCAAAAATACTACAAAAAGTCAAAATGACATACAGGGAAATAAATTAAAACACTATGTTTATTTTTGAAGTAAAACTTTAATTTCAACATTCTAAAATGTTATTTTTCTTGCTTTTCTGTTAGCAAAATTGTCGATGACATTGGTGTAGTCTATTTCATAGTAATGTAGGTAATTCTTAAGCACTTTTATTTAGAAAAACTCCTCTCACAACTAGCAATACTTACAGCAATTGTGAGGAGAATTCACAATAGTATTATAATATTTGGGAATGAATTCTCAAGACTGTATTTTAGAATTAACTGCAAAAGTTCAGTAAAGGCTCAAAGTGCTACCTGGAACGAACCACCTCCTCTGCTCCTCCCTAGCTATGCCTCTGTTTGGTGCTGCTGCTTTAGATGATAGGTGAATTTCATCACTCACTGCAGGCCCTCTCGTAACATTTGCGAGGGCCATATATCATGTGTTTAAATATTTAAAAGTTATAAATCAAGCTGATAAACTAAAATAAAAAAAAATCAGCTAACAACTTTTTATTCCTGTATAGGGAGTAGGTGAGGCCGTTTTAGCCCTACCTAACCTTTGGAGACTGGGTGGGTAGTTCAATCTCCACTGGTAGTCAAATATCTGTCCCAAGGCTATTACCACTAATTAAGCAACCTGCATTGAAGATACAACACAACAAGTACCACCATCTCATGGTCCCCCTACACAATATTTTTAATGTCTGAAATAATGTGGGTTCTGTGGCCAATTTTCTTGAGTTTCTGTGAGAAAAAACCCTCTTATCCCTGCCAGAGATTGATTAACTTGGGCAAGCAGGTTTTTTCTCCATTGCACACAATCGATCAGAACCAATCTCTGAGCCATCTAATATACTATATATTCCCATCCTCTGTGGCTTGTACACCAACTTATCATGGTAGTTTATCAAACACTTTTGCAAAGTCCAAGAATGTCACTGTATATGATTCTCCTTTTTCTGACACACTCCTTACCTTATTATAAAATGCAAGTAAACTGCTAAAACAAGACCTATCCATTACAAATCCATGCTGACCATCATAAAGAATACTGTATCCATCAACCCTATCTTTTATTCTATTCTTAACCAATCTCTCCAAACACCTTGACTACAACTGCAGTTAAATTTGGAACTTCTTTCCTAGAACCATGCTTGTGGATTGGTGCTGTTTTGCCTACCTACTTTCCACTCTTTAGGGACTTTACCCATTTGCAAGACTTCCATTAAATAACCAGGTCAAAGGCATAGCTTAACTGTTGTGCATATTTCTTAAAAATGTCACGATATGTCATCCATTCCCTAAGCTTTATTAACATCTAATCCAATCAACACATCTCTGATTCTTTTGCTTCCAATTCTCCTAATACTTTCCTCCCTTCTATATATTGCACAGCATCATTTACACCAGTAAGGTATATGCTGGTCCGCTCGGTTAGCATAGTGGCTGTGCCCTTTGCAAGCATATGCCTAGGGAAGGAGTGTCCTAGGTTCGATTCCTGTCGGTGATGTGAGGAGCTGAAGGATTTTCCTCAGCCATAGCCAAGTTAGCCTGCCATGTCTGCAAAGCAGACAAGGCAGGCCTTGAGAACTGAACACTATAAGACATAGGATACGCTGAGGCATAGGGCTTGACCACCTTATCCTGTGAATGGTTTGAGATCCGATGATTAATAAACCCTCAACACTGCAAGGTAAAAGAGCATGAAAGGAAGATGAGAGGTATATACTGATAAAGTGCTCAATCAATAATTCCACCATGTCCTTGCAGTGTGGTCACTCTGCTGCTATGACTATCCACAATTGTCAGCCTGCAATAATCATTCTTTCTCTTGCTTGCCATATAGCTGAAGAATTCCGTATAATAAATTATTATATATTGCAAAAAATATTTGTCTTGCCTTTATTTTAGTAAAATCACCAATTATTTTTTTGTGAAATAATTAGTGATTTTAACAGATAATAGAATGTAGAAAATTAAATGATTGATTCTCTTCCATTAAGATGGGTTGAGTACTTCATGAGTCCATCTTCTCCACTCTTCTCTTAATAAAGTCTTTCTTGAAGGCTGTTGATGTTAGAAACTTTCTTAATATTAGTGAACCAGCTTATCCTTGCTCTGCCCTTTGTCTGTTTGGTTCTCCATCCCTGTAGGGTAATGTAAGGTAATCTCTGTTGATTCATTCTGCTTATGTGCCCATACCATTTTAATCTCTTTTTATTTAGTTTGTCTAATATTAGTTCTTTGTTGTAATTTAGTTCATTCCTCGCTTTTTGATTGGGTTTTGATTTGTTTTTAAAATTAAAGCAAAATATAAATCATAATTCATGTATCCTGAGTAACAGGTGACTGTGTTCCTGTCATGGAGAGGTCATCCCCCCCCCCCCCCCCCCATCGTGATCCATGTGAATGCTCGCTTAACAGAATTAGATGCATTCAGATGTTCCAGTTTTTGTCCTATAATTCAATGTTTTTTAAACATTTTTGACCTCTCGATCACAAGCAAGATCCCAATGGAAGCAGGACCAGTTTTATCATTAGGCGAACCTAGGCAATCACTTCGGGGCGCCAGATTTTGCTACAATGTATATATTAAGACAATGTATAGGGGCGCCTAAATTTTCTTTACCTGAGGGCACAGATACCCTCGGACCGTTCCTGGATGGAAGTGAGGCAATACAATATCAGGGCGATTCATAAAGGTGGTGCAAGACTAAACACTTCACTATTGTCCAAAAAAAGATTTCGCTATCTTGGGTCTCGTTGAGGTCATATCAGATTTTTAGCTGAAATACGAAAATCTGTTACTAGTTTATATTTGATACTGGGATGGCCCAATATTTTAAACTGATTTTGGAAGATGCGAAGTGTTTTTAGCTTTATCCACCTTTGCTATTAGTTGCCCTGGAATTGAACTGCATCTTGAGTCAGCTCGATCACCACAAGGCAAAACCACACACACTAAACTGAAACAATTTCGCAAACCGTTACATGCTGTTACTATATGTAAAAAAAAAAAAAAAAAAAAACCTTGAAGTTAATATGAAACATGAATTTTATTAACATACAACATAGGAAAAAAACCAAATAAACAAACTATACAAAAACAGATATTAGGAAATATTTTATTTCATGAAATGCATGTAGTTGTCATTAAACATGAGATTCATTTTCATTCACAGGGATCAGATTTTTTTAGAAGACTGGAATGAAATTTTTTTCAGTTATGAAATACCATGAGTTGGAATATTGAAAAGAATTATAAAACTGGAGGAAAATTCACTTAAAAAACTTTATTAATGAAGAATTTTTGTCTAACTATCATAGGCATCATCTCATAGAATGGCAATTAAACATCAATAGACAATTCTAAAAAGCACCACCTAATTAGCTAATGTATGATAGCTATAAAAGGTCAATTTCCAAAAGGTTAATAAACTTCCAACATCTTACTCTAAATCCAGAGTAATTTAATAATCAGGTGGTACACCCGTTGGCAACTCGTATAGGTAAATATGACCTCTCCATTGCTTCTGCCTTAGTATCACCACTCTGGGTTTGCCTCCCACTGACGAGACCTCAGTAAAGGTTGAAACCGGTCTGGGTAGTGGCCCTTCCCTTAATGCATAACAGTATACATGTCCGCAAGGAGATGTGCTTTGCATTATGGGAGATACTGAGACAAGGAGCGATGAGAGCTTGGTCCACCTTTGCTCCGAGTTGCCAAGGGATGTACCATCTTACCTCAGTATTGAAGTATTTTCAGGCACAAACTTTGTTTGCTTACACTTGGATAAAGGATTAAACTAAATTTATTATAATTTCCTAACTTATTACAATATATATATATATATATATATAACACACACACACACACACACACAGACAAAATAAAGTTAGTACTTTTTAAATCAGCTAATCTTTCCTATCTCTCACAAAGGTGATAGACATAGACTATTGGATCTGTTTAAGTCAGGACAATGTAAAAGTTTCACATATTTCTTTATTTAACCCATTGTATGAGGAAACAACTTTTTATATAAAGAACTCTGGTCTTGTTCCAATGAACTCTGTGTGTTTAGTGTTAATAGCATGCTCTGCAAGTCCAGACTGCTCTGGCTCATGGTACTTATTATAAGACTTGTGTTCTTTTAGCTGAATAAAAGCAAATCTTCCTGTTTGTCTGAAATAAGATAACTCACAAGAGCAAGGAATCTGGTAGATGCCTAGATAATTGAGAGCTGAAAACTTGTCCTTAGGAGAAGCGAGAAAGGTGGAGATTTTTCTAATGGAGTGAAAGTAACCCTTTTGCCCTGTCTAAGGATAGCACTGTCCTGATGCGAGAGCACCTATGTTATTGGATGTCTCTGAAGTTGTTTGGGAAAAAAAGTACCATCTTCAATAGTAATAACAGTTTTCCATTATTAATCTGTTTAATTGATTTATTGTTTTGTTTATAATCAGTAAAAACTTTCAGGATTCCAAAATTTTAAGAAATTTCCTAAGAAATTAACACACCTTTTCACAAATCTCTTCAGTCATATGATACATGAATTGTTGAATGTGATCAATCAAGCTTTCCTGTCACTGTCATTATTACTGAATGCAAATGTTGAAGTAGACTTCAGTTCCTTGTAGTTTGAAAAAATGCAGTCATTTGATTCCATGAAAATATCCAATCCACAAAATTGTGTGTTAACATTATTAATGATATGTTGTGCATATACTTGACATTAATTAGGCCACTCTATGAACTTCATAATGTTCTGATATTTCCATATAAACCCAAAGAGCTGTTAAATTCAAAATCATTGTTTTTCTCACATTGTTGTACTCATCCTCAGCTGATGTTAATGAATGTGAAAGCAATTATTTGTTTTGACCAAAACAGTATAATCTAAATTATTTTTTTTTTAAGTTGCACTTAAAAAATTTATTATTATTATTATTATTACAGGTGACTCCAGGGAGTACTTAGGCTCATCGAGGGGAGGCCCTAAACATCATGTCCACACAACTATACGACATTCTCACAGTTTCTATCATACCTTGTCTTGAACTCGTTCACCGTCATAGCACCCACAACAGACTCTGGCAGCTTATTCCACTCATTTACCACTCTAAAAGTAAAGAACCCAGGTCTAACACCCTTGCTAACCACACTCTGGTCCTGCTTCCATAGGTGTCCCCTAGTTCTCCCACCACCAGTCCTGATCTCAATAGAAACTCTTTAGTAATTCGAATGTCTCAGTCATATCTCCAATTTTCTGCCTATCAACTAATTTCTGCAACCCACAAATCTTCAACCTGTTCTCATAAGGTTCATTCCATAGACCTGCTATCATCTTGGTCACTCGCCTCTGGATCCTCCCCATCAAGAAGAAACCTAGGACCAAATCTGGGCACAGTAGTCGAGATGAGGTCTTATCAAGGCTTGGTACAGAAGTACAATAACTTGCTTGTCTCTGCTCGTCAAAGTATTTTTAAACAACCAAGTGAGTAGATGAGCTGATTTAGCCACTTTTGCAATGTGCCCCCTAAACGTCATCTTCCTATCCACCAACACTCCCAAGTTCCTGGCCTCATCAATCTCTTGGAGTACAGTTCCACCAATGTGGTATACTGCTGCTAATCTCTTCACCCCAAAATGCATAACCTTACATTTTGTCACATTAAATTGACATTCATTCTCCTTAGCCCAGAACTCCAATCTATCCAAGTTGTCCTGCAAGATTTTGACATCTTCTGCATTCACTATTGCCCTACCCAACTTTGCATCATCAGCGAACAAATGAACTGTCCCACTTAGACCATTCCCTATATCGTTAATGAACAGATTAAACAGCAGTGGTCCAAGAACAGAACCCTGTGGCACACCACTAGTCACAGGCCATCTTTTGGACTCTACTCCTGAATAAACTACTCTCTGATATCTCTCCATCAACAACCCACCTATCCATCTCACCAACCCTATATCCATTCCCATATGTTGTAGTTTACGGATTAGAATTCCATGTGGTATTCTGCCAAATGCCTTAGCCAGGTCCAGCAGTATCACTGTAAACCTATTACTCTTATCCTGTTCAGCTGTCACTGTGTTATAAAACTTGAGCAAGTTACTGAGGCATGATCTACCCTTGACAAAGCCATGCTGTCCCCTCTACAGTATCTCATTTTCATCAATCCATTCCTGTATTTTCCCCTTGACTACTTTCTCCAAGACCTTGACAACAACTCCTGATATGCTGATCGGTCGGTAATTTGCAACAGTAGTCTTGGATCCTCCTTTATGCAGTGGAACTATTTTCCCTTCTTTCCACACCTTCGGGACTAAACCAGACCTGAGACTCAGGTTAAACAACATTGTCAAGGGCACTGATAATTCTTTAGCCGCTTCACGTAAGACCTGTGCCGGTATACCATCCAGTCCCACAGATGTATTCACATTAAGGTTCTGTACTAGATTATTCACCTCCACTTCCCGTTCTGTACTAGATTATTCACCACAATTCCCGTATAAACTAATGATTTCTTCATTTTTTCATTGTCACTACCTGGAAGATATACTCTTGCAAAGTGCTTGCTCAGTAATTCCAATATATCGACTGATTCAGTGACCTCCTTACCATCGTCATTCCTTAAAATCATTCTGCTGTGTACATTTTTTTTTTTTCACTTGCAGCATATTGAAAGAACTGTTTGGGATTCTCTTTAGCTTGCATAGCTAGTTTCCTTTCATAATCCGCTTTTGCTTTTTTTACCACACTCGTTACCCTTCTGGCCTGCACTTTATACCGTTCGTGTGCCTGCAGGTCACCTTTCTCTTTAAATTCCCTCTACAGTTGTTTCTTTTTTTGCAGCTCAAGCTTAATGGTGTTATTCATCCATTTAACCCCTACTTGATTTACTATTCGGAGGACCCTAGGTATACAATCAGCCATAACCTCCTGTAAATGTTCCTTGACCACTTCCCATGCTGTCGACATCCTCACCTAAGTTTTAAGTTAAGAAATTGCCAGATATTAATTAAAATTATCTGGAAATTTCCAAATTACCAGATATTTCAAGAAATTTTGAAGTTCTTGCGGCATCAAAATTTATAACAGAAATTGATTTTAAAAATAACAGACTAAAAAAAAAATAAAGGTTCCATAACATCAAGCAAAATATTACGTGCAGAGCAGGATTTTGCAAGAAAATGTAGAAAATTCATTTCAACTCTTATGGAAGATGAAAATATTTACAATTACAATTTTCAATAGCAGTGATGGGTTCATTGCAGTCAGTGTAAATGTTTTCAACTTCTGTAAAAGTTGAAATGAATGCAGTTATAAGATTTCAACTAAATTTGATTTATGCACTTTGCCATACAAGACACATTTGTGGTCTATAAAACGTTTCAGAGGTCTTTCTGGAAACTAAAATACATTCTGATCATATTTGTATGATCAGAATGTATTTTAGTTCATGTTGTGAATGTTCATGTTAATTAATTTCATGAAAAAAGTACATACTGAAATAATTTACAAGCATATTCTTATTGAGTTGGTATCAAAGTTTTTCGATATCAATTCAATAATCCTTGTCACGATGAGAATTGAATCTAGATCGATTCTCATCATGACAAGGAGAATCCTTTTATGGGCTTTTTTCAATTGAAGAAGAGTTAACTGATCTGATGCAGAGGTAGCAGGGTTTCCCCCCCGCCTGGAAACTCTGGTTTTTTCATCCTGCATACAGACAAATTGGCCTTCAGAATACTGACAATACTGATAATTTACAGACAAAAAAAAAACTTGTTGGTGATGATGAGTGATAGACGGCATTGCTGGTAATAATCTTGAAGTAGGAGAATTAAGTAGCAGTGGAGAGGACAAGATATATTTAGCGAAGTAGAGTGTCCTCCCACAATGAGACCTCTGACTCCCTGGAGGTGTCATGTAATAATAATAAAAATAAAGTATAAATAAGTATAAGCATTTGTTGGGTTGTGGTTGACTGAGTGGTGAGCGTATTCTCTTTCCTACCAACAGGCTGCAGGTTTGAATCCTGCCATAGGCATGGATGTTCATGATTATCTTTAGGTAAGATATGAATGGCATTTGCTTCTATGAGACCACCACTCCACTTATTAGAGACCTGAAGTGGCTTAAAAAAAGTTCTACATTTATTATAAAATGTATAATAAAAAATACTATTTTGCAATATTTGAGTGCTAACAAGTGACAGAATAATTTGGAGAAAATTTGTTGACGGGACATTAATAAAGTAAACTTAATTCTTTAGTCTTCATGATATCCTATAAATTTCATGAGGATTCATATCGGCAAATTGATAAAAAATGACAAAAGATAAATATTTTTATAAACATATCCCTTAGCCCTCCCCACGGTACTAATTCCTGATTTGGGAGTCACATAAAAATACGTAATATCATGGTGATGTGTGTCATGTGAAAAAAGACTTAATAAGGATGTTCTTGATGAACTAGCATCAAAAAGCATTTTTTTTTTTTTTTTTTTAAATATATTTTATCATCATCTTTTTCATTCATCAAATGACATGTTGAGAACAAATCTTTGCCATCCCTGGCTCTATCTCTGGCCATTTCTGTCATCTTTCTGAAATCAATAATTGTGACCTTTCCTGCCAAGGACTGTATCCAAATTTTTTATTTTTTAGTCTTCCTCTTGATCGATTTCCTTCAATGATTCCATTCAAGTCTTTGTTTGGTAAACTGAGAAGACATTCTCTGGAGGTCCAGACCATCGTAATTGTATTTAAGAATTATGCCTGTGACATCTTCTCTATGGTTTAGTTTGAGTTTGCCTTGCTCATTTGTTTTGCACTCAGTGAGTCTTATTTTATTTATTTATTTTTTTTTTCAAGTATTTCATTTCGACTGCTCTCATTTCCTGTATTTCTTTCTGATTATGTCACCATGTCTTGACTCCATATGTTGCCATAGGTATAATAATGGACTTATGGGTTTGTGGGCCGTTCTCAAATAATTTTTCTGGCTTATTCAGTTTCTTAGTGCTTCTGTGCAATATATAGTCATTGTTATTGCATTTATTTAACTTTCTGTAGTTTCTCATAAAACTGTTCTACCTTCTTCTTCTGGGACATAGACTCCTGTAATATTTAAGTAGCTTCTTTTTGTTTTTCATTTAACTGTTATAATTCAGTTTACAAAAGTTCATTTTTGATTTTTTATTTATCAGTTAAAATGGCTACTTGAGGCTCTAATATGTTCGTCTTCTCCAATATACAACATAATGTACTTGTATTTCTTTAATTGACACAGAAAGCCCAAGGAAATAAGTAATAAAATTTGTTTAAAGCCATATATTTCAGTCTGAATATACAGGCCATCATCAGTAGCAGTGATAATTAATTACAAGATAGAATTTGAACAATGGATTGATTTGAAACAGTAAGAGCTGCCTGAAAACATGCAGTGGTATAACTGAGGAAACATGAGCTGTATTAAAAAAAAAAAAAATTAGTGATGTGTGATTAGAATAAGACTTCCCATATCTCAGATGATGAGAAGCAGTCATTGCAATTTACGTTCAGACAGTGAAAATTCTAATTCTTGACAAAGTTAACAAGATCAGTAATAATAGAGGACTTCAACTCAATCCTAGCAGGACAAAGATTATGGTTCTCAAAGGAAATACAAACAGAGAAGCTCTTGAGAAACAAGTGTACCTTAATGGAGACAGAATTGAGGACGTCAGCAAGTTTGAGTACCTGGGATCCATTATTAATGTGAAGAATTGCTGTGCAGAAGACATCAGAAAAAGGTTAGGAATGACTAAAACAACAGTCAGAGACCTGTCTAAAATCTGGAAGGATGGATCTATCTCCATGGGACCAAAGTTGAGGATTTTGGATGCAGTTGTTTTTCCAACAGCGACTTATGGATGTGAGACTTGGAACTCAAAGAAGTCAGATAAGAAACGGATATCTGCTTTTGAGATGTAGTGTTACAGAAGGCTGGTGAGGATATCATGTACTGAAAGGCATACAAATGAATGGGTGTTAGAAAAGATCAGTAGAACTTTAAGGCTCCTTAAGGATATTGACAGAAGAAAATTAAAATATTTTGGACACACAGAAAGAATGGAAGGAGGACTTCTCAGAACAGTAATAGAAGGTCAAGTTCCTGGAAAAAGAGGCAGGGGTAGACCATCAATGAGATGGATGGATGGCATGTGTGGAGTGACTGATCTTCAGAGAGTTGAGGCCACTAGAAAAGCAAACAGGACTACATGGCAAAGCCTGGTGTGGCACATCACCGAGCGTCGAAGTGACCATACGGCATCTGTAGATGCCCAGTGAACATAGTAGTAGTGAAGTAAGGTCTCAGCACTTTCTTTAAACAAACATTTGAATTTATAGCAATACAGATAAAGTAAGCATGTTTCAGATCATAGGATATTGTATTCTTTATCTATTCCATGCTGTGCCAAGCCAGATTTCTCAGATTTCCTGTTGCTAATATAAGATTGATGTTCTTATATTCTCTTTTCTACAGAGTATCCAGTTTCTCCAAAGTAAGAATGATGACAGTCATAAGGAACTTGGTAGACACCAGGAAAAGCCAGAAGAGAACATTTTTCTTTGGAAGTAGCCAGAGTCAACATACTGCTTCCTTGTTATTTGAGTTAGGTTTATAGGAATTAAAAAACTGTTGTGTGGTCCTTTCTGAGAAGCCATTGAGTTGCATGTATTGTTTGATGTTTAAGAGTTCCTATTGTAATAAATTGAGGTGCAGAACAAATAGTGTGAGTATACTGTACTAAAGTTTTTATAATTCCCAGATTCCACAGTGGAGATTTCATGTTGGAGGCTTAATGGATTATATACAGCACTCAAAAAGGATTAAAATAGAATTTAATACTTCTATATTTCATCTTAGTCACTGAGACATCTTCAGGGATTACAAAAAAACTAATGTAACATAACACAAATACCACACAATACTGATTCTGTTTTAATCCTTTCTGAGTGCTGTATACAATCCATCAAGCCTCCAATATGATGTCCTCACAGCACTTAAGCCTCAGATTATTATATGGCTTTCTGCTGTGTTAAGCATGGGAAAGGGTACCTGCACTTCCCAATGCTTAATATAGCATGCATTCCTAGCAGCTAACAAATAATAATGAGATGATGATTGTTATTATGTTAATTTTGATGTGGAGGAAATTAATTATATATATTATATGATCTATTACAGGTGACATCAGCTACGTCCATTTCACACAGTCACACATCATTTCTGTGAGAATGAAAAAAGTAATTGCTTTGGTCCTTTTCCGTGTGGTGCTACCTTTGGTGCTCTTAACGGGTAAGTATTTTGTGTCAGTTGAATTTGACAATTCATTGTTCATGATTTGTGTATAATTTTTTTAATTTACTTTTTCATTGAATTATTATTATCACACCCTTCACAGAATCAGCAGACTCATTGTGGAGGTCTGTTCAACTGACAACATATTTATCATATTGAACCTTAAAATTCTTAACATGCCCTGTATTCACAACATTATTTTGGTAATGTATTCCATTTATTCATTCACAGTTCTCTGTGCAAAAAACCTACTCCTTGCACTCTTCTTCACCACACTGTTACACAATTTCCAGGGATGGCCTCTGGTTCTTCTTCTCTTACTTTTTTTACTCTTTTTTTTTTTTTCATAATCCCTTCTGTATTAAAATCTCTCACTAACTCAGTGGCACACTCGGTTAATCTTGTGGAGGGGACCTGAGTTGAGTAGATGATTTGAGAAAATGCCCTATGCATCGCATACGACCTATGACTGAGATCTGCAATGATAGGCAATACACAATACCCATGATCTCCTCTGGCCTGGCTTGGGCAAATGAAGTAATGCTCAGTCCGCCTAAGCACTACTTCGTTAGCTTTGTGTGTTCACAGCGGCTTTGATTCCTGAGAGCTATAGGGTATTCCCACCTTATGTGACTGCTAATTCATAAGTAGTATAGAAATAGAAGACATGATACAACATAAATAAAAAAAAAATGAATTTTAATTAGGAAAAGATTTTTGGAAAATTTTGTAGTTTTTTTTTACCCTTTTTCTTTGGGGGGGGTGGTGCCAGGGCCCCTTGGCCCCTACCCTCTGGGTGCACCACTGCACTAACCTAACCATCAAAAAAATCTATCATATCACATGTTTTCCTCCCAATCACTAAATTCTGTAATTTGCATTAATTTAACATCTCTCCGTATCCAACATTCTACAGTCCTAATATTGTCATCGTCACTCATCTCATAGATCCTCCAATGTTTCCACATCACATTGGAAATCAGGTGACCAAATGATCTAAATGTGGACTGACCACTGCTTTATACATTAGAAAACCACTTCCTTATCCCTACATGTCAGTGTATTCCTTGTCATTGCAGCAGTATGACATGCAGTCTTTGCAACACTTGTTATATGCCATCTAAACTTCTGTCTACTGTCAACTCTTATCCTTCGATTTCGAATCTCATCCACTTCTTGGAGCATGGTTCTATCATTGTTGTACAGAGCCTTAATATCTCTGCACTCCAAAATACACAAATTATACTTATTAAAACTATGACACCACTCATTAGTCCAACCTAAAGGTCTGTTCAAATCTTTGTGAGGGAATAAACAATAATTGCTATTATTAACAACAGCAGCATTCCTTATAGCTTTCCCCAACTTGTTACATTTTCATAAAATGTAAGAAAATTTTGATAAAGTAAGGCCTACCCTTTACAAACCCATGCTGACCATCATAAAGAATCTTATGTCTATCTCATTATCATGTATTCTACTCCTAACCAACCTCTCCAGTACCGTGATTACAACTGCAGATATACAGACTGCTCAATAATTGGAAACTTTTGTTCTGTAACCATACTGGTGGAGTGGTACTGTTTTGCCTTTTTCCACTTTTGGAACCTTTATCCACTGTTAGACTTTCATTAACCTAAGTCAAGGGCATAGTTAACTGTTTTGCACATTCCTTAAAAATATGTGATGCCCATAGCCTTATTAACATCTAACCCAATCAATACCCGATACACATCTGATTCTTTCACTTTTAATTTTCCAAATACTTGTTTCTCATTCTAGATGTTGCACTGCATTATTTACAGCAGTATAATATGCACTGGTGAAGTGCTTGTTAAATAATTCCATAGTATCCTTTGCAGTGGTCACTCTGCTACCATGACTTACAAGTGTCAACCTCCCATAATTAACATGACATTTTACACATGAGGAAAACAAGAGATTAATTATGAGTTTACACTGTTGCTTTGTATGTATTTAGACATCTTCAGGACTGATGCATAAAAAATTGGAAAAAACATATAACACATAACAGCAATATTACATGCAAATAGGTCCTCCCTCCTTCATTTATGGAACAGTATATTTAAACTGTGAAGGTGATATGAGATGATTGGTAGTTCACACAAATCCCCTGAGTTGATTGTTGTAATTTGTACAGATAAGATGTTTTATAGCAAAGTCTATTAACTTGTAGCTTTCTAATAAATAGAGCCTTCCAAAACTTCATGTACTTTGATTCTTTGGTTCTCTTTTAAATGCCATGTGGTAGGATGGCCTCTGTAGGTTCATTGAAAAATTTTTTAATAATAGTCTCTCTTAAATGCATATTGGTTTTACAATCCAGTGCAAGGAAGCCTGTCCTACCAGCACAATCTGTGATGTCTTTGATATATATATATATATATATATATATATATATATATATATATATATATTACCAGTGCCATTTCTTATGATGCATGGAAACATCAGTAGAAAATATTAGTAGTAGAAACCAAACATGTCTGAAAGAGTACAAAATGAAATGTCATGAATCATTCTGCTTTACTTTTTTTCTGTACTGAGTCAAGTGTTTTTTTTTTTATATTTTTTAGGGAGTTGGTACCTTCTTAAATGTGAAAACAGTATTCAATAATTGCACCAATTTGTAATTAGTATAGGCTTAATAGCTGTTTAGAGGTAAGTGACATCTTGAGAATAGAAACTTGTTCCCTTGCATACAGAGGAGATTATAATTGTAAAATCTTTATGCCAAGGAAAAATTGAGGTGAAAGTTATCCAAAAAATGAAAATCTTGCTGAGTGCTGTCAAAAACAAAATCAGAAAAGGGTTAATTCCGGTCCTAATATAGACTTGAGTTTTACTAGCATTCAAATGAACAACTTAATAAATAGTAGTTTTGAAATCAGAATTTAGGGTTATTATTTCGACAGTTTTGTGTATTTATGTAGTATTGTTTTGTCAAATGGGAAAGAAGAGTGCAGTATACTGTCATCAATAAAACATGTAATAGTGCTCCTAGTGAGCTAAAATGGGCTTCTTTAACTGAAGTACAGAGGATGAAAGTTTTCCAAATTTTGGACTGTTTCTTGTAAGCAGTCCAAAATTTGTAAGAGGGATAACTACCTCAGGTTTGGATGACAGATTCAAGGAATAGACTTTCATATTTATATTTGCTACAGTGGAGTATAGAGATGCAAGAGGGAAATAGGGCCAGTGGTTTTCAGGCAGTATGGTGTGAGATAGAGGTGAATAGAATCAAATACTTGGTGGGATGTTGTTACAGACTTGGTAATGTGGATGGTGGTGATAGTGAAATGTATAGTCAAATAAACCAAGCAAATAAGAAAAAGGGTGATCATTATAGGTGATTTTAATTATGGTAATATAGACTGGAATGAAGAGATAGCAACTGGAAGTAATAAAGAAAATGAGTTTCTTGAGTTTTTGAGGGATAACTACCTCAGGCTGTATGTAACAGAGGGCACACGAGGATTAAGGGTCTTGGATTTGGTCATCTCATTGGAGGATGTAATTTTAAATGAGGTATCAAATCATCCACCAATTGGTGAAAGTGACCATGAGGTGATTACCTAGGTGGTTGCCAGCAGTGCAAGGGCCCCTGTGAAAAAAAGCTATATGTGGAACTACAAGGGGGGGGGGGATTATGGAGAGCTCAGGAGACAGCTTGCAGGTGTAGCATTGAATGAGGAGCTAGCTGGAAAAGAGATCAATGCAGCTTGGGGGATTTTCAAAAACTATTTAATAGATGCCATGTTTAAATGTATACCACGGGTGAGAAGGTTAAATAAGGTAGGTGTGAGATGGATGTATAAAGAGATTAAGCATGCGATACAGAGAAAAAGGGCATTGTGGAGGCAGCATAAGAGAAGTGGAAGTAACCAATTTGGTGAGAGTCGCTAAAGAGAGGTATGAACAGCAGTTAGCTAATGAAGCCAAAAAGAATCCTAGGGAGTTCTTTCGATATGTAGCCAGCAAAAGAAAGAATGATTATGGAAGGATGACATTGATTGGAGGAAATGGTATAAACGCAGCTGTTGCAGAATGTGTGGTGGTGGAGATACTTAATGAGCAGTTCATAAAGATCTTTCAATCTTGTGAATGTGACTTCATGGAGAGATTGAGAGCAGTTGACGATGGGGAGGAGAGACTGACTGTAAGTGAGCAAGAGGTGTTTGGGGAGTTGAGTAAACTAGATATAAATAAGGCTGTGGGACTTGATAATATATCACCACATATTCTGAAGGAATGTGCCAGAGAGTTGACACCAGCCTTGACATATTTTTTAATACGAGTCTTGCACTTGGTCAAGTTCCTAAAGAGTGGAAGGAGGGCAAGATTGTGCCACTTCATGAAGGAGGTGATCGAACTCAAACATCAAACTATAGGCCTATCTGTGTGTCAAGTGTTGTGGTTAAGTTTTTGGAGAAGCTTGTGAGAACTAGGATCCAGAGTTGGGTTGACAACAATGGTATAATCTTTGATGTACAGCATGGATTTGCTAAAGGGAGGTCATGTTTTAGTAATCTTACTTATTACAATAAAGTGACTGCTTCCTTGGACAGAGGAGAAGGATACACAGTAATATACTTGGATTTCACAAAAGCTTTTGATAGAGTACCTCATGATAAGTTGACACTCAAACTAGAGCAGATGGGGTTGGATATTAGATTAGTGCATTGGATTGGAGACTGGCTATCTGATAGGTATCAACAAGTTGTGTATAGGGGTGCGATATCCAGGAAAAGGAAAGCCACTAGTGGAGTGGGTCTGTTTTAGGGCCATTACTATTTAACTTGTATATTAATGATATTGGCGAAGATTTGGATGGAGATATTCAGTTGTTTGCAGATGATGCAAAGTTGGGACGAACCATAAAGAGTAGTGAAGATGTTGTGGCCTTGCAAGAAGACCTGAATCAATTGAGTGATTGAGCAAGCAAATGGGGATGCGAGTTCAATGTTGCAAAATGTAAGGTTTTAAAATTTGGAAAACAAAGATGTGATGCAGAATTTATGCTTGGTGAGAATATAGTGTTGGAGCTAGAAGAAATAAGAGATCTGGGGGTGATAGTGGATAAGGATCAAAAATTTAGGGGACACATCGCCAAAATTGTGAAGACAACACAAAGACTTCTGGGAATGATGCGGAATACACTGACTTGTAGAAGCAGGGAAATTCTTGTTCCATTGTATAAGGCTTTGATTAGGCCACACATGGACTATTGTGCCCAGATTTGGTCACCGGGTTTTCAGAAGGATGAAGATATGTTGGAAAGGGTCCAAAGGCGACTGACTAAGGTAGTTTCTGACCTCTGGAATGTCGAGTATGAGGAAAGATTGAGAAGATGTAATTTGCAGAGTCTAGTGGAGAGAAGGAAGAGAGGAGATATGATAGAGACCTACAAGTTGGTAAGGGGTTGTTATAAGATCAATGGTGGAGAAGTTCTACAGAGAATAGTGGGAGATCAGGGGAGAACCAGAGGTCATCCCTGGAAACGGTATAAAGTGGGTGTGAGTAGGGGAGTGAAAGGCAGGTTTTTTTCGTGCAGAGTTGTGAATGATTGGAATGCCTTGCCTGAGAGTGTGGTGTCTGCAAGGAGTTTGAGTGTGTTTATGACACGGTATGATGAGATGTGCGTGTGTGATAAAAGGACCTCCCAGATGAGTCTTTGACTCCGTGAGGTCTAGTTTAATAATAAAAAATAATAATAATAGCGGCTTTCTTCCAGGGAATCCTATGGCAGGTGTCCAAAGCATGGTTCAGCAATACCTATGTTGGCTGTCCTGTCTGTTTGGCCATGTAGGATAGTTTTCAAGGCAAGGAAAACCTGGTAAACATCTGTCAGTCTCTGGCTGATCTTATGTAATGCAGATAAAGGATACCAATTTTTATCTGCAATTTATCTAAGTGTTTGTAAAGTTTTTTTTTTTTTTTTAAGGATCTTAGTTTCTGAGATGTGCTTGGACATACAGAATGGTGATAGCTCTGGTATAGTCTCCTTTTGGAGATGGGTGGTCGTGGATTTCTAATATTTCTTGGGTATGGTGGGAATTGTAGCTATTGTCTAAGAAATTTTTGTGAATTTAGTCAAGTTCATTGGAGAGGGCATTATTATCTGAACTAATTCATTAATTTATCTAATAGAAGAAACTGAGAAGAACAAATTGTGTGTGCTCAGTATATAAAGCTTTAGATAATACCTATTTTTTTGAAGATGGATATATCTGCCTGTAAAGGAGGGTTTCCTTTAAACAGAAATTCAATATTAGCAGCACAGTTGTGATGCATTAAAGTATCCAAAAAGGGAAGATTGCCATTGGATTCACATTCAATAGTGTACTTGATGTGAGCATATAAAAAGTTAATTTTATCCAGAAACTGAAGTAGTTCTATTTCAGAGTTACATTACAAAGTTAGATTACAAAAAGAATTATTAGAATAATTAAATTAAATATTCTTAATGGATACAGACAGACCTTGATACAGAAAATATTTGATAATTATCGTCCCTCTTCCAGACTGCAGTCTGATGCTAAAAGGATCACATGATAATGGGTACTTTAAGGATCACAATTGATTGCCTTAAAGGAACATCTGAACAAATAGCAAGGATCCTTCTCAGGTATAATTTGTACACCACCTTCAAACCAGCTTGGGAGTTGTCATCTTTCTTTTCACCTATCAGAGATACATTGTCTTTATCCTTGCTTGGTGGTTATCAAATACCATCTTCCTGTCATCTTTTCTATTTTGGACAGACTGACTGTTCTGCCACTATTAGAATTGAGATCTGCATTTTTCGCCTTATAAGATGCCCCATTGGATTGGATGCATCACATTTTTCATGTTGAATTTTTGGGAAAAAAAATTCTTTGCAGTATAAGACGGCTGAATTATGCATCAAATTTTTCATGTAAATATTATTTTTTTTAATTTAAAATTTTAATACATGTATTATCTGTTTATTAGATAAAAAATCATCAAATCATTAAAAAAATCTAACATATAATAATAATAATAATAATATATATATATATGTAGAAAGTATTTTACCTTGGGTATGATAAATGTTAAAGATACCAAGCTATTTTAAACCTGGTTTTACTCCATTTCTCAAGTATGCAAACAGATGTTTGCTTACTTGGGAAATGGAGTAAAACCAGGTTTAAAATAGCTTGGTATCTTTAACATATATATACAGGGTGTTCGGGATAAATTTGACATATTTATAATTAATTATATTTTTCCGTAAGTTACATGTATTAACACACACTTCTCTTCATTTAAAAGTTTGGACCCTTCTTCATTCATATACAAGATGTCAGAAAGGATGGATAGCTGGAACCCATCTGAATCATGGAAGAGAATAACTTGTATCATGATGATTCGTGCCCGCCATCAAAATAAGGATATTACGACTGCTGCCCAATGCTCCCTGAATACAGTAAAAACAATCAGGCATGAACTAGAGACTTGCAATGGTGACTACGAGGATGTAGCAAGAAGAAAGATCCCTAGCAGACGATCTGATTGCGTTCATACAGCAGAATTCCTCGCAAATCTGCAGGAACAGGTGTTGAAGAACCCTGGCATTGGAATTCGGGCTTTGTTCGTGGAGTTGCTAACTGTAGTCAAGCCCTGGATAACAAGGGTAGCCAATGGTAGGCCGTATGTATGGTAGCAGGATTCGGCCCCTTGCCACACCTCTGGGAAAAGTCAAAATTGGTTGTCTGAAAATTTCTATGACTTCACCAGTCCAAATGTTTGGCCTCCAAACTCCCCAGACCTTAACCCCATGGATTATTTTGTATGGGGCGCAGTTGAAAAAGACACCAATCGCACTTCCAGTAATACAAAAACCCAGTTAATGGATAAAATTAAAACAGTTTTTGCGGCCCTTCCCAGGGAGACTGTAGCATCAGCTTGTTCGAGGTTCCGAAGCAGAATTGAAGCTGTGATCGATGCTAATGGTGGTTATTTTGAGTAAATCTTGTTGATAGTATTGTAATTAACTCTGCCTGTAATGTTTTTTGTCAATTCATTAAATTTAATAGATACAAAGAAGATTTTCTTTTTCCTTACGAAACTGTCAAATTTATCCCGAACACCCTGTATATATATATATATATGTAATAAATAGAAGATGGCAACATATTCTGGAGGCTGTTGAAAAAGCTCAGAAATGTAGAGAAAAGCTGTAAAAGGAATTAGAGATGATAAAGGTGATATAACAACTGGAGAAAAAGATATCCTTGATGTATGGAGTAATCACTTCAAAAAATCTAAATGAAACAATCAGTGACAACACAGTGGTAAAAAAAAAAAAAAAACACTCACAGGGATGATCAAAAGCCTGAAACGTGGAAAGGCAGCTGGAGTAGATGATATTTGACCAGAAATGCTCAATTATGGAGATACAGTGACTGCAAGCATGGTTCAGAAGGCCTGGACAGAGGGATGAATTCCAGATGATTGGAGTAGAGCTCTCATAGCACCCATATATAGAAAGTGAAATAAAACTGTGAGAATTACAGCGGTATTTGCCATTTGAGTGTTCCTGGTAAGATTTATACTGCAAGTAGACTTGAGAAACGGTTGAGAAGGATTGTAGAAGGAGAAGCTTGGTGAAGAACAAGCTGGATTCAGGCAAAATTATGTCAGGATCAGATTTTCACTTACGACCAGTAGTTGAGAAATCATGGGAATATAACAAAGATCCGTATTTAAGTTTCTTAGATCTGAAAAAGGCATATGACAAGTTGCCAAGAGACACTACAGTTATAGTGTCAATTGGGCATTATATCAAGCAATACTTAGTCTTTATTTGAGTTGTAAATCAGCATTTAGAATTGAAGGAAGAGTACAGGAAGATGATTTGATGTTAAATCTGGTGTCAGACAAGGATGTACATTATCCGTCTGTTATTCATTATTTATATGGATTACATTATGAAGGAAAGGGGTTTTGAAACAGATATCAAAATTGGAGATGTTAGCTCTTTACTTTATGCGGATGACGTTATACTTTTAAAAAATCTGGTACAAGTCCTCAAGATTCCCTGACTAAATTGAATAACTGTTGTAAAAGATTTGGTATCAAGGTCAGCAATAACAAGACAAAGACAATGAAAATAGGTAGAATTGTTGAAAATATCAACTAAATTGCAAATGGAGAACCTATAGAACAAGTAAAACATTTCGGCTATCTAGGCACAATTTTTAGTGAAGTTGGTAAATTAAATGTGGAAATCGACAACAGAATCAACAAAGCTGGTATGGTATAGTAGGAAGTTAAGTGATAAATTTATGTGGAATAAGAGATTAAAGTAATTAGTCAAACAATAAATTAGCTATGTACATGACAGTGTTCAAACCAGTTTTAACTTATGGTTCTGAGAGCTGGTTTAGAAATAAAACACTTGACCAAAGACTGGAGATCATAGATATGAGAGTCCTGAGAAAGGTTAAGGGCATGAATGGATGGCATATTAAAAATGAGGATATTATGAAAGAATTTGATGTTGTTAGCATCCAGGAATGTGTTGGATGCTAACAATCATGAGCTAATCTCAGATGGTATGGTCACTTAAACAGAATGGGTCAGGAGAGATAAGAAAACAAGTATTTTCTGCCAGGTTGGCAGGAAAAAGACCCAGAGGAAGACTAAGATATAGGTGGATTGATACAGTAAAAAGTGCCTTTAGAAGACAGAAATATAAGATCTGATAATGTTGGTGTCTTGACTAGTAACAGATTGATTTGGAGGGAAATTGCAGGTAGGAAATTAGTAATGATGTAAGTTTTTTCATGTAGTACTTTCATATCCTGTACACCCTTTGAGGATATATATGTCAGGATTTTGATGATGATGAATAATAATTTTTGTAGATACGCAGCAACCTGATCTTCTTTGATTCTTTATTAAAGTTTTTAATTCATTTTCTAGTCATTTTGCTAGTTTTCTGCAGAGATTGTGCTTTTTAGAATTTACTTCTATTAATTGATACTCTTGTTTCCTCCAAGTGCACGCCGCTTTTTCTGTAGATGGAGAGCCATAGTACTGCTTTGCTGCTGTATTGCTATTCTTTTTTGCATACTCAATCACACTACACTTAAACAGAGTTTTATAGCTATATCAGTGCTATGTAGAATCCATGGGTTATAAAAACATTTAAATAGAATAATGTATTGATTAATAGCTTAAATGTGTGACACTTAAAGACTGTGCAACTATTCAAACTGATCACGCTCACTGACAAGTGATGATGCACCATAATTGTGCATACATAAAAACACATTGTGTATAAGACACACTGTAAGATGCACTTTATAGATTCATTTGGATTATAGGATGCATCTTATTTTCAGAGATATTTTAGGTACAAAAAAGCACGTCTTATAAGGCAAAAATATGGTATATAAGATCATGTCAAGATTATATATGATTTTTGGATTCTGAAGATTTAGGCCTTGCTTCTCATGCCATCAACAGTAAACATAGTTCACCAGAACTGCACCAAGATGCTACAGTACAGTTGGTTCAAATTTGATTGTTTATTTTTTGAATCGTGTGAATCCCTACCCTGCCACCCTAATCTCCATCAAAGAGACTGTATACCTCATCATCATCAAATTCCTGACATGTACCCTCAAAGGGTGTACAGGATATGATAGTACTACATGAAAAATTTACATCATTACTAACTTCCTATCTACAATTTTCCTCAAAATCAGTCTCTTACTTGTCAAGACTCCAACATTATTAGATCTTATATTTCTATTGTCTAAGGCACTTTGTGCCGTATCAATCCACCTATATCTTGGTTGGGGTGTTTTTCTGCCAACCTGGCAGAAAACACTTGTTTTGCTAATTTTTCTTTGCCCATTCTGTTTAAGTGACCATACCACCTGAGATTAGCTCTGCTAACACATTCCTGGATGCAGACAATGTCAAGTTCTTTCCTAATATCCTCGTTTTTAATATGATATTGACATTGATGCCATCTGTTCATGCCTCTAATCTTTCTCAGGACTCTCATATCTGCAGTTTCTAGTCTTTGGTCAAGTGTTTTACTTCTGACCCAGCTCTCAGATGCATAAGTTAAAACTGGTTTGAACACTGTCTTGTATACAGCTAATTTAGTGTTCTGACTAATTTCTCTCTTATTCCATAGGAATTTATTCAATTGACTGCCTACTATATCAGCTTTGTTGATTCTGCTGTTTATTTCCATATTTAATTGACCATCTTCAGTAAAAATCATGCCTAAGTAGTTGAAATGTTTTACTTGTTCCACAGGTTCCCCATTCACAACACAGTTGACATTTTCAACAATTCTACCTATTTTCATTGTCTTTGTCTTTTTAATGCTGACTTTCATACCATATCTATTACAACAGTTATTCAATTTAGTCAGGGACTCTTGCAAACTTGTAGCAGATTTATTTAGAAGTATAACATCGTCTGCATAAAGCAATGAGCTGACATCAACATTTCCAATTCTAATATCATGTTTAATACCACTTTCCTTAATAATGTGATCCATATAGATAATGAATAACAGAGGGGGGGGGATAGTGTACATCCTTGTCTCACACCAGATTTAACATTAAACCATCTCTTTGTACTTCCTTCAATTCTAACTGCTGACTTACCACTCAAATAAAGACTAAGTATTGCTTGATATAATGCCCCATTGACACCATATAATTGTAGCGTATTGAATAGCTTCTCTCTTGGCACCTTGTCATATGCCTTTTCCAGATTGGCAAAACTTAAATACAGATCTTTGTTATATTTCCATGTTTTCTCAACTGTTTGTCGTAAAGTGAAGATCTGATTCTGACAGCCTCTATTTGGCCTGAATCCAGCTTGTTCTTCACCCAGCTTTTCTTCCATAATTCTTCTCAATCGTTTCTCAAGTATACTTGCATAGATCTTGCCAGGAAACACTTAGTAGGGAAATACCTCTGTAATTCTCACATTCACTTTTATTTCCCTTTTTATATATGGGTACTATTAGAGCTCTACTCCAATCATCGGGACTTCGTCCCTCTGTCCAGGCTTTCTGAACTATGAAGTGCAGCCACTGTAAGACTTTTATACCACCATACTTCAGCATTTCTGGTCGAATATCATCTATTTCTGCTACCTTTCCACATTTCAAGCCTTTGATGGCTTTTTCTATTTCAAGTATGGATATGTATTCCTGACTGTATGCCTGTTGATTGTTTTTTACCCCTGTGCTCTCACTGCTTGTTTCATTTAGCAATTTTTCAAAGTAATTACTCCATACTTCAATGATATCTTTTTCTCCTGTTTTCATGTCACCTTTATCATCTCTAACTCCTTTTACAGCACTCTTTCCTCAATTTCTAATTTTCCTCAACAACCTCCAGAATATCTTACCAACTTGTTGATATTTATTTTCTATGTTCTTGTCAAAGTCCTCCCATGACTTTTGTTTAGCTATTTTTACACACTGTGTAGCTTTCTTACATTTGTCTCTGTATTCTCTAAGAGCCCAAGCTGATTATTTGCCAGGAACTTTTGATATGCTTTCTTATTTTCCTTCACTGCCTGAAAATTCCTGTGTTCACAATGGAGTTCTGATTTTTCTGTCCCTGCAGACAACCTCACCACATGCCTCTCTGGCTGAATCAATCTGTGTTTTCTTCAATTTTTCCACTGAATATCCAAGGTTTGGTTCCTGTTCTCAAACTCTTTCCTTTTTTCTTCAATAATCTTTGTGTATTTTAGTCTACAGTTCACATCTGAGAGCTGCTCAACTTTTATTCGCTTTAAAACTTTCTTACATGTTATTCTTTTCAATATGATATTCAATTTTATCATGCTCAAGACTAAATAGTGATCGCTTCCAATTTCAAATCCTCTGTACATTCTGGTGTCCTGCAACCAGGCAGAAAACATCACTATCAACAATAACATAGTCAATGAGACTTTTCTTATTCCTTGCCTCTTCTCTCCATTTGAATTTGTGCACATTTTTATGTTGGAACATGGTTTCAGTAATAACCAGTCCTTGTCCTGAGCAGAAAAATGCTGAACTTTATTGAGCATTTTTCTTCATTGTACCTTAAAGAAAACAACAGGTATTTGCCATTATTTTCTTTGCTCTTTTCTCCAAATTTTCTCAAAATACTTTTGTATGTCTGACAGTCATATCCTACTCTGCTATTTAGATCCCAACAAGGACCAACTATTCCTATTTTGCTTTTTCTAAAGCATCAAAAAATTCCTCCACTTCTACTTTAGTAGAACCTTCTTTGGGACCATAGGCACAAATAAGTCCTGTTGTCCAATTCCCCATTCTGATATTAGCCCACATCACTACTTGAGACTGCCTGCCATTGAAGAAGATTAGTCTCGTATTTTGTGTTGAATACTATGGCTACTCCTTCTTTCCTTTGATTGTCATTTCCTGAATATAACATTTTGTATTTATTGCTTAGAAAGATCTCACCAGTTTTTGTCTTTTTTGTTTCAGTCACCCCTATTATGTCTATCTGATACTTATCTAATTCTTCAGCTAGCTCCATTTCTTTGCCATTCAGGCTTCTTATGTTGATAGTACCGATCTTTTACTCTGGTGATGTTGAATTGGGGTGTGCTTTGAGATTTATTCCAGTAGCTGACTTTTTGATGTTTGCCCTGGTTCCGTGACGAAAACAACAGGGGGCCTTGTTTAACCGGGCGACGCCCCAACTGGCATGAAATTTTATCATGTTGTACTATCATTTTCTATATTGGTTTAAGCCAATAACAATATAATTTGGTCGGCTAAATCTCAAATTGGCAGCCCATCCTCATTTGTTCAGTATCCAGGTAGTTACCCAACAGGGTGCACCACGAGAAGGTGAGGATTGGACATTAGGTCAGAAGCCCTGGTCGGTTCTCCACATTCCTTTTAAGGCTATGTGGAGGTCTCCTCTCAGTTATACAGCTTTGACCCTTAAGCACCCTGACTGTATACCTATTTGAAAGTCTTGGGAAGTGATACTTTTAATTGTTTTTATTTATTTATTATTTTTAAATTAATAAAGAATAATTTTACATCTTTTCCCACTTCTGAACTCTAATAGTGTTTCCTCCCACTGGACAGCTGTGAGTAAGATGTGATATTATATGTTTGCATTATGAATCATTTTTGTATTCAGAATTTAAATGTTGTTACCAGTTTTTCTATCTTCTCCCTGAATGAAGCTCATGACATATTGAATGAAATATATGAGTAATAAATATTTAGTTTTAGTTTAATTATATTTAGTTTTCTCTTGCACGTTTTAAGCCATTATTTAAAAAAATATGGTATCTACATTTTTATTAACCAATGTCCCACTTAAAGACACTGTATACTTTATTCAAGCTGAATTTCCTCTAGATTTGCTCAGCCTTGTTTAAATTCACCATGAACTCAGGCTATTTTGTTTAACAAGGAAAAATTCTACCAACAGAGGGAACAGACATATACTCTCAGCTTTATCTTCATCCCTTAGCTAATTCTTGGAAACCTTTGAAGAGGAAGCCCTAAACTCTGCCCCACATAGCCCCACTATTTTTTTTTTTTTAGTTGATGATGCATTCTTCATTTGGTCATCTGGTCTGGGTGATCTCAACATTTTTTTAACACATATAAAGAACCAGCATCCTAGGATCTAGTTTTTCTTAGAAAAGGAAAAGAACAACTGTCTTCCTTTTAAGACACACCAGTGTCTTAGAAGGAAGACTTTTAATTACACACCAGTGTGATATGTTCTGGCATTCTCTGTTTACAGAAAAACCTCACAAAGTTACTCCCCCCCTCCCCCCACACAACAGTATGGTATTATGAAAACCTCTGTATAACAGAGCTAAATTAATTAGTTAAGATAACAGTGAACTTGACCTTTCCACTGAACTTGACCACATTCACAAAACCTTCTTAGCCAATGGCTACGCTTCTCACCATATCCAAAAAATATTAGAATTTCATGCCCACCCCTCTCCAGAACAGAGACTACATGAAAGCTATCACCGTTTTGTGTATCTAAGCACATCTCAAAAATTAACTGAAATCTTAAAAAAAAAAAAAAAAAAAAAATAAAATAACTTCACAAACTTAGACTGTATAAAAATTGGCATCCCCCCCCCTCACCATCTGCTCTACCAAAGACCAGCCATAGACTCTAGACCTGCCAGATGATTTTTTTCATGTCCCTTACAGTTACAAACTATCCTACTATGGTCAAACAGGCAAGAAAGCCAATATAATTTTTGCTGAACATAAGGACTATCTGTTTCCACCACTACAGCCAGCTACTCAGAACTTACCAATCATGCTTTGAACATCTGCCATAGGATTTGCTAGAAGAAAGTCACTTTACTCTGTCCCATCAAATATAAATGTTATTATTATTATCATCATCATCATCAGACCATGGAATCGAGAGACTCATAGTGGGAGGTCCCACTCTCACATGCACAGCTCATCATACCTTGACTTAAATTACCACAATCTCAGTCATTGCATTCCAATCATCCACCACTCCTCACCCACCTCCTTGCTCACACCAATCTTATATAGCTTGGAAGGGATGGCCTCTCATTCTCCCTCGTCACCAGATATTCTATGAGAAATCTCATCCATGCTAATCTGGTAAGTAACCATTATCAACTTATACATCTTGATCATGTTTCCACTTCATCTCCTTCTTTCTATCTAATAGGCTCTGTAATTTGCATTCTATCAGTCTGTCCTCATATTCAACATTCCAAAGACCAGGAACCAACTTAGTCAATCATCTCTGGGACCTTCTCCAACATCTCATCATCCTTTTGAAAACCTGGCAACCAAATCTGTGCACAGTAATCCATATGCCGCAAAACATGATCAGAGTCTTGTACAATGGAATTGAAACATTCTTACACACTTCATTCTCCACATCATTCCCATAATCTCTGGGTTGTCCTCACTATTTTAGCAAAATTTTCATGAACTTTCAAGTCCTTATCCACTATGATATCAAATCTTTCATCTCCTCTACCTTCTGTAAAAAATATCTCCACCAATCCTATACTTTGCATCCCATCTTTGCTTCCCAAATTTTAAAATCTTACACTTTGCAACATTAAACTGATATTTTCACACACTCACCCATTCAGACAATCTATTTAGGTCTTCTTGCAAAGTTACAATATCTGCTCTATTTCATGTAACTCTCCACAGCTTTGCATCATTTGCAAACTATTTTATGCTATCACCATTTAAGCACTTTCCAATGTCACTTACATACAAATTAAACAATAATGGCCCCAAAACATGTGTCAGTAGTAGCATGCCCTTGGGCATGCCAATACCGACTTCCCTCTTTTAGGATATTCACTCCACATACTCTCCTGTTGATGACGATCAGACAGCAAATCTCTAATTCATTGCACTAGTCTGCTAGCGCAGTTATGTTCCAGTTTAACTACTAGTTTGTCATGTGGCAATCTATTGAAAGCTTTTGCAAAATCTAAATATACTACTGTACATGCATCCTCCTTGTCCAATGTCTTCCTCATCTTGTAATAAGTCTGCAGATTACTAAAACACAATCTTCCTTCAGCAAACCCATGCTGTCCATTAAAGAGAATTCTACTGCTGTCCACCCCAATTCTGAATCCTTGTCCTGACTAGCTTCTCCAACACTTGACCACAACTCCAGATAAGCAGATTGATTTGTAATTTGAAGCCTTAGTCTCATCACCTCCTTTAGTTGAACAGTTTCCTGCCTGGATATCCACAAGTCTTCTGTTTCTGATGGTATCCCATGAGATTATTATTTAGGCTTCATTGGAGTCAAAAGACTTTTCACGAGAGATCCTTCCTAGGAAACACAGTCTATCAAGACTCATTGTGGGAGGTCACTCCTAGGAAACAGTCTATCATACCACTTCTTAAACTCATTGACCATTCTTGCTCTCACCACTCTATCAGGCAATGCATTCTACGTTTCAACCACCCTCCATGCAAAGAAACCACTCCTCATTCATTTTAGAAATTATGGACTTTACAACTGTGTTATAACTATTTTCATTTCCTGATGTTTTGACCTTCATATTAAGGTCATCATCTGGAGTATATACAAATATACAAGGACAAGCTGAATTACATTTCACACAGTAAGCTAAAGAAACAATGATTTGATCACTGGTTATTCTACTGCCATGACCTCTAGTGGAGGAAAAAAATACAGATAAAATTAAAAATTAATTAAATATTTAGAAACAACATCAAAGCTAAATTCTATTTAAGATAACATGGGAGAAACATTTTTTCATATAGATAGTTTTCTTACAGTAACAATTTTGTCCTATTTTTAACATGACAATTGTTATATTAGATTTAAGATTCTGGATTATCTACAGTCCTGTTTATAGTTAGCTCTTAGGGAGAAAGGTTCTATGGGTAGAATATTCAGTTGCTTAAACCAGAAATTGCTGTCCCTACAATGTTTTGCAAATGCCAGTCAATTGAACAAACCAGAAACATGAATCTTCAACTTACCGTGATGCAATTAATACACTAAGTTGAAGATTCATGTTTCTGGTTTGATCAATCGACTGGCATTTTTAAAACATAGGGACAGCAACATCATTCTGAATTGCACCAAACTAAGGAGAAAATTTACCTCAACAAAGGCGCAACGAATATACCACTACATGGAGAAAGCGTTACTCAGAGAACAGATCCAGGCTACTAGAAAACACTTGGCTGTTACTCAAAACCAGGTACAAAATGTAAAATCTGGACATTCAAAAGATTATAGACAACACTTTGAACCATATCCTTCAAACCAGGAAAGAAAATCTCATATTCAAATTTCATAGACTAAAAGATCGACAAAACCAATGGACATATTTGAATTTCCCCACAGTGAATGTTAACAGCCAACCAGAAGCAAGAAACAACAATAGCCATCAATATAAAATCATTGTTTTTACAATGATTTTATTTTATT
Organism: Typopeltis vanoorti; assembly: GCF_054136105.1. Lineage (NCBI taxonomy): Eukaryota > Metazoa > Arthropoda > Arachnida > Uropygi > Thelyphonidae > Typopeltis > Typopeltis vanoorti. Next base: position 136,237,908 of record NC_143557.1, read on the forward strand.
TTGTTTTTATTTTATTCTTTTCGAAATATCTATATTTCACTATTTTACCTTTCACTTACTTTACCTTATTTTAGTTGTCGTAATGGCGAGTATATAATCTCGTTGCTTGAAATAGACTATTACCTTTTAATCCCTTCAGTCCACCAATTTAATTCCCCCCCCCCTCTCAAGGTCGTGACTATGCTATTTCACATGCTCGTAATTTAGAATTTAGGAATTGCCTCTGGCTGGAGCCAGTTCCTTTGTCTAAATGGCTGGCTTTTTCTCACACGAATCTCTGAAAATTTATTTGTGTTTACAACTGAGCCATCAGAGATCGCGTAGAGAAATTGTAAATCTTTACAATACATGCAAGAAAGCACCCAGCACAACACGGAAATATCTCTACTATTTATCTCTAAGTTAAGCAACGCTTAAATCTACTATATGTCAGTTGTGGCTACTTTAACTCTTAAGGTCACACAGATTCTATCTTTTTATGAGAAGTGCATTGGTCGGGCAGAATCAGCAAGTTATTTGATAAACAAAACAATTTATTCATGCTCAATCAAGATACATATAAAGGATAACAATCATCTCATCTCATCTGCTTGATAAAACGGGTTGAGTCCACTAAGAGGAAAGGTTCTCCACTTATTGCGATCTTTAGTCCTCAGTCATGACTATAGCTGGGTAGATGGGAATGTTCTTTCAGCAAATTTATCCGAGTACTTCTTGGTCTGCCTCGGTCTTCTTCTAGGTCTTTTTCTTCCTATATATCCATTCAGAGTAAATATGGGAATCTGAGGGGCCATTCTCTGAATATGACCAAACCATCTCAGTTGATGCTTAATGATTGTGTCTATTATATCATCTGGGAAGTTTAAATCTTTTCTGACTTGATCATTAGTCTTGTTGCATCCAGTGGGTGTTATTAATTTTTCTGAAGCATTTCATTTCAAATGCTTGAAGTTTCTCGATTAGTTGTTGAGTTAATCTCCAGGCTTCTGAAGCATAAGTAGCCATTGGGATAATAATTGTTTTATATAATTTTAATTTTAGACTCGTTTTTTTTATTTTTTATTTTTCCATATTTTGTTTAGTTTATTCATGTTGATCCAACCTAGGTTTAACCTGTGTTTTGCTGTTTCCATATTGTTGAGGTTACTAGATATAACACTGCCAAGATAAACATATTTATTAACTTGTTCCAGCAGGTGATTTTCAAGATTTATAGAAATATTTTCTTCTTCTCTACCTATCTTCATTATTTTTGTTTTATGAAGATTTATTTTCATACCATAAGTTTTACAAGAGTCATTTAAAATATTAACAGCTTTTTCTAGCTGTGGTTTAGAATCTGCTAAAATAATGATATCATCTGCATATTTTATGTGATTAATGTTGGTACCATTGATTTTTACACCAGGTTTATCAGCTATGGTTTTATGACTTCTTCTGGGAAGATGATAAAGAGTTGAGGTGAGAGAGGGTATCCCTGCATTACACCTTTCTCAACTCTGAAATCCTCTGTTTTAATGTTGTTCGTTTTAACAAAAGCTTTAGTGTCTCCATAATAATTTGTAATAAATGTTAAAATAAATGTCAATTTGTTTCTATTAACTGAATCAAAGGCTTGCTTAAAATCTATAAAACAACAGTATATGGGCAGATTGTATTCCCAATATTTATCTGCTATATTATTAATGGTGAAAATATGGTCTATAGTGGATTTATGTGGCCTGAATCCTACGTAAGCACCTGTGGTCTCTTTTGTATAATTCAAATAAATAGTTTATAACTATGACTTAAGACTGTTATGGGTCTATAATTTTCACATATTCTTTTCGTCTCCTTTTTTATGAATTGGTATAATAATTCCTGTTTATGGTGTTGGAATTACTCCAGTATAAAGAATTTGATTAAAATTCATTAATAAATTCATTCATAATAAATTAATGGCTTCCTTGCCACCATATTTATATAGTTCTATAGATATTTCATCTTTACCGATAGCTTTTGAAAGTTTCATTTGGTTTATTGCATTTATAATTTCTGCTGGAGTTAATAAATTACTTTTTATTAACTCCAGCAGAAATTACTCTGGATTTAGAGCTGTTGAAAGTTTATTTTTCACTTGGTTAAAATATAATAAATTTAGTTTAATCCTTTATTCCAGTGTGAGCAAACAAAGTTTGCATCTGAAAGTATCTTCAGGACTGGGGTAAGGCAGTGCAACACCAGGACGACTCCTTGGGAAGGGCCACTGGGTAGTGGCCCTTCCCTTAATGCATAACATTAGACATATCCGCAAGGAGATGTGTTTTGCATTATGGGAGATACTCAGATAGGAGTGTTAGTAGCTTGCTCCACCTTTGCAAGGAGTCGTCCTGGTGTTGCACTACCTTAACCCCCCAACCGGCCGGTGTGGATGAAATATTCAACACTCTCTAGCTTTTTTCATGGATCAAAATTTCATCGGCATTCTACCTTTTATCATGCCATTACCTTCCTCCGCCGTTAATCTCGTTACGGCTATTCTATAGCATTAGTGGATTAACTGTTGCTGAGTGACCTTTGTGTCCCCTCCCCCTGTCTTTACGTCTATTGTGTTGCTTAGAATTTCATTTACTGTCCTAAGTTATTTGACCTTTCTTGCCTCTAAAATGATTTATTGTGTCTCTTCCCAAAAATTGAAACCAATTTCACATATGCGAAAAAAAAAATCAATCCTGAAATGCCCACTGATCAGCTTTTGCAATGAATCTATTTAGTGATAGTGAATTTGGTGTATTTTATTCTACAAATCAGTGCACCGGAAGAGATGCACTGATTGTTCTTTCACTTTACGTATAATAATTGAATAATTTTTTTTCGAATTTTAAAATTTTCAAATGTTTGCTTTGAAAATATTATGTCAAATATTTATATTTTTAAATATTATTTATTGAAATAAATATGTCCTTTTTCTTTCGTTTCTAGCGAAATAGTATTATATGGATCATCACATTTCAGATTTAGAAACGATTTTTTGTTATTCATAAAGACAAAATAAAAAAAAAATGTTAAAATGCTAAATTACCTTACTCGGTTTCCGATTGTGTCTTTTTGGTATCAAAAATTTATATCCAATGATATTTTAGCAGTGATTCTTCCCCTTCGTCATTTATTTATTTATTTGTATTATGCATATTACGATAATATGTAGTGCATAACCTCGTAGATATGTTGAAATTATAATGTGAAAAATATCATATACGGAATGATTCAACATTTTTGCTCATTTTAAAGATTTTCTAATGCTTCCCCCCTCCTTATTCTCTCCTGGAACTGAATTGCATAACTACTCTAAATTTCTATACAGGTTTGAAAGCTTTTCTAGACAGCATTCAAAATCAATTACTTAATTTTACCATTTTGACAAAAGATATACGGCAATCAGATTGTATCGTGAAGCTTCTAAATCTGTTCTATTTATTTGCAATCTAAAACCAGCTGTTCTACTGCCCGCTGAAATTATGTGAAATTTTAGAAATAATAAGCTATATTTTCACCATGCAAAATTGTTTATATGCATACCACACAAAAGAAAGTTCAGTAGTATTATTTGTGTTTGTTTTTCTTTTAAAAAAATCTAAATATTACTTCTTCTGCTGCTGGAAGCTATTTCTGAAATGATCTACGTCTTATAAATACTTGGTAATTGTACAAATCAGTGCACCGGAAGAGTTGCACTGATTGTTCTTTCACTTTACGTATAATAATTGAATAATTTTTTTTCGAATTTCAGAATTTTCAAATGTTTGCTATGAAAATATTATGTCAAATATTTATATTTTTAAACAATATTTATTGAAATAAATATGTCCTTTTTCTTTCGTTTCTAGCGAAATAGCATTATATGGATCATCACATATCAGTTTTAGAAACGATTTTTTGTTATTCATAAAGACAAAATAAAAAAAAAAATTTAAAATGCTACATTGCATTACTCGGTTTCCGATTGTGTGTCTTTTTGGTATCAAAAATTTATATCCAATGATATTTTAGCAGTGATTCTTCGCCTTCGTCATTTATTTATTTATTTATTTGTATTATGCATATTACGATAATATCTAGTGCACATCCTCGTAGATATGTTGAAAATATAATGGGAAAAATATCATATACGGAATGATTCAAAATTCTTTTTCATTTTGAAGATTTTCTAATGCTTTCCCCCCCTCCTTATCCTCTCCTAGAACTCACAGGTTTGAAAGCTTTTCTAGAGAGCATTCAAAATCAATTACTTCATTTTACCATTTTGACAAAAGATATACGGCAATCAGATTGTATTGTGAAACTTCTAATTCTGTTCTATTTATTTGCAATCTAAAACCAGCTGTTCTACTGCCCGCTGAAATTACTTGAAATTTTAGAAATAATATGCTACATTTTCACCATGCAAAATTGTTTATATGCATACCACACAAAAGAAAGTTCAGTAGTATTATTTTTGTTTGTTTTTCTTTAAAAAAATCTAAATATTACTTCTTATGCTGCTGGAAGCTATTTCTGAAATAATCTAGTCTTGTAAATACTTGGTTATATCCTCTTAGCTGGAGGAAAAGCTGAAGGCTTATTACTCAGTGCTATTGAGAAGAAAGGGGAGAACACTAAAGTGCCCCAGGCTGTAGTGCAGAATATGTCAAGAATGTCTTGTTTCCTTTTCGATTGTTGATTACCTATATTCTAACAGAAATACTGATATTTCGTTTACATGCTTATACATTATTTATGCCAAAATAATTGCTTAATTTATAATGATCAGTTTCACTTTTATTATCAAAAATTAGAAATTAAATCATACAATTATCTTGAAAAAGAGGATTTGAATTATTTTCAAAGAAAAGGTGCATATGCGTTTCATAATCTTCTTTTTTTGGGGGGGGGGGATATAGACCTAAGCAATCTGCGGATATTTCAGATAATTTATTTCATAAATCGTTCGCAAGACAGCTGTTACAAACGTAAATCACTTGGGGAACATACCCATTCATTTTAGTGTAAAATAGTAGCAAAGGTTCAGTTACTTTAGATATCTAATCTAGAAGAAAATGTTATGTCTGCTGAGATTAGAATCATACGTGAATAATTTTTCTGACATGATTTCTCTATTCGTTATAATGTAACCAATTTCCATATTTTTTTCCCTCCTGCAGACTTCATGTAGTGTCTATATGCAGTGATTTCTTCTTTGAACTATAAGAAAAAAAATCAGATAACAGGAGAAAAATATGTAGTCTTTTCTTTTCCACTGGCTGAATTTACAATGTTCTTTCTTTGTGTTTTGAAGAGAAACTGCAAATGACTTTTTTCTTACTATTTTTGCCATTATAACATCTCATATAATTATAAGAGTGACATTTTACCGTTTTTCTCCCACACGAGAAACAGAAATAAGGTGGTAATAATATTGTTGATTCTGCCAAACTTCATTGTAGCAGAAATTTTTATTACAAAACTGTAATATATATATATATATATATATATATATCTGAAACAAGAAATTTGGAACCCATATCACATCAATGTTGAGTGTTGGCAAGGTGAAAATGTTCCCGTTATTATTTATATATTTCATTTATTAACTAGGGGGGCTATGCCCAACCTCCCGTGTTCCGGTATGGTAGACCAGTTCTCCTTCAATTGTGATAACTCGAAAGGGGGTTCAGCCCCTGAATTCTGATGACTCGAATTTTGAAGACTCGACACTCAGGGTAGCCCCTGAGTTTCAAAACGTTTCGATAAACATGACATAAAAAAGCTTATCATTTTATATATATATAGGGTAGATTTTATTTCATTATTTTTTATTGTTTTGATGAAATACTTTACCTGGAATACTCTTTCCAGTTTCTCTGTGTTATAAAGAGAACTTAAAAATTAGCCTTCAAGATGAAAAAGAAACAGTGCATTCGGGTATCCCTCTATCAATATTTGTAGTCCTGAAAAGGACTGTTTTGATGGCTTTGAAAACAAACATTTTTTATTTCATACTGTTCAGAATTTAAAATTCTTGAACAGCGTGGAACACCTTGAAGCAAGGATAAACATACAAAGCAATTTTACACTCAGGGCACCAGATTTTTGTTTCCTTTCTGATATTTTTTTTATTACATACATAATATTTGCGTGGAGGTTTTTTTTTTTTTATTAGCCGTTGGTGGTAGATTTTCGGGATAATGGTTGGAGTTAGCAGCGTTCAACCTCAGATGTCTGATAGGATTTCTTGTTTTTCTGCTTGCTGAAGAAGGTGCATGTGCATGCAGCAATGCTTTCGCAATTTCTATTCTGTATTCTAGATATGTTATGGTAGACAAACATTTTTTCTTGTACAGGAGGAAACTGTTCCAAATAACAAAATCCAAACACTTCAAAATTCAAATAACATGTCCGAACACTTTTTTGTAATATTTTTTATGCTGTTTCCTCATTACAGAGTAGAATGATAGCTGCTGATCGCACCTGTCGACTCAACCCATAGTGTCGTTGTATGCACACACAGCAATGGGTTTTTCTTTCTTCAAACCATGCTTCTCCACGGATTCCGCTGATGGATTGTACAGGGAAGATAGCAGAAAAACATCTCTTTTGTCTTTCCAACGTAGTGCAAAGACTTTCCCTCGCTGATAAGTTCGGATTTCCCCCTTCGATAGCTTTCCTGAAGCCAGATCTGGAGGCATATCTCGCCTTTTTGCATTTACAGTACCATAACTGTCTGTAAGATGCTGTAAAAGCAAATCAGCGAGTTCAGGACACATATATAGTAATTATCCATTATAATGCAGTAACCTTTCCCCAGTAAAGAGTCTAGTAACTGCATTACTGCACGCATCGACAAGGGGAGATCCGAATATTTATCGTGCTCGATTACAGTTTGCTTTCCCGTATAAGGTTTGAAATCCCAAAGATATCCACTTTCCGATTCACAAAGCATAAAAAATTTTACTCCATACTTCGCTTTCTTTTTGGGAATATACTGCTTACATTTCAGTCCACCTTCATTTTTGACGGATTTTCATCAGAAAATCATAAATTTTGTTGAGGACTGGGCAAGGATGTGTTGCCTGATCGTATTCTTCATTATTCTGAAAATGCAAATACTTCATGATGAGATTGAATTGTTTTTCAGTCATAACATCACGAAACATTAGCGTGTTCAGAATCCAGTCTGTAGACCAATACATTTAGAGAGCTGGCTTTCGAAATGTATTTCGAAACTTCGGTTTTTTCACTTTCTTTATTCTGATATTGCATTTGAAGGATGACAGTGATTTTAAATATTAATTTCACCTGTATCCGAATATCACATAATTTCCTGATTTATAATAATCAGGAAATATGTATATTGTCTGATTTATAATTTGCTAATTTATAATAATCACCACATAGTTTCAGTATCGAAAAATTAAAGTCATGTGGAACAATTACTAGAGAAAAATAACGAATTAAATAAAAACTGTACCTATGTTTCATAACAGTTTTCGGGTGTGTGATAGTAATGCAACGGGGAGGGGGGGGGTGTTAAACTATCAGAGGCGAAATAAAGTTCAATTCAATTGTAAAAATATGGAAATGAAATTTCACATTTGATATACATATTTTGAATGATAAAAATAAGCAAATGTATCGCTTACTTTAAAAATTGGAGAATAAAATATCTGAATTATGCAGAAAATATAAATTTAAATCATAACTGTTAATTTCATTTTGTAATGACCAATTATACAAGGAAACCAAGAAAGTAAAAGTACAGATTACTATACAACATGAAGAAAAAATTTAATAATATGATTAAAGAATTTCATGTTATTCTCTATAAAGCAAAGTTGCTCAAGCGTGTCCTAAAGGAAATCTGTTAAGTAATATTCGATTTCGATGGTTTTGTACAAAAATAAAATTAATATAACCTGGAACGTCGGCAGCCGGTTTTCTTTTCTTTTTTTAAAAGAATATTCCAAATAATTATCGTGAATTAATTTCTTCGAGAACAAAGAAAAATCTTTTGTCTAGTAGCGATTAAAAAATTAGCGCAAAAAAATAAAAAATCAAATTGGTTAAGTGAAGAAATTATGCAAGACCTATATTTTGTCCAGAAATTAAAATTGTATTGTACAATAAAAAGAGAAAACAAAAATATAAATAATTTCTCTATTTTTATTCTATCATATATAACTAAAATTCAGTTCACCAGCATGGAACAAGAAAGTCCGTTTCTTGTTATAGGCAACTGAGAGGCAGCTACGAACGGGAGATAATCCGATTAACCTTTCTCTTCAGCGTGAGGGTTTATCACACCTTCTAATGGACATGACAGTCAAATTGCACTTCTTATCCAGGTTCTTTAAACAGGTGGGCTGAATCTTATCCAGATTTATAATAAATTTAGTTTAATCCTTTATCCAAGTGTGAGCAAACAAAGTTTGCGCCTGAAAGTATCTTCAGGACTGGGTTAAGGTTACCACCTTAACCCAGTCCTGAAGATACTTTCAGGCGCAAACTTTGTTTGCTCACACTTGGATAAAGGATTAAACTAAATTTATTATACTCTAACCAAGTGGAAAATAAACTTTCAACATCTTTCTCTAAATCCAGAGTAATTTATTAAAAAAGGGTGGCACACCAATTGGCAATTCCTATAGGTGGAGATGACCTGCAAATGCTTCTGCCTGATGTCTCGACTTGGGCCTGGCTCCCACTGAAGAGACCTCAATAAAGGTCGAAACCGGTCTGGGTAGTGGCCCTTCCCTTAATGCATAACAATAGACATATCCGCAAGGAGATGTGTTTTGCATTATAGGAGATACTAGGATAGGAGTGTTGGTAGCTTGCTCCACCTTTGCAACGAGTTGCCCTGGTGTGTACCACCTTAACCCAGTCCTGAAGATACTTTCAGGCGCAAACTTTGTTTGCTCACACTTGGATAAAGGATTAAACTAAATTTATTATACTCTAACCAAGTGGAAAATAAACTTTCAATTATCCAGATTTAGTTGGACGTCTATAGACGTCCTAGCCGGTAGGAAGGTTAACCCAGTCCTGAAGATACTTTCAGATGCAAACTTTCACAACAGCATTCACAACACACTTGACATTTTCAAAAATTCTACCTATTTTCATTGTCTTTGTCTTTTTAATGCTGACCTTCATACCATATCTATTACAGCAGTTATTCAATTTAGTCAGGGAATCTTGCAAACTTGTAGTGGATTTATTTAGAGGTATAACATCGTCCGCATAAAGCAAAGAGTTGACATTAACATCTCCAATTCTGATATCATGTTTAATACCACTTTCCTTCATAATGTGATCCATATAGATAATGTACATCCTTGTATCACATCAGATTTAACATTAAACCATCTTCCTGTACTTCCTTCAATTCTAACTGCTGACTTACAACTCAAATAAAGACTAAGTATTGCTTGATATAATGCCCCATTGACACCATATAACTGCAGCGTATTGAATAGCTTCTCTCTTGGCACTTGTCATATGCCTTTTCCAGATCGACAAAACTTAAATACAGCTCTTTGTTATATTCCATTGCTTTCTCAACTATTTGTCATAAAGTGAAGATCTGATCCTGACAGTTTCTATTTGGCATGAATCCAGCCTGTTCTTCACCAAGCTTTTCTTCCACAATTCTTCTCAACCGTTTCTCAAGTATACTTGCATATATCTTACCAGGAACACTCAGTAGGGAAATACCTCTGTAATTCTCTCATTCAATTTTTTTCCCCTTTTTATATATGGGTACTATTAGAGCTCTACTCCAATCATCGGGAATTCATCCCTCTGTCCAGGCTTTCTGAACTATGCAGTGCAGCCACTGTAAGACTTTTATACCACCATACTTCAGCATTTCTGGTTGAATATCATCTATTCCTGCTTCCTTTCCGCATTTGAAGCCTTTGATGGCTTTTTCTACTTCAAGTATGGATATGTATTCCTACTGTATGCCTGTTGAGTGTTTTTTTACCACTGTGCTATCACTGTTTGTTTCATTTAGGAATTTTTTGAAGTAATTACTCCATACTCCATACTTCAAGGATATCTCTTTCTCCCGTTTTCATATCACCTTTATCATCTCTAACTCCTTTTACAACTCTTTCCTCCATTTCTAAGCTTCAACAACCTCCACCTTCTTGATATTTATTTTCTATGTTCTTGCCAAAGTCCTCCCATGACTTTTGTTTAGCTAGTTTTACACAGTGTTTAGCTTTCTTACATTTGCCTCGTATTCTCTAAGAGCAAAAAGCTGACTTATTTGCGAGGAACTTTTGATATGCTTTCTTCTTTTCCTTCACTGCCTCTAACTTCCTGTGTCCACCATGAAGTTCTGATTTTTCTATCCTTGCAGACTACCTCACCACATGCATCTCTGGCTGAATCAATCAGGGTTTTCTTCAAGGCTACTGAATCTCCAAGGTTTGGTTCCTGTTCTCAAACTGTTTCATTTTTTCTTCAATAATCTTTGTGTATTTTAGTCTACAGTTCACATCTGAGAGCTGCTCAACTTTTATTCGCTTTAAAACTTTCTTACATGTTATTCTTTTCAATATGAAATTCTGGAGTTCTAAAATTTGGAGGAAAACCTTAATAGGAATTTAATAATGGTGTAATCTTTTATGTAGTATTATCACAATAGCCTGTGCATATCATATATTTGATGAAGCTCCGGGAAATGAAAATATTTATAACACAGTCATAAAGTCCATAATTTCTAAAATGAATGCTGATCACCGTGCAACACTAAAAGAAATGAAACCACTCCTCACTCTCTTGCTCACAGTTTCCTTTTTTAACTTCCAGGGATAGCTCCTTGTCATCACTCCTTCCTGCTGTTCAACCAAGCAGAACAACTCCCCAGTGTCAATCCTGTAACCACCTCTGAACAGTTTAAAAGTCGCAATCATATCACCTTTTCTTCTTCTACCCACCAAACTCTGCAGTCCACACTCTTTCAGCTGATCCTCATAACTAACATTGTACAGTCCTGAAACCATTCTTGTTATATGCCTTGTATCCTTTCCACAGTTAATTTATCCCTTCAAATCCTGGGGACCAAATCTGAGAACAATAGTATAAGTGTGGTCTGATTAGGGTCTTATACAATAGAATGATAACTCTTTTATCTCTGCAGGTCAACGTCCTTCTCATTATTGCATCAATCCTCTGTGTTACCTTCACCACCTTTGAAATATGTCCCCTGAATTTCAGGTTTCTATCAATCATTAACCCCAGATCTCTTGTCTCCCCCCCTACTCCCCCCAGTATAGCTTCTCCAATAGAGTATGCAGCATTCCATTGACGTGTCCCAAACCTAAAGACCTTACATTTTGTTGCTTTAGACTGAAACCCTCATTCATTAGCCGATCCAATCTGTCTAGCTTACTCAAATCCTCTTGCAGGGTTACCACATCTGCACTATTACTAATAACCCTTCCCAGCTTCACATCATCTGCAAAAAACTGAATACCCCCCCCCTCCTTTGCAGTCCACTGACAATGTCATTGATATAAAGGTTAAACAATATAGGTCCAATATTGAGCCCTGTGTGACCCCACTTGTAACCCTCTGCTTCATTGAAACTGCCCCACCATACACAACTCTCTGATATCTATCGGACAGCCAATCCTGAATCGGTTGACCAATCTGGCATTGAAACCCATGTGCTGCAGCTTAAATATCAGCTTATCGTGGGGAAACCTTTCAAATGCCTTTGCTAAATCCAAGATAATGGCAGTATATGCCTTTCCCTCATCTAATGCTTTTGTAACTTTATTAGAGCATCCCCTTCACAAATCCATGTTGACTCTCACAGATAACATTACCCTCATATGCCCAATGCTGTATACCATCCCTAATTAATTTTTCCAAGATCTTAACAACTACTGATGACACACAAACTGGCCTATAATTAGAAGCTTCCAGTCTGCTACTGCCCTTATGCAATGGCACTATCTTACCTTCATTCCATTCCTGGGCACCTTTCCTGTAGCTTTTCATTGAAAAGCTAGGTCAAAGGAGCTGTCAGTTCTTTAGCACATTCCCTTGAAACTTATGGTGAAATACCATCCAGTCTCACAGCTTTACTGACGTCCAGAATACTCAGTATTTGGAACACGCTTTCCTCCTGCACCTCTAAACCCTTGAACCTGTCCTATCCCTCTAGTATTAAAATATACTCCTCCAGGATGAATACACCAATAAAGTGTTTATTGAACAATTCCACTATGTCCTCTGCATCAGTCACTCTATTCCCATTTTTGTCCCACAATGTCATTCTTTCACAATCATTTCTCCTCCTACATAGCTAAAAAATTCCTTAGGATTTTCTTTGGATTTTAGTGCCAATCTCATCTCGTATTTCATTTTTGCCTTCTTTACCATACTAGTCACTCTCCAGGCCTGTGTCTTATATTCTTCATACATCTGCTCTTCACCTGTCTCCTTATATCTCTTCATAGCCTCTTTTTCACATGCAGTTCCTGTTTAATATTGTTTGTCATCCACCGAATTGTGCCCACTTCTTCACTTGTAGAATACAGCTTACTATTGCTGCTAACAAATATTCCTTCACAATTTCCCAAGCAGTAATGATATCCCGGCCTTCCAATTCCTCCCTCCAGGAAACTTCCCCAAGTTGATGTCTATGACTATTATAATCACCTGCCTTATAATACCACATACGTTCCCATCTCTTTGATACTCCTGCATGTCTATTCATTTTCCAAGTCAAAACCATATGGTCACTCTCTCCAACTGGTGGGAGAGATGTAGAAATATATCGAGATACCATCAAGAACATCAAAACACATGCTGTCGAAGTAATATCCATCATGTATCTTTATAATCTTTCATACTCATAAGGCATATATTCTTAAGCATTAAAAAAAATCTTACTGCTAGTATGTAGAGTCACATGCTAGCAGTAAGTTATCTTTTAGCCTTTTTTTTTAATGTTTTTTACATTTCCTGCTATTTACACTTTTTCCATCAGTCTCCTGGAAAGTGTGAAAAAGGGGTTTTACTGTATATTATTCTAGCCCAGAGGCTTGCTTATCATATTGTTATCAAGTATGTGTCATGACCAATGACTTCAAATTCCCCCATAATGCAGAAGTTACCAAGGCCTTTATACGTCAAATCTAGTTCCTACAAGATCTTCCATAATCAGTGCTTTATGCCAGTGATTCTCAACATAAGGGCATACCTTCCAAAGAGGATGTGAAATACCTAACTGGGGGGAAAACAGGAAGAAAGTGGAAAAAGGAAAAAATGAAAAACTACTTTATTGAAACAAAAGCATTTAATGAGACTATTTATTGACACAAAAAATATAAAAACAAAAACATAAAATACGCTGAAAATAAAATAATAAAATATAATAAAATAAAATATAAAATCCACTGTATTGATTAAATTAGTTATGCTTATGGGAACATACTGATATTTCAAAATATACTGAGCAACTAATTAAAACTAAACAATAACAATGAATCTAAAAATTGATGGATTCCTTGGGCCTGTGTTGCAGAGCAAAGCTTTTCATATGATGGCGATACATTGGAAATTGATACGCTTAGTTCTTTCTATATTTAACTGAGATCTATATTTTGTTTTTAAGGTGGCCACTGCAGAAAACCAGATTTCACAAAGATAAGATGTTGGAAATGGCAAAAGTGCATGAAAAGCTCTTGACTTTAGTGAAGAAAATTCATCATAAACACGACTCAAAATTCAAACAGTGATTTAGATGCAAATTGTCTTTTGATTTCACCACTTGTTGTGAAGTCTATAAATTGTTCCTCTTCTTCAATTGTGAGAAACCTTCAGTGGTAATTTGAAATGGGTTTCTAACCCACTCATACATTGCCATTATGTTGCCGTTGGTTATAAAATAGTTTCTAAAATTCTTTGTCAACATTGTTAAATGATTTTCAATAGTTACAAATAAAACTTTGATGTGTGTTGCTCTCCAGCCTTGCAGGTTTTATAAATGCAGCCGCATTTGCAAACATTTCTAATTTTTGTTGCTTTACCTTTTTGTTCAATCACTCAAGTTTTTTACAAAAAGCATTAACTTTGTTACTCATCTCTAAGATATGTGAATATCTTTGGAGTTGCAGGTTTAATATATTTAGTTTCTCGAATATGTCCACTAAGTAGCTCAATTTCATCACAAGTAAGTGGTCTCTAAACTTCTCTGCTTCTTTGTGATTTTCCTCTTCCAAGAAGATTACTATTTTGTCCCTGTGATAACCATCTTGTCTCACAGTAAAATAGTAAAGCTGAATGTTCGGCTGCAGTCATGTCTTTGCAAAGTTCAGAAAACAGTCTTGATTTTAAGGATCTCATTTTTATATAATTCACCACAGTTATAACTGTTGTTAACACAATGTTTAGACCAGGACTCATTTCCTTTGCAGCAAGAGTTTCTCTGTGAATCATGGAATGTGTCGAAATATATTGTGGGGATTTTTCCCTCGCAAGGGAAAAATGTTATGTCTAGAAGGTTTAAGGACATAACTTGAGCACCATCAGTGCAAATTCCAACACAATTTTTCCACTGTATAATTTTGAATTTTGTCCAGTATTTTGAACAGTTCAGGTGCTGTGGTTCTTCTTTCTATTGGTTTACAAAACAATAACTCTTCAACTGCTGATAATCCACTGCAATATTGAACATAAACAATTAAATGACAATCCCTATTACTATCTGTTGCCTCGTCAACCTGAATTGAGAATAATTGGTCACAAAGCTTTGACAAAAGTTGTTGCTGTATCTTCACATATATACCAATTCGCCAAGCAACAGTGTCATTTGATAGAGATGTGCACTGTAGTTGTTTAGTTAAACTTTCTCCAAGCACAGTTTCCACAATATTAATCGTAGCTGGCAGAATTAGGTCTTCTAATTCTTTATTTTAGGTCTTCTAAAATAATGTGTAGTTTTTTGCACCTAGCATATTTTATATGCAACTTTGCAAGAAGCTAATAAAGTTTTCTCATTTGCAGACAAAGCTTTTTTAATGCTAGATTTTTGCTTTTCAAAACATTTCAGTTTGACAGCAAAGACCTCTCGAGGCTTGTTAACATACTCCTTATGAAGTGTTTCCAAATGTCTTTTAATTTTATTCGGTTTCATGCTATTAGCCGTAAAATTTGCAAACAAATAACACACAGTGGTCTTTCTTCATCATTTACTCCAGTCTTTGTAAAACCAAAATCTAAATATTCTGCTGCATACTTTCTTGATTTTACTTTTGGAGTGATATTCTATGAACCTGAATTTGTTGACGTTGATACTCCACAGTCGTCAGATGCCTTCTTATGTTCAATTAAAAATTTATCCAGTTTTCTACACTAGGAAAGATTGTTTTTATACTTTTATCACAGTCGTTGCAAATAGGAATAAAATAACGCTGACCATGAACTTCTCACTGTTGGTCACTGATGCCGTGTTACTGCTGTCTTGCCATTTCATGCCTTTCTTGCACTAACAACATTTCCAGAACATTCAAGACGTCCTGTGTTGAAATCGTGAATGTTTCCGAAAGGCCGATACGATTCAACGGTCTGTGCAGTGATGCCAGATTTATACAATTTTCGAAAAATTTGATGACGTATTTAAATTTGTATGAATGTTTAAAAATGTTAATTAATTCCCAGTTTTTTTGCTAACTTTATTTTTTGCTAACTGATACTGACACACGCATGAAAGAAGGTTGAGAAACACTGCTTTAAGCACTTTATATCCTTACCATATTTTTTTTTGGTTGAGAGTAATCTCATCAACTTCAATGTCACCAAAACACATTCTTCCTATCTTATTTCACACAATAAAGATCACACTTCGCCTTCCTTCTCTTTTGATATTCACATCTTTGCACAAGACCATATCTCTCTCTCTCTCTCTCTCTTTGGGCCGATTTTCACCTCAAGTAGTTAAAAAAAAAAAAAACTAGGTCATTTTTTACTCCAGACATTATCTCTCTAAAACTCTTGATGCTATAAGCCAGAAATGCTCAAACATGGTTTAAAAGGTTTACTTTGGCTACATTACATAATTCAGAAGGTTGATGAATTTTAGAATATTGGAGTAGAGCTAACCTAGTACCTATCTGTAAAAAAAAATGAAATAATACTTGAAAATCACAAAGCAATTTCCCACTGATTGTTCCAGGTAAGATTTATCTGAGCATACTTAAGAAGAGGGTAACAAAAATTTCAGAAGAGAAACTTGGAGAGGAAGAAGCTAAGTTCCTCTTCCAAGTTTCTGAAATTTTGACATCTTTGATAGAGTTAATGAGATCAGTGAGAGTAGAGGACTTAAGCTAATCCCTGGTGAGATGAAGATTATGAACCTTGAGGGAAGTATAGACCGAGATGGTCTGACGTATATATTATTGGAGAAATAATTGAGGTCAGCAAATTTGAGTATCTGGAATCCATTATTAATATGAAGAATTGCCATTCAGAAGATTAGGGATGGCTAGGACAATGGTTAGAAACTTACTTAGTCTGGATGGTCAGATTTGTCACCATAGGAACAAAGCTCATAGCTGCATCTATTTTTTATTTATTTTTTTTTCATGAGCTACTTGGGGATGTGAAACTTTGAAACTAAAGAAGTCTGATAAGAAAAGGATAGCTGCTTTTGAGTGTAGTGTTACAGGAGATCACTAAAGATTTCATACACTGAAAGACAAATGTATTACTCCTAGAAAGGAAAGGTACGATATTATGACTCCTTATGAGCATCAACAGAAATAGTCTAATACTTTGGAGACATAAAAAGAATAGAATTCAAACTTCTCAAAACAGAGGGTAGAGTTTCTGAGAAAAGGAGTAGTAGGACTCTCAGTGAGATGGATGGATAGAGTGACAGGTCTTCAGAAAATCCCACAGTAGTACCACCTGTCAAAAATGTGTTTGTATCATCACCAAGGTATGGAGCAACTATATGATGTCTGCTGAGGTATAAATGAAATTATAATGTATTATTGTTGCTAAGGATGTAGCGGTGTTTTGATTGTAGCCTGTAGTTATAAAGGGTGTCCCAAAATTCACGCAAGATTTAAATTTAGCGCCATTTGTGCGGTAAAGTGTTGCCAACGAGAAAAAAAGACAGCGTGACAGCTGACAGCTCAGGGTTATTAAAAATGGAGCACTACACAAAAGAACAATGCATTTTCATTGTTGAGCAATATTTTAAAAATAATAAAGGTTTGGCAGCTACAGTTCGCAATTTTTGTACAAAATATGGTCGGAATAGTGATTTAACTTCATCAACTGTGAAAAGATTAATTCAAAAATTCAAGGAAACTGGATCAATTAGTGATCTTATACACTCTGGTCGTCCTTCAACAAGTCCTTCAACAGAAAACATCGAAGCAGTTCGTGAGAGTGTTGCTGAGAGTTCAGGAACATCAATTCAGCACCGTGGTCTTGAATTGGGCATTTCAAGAAGCTCTCTACAGCATATTCTCACGAAAGATTTGCATCTTTATGCTTACAAAGTTCAATTGACTCAAGAACTGAAGCCTACTGACCACACAACGAAGAGAGTTCGTTGACTGGATTATAGAACAACAACAAGTGGATGCTTATTTTTCGAACAAAATCATCTTCAGCAATGAGGCTCATTTTCATCTTGATGGCTTCGTTAATCAACAGAATTGTCGCATTTGGGGTTCAGAAAATCCACGAGTGATTGTTGAGAAACAAATGCATCCACAACATGTTACTGTTTAGTACGGATTTTGGGCTGGAGGCATCATCGGTCCATTCTTCTTCGAAAATGCGGCTGGTAAGGCAATAACAGTTAATGGTGCTTGCTATTGCGACATGATAATCCAGATCTGCAAGATATGCATCCATATCTTGCAATTTGTGCCTAAATTGCAAGATATGGATGTGGACAACATGTGGTTTCAACAAGACGGTGCCATATGCCATACAGCCCGAGAAACAATTCAATTACTGCATGAGTCATTTCCTGGTCGTGTAATTTTCTTTTGGTGATCAGAATTGGCCACCCAGATCATGTGACTTAACGCCATTGGACTTTTTTCTTTGGGGTTTTTTGAAGTCTAAGGTTTATGCCAACAAGCTCACGACCACCCATGCCTTGAAGGAGGAAATTGAGCGCTGTATCAACAAAATTCAGCCACATTTATGCAAAACGGTCATGGAAAATTTCGACAAAAGAGTGTATGTGCCAGCAAAGCCGTGGAGGCCATTTACCCGATATGCTATTCCATGCATAACCCTATACTGTATACTTTATGAATCAATAAGAAGTTACAATTTTTAATTAAAAACCTGTGTTTTCTATCAAAATTACTTCTTGCATGAATTTTGGGACACCCTGTATAATAGTGCTTCACTTTTTTTAGACTGGATGTAGAATTGTTTTTTTGCTGTTTATCTTTATTTTTGTTGCTTTGTTGTTGCATATTTTAGTGTGTGAAAAGTGTGATAATAGGCTAGAGCATTTCAAAAATCCGGAATAGCATCAACAAAAAAGTAGTCAGGAAAAAAAAGAGTGCCAGGAATGATAGTAAAGGAAGCAGAATAGAAGAACTCAGTCTAGCAGTTTCCAAATTGTGCAGTGCCAAACCATGTGTCACCACAGCAAAAACTTGGATGTTTTTTCAAATGGCTACTATGTTTTTAACACTTTGCAAGTATTTAATAAGTAGTTTGGACTAACTACTTAATAAATGGAACTTATTATTTTGCTTAGGGCACAATGAAAAAAAGTTACTCAGGCACTAAGGGTGCTGCAGACTGAGAAAGTTTTGGAACCTCTGGCTTAGTCAAGAGTGACAATGAAATAGAACATCTAAAGAAGCAGTTGACTTATGTAAAATGAAAAGCCTCCCTGCACCCTTTTAGGTTAGACTTTTCAGTAATGTTTGGCAGACATCAAATGGAATTGTCTCCATTCCTCCATCAAAGTAGCACTGGGTTCAGCGACAGATCAAGGATGTGCTGCTCTGGACCTCATCACCAATTTGTCCCACAGGTGTTCGATGGGGGTTAAAGTCAGGACTCTGCACAGGGCAGGGTAGTCGTTTAACACCTATCTCTTCATACCATTCCATAATAGCTGCAACTTTGTGCCTTGGGCATTGTCGTCTTGATAGTAACGTCTGTTCCATAAAACCTCCACAGTATAGGCAGCACCTGATTATCCTGAATATCAAGGTACTGAGCTGCCTTCATGGAACATGGACAATGACCAGTGGTCCCATTCAAAATCAGCTGAATGCATCCCACACCATACTCCTCCACCACCAAACTTTACTATGGGTACCTTGAAAAACCTCGTCACACTTTTCCTTAATTTCTAGGGATGACCTCTTGTTCTTCCATCACTATCACACAACTGAAACATTTCCCCTGCATATAAAAACCTTTTAGAAATTTAATTGTTTCTATCATATCCCTTCTTCTCCAAATATCAACCACCCTCCAATCCACAAGCTCTCAATCTATCAATGTAGGGAGCATTTTTTACATCACTCACCAACTTAGTCACTCTCCTCTGAACCCTCTCCACAGCCTCCTCATCTCCAAGGAATCCAGGTGAACCAGACCTGAGCACAGTAATCCAAATGTGGAAGTATCAACATTTTATAAAGGGGAATAATAACCTCTTTATCTCTGGATGTTAGTGTTTTTCTCAATAACCACATAACCCTATGTGCAATCTTGGACACCTTTGCAATGTGTCCCCTAACTTCATCTCCCTATCTACCAGCACCCCTAAGTCCCTAACCTCATCGATCTCTTGGATACCGTTCCATCAGTGTAGTACACAGCTGGTAATCTTTTAATCCCAAAATGTATAACTTTACACTTTTCCACATTGAACTGACATCCATTACCTTTTGCCCATTTTACCAGCTTATTTATATCATCCTGCAAACTCTCAACATCTGATTTTTTATTGCGCTACCCAACTTTGCATCATTACCAAACAACTGAATATCTCTCTTTAAGCCATTTTCTATATCATTTACAAATTAAACAACAATGGCCCAAGCACAGAGCCCTGAGGCACACCACTGGTTGCCTGCCTCATCCTCGACTCTGCTCCTCCACACACCACCTTTTGGTATCTCTCTCTGAGCCATTTTCCTATCCATATCACCAGTTTAGTATCCATCCCCATCTGCTCCAATTTGTGCAACAGTATTCCATGGGGAATCCTGTTAAAAGCCTTAGTAAAATCCAGAAGTACCACTGTATAGCCATTTCCTTTGTCCAACTCAGATGTCATTCTATTATAAAAAGCTAATAAATTGCTAAGGCGGGATCGACCTTTAACAAAACCATGTTGGTCCCTATAGAGTATCATATCCTGATCCACCCATTCTTGTATTTTGTCCAACTTTTCCAATACTTTTACCACCAATCCCGAGATGGTGATTGGTTTGTAATTAACTACTGCAGTTTTAGAGCCACCTTTATGCAAAGGAACTACTTTGCCTTCCTTCCACTCCCTACCATACCAGAATTCAAGCTTAAGTTAAATAACCAAGTAAGAGGTGTTGACAATTCCTTTGCACATTCATGCAACACCCGAGCTGATATTCCATCTAAACCTAAGCAGTGTTTGCATTTAAATTTTGCAGTATACTAAGTACCTCTGATTTCTTAACTTCAATTTTCACATTAGTTATTGCTACAAGTACAGAGATATCCTCACTTGGGTGATAGACTTTTGAAAAGTGATCACTCACTAACTCTACTATACATATGAATTTGTCACCTCAATACCATCAGCACCCACTAAAATTATCCTTCTGAAGTCATTCTTCCTTTTACTTGCCACATAGTGGAAGAACTCTTTGGGATTACCTTTGATCTCCTTGGCTAAGGTCTTCTCATAATCTGATTTAGCTTTTCTTACTATGCTGGTAACCTTCCTAGCTTGAGCCTTGTACTGCTCATGGGTGTACTGATTGCCTTTCTCCTTGTAAATTCTCCATAACATTTTCTTTTTTTTGCAGATCAAGCTTGATACTACTACTACTCATCCATCTAATGCCTACCTTGTTTGTCTTCCTGACCATGGGAACACAATCTGATATTTCCTTCCTCAGATACCTGCTGATTTTTTATCCCATGCACTGTTAACATCTTTTCCTTGCAATATGTTCTGCCATGGGACGGCTGCAGGCTCACTCCGAAGCTTGTTATAATTGACCTAACCTGTAGTTCTGTATGTACTCCTTAAGAGAGAAATCCATAAATTTTACAACTTCCCACGTCAATACTACATGATCGCTCTCACCAATTGGAGGTAACGAGGACACCTTACTTATGCATATATCCTCTGAACCAGTAACCAAGTCCAACACTCTCATACCAGAATGATATATGCACATAAACACAAGAAAAATATTTAATTAACCAAATATTTCGGTCTAGAAATAGCAGACCATCCTCAGTGGTATTACAAGAACAGTTTTAAAAAATACAAGCTAGAATACTAACAATAGATAGTTTAAAATAGAACACGCCGCGTGATAAGTATGAAACGCAATATTTTGAAGTAGACATGATTCGAAAAAAAAAAATTAATGAGTAATCTTGATTAGACTTTCCCAGATTTTTGATATAGATATATAGTCATTACGATTCAGGTTGGGATGATGGAGCAAGGCCTCCACACTTTCCTTGAACAAACTTTCAAACCTATAACAGGATCTATGCAAGAGGCGAGTCCTGGACCAAAGGATGCTGTGGTCAGTTTCAATCCCGTGCTGAGCCAATCCAGACTTTTCAGGTTTTGTTATAAAGAATGGAGGATTGATGTTCTTGGATTCTTTTTTCAAGAGAACGTCCAGTTTTTGTCCAAAATAGGAGAGATCACAGTTGCAAGGAATTTGATAAACTCCAGGAAGAGAAAAAGTTGAGCGTTTGTCTTTAGGAGTTTATCAAATTCCTTGCAACTGTGATCTCTCCTATTTTGGACAAACTGGACATTTTCTTGAAAAAATAATCCAAGAACATCATTCCTCCATTCTTCACAACAAACCTGAAAAGTCTGGATTGGCTCAGCATGGGATTGAAACTGACCACAGCATCCTTTGGTGCAGGACTCGCCTTTTGCATAGATCCCGTTATAGGTTTGAACGTTTGTTCAAGGAAAGCATGGAGGCCTTGCTCCATCGTCCCAACTGAATCGTAATGACTGTATATCTATATCAAATATCTGGGAAAGTCTAATCAAGATTACTCATTATTTTTTATTTTTTATTTTTTATTTTTTTCAATCATGTTTCTACTTCAAAATATTCCATTTCATACTTAGTTTAAAATAGAACATGCAATATGCTGCATGATGTTATATCACTATCTATTGTTAGTATTCTAGCTTGTATTTTTTAAAACTGTTCTTGTAATACCACTGAGGATGGTCTGCTATTTCCAGACCGAAAGATTTGGTTAATTAAATATCTTTCTTGTGTTTACGTGCATATATCATTCAGTCTTATGTCACAAGTATCCTTAAAACAGCAAACTCTCATACCACGTGTCCCTTCAGTTATGTGCTGTTTCAAGTAATTATCTTGTAGAAGATGTATGAATTCCATTTTCTTTTTTGCCACGTGATATTTCCTTCTTCCAATTGATATCACCATAATTAAAATCCCCCATAATAATCACTAACTCTGCACTCATTGCACTAATTTGCTGATGCATGAATTCAGTATCGCCCCCTGGCCCGTAGCAGCAACCAACTGTATATTTGTTAAAAATACCAAGCTATTTTAAACCTGGTTTTACTCCATTTCCCAAGTAAGCAAACAGACAAGCAAGTCCCACTGATGAGACCTCAATAAAGGTCGAAACCAGTCTGGGTAGTGGCCCCTTGCCTTTAATGCAAAACATTATACATCTCCTCCAGGAGATGTGCTTTGCATTAAGGATAAATATTAAGATTAGTGATCAGAGCTTATTCTACTTTTACCAAGAGTTGCCTTGGTCTTGCACTACTTTGAGGGTCAGCTAGACTTCCAATATGTGCAGGCGCAAACTTGACTTGTTTGTCTGTTTGCTTACTTGGGAAATGGAGTAAAACCAGGTTTAAAATAGCTTGGTATTTTTAACATTTATTATACCCAAGGTAAAATACTTTCTACAACTGTATATTTGGTTGTGTTCGTCACTATTTCACACCAGATTGCCTCAAATGTACTATCATTCACATGTCTATCATCTTGATATACTACTTTCTTTGGTTGCAAATCATCAACTATCATCAGCAGTACTCCTCCCCCTGTTCTATATTCTATCCTCCCTGAAAAGCAGTTTTACAACACAGTTTAGAATGAACTAGATATAAGATTTTAGTTGTTTTAAAAATTATTACAGTCTTCTAAAATTATTCTGAAAATCATAGAATGCAAGAAACCAAGTATTTAAACTATGTTCATTATGAAATTGCTGTAAACTGTAATGCTGGCAGTAAAGACTAATCCCTAAAGAAGCAATACAACAATATCTAGTGAAGCCCACGATACTGCCAGTATGCTTGGTTGACTGTGTGTTAGTGCTGTTAGTCTGGGAACTTTCTCATACTTTTTCTCATGTGTATATTTTGATAAGTAGCAGATATTAATCCTCCTTTCAAAATTTTTCTGCCTAGCTATAGTAATCAGACCATGCTATAGCTTCATTAAGATTTTTTTGCAGAAACTGGAAAAAAAAATAAAAAGATTAAAAACAGTAAGTTTTGATCGATAGAATAGCTACATTAGAATCAATGGCCTCTGGAACAAGAGTCATGTCAGTTTTCAGTAATACAAAGATGCATTTCTAATTGGGAAGTACACATTCTCCTATATGGTGTATTTTAGGATTTGGTTTTACTGCTCAGTAGTCGTGTCTGGTCTCTTTTTACTCTCATTATATGTGGACATGTAGAAAATATTAATGGAATTTTTTTTTTTTTTTTTTTTGTCAAAAGAATTTGTCAGCCTTCTTTGTCAGCCTTCAGAAGATATCAAAGAAAATTTAGTAGGAATTGCAACGAAATTCATACTAAATTGCATGCATACCATCTTGTACATGCTTTCAAATAAATATTTCAATAATTAACAGATATTAATCTATTATTTGAAGTCTTTTTGCTATGATCTACAATCAAAAGATTGCTTTAATATTTGAAACCCTTAGTGTGTTGTCTTTTGATTGCATCAAGATGTATCGATCACCAAAAGACTTCATAAGTATGCATTGTTACCTAGACATTGCAGAAAGTGTAGAGATAATTATGCTGGAAAGTGATTATATAAAATTGCATTCCACCAATTTTTATCCTTTCATTTGAAAGAAGTATTTCTCCCAATGAAAGTCTAAGGTTTTAATATTTTTTAATTATTGAAATTTTTGAATTTAATTTTTTTAATTAAAAATTATTGAATTTTTAATTGTTGAATTTTTGATTTAATGACTACAAGAAACATAAAAATACTTTATTCATCTTAGAAATTTCTATTAGTTTCATGTGCCAATAGGTATACTTTGTTAGGAGCTTACTGAATGTTATAGATCAAAAAAAAAAAAAAAGCTAGCGTTTTGGGAAATGTATCACATTAAGTAATGAAAGAATACAACAAATGATAAAACTAAACTAAACAGTGAACACATGAAAGCAGGTGTTATTAGTTGGTACATTATGTTACCTGCTTTGTAACATAATGAGTGTCATAGCTGATCTGTAGGTGTCAGATTTTTGATTCAATGAAACCTAGCAAAATGAATCCTGGATTTTTATTCCACTGAGTAGCAGTGTGCAACATTCTGGAAGCCTCTTTGAATTTTATTTTATTTATTTATTTTTTACAAAACAGTTTTCCTTACGGATTGGTTATGTTTTGATACAATGCATTTCTGTATTTTGTTTTTTTTCCTAAAGTTTTTTTTTTTTTGACATCTTTATTTAAAGACGTTGAAAAGAAATGAGAACACAATGTGAATTAGCTTTTCACACAATCAGTGACAATCATCTGGTACTTCAGCATATCTTTAGCAGATTTGCCTTACGTTGATCATAACTGTTTTGTCAGCAAATTTGAGGAGTTCTGAAATGCTGCATGCTCCTATTTTAATGCCATAAAAATCCACACTTGATCCTGTATCAGGTTTGGTCTTCATTTATTAGGAATCTGACATCTATGAACTTGGGCTCAGATATGCATTACGTTAGGTGTGGCAGTACCAAGTAATATACCTGCTTTTGCATATTCATTGTTTAGTTTAATTTTATCATGTGTTGTATTCTTTCATTGCTTAATGTAACATGTTTACCTTCTCTACCTTTTTTAATTTTGTATAAAATTTAGTGAATTCCTAATGAAATGTACCTGTTCACACATGAAACTAGTAGAGATTTGCAAGGCGAATAAAGTATTTATTCATCTTGCAAATTTATTTTGCAAAAGTATTTTGGTTGTGCTGTTATAACTAAAAGGTAAGAAATTGCATGATATGCTAATTTTGAAATTTTAGGTGTAATGACATACCTTCAAGCTTTATTAGTATTTTTTCTTCATGCCATGTGATCATTAAACTAAAAACATATTATAAAAAATGCTATATAAACATAAACAGTGTCATTTATTGGTTGAATAGGTAGTATATCTGCTATTGAGCCAGGAGTTTGAATTGCAGCATGCTAATGGATGTTAGCAAATATCTTTATGTGATATATGAATTTTAGTGTCCAGTATGACACTAATCACCTTGCTTATTAAAGGTGTGAAGTTTTTATGTGATCCTGCCCATAAAATATTGTAAACTTATCATACACATTGTGCCATAGGTGGACTTAGGATTTTTTTCTCCATTTTTATTAATTTTAGGTAATTTTTTTCTTGTATTATTATTAATAATAATTATTAGAGACTGTGCAGCTCAGTGGATTTGGCATTTGCACACCATGGCTCTTGACCGCATGAAGAGACTTGTTTCAAATCTAGTTGGCAACTAGAGGAAATTTTTCTAAGCCTTTTTTCAACTGGTTTCTGCATTAGTCGATCTCTGGCACGTGCAAGCAAATTTTTTCTTCTGGAAACTCAGGTTTTTCATCCCATAAACTCAAGAAAATCAACTGTATAACCCACACTATTTCAGACATTAAAATATATTGTGTTAGGGGCCATGACATGGCGCCACTTGTTGAGTCGTCTCTCTTCACTGCGTGCTGCTTAATTAGCGATAGCCTTGGGCCAGCTGTCTCTGATTGGCTACCAGTGGAGATTGAACTGCCCACTCAGTCTCCAAAATTAGACAGAGCTAAAATGGACTCACCTACTCCCTATATGGGAATAAAATACGTTAGCTGATTTGATTATTATTATTTACATAATCCTGAAACCTAACTCTAGAGACCAAACATAGAACTTTTTTTTGGTCTCACACTGGGTGATGAGATTCATCATCTATGTAAAGACACTGGCAGACTTTCATGCCCACAGTAGAATTAGAACCTACAGATTGTTAGTTGGAGAGTAGCTATACCAACCACTTAGCCAACTAGACTGGCTGTGTCTTGAAAAACGTTTTCTGTTTGGCCTCTAGAACAGGGTTTCTGAATCATCTAACCAATAGTTACATTAGCACCATTAAAATTGGCATAGCTGTGTGGTTACAGCTATATTAATAGTCTGAAAAATATTGATTACTATTATTGTCTTTATAGACCATCTGTAGTTTGATTTATTCTGTGTAGGTAATTTTGCATTCTCAGTTGTAATTTCTGTGATAATGACATCTTATACATTTTGACTAGGTTATTTATTTTAATTTCTCATTTTTATGGTGTGAAGTTTTTTTTTTTTTTTTACCTGTTAGGAAAGCAAAGATTTATTGTTTTAGATTTCTGTTAATTTTTAGTGGTTTCGTATGAAACTAGCTAATTTTTATTAACAATTTGTGTATTTTTATTTACAGCTGTACTTTTCCGCTTCAATAGTTTCTCTTTTATCTACCTCATTTTGTTACTGTTGGGCCCGATATTACCACTTTCTCCTACAAGCAATATAAATATCGGTGAGTAATTTATTTTTGATTTTCATAAAAAAATTATTTTGCTTGAGTAATTCGTATTTAAGAAATTTTGTTTTGCATATATCGTTATAATGACAGTATTAAGGAAGTAGCAGATATGGATCACCTTGGTGATTGACTTGGGAGAATAGTTTCTGAGAAATCTCAGTGAATTGTATACAGGCAAGTAGTATTCAAGAAAAGAATGATGATTACAACTGTTATCATAGGATTCCCTTCTGCTTTACTCACATACAGATAAAGTGTATATGGTTTCATCATTATTTTCTGCTGTGTACCTTCAAGAGATGTACTGAATTATGTGATGGCCCAAGACATTTAATGGTTTGTTACTAGTTTACTGCACTTTCTTTCAGATTGGTTTATTTGTCTCTTGTGTTATATGTGAAGTCACTGATATGATCATCAGTCACATTTTAATCTTCTAAAGTCCACTGCTAATCATTTTCACTTCAGATATACCTTTTTTGATAATCCTTTATTTTCCATTCTATTTAAGTGATTATATCTTTATGTTCATATTAATTATTTTCTATTTGTTTGTGACTGTATTTTAATTTTCATACCAGGAAAATTTTTTATAATAAACAATTTTATTATGTATGCTATACTCGACTACAAGGTATTGAATATTAATTTTGTCATGTTCTTCAGTATCTTCATTTTTAATATACAGAGTGGCCCATAAGTCACGAAGGGATTTAAACATGTAATCTTTTTTTTATTTATTAATTATCTTTATTATTATTTTTTATTTTATTATAATGAAATACAAAATCTGGAGAGTTTTTTATTAGGCATGAAAAAACCACATCACACAAAAAACCTTAAATTTTCGGCTTCACAAAGACGGTATCCTTTCTATGCCATGTTCCATGACAGCTGTTAATGTTTCTGGCTGCAGCACTGTGAGGGGGGGGGGGGGGAGGAGATACCTGAAGGAAAAAATGTATGTGAACAAGCCCCAGACAATCCAGCGGCTGAAGGAGACCTAATTCATGCAGTGCCCTAAAAAGTGCCCTAATTTCATGCAGAAATTAGGACACTTCAGCAAGAAACATTATTGTGATTATTATTTGACACCTCCAGGGAGTCCAAGGACTCATCGAGAGAGGGTACCTGCTCTACAAATCCGTCTCCACCATTCAATCACCAACTGACCTCAACTGCAATAACGCCATCTACCTCAACCACCACCACTACCACTGGTATTTCCACAGGCAATCACAAACATCCATGGCCATGGCGGGATTCGAACCTGCAGCCTTTTGGCTAGAGAGTGGATACTCTAACCACTCGGCCAATTAGGCCGGCATTACCATTAACAACTTTCATGGAACGTGTCACAGAAATGTAAAGCCTTCATCTTTGTAAAGCCTAAAATGAAAGGCATTTGTGTGATGTGGTTTTTCATAACTAATAAAGAAATCTCCAGGTTCTGTATTTCATAATAACAAAAAAAAATAAAAATAAAGTAATTAATTCTTAAATATTTGAACCCCTTCCTGACTTATGGGACACCTTGTAGTTCAGCCATTGCTCATTTATTCTTCTAATTTTTGTTTGGAATTTCATATCTCTGGTTTATCAGTCTGGAAAAACCATTTTTTTTCTGGCTAACTGATTTTTTTGATCCAAATGTTAAAACACATAGTTGATCTTTTTATTATGAGTTATATGCCAAATTTCCACTCACTTGGGTAATTTGGTTACAGACTCCTGAAATGAATGGTAGATTTATTTATGTGGATAATATTATCTTCATAACAAATTAAGCGTAATATTCCCTATTTGATCACTTCCCATTTTCCTTTATAATGTGGGTCATATAGATTATAAATAACAGTTCAAGTAATGTACATTATTAAATTCTAACTTCTGACCCCTCCTCATGTAGTATCTGTCTGTAGTGGAGGGGCCCTCCCAGTGATGGCACTGGCCATTTTCATTCTTCTTATTTTTCTTTGCTTTACTGTTCATATTCTTTGTTCTACTTCTCCTGAGTCTTTTACACTATCTGACCACGATTGTTGGGATCCATCACCCTCTGCCATGCGATGTGACCTGTGGACATCTAGAAAAAGGGATCCTGGTAATCTTGCACTACTTTGTATCTGCTTCAACAAGATGGGCAGTCCTGGATGACCTAGCCAGATCAGGCAGCTAGTGGGTTTTGCCTTCAAGAGTCAACAGTGTTGCAATAAGTTTCCCATCCCATGGTTCAGTGGTTGAGGCTCATGTCTTGTTTTAGTGCCAGTATAGTGTCTGGGATAGCCTTGGCATTCCTCTCCTATAGGGGCAGCATAGCTTTGTATAAAGTAGGTCTTGTCTCAGTAATTTGTTCACATTTTATAATAAGATGACAGCAGAATTGGATAAAGGAAACGGCTACACTATGATACTGCTGAACTTTGCAAAGGCATTTGACAGAATATAATATACGAAACTATTACATGAGTTGGAGCAAAGGGGATGGATGCGAGGCTGGTGGCATGGATGGGGGTGGGTAGACATCAGAGAGTGATTCTCGTAGACAGGCTTATACGTTTGTTATGCATTATTAAAACACTTAAGGAATTGAACAACGTAGTTAAGGATATAAATTAAACTATACTTTAATAAATATTTTCCGATATTTCGGCAACGTCATGTTGCCATCTTCTAAAGGAACTTACAAAAAAAGGCACATGCATGTAGGTACTACAAACACAGTAATTGGGAATGAAGAGATGAAGCTATTGTTCTCCTTAAAGTCCTGATGGTGCCCTCTAGCGGGCTAAGTAGGTGTTCTTGGCCGTTGGGCTGAGGGTCTGCTGATGTAAGCTTCCCAAATTTGGGGCAGTCGCATACAACCAAATTTGTTGAGGTTTGGAGAATTTCTTAGGGCTGAGGCTGATTCCATAAATAGTCTTTCAAATTTGTATTTGCTACGGTGTATTACTGTAGCTTTCTTCCACCTTATTCTGTGGCGTGTATCCAGAGCATGGTCTGCAAGACCAGAATGGCTGTACTTGTGAAACCGGATGTAGTCCTTGTGTTCAGAAATTCTGATATTCGTTGTCCTGCCTGTTTGGCCAAAGTAAGACAGTTTATAACTGCAAGGGACCTGGTATACACAGGTAGGTGTAGGGGAAGTGGTTGGTCTTTAGTGGAGCAGATAAGGGATGCCAATTTTCTGTAAGGTTTGTAACAGGAGGTCAGGTCATGCTTTTTTAAGATTTTGGTAATCTTTTCCGAGGTGCCTCGGATGTAGGGAATGGTGATGGATTTAGAGTAATCCTTGTTGCGGAGGGTGTGGGATCTGTGGTTTGTAGGTTCTAACATTTTTGGACTTTTTTTGGGGGGGGGGTAGCCATTGGCTGAGAAAGTGTTGAGGATGTGATTTAGTTCAGTGTTTAGGGCCAAGTCGTTTGAACAGATTAGTTTAGCCCTGTTTTATAGTGTTTTCACTACTCCATATTATTGTGGGAGGGGGGGGGGGATTGTTGGTGAATGGGTGGGTTTTCTGTAAACTGAGAAAACCGAGGTTCCATTAGGCTGGCGGGTGACTAGTGTGTCTAGGAAAGGGAGGCTGTTTTTTTTCCTCTTTTTCCAGGGTAAAATTTGATTCTGGGGTTGGTTGTTTAAGTGTGTTAAGAAGGATAGAAGTGTTTCAGAGCTATGTGGCCAAATAGCAAACACATCATCAACGTAGCGAAGCCATATAGTTGGTTTTTTGTGGAGCAGAGGCTAAGGCTTTTTCTTCAAAGGTCTCCATAAGAAATTGGCCAAGGGTGGGGTCTATTTTACATGACATCTCATGTACCGCTGCCGACAAAGAATTTGAAAAAAATATGAGGCCGACAGATGAAAAAATTCGAAAAATTAAAAAATGAACTCTACAGACTTTCCAAAACTTGCTACCAATACCATAATCAATCTTTCTTCAGTCACCCTGAAGCAATCAATGTGCTGTCACGTGGCCACAACTTCACCGTTGCTCCCAAAAAAATACCTAGTGAGGATATTATGATCCAGATCGAATGCAGAATCCGCCACCTTCCACATCATGTCGCCAACAGTGTAAGACTGGATGTAGCTTGTGTTCTTTCCAAAGCAATCCCACCAAAAACCAACATATCCAACAAGGAATATAAAGCTCTACAGGAAATGAAGAATAATAAAGAAATAGTTATCACCAAAGTGGATAAGGGAAATGCAGCTGTAGTCCTTAACCAAAAGGACTACACAGGAAGCTGAATGCTCTTCTATTAGATCAGGCTACTTACCTCCCCATCAATTACAATTCCACCAACTCTCAAATTAGAAAACTTCACAGGCTCCTTAAGAGAGTCATTTCTTGGCCTGTAGAAGTTACCAACAGATTAAGCCATTTAACTCTATACCCCCCCCCCCCCCCCGTATTTACGGACTCCCAAAAATACATAAAGAAAATGTGCCATTACGTACCATAGTGGATGGCATTGATTCCCCCACATACAAATTAGCTAAACATTTGGCCAAAGAGCTCACACACTATACTGGCAACACACCATCACATAAAAAACTTAGCTCATTTCAAAGCCAGCATAGAAAACTTTACACTTCAACGGACTGACATAATGGTCAGCTTTGATGTCTCCTCTTTATTCACAAATGTCCCACTCAAGGAAACTTTAGAGCTAATCCAAGCTAAATTTTCTCCCGATATCTCAGCCTTATTTCAGTTCACAATGAACTCAGGCTATTTCGTTTGGCAGGAAAAATTCTACAAACAAATAGAGGGGACAGCCATGGGTTCACCATCTCCCCACCCTTGGCCAATTTCTTTATGGAGACCTTTGAAGAAAAAGCCTTAGCCTCTGCCCCACAAAAACCAACCATATGGCTTTTGCTACGTTGATGATGATGTTCGCTATTTGGCCACATAGCTCTGAAACACTTCTATCCTTCTTAACACACTTAAACAACCAACACCCCAGAATCAAATTCACCCTGGAAAAAGAGGAAAAAAACAGCCTCCCTTTCCTAGACACACTAGTCACCTGCCAGCCTAATGGAACCTTGGTTTTCTCAGTTTACAGAAAACCCACCCATTCACCAACAATCCCCCCCCCCACAATAATATGGAGTAGTGAAAACACTATAAAACAGGGCTAAACTAATCTGTTCAAACGACTTGGCCCTAAACACTGAACTAAATCACATCCTCAACACTTTCTCAGCCAATGGCTACCCCCCCCCCCCCAAAAAAAAGTCCAAAAATGTTAGAACCTACAAACCACAGATCCCACACCCTCCGCAACAAGGATTACTCTAAATCCATCACCATTCCCTACATCCGAGGCACCTCGGAAAAGATTACCAAAATCTTAAAAAAGCATGACCTGACCTCCTGTTACAAACCTTACAGAAAATTGGCATCCCTTATCTGCTCCACTAAAGACCAACCACTTCCCCTACACCTACCTGGTGTATACCAGGTCCCTTGCAGTTATAAACTGTCTTACTTTGGCCAAACAGGCAGGACAACGAATATCAGAATTTCTGAACACAAGGACTACATCCGGTTTCACAAGTACAGCCATTCTGGTCTTGCAGACCATGCTCTGGATACACGCCACAGAATAAGGTGGAAGAAAGCTACAGTAATACACCGTAGCAAATACAAATTCGAAAGACTATTTATGGAATCAGCCTCAGCCCTAAGAAATTCTCCAACCCTCAACAAATTTGGTTGCATGCGACTGCCCCAAATTTGGGAGGCTTAGATCAGCAGACCTTCAGCCCAACAGCCAAGAACACCTACTTACCCTGGAGGGCACCATCAGGACTTTTAGGAGAACAATAGCTTCATCTCTTCATTCCCAGTTGCTGTGTTTGTAGTGCCTACGTGCACGTGCCTTTTTTTTGTAAGTTCCTTTAGAAGATGGCAACGTGACGTTGCTGAAATATCAGAAAATATTTATTAAAGTATAGTTTAATTTAATTAAAGTATAGTTTAATTTATATCCTTAACCACGTTGTTCAATTCCTTATGTGTTTTAATAATACATCAGAGAGTGGTATGGTGGGAAGAATCAAGATGAATGAGGGTGACTAGTGGAGTGCTCTAGGGCTCTGTACTAGGACCATTACTCTTTAATTTGTACGTTAATGATATTACAGAAGATTTGAAGGGGAGATATTCAGTTTGATGATGATGCAAAAATAGAGAGGGCATTAGTTAATAAAGGTGATGTAGATATTTTACAGGATGATTTAAATAAATTGGCAATGTGGGCAAAAGACAATGGTTGTCAATTGTTGTAAAATGTAAGGTAATGTACTTCACGATGAAAAGATTACACACTTCGTATCATATCAATGGTACTAGTTTACAGGAAATTGATGTGGCCAGGATCTGGGGAGGGGGACAGATAGTGGGACATATTGTAAGAGTTGGCAAAATAGCTCAGAGGATTATTTGGATGTTGAAGAACACATTGACAAGTAAAGATAGGCTGTGATTTGGCCACATGTTATCTTCTGTGCACAGATTTTGTCACCCATGTTTCTTTGAGATCCAAAGGTGGTGGAGACGATTCACAGATGAGTGATGAAACTGGTGACAGGTCTGTGGAATGTACCCTGTGAGGATAGATTGAGGGTGTGTGGGCTGCAGAGTTTAGCTGACAGGTATAGGAGGGGGATGTGGAAATTAGAGGGGAAACTTATAAGATACTAAAGGGAGTCTATAAGATTGACACACAAGAAATTTTTCAATACATGAGGAGTAGTGGAGAAAACAAGGGATCTAAGATTGTGGTTAATAACGGGGTGTGTGTGTGTGTGTGGATTGGGTTCTTTATTTAGAGAGTGTTGAATGAGTGGAATGGATTGCCAGAGATGGTTGTGAGCACCTCAACAATGAATAGGATATTGCCAAAATATGATAGGTATACCATACCAAATACTTACATACATATAATACATACCATATTATGATAGTTATTGTGTTAATGGAAAGACTGGGTCTCCCATGATGAGTCTTTGACTCTATGGAGTTCTACCCATAAATCAATTAAATCAAAAATTACTCATTATACATACTGGAATGAAAGAATATCAGAAGTGCAATTAAAATTAAATAAAGAAAATTTAACAGTTGTTGGAGTATAAGGAAAAAAAGAAGAAAATGATTACTTTTACAGAGAGTTACAAGGAATGTATGAAAAATTAAATTAAACAGACTATATAATTATAGCCAGAGATCTTAATACCAGAATAGGAATAAAAAAAAAATTAACATTTAATATACAAAAATTTGGAGAACCAACAGTAAACAAAAATGGAAAGCTACTAATTGATTATATAATATATAATAATTTAAAAAAAAAGGAATACATTTTACAAACATAAAAATATACATAAATATACATGGTGTGCAAGAGGACAAAATCAATAATAGACTACTTTATAGCAAATGAAAAAGCAGCAAACCTCTTCCTTGATGTTAAAGTCAGAAGAGGGATAGAAATCGAAACAGATTACCGTTTAGTGCAGGCAAAACTAAGGTTGCCGCCAAACTGATTACAAAAAATACAAAAAAATAAACAAACTAGAGAAACAAAATCTAATTACAAAGTAAACTACTGTTAAATCTTGAATGAAGGAGAATTTATAATGTATTACCTTTCATTCAGATTTAACAAGTATCCAAATTCTTGATGTAATACTTGTATATTAACCCATTAACATACAAAGACGTCTGTGACACGTCTTTTGTTTATTGCACCAAAATTGATTTTGACGTATCGCAGATGTTACGAAGTTCGCATCAATTTCAAACGAATGGACGAGAACGGGAAGCATCGGAACGGAGTGCAGACGAATTGAGGTGCTGCGTGAAGGTCATCAAGGGGGTATATAGTTTTTTTGCGACATGAAAACGAGGCTTGAGCTTTTTGGCTTTTGCTTTTTATCTGTTCCAGTTGTTCCCGGAGAAAGGAAGTTCCAGCGAGGTCGGGGTGAGATGAATAAGAGCGGCTATGCGGTCAAGTAGAATGCTAACATGTGTATAGGTCTCGGCATAGCAGAAGGTCAGCGTAGGCTGAGAAGGAATTGCAGAACCTCGTGGACCAACATCAGCAGCAGTGCTTCGTGAACATTGTAGGCAACGAATCGTGATCGTATTTGCATATCTACCTTCCAGAAGCAAGAACCTAAGGAACGTATCAGCCAGGTAACCTCATTGAAACGGGACCAGATGAAGAAAAACACAAGCCGTATAATTCCAGTTGATGAACGCAAGTATAAGCCAGTGAGATCCCAACACCTCGGTAAAGTAAGAACTTTTCAATTTTTGTTTACAAAGTTAGATTGTGACTGTAAAAAGGACTAATTAGAATTGTGATTTATGAAGTGTTGTAGGACTTTAGGAGTTGAACCATGAACAGGGAATGATTGATCTGAGTCAGAAAACTAGGAAAAGTGCAATGTGAAAATATCTTAGTTTGTCATTGTCAGGTAGTTCTTGAACAAATAATTGAGTGAAAATTATCTAGGAGTGTTAAGTAATTAGAAGGACATCCCATTGTAATAGTACTTGATAATATTCCATGTTGTAAGGGAACTAGAATGTCCATGTTTTGTTGAGATATCTTATTTACCTTTTATACCAACATTAGTTAAGTTAGTGTCTATAAAAATAATTGTAACTTGCTTCATTAGTAATGAATACATTTTTCTTGTCAACCAAATAACTTGCCTGATCACTAATCTTAATGCACCATTCATAAAGAGAACCTATGCGTAAATATATTGGGGATAGTCACGACCAGTGGTGAGGAGCTATGGAAATTTTAACAAAGGGCTCGCATCGTCTAGCAAAAAAAAAAAAAAAAAAAAAAAAAAAAAAAGCATTCACACGAAAACTTTTATTAATACAGCCTGTATACAAATTCCAATCAAAAAGTATGAGAGGACAATCAACCTCTAAAGCAGAGATGAAGGCCGAGGGCCACATAGTTCCACTGTTACTTATGGGAGGGCAGCCAAAAAAAAACTTGAAAGTTATCTACCATATATTGTTTATTTTATTTATACCTATCATAATTGTTACAAAAAAGGTAATAAAAAGTAAGTGAATTTAATTTGATGTGTGACATTGCATTGATTTGACAATTGTTTTGATATCGTGGTATGAGTTTTGTAGTAGCCAACCGCAAAATTGATTCTAAATTTTCATCAGTCAAGCGGTTCCTATTTTTCGATTTGTTAATATTCATGACTGAAAAAGTTTGTTTATAATTGTTTTTATCGACACAACGATAGAAGTTTAATAAATTGCCTTCGTTAAATTTATTTTGCTGGCTCTCATCGTTTTGAATGTCGATGAGTTCAAGCTGTGCTGATTCGGGTGCATTTTCGGGCAAAATGGCAAAAGGATTGCTAAATAAATCTAGCAACGGTTTCATTTTTTTAAAATCAGAAAACTGATCCTTGAAGACTGATATCAAGTTATCAATCTTTTCAACATATACGGTTTTGAAGTTGACATTGAACTTTTCAGAAACTTTCTTATAATTAGTAAAATGGATGTAATTCCCTGACTTCAGTTGGATTTGAAATGAGGATTTGAATTTTAACTTGCACTGAAAAGACAAAATGTGGCCGTAAAGTTGAGTAACCAATTGATCTTTGCCCTGAAGTCGCGTATTTAATGTATTTAAATGATTAATAATATCAACCAGAAAGGCTAAGTCACATAACCAATCCGGATTTTTTATGTCAGGGACGTTCTTGTTTTTTTCAGTCATGAAGATTTCAATTTCATCAATTAAATTTAAGAACCACTCCAATGTTCGTCCACGACTTAGCCACCTCACTTCTTTGTAAAAAATTAAGTCACCATATTCACTTTCAATGTCTTCAAGAAACTTTTTAAATTGTCGGTGATTAAGGCCACGGGATTTTATAAAATTAATCGTTGAAATCACAACTTTCATGA